>NC_143419.1:12785000-14032500 GCF_059467195.1 Physcomitrium patens | reverse complement strand
GTAAAGCATGCAGTAGATTGAGAAAATAAATGAATGAGTAAATATATATATATATATATATATATATACACACACGCATATATACTTTTAGTATATCACTATCTGTGCGGATCATTCAAGACAGTGTATTGAATTCTTTGCGAGCAGAAGTACGGCGCATAGCACCAGTAAAGAAATACACGACAGAATTAAAGGCACTTCAGCAAAAGGTGAGTTCTGGCGATTTCATAATGCAACACACAATCGAACATCTTTTGACTAGAAGAGTGAATGCTGGGCTCAAAGCTCAACAATCATCGAACATCAGCGAAAGCCATCCACCTCGCCCTCAAAAATATCTGTTATGCCAACAAAGTTTACAGATTACCAAAATAAGCGAAATACCAAGACTTCTGGTGAACCCTAACCTCATGGAGTTGTTCAAAGTGATGAGGAGCACATGTAAACCACTGCGAGCACTTGAACATTCATAGTACTCTGAACAGGAGAAGATTTTTACAGTCAAGAGATAGAGTCCAACTTTCACGTACAGCAGCTTGAAAGATGACACGGCCTCATCCAATTGATGCAGAAGGTCACTTAGTTCACCTACTTCCTACAGATATGTCCTTCGGGGACCAGTGCTTCCGACAAATAAAACCTCGGAAGTGTAACAGTTATGACAAACGTTTGCTATTCTGTTCCACTAAACGAGTACGATGTCTCGATGCCAGACAATGTCTCGATACCCAATCCGGACAAAATACAGGAGAATGTTATGCCCATCGACCCAAAAACCACCCAATCAGAAAGGCTGTTGGCCTATTATCAAGTCCATTGTACCAGAGAACACTTGCCATTACTTTCAGTCAAAAGTTTTTGAACACGAAACTAGCTCAATAGTCCCTTAGTTTGAGTGTCTGGTCTTGTTGAAACGTCAGAGAGGCCACAATTTTGAGTTTTGTTTTGAGGGACAGCTGCTCTGCTGTATAAAAAGAAAATCCGGTTAACGTCTACACGGCATTGGTAATTTAGTTGACTAACACTACAATCTACACATCACTGTTATCATAAAACATTACAGTACATCTAATTCCTCTAGTCAGACTACACAAGTTGATTCAAGCTCTATCAAGAACCAAGGCGTGTCTGTTTGGCATATGCAGCGCTGGTGGTTTCGGAACCCACGCATCATTCGCAAGGAGAAAGAGGGTGTGGTTGATCAACTGCAATGACAAGGCCAAACGAATGGCTCAATAGCATCGACCAATACCAGAACAATGCTTCTTTAAAACAACTCACTATTACATCTCATCCAATTAATCTTGCAATAATCTGATTGTCATATCCACAAGCATTTAAGCATGTGCATCTGCATCAGGAAAAGGTTGAGTATCACACGCCCGACGTCAGAATTTCCAAACTAAAACATACGCCCATTTGGATGAGTTGATTCCATGTTGTGCCCAGATGTAGCTCCCAAATCTGCCACCACCACCAGAAATCTTAGATGACCATGGCCTGCATAATTGCAGTATCTTCGGACGGCGGGATGCGACGATTTTCAATTGCACACCTCCTTTTCGATATACTCTAAGTTTCACCAACCTCTTGTATGATATCACTGTTTGTCTTACTCCTCCCGGGCACCCCCTACATCGTCAATCGTTACAAAGTTTTCATTGTGATCGAAGCAATCACAAAGTAACAGCTCTAAAGAAAAAAACATGTTGATAATGCAACTTCAAAACAAGAAAAACATTAACAGTACAACACCAATCTAACAACCCTAATGCATGAACAGCATCACTCGCGAAACTACATAAAGCATACAATCATGCACTAAACAGTGCAACCTCAGCATGCTAATATTCGAAAACTACGCACAATCTTAGGATCTTATCACTATACAGGCCAATTAAACCGAACCTCCTTGGACGTCACAAACAAGATAATTGAACTCGAGGTAAATTCAATCAAAGCGTAACAGATAAAACCATGACTGGCGCTGATACGCATAAAGTATGTCAGCTGCGACTTGATGCGATATTATGTGATTGTTGCATCTTTTCCTACGTAAAGAAACAATCAAAGAATTTGACAAGTGCTGTACTTGGTTGAAATCAAGAGCGTTCACAGAGAAGGAAAATTGGCCAAATAAACACAGTGAAAGTGTAGCGAAAGTAAAAAGGAATTACAAACGTGGTGCATTTGGTAAAACATCGATTAATTGTACTTAAATAAGTTTGAAAATTGCACCTTTACATAGAGAAGTCTTATTTCCAAACGACCACTGCAACTCTGCCTTAAGATTCACTGCTTCCAACATCTCGTTGCTGCTCAGTACCCGAATGAAATTAGATGAAGAATCATATCTAGAGGGCTTGATATAGGCTGATTGCGAGTCTGTGGTCAGTACTTTTGAGAATATATCCAAAAGCTTTGTTTTCTAGAATTGCATTTCCATGAAAGCACTTCGTACTCTCACCATTAGTTTTTTCCAAGTCCCCAGATTCATGCGAAGTACCTAATGAGCGTCTCTGGAGATCCACAACCATCAACAACTCAACCAAGAGATTCGGTACGTAGAAGTCACCTCCTCCATCGCATCATGTATCTCACATCGTATTCAACTTCTGTAAGAGCTCTCTTCAGCGGCAACAATCGTTGGAACCTGGCAATCAAATCCCATTCTTGTAATCAACATGAACTTGTAGAATGTAAAAAGAGACAGTAGTTCTGACCCTCAGATTAACCACCTTCACCACAAAGTAGTCACCATTTGCATGACCTGCAGTAATATAATTGCTAACAATTGTAAACCTTGGTACCCGAACTATTAAGAATGAGCAAACTAAGAAGTGACAAGATTCTGGATAATCGTATGTAGGGTTTCAGTTTATCCATCACTTTCATCAAGGACTGCCAAATCCAGAAGGCATGTTGAAGTGAAAATTGTAATTTAAGGGTGGGAATAAGGTGGCATTCGATTATTTTGACTGCATCGGTAAATAATTCAAGCATACTTTCCACATCTAGCTTTCAACCTTGGAAGACACCATGATTAAAGTTGAGTTCACAACTAACATCAATTATCCTATTCTCTATAAAGGATAGTATTATAAAAGACATAAAGTCCAAGAATATCAAAAGTGGTGTTCATTTGCTTTGAGTACTTCTTGAGATAAATGCTACATTTTATTTAATCCTAATTTCACTAATAAAACAAGATTTATATCTAGGACATGAATGATGGTAAAATTTTGAAGAGATAATATGATTTTGTATTACTAAAATAAAAAAAAGTAGACAAAAAAGAGATAGATATAAATTAGAAAGAAATTGAAATAGATATTATTAACTCTAAAGATCTTGAAGAATCTTCAATGAAGACTAGAATATAAGAAAGGTATTGACAAGACTAAAAATGAATCTTGCTTCTATATATACTAATTACAAGACAAGAAAGGTATTGGCAAGACTAAAAATGGTCTTAATTTTGCCTCCATATATACTAACTAAAATATAAGAAAGATATTGATAAGTCTAAAAATAGTCTTAATCTTATCTCTATATATACTAATTATTAAAAAAATCTTATAAAAGCTTTTCAAGGACCATAAGGCCTGTAATCCAAGCATCAAGTATGCTTGAAGTATTTATTATGTTAATTGCTAATTTAAGTTTTACATATTATTTTTCATTTATAATTTAAAAAAATTTAATTTTGAAGTTAGAGTTTTAAAACCTATTATATAAAGAAAAGCCAAAATTTGTGTATACTTATCGAGATATTATTCCTCTCTTTAGTTTTTTTTTTTTTTTTTTTTTTTTTTTTTTTTTTTATAAAACTAAAAACTAAAAAAATTTGGATAATTCAAAAGTATTATTAAATTACATTCAATTACATTTTATATCAAGAATCACTACATTTTTATATTAATATAGGTCCAAATTCTAATTTATAAATTTTTTACAAACCTCTCTCTTCTATATATCTATTTTGTGAAATTATTGTTTATTTATATTAAAAAAACTAATTTGCAACGAACACATGAAGATGGTTTCAAATATTCCATCTATGGTTTAGTGTCAAGGATATGAATTTCAAAAAAAGATATCCTCAATATATGCTTATGTCATTCAAAAAGACTAGGAAATCACTGAAAGATTATTGAATTAGAATGACTATTGCAAAAGAGAAGAAGACTAGAAAGTCTTCAAACAAGATGAAGAACTAGAAAAGCATTAATAAGACTAAAGAAGGCTTCACTCTTGCCTTCATATATACTATCTAACTAGAAACTATGTGGCAATATTTTCTAGGACCTTCAACATGATTTGACTTTGCTAAATACATATTTTAACTTGCAAGGTAAGTTTTTAATGTGTGTGCCACATGATTAGCTTGTTCCACAAGCTACCAATATATATAGTATGTGGTCAAATTGTTGACCAAATTTCTAATCTATCAATCAACTACAATCACGTATAAAATCAAAACTATATCTGTGAAGCTTCTAAAAAGTTTCTTTAGAAGATATTATGAAATTAATCTATATTTACTTACTTTTAGCTAATCATATTGATGATTATTGAAGTAAATACATATCTCCAAGATATTATCTTCTCTTTTAGAAATAAGTTCTATGAGGATCAATCATCATCTTTTATAGATCTTACTATTTTTTATCTTGATTTTGATGGATGTCATTAATGAAAAGCTTCAATCCTCTTTGCTATATTTGCAAGATTCTTTTTTGGCTTCTATGTTCATTCACTAATATTATATCCATATCAATGAACAAGATATTTCAATCTATTATGATACCGCATTGATTTTAAGATTTCTTCTATCTTAAATTCTTCATTATTATCTACTTCTATAGAAAGAAGTAGCATTTGTCTTCTTCTTGAAATATTCATTATCTTATATGACTCAAGAAGTGCTACTTAGAATGTGAGATGGATCTTTATAGACTTTGATAGATGTAATTAATAAACAATATAATTGACTTCTTCAAAAATAAGAAAAGGTCCAAGCCTAAAATAGTCCAATTTGTTATAAAGATGAGAAGTCTTGATATTATAAGAAAGTACCTATACCTTGTCACCTACATTAAATTGTAGTTTTTTCTTACAAAAGGCATCTACATTCATCTATTGTTGTTCTTGAGCTTCTTTTTAATTGTATCTTTATTGTTGCATGTAGCTTTAACAAACAATATGCCAAATCTTCTGCTACAAGATTATTGTTGTTCTCGTTGTATTCAAGCTTCAGTATACCAAAGCAATTGAACTATTAGAGGTGGGTTCAAACACGGGGAAAGACTGGTTATATAAATTGAATCTGTTAGTGTTACAATTGACTGTACTCGAGCTATCAGAAATCAATTATCAACTACAAAATACCAAGGCTTACTACTTTCGTCTTAATTCAACCCACAATCCATTCTATGACTATCAATTCAACAATACTTCCATATTCTTATCCCTTCATCTCTCACTTACTCTCTTTGTGGTTTATATATATTCAATTACTGTAGGATAAAGAAGTTGAGGAAAAGGAGCTTACCTATTATATTCAGTTTCTCAATTCATAACACAAAATTCAATATCTCGGCTTACGTCTCTCATAGTCTGGCATTCCAAACTAACTTCTCACTATTCAAAAACTATCCATTACTCGTCAATAACAAAGAAACAAAAAAGAGGTAGCACCAAGCTTGTCCTGGCTTACGACTATCACAATCTGGCCCCGATCTCCCTTTCCTCAACCTCTTTATCCTACCAAAAGTTGGACCATCGGCCAGCGGATTCCAAAGGTTATGACCCTTTGAATTCTTAACCATTTATTCCACTAACAACCTATTGTTACCAACTAAACTGCCTAACCATCAGTCTAATTTTTAAGGTTATCAATAAGCAACCAGTAACTTATCACAAAGTTTATTTGCTTATTCTATATAGCCCCACTCCTATCTGTAAAATGTCCTCGTAAATATTATTTAGCCTCAACTTATAAAGACATAGCAGCGTTGGCTTCTTCAGTCAATGGCGTTGGCTTACCACTCTTTGAATTGGTGACCTTCTCTTCTTTACATCTTCATCATCTGCCTTAGTGTTCGAGGGTTCTCCATCCAAACGTGCCATCAGATCTTCATTCAACAAACTCAATTCTTGTACCTGAGATTCATGTTGGGCAATTTGGTTGTCTTACTCCTGCAACATCTTCTGCCATTCTTCTGTCGGTTTCAAAGGTATCTTTGAAGGTATTGTCGCTGAAACTGGCATATTGGTCCGCACTAAATTATTGGACTCCTTAGTTAATGAGGGTAGTTTAGTCTCCAACATCACAACCTCTACTTATAGCCATTCTTGCCGTTCCTTCCAATCGATCTCCAACCTCACTTTTTCAGACACCATATTCGCCATCTTCTCGTTAACCACAAAAAAAAACACGATGCTTGTCAAGAATCCCCCTCCTACTTCTTACTATGGTCCAATCAATTGGATCAACTCTCCCTTATTTCCCATGATTTGTCATGATGAAATATCTTATCATTATCATTATTTATTTCCCCCCTCTTTTTCGAACAGAGAATCTATCCCGGGTTTATATATAGTAAAGTTTAAGCTGATTGCCATTGATCCGTGTTATAAATTTAGTATCCATAAAATCTTCCAATTGCACAGAACCATTTGGAAATTTGTCAATAACTCGATATGACCCATGCCATCGAACTTGAAATTTTCCTGGAAATTTTTTAAATCGACTATCATAAAGAAGTACCAAATCATTTGGCATAAAGGCCTTTGGTCTAAGCTTACTATCATAATAAGTCTTCCTTCATTTTTATATAGTTTCCATGATCATTAATGCATTAGCTCTAGTTTCATCCAATTTTTTCAATTCTTCTATACGGTACTGTTGTCGTGTTGTAACACAAGTATACAGTGAAAATAAAAAGAAAGGGGAATTTTATTAATATTCAGTTACCTCGAATATTGGGAGCATCGACCAACTCCAGTGCAAATATTGAGTGGTCAGGTTCAGTCACTCCGTTACAGTCAGCGGGGGCATACTGAAATGCTCCATTCGATTCCAATAATGGGAGTCAGCAGGAAGAGAAGGACCAATTCACACGACGGGTTCGAAGAGCCAATTGGATCCAATTTCGAGAATCCAATCCGGGTCCTCTTATCCAATATGAGACCTGAATTGGCCGGTCAACCCAATGCAGTCTAATTACGGGAACATCCAGGTTACTACTAGACTCTTATCCAATATGAGACTTGAATTGGTTGGGCGACTCAATGTGGTCCCGATTACGGGGTTTGATTCTGTTTCAGGCTGTCCTGTTCTCAGTGCCGTTTCAGGGAACGTTGTTTTCGGTAAATGGATTTCTTAAAGGTAAAAACGGAGGAGAAAGCTCTAACGGCGAGAGCCAATTTTGGATCCAAGCTTGACGGTGGGAGCCAATTCTGGATCTAAGACGGAAGATTGAAGAAATTCAGAGGATAAAGTTAGGGGGGATATAGTTTTGAAGAGGGGTTTTTTTTTTTTTTTTTTCTCTGGAAATCGGGGGGAGTTAGTTTTCAAGCTTTTGCAAGGTTACTAGTTCGGTTTTCATTGGAGGTTTTTGAAGATCAAAGGGATTAGAGAGAGGAGCTTCATGCTTTGGGTCGGGGAAGGAAAGACAGAGAATTTGGATTTTTCTTCTTCGTAGAGTTTTGGGAAGGCTGAGGCAATCGCTGCTGAAGTCAGTATTGTAATGGTGAATCGAGATTTTTAATGAAGTGGGTTTGAATACTCTTGACTGTTTTGTGAAATCGAGTTACGTCTGTGATTGAAGGATTAAAAGGGCGTCTATAGGATTGAGTATGCGGAGTGAATGAAATTTATTGGGTTAATCTAACAAGACAGTCAGTGGATACAAGATCGTAAGTACAAAGTGGTATTGAAGATTAACAGTTTGGGTTGTTCGGGGTTCTCTGTAATGTCTAGAGACCTACCGGCTGAGGCAAAAAGGACTTCGACAAGCAGTCGAAGAGCATCCGTATAGATTTACGGTACATTGTTGCAGTCGTTTATATTCCAGCAGTCAAAACTGATAGACTGCTTGACTATCGACGAATCTCCATACTACCTTCTACAGCCAGACGTCCAGCGCGTTCTCGAGCAGGAAAGCACGTAATACGATAAAAAGTGGTGAACCGGACGTGAAAGCTTGAGGTAGAAGGTATTGGATTTCGGTTGATTTTATCTTTATTTTATGGAAAACGAAAATAAAAATTTGGAAGGATTTTTGGGAGGAGTTTTTGGTGAGGAGTCTTCTAAAGGATAAGGTATGCACATGGATCCGTCTATTGCTAGTTTGTTTCAAGCCTTCTCATTGTCAATGCAGCAACAGTAAAGCAATGATCGAAAGGAAGCTTTGGCAACCAAAGCATTGCAAGAAGTGGTCAATAAAATTGATCAATTTGATGGGAGGAATATTTCAAGGTATTTAAGATGTTATGTTCGTGAAATGGAATTAAATCGGGTTTTTGAGAAGAAAATGGTTGCACTATTTGGATTTGCTACGATACCAGAGATAAGAGACCACATTACATTGATTACGGATCATTATGGGAATTCATGGGAGGATTTTTTACATGCATTGAAAGACGAATATTTCTTGGAAGATGCTGATCGCGTTACTAAGAAGCTGTTTCTGGGATGGATTGAACGGCCCAATAAGAATTTGCAAGCAACAGAGCTACTAAGGGAATTTGAAAGGCAGTACTCTCAATTATCAAAGGTAGAAAAATTGACATTGGAGCCGAACAAAGTTGAACTATTTCTTCAAGCTGCTGATGGAGAATTGCAAGAGAAATTAGAACCCCTTCTTGAAGACAAAGAAGAAGATGAAGGATTGACAACGAAGTGGAAGAACGTTGAAGATGCGGTGGGGTTGCTTACAAAAAAAGAAAGGAGGAAGGATAGGAGCAATATTCCGAAAACAGTACAAGCACCCAAAGCTCCAGTACGTACAACACCACCAACAATGCCTACAGTTCAACCTTCGACATCCTTGTCAAAGAAAGCAGATATGGGTATGGAAGAAATTATACGAGGAATGCAAGATCTTCATATCAAATTGACAAGACTTGAAGAGAATACTTCTATAAACAATTCGAAGAATGTTTCAAAACAAGGATATGTACAAAGATGTATTTGGTGTGATGATGCTTCACACACTAGAAAAGATTGCAATGAATTTAATAATATGATAAGGTAGAGAATTATTTGCTGGAAAGATGGGAAGATAGCATTGAAAAATAGAGAGGATCTTCTTCAAACCAATTTTGGCAAGGGAGGAATGAGAGTATTGGTTGAAGATTACTTAAAAGAGCATGAAACAGTAGCACGAGAAAGTGCAAGTTATGGTGCTAGAGTAGATGATGAAATTGGTGGAAGTACGGAAACTAGTGAGTTTTGGGCTTCTGCCGTTTCTACAATGCAAGAAGGGAAATTACCTCGAGAAGCGTTATTGAGAACTGCAGCTACAATACAAGGTAGAACAGGTTGGGAGGATCCTGTTGAGTCTCTTTCAGTTCATGCATATATTGCTAAGAGCCAACATGAAGCTTTGATGGAAGAAAAGAGACGAGGAAATTTTGATGATACTAAAGAAGGAAATTCTTTTAAGAGGCAAACTCGAGGAGACAAGGCTCGGGAGGCAGCTTCACAAGAATTGCCTGTAAAGGATACCTCATCATCATTGGGAGAAAAAACAAAGGAGACAAAAGATAAGGGCAAATCAATTGCCTATAAACTACTTTCTGACATTGAAGCGGCAACAAATTTGAAAAGGGTGTTGGAAGAACGTATATTAAACGCTAAGGTGGAATTCACATTGAAAGAAGTCTTGGAAATTGCAAAGAAGGAGTTTCATGATGTTATCATTGACAGCATTAAGCGAAAGAGGCAATTAATGGGCGAAACTGGAATGAGTCATGCTATTGATGCAAGAATATGTAGAGATGAAGAAGAGGTTGATATTGGTTACAAGCAACCAACAAATGAAAAGAATGCGTATAATCAGCGAGTACGTTTCAAAGATTCTAGTGACAAGGAAATGGAAACTTTGAGCCATTATACTCGAAAGCATTGGGCAAGGATAACTACTGAGGTATTGGTGAAGGTAGGAGATATAGATGAATCAATAGTTGCTTTGGTCGACCATGGTTCTGAAATAAATCTCATGTCTAAAGATCTTTATAAGAAGCAAAAATGGCCAATTGATATGGAACATGGATGGGCAATACGAGCAGCTAATAACACACGGGGCGAATTATATGGAGCTTGTCCAGATGTCAAAATTCGGATTGGCGATGTTGCGACGGAGCAACATTTCTTTGTTCAAGATACAACGTCTTATCCGTTGATTTTAGGACAACCTTATATCACGGCAACACGAATGGAAACAAAAGTACTTGATGATGGTTCTGTTTATGCAAGGGTACGGAGCGAAGATGGGAGGAAAGCTGTACAATTTCTAACAGTACCTCCTAACCATGAACCGAATCGAGATAGGTTGAGGGAGAAACCATTGTCAAAGATTGTTGAAGGATTTAAGGATTTTGGGGAGGTACCACTGTAAAGCGAGATTATAGAGGTACAAAAGAGGAGGTACTCTCGCGAGATGAAGGTACCTTTTATGTGAGTTTTATTGGTATATTGGAGAATGGAAATATTATGTATAAGAAAGTTGATAATTTTAAAAGAAAAGAAAGAAAAAGATTATATAATATTGAAGGACAATTACGCAAGATAGGTGCATTGCAAGATGATGAGAGGATTTTGGGTGTTTATGAAGAAAATGGGCTGGAAGATTCATTGGAATTGATTACATCTATTGGGTTAGGGGATAATGATAAGATTGTTGAGATTCATTTGAGAGAGGTTTATACCATGCTTGAATCTTTTCAAGCACCAGAAGTCACAGTAGAGACGAGATATAAAACGGCAGATAAGAAGATAAAGCCTGTTGCCGGACCATTACCAGAGGATTCTAAAGAACAAATCGGAGAAGCATCAAAAGAAGCAAGTTTAAGAGATCCAATGAGTATTGGACATCAGTTTACTGAAGAGACTTTTGAAGAATTGAAGATTGGTTTTGATGGTTCTTTATTGCCGGAGGAAATTACTTGCTTCAAAAAGATGTTGACTAAACAAGGTAGATCGTTTGCCTTCGAATCTCATGAAATTGGGTGTGTGGATCCAAATATTATAACACCTATGGTTATCTTCACTGTACCGCATGTACCTTGGAATCTAAGACCGATTCCAGTACCGAGTGCATATTTACCTAAATTGGTGGAACTATTGAAAGAAAAGATAAAGATGAAAATATTAGAACCTTCATTTGCGCCGTACTCTAGTCGATGGTTTACGGTACCTAAGAAGAATGGATCACTACGGTTTATTCAAGATATGCAGCCGATGAATGCTGTAACTGTCAGGAATGGAGGAATTGGACCTATTATGGATGAATTTGCTGAGGCGTTTGCTGGAAGGGCGATCTATTCAATGGGTGATTTGTATTCAGGTTATGATCAATTTCAACTTGTCGAAGGAAGTAGAGATATGACAACGATGAGGACACCGCTTGGATTGGTTAGAATGTGTACTCTTCCTCAAGGCGCGACCAACTCAGTTGCGCATATGTTGAATGGGATGAATAAGGTATTGAGAGATTTTATTCCGGAAAAGACTATGCCTTTTCTGGATGATGTTCCTATAAAAGGGTGCAGAGAAGGAGACAAGGATGAAACTTTAGATACGAGGGGGTGTCGCAGATATGTTGTTGATCATATACAAGATTGTGAAAAGATTTTAACTCGGCTTGGAGAAGTTCATCTTACATTATCGGGTATGAAGTCCGTATTTGGAGTACGAGAGGTTGTGATTGTTGGATATTTATGTGGATCTTATGGAAGAAAACCAGATCCGACTAAAGTTGATGCAATTGGAAGGATGAAAGAGGATTGTGATTCTTTAACAGAGATTCGCAGGTTTTTGGGTACATGTGTATTTTATCGAATCTGGATCCCTCATTTTGCTCACATAGCGGATCCATTATTTGAACTGTTACGCAAGGGTTACCGATTTAAATGGGAAAGTTAAAGAGTGGCGACGGCTTTTGTCATTTGTATTATGGGCTGATCGAACAACACATAGCTCGGTGACAGAATATATGCCAGTAGAACTTATGACAGGTCAAAAACCAATTATGCCGATTGAAGAAAAGGTACTTACTTGGAGTATGCTACCATGGGAAGATGGATTGACAAGAGAAGAACTTCTGGCTATTAGGATTCGACAATTGGAGCAAAGAACGGAAGATGTCCAGATAGCATTGGGAAGGTTAAAAAGAGCAAGGTTACAAAACAAGGCGCGATTTGATAAGCAACATCGATTGAGACCAAAAGCAATCGAGGAAGGTGACTGGGTACTTGTTTATGACAATAGTCTGGATAATCAACATAGTACTTTGCAAAAATTTTCAAAACGTTGGTTTGGACCATATGTGGTAACAACAGTTCATGATAATGCGACTTACTCGTTACGGGAGTTAGATGGTACAAAATTGAAAATACCAATTGCAGGGAAGCGAGTAAAAATATTTAAAGGAAGACATGCAGAGATGAATATGGAAGACCTTAATGAAGGTATAGAGATTCCGCAGCAAGAAGATGAAAGTGATTTGGATAATGAAGGTGACGAAGACGAACTGGACAAATACGTAGAGGATATATTCTGAATCAAACAGCAATTGGGTAAATTGGTGCATACCGGAGGATGCACAGGTTCAGAGGGGGTGGATGTCGTGTTGTAACACGAGTATACAGTGAAAATAAAAAGAAAGGGGAATTTTATTAATATTCAGTTACCTCGAATATTGGGAGCAACGACCAACTCCTGTACAAATACTGAGTGGTCAGGTTCAGTCACTCCGTTACAGTCAGCCGGGGCATACTGAAATGCTCCATTTGATTCCAATAACGGGAGTCAGCAGGAAGAGAAGGATCAATTCACACGACGGGTTCGAAGAGCCAATTGGATCCAATTTTGAGAATCCAATCCGGTTCCTCTTATCCAATATGAGACCTGAATTGGCCGGTCAACCCAATGCAGTCTAATTACGAGAAATCCAGGTCTTACTACGGGTCTTAGTCAATATGACGCGAGGACAAATTTGACCCAATTACGGGAACATCCAGGTTACTACGGGCATCTTATCCAATATGGGACCTGAATTGGTCAGGCGACTCAATGTGGTCCCGATTATGGGATTCGATTCTGTTTCAGGCTGTCCTGTTCTCTGTGCCGTTTCAGGGAATGTTATTTTCGGTAAATGGATTTCTTAAAGGTAAAAACGGAGGAGAAAGCTCTAACGGCGAGAGCCAATTTTGGATCCAAGCTTGACGAAGGGAGCCAATTCCGGATCTAAGATGGAAGATTGAAAAAATTCAAAGGATAAAGTTAGGGGGGATATAGTTTTGAAGAGGGGGGTTTTTTTTTTTTTTTCTCTAGAAATCGGGGGGAGTTAGTTTTCAAGCTTTTGCAAGGTTACTAGTTCGGTTTTCATTGGAGGTTTTTGAAGATCAAAGGGATTAGAGAGAGGAGCTTCATGCTTTGGGTCGTGGAAGGAAAGACAGAGAATTTGGATTTTTCTTCTTCGTAGAGTTTTGGGAAGGCTGAGGCAATCGCTGCTGAAGTCAGTATTGTAATGGTGAATCGAGATTTTTAATGAAGTGGGTTTGAATACTCTTGACTGTTTTGTGAAATCGAGTTACGTCTGTGATTGAAGGATTAAAAGGGCATCTATAGGATTGAGTATGCGGAGTGAATGAAATTTATTGGGTTAATCTAACAAGACAGTCAGTGGATACAAGATCGTAAGTACAAAGCGGTATTGAAGATTAACAGTTTGGGTTGTTCGGGGTTCTTTGTAACGTCTCTAGACCTACCGGCTGGGGCAAAAAGGACTTCGACAAGTAGTCGAAGAGCATCCGTATAGATTTACGGTACATTGTTGCAGTCGTTTATATTTCAGCAGTCAAAACTGATAGACTGCTACACTATCGACTAATCTCCATACTACCTTCTACAGCCAGACGCCCGGCACGTTCTTGAGTAGGAAAGCACGTAATACGACACCGTAATGAATCTTGATCTTCCAATCTAGTATCTATAGCAATTCGTAAACTTTGGACTTCCAATTTAATATGTAATATTGCTTCCTGGCCATAAACCAATTGAAAAAGGATAGCATTGGTAGTAACTTTATATGCAGTATGGTATGCCCATAAAGCTGTGAACAACTTAGTATCCCAATCTGTTCCCGCTATTGAAACTGTTTTTGTTAAGATTTTACATAAAATTCCATTAGTCTTTTCTATTTTTCCATTGGCTCTAAGATGATACGGTATAGTTTTCTAATGTTTTATCTCATATTTAGCCGTGAGTGCTTCGATTGTATTATTTATAAAATGAGTTCCTCGATCACTAACCAATTCTTGTGGACAACCAAACAGTGTAATAATATTTTCATATAAAAAAGTTGCTACTGTACTTGCACTATCAATTTTTGAAGCTACAGCTTCAGCCCATTTTGTTACGTAATCCATTGCTACCAGTATATATCATTTTTGTCTATTTCTCGAGGCTGGTGCAATTGGTCCAACAAAATCAATTCCCCATTTTTTAAAAGGCGCCTGAGCCAGAATTGATACCAATGGCATTGCTGAAGTTCTAATAGGTCGACCCGTTCTTTGACATGGGTCACAATGATGGACGAATTAGTGGGCATCTGCAAACATTGTTGGCCACCAATAACTAGCCTGTAAAGATTTACGAGCCATACAGTCATCCGTAAAATATCCACCATAATTGTCCAAGTGGCAACCTTCCAATATAGTATGTACTTCAATCTGATAAATACAGCGTCACAAAACTCTATCCTTGCCTTGTTTATATAAAGCTTCATCAATCATCATATAAGATGCACATTTTAATATTAAGCATCATTTAAGCTTTTCATTAAAATTGGGTGGGAAGGTTTGAAATGTCAAGTATTGAATTATTTCACTATACTCCGGAGTAATTACATCTACCGCAAACAGTTTCGCATCGGGTAGTACATCATTAATGGATTCATTACTCAATATATTGGATAATCAAGATAAATGGTCCATATTGGAATGTGATTTTTTTGGTCTTACTTGAATAGTAAAGTCAAATTTCTACAATAGTAAAATCCATCGTGCAATATGACCACTCAATTAAGGCTTATTAATCATATATTTTAAAGCATCATGGTCGACATAGAAAACAAATTTATAATCAAGAAGATAATGTCAAAACTTTTGTATGGAATAAATCATCCCAAATACTTCTCTTTTGGCTGTTGTATAATTTCTTTCAGTTGCTATCAATTGACAACTTGCATAATAAATAGGGTGATCAAAACCTCGATCATCTTTTTGGCTTAGCACAGAATCAATCGCGACATTAGATGCATCCACATAAACTTGGAATGGTTTTGTCCAATAAGGTGCCACCAATATTGGTGCTGAAACCAATTTCTATTTCAATGTTTCAAATGCAATTGTACATTCCTTTGTCCAAAATAGACTGATCTCATTGGTTGGTAGTTTCTTCAAGAAATTTGTCAAGGAAAGGTATATAACTGCAAATAGATAGATAAATCATCAATAATAACTAACATGGCCGACAAATGTTCAAACACCTGTAATAGTATCTGGTCACTTTAATTCTACTATAATCTTTATTTTATCCAGATCTATAGCAATGCCTGCCATCGAAACTATATGACCCAACAATTACCAAAAAATACACCAAATTGGCATTTTTTTGAATTTAAAGAAATTTCATATTTGGCACATTGATTCAAACATTGACCTAGACATTCTAAATGCCTAGCTCTCGTACTAAATGTACAAAAATCATCTAGAAATATTTCCATTGAAATTCGTAGATAATCTTGGAATGCTTGCATCATTATTCTTTGAAATGTAGCCGGTGCATTACAAAGCCCAAACGACATAACCTTATAGGCAAAGGTCCCCCAATCCATAGTAAAAGTAGTTTTTAACTGGTCTTTTTTTGCAATCTTAACTTGATTATAACCGGAGAATCCATCAAGAAATGAATAACATTCATGTCTAGCAACAACATCCAATATATTATCCGTGAATGGTAAGGAAAAATAACCCTTCTTGATAACTGCATTTAATTTATAAAAATCTTGATAGATAGAAACTTTTCTATTCTTTTTTGGTACCATAATAATTGGTGAAATCCATTTAGTGAAAGGAACTAGATAGATAAATCTAACCTCTAAGAGTTTATCCAGCTCTTCTTTTATCATAAGTGAGTATTTTGGATTAAGTCGATGTTGTCTTTGGTGTTCTGGTGTAGAGTTCTCCTCCAATATAATTTGATGCTCACAAACTTCAGCTAAAATTCCTTTCAAATCCGCATACGATCATGCAAAAGCAGTTTTATGCATTAAAAAATAATCCACCCAAATTTCTTTCTCCTTGTCTTTTATACGGTCATAAATTTGAATGATTTGGGGAGCCTCTTCTGTACCTAAATTAATTGATTGACATCGTGGAATTTTAGGAGTCTCTAGAATAATGTTCTGCTCAATTCCAAAATCTTTCATAAAATTCGACAAATTAGAACTTTTCAACTCTAGTTTCATAGCACTAACGTGATTAACATCTTGTCTATTCATCCAATATGCAATCATATGATCAGAATCGTGAATAACATCTGGAGGAACTAAGTACTCTCTTGGTTCCCTACATTGGTATTTCATTCTAGTGTGCTCAACAACTTGCCTTGTATCAACATAAATTGAGTCAAGTGTACCAATTTCTTCTTGTGTAGACTCATCTTCACAATCCGACGTGAATTCTAAATTGGCAACTTGAGTTTCTCTATGATATTTGACAGGGTATATTTGAAGCACATTTTTATCATTACCTTTCCCAATTTTCAATGTACTATGGCCCCAGTCATTTTGAGCTTTAGCTTGATAAAACCATGGTCGTCCTAATAAAATTGGATATGACAATATGGAGCTTCATAATCAAAAAATAATATAATCAATTTTGTTGGTAATCCCCGCAATTACTATATCAATACTTTGTAAAATATCCATAGGTTTAACTTAACTGGAGTCAGCCATTCTCAAAACTACTGTAGTATGCAATAAGTGATCCAAACCCAACTCCTCCATTGTAGTGGCATTCATAAGATTTACACTAAATCCTCTGTCTACTTGCACTCCCGATAATAACACTCCATCAATTGAGACATCAATCATTGGTGCACCCAGATCGGGATTCAAACTTACTTTATTTCAAGATCTGCGACAAATTAATGAAGAATTCAAGATAGTTCGACACTTAGGTGCTACCGCTAATAGTTGCTTCATAAAGATTGTGGGCTATATGGTATCCAAATCTTTTAGAATATCATATGGTTCTGTATTAGTGGTAATTCCCAATGTCCGTTTCTTCTTCCCAGTCCTAGACACCGATGTAGGTAGATTAGTTTTTTCTATATTAGAAATTGGTAAAGCTACTAGAACTGAATTTGACGAAGCCTGTAAAATTGGTTCTTTCAACGGATAAGATTGTTCTCCCAATTGGACTGATATTGGTTCTTTAGAATTGATGCCTCTTAGAGGATCTTTCAATGAAAAGGATATTTTCCAAAATTGTGTAGAGAATGAAACAGCTCTACACGGAATCGAAGCCTCCGTAATTGGTACCTCATTGGGATGTACAACCGATTCAGATCTTATACTGAGTAAGGGACCCATGTTAGGACCTCGATTGGATTGCCCCATAATTGGTTTCAATTGGTCCTTCGCTTCAAGGTCACACAAATGTTGAATTGATTCTTTCTCCTTTTAATGACTTCTTGTATGGACAGCTTGGACTACTTCTACCCGATCAACTTGTGATTCTTCTATCCCATTATTTTTTTCCTCTACAATTTGCATAGTCGATTATATCTTCTAATCATGATTATTAGGATTAAATGGAATATTACATTGATAATGAAAATAACCCGATTGCTTGTAATTTCCACATACTGGAGCATATTCATCTATAAACCTTAGATTAAGGCATTCACTAGCATAATGACCAATTTGTCGGCACCGGTAGCAACATAGTGGTTTTCAACCCATACGGTCAGGTACATTTGGAGTCTCCACTAGAATATATCTACTAGGCCGATTCTAGATAGCCATAGTAAATGATCCTGGCTAACCAGTTGCTACTGGTCGAGAATTGGACTGCTAAATTGGTATAGTTTGGAGATTACCCTCTTGATTATTTCCACTGTTCTGCATCTTTGTTCCATAAATCAGATTATAATTAGTATTTTGAAAATTTCCAAAGCCATGATTATGTCGATTTGAGCAATTACTATTCCAACCACCCATATTTCCAGTCTATATTTGATTAATATCCCATTGAGTTAGTTGTATCATTTGGTTATTGAACTATTGTTGCCTTTATAAATGCTAGCAGTTTTGGATAGGGTGCTTTCTTCCACAAAATATACATTGAACATCCATTTGTCCGGGTGATGGACATTCCATATCAAAATGACCTTGTTCCTTACAATTATTACATCATACATTAGGTCTCGTATTGGAAGGCTTATGTCATTTTTCCTTGTCTTTAGCCAAATTTACAGCCAATTCTTCCATCTTTTTTGTTAGATTTAATAACAAGGCTTCATTTGGATCTTTAACAGTCGCATTTGTCAGCAACTCCAGTTGTTGATAGGTTGGCGATGTACAATAAGGTGTCATTGTTATTAGCACTATTGCTTGGAGTGGTGTAGCATTAATTGATTTTTGCAACATAACATTCTGCATATTGGAGTCAGCCATTTGTGGATAATTATCCATCGACACATTTTTTGATTATATTTGTTGGCTTCCTGAACTTGGAATCATTGTAGCCCCTATTGTTAACAATTGATGATAATGACATTCTTCCCACACTTTTTCTCGTGCCAACGATGCCTCTACCATAGCTAGTCAAGCCTCTTTTACAAAAAATTTTAATTCTGATAGATGCAAATCATTGATTAATATTGACAATATAAACGCATTTGGCATTTGATTATTTATCCATTTATGAAGTATATCCACGACCTGGCCATAATAGGACTCTATTGATTCTCTCGCAAACATCCTACTATTCATAAAACTTTCTCTAAGCCGATCTTCAAATCCAATTGGTCTAAAATGGGTTAAGAAGGCATTCTTCATGGCCTCCCAATTGGGAAATCTATCCATTGGTTGTCGAATATACCATTCAAAAGCTGTATCTTTTAAAGTTGCTAGCAACCATCTCAACCAAATGTCTTCAATTCTATCATTATTAGCCACACAGGTTGTCAAAAATTGAGATATATGGTGATCGGGATCAGAGTGTGGCCAACCACTAAAAGTAGGTAATGGTGCCACACTTGTAGTTCGGTCTCCTACTGCTCCCATTTGTATTGCAATTGGTACTTCTGGTACTCCCGCAGCCATTGGTATTATCACTAGTCTCTTTGCTATTTGAATTTGAATTTTTCTTCCTTTGATTTTACTTGGATCTATAATTCCTTTTTGTCGTTCTCGTAGGAGATTTCTTATGCATAATTGCTCTTGTCTTTCTTTTGCTTATCGATTAATTCTTTGATAATCCTCCCTTTCATGATTATCACTCAGAATCTTTCATTCTTCTTTACAAAATCAATACTGCCTTGAATTATAACTCACATATTTGTAATCCTAAAATTGGTTCTTCTCTTGTTCTCATTCAACATATAATTCCATGTCCCATACAATCAATTTCTAACATTTCATATTGTTATCATTTTTCCAACAGTGGAGCCAAAATGTTGTTCTTGTTGTGTTCAAGCTTCAATATACCAAAGCAATTGAACTAATAGAGGTGGGTTCAAATACGGGGAAAGATTGGTTATATAAATTGGGCATGTTAGTGTCACAATTGACTATACTCGAGCTATCAGAAATCAATTATTAACTACAAAATACCAAGGCTTACTACTTCCGTCTTAATTCAATCCACAATCCATTCTACGACTATCAATTCAACAATACTTCCATATTCTTATTCGTTCATCTCCTACTTACTCTCTTTGTGGTTTATATATATATTCAATTACTGATCTCTAGTTTACCTATTATATTCAGTTTTTCAATTCATCACACAGAATTCAATATCTCGGCTTACGTCTTTCACAGTCTGGCACTCCAAACTAACTTCTCAGTATTCAAAAACTATCCATTACTCGTCAATAACAAAGAAACAAAAAAGAGGTAGCATCAAGCTTGTCCTGGCTTACGACTATCACACTCTAGCCCCAATCTCCCTTTTGTCAACTTCTTTATCCTACCAAAAGATGGACCATCAGCTAGCGGATTCCAAAGGTTATGACCCTTTGAATTCTTAACCATTTATTCCACTAACAACCTATTGTTACCAACTAAACTACCTAACTATCAATCTAATTTTCAAGGTTATCAATAACCAACCAGTAACTTACCACAAAGTTTATTTGCCTATTCTACAGTTATGAACTTTTAAAAAGTCAAATATATTAAGTCATAGATGATAACTATAATTGATAAAAAAAATTATATTTATTGAGTAAAAAAATATATCAAATTATTATATACAAACTTTTCAATGGTAAAAGAATTGTCTAATCATCTTAATGAGAGTTGATGATATACTTCAAATATTGCTCCAAAACTTGATTCATCTATTTTTTTTGTCCATTAGTTTAAAGAAAAAAAATCAAAGAAAATTTTATATCCATCTTTAAAATCTTAAGAAAGATTTTCTAAAATCTTAGTACAAGTTGACTCCTTCTATTTGATATAATATTATTATGTAATTTATAATAGCAATAGATATTGTTAAGAAAAAGCTTGGCTATTTTTTTATATCTGATATATTTTGTATATAGTACAAAATGTGCTATTTTGATAAATAATCTACTATCACAAATATACAATCATACAAACTTGAGATTGAGAGATTTGTAATAAAATCTATAAAAATAGAAAATCATGGTTGTTCTGGAATAGGTAATGGCTAAAGAATTCTATAAGGTCGATGACAAGGAGGCTTAGATCTTAAATAAATATCACATAATTGTATGAAGTCTTTGACTACCTTTCACATTTTAGACGACCAAAAATTTCTAGATATTAGCTCCAATGTCTTGTTATATCTAAAATATCCAACTATTAAAAAGTTATGATGAACTTAAAGAACATGTAATTATATTTTGCCTTTTGAAATGTAAGATCGCCCCTTGAAAGAAAATGGATTATTTTTAAATTTAAACTTAGAAGTATCATGAAACTTGGAAGAATTACTCTTAATATTATAAATAAGAGGATTAAAAGACATACTTGATTAAACTTGCTTGAAAAAGATTAAATCAATAGTTAATGTTGATTTTATTGTTCAAAGATTAAAATACTCTAACTTTAAGAAAATTATCTTTGTTGATCAAAAGATGCATCTCTTTCTTTTGGTGTAAGATAAGAATCTCTAAAAAAAAAGTATGACAAAATTTGTTGTTTT
This sequence comes from Physcomitrium patens, assembly GCF_059467195.1. Taxonomy (NCBI): domain Eukaryota; kingdom Viridiplantae; phylum Streptophyta; class Bryopsida; order Funariales; family Funariaceae; genus Physcomitrium; species Physcomitrium patens. The sequence goes on along the minus strand of NC_143419.1, from coordinate 14,010,798 downwards.
TTGAATTGATGAGTGATCTTGAAATCAAATCTTAATAAAAACATGTTCCAATGAGCTTGGTGACAATTCAAAATACATATCAACATGAAGTACTTGAGATACTTATAATTTATATATATAATGATTAGGCTCAAAGTACTTTCTAAATAATAGCACCATTCTTGAAATTAATCTACAATTGCAAGAAGCTCTTTGTCATAAATCTCATACTTAATCTTGGCTATTGAAAATTTCTTGGAATAAAAAACTACTTGGTAGAGCTTGTCATCTGCTTTCATTTGTAGCAAACCAACACTTATAGCAAAGTCTAATGAGTCTATTTCTATGAAGAATGCCTTAGAAAAATCAACATAATATAAAATTGGTACAAAAATAAATGCTGTCTATAAGACTTCAAAAGATGCTTCATTTTCTTTATTCTATTCAAATTTGTCTTTACATGTCAAATGGATAAGAGGAGCTGCAATTTGAAAAAAAAATTATGATGAAGATCTTATAATAATTGACAATTCTCAAAAAGTATTGCTCATCTTTGACTATTTTTGAGATCTTTCAATTCATAATAATTTGGACCTTCTTCGGATCCATCATTAATCCTTCATTCAAAATGATATATCCTAAGAAGTCAAATTGAGTAGTGTGGAATATATATATATATATATATATATATATATATTTATCTTGATATATAATCTTGCATCTTTTAGTTTTTGTAATATACAATAAATATGAAGTTCATATTTTTTTATGCTCTTATAATAGATTAGAATGTCATTTAAATAACAAATAATAAAATCATTAAGAAACTCACATAAAAAATCATTCATGAGATGTTGAAAAATATCTAATATATTTGTGAGTCTTAAAAACATGATATTATATTCAAAATGTCTATACCTAATTCAAAAAAGAATATTTTGTTCATTTTTTTTTTTTTTTGATGTAGATCAAGTTGTATGTTCTTCATAGATGTATTTTTGTATAGATCTTTATTTGATTGAGTTGGTCAAGAAGTCTTAAAATCAAAAATAAAGGATATCTATTCTTGATGGTGATATTGTTAAGTCTTTGATAGTCTATGCAAAGCTACATAGATCTATCATTTTTCTTCACAAATAAGATAGGAACTTTTATCAAAGATTTTGAATGGCATATGAAGTTCTTAGCTAAGTTTTCATCAATGTACTCCTTTACTGCAACCAATTCATTTTGCAATAAGTTGTAGATTAATCCAAATGGTGGTTGAGCTCTTTTTTGTAAATTAATTGAAGAATTATAGGATCAATGCTTTAAAAGAATATTTTCATTCTTCTTTTTAAAAACGTCCTAGAAATCTTAATACTAGTTAAAAATACCACTTGATATCTTTTTACTATCAAAAATGGACATGGCATATATAGCAAATAATGATCTTTCTTTTATTCCATATATAAAAGCTTTTGCACCTACTAATAAAGTTTTAAATGTACAAGATTTATGTATTTCTATTCAACTAATGAAATTTTCAATCAAACTATAAGAAAAGTTAAGGTTAGAAGAAATCCAATCTATTTGAAGATTATATTATTTTAACTATAATAATTCTAAAATAATTGAATTAAAAGGAAATTTTATTACATTAAATATTATTACACTATTATAGTCTTTAATTGCTATATCTAAAGGAATAATTTCATAGGTAACATCTGTAAAAGATAATAAACAACCATCTATGACTTATACATGTATAGATTTAATTTTCTTGACTAACAATATCTCTTGTTTTTTGACAAAGTCTTTGTCTATAAAACAAGTTGAAGCTCTTGAATCTAATAAGGCTAAGACTTTGTGATTTTTTGGTCCTAAATAAATTTCTATTGTAAAATATAAGGAGAACAATAGGTGAATGATATAAAGAGAGAATAAGACCTCTACTAAGTATTATACGAGATTCTAGTCGCAAAGTCACTATTATAGCTAGAGAAACTTATTTTTTTGACACATCTTTCTCTTTGGTAACCATGTTCTTTATTTTGTAATTGCATTGCTTCTTTGGACAATATTGAGCAATATACTTGGATTCTCTATAAAAAAGATACAAACCTTTTTGATAAAAAATCATTTCTTGCTTATTAAGAGGTTTAAAACATACCATGTGAATTTGCATAGGCTTTGGTGTAAATAAATAAGCTTTTGAAAACTTAGAAGGTGTTGCTATGCCTTGACTTGTACTTTTTTAACCAAATCTTTGTTCCTAACATCTTTCAAAGAGTCGATTATCACATGCAATAGCTTGAAAAATAAATTGCTCCAATGAATCTGCTATTGGCATTATCAACAATACATCTTTGATATTATTTTTTAACTCATATCAAAATTAATTGATAAGAGCTGTGTTATTCCAATGCACGTTGGAAGATTTTGGGATTTAGCAGCATATGTAGTGGTTGAATGTAATCTTTGTCATAACAATATGAGTTTGATCTTTGCTACCTTTTATTGATCACTTTTTCCAAATGTAGCCATAAATACTTTCAAGAATGAATTCAAATCATAGAGTAGTTGTGAATCTTTTTCTATCAAAGATGCAAAGCAAAAGAGAGTACTTCTTTATAGAAGTGCATGTATGAATCTAACTTGAGTAAATCCATTGGAATATTAAAAAGGATGCAACCTTAAATAGAGCTTAATTTGTTGGAAAAATATTCAAAATTTTGATCTTGTTCTATCAAGCTTTTGAGTATACTAATTTTTCCCTCTCTTGTACTTGTAGAAGCAAGACATTTTAGATTTCGTTGTTAGGCTGATCTACTTACTTCTTTCAACTACACAACTTTTTGGTGTAGACTTTGGACTTTTTCTATATGTATAGGAATAGTTTCTCTATGCTTCATGTTAGAGGTATGTGAGATTTTTACTCTTAGAATCTTGACAAGCTCATAAAGATTTGTAATAATTGCAAATCTATTCTCTTTTCTACTAAGAGTAGCATTCATAATCTTTCCTTTCATAGACAATTCAAACAAATTCAAGAAGTTAAATTAAAGGAAGATAATCTATAACCTCTAATATCAAATAAAAATTTCTATAAAGAGGGATAATTCACTCTTTAAGGAAAAAATCAGTGTTAGAAAACTAAATTGCTTATTTAAAGGCGGATAGTCCGCGGCTTTTAAAATACAACAATAGAAGTGAAATAATCCACTTATTTCTAAAATAAGATAAGAACAATAAATTAGCACTCTTGTCAAATTTCCAAAGACATGAATCTTGAAAAAAGAAATCTTCAATATACTCTTATATCACTTGAAAAGACTATGAAATCACTCAAAGATGATAATATATTAAACTAGGATGACTATTACCAAAGACAAAAAGATTAGAAAGTCTTCAAATAAGAGTAAGTGTTAGAAAGGTATTGAAAAGAGTGAAGAAGGCTTCATTCTTGCCTCTATATATACTATTTATATATATACTAGCTATGTGGTAATATTCTATAAGACCTTCAAAATGTGTTAACTTTGCTAAACACATGTTTTAACTTGCAAGGCAAGTTTTCTTTATGTGCACCACATAATTACCTTGTTCCACAAGCTACTAACATGTGTGGTATGTGGTTAACTTATTGATTAAGTTTTTAACTTATCAATTAATCACAAACATGTGTAAAGACAAAACCATTTCTATAAAGCTTCTAGGAAGCTTCTTTAGAAGATATTATAAAATTAATGTACATTTACTTAATTCTTGCTAATCATATAGATAATTATTGGAATAAATACATATATCGATGATACTTAGAGACTTCCAAAAAAAATAAAAAAAAAATAAAGAAAAATAATTAACATCAAGTAATGATTAATTATAGTATATAATATTTTTTTAATAATAATTATCTATACATATATATATATATATATATATGATTGTATGATTAAACAATCTCTTTATTATAATTTAAACAAAATTTCTATATCTAAAGTTTGTAAGCTAATTTGTTTTATAGTTTGATTTTGATTATAATTATTTATAATAATTTCAATTGACATATATATTTTATTTTAATAAGGTATGCTTTTGTCACACAATTTGTGAGCAATGTTTTGAAATATTATTATAAAAGCTCAAATCTTTAGCTCTAGGTAGTGAGATAGTAATCTGTTGATAAAAAAAAATGTTAAGATATTTAATTGAGTATATTGTGTTAATATTTTTACTAGCAATAAAAATCAAGTTTGTAAAAAAATGATTAAATTTAAAAACCTTGTATCATGTACCCTACACCTCCTTTATCAATATTTTAGAGACTCTCAACAGTTGCTATCTTGTTAGTGGATTGCGTACAAATATCTTGTTAGTGGGTGATTTTACAGCTACTCAACATCTATGTCTGTATACTCATGGATGACAAAAGAATTTATTAAATATATCAGTGTGAACAGATTATTTGTTTTGTAAAATCACCAAATTTTTAATATAATTAGATAATATAAAGTATATACTTTTATAATTTGGAAGAAGATTCTATTGAACATAACATTAAGTTACTAAAGTCCAAATACCATTAATTATTGTTTGATACTGAAATAAAATATAACGCTTCTTATGAGCAGAGCTTTCAAAAGACGTCATTTGGTTTATTTGTATCCACAAAAATTACTCTTAAATTTTTTAAATGTCAATTTTTGTACAAAAATAGTATTATCCTTATAATTGTTAAATTTTAATTTTAACTTGCCAAAAAGTTAACTTTTGATTCTCACGGACAAATTTTTTACTGTTCATCGTCATGGTTTTGACATTATCACTAAGATCTTCTGTATATGCTAATCCAGCAAGTTGACACTTATCAGAAAGGGTTCAACCTCAGATGCCACAATTCATCGATTTCTCCAAGTCATTTATGTTGCACGTCCAGCTTACGTGGCCTTTGAGTTGCTTAATTCCCATGGGTGAATAAGGTTGTTAAATTATCGACTCGGAAGGCATACTTCATTGCTGTGCACATCACGGCATCAATCAACAGAGAAGTTCGTGATTCATTCGTAATGCACAGTAACTGACAGTTGTTCAGTGACACTTACCAACACCCTCATTGGAACGTCTCTCAACAAGCTGCAAATCCTCACAACTTCGGCTGGTACTGTCCACCACCGTTTGCATCATCCACATTCACAACCACACTTTCCAATGCCTTAGACAGCCTCAACCTTCGCTCACACACTCCTTGATCATGCCAATGTAACTACTTCAACGATCAACACCCACTTCTGTCCCTTCCGTCAAACCATCCCTCCCCTCTGCCCTTGCCCGTCGAAAAAGTACGCTACAAAACAGAACCTCATTCATAGACATCAATTGCAACAATCCGCCCGTTCTCTTCTTTGCGTTCACAACATGCTCCACTCTTTTCATAACCTCCAAACCTACATCCCTCCCAACACTCTTCGCCATTCCCAAACGCTCATGCCACCAATCTACGCTCTGCTTTCCTACTGCCAGGCTGAAATACATCACGCACCCATTCTCGTCCTCACCCTTATTCTCATTCTCACTACCGCATGCGCTGCCTGTGCTTCGTCCATCCCATTCTACGCCATAATGCAATCCCGTTCTCCATCTGCGTCCCCGAACCCGACTATATCGCCTCCCCTACTCGCTGCCCGAGATTCTGCTCCTCTCCTTCACTTCCCTCACCCTGCATCAACCCTTGCTACCCACCACAACAATGCATGCTGCCCACCATCCATACCACCCAAAAATTCACGCACCCCGATCCACACGCCTCGCGCTCTCACTCCCACCCATTCCTCCAACCAACCATTCCACAATCCATACCATCTCATCGTTGAACTACGCATACCATCGCTACAAACCACTCCCATCCACGCCTCCCACATCCACTCAAATCCCACACACACCACCTCAACCTCCACATCTCATGTGTAAAATGCTGTAAATTACATAGGCAACCCAGACTTCGCCATCAATGTCCACACAACCTCCTTAACTTAACTTCGGCACACGCCATGCCATCCTACCCATCGCCACACACCTTCCTTCAAATCATATCACATCATCCCTTCGATGATCCCTCTCTTCCTGCACGCTTCCACACGCGCTGCGCCGCAAGTCTCCGGCCACCCACTCTCGACGGGCACTGCACCCCATCTCATCCGAGCGACGGCTTCGCCTCTTCCCATCTCCTCCCCCTGCCTTGCCAACGACTCCATTAATCCCTCCCTCCCGCGCGCAGGCTTGCGCCCGCGCTGCACTCGACCTTCTACTGTATCACACAATCGATACTCCCCTCGTCCCATTCGCCCTTCTCCCCTCCACTCTACCACTCCTTCCGGATCTCGAACGAGTACTCCAAGTCCAGGTGCACCCTTCCGTCGTCGTCGATGAACCTCTTCCGCGCCGTGTAAGCGCCGCGGGCCAGCGGCCCCGAAGGCGTCACCTCCTCCTCCGTCACGTGCACGTACGCCTCCTGCTGTGGCGCGAAAGTCCCCATCATGTCCCGTGTCTGATCCACCTGTAGCCCCGCCTTCCACACCGTGTTCATGCACGTCAACCCGGACACGATGTTGTTACGCACAGTGAACGAGTACCTCAGCGCCACCGTCGACCCCTCCTTCAGCGAGAACGTGTACCCCCGCGAGTTCGTCCCCAGCGGCAGCGGCAACTCGCTGTCCGGTCGTCCCTTCGCAATCACTCCCAGTGACAGCACGTTCACCTCCGGCTCCACAAAACCGTCTGGCGCATCCTCACTCGCCACCCCCAGCAGCTGCGCCTTCCATCGCCTCAGACTCTCGTCCTCCTTGTCCTTTTCCAGCTGCTCCTTCAACGACACCAACGGGCCCAGCTCCTTCTCGTTAAATTTCACACACGGCCCCTCTTGATCTGCTTGCGACTCGTCGTCGTCGGATTCCATGCACGACAGACTCGTCGGCAGGGACTCGCATTTCGTCAACGACTTCTCGCTCTTATTCTCCTTATCATCCTCCTGCTCCGACCCCTGCCCGTCATGTTTGTTGATGTCCTTGGAGAAGGACTTGCTGTGAGTGCGTCCAAACCACCCAGCTACAGTCTTCGACATCCTTCCACCCCGAGATTCTACTCCGGCCTCAGCCCCCTATGATCAACCAATTGCACCTCCACTCGACGAAGTCAAGATCCACGGCACCCGCCTCCGATCACTTACAACTGCATCACAACAACTGGACTTGGACAGGTGATGGTCTCTAACGAGAACAGTATCTGCATGCCAAGAGCAGAAGAGCGTCATCGTAAGTCCTGGGTTGCGCCGTCAGCACATTCATCAGACAGAGCACATCGATCCCAAGTTCCAGAACTCGTCACGTCAAGAAATGAACTCACCCGCCATCATTTTCAGAGATGCTTCTGAAAAGATTATCTGGTTCTGGCTTGGGTTTGTCTACGGTGAGATCGACAGTAAAGTTGAGCAGAATCTAATTCCCACTATTTTAGCTCAGATGTAAAATGGCGATGCAAGGGTAAAGGAATACTGCAACGGAGATGTAGGAATTCACAGTACTCACTATCGACAGTCACAACACACGATGGGGATCTTCAAAGGTCCTAAGAAGTGACAATTGTCGATAGTATCAAGTAAAGACAATAATATGTTTCATGATGTCAACATGCAATCTAGTATCGAACATGAGAGGCATATATTACTCTTGCGAAATGGTTGTGCACCTGGTTGCAAATTTACTAGCTCAAAACTGGAACCCCTTATTTCAAGGTTACGATTTTTAGTCTCGACAAAGTATCTAAGATTCATTACGTTTTTGAAGGAAAACACTCAAGCTCCACATTATAGAAAGCTATGCTTGTTTGAAATTGTGGGCTGAAAATGAACTTTGTGAAGCCAATTACACGCGAAAAGGCCATTGCACATACTTACATCTTCCTGCTGCAAGGCGAAGCTTCCGTCCACCAGATCCTCGAAATAAACCACATAAAAAATTTAAAAAATAGAAAAGAAATTGTCTTTCTCCGCGGTGTCTACATCCCTTGTGATGTCTTCAGAGAGAAACCCGTCTTTACAGATTGGTATAGTCAGTGTCTCTGCTGTCGTTGTCTACACAATGTTTTCAGTCACCCTGGAACACAAAGAAAGGGAAGAATGTTCACATCAAACCGGACATATCAACTTTGACCCAAAATGGTCCCCCACATCGACCTCCAAGGATTTACAACTGTACTTAACTCAAAGCAAGCTGCGATGCATAATAACACACTCAGACGGCTGAATACTCGAAGAAATTGTGGCTCACAAGGGCAGTATAGACATTAGTGCGATTGTACGCAGTAGCAGACAAGCAAGGGCTAGCTCACAAATTGGGCACATGAAATGTTCAGTTTAGTTAGTGCCATTGTAACTAGACTCGCTCTATTCCATTGTGTTACGGAGAAAATTCTATTATTCTCCCAAAGCCGCCAACTATCTGAGTAGCTGAAACACCCAATGACATCCTCGCCTCCAGATCGCCGCCCCAATTCAAACTGAACACAACTGCCCATTGTCTTACCAAGAAAAGACAGGTATACGACCAAAACACGCACCCGCTAGAATTCAGGATCTCACTCAAAACTCAACTCCTACAACAGCAAAAAAATTCCCCTATTCCCCATTACTCTGTACAAGCTTGGCAATACCCCCACACACAGTTTAAATCTGCCAGAAATTTAAGTTAATTTTTTTTAAAAAAAAGAGCAAAAAGAAAAACAGACTATGAAAATTAAATCACAGACACGATACACCCAGAAACGCAAACCAGCAGCACGCACATTAGAACCCCACTTCGCAAACAACTCCTCATCATCGTACCTCTCAAACGGCACACTCAACATATACACACACAAAAACCAACAACAACAACAACACGCAACTCGCGCTCTTCCAAGTGTCAAGATCGAACCCACCACCCAAAAACTTCAGCAAAACGAAACCCAACCACAAGGAGCGTACCCAGGTAAGTCCTGAGAGGGGAATGCAGGCATCCAGAAAAATGAGGTGAGGTGGGAGGTGGGAAGTGGGAGATGGCGGGGAGAAATGGAAGGGTCAAGCGCGGAGATGAGGGGGCAAGAGAAGGGAGAACATGAGATGAGGGGTGTGGGATGGTGTCCGGTGTTCGGCGTTGGGAATAGGTAATGATTGCGATTGGGATTGTTGCGTCGGAGCGCGCTGCGCGCGAATCTCCGAGTGCTCGGGGCTGAGGGAGGGAGGGAGGGTGTCGATGACGATGAGAATGCGGTGGCGAGGCATGGGGTGGCTTGGCTGCTCAAATCCCCATAACCATTCCTCATTCGTCTCCCTCAATTGCTGTGGCTCCATCGAACCAGCGATGTATGGATCGGTCCACCGCGATAAAATGGGGTTGAGTGAGATTTGGGGTTTGGGACTGAGGGAATTGCTCCGCCATCGCCATCGCCATCGCCGACCCCGATTGCCTGGTGCGGGGTCTTCCGTCGCCTCTGATCGTAGATGGGCTTCATCCTCTGCGTCATACTGTCCATGTCAACCCCGTCTACGTCATATTGTCCATGTACCCTGTCCAGGTCATCCATTTGCATCAGCCGTTCATGTCACGCAGGCATCTATGACGTGCTTGATTCAAGCGATGGCACATTTCTATAACATTGTTGAATGGAAATTTTATAGATTATGGAAGTTTTTATGATTTATGTGGGATCATTAAATTTTATAGTTCCTAAATGATTATGTATATACTTCCAAACAATAGTATCTAAAAGTATCAGCCATCTTTACAACTTCTTCTTTCTTTTTTTACATTTTTCATATTTTCATTCCCCTATTTTTTATTGCATTATCTTGAAAAAATTGAGAGTTTTTTTTCAATCAACATCAATCAATCCAAATTGCAACCGCAAAACCTATGGAACAAAATTTGTGATTTAGAATGTGGGAGATGATGTAACATGCAACCAACAACTATCAATAATTGCAAACGTTGTAGAATTCTACAAGTAATTGAATAAGAATTGAGTATTTGTATATCTTGTTCCAAAAGAAGTAAGACAATGGAAATAATAGTCCATTGGTGTATTTAAGGGAGAATGATGTATACATAATTACAACAAAAGTTAACGCTTCTAATAACAATCAATGATAATGCATAGCAAGTAGTGCTCATTGTATACAATATCAACAAAATTTAGAGTGTTTCATAAATACTCTTATATAAAGAAGGTGTAAGAGATTAATCTGACTAATCTCTAAAGATTAATTTGACAATGATCGTAAATATAAACAAAAATGTATCAATGTTGTAAGAGTTAAAAGCACTATTATTTCAAACAATAATAAGAACAATTAATTTGAATATACAACCTAAGTCTTATTAAAAATTCATGTAAGAAGTAATTATATATCAAGGATATAAATTATAATAAAATTCTAAAAATAATAATATATTCTTGTAGCATTTAAAAAATGAAAGTAAACAAATCATAGATAGATATAAAATAGAAACTAAAATAGCTATTGCTAAATGTGTCTAAACAAGTAGTCAACATTTGTGCCACCTATCCAATGTATTGGCTAAGTTTTTAATCCACCAATTACCTACAAATACTTGTAAAGTCAAATCTGCATCAATAAAGTTTATTTATAAGATATTATATCATTTATCTATTTTTACTTACTTCTATCTAACTTCTCTTATTGTCATGATTATTAATATCAATATTGATGCTTGTGATATTACACCTCTTTTTAGGAACAAATTTTACAATAAGTAGTGATCATATATTGAGGAAGTCCAAGATGTAGCACTTCTTATTAATCAAACACTTTGATGTTTGTTATGTTTGAAGATAATTGATAGGTCTTCTCAACCATTGGTAGTATCATATATCATGGCAAGAAAATAATCATATTATTTAATCATAATTAAAGCTTTCATAACTTCTCTTAAATAAAATATTTGATATACCATTAGAAGTGGTTCTTACCTTCAACAATATCACCAAATATCAAGAATCTCTTCCAATATTATAATATCAAATGTGTTGTTTCTTACCATCTATTTAAGAAAAAAACATATTATTTTTTAGGATTTTTATTTCTATTATGATGTTTTGAAGATTTTGACAATCTCAATGCCTTGTTTGTTAATTTAGTTAAGAACAAGACTTAAATTGAATTTGTTGATTAATAATTCTCCATATTTTTAATACCAAAAATACATAAAAATCACAAATAATGATAGAATATAGAATACAATCTTTATTGAACATATTTTGTTTTATAGCAAAGAATATTTTGTCTCTTTATCTTAATTTTAATTAATATTGTCATTGAAAACTATCAACTTTCTTTGCCATATTTCCAAAATTTTCAAATGACTTCCATGTGCATTTATTAGTATCATATCTATGCTAATGTACAAGATATTCTAACATATGTTGGGTCTGACTTGAGACTAAGACCTCTTCTATCCCAAACTTTTGATTGATGTCTATTTTCATAAGAAGAAGTAGCATTTATTATCCTTTTGGTATATCTATTATCTTATATGGCTCAAAAAGAGGCAAATGAAATACAAGATAGATCTTTATAAACTCTAATAATTATAATTAATATATAACTGAATTAATCTACTAAAAAAATATAAAATAATTTAAATCTATAATAATCTAACTTGTTGCAAGAACAAAAAATTTTGATATTATGACAAAGTAATTATACCTTGTTGCCTATATCAAATTAAGGTGTCTAGTTTTTCTTTACATATGGTTTTTGTACATAATATAAAATATGATAATTTAGTTAAATAATTTAGTATCACAAATATAGAGCCATAAATGCTTAAGATTTAAAGATCTATGATAAAATCCATAAAAATAGATAATCTTGATTGTTTTAGTATAAGTAATGATTGAAGAAGTGTATAAGATTAATGATAAGGAATTTTTGATCTTAAAAAAATATCACATGATTGAATAAAGTCTTTAACTACCTTTTACATTTGAAACCACTAAAAATCTTTTGATATTAATTTTAATATTTGTTGTATTTACAAGATCTTACAATTAAAAAATTACAATGAATTCAAAGAATATTTGATTGTGTTTGGTTTTTAGAATATATAAATATCATGTAAAATAAGAAGATTATTTTTAAATTTAAATTCAATAGTTTTGTAGGATTTAGAAGAATTATTTTTAATTTTATGCACAAAAAGATATGAAGACATACTTAGTTAAACTTAATCAAGAAATTTTAAATCAATAATTTATGTTGATTCTATTGCTTAAAGATAAAATTGCATTAGCTCCAAACAAATCATTTATTATTGGTCAAAGATTGCATCTCTTTTTTTTGGTTTAAATTTTGTAAATGATCTTAGTTATTGAATATTTTCTTAAATGAAAAGCTATAACATGAAGTTATCATCTCTTTCTATTTATTACCATATTAAATCAAAAGTAAAGTCTAATACTTTAATTTTTATTAAAAAAATACCTTAAAAAATCAACATAATATAAGTTTAATATTACATTAAAAACTATTTTTAAAGCTTTAAATTTTGTTTTGGCTTTTATATTCCAATAATTTATCTTATTAAGGACAGGAATCATAAAAAAAAAAAAAAAAAAAAAAAAAAATCCTCAATATATTCTTGTGTTATTCAAAAGAACTAAAAAAATGACTCAAAGATGATATAGTATTAAACTAAAATGGTTATTGCTATAGACAAGAAGACTAGAAAGTCTTAAAATAAGACCAAGGATTAAAAAGGTATTCATAAGACTGAAGAAGACTTTACTCTTGCTTCCATATATATTCTTAATTAGGAACTATGTGGCAATATCCTATAAGACCTCTAAAACATGTTGACTTTGCAAGACACATATCTTAACTTGTAAAGTAAGTTTTTTATATGTGTGCCACCTAATAAGCTTATTTGACAAGCTATTAGTACGTAATTAACTTATTGACCAAGTTTCTAGCCTATTAATCAACTACAAACACATTTAAAATCAAATTAGCATCAATGGAGGTTCTAAGAAGTTATTCTTAAAAATATTATGAAATAAATTTATTTTAACTACTTCTACTTAATCATATAGGTAAATATTAGAGTAAATATATATATATCCATGAAATTACTTCTCTTTTAGAAACGAGTTTTTTAAAGAGCTATTATTATCTTTCATAGATCTTATAATTCTTCATCTTGGTTTTGATGGATGTTAATGAAAAGGCTCAATCATCTTTGTTGCATTTGCTAGATTCTTTATTAATTCCTATATGTGTTCACTAATATCATATCTATATTAATGAATAAGATACTTTAATCTATTTTAATACTACATTGAATCTAAGACTTTGTCTATCTCAAACTCTTCATTATAATCTATTTCTATAGAAAGAAGTGATATTTGTCTCCTTTCAAGATATTTATTATTTATTATAGCTCAAAAAGAAATACATGGAATAAGTGACGAATCTTCATTGACTCCTATAGATGTAATTGATAAGCAATATGATTGACTTGTTTACAAATAGGAAAAGATTCAACCCTATGATAGTCAAACTTATTGCAAAGATGAATAGTCTTGATATTGGAACAAAGTAGCCATATCTTGTTATCCACGTTGAATTGTAGTTTTTCTTTGCAATAGGCATTTGCATTCATCTTTTGTTTTTCTTAAGTTTTTTTTAACTACGTCTTTAATATTGTATATAGCTTTAATAAATAAATTTTCAAATCTTTTGTCATAGGATTATCAACTTTTGAATAGTCAAAAGTATCAAATTGTGGATAATAACCATAATTGGTAAAAAAAGATGTTTGTAAAATAAAAGAATGTACCAAATTATTATAGACAAATTGTGCCAATAATAAAAGATTTGTTTAGTATCAAGGACAAGAACATAATAAAAACAAATAAACGAGTGAAACTTCTCTCAAAGAAAGATGACATAAAAGAAATAACTTGATATGTATATTAAGAAAGAAACTGAAATGGCTATTGCCAAAAACAAAGAATACTAGAGACCCTTGAAACTAGACTAGAAGCAAGAAAGGAGTTGACAAGAGTAAAGAAGGCTTCACTCTTGTCTCTATATATACTATCTAACTAGGGGCTACGTGGCGATATTCTATAGGACCTCCAATATGTGTTGACTTTATAGGACACATGCCTTGACTTACAAGGCAAGTTTTTCTATGTGTGGGCCATATAGTTAGTTTGGTCTTTAAGCTAACAACATGTGTGGCACATGGCCAACTTGTTGACCACGTTTCTAATCCAAAAAGTTAATTAAAGTCACCTATAAAGTCAAAGCAATATCTATGAGGCTTCAAGGAAGCTTCCATAGCAAATATTATAGAATTAACTTATTTTTACTTATTTTTACTTACTTCTACTTATTTATATATGTAGTTATTTTCTTACATGCGTATATCCGTACCATTACCCCCCCTTTCTAAGGACAAGTTTCACGAAGAGCGGTCATCATATATAGAGAAAATCTATGATGCGACGAATTGTATTCGCCACATACTCTGGTCTTTGTTCTCTTCGAAGATGATTGTTAAGGCCTCTCAACCATCAGTAGTGTCCTATACCAAGGCAAGAAGACTATCTACTTATTTGATTTTTGTTGAGGCCTTTATAACTTCTTTTGAATAAAATATTTGAAACACCGTCAGGAGTTTCTACCTCTAATAAAATCACCAAACATCAAAAATTCCTTCCAAGGTTGTGATACCAAATGTATTCTTCATCTCGATTGCATCGTCTTGAAGGTTCTCACAATCGTAATGTCTCATCTGACAGGTCAGCAAAGAAAGGCTCTTGAGTCAAATCCACTAATTGTTGGTTCTCCATCTCTTAAGCTTCATAACTATAAAGAAACTACAAACAAGGATTGAAAGTAGAATGTTATCTTTCCTAAATCTTGTTTCTTATATAAAGAAGGTTTTAATCTTAATTTTGATAGATGTCATCGATGAAAAGCCTCCACCGCCTTTGCTGCATTTACAAGATTCTTTACTACCTCCCATGTGCATTCACTAATATCATGTCTGCACCAATAGATAAGATATTCTAATTTATTTTGGTGCCGCCTTGAATCTAAGACTTCTTCCTCTTTAAATTCTTTATTATTGTCTACTTCTATAGGAGGAGGTAGAGTTTATCTTCTTCTTGGTATGTCCACTATCTTGTATAGTTCAAGAAGAGACATGTGGAATACTAGATGGATTTTCATTGTCTCTAGTAGATGTAAATGATATGCAACTGGATTGATTTGTGCAGAAATAGAAAATGGTCCAAGCCTTTGATAGTCCAATTTGTCACAAGGATGAGTGGTCTTGATATTGCAATGAAGTAATCATACCTTATCACCCATGTAGAATGGTGGTTGTTCCTTTCGATAGACATCCGCATTGACATTTTACTGTTCTTCAGCTTCTTTTAACTACGCCTTCATCGTTGCATGTAGCTCTAACAAATGAATTACTAAATCTTTTGCAATAAGATTATCAATTTTTAAAAAGTCAAAAGTATCAAGTCATAGATGATAACCATAATTAGTAAAGAAAGGTGTTTGTTTTGTAGAAGAATGTACCGTGTTATTGTAAGCAAACTCTGCCAGTGGCAAAAGAGTTGTCCAATCATCTTGTTAGTAGTTAATGATACATCTTAAATACTGCTCCAAAACTTGATTAACACGCTCCATTTGTCCATCAATTTGAGGATGGAATGTCGAAGATAGTTTTATATCCACTTTTAAAATCTTGAAAAGAGTCCACCAAAATCTTGATATAAATTGAATTCCCCTATCTGATATAATATCTTTGGGTAATCCATGATAGCGATAGATATTGTCAAGAAAGAACTTAGCTGTTTCTTCACCTATGATAGATTTTGTACATGGTACAAAATGTGCCATCGTGGTAAAATAATCTACTATCACGAATATAGAGTCATAAGAACCTGAGATTGGAAGATCTGTGATGAAGTCCAAAGAATTAGAAGACCATGGTTGTTCTGAAATGGATAATGGTAGAAGAAGTCCATAAGGTCGATGATTAGGAGTTTTTGATCTCGAGCAAACATCACAAGATTGTACAAAATCTTTGACAACTTTCCACATTTGAGGCCACCAAAAGTCCTTGGATATTAGTTCCAAAGTTTTATTGTACCCAAAATGTCATGCTGCTGGAAAGTCATGATGAGCTTGAAGAACACGTAATTGAGCTTCTGTTAGGGACATAGTCCTTAGACCTTTCTAGAGACAAGTTTCTAGAACCTTCTAGAAAGAAGTCTCTAGAAACTTCCTTAAGATTCCTTGAATATTCTCTTAGAATATTCTTTGAAGATTCCCTAAAGATTCCCTTAGAAGGCTCTAGAAGATTCTTAGAATATTCTAGTAGATTCTAAGAAGTTACTTGAGAAGCTTCCTAGCTCTTGGGTAGTTGCTCGAGAAGCTTCATAGTTCTTGGGAAGCTTCTTGATGCACTTCCTTAGAACTATAGGCCAGTAGTATATATAGGAGTCGAGGCTGAAGAGTTCTTCAATCTCGACAACACATCTCTTGGAGTTCTAGCTCACCTTTCTGGTGTTGTTCTTGTACTCATCTGTTTAATCTAGTTTTGCCACTTCTTCTTGAACTTCTTGTTAGATTTCAAGTCTGTATTTTGTGTCCGTGACAACTTCACCTTTTCGAAGATATAGGCGTCCCTCAAAATATAGTAGGTTTTTTTTGAATTCAAACTTGGAAGTATCATGAGACTTTGAAGGATTTCTCTTAATATCACGAATAAAAGGATCAAAAGACATACTTGGCTAAACTTGTTTAATGAAAGTTGAATCAACAATTAGTGTTGATTTCATTGCTCAAAGATGAAGATGTTTTGGCTTCAAGAGAATTGTCCGTTGTTGATCGAAAGCAGCATCTCCTTCCTTTGGTACAAGATAAGATTATCTAGAAAGTGCAATTGATAAACCTTGTTATTTCTCTAGTCGATAAGTAACCGTGAATTTGAATCTTGACAAAGACATACTCCAACGGGCTTGGTGACGATTCAAAACACGTACTGACATAAAATATTCAAGATTCTTGTGATCCGTGTACAGTGTAACTGGGCTAGAAGCACCTTTTAAATAATGGTGCCATTCTTGAAACAAATCCACGAATGCAAGAAGTTCTTTTTCATAAATCTCGTAGTTGATCTTGGTTGTTGAAAATTTTTTGGAATGAAAAGCTACTAGGTTAAGTTTATCATCTGTTCTCATTTGTGACAATATAATACCGAAAGCAAAGTTTGATGTGTTTGTTTCCATAAAAAATGGCTTAGAAAAATTGATGCAATACAAGATTGGTCCAGAAACAAGGGCTGTCTTCAAAGCTTCAAATGCTACTTGTACTTCTTGATTCCATTGAAGTTTGTCTTTACAAGTCAAACGTATAAGTGGAGCTGCAACTTGAGAGAAGTCTTTGATGAAGATCCGATAGTACTTGGCAAATCCCAAAAAGTATTGGACATCTCTTACCGTTTTTGGGATCTTTCAATCCATAATAGTTTGAACTTTCTTAGGATCCATCATAAGTCCATCATTTGAAATGATGTATCTTAAGAAGTCGACTTAAATAGTGTAAAATACATATTTTTTTTAATTAGCATAGAATCTCGCATCTCTTAGTTTTTATAATACATGACGAACATGAAGTTCATATTTTTCTATATTCTTAGAATAGATTAAGATGTCGTCTAAGTAATAGACAACAAAATCATCTAAAAACTCCCAAAAGACATCATTCATTAAATGTTGGAATGGTACTAGTGCATTTGTAAGTCCAAAAGGCATGACGTTGTATTCAAAATGTCCATACCTTATTTGAAACGTAGTCTTCTATTTATCTCCTTCTTTGATGCGTACAAGATTGTATGCTCCTTGTAGATCTACTTATTTATAGATCTTAGCTTGATTCAATTGATCAAGAAGTTTAAAGATCAAAGATAGAAGATACCTGTTTTTGATAGTGTTTTTGTTGAGTCCTCGATAATCGATACACATCCGCAATAATCTATCATTTTTCTTCACAAATAGAATAGGAGCTCCTGATGGAGATTTGGAATGGCGTATGAAGTTTTTGGCCAAATACTCTTCAATATATTCTTTGAGTTTAGCAAACTCATTTTGAGTTAAATTATAGATTGGTCCAAATGACGATTGTGTTCTTTCTTGAAGGTCAATTGAGTAGTCATATGAATAATTTTTCAGAGGAATATCTGCATTCTTCTTCTCAAATACATCTTGAAAATCTTGACATTGGCTTGGAATGCCACTTGAAGTCTTTCCACCAATAGAAATAGGTGTGGCATAAATGACACAAGGTGATCCTTCTTTTGTAGCATGCAAGAAAGGTCTTGCACCTAAAAATATAAGTTTAATTATACTAGACTTATAACTTTCTACTTGATTAACTACGCTCTTAATTATACTTTCAGAAAAGTCAAGACTACGAGAAGTCTAATCTATTTTAGGATTATATTTTTGTAACCATGATAAACCTAAAATGACTGGATTAGAAGGAGATCTAATGATATTAAATATTATAAAGTTACTATGACTATTAGTTGCTATTTCTATAGGAAGGGTTTCATGAGTAACATCTTTTAAAGACAATGGACGACCATCTATGACTTCTACATGAATAGATTTAGTTTTCTTTACTAAAAGTATGCTATGTCTTTTAGCAAATTCTTCATCTAAGAAACATGCTGAGGCTCTTGAATCTAGCAAGGCAGAGGCTTTGTAATGTTTAGGTCCTAGAATAATATTTATCATAAATCATGGAGAGGGTACTCAAAAGAAGATAAGATCTTCACTAGGCGTTGTACAAGGTTTCAATCACACAATCCCTATTATAGCTCGTGAACTTTGTTTCTTCACATGCTATCTTCTTTGATTGCCGTACTCCTCATTTTATGGTTGCCCCACTTCTTTGGATAATGTTGAATAGTGTGCTTAGATTCTCTACAATATATGCACAATCCTTCCAGATGACAATGAAACTTTTCTTGCTCAGTAAGAGGTTTAAAACATACTGCATCAATTTGCATATCCTCTACTTTCGAATGTATGTGTTGAAGAGATGTTGGTGTTGCCATTGAATTATAGTAACGTTGAGGTCTACTTATACGGTTCTCAGATCAAAATTCAAAAAGACGATTGTCGCACTTCACAACAAAGTCAATTGCTTGGCTCAATGTTTGAGGATCAGACAAGTTGAGTATTAATTTTTTTTTACCTCATATTGTAATCCATAGAAAAATTGGCTAATAAGTGCAGCATCATCCCACTTGATATCAATTGCAAGTTGTCAAAATTGAGAAGCATACAATGTTACTAATCGATTGTCTTGTTGTAAAATATGGTTCTTATTGGTTGCAACACAAATTGCATCATGTTCTCCATACATGGATCAAAACTCCACCTCTATATTATCCAATATTGAATCTTATCGTTGAAGAAAAGATAAAAATCATGATAATGTTGAACTTGAAAGAAGAGTACCAATAAATCTAACTTTCAATCTTGGAGTTGAATAGCTTTGGAATTGAAGTTCAATCAAAAGTTGTAATTGATTGATAAATCCTCTAAATTTTGATCTGGTGCCATCAAACTTCTGAAGTAGGGCAATTCTTGGTTCTCTAATATTTGAAGGACGTTCTACTTTAGGAGAAGAGATATGAATTGGTGCAATTATTGAAGCAGCTCCAATCATTTCTATATCTTCACTTCCTGCCAATCTTGTTGTTCTTTGTCGTGGTAAATTGAATTGATGCATAGCAAGCATTAACTCCCTCAATTGCTCTTGTATTTGTGCTATTGCACTTTTTATTTCAGCAAGTTTTGCCATGATAATACTTAGAAAAGAGAAGATGTCTAATATCGCTCAAGAGAAATAAAAGAGAGGACTTGAGAATAAAAAAAATACTAAGGACAATATCAGTTTAGAAGAGGCTAATCCGTAACTTCTAATATGCTTATGACTTATTAAGAAAAAGAGGTAATCCACTCTTAATCAAGATTAGACAAAGCTCTGATATTGTAGGTGTACTCTTGTCAATCTGTCAAGGACAAAAATTTTATAAAAATAAATAAATAAGTGAAACTTTCTCTCAAAGAAAGATGAAAAAATAGAAATAACTTGATATATATATTAAAAAAGAAACTGGAATAGCTATTACCAAAAGCCAAGAAAACTAGACATCCTTGAAATTAGACTGGAAGTAAGAAAGGAGTTGACAAGAGTGAAGAAGGCTTCATTCTTATTTCTATATATACTATCTAACTAGAGGCTACGTGGCAATGTTCTATAAGACCTCCAATATGTGTTGACTTTGTAGGAGACATGCCTTGACTTACAAGGCAAGTTTTTCTATGTGTGGGCCACAAAGTTAGTTTGGTCTTTAAGCTAACAATATGTGTGGCACATGGCCAACTTGTTGATTACGTTTCTAATCCAAAAAGTCAATTAAAGACACCTATAAAGTCAAAATAATGTCTATGAGGCTTCTAGAAAGCTTTTATAGCAAATATTATAGAATTAACTTACTTTTATCTACTTTTACTTACTTCTACCTATTTATATATGTAATTATTGGCTTATATGCATATGTCTGTGATATTTAATCATCTTCATGATAGTTGATGATATACTCCAAATATTACTTCAAAACTTGATTCATCTATTCCATTTGCCTATCAATTTGAAGATGGAAAATCAAAGAAATCTTCATACTACCTTTAGAATCTTAAAAAAAAAAATTCTAAAATCTTGATACAAATTGAATTTCTATATTTGATATAATATCTTTGAAAAATCTATGATAGGAATAGATGTTTTTAAGAAAAATACTAATTATTTTTTTTAATTATAATATATTTTATACGTGGTATAAAATATACTACTTTAATAAAATAATCTATTATCACAAATATAAAATCATATAAACATGAGATTCAATGATCTACGATAAAATCCATAGAAATAAAAGACTATGGTTGTTTCAAAATAGGTAATAATTGAAAAAGTTGATAATATCAATAAGAAGGAGTTTTTTATCTTAAAAAAATATCACATGATTGGAAAAAGTCTTTAACTGCCTTTTACATTTGAGGCCACTAAAAATCTTTTGATATTAACTCCAAAGCCTTATTGTGTCTAGAATATTTGGCTACTCAAAAGTCATTATGAGCTTGAAGAATATATAATCATGCTTTACCTTTTAGAATGTATAATTATTCCTTGAAATAAAATAGATTATTCTTTAACTTGAATTAAAAAATATAATGAGACTTAAAGAATTATTTTTGATATTATGAACAAGAAGATCAGAGAACATACTTAATTGAATTTTCTTGAAAAATATTGAATCAACAATTAATGTTGATTTTATTACTTAAACATAGAAATACTCCAACTTCAAGAAAATTATTTTTTGTGGATCAAAAGTTGCATCGTGTTCTTTTGATACAAATTAATAATGTCTAGAAAAGGTGTTTGTCAAACTTTGTTGTTTTTCAAGTCAATAAATGATTTTGAAATCAAATCTTCATAAAAACATGTTCTAACAAGCTTAGCAACAATTCAAAATATGTATTGATATGAAGTACTTGAGGTTCTTGTGATCCATATATATAATGGGATTAGAGGTGCCTTCTAAATAATGATGCCATTTTTTAAATGAATCTATAATTATAAGAAGTTCTTTGTCATAGATGTAATAGTTAATTTTGATTATTGAAAATTTCTTAGAATAAAAAGCTATCAGATGGAGCTTATCAACTTCTTCTATTTGTGGCAAAACAACATCCATGGCAAAATCTAATACATCTGATTCTATGAAGAATGCCTTCAAAAAATCAATGCAATATAAAATTGGTTTAAAAATAAATATTGTCTTTAAGGCTTCAAAAGATGTTTCAGCTTCTTTACTCTATTTAAGTTTGCCTTTACATATTAAACATAAAATAAGAGCCGCAACTTTTAAAAAAAATTTGATTAAGATCCAATTATAATTGGCAAACCTAAAAAAATATTGCATATCTCTACTTATTTTTTGGATCTTCTAATTTATGATATTTTAAACTTTCTTAGGATCCACTATAAAACCATCATTTGAAATGATATATTCTAGGAAGTCAACTTGAATAGTGTGAAATATATACTTTTCTATCTTGGCATAAAATCCTACATCTTTTAGTTTTTGTAACATATGACAAACATGAAGTTCATACTTTTTTGTATTCTTAAAGTACATCAAGCTGTCATCTAAATAATAGATAATAAAATTATTAAGAAACTCACAAAAGTCATCATTCATTAGATGTTGAAAAGCAACTGGTACATTTGTGAGTCCAAAAAGCATCATATTATATTTGAAATTTCCATATTTTGTTCAAAATGTATTTTTTTTATTTGTCTCCTTTTTTAATATATACCAGATTATATGCTCTTTATAGATCTATTTTTTCATAAATCTTTATTTGATTTAATTGATCAAAAAGTCCTGAAATCAAAAATAGATGGTACTTATTCTTAATAGTGATCTTGTTGAATTCTTGATAGTTTATACATGTCTCTAGAGATCCGTCTTTTTTCTTCACAAATAAGATAGGAGCCTCAATCAAAGATTTAAAATGGTATATAAAATTCTTAGCTAAATTCTCATCAATGTATTTTTTGAATGTAGATAATTTTTTTGAGATAAATTATATATTGGTCCAAATGGTGGTTGAGCTCCTTCTTCAGGATCAATAGAACAATCATAAAGATGATGTTTTGAAAGAATATTTTTATTTTTATTTTAAAATATCTTCATAACTTGATATTGGCTCAAAATGTCACTTGAAATCTTTTTTCTATTAAAAATAAGTATGACATGTTAAACAAAAATTGACATTTCTTTTACAACATACATGAAAGCTCTTGCATCTAACAATAATGGTTTAGATGTATTGATCTTATAGGTTTTTATTTTCTTAGTAGAATCTTGAATTAAACCATGGAAAAAATTAAGATTGCAAGAAATCTAGTCTATTTGATGGTTATACCTTTTAACCACAATAATCCTAAAAAATTAGATTAAAAAGAGATTTAATCACATTAAATATTATTAAACTATTATGACCACTAATTGCTATTTTTATAAGAATAGTTTTATATATAATATCCTCAAAAGAAAATAAACGACCATCTATTACTTCTATATGCATAGATTTGATTTTCTTAATTAAGAATATATTTTATTTTTTTTCAAAGTCTTCATCTATAAAACAACTTGAGGCTCTCAAATCCAATAAGGCAAAGACTTTGTAATTTTTTGATTCTAAATAAACTTCTATTATAAAATAAGGTGGGGGAATTGAGAAGAAAATAATATCTTTACTAGAAATTATATAAGATTCTACTTGTACAATTCTTATTGTAGGTGAAAAAACTTATTTTCAATCACATTGTCCTCTTTGGCAATTATAATCCTTATTTTGTGATTGCATTGTCTTTTTAGATGATGTTGAGCAGTCTGTTTAGGTTCTCTACAATATAAGTACAAACCTTCTTAACAACAATAAGTCTTCTCTTATTCAGTAAGAGGTTTAAAACATATCATATTAATTTGTATTGATTTTTACTTTAATAAATAAGTTCTTGAAAACTTAGGAATTATTGTCATTACTTGACTTACTCTTCACTAGCCAAATCTTTATTCTTGATGTCTTTAAATAATCAATTTTTATATGCAATGGCTTGAGCAATAAAATATTTCAAAGATTTTGCTTTTGACATTGTTAATAACTAATCTTTGATATTGTCTTTCAATCCATATCAAAATTAATTAATAAAGACTTTATCATTTTAGTCTAGATTGCAAGTAAGATTTTGGAATTCAACAACATATATGATGGCTAACCATGATTCTTATAATAAAGATAAGATCTTGATCTCTGCTACTCTTTTATGATCATTTTTTTTGAATGTGGCCGTAAATACTTTTAGGAATGAATTCAAATTATAAAAAAGTTATGAATCTTTTTCTATTAAAGGTATAAATTAAGAAAGATCACTTCTATATTAAATTGTACCTTTAAATTTAACTTGAATAAATCTATTAAGATATTAGAAGAGATTAAACCTTAAATAGAACTTAACTTGTTGCAAAAATCTTAGATATTTTGATCTTGTTCCATCAAACTTTTCGAGCATACTAATCCTTATCTCTATTGTACTTGTAGAAGAAAAACTTCTTGAATTTGGTTATAAAATTAATCTATTTGCTTCTTTGAGTTGTAGAACTTCTTAATATACATTGTGAATCTCTTTCACAGGCATAGAATTAGTATTTTCATAGTTGGTACTAGCAATGAGAGAAATTGCTATCCTAAGAGTGTTAACAAGTTTGTGAAGATCTGTAATAATTACAAATCTATTTTCACTTCCGCCAAGTAAACCATTCATAATTTTTCCTTCCATTTCAAACAAATTAATAAATCCACAAGTCAAATTAGATGAAGGCAATCCATAACCTCTAATGTCAAAAGAGGGATAATATACTTTCTTTAAGAAAAAAGAAATCAATGTTAGAAAATTAAATAGATTATTTAAAGGTGGGTAATTCGTAACCTTCAAAATACAACAATAAAAGTGGAATAATTTACTCACTTATAAAACAAGACAACAACAATGAATTAGCACTCTTGTTAAACTGTCAAGGACATGAATCTCAAAACAAAAATCCTCAATATACTCTTGTGTCATTCAAGAAGACTAAAAAATCACTCAAAGATGATATAGTATTAAACTAGAATGGTTATTGCCAAAGACAAGAAGATTAGAAAGTCTTAAAATAAGACCAATGATTAGAAGGCATTCATAAGAGTGAAGAAGACTTGACTATTGCCTCCATACATACTCTTAACTAGGAGCTATGTGGCAATGTCCTATGCAACTTCCAAAACATGCTGACTTTGAAAGACACATATCTTAACTTATAAGATAAGTTTTCTATATATGAGCCACATGGTTAGCTTTTTTCGCAAGCTACTAATACATGGTTAATTTATTTACTAAGTTTCTAGCCTCCCAATCAATTACAAACACATATAAAATTAAAATAGCATCTATGAAGCTTCTAAGAAGTATTTTAAAAAACTATTATGAAATAAATTTATTTTTTTCTACTTCTACTTAATCGTATAGGTAAATATTAGAATAAATATGTATATCCATAATATATCTTTATAAACATGTAAGTAGATTTGTAACTTGAAAAAAAGATTGCTAAAAATTCTATTTTTTATAATAAATAATAATTTTTTTAAAAAATAAATATTTTTTATTATTCTTAGAATCTTACAAGCATATAAGTAGAGTTGCAACTTAAACAAAAAAAATTCTAAAAATTCTAAGTTTATTTTTGAAGTAATTGAATTTTTTTTTAAAATATTAAAATTTTCTTATTATTCTTAAAATCTTTTAATCTATGCTAATCTAAATTTTCTTAGGAATATATATTTTTTTTTCATCATAAGACTCTCATTTAAAAAAGTATATTTTTTTAAAATCAACTTAAATTGTACAAAATTCATACTTTTTCATCTAGGTGTATAATTATTCTTCTCTCATTTTTTATTATACATAACAAACATAAAGTTTATATATTTTTTTATATTCTTTGAATAAATTAAAATATTATTTAGATTAAAAAAATAGCATAATCATCTAAAAATTCTCAAAAAAAACATCATTTATTAAATATTTAAAAGTAAATAGAATATTTCTTTTAGTCTAAAAGGAATAAAATTATATTTAAAATGTACATACGTAGTTTAAAATGTAGTCTTCTATTCATTTATTTCTTTTATGTGTATCAAGTTGTATGCTTGTTATAGATCTATACTGCTAGAGATCTTTATTTGATTTAATTGATCAAAAAGTCTTAATATCAAATGTAGAAGATATCTATTTTTAATAATAATCTTGATGAATCCTTGATAACCTACATTTACTTGCTATGATCAAATTTTTTTTTACAAATAAAATAGGAGCTTCTATTGGAGATTTTAAATAATGTATAAAGTTCTTGACAAAGTTCTTATTAATATATAATTTAAGTGAAATTAATTTAATTTTAAAAAAATTATAAATTGGTTCAAATAGCAATTGATTTTTTTTCTTAAAGATCAACTAAGCAAACATAAGAATGATGTTGTTAAGGAATATTTTTATTATTTTTTTTTCAAAAATAACTTAATAATCTTTATATTGGTTTGGAATAAGGCTTGAAGTCTTTCTATCATTAGAAATAGATGTGGCATGAATAACAAAAGATGGACCTTCTTTTGTACTATATATAAAAGCTCATACATCTATAAATAAAGGTTTGGTTGTTTAAAACTTATAACTTTCTACTTAGTTAGCAAAAATCTTGATTATACTATAAAAAAGATTGAAATTACAAGAAATGCAATCTATCTAAGGATTATATTTTTTTAGCAACAATAAACCTAAAATGATAAGATTACACAAAGATCTAACAATATAAAATATCAATAAAATATTATGAATATTTTTTGCTTTGTCATTTAACACAACTTTCATCCAAAAAAACAAATTTAGGCTTATAGATCTAAAATGACAAAGGAATTACGATTATTAAGTTTTAAACAAACATCTATTATACAAATGAAAATTTCAAAGAAAAAATTATGTTATTATAAAAAAAAATTATTCATAATGTTGATTCAGTACAAATCAAATATTTGTTTAAAATAATAATAATAATAATAATAATTATAAATAAAATTGAAACAAAATTTTCTTACAGATAATTTATCAATAAATCTATTTAAAATTAAATATCTTAGATAATTTTAGTTTAATGAAGTTTGTATTGAATTTTTTTTTAATACTTTGATAAAAAAAATTATTTCAAAAAAATTCAAAACCATAAATCATTGATTGAGATGAAATAAATTACACAAAGATTTTTAGTTTATATATTTTAAACTTGAAAATATGACTAAATATAATTATATTGATAGGTAATATTATATTGATAGTAGGAGTAATAATAATAATAATAATATGACATAGAATAAAAATCGTCAAAAATATTTAAGATTTTTTAATAAAAATAAAGTTAAAAAAGCCAATAATACATCTTTCAAATCACATTGTGTTTTATTTTTATAATTATGGATTATATATATATATATATATATATATATATATTAAAAACAGATGCACAAATATCTTTTCAAACTCAAGATTTGGTATTACTTCATTTCATAGTTAAACTGCAGTAAGTATCATAATCACTTTACTGTTCATTATATATGGTTATTCCATATTCTTCTATTCTCATCCCATGGAATTATCCAATGATGATTGAAAAAAACAACACATAATCCAAAAAATAAATAAATTAAATAAAGTTGTGATGGTGTTCTAAAATGGAAGTCAAATCATTTTTAGATAACTACGATCATTTCATAAATTTACTGTATGTAGAACCAAATAATCTTGAGGCACCAATATGAGATACTTCCTTATGATTGTTTGAAAATCTCATGATAACTTACAAGTGTTAAGGAAAGAAACTACCTCCTTGGACTCTACTAAATATTTGTAGGCATTCTTGAGCTTGAATAAATCTAAATTAATACAAACACATACTCTTTCACCATTTATTTGCTACATGATGACCAAGTAAATAATTTTTTTTATTTATAGAATTTCAGTAAATTGAAAAAAAAAATCAAAACAATATCAACAACAACAATAAGTTTGACAATTTTGTAGGGATTTAACATGTCCAATCATCAACATCTTTGGTGATCCATGACTTCTCAACAACATCTGCAAAAAATGGATCCTTTGACATTTGACCTTCTAAGGACACAAGGTATGTTATTCTCATACTTTTGTTCATCAAAATGTCAAAGGTTCATTTTATTTATATTTATTTATTTTTGGTCTTCTTTGTATCACAATTACTCTTCAGGAAATACATGACAATACAAGCAAACATCACAATTCAACAATGACACATACACAACATGAGTCATGTACTCATCCAAAATAAAAAGTCTACACAAATATGGGGGTTGTAAAACTCACGTTCCCTTACAAACCAAAAATGATCAAACACAATTGTTGCAATATGCACACAGAGAAGAATCAAATATGAATTGATTTAAGATTAATTAGTCACATTTTTATGTTTAAAAATAATTATATTTTTTCAAATGTCACATTTGAAAAAAATATAAAACTAAGCTTGCGAATTATGGGCGCATTTTTAGAAACGGGTATTAAAAAATAATCTGCTTTATTGTCCTTCCCATGGTCACAACTCTCCAGGAACTCTGAGGAGCTGTTTTTTCTATCACTTTCAAATGCAAAGTTGTGTAAAGAGTGCATTGCTGCTAATAATAACAACAGTACAAAATTTAAGAAAATTTTGAGCAAATCGAGCAGGATATCAGACATTGAGATTCACACTACAAGTTCATCTCCGAAAGCTTCGTCTTTAATGGAGTTGAGTTTATCTGCACCGACCAATCCTCATCCATCTAATCAACGGAAACTGTCAAATTGTGCAATTCGTGATCCATATTCAATGGATCGAAATCGACGGCACTCGTTGATCGATGGCAATCTACAACTGAGCTGGCATCCACGTGGAAAGCAAGTTCATGCCTCGAAAGCGAACAAAGTTAAAAAGTGCATGGTGAAAAAAAAATCTCCACAGTTAATAGGAATCATTCCTTTTTTCCTTCCTAAACCCTAAATCTCGTTTACCCAACTTTCGTTATCACCAGAAGTGTTTGTAAATGACATCTGATCGCAATCACCTGCGAACTATGAATGAAACTATCAATCAAGTTAACGTGAGTGAGTGTTGTGTGTGTGTGTGTGTGCATGTATGAACAAAATCAAATTTCACCTCAAGACATGAAGTTCAAAAACTTTACCCAACTGGGCAAAGTTTCAACGCAAGATCTAATAATGTTTGGTGCAATCACACATCTACAAAATTGATTTCTATTCCAACCCTACTATCTATCTATCTATCTATATATATACAAACGGGTAATTTAGTGTTATGCATCCAGATCATGGTTGTGGAGTGCAGCGACAGCATGCGTTCCAAGTGGATTATGCTCTCGAATGTTTAATTGGTTCCTAATAATTCCTTGATTCCAGAAGGTTCCACGGAGTTAGATCGAGAAGGGGAGTTATTTTATTTTATTTATTTATTTATTTATTCTATACCAGGAACATGAGGATGGTCACATCCAGCTCAGCAGATAAGATTTCTACTTATTTCTAGGAAGGAATCCAACGGTTGAGATCTCTCCCGTCTGACTGGATCAGAGTGTTTCGTTTGGATGCCTTCTTGCGTTGCAGGGGAACGTTAGAATGTGGGAACGTGGGAACGGCCTTGATGACTTGTATGTCAAGGCAGAGTCAGTTCTCCCTGCAATCCCATTGGGTGGGCCGGCAAAAGGTCGGCGTTCGCAACCTGCGGTGTGAATCGGGTGAGCAACGAGGAAACTTGCTGATTTGTAGATGAATATTCTGCCATGTCATTTATTCGTGGATGGGGGTTTTCGTGCATTAGCGAGCATATCCCCCCGATTGTGGTAATCTGGGATCCATGTCAGCATCAATTGGCTGCCACCGAAGCAAGGATCCTTGTCAGCATGCACAGCTGACGTGGAGATTCCCGGAATACCAGATGGGATTTCGTGAGGTCCGGGCCAATTGAACTGCTCCATGCAGATTGTGTGGCACTTCAATTTGTAAGTGATTTATTTTTTTTTATTTATTCATTTGGTATCAGAATGAAAAAAATCAATAATAACAACTACGTTAATATGTCTCAAGCTGTTAGTGATTGTGTCACGTACGCAACAAATTTCATACCCAAATCTAAAATAATTGATTTAAACAAGTTTAATCCAAATATTACTTTAGAACCCATCAATTAACAATGATATATATATATATATATATATATAATTGAATTTGTTAAAGCCACACCCTCCTTCCCACCTCATGATCCATTTTGTACATGTTCCTTGATACCAACCTCCTTCCCAACCCTCATTCTTAACCACTGTCCCCACCTTGTCCTATCCCCACTCTATCCCAACCTATGTTCCAAACTCCACTCCTACCCCCATACACATGCTTGAGGATGGTGGTGTGGAGTAATTAGAATTTAGTAGGTTTTCCATGATATAAGAGTGGTTACGATATACAAATGCAATGGAAACAAATAAAAAGATTTGTATATGATTAGTTTTAATCGTGCAAACTTTTTAACTATTTTTTAATCTCTTTTCTAAATCACTAAATTCATAGGTAATAAAAATTTAACTACAATATTTTATTTATAAATATATAAATACAAACATGCATGTCTTATTTTTATTGATTTGTTGAGATATAAAGAAGTATTATTTTAGATATTTTAAATATTAAATTTAAATATTCAGCAACAAAATCGTGCAAACTTTTTAACTATTTTTAAAATTTAATTGCTTAAATTAAATTGCATTGATCTGTTTTTATTTTTATTTTTGAGAGGAAACTTTCATTGATTTTAGAATTCCTTGTTAATTTCATTAAGTATTCAAATAAGTATATTCAACTTCCTAAAGTAAAAATAGAATTATAGGATTTAAAAAATTATAATTATTTAAGCTCAAAGTCTAGGAATTTGTTTAATTCTAAATAAAAATTTATAATTTTAAATTACTATCAATTAAAAAAGAAAAATATTTTACAATTAAAAATTTAAAGAACAAGCTTTTAATTTTGAAAATAATATAAATTAAAGAATATTTAATCTCTATTTTATTTTGTTTAAGTGGCATATTTAATATATAATTTTATTACATAATTCATGATTTTTTTGTATATTTTCATTTTCATTTTTTTTTGATGAATCATATATATATATATATATATATATATATATTTAATATATCCAATCTTTTATTATATAAATATATTTATTGCATAAATATTCTTTATTTAAAATAATTATAATGAAAATATTGGTTACTTGAATATTTTATTTAACTTCCAAATTAATTTTCACTCACCACTTCCATTGCATTTGATTACCATAATTACTCTTACACCATGAAAAACATATTAAACCCTAATTATTCTACACCAGCATAATCAACCATATATATGAGGGTAGAGATCGAATCAGAGACAAAAGTGGGGACATGGTGGGGATGGAATAAGGATGGAGTTAGACATGGAGGTGGACATGGAATTGAGATTAGAATAGGGTGGGGATGGGGTGATGTCAAGACAATGATGGAATTGGAGATGGGGGTGGGAACAACAGTGGAGTTGGCATAGGGTGGGGATGGTGGCTAAGTACAAGGATTGGGAACAAGTTGAGGACAAAAGACATATACAAAATGGATCATGAGATGGCAAGGAAGTTGTGTCATAGACATACGCATGAAAGCTAGTAATTACTTGTATAAATAAGTAGATGTAAATAGAAGTGGGTAAAAATAAGTTAATTCTATAATATCTTCTATGGAAGCTTCCTAAAAGTTTTATAGACGCTGCTTTGACTTTAAAGGTGTCTTTAATTGACTTTTTGGATTATAAACGAAGTCAATAAGTTGGCCATGTGCCACACATATTGTTAGCTTGAAGACCAAGCTAACTATGTGGCCCACACATAGAAAAACTTATCTTATAAGTCAAGGCATGTGTCCTACAAAGTCAAGACACATTGGAGGTCCTCTAGAACATCGCCATGTAGCTCCTAGTTAGATAGTATATACAGAGACAAGAGTGAAGCTGTCTTCATTCTTGTCAACTCCTTTCTTGCTTCTAGTCTAGTTTCAAGAGTCTCAAGTTTTCTTGTCTTTTGGCAATAAGCCTTTCTAGTTTCTTTTAATATACATACTTCCTTATTTCTATTTTTTCACTCTTTCTTTGACATGGATTTCATTGGTTTTTGCATCATCTTTTAATTCATGTTCTTGACAATTTGTGGCTTTAAGAAGTTTACATCTATCTATCTATCTATATATATATATATAATAACAATGTTGCATTTGATATCTCATTCCAAATTATTAGAATAATTATTTTCAAAGTATTTATATAAGTATTATTTTAAGACATAATATAATACTAACTTTTTTCACATTAAGTAGAATTTTTAATATATGAAGTGTTATACTTCTTCAATAAAGATAATGCCCAATAAATTTTGTTAAAATAACATAAAAAAAAAGTTTTAAAGTCATTTAATTGTAAAAAATTCACGGCATATTTCATCACAAAGACTTATTTTGAATTATTTTAATAGTTTTTAAAAATAGGTTGACATGTACTCTAATAAAATTATAATAAATAATAATCTCAATTTTTGATTGATTTTTGTTCTCGATTATTTTTTAAGGAATTTTTATTTATTTTAAAAATAAATTATATTTAGATTAATTAATTAATTTTTAATTTTTAATTTTTTATAAATTTTTAAAAAATTAAGAATTTAAAATAATTAAACCGTAAAAACTAAAAAAAAATGTGCCACATGCATTAAAGTAAGAATAATGTAATAAATTACTTATAAATCCATGTTGATATATTTTCCATTTTATTGCAACTTTGTTGTAAACAACATATTGGTAATATTTTTAATATGGATATCATTGAGTAGTTTTTATAGAAACACATGCATTGGAAAATATTTCAAGTTTTTATTTTTTTAGGAAATTTGATTTCAATTTGTTATCTACACATTAAAATATATATTTAACCATTTTTAATTGGATTATTTAACACTTGCTACATTCCTAAAAAATATAATACAAATTAACTACAAGTTAATGTTTCTTTATTTATGGATATTTTGAAACATTCTATACAACTGTTAAGGACGTGAATCTTAAAGAAAGAAAATCCTCAATACACTCTTCTATCATTGAAGAGAACTAGAAAGTCACTCAAAAGGTGATATAATATTAACTAGAATGGCTATTGTCAAAAACAAGAAGACTAGAAAGACTTGAAACAAGACTAAGACTAGAAAGGCGTTGACAAGAGTGAAGAAGGCTTCACTCTTGCTTCCATATATACTATCTAACTAAGAGCTATGTGGTGATTTCCTATAGGACCTCCAACATGTGTTGACTTTGCTAGTCACATGTCTTATCTTGCAAGGCAAGTTATCTATGTATGCACCACGTAGTTGGCTTGTTCCACAAGCTACTATACAGAGATAACTTGTTCCACAAGCTACTAATATATGGTTAGTTTTTTCGCCAAGTTTCTAATCTACAAACACATTTAAAGTCAAAACAACGTCTATGAAGCTTCTAGAAAGCTTCAATAGAAGACTTTATAAAATTACCTTATATTTACCTACTTCTATTTAATCATATAAGTAACTATTGAGGTAAATGTATATGTCCGTGACATTATTTCCTCTTCTAGAGACAAGTTCCACGAGGAGCGGTCTTTATATGTTGAGAAAGTCTAAGATGCGACGAATTGTATTTGCTACATATTTCGATCTTTGCTCTCTTTGAAGATAGTTGATAGGTCCCTTGAACCATCTATAGTGTTCTATACTAGGGCGAGAAGACCACCCTGTTATTTGGTCATTGTTGAGGCCTTCATAACTTCCTTCAAATAAAACATTTGGAACACCATTAGAAGTTGTTTTTACCTCGAATAAAATCACTAAACAACAAGAATTACTTCCAAGGTCGTAATACCAAACATGTTATATTTTGCCATCTATTTGAGAAAAGACATGTCGTTCTTGAGGATCTTCATCTCGATTCTTTCATCTTGAAGGTTGTGACAATCACAATGACTTGTCTAGTAAGTCCGCAAATGAAAGCTCTTGAATTGAATCTGCTGGTTGTTGGTGCACCATCTCATCACAAATACACAAAAGCTACAATAAAAAATAGAAGATAGAATGTTATTTTCTTTTGATCTTGTTTCTCTTATAATAAAAGTTTGCTATTCTTCATCCTCATTTTGATGGATGTCGTTGATGAAAGACTTCAATTTTCTTTATTACATTTGCAAGATTCTTTAATGGCTTCCATGTACGTTCACTAATATCATATCCGTGCCAATGAACAAGATATTCCAACCTATTTCAGTGCCACCTTGAGTCTAAGACTTCTTCCACCTCGAACTCTTGATAATTATTCACTTCTATAGCAAGAGGTGGCATTTGTCTTCTTCTCAAGATATTTACTGTCTTATACAGCTCCAAAAGAGACATATGAAATATAGGGTGGATCTTCATAGACTCTAGTAGATGTAAACAATAGGCAACATGATTGATTTTTTTATAAATAGGAAAAGGTCTCATCTTATGATTATCTAATTTATTACAAAGACGAATAGATATAAAGCTTTCTTGAGCTTTTCCTCCTCAAACTCATAGATAAATAGAATGGGTAATTCAAGTTCTGGAACAATATTTGAGATGTATTATTAACTATCATTAAGATGATTGAATAACTCTTTTACCATTGGGAGAGTTTGCATATAATAATTTGATACATTCTTCCACTCAACAAACACCATTCTTTGCTAATTATGGTTATCATCCATGTCTTGATACTTTTGACTTTTCAAAAGTTGATAATCCTGCGGTAGAAGATTTAGTAAATCACTTCTTAAAGCTACATACAACAATGAAGATACAATTAAAAGAAGCTCAAGAATGACAAAAGACCACATATCTAATTTATCACAAGGACGAATAGAAAATGTGCCATCTTGATAAAACAATCTACTATCACGAATATAAAGTCATAAGAATCTGAAATTGGAAGATCCGTGATGAAATCTATAGAAACAAAAGACCATGGTTGCTTTGAAATGGATAACGGTTGAAGAAGTCTGTAAGGTTGATGACGAGGAGTTTTTGATCATGAGCAAACATCACAAGATTGTACAAAATCTTTGACTGCCTTCCACATTTGCGGCCACCAAAAATTCTTAGATATTAGTTCCAAAGTTTTATTGTACCAAAAATGTCCTGTTACTAGAAAGTCATGACGAGCTTGAAGAACACGTAATCAAGCTTCACCTTTTGGAACATATAAGTGTCATTCAAAATATAATAGATTATTCTTGAATTCAAACTTGGAAGTATCATGGGACTTAGAGGAAGTATTCTTGATATCTTAAATAAGAAGATCAGATGACATGCTTGATTGAATTTGCTTCACAAATGTTGAATCAATAGTCAATGTTGATTTTATAGCTAGAAGATGAAATTGCTTGGGCTTTAAGAGAATTCATCTTTGTTGATCAAAAGATGCATCTCCTTCTTTTGGTGCAAGATAAGAACGTTTAGAAAGAGCATTTAATAGACCTTATTATTTTTTGAGTTGATAAATGATCTTGAAATTGAATCTACATAAAGACATGCTTCAACATTCTTGACAATGATTCAAGACATGTGTTGACATGAAGTACTCAAGGTTCTTATGGTATGTATACATGATAACTGGACTTCAGGTGCCTTCTAGATAATGATGCCATTCTTGAAATGAATCCACAATTACAAAGAGCTCTCTATCAAAGATTTCATAATTAATCTTGGGTACTAAAAATTTCTTTGAATAGAAAGCTATTAGGTGGAATTTTTCATTTGTTCCCCATTTGTGACAATACGACATCTATAGCAAAATCTGATGCATTTGTTTCTATAAAAAAATGCTTTGGAAAAGTCAATGCAATATAAGATTGGTGCAGAAATAAATTCCTTCTTTAAACCATCAAATGATACTTTTACTTCTTTATTCTACTCAAGTTTGTCTTTACAAGTCAAACGTGTCAGATGTGAACTTGCGAAAAATTATTGATGAAGATTCAATAATAATTAGCAAAGCCCAAAAAGCATTGTACATCTCATATTATTCTTAGAATCTTCCAATCTATGATAGTTTGAACCTTCTTGGGATCCATCATGAGGTCTTCATTGGAAATGATATACCTTAAAAAATCAACTTGAATAGTGTGGAATACACACTTTTCTAACTTGACATATAATCTTACATCTCTAATTTTTTATAATACATGACAAACATGAAGCTCATGTTCTTTTGTGTTCTTAGAGTAGATTAGAATGTCGTCTAAATAACAAACAATGAAATCATCTAAAAACTCACAAAAAACATCATTCTTAAGATGTTAAAAAGCGGCCGATACATTTGTGAGTCCAAAAGGCATGACATTATATTCAAAATATCTATACGTAGTTCGAAAAGTAGTCTTCCATTCATCTCCTTCTTTGATACGAATTAAGTTGTATGCTCCTCGTAGATCTATTTTGGTATAAATCTTTATTTGATTGAGTTGGTCAAAAAGTCCTGAAATCAAAAGGAAAAGATACCTATTTTTGATGGTGATCTTGTTGAGTCCTAGATAATCCACACACATTCACAGAGATCCATCTTTCTTCTTCACAAATAAGATAGGAGCCCCTGTTGGAGATTTAGAATGGCGTATGAAATTCTTTGCCAAATTCTCATCAATGTACTCCTTTAATGCAGCCAATTCATTTTGTAATAAGTTATAGATTGGTCCAAATGGTGGTTGAGCTCTTTCTTGCAGATCAATTGAACAATCATAAGGTCAATACTCGGAAAAAATATCTGCATTCTTCTTTTCAAAAACGTCTTGAAATTCTTGATATTAGTTAAGAATACTACTTGATGTTGTTTCACCATTAGAAATGAGTGTAGCATATATAACAAAAGATGATCCTTCTTTTGCAGCATGCATGAAAGCTTTTGCACATATTAGTAAAGGTTTAGATGTATTGGACTTACGTACTTGTACTTTACTAATGCAATCTTGGGTTATACTATCATGAAAGTTAAAGTTACAAGAAATCCAATCTATTTGAGGATTGTATTTTTCTAGCCATGATAATTCTAAAATAACCAAATTAGAAGAAAATTTTATTACATTAAATACTACTACACTATTATGATCTTTAATTGTTACATCTAAAGAAATAGTTTCATCGGTAATACTTCCAGAAGACAACGAACGACCATCTATTACTTCTACATGTACAGATTTAACTTTCTTTACTGAAGATATTTTTTGATTTTTGGCAAAATCTTCATCTATAAAACATGCCGAGGCTCTTGAATCTAACAAGGCAAAGACTTTGTGATTATTAGGTCCTAAATATACTTCTATTATAAAATAAGGTAAGGGATCTGAGGAGAGGATAGGACCTTTACTAGGTGTTACATATGATTCCAGCCGCACGGTGTCGTATTACATACTTTCTTGCTCGAGAACGTCTCAAGCGCCTGGCTGTAAAAGGTAGTATGCAGATTCACTAATATTCAAGTAGTCTATTGGTTTTTGATTGTTAGAATATAAACGATTACAAGAATATATCGTAAATCTATACGGATGTCCTTCGACTGCTCGCCAAAGTCCTTTTTGCTCCAGCCGGTAGGTCTCTAGACGTTACAGAGAACCCCGAACAACTCAATCTGATAATCTCTGATACCGCTTTATACTCACGACCTTGTATCCACTGACTGTCTTGTTAGATTAATCCAAAAATTTTCATTCACTCCGCATACTCAATCCTATAGATACCCTTTTAATTCTTTAATCACAGACGTAACTTCGATTTTACAAAACAGTGAAGAGTAATCACACCCACTTCATTAAAATCTCGATTCATCAGTACAACACTGACTTCAGCAACGATTGCCTCAATCTTCCCAAAACCCTATGAAGAAAAAAAATCCAATTCTCTGTCTTTTTTTCCCTCCCAAAGCATGAAGCTAGCTCTCCGACCCTTAAAAAAAGCTTATTCTCCCCCCTTCATTTCTTAACCTATCCTCCACTTTAACCCTAATTCTCTCCTCTTTCAAACCCTAGCCTCTGAATTTCTCCAATCTTCCATCTTGGATCATGAATTGGCTCCGCCGTCAGAGCTTTTTCTTCCATTTTTTGCCTTTTAAAAGGTTCTTTTTCCTGAAACAACATTCCATGAAATGGGACAGAGAACAGGACAGCCTGAAACGGAATCGAAACCCCCGTAATCAGGACCACATTGAGTTGTCCGACCAATTCAGGTCTCATATTGG
This sequence comes from Physcomitrium patens, assembly GCF_059467195.1. Taxonomy (NCBI): domain Eukaryota; kingdom Viridiplantae; phylum Streptophyta; class Bryopsida; order Funariales; family Funariaceae; genus Physcomitrium; species Physcomitrium patens. Next base: position 13,972,581 of record NC_143419.1, on the reverse strand, counting down.
CTAAGAGGCCCGTAGTAAGACCTAGATGTTCCCATAATTGGGTCAAATTGGTCCTTCACGTTAGATTGGCTAAGAGGCCCGTAGTAAGACCTGGATATTCCCGTAATTGGGTCAAATTGGTCCTTCGCGTCAGGCTCACTTAGTCATCGATTTAATCCTTTCAATTCTGTTGACTCCCACTATTGGACTCGAACGGTGTCGTATTACGTGCTTTCCTGCTCGAGAACGCGCCGGGCGTTTAGCTGTAGAAGGTAGTATGGAGATTCGCCGATAGTCAAGCAGTCTATCAGTTTTTGACTGCTGGAATATAAACGACTGCAACAATGTACCGTAAATCTATATGGGTGCTCTTCGACTGCTTGTCGGAGTCCTTTTTGCCCCAGCCGGTAGGTCTCTAGACGTTACAGAGAACCCCGTACAACCCAAACTGTTAACCTTCAATACTGCTTTGTACTTACGATCTTGTATCCACTGACTGTCTTGTTAGATTAACTCAATAAATTTCATTCACTCCGCATACTCAATCCTATAGACACCCTTTTAATCCTTCAATCACAGACGTAACTCGATTTCACAAAACAGTCAAGAGTATTCAAACCCACTTCATTTAAAAATCCCGATTCACCATTACAACACTGACTTCAACAGCGATTGCCTCAGTCTTCCCCAAAACTCTACGAAGAAGAAAAATCCAAATCCTATGTCTTTCCTTCCCCGATCCGAAGCATGAAGCTCCTCTCTCTAATTCCCTTGATCTTCAAAAACCTCCCATCCCCCCAAAATAAAAACCCACACCACTCCAAAACTATATCCCCCCTAACCTTATCCTCTGAATTTCTTCAATCTTCCGTCTTAGATCCGGAATTGGCTCCCACCTCAAGCTTGGATCCGAAATTGGCTCCCACCTCAAGCTTTCTCCTCCGTTTTTACCTTTAAGAAATCCATTTACCGAAAACAACGTTCCCTGAGACGGCACAGAGAACAGGATAGCCTGAAACAGAATCGAACCCCGTAATCGGGACCACATTGAGTCGCCCGACCAATTCAGGTCCTATATTGGGAAAGATGCTCGTAGTAATCGGGATTTCCCGTAACTAGACTGCATTGGATTGCCCCACCAATACAGGTCTCATATTGGGTAAGAGGACCCGGATTGGATTCTCGAAATTGGATCCAATTGGCTCCTCGAACCCGTCGTGTGAATTGGTCCTTCTCTTCCTACTGACTCCCGTTATTGGAATCGAATGGGGCATTCCAGTATGCCCCGGCTGACTGTAACGGAGTCACTGAACCTGACCACTCAGTATTTGTACTGGAGTTGGTCGATGCTCCCAATATTCGAGATAACTGAATATTAATAAAATTCCCCTTTCTTTTTATTTTCACTGTATACTCGTGTTATAACACGACATCCACCCCCTCTGAACCTGTGCATCCTCCGGTATGGACCAATTTACCCAATTGCTGTTTGATTCAGAATATATCCCCTACGTCTTTGTCCAGTACGTCTTCGTCACCTTCATTATCCATATCACTTTCATCTTCTTGCTGTGGAATCTCTGTACCTTCATTAAGGTCTTCCATATTCATCTGTGCATGTCTTCGTTTAAATATTTTTACTCTCTTCCCTGCAATTAGTATTTTCAATTTTGTACCATCTAACTCCCGTAATGAGTAAGTCGCATTATCATGAACAGTTGTTACAACATATGGTCCAAACCAACGTTTTGAAAATTTCCGCAAAGTACTATGTTGATTATCCAGACTATTGTCATAAACAAGTACCCAGTCACCTTCCTCGATTTCTTTTGGTCTCAATCGATGTTGCTTATCGAATTGCGCCTTGTTTTGTAACCTTGCTCTTTTTAACCTTTTCAATGCTATCTGGACATCTTCCGTTCTTTGCTCCAATTGTCGAATCCAAATAGCCAGAAGTTCTTCTCTTGTCAATCCATCTTCCCATGGTAGCATACTCCAAGTAAGTATCTTTTCTTCAATCGGCATAATTGGTTTTTGACCTGTCATAAGTTCTACTGGCATATATCCTGTCACCGAACTATGTGTTATTCGATCAGCCCATAATGCAAATGACAAAAGCCGTGGCCACTCTTTAACCTTCCCATTACAAGCTTTAACCAATGCTTTCACAATCGGCGGGTGACCGCGTTCGCTTTTCGCATTCCCTTCCGGATTATAAGCAGTAGTAAGTGATAGTTTAACTCCACATTTTTCAAAGAACTTACGAGCTTCTTGTGCATTTAATTCTCCACGATCTGCAGTGATTTTTCCTACGCACCCGTAACGGCAAATGACATCTTCAAGCAAAAACCTACAAATCCCTTCTGTAGATTTTGTCCTCAATGCTCTTCCTTCTACTTGATTTGATAAATCTTCACGAGCTAAAACCAAATATCTCATCTGCCATAACCCAACCGGCATAATAACCAAATCAACAACCCATTTAAAATGAATAGCCAGAGGATACGTAGGATGAAGACCATCTCGATGTCGGATATTAGAATACGATTGACAGATTTCACATGACTCTACAAATGAGAGCACATCTCGATACATATTTTTCCACCAATATCGTTCCTTGAGTTTAGCAAAAGTAGCCCAGATTCCTCTATGGCCTGCCCATAAACTATCATGAAACTCCTTTAATAATTTTAGTTTTTCTTTCCTTTTGCCTATCACTCGTTGTGGCATCCCAATTCCTTTCTTCGGTCTCTTCCATAAGAATCCATCTCGAAGTAAAAATCCATATGCTTTTTTTCTTATTTGTTTGAATTTTTCTGTAGACCAATTCCCCTGCTTAGACAAGGTATTCAAATAATGACCAATATCCAATAAATCTCCTTCATAAGATTCTTCAAGAAATAGCTTGTCTTCTCTGTTGAGATTTGATATTGAATAGAATTTCAATCCGACATCGTCAATGTCTTCAACCATTTCGTCCTCCCTCTCGTATCTTGCTCAAGATAGCATGTCTGCTACTAAATTGTCCTTTCCAGTGATATGCTTAAATTCTGGATTTAGTGACTTAATATAAGCAATCCATCTCAACATTGCAATATCTGGCGTTGAACAGCTAATAATCATTCCAAGCAATGGCAAGCAATCTATTTCAATTACTACTACTGCCCCAATCAAATAGTCCTTTTCAGCTTTCATAGCCGAAACGACTCCCCAAAGTTCTCTTTTGACTTGCAAATATGCACGCTGACGAATACTTAAAACTTTAGCTCCAAATCGAACTGCAAATCTATTCCCACTGGAATCATCTTCACCCACAGTCCATCCAATGGCAATTGGACTAGCGTCCATAGTAAGAATCACTGGTCTATTGCACTTATAATCAACCTTCCTCAATATTGGAGGTGACATCAAAAATTTCTTCAATCTTTGCATTGCCTGAATATGCCTTTCTTCCCATTCAAATCAGTAACCCTTGCGTAACAGTTCATATAATGGATCCGCTATGTGAGCAAAATGAGGGATCCAGATTCGATAAAATACACATGCACCCAAAAACCTGCGAACCTCTGTTAAAGAACCACAATCCTCTTTCATCCTTCCAATTGCATCAACTTTAGTCGGATCTAGTTTTCTTCTGTAAGATCCGCATAAATGTCCAACAATTACAACCTCTCGCACTCCAAATACGGACTTCATATCCGATAATGTAAGATGAACTTCTCCAAGCCAAGTTAAAATCTTTTCACAATCTTGTATATGATCAACAACATATCTGCCACATCCCTTCGTATCTAAAGTTTCATCCTTGTCTCCTTCTCTGCACCCTTTTATAGGAACATCATCCAGAAAAGGCATAGTCTTTTCCGGAATAAAATCTCTCAATACCTTATTCATCCCATTCATCATATGCGCAACTAAGTTGGTCGCGCCTTGAGGAAGAGTGCACATTCTAACCAATCCAAGCGGTGTCCTCATCGTTGTCATATCTCTACTTCCTTCGGCAAGTTGAAATTGATCATAACCTGAATACAAATCACCCATTGAATAGATCGCCCTTCCAGCAAATGCCTTAGCAAATTCATCCACAATAGGTCCAATTCCTGCATTCCTGACAGTTACAGCATTCACCGGCTGCATATCTTGAATAAACCGCAGTGACCCATTCTTCTTAGGTACCGTAAACCATCAACTAGAATACGGCGCAAATGAAGGTTCTAATATTTTCATCTTTATCTTTTCTTTCAATAGTTCGACCAATTTAGGTAAATGTGCCCTCGGTACTGGAATCGGTCTTAGATTCCAAGGTACATGCGGTACAGTGAAGATAACCATAGGTGTTATAATATTTGGATCCACACACCCAATTTCATGAGATTCGAAGGCAAACGATCTACCTTGTTTAGTCAACATCTTTTCGAAGCAAGTAATTTCCTCCGGCAATAAAGAACCATCAGAACCAATCTTCAATTCTTCAAAAGTCTATTCAGTAAACTGATGTCCAATACTCATTGGATCTCTTAAACTTGCTTCTTTTGATGCTTCTCCCATTTGTTCTTTAGAATCCTCTGGTAATGGTCCGGCAACAGGCTTTACCTTCTTATCTGCCGTTTTATATCTCGTCTCGACTGTGACTTCTGGTGCTTGAAAAGATTCAAGCATGGTATAAACCTCTCTCGAATGAATCTCAACAATCTTATCATTATCTCCTAACCCAATAGATGTAATCAATTCCAATGAATCTTCCAGCCCATTTTCTTTATAAACACCCAAAATCCTCTCATCATCTTGCAATGTACCTATCTTGCGTAACTGTCCTTCAATATCATATAATCTTTTTCTTTCTTTTCTTTTAAAATCTTCAACTTTCTTATACATAATATTTCCATTCTCCAATATACCAATAAAACTCGCATCAAAGGCACCTTCATCTCGCGAAAGTACCTCCTCTTTTGTACCTCCATAATCTCGCTTTACAGTGGTACCTCCCCAAAATCCTTAAATCCTTCAACAATCTTTGACAATGGTTTCTCCCTCAACCTATCTCGATTCCGTTCATGGTTAGGAGGTACTGTTAGAAATTGTACAGCTTTCCTCCCATCTTCGCTCCGTACCCTTGCATAAGCAGAACCATCGTCAAGTATCTTTGTTTCCATCCGTGTTGTCGTAATATAAGGTTGTCCTAAAATCAACGGATAAGACGTTGTATCTTGAACAAAGAAATGTTGCTCCGTCGCAACATCCCCAATCCGAATTTTGACATCTGGACAAGCTCCATATAATTCGCCCCGTGTTTTATTAGTTGCTCGTATTGCCCATCTATGTTCCATATCAATTGGCCATTTTTGCTTCTTATAAAGATCTTTAGACATGAGATTTATTACAGAACCATGGTCGACCAAAGCAACTATTGGTTCTTCTATATCTCCTACTTTCACCAATACCTCAGTAGTTGCCCTTGCCCAATGCTTTCGAGTATAATGGCTCAAAGTTTCCATTTCCTTACCACTATAATCTTCGAAACGTACTCGTTGATTATACCCAATCCTTTCATTTGTTGGTTGCTTGTAACCAATATCAACCTCTTCTTCATCTTTATATATTCTTGCATCAATAGCATGACTCATTCCAGTTTTGCCCATTAACTGCCTCTTTCGCTTAATGCTGTCAATGATAACATCATGAAATTCCTTCTTTGTAATTCCCAAAACTTCTTTCAATGTGAATTCTACTTTAGCGTTTAATATACGTTCTTCCAACACCCCTTTCAAAATTGTTGCCGCCTTAATGTCAGAAAGTAGCTTATAAGCAATTGATTTGCCCTTATCTTTTGTCTCCCTTGTTTTTTCTTCCAATGATGCTAAGGTATCCTTTACAGGCAATTCTTGTGAAGTTGCCTCCCGAGCCTTGTCTCTTCGAGTTTGCCTCTTAGAAGAATTTCCTTCTCTCGTATCATCAAAATTTTCTCGTCTTTTTTCTTCCATCAAAGCTTCTTGTTGGCTCTTAGCAATATATGCATGAACTAAAAGAGACTCAACAGGATCCTCTCAACCTATTGCACCTCGTATTGTAGCTGCAGTCCTCAATAACGCTTCTCGAGATAATTTCCCTTCTTGCATTGTAGAAATGGCAGAAGCCCAAAACTCACTAGTTTCCGTTCTTCCACCAAGGTCATCATCTACTCTAGCACCATAACTTGCACTTTCTTGTGCTGTTGTTTCATGCTCTTTTAGTTAATCTTGAACCAATGCTCTCATTCCTCCCTTGTCAAAATTGGTTTGAAGAAGATCCTCCCTATCTTTTAATGCTATCTTTCCATCTTTCCAGCAAATAATTCCTTACCGTATCATATTATTAAATTCATTGCAATCTTTTCTAGTGTGTGAAGCATTATCACACCAAATGCAACTTTGTACATATCCTTGTTTTGAAACATTCTTCAAATTGTTTGTAGAAGTATTCTCTTCAAGTCTTGCCAATTTGATTTGAAGATCTCGCATTCCTCGTATAATTTCTTCCATCTCCATATCTGCTTTCTTTGATAAGGATGTCGAAGGTTGAACTGTAGGCATTGTTGGTAGTGTTGTACGTACTCGAGCTTTAGGTGCTTGTACTGTTTTCGGAATATTGCTCCTATCCTTCCTCCTTTCTCTTTTTGTAAGCAACCCCATCGCATCTTCAACGTTCTTCCACTTTGTTGTCAATCCTTCATCTTCTTCTTTGTCTTCAAGAAGGAGTTCTAATTTCCCTTGCAATTGTCCATCAGCAGCTTGAAGAAATAGTTCAACTTTGTTCGGCTCCAATGTCAATTTTTCTACCTTCGATAATTGAGAGTACTGCCTCTCAAATTTCCTTAGTAGCTCTGTTGCTTGCGAATTCTTATTAGGCCATTCAATCCATTCCAGAAACAGCTTCTTAGTAACGTGATCAGCATCTTCCAAGAAATATTCGTCTTTCAATGCATGTGAAAAAACCTCCCATGAATTCCCATAATGATTCGTAATCGATGTAATATGGTCTCTTATCTCCGGTATCATGGCAAGTCCAAATAATTCAACCATTTTCTTCTTAGAAACTCGATTTAATTCCATTTCATGAACATAACATCTTAAATACCTTGAAATATTCCTCCCATCAAATTGATCAATTTTATTGACCACTGCTTGCAATGCTTTGGTTGCCAAAGCTTCTTTTCGATCATTGCTTTGCTATTGCTACATTGATAATGAGAAGGCTTGAAACATACTAGCAATAGATGGATCCATGTGCATATCTTGTCCTTTAGAAGAACCCCTACTAGAAAGTCCTCCCAAAGATCCTTCAAAACTTTTATTTTCGTTCTCCATAAAAATAAAAATAAAATCAAACGAAATCCAATACCTTCCACCTCAAGCTTTCACGTCGGATTCACCACTTGTGTTGTATTACATGCTTTCCTGCTCGAGAACGTGTCAGGCGTCTGACTGTAAAAGGTAGTATGCAGATTCACTAATATTCATGTAGTCTATTGGTTTTTGATTGTTAGAATATAAACGATTACAAGAATATATCGTAAATCTATACGGATGTCCTTCGACTGCTCGCCAAAGTCCTTTTTGCCCTAGTCGGTAGGTCTCTAGATGTTACAGAGAACCCCGAACAACTCAATCTGATAATCTCTGATACCACTTTATACTCACGACCTTGTATCCACTGACTGTCTTGTTAGATTAATCCAAAAATTTTCATTCACTCCGCATACCCAATCCTATAGACACCCTTTTAATTCTTCAATCACAGACGTAACTTCGATTTTACAAAACAGTGAAGAGTAATCACACCCACTTCATTAAAATCTCGATTCATCAGTACAACACTGACTTCAGCAACGATTGCCTCAATCTTCCCAAAACCCTATGAAGAAAAAAAATCCAATTCTCTGTCTTTTTTTCCCTCCCAAAGCATGAAGCTAGCTCTCTGACCCTTAAAAAAAGCTTATTCTCCCCCCTTCATTTCTTAACCTATCCTCCACTTTAACCCTAATTCTCTCCTCTTTCAAACCCTAGCCTCTGAATTTCTCTAATCTTCCATCTTGGATCATGAATTGGCTCCGCCGTCAGAGCTTTTTCTTCCATTTTTTGCCTTTTAAAAGGTTCTTTTTCCTGAAACAACATTCCATGAAATGGGACAGAGAACAGGACAGCCTGAAACGGAATCGAAACCCCCGTAATCAGGACCACATTGAGTTGTCCGACCAATTCAGGTCTCATATTGGCTAAGAGGCCCGTAGTAAGACCTAGATGTTCCCATAATTGGGTCAAATTGGTCCTTCACGTTAGATTGGCTAAGAGGCCCGTAGTAAGACCTGGATATTCCCGTAATTGGGTCAAATTGGTCCTTCGCGTCAGGCTCACTTAGTCATCGATTTAATCCTTTCAATTCTGTTGACTCCCACTATTGGACTCGAACGGAGCATTTTGTTACTGGTAAGTATGTCTTGACCGACTGTGATGGGGTGTCTGAACTAGCCTCTGAATATTGGCACTGGAATTGGTCGTTGCTCTCAATATTCGAGGTAACTGAACATTAATAAAAGTCCCCTTTCTTTATATTTTCACGGTATACTCGTGTTATAACACGACAACGATTCCTATTGTAGCTGGAAAAATTCATTTTTTCATCTATTATCTTGTTTGGTAATTATGCTCTTCATTTTATAATTGCCTTGTTTCTTTGGACAATGTTAAGCAGTATGCTTAGCTTCTCCACAATATAAATACAATCCCTCTTGGCGACATTGAGTCTTTTTCTGCTTCGTAAGAGGTTTGAAATATATCATATCAATTTGCATTGGTTCTGACTTTGACAAATACGTTTCAGAAAACTTGGGAGCTGCCGCCATTACTTGACTTATTCCAATCAAATCTTTATTCTTAATGCCTTTCAAATAAATGATTGTTGCATACAATGGCTTGAGTAATAAATTATTTCAAAGATTCTACTTTTGGCATTGTTAATAAAAAAATTTTGACACTATTTTTCAACACATATCAAAATTGGTTGATACGTGCTTTGTCATTCAAGTCCACGTTACATGTGAGGTTTTGGAATTCGATAGCATATATAATTGCTGATCGTGATCCTTACAGTAAAGAAAAAAACTTCATCTCTGCTACTCGTTCTTGATTACTTTCTCCGAATGTGGCCATAAATACTTCTACGAATGAATTCAAATCATAAAAGAGTTGTGAATCTTTTTCCATTAAAGGTGCAAACCAAAAATGAGCACTTCTTGATAGTAGTGTGCTTATGAATCCGACTTGGATGAATCCATCAAGATATTGGAAAGGGTTCGACCTTAGATAGAGCTTGACTTGTTGCAAAAATCCTCAAAATTTTGATATTGTTCCATCAAACTTCTCAAGAATATTAATCCTTGTCCCTGTCATACTTGTAGAAGCAAAACTCCCTGGATTTGGTTGTGACATTGATCTTCTTGTTTCTTTAAACTGCACAACTTCTTGCCACAGACTCTGAACTTCTTCTATAGGCATAGACATAGTACTTCCATGATTTACATTGGAAATACGTGAGATTTTGACTCTTAGAGTGTTGACAAGCTCATGAAGTTTTGCCATAGTTACAAATCTATTCTCACCACCGTTGAGAGTAGCATCTATAATCTTTCTTTTCATAGACAACTCAAATAAATTCAAAAGTTAAATTAGAAGGTAATCTACAACCTCTAAAAATAAATCCCATAAAGAGGATAATTCACTTTCTTTAAGGAAAAAATTAATCTTAAAAAATAAGATTTTTTGTTTGAAGGTGGATAATCCGCAACCTTCAAAATACAATAAAAGAAGTGGGATAATCCACTCCCTTCTAAAATAAGACAAAAACAATATGTTAGCACTCTTATCAAACTGTCAAAGATATGAATCTTAAAGAAAGAGAATCCTCAATACTCTCTTCTATCACTGAAGAAAACTAGAAAGTCATTCAAAAGTTGATATAATATTAACTAGAATGGCTATTGTCAAAAACAAGAAGATTAGAAAGTCTTGAAATAAGACTAAGACTAGAAAGGCGTTAACAAGAATGAAGAAGGCTTCACTCTTGCTTCCATATATACTATCTAACTAAGAGCTATGTGGTGATGTCATATAGGACTTCCAACATGTGTTGACTTTGCTAGCTATATGTCTTATCTTGTAAGGTAAGTTATCTATGTATGCGCCACGTAGTTGGCTTGTTCCACAAGCTACCAATATATGGTTAGCTTTTTGTCCAAGTTTCTAACCTACAAACACATTTAAAGTCAAAACCCCGTCTATGAAGCTTCTAAAAAGCTTTTATAAAAGACTTTATGAAATTATTCTATATTTACCTACTTCTACTTAATCATATAACTAACTATTGAGGTAAATTTATATGTCTGTGACAATAGCTTTGAGATTGTGATATACCTTGCATATTTTGAAAACATATGTACAAATATGCTTTAATATATATTTTGAAGTAAATAGTGTATTATAAATAGAATAGTAGTTTTTGTTTTGTTTTGTTTTTTATTTTTTATGTTTTTATTAACTTATTATTTTTGAGTATTAAATAATTATATTTCTATAATAAAATACTTCCTAGAAACTTTAAATGCTCTTTAATTCTTCTACAATAAACTAAATAACCTTGTTTATTCATTGATAAAAAATTTAATTATTTTATAGTATATTTTAAAAGTAAATCTTATAATGATTTTTTTCATGTATGATATCTTTAGACTTTAGATTTAACATAGACCATAGACCATAATATATATAAAAATATAAAATAAAATAAGATTATTATTTATTAAGAAAATTCAGTATAAATAATAATATTAATATTTATTATTTAAAATTTTATTTATTTGTTTGCTTATTTTTTTTATAAACTATAAATTATAAAAATAAAAAAATATCTATAAAAGATAAATTTAATAAAAGACATAATATAAGCTTGTATAAAAGCATTTTTAAGAATTGTTTACTTACACACATCAGTTCATGTATAATGATTCAATTTCAATATTTTTGAAAGTTTATTTAGATAATATTATATTTTTTGGTCGTAAAATAATCAATAATTAGTTTTAGTCATTAAAGATTTTTTTTTAATTTTTAAAACATATCTAAATAGCATAAAATTAAATACTTGATAAATTCTAAAATATTCTTAATATCTTACATATAGTTTTAATATATGATAGTAAATAATTATATATATATATATATATATATATATATTTATATGTTACAAATACATATATTTAATCTAATAATTACTTAAATAATATAAGTAGGTAGAAATATATTAAAGTAGATAAATTTGATAATATCTTATAAAAAACCTTTTTAGATACAACTTCGACTTTTTACATGTTTGTAGTTGATTGATAGGTTAAAAAATTATCCAACAAATTAGTCATGTATTACATCTATTGGTAGCTGGAAGTATAAGCTAATGACATGGTGCACATATAAGAAACTTCTCTTGCAAGTTAGAGACGTGTCATGTGAGTTGAAAATGTATTGGAGGTTTTATATTGCATTGCTATATAGTTACTAATTAGATAGTATATATAAATGTAAGAGTGAGGCCTTCTTCATTCTTATCAATTTTTTTCTTACTTTTAGTTTAGTTTCAAGGATTTTTTAATTTTTCTTATTTTTTTTTTTTTATCAAGGATATGAATTTCAAAGAATTAAAAGATCAATATTCTTGTGTCATTCAAAAAGGCTAAAAAATCACTCAAAGATGGCATGATATTAAACTAGAATGGGTATTGCTAATGACAAGAATATTATAAAAACTTAAAACAAGACTAAGCACTAGAAAGGTGTTGATAAGAGTAAAGAGTAAAGAGTAAAGACTTCATTCTTGTGTTATATATATACTATCTAACTAAAATTTATATAATAATATTCTATAGGACCTCTAATACATATTCAATTTGAAAAATATATGTCTTAACTTGTAAGGCAAGTTTTCTATATATGCGCCACATGGTTCATTTGTACCACAAGCTATCTTTACATGCAACACATGGCTAACTTGTTGGCTAAGTTTCTAACCTATCAATCACCTATACACATGTATAAAGGTAAAATCAAATCTAAGAAGCTATCCTACGAAATATTATCTAATTAACATATTTTTATTTATTCATTATTTTTAGGTAACTATTGGAATAAATATGTATGTCCATGATACTTTTGGCAATAGCCATTCTAATTTTTTTTTGAATATATATATTTTTTTATTTTTATTTTGTCTTCTTTCTTTGATAAAGGTCTCACTTATATATTTGCATTCATTGAATTCTTGTTCTTGATAGATTGACAAGAATATATTTATAATATTAAAGCTTTGTCTTTTTTTAATTAAAAGTGTAATGTTATTTTTTTATAAGACATAAGCATATTAAAAGTTTTAGATTATACTATTCAAAATTTATATTATTTTTAATATTTTTAATATTTTTAAGTCTTTTTTTATTTCTCTTAAATTATATTAGATATCTTCTTTTTTCTTATATTATTATAGAAAAGATCATTAAAATAAAGAATATAATGGCAAAAATATAAGAATAATTGATAGAGTTAATGCTAGGAATGCATTAATTCAATTTATGACTAAAAAGAGCAAGAAGATTAATAAAAATTTAATATATAGAGATGATAGGAGTTGCTTCAACATCTATCAAATTATGTTATTTCTCTCATGGTAGCATATCTTTCAAATATTTGAGAACTAAAAATTATCTAAATTAAGAAATTTGATGGTATAAGATCCAAATTTTAAAGATTTATTAATCAAGTAAAATTAGTGATTGAAGTTCAATTTTAAAGCTATCCAATTTTAAGATCACAAGTTAAGTTTATTAAAACACTACTTTCAAGGTTTTCTTTATCTTAATTTTTATCATTTTTTAAACAACATGATCTACTATTGAATAATTTGGATGCTTTTTTGGTAGAATTTAATTCCATATATGCAAAATATAATGCAATTTGTCTTTTAACCAATAAGATATATATTTTGTAATAAGGTATTTGATTAATAATGTTAAATGCTTCAAAATTTGACTTGCAATTGATATGAAGTAGAATGATGCTATAATTATTAATTAATTTTTTTATAAACTATAATATGAGGTAAAAAAATTAATGCAAAACTTATCTAATTTTTAGATATTTTATTATAACAAGATATAGATAAGGTAATTATATAGGTAATTAGAACCACGGAAGTTTTTAGAATTGAAATTAGGTTAGTGGACCAGGTAGGATCTACCATAGAATATTTTAAAAAGAATTAGGGTGGTTATTAAGATAGGGCCCACTATAGAATCTTCTAAAAAAAGCTTAAGATGGTTATATATATAGAGCCCACCATAGAACCTTCTAGAAAAGGATTTTAAGGCAATTATCTAGATAGGGCCTATCACCTAAGAACATTCTAGAAAGTCTAGGGTGATAGAACAAGATATAAATAGGACTGATTAGGGCCTTTTGGGGATATAATTAGATATGGCTTTAGATCTTTTTTCTTAGTAAAATATGATTTTGCATCTTTTTGTTCAGATCTATTCTGTTCTATTTTTATTTGCTTAGTTTTTTCTTTAGTGTCCTATTCTGTTTAGTTTTGTTCAATTTTGTTATAGTATATTTTTTCATGTTTTATGATGAGGCTTTATGCTGTTGTGGATTAGAAGGATCTTGGATTTTTGAGATAGTCTAGTCTTATTTAATTAGTATCAGAGCGAGTGTTAGACTATTTATTTTGTTAACATGTCAATAGTCATCATTTACTTCAAGATCAATTTTTGTGGTCACAATGGATACTATGTTGAGGCTACCATGAGCTGCTCTTAAAAAGTCAATTGGAAGGTGAAAATATATTGTAATAGTAGAGTCCAATGAATAAATTACAATATAAGAGATATAACAAAGTAATCCTAGATAGAGGCTCAAATACAACACCTCTTGGGCCAGATAGCTACTTTGTAAGGACAAATAAAAGCCTTGAGGATAAGAAAGCTGACATTTGCTTGGTTGAAATTGAATAAGTCTATTACATACTTTGAAACTTCAAAATAAGAAATTTTTTTGTCAATGATTCTTCAACATGCGACAATACTTCCAACTATCTAGAGCAAATACTATTGAAAGAATTATATATGTAGCGAACTATTTGAAAGATGTGGCAGCTATTTAGTCGCAACATTGAGTTCAAAGCTATAGAGCTCAAGGTCGATATTATGACTTGGAGGAGTTTGAGACAAAGTTAGGAATTAATTTTGGCCCATCAATGCGAAAAAAATCATACGCGATCAATTAGCAAATCTTACATAAGCTAGATCCGTATAAGATTATATGTCCTGATTCAAATTCCTATATCTCTAAACTGACAATGTTTTAGAGGCAGAGATGGTAGATTGATTCCTATAAGGTTTGAAACCTAGGATTCAACAAGAGATGGAGCTAAGGAATCTATAAACATTTAAAGAGGCAACTTGGATTGTTGAAAAAGTCGATGCTATAGATTTCAAAAATTGTGGAGCATGACCTATAGTACAATGTCCTATGCCGTTGTCGTGTTGTAACACGAATATATTGTGAAAATATAAAGGAAGAGGATTTTTATTAATGTTCAGTTACCTCGACCATTTCTAGTGCAAATATTGAGAGGCTAGGTTCAGTCACCCCGTTACAATCAGCCGGGGCATACTGAAATGCTCCATTCGATTCTAATAACGGGAGTCAGAAAGAAGGGAAAGGACCAATTCACACGACGGGTGAGCCTGGTTTGAAGAGCCAATTGGATCCAATTTTAAGAATCCAATCCGGGTCCTCTTACCCAATATGAGACCTGAATTGGTCAGGCAACCCAATGCAGTCTAATTACGGGAAAATCCAAGTCTTACTGCGGGCCTCAGCCAATCTGTCGTGAAGGACCAATTTGATCCAATTACGGGAACATCCGGGTCTTACTACTGGACTCTTAGCCAATATGAGACCTGATTTGGTCGAGCGACTCAATGTGGTCCCGATTACGGGGTTTCGATTCTGTTTCAGGCTGTCCTGTTCTCTGTACCGTTTCAGGGAACGTTGTTTTCGGTAAAAGGATCTCTTAAAGGTAAAAATGGAGGAAAAAGCTCTGACGGCGAGAGCCAATTCCAGATCCAAGATGGAAGGAGCCAATTCCGGATCCAAGACAGAAAGAGCCAATTCCGGATCTAAAACAGAAGGAGCCAATTCCGGATCTAAGACGGAAGATTGAAGAAATTCAGAGGCTAGGGTTTGAAAGAGGGGAGAATTAGGGTTAAAGGGGAAGAAGGTTAAGAAATGAGGGGGGTTTTTTCAGTGGGGTTTTTTCAATGGGATTTTTTCAGTGGGGTTTTTTTTTTTCAGTGGGGGGTTTTTTTTTTCAGATCGGGTTTTTGGATCGAAGAGCTAGCTTCAAGCTCTTTTCAAGGTCACTAGGTTGGTTTCATTAGGGGTTTTTGGATCGAAGAGCTAGCTTTAAGCTCTTTTCAAGGTCATTAGTTTGGTTTCATTAGGATTTGTGAGGAGAGAGCAATCGTTGCTCAAAGTCAGTGTTTATTTTGGTGTTTCGGATTTTATATAAAACATTGATGGTTCGCATTCTCAATCGATTTGTGCAAGTCGTGTAGCATCTATGGATCAAAATTTGGTATTGTCTGGATAGTTGGGTGTGCTAAGTGTATACAAAAAATTGTGTTAATCTAACGATGCAATTAAGAGATATCTGGGTTTTAGTACAAAGGATTGTCGGAAGTTGGCAGTCTAGGGTTGGATAGGATTTCTATGATATCTAAAGATCTACTAATTGGATCGACGTAATTTTTGGCTTGATAATAGAAGATTTGGAGATCAAGCGGCTATTCAATTTTGAGATGGAGTTAACAATTGACAAAGGAGAAATCACTTCTGGAGTTTCTACATCAAATTTCAAGGTTGCGGCCGAGTGTCATCAGTGCGGTTTTTGGGCGTTTTCTTGCAATCTGTAAGTTGGGTTGGGCTGAAATTTTCTGAGCATATAGAAGGCTTATACTGGTATTTGGGTGCAAAATTTCACACTAAGTGGACGGTTGGATCAAAAGTTACAGCTTGTCAAAGCTCACTGGCTAAGGTTAGGGCTTGTTAAGAAAAACAAAAACAACTTAATTATAAAAGAAATAAAGCAATTGGAATATTGTATGGTTAAAATGACTATGAAGAGTGTTTTTAAATACTTGGAAATTGATATTTCAATTATATACTTCATATATGGATAAAATCTACGAGGGTTTCTTTGTTATTTACAAAAATAACTATACCTTCCACAGCCAGATACCTAGTGTATTCTCGAACAAGACAACACGTAATACGACATAAGTGGTGAACCCGATGTGAAAGTTTGGGGTGGAAAGTATTGGATTTTGTATGTGGTTATTTAGATTGATGGTGCAAGATGACAAGGTTGATTTTAGAGTTTTTGGAAGACTTGGAGCTTTGGAGGATATTTTGAAAAGCAATGGTGATATTTGGATTATTATGGAGTATATTATGGCTTATAGACATCTTGGGGCATTTTGAGGTATCATAAGTTATTTATTGGAGCATTTCCAGGGATATTTTTTTAACATTGAGGAAGAAAATGGAAGATATTTCAATGAAGTCTTTGGATAGGTTGAATACTTTGGATGGACCAAATGTTAAAGAGTTTTTTGAGGCTTTTTTTATATTTATGGAAGAACAACAAAAGATACAAGCAATTGAAAGGGATATCACAAAGGCATTACCAGGAATTTTCAACAAATTTGGGAGGTTTAACAGATGCAACATCACTAAGTTTTTACAAGTTTATACATGTGAGATGGAGACATGCCAAATTCCTGAGGCAAAGATGATTTCAAGCTTTTATTTGGCTATTGAACCTGGTATTCATAGAAAGGTGAAGAGATTACTTGAAAGGGGTGTGGAGACATGGTCAAAATTTCAAGAACTTTTGAAGAAAGAATTTATTGATGTAAATGAGGATAAGATTACCAAGCGACAATTTTTGGATTGGATAGAATTACAACCAGGCATGCATATGGATCTTTATGAATTCTTGAAAGAATTTGAAAAGAGGTTTTATCAACTGTCATCCTCAGAGAGACAGTCATTGGATGCTATAAAAATAGAATTATTTTTAAATGGTCTTGATGATGCCATGGGAGACAAACTTTTTATACTTCTTGCAGATGAGTCTACGGAGAGTGGTTGTACTAACAATTGGGAAGAGTTAAAAGAAACAACAATTCTTTTAGCAAAGCAACAAAGAGCACAAGCTAAAAGAGTTGGAGTATGGTCTAAGAAATCTTCTACTTTGGCTTCTATATCATCTTTATCAATACAAGGGATTAATCTTGAAAAAAGAGAAATGGAACAGCAACTGGAGGACTTTGAAGGAGGAGCCAATTTTTTGCAAATGAAAGAAAGTGGATCTTTTATCAAGGATGGTGAAGGAAAGAACAAAGACTTTGATCAAATTATTACTATGGAAGGTCAGAATATCAAAAAAATTGAAGGCAATATGGAACTCAAGGATTTAGAAATTAATGACAATAAGGATGAAAATTATAGCTATTCTACATTGAATATGTTTATGCAAGTGGATGATGGTAATTTGGATGGAACATCTCATGGTGATAAAAAAGATTATGGTGAAAGTTGCAAGATTTTTCAAGAACATGAGGTTTCACAAGGCTATGAAATTTTTTAATATTATGAAGTAATACAACATATTGAGATAACACAAGGTTATGATGTTTCACAAGGATGGATTTAAGAAGAAATGAAGGATGTTTTACAAGGATACATTCAAGAAGAAATGATAGATATTTCACAAGATAATGTGGTGAAAGAAGATTATGGAATCAAAAGTAAAGGTACTAAATCAATGGCTTTAATCAAGTTAATTGTGAGTACTAATCTTTTGGACCAAGATCAAGGTTACATGGATAATGCACATGTATTGGGGGTACAATTGGATTTTGATAAGAAAAAAATTCATCATGAAGTGTTGAATTCAAAGGTTGAAAATCTAAAAATCTTCAAACATAAAGACATGGGCAATGGATTTAAGGATTATATAGACGTCTTAAATCAAACATGGAATCAAAGGAACAAGAAAAAAGATGCAAGCAAGATGTATGTGGCCATATGGAAGAAGTTTCAATTAAATCTTTCCATTTCAAAATTTGTACCTCGCCAATGGTTTGGTCATGTACAAAGTTGGATGCTTCCAATTTACTTGTACAAGATGGATACATGGATTTTTTGTATTGGATAAAGAATAATGGTGTACTAAATTTGGCACATACCGAAGGATGTGTAGGTTCAGAGGGGGTGGATGTCGTGTTGTAACACGAATATATTGTGAAAATATAAAGGAAGAGGATTTTTATTAATGTTCAGTTACCTCGAATATTGGGAGCAACGACCAATTCCAGTGCAAATATTGAGAGGCTAGGTTCAGTCACCCCGTTACAGTCAGCCGGGGCATACTGAAATGTTCCATTCGATTCCAATAACGGGAGTCAGCAGGAAAGGAAAGGACCAATTTACACGACGGGTGAGCCTATTTGAAGAGCCAATTGGATCCAATTTCAAGAATCTAATCCGGGTCCTCTTACCCAATATGAGACCTGAATTGGTCAGGCAACCCAATGCAGTCTAATTACGGGAAAATCCAAGTCTTACTGCGGGCCTCAGCCAATCTATCGTGAAGGACCAATTTGATCCAATTACGGGAACATCCGGGTCTTACTACTGGACTCTTAGCCAATATGAGACCTGATTTGGTCGAGCGACTCAATGTGGTCCCGATTACGAGGTTTCGATTCTGTTTCAGGCTGTCCTGTTCTCTGTACCGTTTCAGGGAACGTTGTTTTCAGTAAAAGGATCTCTTAAAGGTAAAAATGGAGGAAAAAGCTCTGACGGCGAGAGCCAATTCCAGATCCAAGATGGAAGGAGCCAATTCCGGATCCAAGACGGAAGGAGCCAATTCCGGATCTAAGACGGAAGATTGAAGAAATTCAGAGGCTAGGGTTTGAAAGAGGGGAGAATTAGGGTTAAAGGGGAAGAAGGTTAAGAAATGAGGGGGGTTTTTTCAGTGGGGTTTTTTTTCAGTGGGGGGTTTTTTTTTTTCAGATCGGGTTTTTGGATCGAAGAGCTAGCTTCAAGCTCTTTTCAAGGTCACTAGGATGGTTTCATTAGGGGTTTTTGGATCGAAGAGCTAGCTTCAAGCTCTTTTCAAGGTCATTAGTTTGGTTTCATTAGGATTTGTGAGGAGAGAGCAATCGTTGCTCAAAGTCAGTGTTTATTTTGGTGTTTCGGATTTTATATAAAACATTGATGGTTCGCATTCTCAATCGATTTGTGCAAGTCGTGTAGCATCTATGGATCAAAATTTGGTATTGTCTGGATAGTTGGGTGTGCTAAGTGTATACAAAAAATTGTGTTAATCTAACGATGCAATTAAGAGATATCTGGGTTTTAGTACAAAGGATTGTCGGAAGTTGGCAGTCTAGGGTTGGATAGGATTTCTATGATATCTAAAGATCTACTAATTGGATCGACGTAATTTTTGGCTTGATAATAGAAGATTTGGAGATCAAGCGGCTATTCAATTTTGAGATGGAGTTAACAATTGACAAAGGAGAAATCACTTCTGGAGTTTCTACATCAAATTTCAAGGTTGCGGCCGAGTGTCATCAGTGCGGTTTTTGGGCGTTTTCTTGCAATCTGTAAGTTGGGTTGGGCTGAAATTTTCTGAGCATATAGAAGGCTTATACTGGTATTTGGGTGCAAAATTTCACACTAAGTGGACGGTTGGATCAAAAGTTACAGCTTGTCAAAGCTCACTGGCTAAGGTTAGGGCTTGTTAAGAAAAACAAAAACAACTTAATTATAAAAGAAATAAAGCAATTGGAATATTGTATGGTTAAAATGACTATGAAGAGTGTTTTTAAATACTTGGAAATTGATATTTCAATTATATACTTCATATATGGATAAAATCTACGAGGGTTTCTTTGTTATTTACAAAAATAACTATACCTTCCACAGCCAGATACCTAGTGTATTCTCGAACAAGACAACACGTAATACGACATAAGTGGTGAACCCGATGTGAAAGTTTGGGGTGGAAAGTATTGGATTTTGTATGTGGTTATTTAGATTGATGGTGCAAGATGACAAGGTTGATTTTAGAGTTTTTGGAAGACTTGGAGCTTTGGAGGATATTTTGAAAAGCAATGGTGATATTTGGATTATTATGGAGTATATTATGGCTTATAGACATCTTGGGGCATTTTGAGGTATCATAAGTTATTTATTGGAGCATTTCCAGGGATATTTTTTTAACATTGAGGAAGAAAATGGAAGATATTTCAATGAAGTCTTTGGATAGGTTGAATACTTTGGATGGACCAAATGTTAAAGAGTTTTTTGAGGCTTTTTTTATATTTATGGAAGAACAACAAAAGATACAAGCAATTGAAAGGGATATCACAAAGGCATTACCAGGAATTTTCAACAAATTTGGGAGGTTTAACAGATGCAACATCACTAAGTTTTTACAAGTTTATACATGTGAGATGGAGACATGCCAAATTCCTGAGGCAAAGATGATTTCAAGCTTTTATTTGGCTATTGAACCTGGTATTCATAGAAAGGTGAAGAGATTACTTGAAAGGGGTGTGGAGACATGGTCAAAATTTCAAGAACTTTTGAAGAAAGAATTTATTGATGTAAATGAGGATAAGATTACCAAGCGACAATTTTTGGATTGGATAGAATTACAACCAGGCATGCATATGGATCTTTATGAATTCTTGAAAGAATTTGAAAAGAGGTTTTATCAACTGTCATCCTCAGAGAGACAGTCATTGGATGCTATAAAAATAGAATTATTTTTAAATGGTCTTGATGATGCCATGGGAGACAAACTTTTTATACTTCTTGCAGATGAGTCTACGGAGAGTGGTTGTACTAACAATTGGGAAGAGTTAAAAGAAACAACAATTCTTTTAGCAAAGCAACAAAGAGCACAAGCTAAAAGAGTTGGAGTATGGTCTAAGAAATCTTCTACTTTGGCTTCTATATCATCTTTATCAATACAAGGGATTAATCTTGAAAAAAGAGAAATGGAACAGCAACTGGAGGACTTTGAAGGAGGAGCCAATTTTTTGCAAATGAAAGAAAGTGGATCTTTTATCAAGGATGGTGAAGGAAAGAACAAAGACTTTGATCAAATTATTACTATGGAAGGTCAGAATATCAAAAAAATTGAAGGCAATATGGAACTCAAGGATTTAGAAATTAATGACAATAAGGATGAAAATTATAGCTATTCTACATTGAATATGTTTATGCAAGTGGATGATGGTAATTTGGATGGAACATCTCATGGTGATAAAAAAGATTATGGTGAAAGTTGCAAGATTTTTCAAGAACATGAGGTTTCACAAGGCTATGAAATTTTTTAATATTATGAAGTAATACAACATATTGAGATAACACAAGGTTATGATGTTTCACAAGGATGGATTTAAGAAGAAATGAAGGATGTTTTACAAGGATACATTCAAGAAGAAATGATAGATATTTCACAAGATAATGTGGTGAAAGAAGATTATGGAATCAAAAGTAAAGGTACTAAATCAATGGCTTTAATCAAGTTAATTGTGAGTACTAATCTTTTGGACCAAGATCAAGGTTACATGGATAATGCACATGTATTGGGGGCACAATTGGATTTTGATAAGAAAAAAATTCATCATGAAGTGTTGAATTCAAAGGTTGAAAATCTAAAAATCTTCAAACATAAAGACATGGGCAATGGATTTAAGGATTATATAGACGTCTTAAATCAAACATGGAATCAAAGGAACAAGAAAAAAGATGCAAGCAAGATGTATGTGGCCATATGGAAGAAGTTTCAATTAAATCTTTCCATTTCAAAATTTGTACCTCGCCAATGGTTTGGTCATGTACAAAGTTGGATGCTTCCAATTTACTTGTACAAGATGGATACATGGATTTTTTGTATTGGATAAAGAATAATGGTGTACTAAATTTGGCACATACCGAAGGATGTGTAGGTTCAGAGGGGGTGGATGTCGTGTTGTAACACGAATATATTGTGAAAATATAAAGGAAGAGGATTTTTATTAATGTTCAGTTACCTCGAATATTGGGAGCAACGACCAATTCCAGTGCAAATATTGAGAGGCTAGGTTCAGTCACCCCGTTACAGTCAGCCGGGGCATACTGAAATGTTCCATTCGATTCCAATAACGGGAGTCAGCAGGAAAGGAAAGGACCAATTTACACGACGGGTGAGCCTATTTGAAGAGCCAATTGGATCCAATTTCAAGAATCTAATCCGGGTCCTCTTACCCAATATGAGACCTGAATTGGTCAGGCAACCCAATGCAGTCTAATTACGGGAAAATCCAAGTCTTACTGCAGGCCTCAGCCAATCTATCGTGAAGGACCAATTTGATCCAATTACGGGAACATCCGGGTCTTACTACTGGACTCTTAGCCAATATGAGACCTGATTTGGTCGAGCGACTCAATGTGGTCCCGATTACGAGGTTTCGATTCTGTTTCAGGCTGTCCTGTTCTCTGTACCGTTTCAGGGAACGTTGTTTTCAGTAAAAGGATCTCTTAAAGGTAAAAATGGAGGAAAAAGCTCTGACGGCGAGAGCCAATTCCAGATCCAAGATGGAAGGAGCCAATTCCGGATCCAAGACGGAAGGAGCCAATTCCGGATCTAAGACGGAAGATTGAAGAAATTCAGAGGCTAGGGTTTGAAAGAGGGGAGAATTAGGGTTAAAGGGGAAGAAGGTTAAGAAATGAGGGGGGTTTTTTCAGTGGGGTTTTTTTTCAGTGGGGGGTTTTTTTTTTTCAGATCGGGTTTTTGGATCGAAGAGCTAGCTTCAAGCTCTTTTCAAGGTCACTAGGATGGTTTCATTAGGGGTTTTTGGATCGAAGAGCTAGCTTCAAGCTCTTTTCAAGGTCATTAGTTTGGTTTCATTAGGATTTGTGAGGAGAGAGCAATCGTTGCTCAAAGTCAGTGTTTATTTTGGTGTTTCGGATTTTATATAAAACATTGATGGTTCGCATTCTCAATCGATTTGTGCAAGTCGTGTAGCATCTATGGATCAAAATTTGGTATTGTCTGGATAGTTGGGTGTGCTAAGTGTATACAAAAAATTGTGTTAATCTAACGATGCAATTAAGAGATATCTGGGTTTTAGTACAAAGGATTGTCGGAAGTTGGCAGTCTAGGGTTGGATAGGATTTCTGTGATATCTAAAGATCTACTAGTTGGATCGACGTAATTTTTGGCTTGATAATAGAAGATTTGGAGATCAAGCGGCTATTCAATTTTGAGATGGAGTTAACAATTGACAAAGGAGAAATCACTTCTGGAGTTTCTACATCAAATTTCAAGGTTGCGGCCGAGTGTCATCAGTGCGGTTTTTGGGCGTTTTCTTGCAATCTGTAAGTTGGGTTGGGCTGAAATTTTCTGAGCATATAGAAGGCTTATACTGGTATTTGGGTGCAAAATTTCACACTAAGTGGACGGTTGGATCAAAAGTTACAGCTTGTCAAAGCTCACTGGCTAAGGTTAGGGCTTGTTAAGAAAAACAAAAACAACTTAATTATAAAAGAAATAAAGCAATTGGAATATTGTATGGTTAAAATGACTATGAAGAGTGTTTTTAACTACTTGGAAATTGATATTTCAATTATATACTTCATATATGGATAAAATCTACGAGGGTTTCTTTGTTATTTACAAAAATAACTATACCTTCCACAGCCAGATACCTAGTGTATTCTCGAACAAGACAACACCTAATACGACACCGCTATCTAATACTATGGAATAAAAACCAATGCCAATGGAGATTGATGCCCTACAAGAATGATTGACACCATGAAGACAAAAAATATTGGTGTAAAAGGGATTGTGTTTCTATTGTTGGGAGCTAGGCCATCAGATTGGACGTTGTTCAAAACATCAAAATTCAAGCATTAGCAAGACAAGGCGGGTTTATAATCTTGAAACTCATCAAGCCAATAATGAGTTAGAGCAAGAAAATAAAGCTCGTCAATAATGGCACTGAGGGCCAGAACTAGGGATAGCTATTGTATCTCAAAGACAAATGGCATGGCCTTGGACAACTATAAAAAGAGTCGACTAGTGCATCTAATAGGACTACTAAGAAGACAATTATGTTGAATGCTTGTAGATTGTGGCTCTACAAAATATTGCATATTAATTGAAATTTACGACTTGTTTGGAATTAAAACTAAGGCAATTAAGGGAAGAAGTATATATCTTGCAGATGATTGAAAGAACGTATTGAGTGAGACATATGAAGAAGAAACCTTGAGATTGATAAACACCTATAACTTAAGAGAGAGATTTAAGGTGACAAAGCTAATGTATGATGTTACCTTAAGTATGCTATGGCTAAAGACGAAAAATAAGCAAGTTGATTGGATAATAAGGACAATCTCTTTTAAAGATAGTAGATGGAAGGTGATTCTTTGCACCTCCACATCAAGTAAAGAGAAAAGATAATATGCAATCAAAGACTTACTCGTAGGAACTACCTTTATGAAGAAGTAAATATAACATGAATAATTAATATATATGGTGGTTTCAAATCTTGCATCAATGGTAGAAAAGACAAATGAAGAGATAGAATGGATTGAACAGCTCATATGGAAATATCATGATGTCTTTTCAATTGACCTACCTAGTAGCGTACTTCTTGATCAAGGTGCCCTCTTTCAAATAGAACTATTTTTTGGAGCCAAACCAGCAAGTCGACCAATTTATTGCCTAACACCAAAGAAACTTGAAGAGTTATGGAAGTCATTATGGACATTTTAAATCGTTGTTTTTTTCTATTGGCCTCACCAATGCTTCAACTTCTTTCATGGATTAGATGAACAAACTATTTTAAGACCTTTTAGATAAGTATATAGTTGTCTTCATTGATATCTTTATATATAATAAAATCCTTGAGGAGCATGAGCAATACCTACGAGAGTTATTGCGTCAACTTGAAGATAGTTGCTTCTAATGCAAGCAATCAAAATTTAAACTTTGGAAGTTAAAAGTCATCTTTTTGAGGCATAAGGTGTCTTCCAAAGGCATGTATATGGAACAAGATAAGGTAAAAGCAGTGGAAGATTAGCCAACTTCTGAGGATGTTTATAAAGTTTGCTCATTTTTAGGCCTTGATACATACTATTGCCATTTTGTTAGGCGATTTTCTCACATTGTTACTTCATTGACAAAATTATAAGAGAAATGTGTTCTATTTGAATAAAAACTAGACTAAAAAAATACCTTTGATAAGTTGAAAAAGACACTCATTACTGCTCTAATATTACAACCATATCATCCTTATCTTCTTTATATGCTAGACATTGATACTTCCAACTTTGCTATTAGAGTAGTCTTTCAACAAGTCTTTAGTAGGGATCTTCAATATGTGGCGTATGAATCACATAAGCTCAGTAGGATAGAGTACAATTACTCTGTATGTAATCGAGAGTAATTAGTGATTGTATAGGCTACAAAGATGTAGCGACACTATCTATTAGAAAAGCAAGTGATTTTTTGGACTAACCATCAATCCTTATTATATGATTTGGATTTGGAAAATATGAAATTATAGCATCAGCATTGAAAATAACAATTACAGCTTTTTGATATTCAGTTTGAGTATAAGCAAGGGCGACAACATATTGTGCTAGAATGCTTATCGTAGAAATTAGACTTGAAGGTCAAATTGAAAGACAAGACATAAATCGCTATTATTAGCAATTTCTTTTTAGATCTAACCAAAGATGTAGAATAGAAGGAAGCTATGCATCAGGATGCTAATTTCAAGATGGTTAGCGATTGGCCAAAAGTAGAAAATATACAAAATTACGATTTTATTCTTAATGATGGATTGCTCTATATCAAGAATTAGATTTATATACTCAACTATGCTATATTTAAGACATATATACTTCAAAAAGGGCATGATATTCTAATATTTGGACATCTAAGGCAAGAGAAGACCCTAGAATAAATCTCAAAGATATGGTTTTGGATAAGTTTGGATTGTGATGTTTGAACCTTTGTACGATCCTGCAAGTCATGTCAATATAATAAAGTACGCAATATAGTGTCTCGTAAATTATTGCAGCTAATTTTGCTACCTATGGCTTATTGGAAGTAAGTGACTATAGATTTTATTACATGTTTACCATAGACACTTCATTATTATATTGCAATTGCCGTCTTTGTCGATCGACTCTCAAAGTAAGTTCATTTAGTTGCAATGTACTTGGATATTGATGCCTCAACGCTTGCACGAGTCTTCTTTGATACCATCTTTTGTCATTATGGATTACCTTGTATCATTGTTTCAAATCGAGATCCATGCTTCATGAGAAGTATTTGAAAAGCCTTATTGAAGCTATTAAATACATGACTTGTCATATCTACAACCTTCCATCTCTAAACAAATGGGCAAATAGAGCATACAAATTAAACCTTGAAAGATATGCTCTGGGCATTTGTGGTGGTTCATTATAATGATTGGGATGAATACTTGATATCTTTGGAATTTGCTTATAGTGATATTATTCAAACCACTTTTTACCAATCATTTACCATTTTTCTTTGATATTGATTAGCATTCAATTATGCCAATAATTTTTTATCATCCCATCGATACTAATAATCCAACAATAGAAGAATTTATATAATGACTTACAATGGCCTTACAAGAGGCATGGCACTACCTCTTTACTGCACAAAATCGACACAAGTACTATTCAAATAACCATTGGCAACATAAGACCTTTTAGGAAGGTGATGAGATATTACTCTCCAATGCCAACTTGCCACTTGTTACATTAGTCCAAATCCGTAAATTAGCACCTTAGTGGCTTGGACCTTTTTTCATTTCTATAGTGATTTCTGATGTCACATACCACCTCAAGCTTCCACCATATATTCAAATCCATGGAGTCTTCTATGTTTTGAAACTAAAGGAATTTCATACCAAGCCAAAGGACTTTCCAGATTAACACCAATCACTACCACTACCAGTTATAGTTGATGACCAAGAAGAATATGAAGTGGATAATATTTTGGAGCATTACTACGTTCGTTGTGGGAGTGGATATTCACAACTTCAATACAAAGTTCTTTGGAAAGATTATCCTAATCATGATGTAATGTGGAAACTTGCACAAATTCTCATCCATTGCTAAGAGACAATTTGGAGATACCATTGGGAGCAAAATGAGGACGTTCTACATTGGTGGAAGGAATTTAACTGTAACAAGGTATAGATAAGATGATTGTATAGGTAATTAAAACCATGGAAGTTTTTAGAATTGAAATTAGCTTAGTGGAATAGGTAGGATTCATCGTGGAACATTCTAGAAAGAATTTAGGATAATTATTCAGGTGGGGCCTATCATAAAACTTTCTAAAAAAAACTTAGGGTGGCTATTTAGATAGAGCTTATTATAGAACCTTCTAAAAAAGGAATTTAAGGTAATTATCTATATAAGATCTATCACTTAAGAATATTTTAGAAAGTCTAGGGTGGTAGGATAAAGTATAAATATGATTGGCTAGGGTCTTTTGGAACATCTCGTCAGATATGGCTTTGGATCCTTTTTCTTAGCAAAGTTTGGTTCTGCATCTTTTTGTTCAAATCTGTTTTGTTTTGTTTTTGTTTGCTTAGTTTTGTCTTTCATCTCATATTCTGTTTAATTTTGTTTAGTTTTATTTTGGTCTATTTTATCCTATTTTGTAATGAGGCTTTATATTACTATGGATTAGAAGGATCTTGGATTTTTGAGATAGTTTAGTCCTGTTTCATTAATTCAAGCAATCAATTTTATTGTGAAGTGTATTCATTGGTTATTTGAATTTTGATTTAAAAGTAATTTTAATTCAGTATTTCATATAATTGTCTTGTTTGTGATATTAAAAAAAATTCTTCTAATTCTTATGATACTTTCAAGTTTGAATTCAAAAATAATCTATTCTATTTCAAAAAATACTTGTATATTTTAAAAGATGAAGTAAAACTATGTGCTTCTAAAGCTCTATATAACTTTTTAACTTTATAACATTTTGAATATAAGATGATCTTGAAATTAATTTTAATAGTTTTTTTATGGCTTCAAATATAGAAATCAATATAAGACTTTTTATGATCATGTGATATTTATTTATAATTAAAAACTCCTTGTCATTGACCTTATAGACTTCTACAACCATTACTTATATCAAAATAATCTTGATCTTATATTTCTTTTGATTTTATCACAAATCTTTTAATATTAAGTTCATATGATTCTATATTTGTGATAGTAGATTATTTTACTTAGATGGCATATTTTATATCATGTACAAAATTTATTATAGATAAAAATAAAATTATTTTTTTTATTGACATCATCTATCACTATCAAGGATTGCTTATGTATATTATATCTAATTTGTATACTAATAGAAAAATCCAATTTGTATTAAGATTTTGGATTTTTTTATAAGATATTGAAGTTAAATATTAAATTATCTTTGATTATTTATCTTCAAATTGATTGACAAACCAAACAAATGAATCAAGTTTTAGAATAGTATTTGAGATGTATCATCAACTACCATCAAAATGATTGGACAACTCTTTTGCTATTGGCATAGTTTTCTTATGATAATATAATATATTATTTAATTTAATAAATAATTTTTTAAATTAATTATGATTATTATCTATAACTTGATATTTTTAATTTTTAAAAATTTGATAATCTTGTGATATAAGATTTGACAAATTTTCTATCAAAGCTATATATAATAATGAAGGCACAATTAAAAAAGACTCAAGAACAAAAAGAAATCAATATAATTTCTTATAGTAAGAAAAAACCTTAATTCTATGTTAGTGATAAGATATGATTACTTTGTTATAATATCAAGACTAGCCACCATTATAAGAAGTTGAATTATTATAGACTTAGACCATTTTTAACATATGAAAAAATTAGTTAAATTGCATATCAATCACATCTACCAAAGTCTATGAAGATCCATATTGTATTTCATGTATTTGTTTTTAAGCCATATAAGATAGTAAACATCATGCAAAAAAGAGAAATATCACAATTTTTTATAGAAATGCATAATAATTAAGAATTTGAGATAAAAGAAAACTTAAACTCAAGATAATATTGAGTTAGATTGAAATATTAGACTCAAATCAATGTTGCGTTAGAATAGAATATTATCAATAGCTGAGAGGACTTATCAACTATTTTTAAAGGAAATAAAGATCAAAATATACAATAAATATAATTCATTGTATCTTAGACTTCTTCAAAATATGATCACTACTCCTTGTGGTACTTGTTCTTAGAAAAGGAGATAATATCTTGAACATATATATTTACTCTAATATTTTTTTTAGATAATATGAATATGTAGAAGTACATTAAAATAGATAAATTTGATAAAATCTTATAAGAAAGCTTTTTAGAAGCTCTATAAATGCAATTTTGACTTTATATATTTTTTTAATTGATTGATAGGTTAGAAACTAGTCTAGTTTTAAGGTTTTTAGTTTTTCTTGTCTTTTTGCAATAGCCATTCTAATTTCTTTTTGAATATACATATTTCTTTACTTTTCTTTTGTCTTCTTTTTATTGAAAAACATCTCACTTATGTATTTGCATTCATCAAGTTCTTATCTTTTATAATATATATATATATATATATATATGTATATTAAGATAAATATATATATATATATATATATAATTTTTAATTATGATTATTTCTTAATCCATATTTTGATCTTAATAAAAATTAATTGATAATATATTTTAATTTATTTTTTCCCAATTTATTATTTTTTTATTATATTGATGCTTAAACATCTATTTCAAATATATGTAACTAGATATTGTGTAAACTTTTAAAATTATTAATTACTTCTTTTAGAATTAATCTATTTATATATATATATATATATATATATATATATATATATATTTGAATGATATATTTTAACCTTCTATATTCTATATTGATAATTTTTCTATTGTATAATTATATTTGCATTTAAGTAATTGAATTATTTTACTAATTTATTTTTTAATATAATATTATAATATCTTATTTAATTTGGATTTTTTTATAAACTTCTTTGAATGATTTTGAATGCCATCTTACGAAAATGCTATACATTTCTTCTAATTTTATCCATTTTTTAAAACAAATAATCCACAAATTTATACCTTGTTAGAATATTGTAACATAGCTTATACCTACTTGTCTTAAAATATAAATATATTTATTTCAATAAGTATATATTTTATATTTCTAATTTTTTTAATAGTATATTTTGAGTTAGAAAAAATAAAAAAAATATATATAATTACTTTGTAAATAGCACCAAAATTTTGAAATTGTTTAAATTATTATTTATTTGTTTATTTATTTATTTTTCCACTCTTAGTTTATGTTAAATTTCTTTATTGTAAACCTGTAATTATGTATAACTTGTTTAAAGTTCCTCTTTAAGTACAATGAAATTTAATTTAAGAAAAAAATTATTTGAATATATAAAAAGTTATATATAACATGGTCTTTTGAAACACTATTGTGAATATTTGCTTCAAAAAATGTAACTAATGATTTATAATGTGTATATATATATATATATATATATATATACACCCACACACACACACACACACACACATATATATATATATATATATACACCCACACACACACACACACACACACACACATATATATATATATATATATATAAACCTTTTTTTTTGTAATAGATATATTTGATTTATTTCTGAAAAGAACATTAATTTTTATTTTAGCTGAATTTTTTTCATTTCTAATTTTTTAAAAATACATTAATTTCTAAAAAATAACATTTATAATTTTTTTTCTCACTAATATGAATATTTAAGGAGGATTTAATATTTATTTATTCTTTGCGATCTTTGACTAGTGTCAATATTTGATTTATTATGCAAAATGAAAAAAGAAAAACTAAATAATTCCATTCATATATTTAAATATCACTCAAAACTTTGATATAAAATAATGTATTAATGAATTCCATTTTTACAATAAAATTGAATTTTATATGAGGATTTTTTAAATGTTTTATATAAATTAATAAAGATTATTTATTTTTAATATATTTATAATTAATTAATTTATTACATGTACAAATACACTTATCCATTAAAAGATGGTATTACAAAAAACATAAATATTACAATATGATATTTTATCCTTCAAAATAAATTGATAATAAGAATTTTTAATATGTATCTATTAAAAATATAAGAAATTATCTTTAAATATTATTTTAAAAAAATTAAACATCAGAAATTAGGTTAAATAATAAAATTATATGAGAAACTTCTAAAAATTTCAAGCAGATGTTATGGCACATTAGAAAATGTCTTGAATTTATAATTATTTTGTGATTTTTACTCTTATTTTTTATTTTTTTAATTAAGCATGAAATTAATTTAACAAAAGAACTATCATAATGCTATACTTCATTATTTAATTAATTTAAAGATATTTCAATTAAAATTAAGATTAAATTGAACTGATTTTTTTTTTACCTTCAATCATGTAATCATTGAAGAATCATTCTTCTTAAAGCTTAGACCATGTGTTTTCAATGGCTTGACATCTTACAAAAAAAAAAAAAAAAAAAAAACAACTATTGATTCCTAAATAACAAAATAACATCTTTATAATTACTTTTAGATAGAATTTTATATATTGGAACAAAAAAAAATAGATAATCTACTTTATTGTAGTGATTTTAACTTTTATAAATATTTTTTATCTTTGTTATTGCATATGTTAATACTTAATCGGATTTTAAAAACTTCTTCACAAATACAAAATTAGATTAATTAACTTTGTTTCATCTTATTAATTGTAAGAAATAATTATATCTTTGGAATATAGAACTACATTTTTCCATAAAGAATATTACACATGAAAGTAAAAACAATACTAAGTCAAAAAGTAAAAAAGCACAAAAACAAGAAATGTTTAAAATATAGAATTGTTTTATTTTATTTTTTAAAAAAAATACAATGAAATTTGTGACGATTATAGTTTTGTAAATTAAACTCTCTTTTTTTTGGCATTGCAATGTAATATATTTGCTGTTGAATAATCAAAGTTTTTGAAACAGAAAACTCCATTGTCTATTTTAGTTAAAGTGCAACATCTATTTTAATTAAAGTACAACATCATTTCTTTTTGAACTTAAGAAATTACTACATGTTATTTTATTTATTTTTAAATTTTATAATGAAAGACTATTAGTTCATTACAAAGTGTATGCTATACAAAATAGTACGAACTGCTATTAGGATATTATACAATAATAAATATAATTTTTTTTTTCTTTAATTGGTGCTATTTGTATCTTAATTGAAATTTATGTAATTGATGGTCAATTATAAGTAGCACTTTTAATTCTCCTATTATCTCTCTCTATTATTTTTTTCCTACTTGCATTGCACTATGAATGCCAAAATAAAAATAAAAATGATAAGTATGAAAATATGTTTGGTTGATATTACTCCATAAATTAGATAACTTTTGATTTTCTAGATTTTTTCTTATAAAATTGAAAATTTCAAGCATCATAGAAGTTTACAAGTCAAGTTTTTGATAAAGAAAGAAGAAGGAAAAAAACCTCACAGTTTGTAAATTATTTGAAAAATCATAATTAAGCTTTATGACAAGCCAAAAAGAGTTTTTTTAAAGAAATTATAAAAGAAATAGTTTTAAATTTGCTGTAGGTGAGTTTCATATATGTATGTATTTCTACTCTCTAAAAAATAAAACTACTTTCTTATGCACATAATATCTATAGTTTTACATATGATGCAACCAAAAAAGTAACCTTTTAAAAACTATGTTGTATATATTATTTAATTTTTTTTCTTATAATTTTTATTTTATTTTCTTTTATGATTTGTAATATAGATGTACAAAGTTACTTTAACTTGATAAGCAGAATCATCATTGTACCAACTATTGAAACTTACAATTCTACATAACTTATGTAAAAAATAAACATAGCAAATTTAGATGCATTTTTTTTTTTTTTTTTTCAATAGTATACAACAAACAATGAAGTCCTAGCAAATTCGTATGGCTTATACATACTCGAATTTTGAATTAAACTATCTTAAAAATTACATACATCTAACACACAAATACAAATATTGCACAAATTTTTGTAAATAAAAATATAGGAGCTTTAAGTCAAATAAGAGAAAAAATTACTAAAGATTATTTACAAAATCTTGCAAAGACAACTTGGAGGAGCTAAGCACAATAATAAATTAAGATGCATATCTTATTGCACTAAAGCTAAAACAAATCTCTTTTAAAACTCTTTTACAACTTAAAATTTTTGTTCAATAATGTAAATAGATCTCAATCTATAAATTAGGAGTTAGTCGTATAACAGTGAAAAAGAAAATATAAAAGGGATAGAAGTGAAATTAAGATTATGTTATACACATGAAATATGTAATATCAATGCATAGGAAATGATTCTTATGTTTATAGATACCAAGTATCATACAAATGAATATAGTGTATTAAAATTAGAATACAAAAGTTTGAAAATCAATTCTTAAAAAAAATATCAGACTCTATGCATGATGATTATTTTGGATGCATTCTACTTTACAATTTTGGCCTTTTATAGCAATCTTCTAAAATCAATGTAATCTTCTATTTAATAAAAATAGTAGGACTAACATAATTTCTTGATGGTGAATTAATACTCTTATTACAATCCAATCATTTGAGCAATATCAAACAAAGTAGCATTTTCATAGTTAATTTTTATTATGAATTTAAGAAAAATCAGAAACATTTTTATTTACAAAAAGTAGTTGCTATTGTTCCATTGAACCAAATTATGAAGACATAGCTTGAATAACATTTTTGGCACATCCAAGAAATTGAAACTCATAAAACTTAGGTATGCAATGAAAAGACGGTATCAATTCAAATCCCATATCACAAAATAAAAATACATATTCAACATGTGAACATAATATTAGAAAACAAAAATGTCAAAAACTTAACCATGAGATCTCAATATCAGAATTTGACAAAACTGACATGTGATGGTAGAACATGTTGAGTTTTTGCATGATGTAAATGTGGATTTACTATACACTATTGCATAACAATGAGAGGAGGGCAACCAAAGGATGGACCAAAGTCTTCTTCCTCATGAGATTTATCATAGCCTTGAATTTATATGATACCATTCACTAATTTCATATCTGTGCCAATGTACAAACTTACTTTTGAGCAGCCTTCAGTGTTAGACTTTTCCCACAAGCCCCGAGGCCCTAAACCATCGAATGCCGACTTCCACTCGAAGGTATCTCCCACCGTCTCCCAATTTCACGAAATTCCTGTTCCTCCGTGAGCAATCTTTCACTGACTTTCTCTGCTGTTCGCTGCGTTGAAGAATGTGAGGAGGAACTTTGATTATCTTGTGTCGCGAAGTTCATGTACCTGAGAAATTGCGGTGCTGGCACCGGGAGCGAGATATCTCTAACCCCTTGCAGCAGCTTCACGACCTCGCTCATGGAAGGTCGCAATTGTGGGTTGTCGTTGATGCACAGAAATGCGACTCGTAGTGCTGTTTTAACTTCATCCCGATCTACAATTCCTGTCAGTGACGGATCCACCACTTCCATGAACTCATCCGTTTCCAGTTTGGGGAATGCCCAGACTGGGAAATACAAATCCGCCGCGTTGAGCCTGGTTATGTCGCAGTTTCGACAGCCGCTCACAATCTCCAGCAACACCAATCCTACCTGTAGACGTCCACCTTGTCGGTGATGCTCACGGTATTAGGCATATGGTACTCCGGGGCCATGTAGCCGAATGTGCCTCGTAGGTTCATGGTCTTGCTCTGCGCTTGCGTGGTTTGGTTACGGTTCCGGGTGCGGGAGGGTCCAAAATCCGCCACCTTTGCACAGTACAATGAATCTAGCAGGATGTTGTCGGGTTTGATGTCGCAGTGGATGATCCGTCGTTTGCAGTCACCGTGGAGGTGAGCCAAGCCTCTGGCGGTTTGGATGGCTATGGCGAAGCGGGTGCGCCATTCCAGGACAGGAAGCCGTAATTTCACACGTTTGAATAATGCTGCGTGAAGGGAACCTCTTTCGACGTACTCGTAGACGAGCAATCTGTGGTTCCCTTCGGAGCAGTAGCCGAGAAGCGAGACGAGATGCACATGGTGGATCTGTCCTACGCTGTCGACCTCGTTGAGAAAGTCTTTCTCAACCTGGCTAGTTGGCTCTTTCTTGAGCTGTTTCACAGCGACTGTGATAATACTATCGGAACTGATCTGGCGCGGATTGGGTCCGATGTGTCCCTTGAAAACAGTTCCATATCCACCTTCTCCGATCTTGGTTTGGAAGTTAGCAGTAATAAGCTCAATCTCCGTATATGTGAGTCGAACAATCGTGCCTTTGGCTGCTAACCACTTGTCATGTAGGCTGCTCCGCTTCCAGTTCTGCATCTTCCTCGCAAGGAAGAAACCCCCATACGCGCAAGCTATCAAGGAGAAAATCCCTACAATCGCACCAAGTCCGATAGCCACAAATGTAATAGTACGATGATTGTCTTTGACGACCAAGCTCGGAGGTGCTGCTGTAGGCTGTAGACTCGGAGCTGCAATTCATATGTACGCCTCGCGAGTGCCGAGAATTTCGCCATTCAGAAGGGTTCTTCTCTTGTGCCAGCACGCATCCACAAGCCCTTCGCTGCTCGGGATTGTGGATATAGCGGCTGCACACTCGCAAGATTCAAAACAACGCTGTTTGCAGTAAGACAGATTTGCGTTTTCAAACTTGACCAAGTCGTTTTGTGGCCAGTCATTGTTCAAAGCTCGGGTGAAAGTGTCGGGAAGCGCTGCTTTGTTGGTGCAATATGCCGCCGGCGTTTTCCCCCGACACCCGAGCCTTCGGTCTGTGCGGTCGACAAGCTCAAATTCATCGAGGCAAGAACACTCCCCCCGATCACAAACTGCGTAGGGACCGCAATACCCTGAAATGGAGCATTCTGAATCCATTAGTTTCCATACAATCGTCCAGTTTGCGTTATGGACTGTCCAGCTGTACAAGCGAATGTTGCCATCCTTATCAAGCGTCAATCGAAGAAGTTGACCAGGCACCTGGAGAACCCACTGCCCCTGTCCGTCAAGTCTTCGGATTTCTCCTTCCGGTGTCAGCTTGATTTCAGAAAACTGCGTATTATTTTGCCAGTATATGTTTTTCGATTTGTCGACGTCCCAAGGATACGGGTTCAGCCAGGTTGCGTAAATTGTATTCATAGAAGTCCATCCGAGGATATACTTTCCAGGAGTCCAGTCGCCGTCGTTTTGCCACGCGGCGATGGTGTTGTACTCTGTGTTTGCTCGGAAAGTTTGGTTAGGCAAGAGCGTGTCTGTGGGATAGTCGAAGCTCTGCCAAACCACTCCCCATGCCTGAGTTTAGTAGCCCGTGTCCAGAATGATGGCACTGGTCACATTCAGCTGCATGATAAGTGTTCACCAGAATTGCATCAGACATGGTTGGGAAGCGTACTTAGGATGATGAAGAGTCAATTCAGCTTTGTGAACGTGTAGCTACTGTTAACGGAACGTAGTGTATGAAAGCTTACGTCTGCAGTGTTGGACATCCACATGCGCTTCGAAGTTGGGACGGCACCGTCGTAGACCTCAATGCTCCCCTGTGCCGACAACCGCAGTGTGGCATTCTCGACGTCGGTCAAAGCCATGGATCTGTCAGCAACCCAAACGACGGTTTTCGCCTCAACAGCTTTTGGTTGAGCATACCGGATCGCGAGCGTACACTGAGGAGGTTAGATTAGGGCGCTTTCCAGAGAAGAAACCCAATTCGAATATTCCTCCGGGGGATACCAATGTCATGTTCGACGTCATGGAGGAATTTGAGGCAAGAGTGCTTCCTGATGCTGACTGGCAATCACAGGAGAGGATGAAGCTCATCACCAAGAAGAGATACGCGAGCCATTTTGAAATTCGACAATATCTCGTCCTCGTGATGCATGCTTATGCCTTGATTCCTTTCCAATGCATTTTGCGCACCTGCGCTCTAGGTTACCCTGCACCACCCTGACGAACTCGAGCATGCAGTTAAGTTCAGATGGAAAGACACAAAACCGCTCAACAAGATCCTTTCGACCTTCTCAACTGGGAACGAGCTCTGAGCTAGTTGCCGACGTAGCGTTCCGCGACTGAGTTATACTTGAAATAATAACCCCCTCCATAGGTATTTTTTTATTAGGAAGCAGAGGGATCCCTTGCAAGACCTATTCTGAAAGATGCACTCACAAGCTGACGAAGTTCCCCTCGTACAGCATCCCCTCTCCCCACCACTCCCCCCCCCCCCCCCCCCCCCCTCGCCCCCATTAAGCAAGTTCGAAGCAGCACCTGCACTTCATGGCTGTTTGTGACGCGAATCGACAATTCCCTCCAAGCACAACCACATGCGAGAAGGTGCTCATGCTATATCGTTTATCCAACCCCATCAAAATAATAACTCTTCGTAAAACTGGCGCACAGTCCATGAAAAAAGTCTGAAGACCGTGGAATCTAAGAGTGTGGGCAAGGCTAGGATTTGAGAGTGCGAGGAAGAATCACCATCTGGGAACCTCAAACCTTCGGACACACACACACAGAGACTCCTCCTATCTGTCTCTGAGCTTCAACCTTTGAAGATGTGGAGGGATGAAGCACATCACGGAGTCACGTTAACTTGGGTACCCAGCATCAGTTCTACCGTTGTCAATTGTCGGTACCGGATTCCAGCTCTAATTAGTCTGAATATGGTCTGAAGCAGTCACGTCAAAAGTTGGTTGAACAGTTACATTCCATTCTCAATTCGTCCACCCCCCGCTCTCCTTAGATTTCGGATCTCCTGTCGTAGTATATATTTTCGTACGCCTGTGGTTTTGAGAAGTTCAGAAACAGTCTTTTATTTTTATTTTTTTTTAATAATCTAGATTTCAAAAGGATCACAAAATCTAGATAGCAAAATGATCACTTCGGTTAATCACATTCTAATGAATGATTAGGAAGTTGATATGTTGAGAATCTGTTGCAAAAAGTTTTGACAAAAAATTTAAAAAACAAAAATTAAGAGAAAGATGACAAGTTTAGTTTGTATTGCCAAAAAAGGACCACTAATACAAAAGTGAACTGATTTTCAAATAGTCAATTTGGAAGAAACATTAATTTTGTGGTTGCATAAGAATGAGACAGACTTCAATAATGAAGGGTAGAATATTAGTGACCTCAGTGTTGTAGCAATAACAAAGAGTTGTATATGGATTTGTTTTGCAAGATGATTAGTATCATTGCACAATAGTTAGGTTTTCTTAAAAAAAAGATTTTATATTTTAAGCTTGCCTTGGTTAATTTAAATTTAAATTCACTAAACACATAAAAAAAAAAAAAAAAAAAAAAAAAAAAAATTATAAAATGACTATTAATATATATGAAAAAACTAAAGATTCTTAAACCAAGATTAAAACACAAGAAAATTGTTAATAAGACCAAAGATGGAGTTAGTCTTATCTCTATGTATACTAATTATAAATAAGGTCTCATAGAAGGTTATTAGGATCGTAAGGCTTGTGACCTAAACATCAAATTGTAGGTTAGTAAAATACAACTTCTTAAAAATAAAAAAATCTAGGACACGTTTATAAAGCCACATGACATATCTATAAAAATCTAACTATTTGATCTATATCAAAGAAAATTTATTAAAAATTTATAAATAAAAATGAATAAATAAAAATATTATCCTCTCTATATTTCATAGAAATTCTATAAGTTGATTGTTGATTTTATTTCTACTTTATTTATATTATTATATTTTTAGTAATTAATTCTTGATTTTAAAAGATGTTATTAATAAAAAAAGAGTAATAAGTTGTAATGCATTTGCAAAATTCTTGGATTGCTTCCATATATGTTTGTATGTTCTACTAATACATCTTAATTGGTAGAATTATTAAAAATATATTTTTAATTTTTTGATATAAAAATATATTAAAATTAGAGGGTTAATATGATTTTATAAGAATTTATTAGGATTTAGAAGCTTTTATAAGTTAAAAGAGTCTTGTTATGCAAAAATTTATTAAATTAGAATTTTAGTAAGTCTTTGAGGCAATTACCTTATTTTTCTTAATATATATTTTTTAAATTTTAATAATTATTATTTAGTTATTAAGACTAATGTCTTATATAATCTTCTATTCATTTGTATTATCTATCAAAAGGTTAGAAATGTTAATTAGTAGATAGGAAAAGTATGACTAAGAATTTCATGAATTTTTAGTAATTTATGTATATATATATATATATATATATATATATACATATATATATTGTTAATTTAATAGATTATATTTTTTAAAAAAACACCATGGTAGCATCAAGTGACCTTAAATTTTTCTCATTATCTTAGAAACATTATAAGATTTTTTAGAATTTATTTAGGAGATTTTATGAATTTTTGGAATTCATTTTGAAGACTTAGGTATAAATTAATTTACCACTTTGGAGAGGCCAAACTAAAGAATTAAAATAAGATTTTAAGATACTTTGAGGTTTTGAGGTTAATTTTGTATTTTTGAATACCATGGTGAAATTAAATAAGAAAAATAACATGTATTACTAATAGAAATTATAGTGATGAGCAGCTAGTATTGTAGTTGTAAAAAAGGAGGTACATATATCCTATATGGATTGTAGTATGTTGGATGTAGGTAGGAAGATGAAATGAAGGCCTCATTTCTTCTCTAAGATACTATAAACAACACTTTGTGAGCCTTAATGAGGTTCAAATCCTTAAATTTAAAAATAAATCATCTTTGAGATAAATCTATTCACTTATATTTTTATCAATTTAAAATCATATATTCTTTATATTTTTAGAAACATTAAAAATATATTAAAACTTACTTTTATCAATTTAGAATCATATATTCTTTGTATTGTTAGAAACATTAAAAACATCTATTTATAAAAAAATATTTTTTAATTTAATTTTTTATCTACTTTAATAAATGGTGGCGATAGTTTTTTTCTTTAAAAAATTAGATTGTAGTATAAAATTCTATTATATATATATATATATATATATATACACACACAATGGATTTTTATTAATTATCATAATTACAATTGATATGCAATTAAATTGTTCTATTTTTGAATATTTAACAATCCGAGCCTTTTATAATTTAGCTTCTAAATATGATCCTCCATCCCTCTCCCTCCGTAATTTTTAAAATTATGCTTCATTCTTCTTTAGGTTGTTTTTCAAAAGTAATAGGCCTCCCTTTGCACCAATGTCTGGCATTCTCCTCTGCAATGCAATTTATATTCCGACTTTTATCCCCAATACCCTTTTCTTTTGGCCTTCTTTATATCGGGTAATTCTATCATGTTTCTTGGAAGGATTTTTTTTTGTATATAATCTATTTTTTTTAGATGCATGTCTTATATATATATATATATATATATATAAGTATTTCTAACATTTATATATTTTTTAACTACAAATGTGTATATAATTAAAAATACATGTATTTAAAAAACTAAGAATCTATATATTTGTATTTATATATATAAATAATTTTATAAAAAAAGGCTAGAAAATAAAAATAAAAATCGAAGAGGAAAATAAATAAATAACAATGGTAGGGAATGAATCAATTCAAAACTACCATCTGTAATTAAGAAGAGGGTGCTAAGAATTTTTAGAGGACTGATCCAATAATATTTTAGTAGAATTTGGTACATCATAAAGAAAAAGTATATAGAAAGTAATCTAAAAATGAAAGTTAAAATTCTTCTTATAAGTGAGTTTTTTCAAAGGTATAGTCAGCTATGTCCATGTTGATTAATGCATATGTTATTAATCAATTAATTAAAGTAAAATTAATTAAAAAAAAATAGATAAGTCAACATTTACAATATCATCTAAAAATGTATGATGTTAATAAAGAATATATACACATATGAAATTATAAACTGATAAAGAATTTGATGTTTTAAAGAATTACTTTTATACTTGAAAAAAAGTCTCTCAATTGTGAAAATTCTTGTATAAATAATAAACCTCATTATTGCTTTTTTTTACAGGCATAACAATAGTGCTTATTGTAATGGATTAGAAATGTGCACAAAAAGAATATATTCAATCTAATAGAAATGACATACAATGAAAGTTATTTATTTCAAAGTTGAAGTAATATCCATTAGGAAACATACACAAGAATTTAATTTTATAAGAAAGTATAAACATTGTGTTGTACAATGATGTCTATATGAAATCTAGACAAAATCCTAAAAATATTTATTGCTAACCTTAGAACCTTCACAAAACTAGATTTAAATTAAAACTAGACAAATTTAGTTTTTAGGTAATTCCATACCCTATACAAAAGAAGGGAAGGAGGGGAGGAGAGAGAGAGGGAGAGAGAGACAATCCTTATCCTTTTTTTAGAATCTCCAAAGAATCTATTAGAAACCAAAAAGAAAAACTTGCTAAAAAAACTTATAGTAATATAATACAAGACATATATCAACAAGGCTTTTATAGTTGATTGCTAACATATAAAAAAATTCCAAAAATTATTGAAATGTTTAAATTTTTTTGTAATAGTTGCAAATCTATTTTCAATTATATTAAGTATAGAATTAAAAACTTATTGTTCTTCTAACTAAATAAAAATAAATTCAAATAAATTTCCAAGTCAAATTAGAAGACGATAATTGACAATATCTAATATTAAATAACTTTTTTTACGAAAAGAGATTACTCAATTTTTTCCAAAAAAAAAACCAAAGAATAAAAAATATTAATTTAAATTTATTTAGTTTATAATCTTTCAAAATGAAATAATATTTCTTAAAAAATAAAAATAAATAAATAAATAATCTATGGATTTCTTAACTAAAATAAATTTAACAAGTTAGTGATTTTGAAAAACTATTAAGGATATATATTTAATAAATTTCAAAATACAAGATATTCACATTGTTGTGTAATGTGAAAATTAGCTTGAAAATGCATTAAATATTTTGGTTTGAAATGGTTTGATTTTACCTTGGAATTGGATTTACAATCCAAAATAATACATGAAGATGTTCAAAAATATCCTTTTGGCATTCTTGAATAATTTAAATAAGCTTTCTATTATCTTAAGTACATCCTATCAATCTCAGAAAAATCTTAAATATATCCTATCATATTTTACTCAACTCCAAAAATACCTTGGATAATCTTAAATAATCTTAAATGAATCCTAAAGAAATTCTAAACAGACTTAAAGAAATATTTTTAAAACCGTAAAGACATTTAAAATAAATCATAAAGAAACCTTTCAAATTTTCTAAAGTAATTTCAATAAATTTCTAGAAATCTTTAAAAAAATCCAAAATAAATTCTAATTTAATCTTAACTATCTCTATATCAGATTTAAAATCTCAAAAAATATTAATTAACTATTAATATTGATTTAAATTTTGTAAAATTTTTAATTTTTTAATTGATAACAAGTATACATGATTTTAAAAGAATTAAAACTAATAATGAAAAAAAATCTAATGTGTTTGGATATTAATTATGTTCTTTTTTTAATCTTAATATCAATTTTTCAAAGTCAATAACTCATTTTTTTACCATTTATTTTTTTAAAAAATCTTCACATATGTTAAAAATAAATTTAACTATAGTTTCAAAAAAACCATCTTTGTATCAGAGATATACATAGATATACTAATAAATACCTATATGATTAGATAGAAGTAGATAAAAGTAAATAAAATTAGGTTAATTTCATAATATCTTTTAGAAATACTTCGTTGAAGCTTCATGGATACTGCTTTGACTTTATTTGTATTAATAGTTGATTAGTAGGTTAGAAACTTGGTCAATAAGTCAACTACATATTGATAGATTGCAGAACAAGCTAACTATATAGTACAAATATAGAAAACTTGCCTTGCAAATTAAGATATGTATCTTGTAAAGTCAACACGTTTTTGGAGGTCTTATAGGACATCGCCACGTAGCTCCTATTTAAGAGTATATATAGAAGCAAGAGTGAAGCCTTCTTCATTCTTATCAATGCCTTCTTAGTCCTTAGTTTTTGGCAATAGCCATTCTAATTTAATATTATATCACCTTTGAGTAACTTTTTAATTCTCTTTAGTAACAGAAGAATGTATTGAGGATTTTCTTTCTTTGAGATTTATATCCTTGATAGTTTGATAAGAGTGCTAACCTAATATTTTTATCTTGTTCTAGAAGTATGTAAATTACTCCACTTCTATAGTTATGTTTTGAAGGTTGTAGACTATCCACCTTTAAACAAAAAAATCTGATTTTCTAAAAAAGATTTTTTTTCTTAAAGAAAGTGAATTATCCCTTTGTGGAAATTTTTTATTAGAAGTTACAGATTATCTTCCTCTAATTTAACTTTTTGAATTTATTTGAGTTGTCTAAGTAAAGAAAGAT
This sequence comes from Physcomitrium patens, assembly GCF_059467195.1. Lineage (NCBI taxonomy): Eukaryota > Viridiplantae > Streptophyta > Bryopsida > Funariales > Funariaceae > Physcomitrium > Physcomitrium patens. Next base: position 13,928,803 of record NC_143419.1, on the reverse strand, counting down.
TATAGATGCTATTTTTAATAGAAGTGAGAATAGATTTATAATTATTGTTGAACTTCATGAGTTTATCAATATTCTAAGAATGTAAATCTCATGTATTTTTAATATGAATCATGGAGGTACTATACCTATGTCTATGCCTATGCCTATAGAAAAAGTTTAGAATTTGCGGCAAAAAGTTGTGTAGTTGAAGGAAGCAAGTAGACTGACCTCACAACCAAATTTAGGAAGTTTTGCTTCTAGAAGTATGACAAGGACAAGGATTAATATGCTTGAGAAGTTTGATGGATTAAAATTGAAATTTCAAAGATTTTTGCAACAAGTCAAGCTCTATCTAAATTTGTATCATTTCTAATATTTTAATGGATTTATTCAAACCAGATTCATAAGCATACTTCTATAATGAACTGCCCTCTCTTATTTTGCACTTTTAATGGAAAAAATTTTGCAACTTCTTTATGATTTGAATTCATTCTTAAAAGTATTTATACTTGATTAATAGAAGTAAAAATTTACACTTGCAAATTGATACGGTACATTTTAAATCTTTCACACAACAAAAAAAGAATTGATGATGTCAAAATGGCTTATGCTTATATTATAGAAAAACTAAACATACCGCTCAACATTGTCCAAAGAAGCAATGCAATCACAAAATGAGAAGCATGATTGCTAAAGAAGACGAGGTATTAGAAAATAAGTTTCTTCAGCTACAATAGAGACCATGCAATTAGAATCTTATATAATTCCTAGTAAAGGTCCTATTCTCTCCTTAGATCCCTTACCTTGTTTTACAATAGTAGTTTTTTTAGAACCAAAAAATCAAAAAAAATTAGCTTTGTTAGATTCAAGAGCTTGAGTCTATTTTATAGACAAAGATTTTATTAAAAAACAAGAGATATTGTTTGTCTAAAAAACTAAACTTATTTATTTAGAAGTCATAGATGGTCATTTTTTATCTTTTAGAGATGTTACTTACAAGACTGTTCCTTTAGATGTAGCAATTAAAGATCATAATAGCATAGTAATATTTAATGTAATAAGATTTCTATGTAATATGGTTATTTCAAGATTATTTTGATTAAAAAAATGTAATCCATAGATAGATTGGATTTTTTGTAACCATAATTTTCTGATAGTTTAATCCAAAATCTCATCAATCAAATAAAAATACATCCAAATCCTTATTAATAGGTGCAAAAGCTTTTATGCATGTCATAAAACAAGGGTTATTTTTTGCTTTATATGCCACATCCATTTCTAATAGTGAGAAGATGTCAAGTCGTATTCTCAATCAGTATCAAGATTTTCATGATATTTTTGAAAAGAAGAATGTAAATATTCTTCTAGAGCATTGTCCTTATGATTGTTCCATATATCTTCACGAAGGGGCTCAACCACCATTTTGACCAATCTATAGCCTATGACAAATAAATTAGTTGCACTCAAGGAATCTATTGATGAAAACCTAATTAAGAATTTTATACGTGATTCTAAATCTCCAATTGAGGCTCTTATCTTATTTGTGAAAAAAAAAAAATCTTTATCGATGTGTGTAGACTATTGAAGACTAAAAAAGATCACTATTAAGAATATGTATCCTCTACTTTTAATTTCAAAATTTCTTGATCAATTGAATCAAGCAAAGTTCTATACAAAAATAGATATATGAAGAGTATATAATATGATATGCATTAAAAAAAAGAATGAATAGAAAACTATATTTTGAACTAAGTATGGGCATTTTGAATATAATGTCATGCCTTTTGAATTCACAAATGCATTAGCTACTTTTTAACATTTAATGAATGATAATTTTTATGAATTTTTTGATAATTTTGTCATGTGTTATTTGGATGACATCTTAATCTATTCTAAGAACATAAAAGAACATGAAGTCTATGTTTGTCGTATGTTGCAAAAAATTAGGCATAATAATAAAAAGCTATTAAATAGAGTTTTTTATTTCCTCCCATTTAATAGTTTTTTATTCTAGAAATTTTTTAGGAGCCAAGATTAATTATAAAATCCATGACAAAGAGCTCCTTACAATTGTGGATTCATTTTAAGAATGATGCTATTATTTAGAAGGTGCCTCAAGTCTAGTCATCATGTATAGAGATCACAAGAACCTCAAGTATTTAATGTCAACACGTGTTTTAAATCATTGCCAAGCTCATTGGAGCATATCATTATCAAGATTTGATTTCAAAATTACTTATGGACCTGAAAAACAACGAGGTTTGTCAAATGTCCTTTCTAGGCATTCTTATCTTGTGCCAAAAGAAGAAAATGGATCTTTTGATCAACAAAGAATAATTTTCTTGAAGCTAGAATATTTTCACCTTCGAGCAAAAAAATCAATATTAATTGTTGATTCAATGTTTATTAAGCAAATTCAATCAAGTATGTCTTTTGATCCTCTTATTTATGATATTAAGAATAATTCTTCTTAGTCTCATGATATTTCCAAGTTCGAATTCAAGAACAATCTATTCTATTTTGAGGGACAATTATATGTTCTAGAAGATAGAACACGATTACATATTCTTCAAATTTTTCATGACTTTTTAGCAGCCGGACATTTTGGATACAACAAGATATTGAAACTAATATTGAGAGAATTTTGGTGGCTTCAAATGTGAAAGGCAGTCAAAGACTTTTTATAATCATATGATATTTTTTCAATATCCAAAATTCCTTGCCATCAACCTTATAGACTTCTTCACCCTTTATCTATTTCAAAACAACTGTAGTTTTTTGTTTCTATAGATTTTATTACAGATCTTTTAGTCTCAGGTTTGTATGATTTTATATTCATTATAGTAGATTTTTTTATCAAGATGGTAAATTTTATACTATATACAAAATCTATCACATATGAAGAAATAGTTAAGCTATTTTTTATCAACATCTATCGCTATCACAAATTACCAAAAGATATTATATTGGATAGGAGACTCAATTTATATCAAGTTTTTGGAGAACCTTTTTCAAGATTTTAAAGGTGGATATTGTCACGGACATATGCATATAAGCCAATAATTACATATATAAATAGATAGAAGTAAGTAAAAATAGGTAAAAGTAAGTTAATTCTATAGTATTTGATATGAAAGCTTCTTAGAAGCTTCATAGACATTACTTTGACTTTATAGGTATCTTTAATTGACTTTTTGGATTAGAAACGTGGTCAATAAGTTGGCCATGTACCACACATGTTATTAGCTTGAAGACCAAGCTAACTATGTAGCCTACACATAGAAAAACTTACCTTATAAGTCAAGGCATGTATCCTATAAAGTCAACACATATTGGAGGTCCTATAGAATATCACCACGTAGCCCGTAGTTAGATAGTATATATAGAGACAAGAGTGAAGCCTTCTTCACTCTTCTCAACTCCTTTCTTGCTTCCAGTCTAGTTTCAAGGGTCTCTAGTTTTCTTGGCTTTTGGCAATAGCCATTCCAGTTTCTTTTTTAATTTATATATCAAGTTATTTCTATTTTGTCATCTTTCTATAAGAGAAGTCTCAATTGTTTATTAGTCTTTATCATGTTCTTATCTTTGACAGTTTGACAAGAGCACACCTACAATATCAGAGCTTTGTCTAATCTTGATTAAGAGTGGATTATTCTTTTTTGCTTGATAAGAGACAAGCATATTAGAAATTGCGGATTATCCTCTTCTAAACTAATATTATCTTTAGTATTTTCTTTGTTCTCAAGTCCTCTCTTCTATTTGTCTTAAGCGATATTAGACATCTTTTCTTTTCTAAGTGTTATCATGGCAAAACTTACTGAATTGAAGAGTACAATGGCACAAATGCAAGAACAATTGAGAGAGTTAATGCTTGCGATTCTTCAACTCAATTTACTACCACAAAAAGCAATAAGATTGGCAAGAAGTAAAGATATAGAAATGATTGGAGCTACTTCAACATCTACACCAAATCATGTCCCTTCTTCTAAAGTGGAATGTCCTTTCAATGTTAGAAAACTAAGAATTGCCCTACCCAAGAAGTTTGATGGCACCAGATCCAAGTTTCGAGGAATTATCAATCAAGGGCAACTTCTGATTGAACTTCAACCCCAAAGCTATCCAACTTCATGATCGCAAGTTAGATTCATTAGTACGCTTCTTTCAAGTTCAGCACTATTATAATTTTCATCTTTATTTGAACGACAAGATTCAATATTGGATAATCTAGAGACTTTACTGGTGGAGTTTCGATCCATGTATGGAGAACATGATGCAATTTGAGTTGCAACCAATAAGATCCATATTTTATGACAAGGCAATCAATCAGTAACGTTGTATGCTTTACAATTTTGACAACTTGCAACTGATATCAAGTGGGATAATGCTGCACTTATTAGCCAATTTCTCTACGGATTACAATATGAGATAAAAAAATTAATGCTCAACTTACTTGATCTTCAAACATTGAGTCAAGCAATTGACTTAGCTATGAAGTACGACAATTGCCTTTTTGAATTACGATCAGAGAACCGTACAAGTGGACCTCAACGTTACTATAATTCAATAGCAACACCAACATTTCTTCAATACATACATTCAAAAGTAGAGGATATGTAAATTGATACAATACGTTTCAAACCTCTTATTGAGCAAGAAAAGACTTATCATTATCAAGAAGGATTGTGCTTATATTGTAGAAAACCTAAGCACAATGCTCAACATTATCCAAAGAAGTGACGCAACCATAAAATAAAGAGTACTGCGATCAAAGAAGATAGCATGTCGAAAAACGAATTTATCCAGCTATAATAGAGACCGTTGTCGTGTTGTAACACGAGTATACCATGAAAATATAAAGAAAAGGGACTTTTATTAATGTTCAGTTACCTCGAATATTGGGAGCAACAACCAACTCCAGTGCAAATACTGAGTGGCCAGGTTCAGTCACCCCGTTACAGTCAGCCGGGGCATACTGAAATACTCCGTTCGATTCCAATAACGAGAGTGAGCAGGAAGGAAAAGGAAAAATTCACACGACGGGTGAGCCTGGTTCAAAGAGCCAATTGGATCCAATTTCAAGAATCCAATTCGGGTCCTCTTACCCAATATGAGACCTGAATTGGTCGGACAACCCAATGCAGTGTAATTACGGGAAAATCTAGGTCTTACTACGGGCCTCAGCCAATCTGACGTGAAGGACCAATTTGATCCAATTACGGAAACATCCGGATCTTACTACTAGACTCTTAGCCAATATGAGACCTGAATTGGTCGGGCGACTCAATGTGGTCTCGATTACTGGGTTTCGATTCTGTTTCAGATTGTCCTGTTCTCTGTGCCGTTTCAGGGAACGTTATTTTCGGTAAAAAGATCTCTTAAAGATAAAAATGGAGGAAAAAGATTTGACGGCGAGAGCCAATTTTGGATCCAAGCTCTGACGGTGGGTGCCAATTCCGGATCCAAGATGGAGGATTGAAGAAATTCAGAATTAAGGTTAAGAAATGAGAGAGGGGAGAGAATAAGTTTTGGGGGGGGGGAGTTTTTGAAGGATCAGAGAGCTAGCTTCATGCTTCGGAAGGAGAAAAAAGATAGAGATTAGGGTTTTTTTTCTTCATAGGATTTTAGGAAAACTGAGGCAATCGTTGCTGAAGTTAGTGTTGTGATGGTGAATCGGGATTTTTAATGCAGTGGGTTTGATTACTCTTGACTATTTTATGAAATCGAGTTACGTCTGTGATGAAGAATTAAAAGGGTGTCTATAGGATTGAGTATGCGGAGTGAATGAAATTTATCGGGTTAATCTAACAAGACAGTCAGTAGATACAAGATCGTGAGTATAAAGCGGTATCAAGGATTAGCAGTTTGGGTTGTTCGGGGTTCTCTGTAACGTCTAGAGACCTACCGGCTGGGACAAAAAGAACTTTGGCGAGTAGTCGAAGGGAATCCGTATAGATTTACGCTGTATTCTTGTGGTTGTTTATATTCCAACAGTCAAAAACCGATAGACTGTTTCAATATTAGCGAATCTCCATACTACCTTCTACAGCCAAACGTCCGGTGCGTTCTCGAGCAGGAAAGCACGTAATACGACATAAGTGGTGAACTCGACGTGAAAGCTTGAGGTAGAAGGTATTGGATTTCGTTTGATTTTATTTTTATTTTATAGAAAATAAAAATAAAAATTTTGAAGGATTTTTGGGAGGAGTTTCTAGTGGGGATTCTTCTAAAGGACAAGGTATGCACATGGATCCGTCTATTGCTAGTATGTTTCAAGCCTTCTCATTATCAATGCAGCAACAGCAAAGCAATGATCGAAAGGAAGCTTTGGCAACCAAAGCATTGCAAGCAGTGGTCAATAAGATTGATCAATTTGATGGGAGGAATAATTCAAGGTATTTAAGATGTTAAGTTCATGAAATGGAATTAAATCGGGTTTCTGAGAAGAAAATGGTTGAATTATTTGGACTTGCTATGATACCGGAGATAAGAAACCATATTACATCAATTACGAATCGTTATGGAAATTCATGGGAGGTTTTTTCACATACATTGAAAGACGAATATTTCTTTGAAGATGCTGATCGCGTTACTAAGAAGTTATTTCTGGAATGGATTGATTGGCCCAATCAGAATTTACAAGAAATAGAGCTACTAAGGAAATTTGACAGGCAGTCCTCTCAATTATCGAAGGTAGAAAAATTGACATTGGAGTCGAACAAAGTTAATCTATTTCTTCAAGCTGCTGATGGAGAATTGCAAGGGAAATTAGAACTCCTTCTTGAAGACAAAGAAGAAGACGAAGGATTGACAACAAAGTGGAAGAATGTTGAAGATGCAGTGGAGCTACTTACAAAAAGAGAAAGGAGGAAGGATGGGAACAATATTCCAAAAACAGTACAAGCACCTAAAGCTCGAGTACGTACAACACTACCAACAATGCCTACAGTTCAACCTTCGACATCCTTATCAAAGAAAGCAGATATGGAGATGGAAGAAATTATACGAGGAATGCGAGATCTTCAAATCAAATTAGCAAGACTTGAAGAGAATACTTCTACAAATAATATGAAGAATGTTTCAAAACAAGGATATGTACAAAGATGCATTTGGTGTGATAACACTTCACACACTAGAAAAGATTGCAATGAATTTAATAATATGATACGGTAAGGAATTATTTGCTGGAAAGATGGAAAGATAGCATTAAAAGATAGGGAGGATCTTCTTCAAACCAATTTTGGCAAGGGAAGAATGAGAGCATTGGTTCAAGATTACCTAAAAGAGCATGAAACAGCAGCACAAGAAAGTGCAAGTTATGGTGCTAGAGTAGATGATGACCTTGGTGGAAGAACGGAAACTAGTGAGTTTTGGGCTTCTGCCATTTCTACAATGCAAGAAGGGAAATTACCTTGAGAAGCGTTATTGAGGACTGCAGCTATAATACGAGGTAGAACAGGTTAGGAGGATCCTGTTGAGTCTCTTTTAGTTCATGCATATATTGCTAAGAGCCAACATGAAGCTTTGATGGAAGAAAAGAGACGAGGAAATTTTGATGATACTAGAGAAGGAAATTCTGCTAAGAGGCAAACTCGAGGAGACAAGGCTCGGGAGGCAGCTTCACAAGAATTGCTTATAAAGGATACCTCAACATCATTGGGAGAAAAAACAAAGGAGACAAAAGATAAGGGCAAATCAACTGCTTATTAGCTACTTTGTGACATTGAAGCCGCAACAAATTTGAAAGAGGTGTTGGAAGAATGTACATTAAACGCTAAGGTGGAATTCACATTGAAAGAAGTCTTGGGAATTACAAAGAAGGAGTTTCATGATGTTATCATTGACAGCATTAAGCAAAAGAGACAATTAATAGACAAAATTGGAATGAGTCATGCTATTGATGCAAGAATATATAAAGATGAAGAAGAGGTTGATATTGGTTACAAGCAACCAACAAATGAAAAGAATGGATATGATCAACGAGTACATTTCGAAGATTATAGTGATAAGGAAATGGAAACCTTGTGCCATTATACTCGAAAGGATTGGGCAAGGGCAACTACTGAGGTATTGGTAAAAGTAGGAGATACAGAAGAACCAATAGTTGCTTTAGTCGACCATGGTTCTGAAATAAATCTCATGTTTAAAGATCTTTATAAGAAGCAAAAATGGCCAATTGATATGGAACATGGATGGGCAATTCGAGCAGCTAATAACACACGGGGTGAATTATATCGAGCTTGTCCAGATGTCAAAATTTGGATTGGGGATGTTGCGATGGAGCAACATTTCTTTGTTCAAGATACAACGTCTTATACGTTGATTTTAGGACAATCTTATATTATGGCAACACGGATGGAAACAAAAGTACTTGACGATGGTTCTGCTTATGCAAGGGTACGTAGCAAGGATGGGAGGAAAACTGTACAATTTCTAACAGTACGTCCTAACCATGAACGGAATCGAGATAGGTTGAGGGAGAAACCATTGCCAAAGATTGTTGAAGGATTTAAGGATTTTGGGAAGGTACCACTGTAAAGCGAGATTATGGAGGTACAAAAGAGGAGGTACTCTCGCATAATGAAGGTACCTTTGATGCGAGTTTTATTAGTATATTGGAGAATGGAAATATTATGTATAAGAAAGTTGAAGATTTTAAAAGAAAAGAAAGAAAAATATTATATAATATTGAAAGAGAATTACGCAAGTTAGGTACATTGCAAGATCATGAGAGGATTTTAGGTGTTTATGAAGAAAATGGACTGGAAGATTCATTGGAATTGATTACATCTATTGGGTTAGGGGATAATGATAAGATTGTTGAGATTCATTCAAGAGAGGTTTATACTATATTTGAATCTTTTCAAGCACCAGAAGTCACTGTAGAGACGAGATATAAAACGGCAGATAAGAAGATAAAGCCTTTTGCCGGACCATTACCAAGAGATTCTAAAGAACAAATGGGAGAAGCATCAACAGAAGCAAGTTTAAGAGATCCAATGAGTATTGGACATCAGTTTACTAAAGAGACTTTTGAAGAATTGAAGATTGATTCTGATGGTTCTTCATTGCCGGAGGAAATTACTTGTTTCAAAAAGATGTTGGCTAAACAAGGTAGATCGTTTGCTTTCGAATCTCATGAAATTGGGTGTGTGGATCCGAATATTATAACACCTATGGTTATCTTCACTGTACCGCATGTACCTTGGAATCTAAGACCGATTCCAGTACCGAGTGCATATTTACCTAAATTGGTTGAACTATTAAAAGAAAATATAAAGATGAAAATATTGGAACCCTCATTTGCGCCGTATTCTAGTCGATGGTTTATGGTACCTAATAAGAATGGATCACTACGGTTTATTCAAGATATGCAACCGGTGAATGCAGTAACTGTCAGGAATACAAGAATTGGACCTATTGTGGATGAATTTGTTGAGGCGTTTGCTGGAAGGGCGATCTATTCAATGGGTGACTTGTATTCACATTATGATCAATTTCAACTTGCCGAAGGAAGTAGAGATATGACAACAATGAGGACACCACTTGGATTGGTTAGAATATGCACTCTTCCTCAAGGCGCGACCAACTCAGTTGCGCATATGATGAATGGGATGAATAAGGTATTGAGAGATTTTATTCCGGAAAAGACTATGCCTTTTCTGGATGATGTTCCTATAAAAGGGTGTAGAAAAGGAGACAAGGATGAAACTTTAGATACGAGGGGGTGTCGCAAATATGTTGTTGATCATATACAAGATTGTGAAAAGATTTTAACTCGGCTTGGAGAAGTTCATCTTACATTATTGGGTATGAAGTCCGTATTTGGAGTACGAGAGGTTGTGATTGTTGGACATTTATGTGGATCTTATGGAAGAAAACCAGATCCGACTAAAGTTGATGCAATTGGAAGGATGAAAGAGGATTGTGATTCTTTAACAGAGGTTCGCAAGTTTTTAGGTGCATGTGTATTTTATGGAATCTGGACCCCTCATTATTCTCACATAGCGGATCCATTATATGAACTGTTACGCAAGGGTTACCGATTTAAATGAGAAGAAAGGCATATTCAGGTAATGCAAAGATTGAAGAAATTATTGATGTCACCTCCAATATTGAGGAAGGTTGATTATAAGTGCAATAGACCAGTGATTCTTACTATGGACGCTAGTCCAATTGCCATTGGATGGACTGTGGGTGAAGATGATTCCAGTGGGAATAGATTTGCAGTTCGATTTGGAGCTAAAGTTTTAAGTATTCGTTAGCGTGCATATTCGCAAGTCAAAAGGGAACTTAGGGGAGTTGTTTTGGCTATGAAAGCTAAAAAGAACTATTTGATTGGGACAGTAGTAGTAATTGAAACAGATTGCTTGCCATTGCTTGGAATGATTATTAATTGTTCAACGCCAGATATTGCAATGTTGAGATGGATTGCTTATATTAAGTCACTAAATCCAGAATTTAAGCATATTACTGGAAAGGACAATTTAGTAGCAGACATGCTATCTCGAGCAAGATACGAGAGGGAGGACAAAATGGTTGAAGACATTGATGACGTCAGATTGAAATTCTATTCAATATCAAATCTCAACAGGGAGGACAAGCTATTTCTTGAAGAATCTTATGAAGGAGAATTATTGGATATTGGTCATTACTTGAATACCTTGACTAAGCAGGGAAATTGGTCTACAGAAAAATTCAAACAAATAAGAAAAAAAGCATATGGATTTTTACTTCGAGATGGATTCTTATGGAAGAGACCGAAGAAAGGAATTGAGATGCCACAACGAGTGATAGGCTAAAAGGAAGAAAAACTAAAATTATTAAAGGAGTTTCATGATAGTTTATGGGCAGGGCATAGAGGAATCTTGGCTACTTTTGCTAAACTCAAGGAACGATATTGGTAGAAAAATATGTATCGAGATGTGCTCTCATTTGTAGAGTCATGTGAAATCTGTCAATCGTATTCTAATATCCAACATCGAGATGGTCTTCATCCTATGTATCCTCTGGCTATTCATTTTAAATGGGTTGTTGATTTGGTCATTATGCCAGTTGGATTATGGCAGATGAGATATTTGATTTTAGCTCGTGAAGATTTATCAAATCAAGTAGAAGGAAGAGCATTGAAGACAAAATCTACAGAGGGGATTTGTAGGTTTTTGCTTGAAGATGTCATTTGCCGCTACGGATGCATAGAAAAAATCACTGCAGATTGTAGAGAATTAAATGCACAAGAAGCTCGTAAGTTCTTTGAAAGATGTAGAATTAAACTATCACTGACTCCTGCTTATAATCTGGAAGCGAATGCAAAAAGCGAATGCGGTCACCCACCGATTGTGAAAGCATTAGTTAAAACTTATAATGGAAAAGTTAAAGAGTGGCCACGGCTTTTGTCATTTGCATTATGGACTGATCGAACAACACATAGTTCGGTGACAGGATATATGCCAGTAGAACTTATGACAGGTCGAAAACCAATTATGCCGATTGAAGAAAAGGTACTTACTTGGAGTATGCTACTATGGGAAGATGGATTGACAAGAGAAGAACTTCTGGCTATTAAGATTCGACAATTGGAGCAAAGATCGGAAGATGTGCAAATAGCATTGGAAAGGTTAAAAAACGCAAGGTTACAAAACAAGGCGCGATTCGATAAGCAACATCGATTGAGACCTAAAGCAATCAAAGAAGGTGACTGGATACTTGTTTATGACAATAGTCTAGATAATCAACATAGTACCTTGCGGAAATTTTCAAAACGTTGGTTTGGACCATATGTAGTAACAATTGTTCATGATAATGCGACTTACTCATTACGGGAGTTAGATGGTACAAAATTGAAAATACCAATTGCAGGGAAGCGAGTAAAACTAATTAAACGAAGACACACAGAGATGAATATGGAAGACCTTAATGAAGGTATAGAGATTCTACAGCAAGAGATTGAAAGTGATTTGGATAATGAAGGTGATGAAGACGAACTGGACAAAGACGTAGAGGATGTATTCTAAATCAAACAGTAATTGGGTAAATTGGTGCATACCGGAGGATGCACAGGTTTAGAGGGGGTCGATGTCGTGTTGTAACACGAGTATACCGTGAAAATATAAAGAAAGGAGACTTTTATTAATGTTCAGTTACCTCGAATATTGAGAGCAACGACCAACTCCAGTGCAAATACTGAGAGGCTAGGTTCAATCACCTCGTTACAGTTAGCCGGGGCATACTGAAATACTCCGTTCAATTCCAATAACGGGAGTCAGCAGGAAGGAAAAGGACCAATTCACACGACAGGTGAGCCTAGTTCGAAGAGCCAATTGGATCCAATTTCAAGAATCCAATCCGGGTCCTCTTACCCAATATGAGACTTGAATTGGTCGGACAATCCAATATAGTCTAATTAAGGGAAAATCTAGGTCTTACTACGGGCCTCAGCCAATCTGATGCGAAGGACCAATTTGATCCAATTACGGAAACATCCGGATCTTACTACTAGACTCTTAGCCAATATGAGACCTGAATTGGTCGGGCGACTCAATGTGGTCTCGATTACGGGGTTTCGATTCTGTTTCAGGTTGTCCTGTTCTCTGTGCCGTTTCAGGGAACGTTATTTTTGGTAAAAAGATTTCTTAAAGGTAAAAATGGAGGAGAAAGCTTTGACGGCAAGAGCCAATTTTGGATCCAAGCTCTGACGGTGGGAGCCAATTCCGGATCCAAGACGAAGGATTGAAGAAATTCAGAATTAAGGTTAAGAAATGAGAGAGGGGAGAGAATAAGTTTTGGGGGGGGGGGAGTTTTTGAAGGATTAGAGAGCTAGCTTCATGCTTCGGAAGGGGAAAAAAGACAGAGATTGGGGTTTTTTTTCTTCATAGGGTTTTAGGAAGACTGAGGCAATTGTTGCTGAAGTCAATGTTGTAATGGTGAATCGAGATTTTTAATGAAGTGGGTTTGATTACTCTTGACTATTTTATGAAATCGAGTTACGTCTGTGATGAAGAATTAAAAGGGTGTCTATAGGATTGAGTATGCGGAGTGAATGAAATTTATCGGGTTAATCTAACAAGACAGTCAGTAGATACAAGATCGTGAGTATAAAGCGGTATCAAGGATTAGCAGTTTGGGTTGTTCGGGGTTCTCTGTAACGTCTAGAGACCTACCGGCTGGGACAAAAAGAACTTTGGCGAGTAGTCGAAGGGAATCCGTATAGATTTACGCTGTATTCTTGTGGTTGTTTATATTCCAACAGTCAAAAACCGATAGACTGTTTCAATATTAGCGAATCTCCATACTACCTTCTACAGCCAAACGTCCGGTGCGTTCTCGAGCAGGAAAGCACGTAATACGACACCGTGCGGCTCGAACTATGTACAACGCCTAGTGAAGCTCCTATCATCTGCTCAGTACCCTCTCCACGTTTTACGATAAATATTATTCTAGGACCTAAACATCTCAATGCCTCTGCCTTGCTAGATGTAGGAGCCTCAACATGTTTCTTGGATGAAAAATTTGCTAAAAGACATAGCATACTTTTAATAAAGAAAACTAAACCTGTTCATGTAGAAGTCATAGATGATCGTCCATTGTCTTTAAGAGATGTTACTCATAAAATCCTTCCTATAGAAATAGCAACTAATGGTCATAGTAGCTTTATAATATTTAATATCATTAGATCTCCTTCTAATCCAGTCATTTTTACATTTATCATGGCTAAAAAATTATAATCCTAAAATAGATTGGACTTCTTGTAGTCTTGAATTTTCTAAAAGTATAATTAAGAGCATAGTTAATCAAGTAGAAAGTCATAAGTCTAGTATAATTAAACTTATATTTGTAGATACAAGACCTTTCTTGTATGCTGTAAAAGAAGGATTACTTTGTGTCATTTATGCCACACCTGTTTCTACTGGTGGAAAGACTTCAAGTGGCATTCCAAGCCAATATCAAGATTTTTAAGATGTATTTAAAAAATAGAATGTGGATACTCTTCCAAAACATCGTTCGTATGACTACTCAATTGACCTTCAAGAAAGAGCACAACTGTCATTTGGACCAATCTACAATTTATCTCAAAATGAGTTTGCTGAACTCAAGGAGTGTATTGAAGAGAATTTGGCCAAGAACTTCATATGCCATTCAAAATCTCGAGCAGGAGCTCCAATTTTATTTGTGAAGAAAAAAGATGAATCATTGCGGATGTGTGTTGATTATCGAGGATTCAACAAAATCACTATAAAAAACAAGTATCCGTTGCCATTGATATCTGGACTTCTTGATAAGTTGAATCAAGCTAAGATCTATATAAAAATTGATCTATGGGGCACATACAATTTAGTACGCATCAAAGAAGGAGATGAATAAAAGACTACGTTTCAAACAAGGTATGGACATTTTGAATACAACGTCGTGCCTTTTGGACTTACAAATACACTAGGAGCATTCCAACATCTAATGAATGATGTCTTTTGAGAGTTTTTAGATGATTTTGTTGTCTATTACTTAGACGATATCTTAATATATTCTAAGAACATAGAAAAACATGAACTTCATATTCGTCATGTATTACAAAAACTAAAAGATGTAGGATTCTATGCTAATATAGAAAAGTGTATATTTTATACTACTTAAGTCGACTTCTTAGGATATATCATTTCAAATGAAGGACTTATGATGGATCCTAAGAAAGTTCAAACTATTATGGATTGGAAGATCCCAAAAACGATAAGAGATGTCCAATGCTTTTTGAGATTTGCCAACTACTTTCGGATCTTCATCAAAGACTTCTTTCAAGTTGCAGCTCCACTTATACGTTTGACTTGTAAAGACAAACTTCAATGGAATCAAGAAGTACAAGTAGCATTTGAAGCTTTGAAGACAGCCATTGTTTCAGGGCCAATCTTGTATTGCATCAATTTTTCTAAGCCATTTTTTATGAAAACAGATGCATCAAACTTTGCTTTTGGTGCCGTATTGTCACAAATGGGAACAGATGATAAACTTAATCTAGTAGCTTTTCATTCCAAAAAATTTTCAACAGCCAAGATCAACTACGAGATCCATGAAAAAGAACTTCTTACATTCGTGGATTTATTTCAAGAATGGCACCATTATTTAGAAGGTGCTTTTAGCCCAGTCACAATGTATACGGATCACAAGAACCTTGAATATTTTATGTTAGCACGTGTTTTGAATCGTCGCCAAGCCCATTGGAGTATGTCTTTGTCAAGATTCAAATTCAAGATCACTTATCGACCAGAAAAACAATAAGGTTTGTCAAATGCACTTTCTAGACAATCTTATCTTGTACCAAAGGAAGGAGATGCTACTTTCGATCAACAACAAATAATTCTCTTGAAGCCAAAACATCTTCATCTTCGAGCAATGAAATCAACACTAATTGTTGATTCAACTTTCATTAAGCAAGTTTAGTCAAGTATGTCTTTTGATCCTCTTATTCGTGATATTAAGGAAAATCCTTCAAAGTCTCATGATACTTCCAAGTTTGAATTTAAAAAGAACCTACTATATTTTGAGGAATGCCCATATCTTCCAAAAGGTGAAGCTCGATTATGTGTTCTTCAAGCTCATCATGACTTTCCAGCAGCATGACATTTTGGGTACAATAAAACTTTGGAACTAATATCCAAGGATTTTTGGTGGCCTCAAATGTGGAAAGTTGTCAAAGATTTTGTACAATCTTGTGATATTTGCTCGAGATCAAAAACTCCTCGTCATTGACCTTATGGACTTCTTCTGCCATTACCCATTTCAGAACAACCACGGTCTTCTATTTCTATGGATTTCATCACAGATCTTCCAATCTCAAGTTCTTATGACTCTATATTTGTAATAGTAGAATGTTTTACCAAGATGGCACATTTTGTATCATGTACAAAATCTATCATAGGTGAAGAAACAGCTAAGCTCTTTCTTGACAATATCTATCGCTATCATGGATTATCCAAGGATATTATATCAGATAGGGGAACTCAATTTGTATCAAGATTTTGGCAGACTCTTTTCAAGATTCTAAAAGTAGATATAAAACTATCTTCAACATTCCATCCTCAAACTGATGGACAAACGGAGCATGTTAATTAAGTTTTGGAGCAATATTTAAGATGTACCATTAACTACCGACAAGATAATTGGACAACTCTTTTGTCATTGGCAAAGTTTGCTTACAATAACACGGTACATTATTCTACAAAACAAACACCTTTCTTTGCTAATTATGGTTATCATCTACAACTTGATACTTCTGACTTTTCAAAAGTTGATAATCCTGTTGCGAAAGATTTACCAATTCATTTGTCACAGCTGCATGCAACGATGAAGGCATAGCTAAAAGAAGCTCAAGAACAATAAAATGTCAATGCGGATGTCTATCGAAAGGAACAACTATCATTTCACATGGATGATAAGGTATGATTACTTCATTGCAATATCAAGACCACTCATCCTTGTGACAAGTTGGACTATCGAAGGCTTGGACCATTTTCTATTTTTGCACAAATCAATCCAGTTGCATATCGTTTACATCTACCAGAGTCAATGAAAATCCATCCAATATTCCACATGTCTCTTCTTTAACCATATAAGATAGTGGACATACCAAGAAGAAGACAAGCTCCACCTCCTCCTATAGAAGTGGACAATAATGAAGAGTTTGAAGTGGAAGAAGTCTTAGATTCAAGGCGGCGCCAAAATAAATTATAATATCTTGTCCATTGGCACGGATATGATATTAGTGAACGCACATGGGAGCTAGTAAAGAATCTTGTAAATGTAGCAAAGGGAATGGAGGCTTTTCATCGATGACATCCATCAAAATGAAGATAATAACCTTCCTTATAAAAGAAACAAGATCTATGAAAGATAACATTCTACTTTCAATCCTTGTTTGTAGCTTCTTTGTAGTTGTGACGCTCAGGAAATAGAGAACCAACAACTAGCAGATTTGATTCAAGAGCCTTCGTTTGTTGATCTGTCGGACAAGACATTACGATTGTCACAACCTTCAAGACGACACAATCGAGATGAAGATCCTGAAGAACGTCATGTTCTTTCTCAAATAAATGGTAAGATACAATGTGTTTGGTATCAAGACCTTGGAAGGGACTTTCGATGTTTGGAGATTTTACTAGAGGTTGGAACAACTTTTGATGGTGTTCCAAATATTTTATTCGAAGGAAGTTATGAAGGCTTTAACAATGATCAAATAACTGGGTGATCTTCCCGCCCTGATATTGGACACTACTGATGGTTGAGAGGCCCTATCAATCATCTTCGAAGAGAACAAAGATTAGAGTATGTAGCGAATATAATTCGTCGTATTATAGATTTCTTCAACATATGAATACCACTCCTCATGGAACTCGTTCCTAGAAGGGAGGGTAATGTCATAGATATATGCATGTAAGCCAATAATTACATATATAAATAGATAGAAGTAAGTAAAAATAGGTAAAAGTAAGTTAATTCTATAGTATTTGATATGAAAGCTTCTTAGAAGCTTCATAGACATTGCTTTGACTTTATAGGTATCTTTAATTGACTTTTTGGGATTAAAAAAGTGGTCAACAAGTTGGCCATGTGCCACACATGTTTCTAGCTTGAAGACTAAGCTAACTATGTGGCCCACACGTAGAAAAACTTGCCTTGTAAGTCAAGGCATGTATCCTACAAAGTCAATACATATTGGAGGTCTTATAGAATATCACCACGTAGCCCGTAGTTAGATAGTATATATAGAGACAAGAGTGAAGCCTTCTTCACTCTTGTCAATTCCTTTCTTGCTTCTAGTCTAGTTTCAAGGGTCTCTAGTTTTCTTGGCTTTTGGCAATAGCCATTCCAGTTTCTTTTTTAATTTATATATCAAGTTATTTCTATTTTTTATGAGAGAAGTCTCACTTGATTATGCAGGTGATAAGGTATGGGTATGTTGATAACCATTTTTAGCAAAGAAAGGTATTTGTTGAGAAGAAAAATGTACTAAATTATTCTATGCAAACTTTACCAATGATAAAAGAGTTGTCCAATCATCTTGATGATAGTTGATGGTATAGTTCAAGTACTGCTACAAAACTTGATTCATCAATTTTGTTTGGTCATTAGTTTGAAGGTAAAAAGCTAAAAAAAACTTTATATCTATCAAGGACAAGAACATGATAAAGACAAATAAATAAGTGAGACTTTTCTTATAGAAATTTCAAATGTAGGTGACAAGATATGGCTACTTTGTTATAATATTAGGACTACTTGTCCTTGTGACAAGTTGGACTATTATAGGCTTCGACCTTTTTGTATTCGTGACAGGTCAATCCTATTGCTTATTGATTATATCTACCGAAGTCCATGAAGATCCACCTTATATTTCATGTATCTTTCCTTGAGCCATATAAGATAGTGAATATCTTAGGAAGAAGACAAATGCCACATCCTTCTATAAAAGTGGGTAATAATCAAGAGTTTAAAGTGAAAGAAATCTTAAATTCAAGGCGGTGCCAAAATAGGTTGAAATATCTTGTTCATTGGCATAGATATGATATTAATGAACATACATGGAAGCCAGCAAAGAATCTTGCAAATAGAGCAAAGAGAGTTGAAACTTTTTATCAATGACATCTATCAAAATTAAGATTAAAAATAGTAAATCTTTATTATAAAAGAAACAAGATAAAGAAAAAATAACACTATACCTTCTATCCTTCATCATAGCTTCTAAGTATTTGAAGTACTAAAAAGATGGAGAACCAACAATTAACAGATTCAACTTGAGAGCTTTTATTTGTGGACTTACCAGAAAAAATATTACAATTATCACAACCTTCAAGTTGACAAAATCAAGATGAAGATCCTCAAGAACAACATGTCCTTCCTTGAATAGATGGCAAGATACAACGTGTTTGATATCATGACCTTAGACGAGACTCTCGATGTTTGTTGATTTTATTAGAAATAAGAACAATTCTTGATGATATTTCAAATTTTTTATTTGAAGGAAGTTACAAAGGTCTCAACAATGACCAAATAACAAGGTGGTCTTTTTACCTTCATATAAGGTACTATCGATGGCTGAGAAGAACTATCAACCATCTTGAAAGGAAACAAAGATCAGAGTATGTGGCAAATACAATTTGCCGCATTTTGGATTTCTTCAATATATAAAGATCGCTTTTCATTGAACTCGTCCCTAAAAGATGGAGTAATATCATAGATATATATAGATATATTAATAAATACTTATATGATTAGATAGAAGTAGATAAAAATAAATAAAAGTATATTAATTTCATAATATCTTTTAGAAATGCTTTCTAGAAGCTTCACAGATACTGCTTTGATTTTAATTGTGTTTGTAGTTGATTAGTAGGTTAGAAACTTGGTCAACAAGTCAACTACATGTTGATAGCTTGCAGAACAAACTAACTATATGGCACACATATAGAAAACTTGCCTTGCAAATTAAGATACGTGTCTTGCAAAGTCAACACGTTTTTGGAGGTCCTATAGGACATTGTCATGTAGCTCCTATTTAAGAGTATATATAGAAGCAAGAGTGAAGCCTTCTTCACTCTTTTCAATGCCTTCTTAGTCCTTAGTCTTATTTTAAGCCTTTCTAGTCTTCTTATTTTTGGCAATAGTCATTCTAGTTTAATATTATATCACCTTTAAGTGACTTTTTAATTCTCTTCAGTGATAGAAAAGTGTATTGAGGATTTTCTTTTATTGAGATTCATATCCTTGATACTTTTCAAAACTAATAGATTCTTTAAAATCATAGAAATCCTTATTAATCTTCAAAATTCAATTTTTTAAATTTAATATTCTTTAATTTGAATGTTCTTTAAGTTAAATGTTAGCTTAAGTTCAAATTTATAATATACACCCAACATAATTAAATTCACAAATTTAAAAAAAAAAATTCTATAAATTTGGTAAAAAATCTATATAATTTTTTAAAATATAAATCCTTTATTGAATTTATAAATAAATTGATGAATTTAAAATAACCTTGATTTTATAAAGATCTTGCAAAATCATTATCTTCTAAAAGATCTCAAGATTAATACTCAGAGAAATATTATCTAATATATTTTTTTTAAATCTATCCTCTAATCAATTGAAAAAATCTTTACTTATTATAGGTATATAATTTGGTTTTTTGGAGTTTTTTTTCTACTCTAATTCACAAGTGATCATCTTTGAGTATTAATTTAAGATTTTTCTAAAAAAAAATCTAAAAGGTGTTCCTTACTTATATCCAAAAATATCCATAATATTATTTTTCCTAATCTACCTTTTTTGTCTTCTTTACAATCTCACAAAATAAGTAGAAGTCATTTTTATTTTTAATTAATGTAGTATAAGTAGAAGTCATTTTCAGATATTACTTATATGTAAAATTAATGTACTATAAGTAGAATTCATTTTTATCATATATATATATATATATATATATATATATTAGCATTAAATATTTTACTACTTTTCAAATGTCAATAATGCCTTAAATATTATTTATAGCAATCTTAGGTATCACATCTAGTTTTTGGCCATTAAAAAAGAATATTATGTTTGTTTTAATTAATGATAATTAATGTACAAAAAAAAAAAATGATTGGTATTATATTATACCACAAATATTTGGTAAAAAATTAAATATTAAAAAAATACATATTTAAAACATAGTTAAAAAATAAATAGAAATTTGATTAAAAATCATAGATAATATATTAGAGAAAGTATGTAATTTTATGATTATATACGATTAATTTAAATTAAAAAAATACTTGCATTGTGGTTCTATATATAAGATATGATATAGTAGAATAGACATAATATCACTACAAATTCCTTAGGATGAAACATAAGAGTGATTTCTAGAAAATGTTTTTGGAAAAAAGATTAGATTAATACTCAAAGAAGACACTTAATAAAACAAGATCAAAATCAGATCTTAAGGAACAAAAACAAGCACCTATAGCATATGAGTTCTTTTCTTGACTAGAAAGTGACAATAGAAAAGAGGCATTAGAAAGGCTCAATAAATATTATATTTGTATACATCTAATATGTTAGATTTGTAAGAACTAATCAAAGTTAAGGTTTTGTTTTGATGACATTGATTTTATAAAATAAATTGGTATTTATATTTTTGGCAATATTGTAATTTTTTTAATAAATCCACAATCAGATTTTTGTAAGTTTGTGGAAGTACTTGATTTTATTGTATGCTTTAATTTTTAGATCATTTTGTTAAGTAGACTTAAGATCGTTTTAATTTATGTGTGTTAACATACTTTAAAAAAATCTTCGTAGTTGGTATTTTGAAGATCAATAAACATATGAGCAATTTACAAATATCCATTAGATGTAGACTAAAAGCAAGATTGATACCAATTTCTAGGACATAACAATGGAGATCTTAATGCTAGGAGTTTAATAATAAAGTTTAAAAAATAATTTATTTAATACTTAAATCTTTTTTCTCAATTTATAAGTTCAAATCTTCTTAAATTTCTTAAATGTATTGTTTACAAAAACATTAAAACATATAAAACTTAAAAATAAAAAAAAAAACAAAACAAAACAAAACAAAAAAATAACAATAACAACAATTAATTAAACAATTATAAGGCTTTGAAGTTGTTATTTGGTACTTAGGATTTTATTAAGTTTTAGTATAATTTGATCAGAGTTTAGTTAAAATTTTTAAAGATTTATTAGGGAATTATTAATGGGTTTTTAAATTTCATTGCATTTAATTAAAGTATACTTAGATTTTCTTTAGATTTCAATAAGATTTGCTTAAAATGTTTTCAAAATCTATTTAGGATTTTATTAGAATTTGATACAAGTATTTTAAGATTAATTTAGAATTATTTTATGATTTGGTAGAATTTTTTTAAGATTTATTTAGAATTTATATGGAATTTGATAAAGATTTAATAGGATATACTTAAGGTTTTTCTAGGAATGATAAAATATATTTAGGATTTTTTGGAATATATTTTAGATTTTTTTAGATTTTTTTTTAGGACTTGCTTAGGATTTTATTCAGATTCTTTATAGTATTTTGTATTTATAATTTAGAGTTGATAAAATTAAAATTAAATTAAATTTGGAATTTCTTCAAGAATCATGTGTTTCTAAATACTTCATTTATTTTTGAATTATGAGAAGAACTTTAGAATTTAGATAATCTCTTTCTATGGTAAAATGCATTATACATTCACAAGCCAAATTTTATATAACAAAATACTAGTGTAGCTCATCAATACCAAATTGTAGTATTAACGGTCCAAACTGATAGCAATACAATAACAAATTGGAACCTTGGAAGTCAAACAGCATTACAACATGACTAATATTAGTCTGCTCTTAATAAAATTTAAGACATTACTCCTCTTTTAGGCAACAAGTTCTTCAAGAGATTGGGAAATTACTTCATAAGTTGATAAATTCAAAGATCCATTGGATAGTGTTAGTAACAAATTCTGATTTTTGTTCCACATGAAGGTGGTTGATAGATCCTTTCACCTATCAAAAATGTCTTATATCACAGTAAGAAGACATGTTCTATTAAGACCATAATAAGAATAGCATTAATGAGAGTAAAAATGGCTTCAATCATGTCTCTATATATATTAGCTACCAAGAAGATTTTGGTGAAAATTTCTTAAAGATCATGAAGCTTATAATCCAAATTATAGATTATTTATAGTGCATTTTTTAAAAAATAAGAAACATGTGGAACAAGGTTTAATAGCCATTTAGCTTATCTTAAAGAATCTGAAGATCTAATCTACATCTAGAAATCTTCCTCAAAATTTCTTGAGAAAGATAATAACTAAGTAATATGTTTCAAGCTACTATTTATTTCTATGAATTTTGGTGATATATACATTTATTACAAATTGAATAGTATGAAAAATAAGTTGTTTTCTATTATATTTTATGTTGTGAATCTAAAAATAAAGATCTGTTCAACATGTTCAATTTCTAGAGTAGTTTTTATAGATCCATGAAACCATAAGTTCTAACAATGTATATTGATTACCTCCACAATGGTTCGTGGAGGTAAACCTCTGGCGGTTTGGAAGACCGACGAAGCGGGTGCGCCATTCCAGGACAGAAAGCCGTGATTTCACACGTTGGAATAGTGATGCGTAGAGCGAACCTCTTTCGATGTATTCGTGGACGAAATGTTAAGGTATCAGCCGCTTCTCAAGCTCAATTTTCCCACCTTGAATTTATGTCCACAATTAAGTACATCAGTAACAAAGTTGTCTGAACTCAACATTCCGACGTGCTTCTTGATGTCCAACTAATTTAGGTTTTGGGTAGCTGGAGTCTGTCCATCAATCAGGTTTTTAGGATGCCGACTCGGGATCTATATTCCACAACTATGCAAAGAACAGCTCCATCAACTGCCAATCGCAAGCCATATCCGCATCACGTCAATGCAACTCTGCAACAACCAACACCCTCTTCTGCTCCGTCTCATCCATCATATCATCCCTCCCCTCTGATCGTGTCCACCACAAAACACGATACAAAACGGAGACAGACACATTCATTTACACATCCTTCGCATCAATCCATCCGTTCACTCCTTTGCAATCACAACAAGCTCCACACTCCTTATGCCCTCCACACCTACATATCTCTAGATATTCTTCGTCACTCCCACACGCTCATGCAACCGATCTGCGCTTAACTTTCCTACTGCCAGGCGGAAATTCATCTACATATCGCGCCCATTCTCATTCTCACTCTCCCCCGTGCACTGTCAGTGATTCGTCCGTCCTTTTCTGGACCATATTCCAGTACCGGTCTGCATCAACATCTCCGAACCCGAGCATACCGCCTCCCCGACTCACTGCCCACTAGCTGACCAACCCTTGCTACCACCGCAACAATGCCTGCTGCCCACCATCCATACCATACAAAAATTCACGCACCCCGATCCACATGCTTCGTGCTCTCACTCCCACCCATTAAAGAATCCATACAACCTCATCGTTGAACTACGCATATCACAGCTACAAACCACTCCCATCCACGCCTCCCACATCCACTCAAATCCCACACACACCACCTCAACCTCCACATCTCATGTGTAAAATGCTGTAAATTACATAGGCAACCCAGACTTCGCCATCAATGTCCACACAACCTCCTTAACTTAACTTCGGCACACGCCATGCCATCCTACCCATCGCCACACACCTTCCTTCAAATCATATCACATCATCCCTTCGATGATCCCTCTCTTCCTGCACGCTTCCACACGCGCTGCGCCGCAAGTCTCCGGCCACCCACTCTCGACGGGCACTGCACCCCATCTCATCCGAGCGACGGCTTCGCCTCTTCCCATCTCCTCCCCCTGCCTTGCCAACGACTCCATTAATCCCTCCCTCCCGCGCGCAGGCTTGCGCCCGCGCTGCACTCGACCTTCTACTGTATCACACAATCGATACTCCCCTCGTCCCATTCGCCCTTCTCCCCTCCACTCTACCACTCCTTCCGGATCTCGAACGAGTACTCCAAGTCCAGGTGCACCCTTCCGTCGTCGTCGATGAACCTCTTCCGCGCCGTGTAAGCGCCGCGGGCCAGCGGCCCCGAAGGCGTCACCTCCTCCTCCGTCACGTGCACGTACGCCTCCTGCTGTGGCGCGAAAGTCCCCATCATGTCCCGTGTCTGATCCACCTGTAGCCCCGCCTTCCACACCGTGTTCATGCACGTCAACCCGGACACGATGTTGTTACGCACAGTGAACGAGTACCTCAGCGCCACCGTCGACCCCTCCTTCAGCGAGAACGTGTACCCCCGCGAGTTCGTCCCCAGCGGCAGCGGCAACTCGCTGTCCGGTCGTCCCTTCGCAATCACTCCCAGCGACAGCACGTTCACCTCCGGCTCCACAAAACCGTCTGGCGCATCCTCACTCGCCACCCCCAGCAGCTGCGCCTTCCATCGCCTCAGACTCTCGTCCTCCTTGTCCTTTTCCAGCTGCTCCTTCAACGACACCAACGGGCCCAGCTCCTTCTCGTTAAATTTCACACACGGCCCCTCTTGATCTGCTTGCGACTCGTCGTCGTCGGATTCCATGCACGACAGACTCGTCGGCAGGGACTCGCATTTCGTCAACGACTTCTCGCTCTTATTCTCCTTATCATCCTCCTGCTCCGACCCCTGCCCGTCATGTTTGTTGATGTCCTTGGAGAAGGACTTGCTGTGAGTGCGTCCAAACCACCCAGCTACAGTCTTCGACATCCTTCCACCCCGAGATTCTACTCCGGCCTCAGCCCCCTGCGATCAACCGATTCAACCTTGCGCCACCTCCACTCGACGATGACAAAACCCTGACACCGGCCTCCGATCACCTACAACTGCATCACAACAACTGGACATGGACAGGTGATGGTCTCTGGTTAGAACAGTATCTGCATGCCAAGAGCAGGAGTGTCATCGAAAGACCTGGGTGATGCCTACAGTACATGCATCTGACAGCACATTCGTTTCGAGTTACAGAACAACTCATACAATGTTAATTGACTAACAGTTCCATGACAGCAAATGGACGCGGTGCATGGTCACACTGTGCCGATCTAAATCAGACTGTTGCTTACGGATGTAATGAGATCCAATCGACTATTAGCAATAGGTTATGTAGCTGCCAACGTTTAACGCAATATTTCGGCTCTGTTTACGGTTAGATGATGATGGAATTTCGCACGTAAAAAATAAAGAATATTCCATAACCAGATGAACAACTGAGATCTCTTTATCTAACCTCGTAACCTCATAGAAGAGGTTACGACGCAGGGGATAAGAGTACGAATTCGTGTAGTATGATAATCTGAGGGGTGATGTATGAGTGTATGTTGCTAGGAAGTGGAACGGAGAAAAAGGATCAGATCAAAGGAACAGGCTGAAACTGAAATGGTTACGCATCTTAACTTACTTCTGTTCGTGTGAAATCAATGGCATCAGCAACACTTGTCGTGATGAGATCTTCAGAGCCTCTCGAAAAGTTCATAAACGCGAAGCTTTCAAACTCCTCTGACGTATTAATAGCGTCTTCTATGTCCTATAACAGAATATCGTCTTTGCTGAACCGAAATGTTTTCGGGTTTCTGCCGCCGTTCTCTATACAACGCTTCCAGACGCCCTGAAACACGAAGAGAGACATGAACAGGCACATTAAATAAGATCTCTCAACGATGTTCTTCCTCGACGGTCACTGAATGACCTCACCTTCCCATGGTCCACTGATATGTGTGACGCTTGCCAAGCGTCAATCCAAGCATCAAAAGACAGATTTAGGTCACCTGAAGCGCAGAAAGATGCAGTCGGAACAATATATCCATGTCCTTCGCAGACGAGTATATCCGCCGGAAAATTGATCTTTGCAAACTCAAACTATGAACACTACTTCCAAGACATACGGGATCAAAACATCCGAATACCAGCACACAGCTGGACAAAGGAAATAATTGTGAGGATGTCTGTTCAGTATCAGAGAGAGCTGAGCGCTTCCATCTACCTCAGCTACAAACTATCCGTCAAGTCTAAAGGTCAGAAACAAAACAACAGACTCCCCTCCCAATGTCCTACACAGATGCAAGTGAACAGTGCCGCCAATTATCCTGACGACATGGACAAGACAGACGACCAACACCACGCACTTGCTGAAATTCAGGATCTCAATCCAAACTCAACTCCACGAGCTCAACAGCATTGAAAACATATATATATATATATATATATATATATATAAATAAAATAAAAACAAACAAAAAAACATAAAACATAAAACAAAACAAAACAAAACAAGACACACGAAGAAGCGCACCCCAAGCCCGGCATCCAAACACTGAACCGCACCTCGCAACCAAATCCTCGTAGTCGTAGAAACAAAAGGTTCACTCAACACAGCACGTCACAACACGCATCTCACATATTCCCTCCTCACTTAGCGTTCGATTGGTTTCTGCAAAATTCTACAAAAACCCAGGGACCGCATTTCACAAGCAGGCACGGCGTACGCCTGGGAATTCAAATCGGCAAAGGGGGAGAAAAGGCAGGGGGTCGGAGATACTCACATGGCGGGGGTGCGGGGAAGCAGCCTCAGCGCGGAGAAAAGTGAGAAAGTTTAAAGGGGGGCGAGGGTGGCGTTCGGCATTGAGAATAGCAATTCCTGCGATCCCATGCCACGCCATGCGATGCAATGCGAAGCTTGCGCCTGAGCGCGCTGCGCGAGTAGCTCCGAATGCCCGGGCGTCGCTAGCTGCCGCGAGTGTCATAATCTACCTCTCGTCTTCGCCTGTGCGAGGCCCGGCGAGACCTAGTCCATAGATTGAGTCGAGAAATATACCCTGTGAGAACCTCGATATACCTATGTTTGGTCCGGATAAGCATGGAGAACTTAGATTAACAGACATTGTCGTAGTAATGTAGACAACAGAGCGCCAACCGCAGTTAATAATATGAGGAAATAAACGATTTGAACCAACTTAACATTAGAACAAATAAGAGTACGTATAAGTATAAATAAAAAGTTCAAATCTCTTAACATGTTAATTTTCTTATTTATCATATTGATTAATAGGGATCTAATTTTGAACATACGATCTGCAAATGTATATATGGATATTAACTATATTTTGTTGAAAACGAATAGTTCATTGGTTGGCATTTTGGACAAAACAATCTCTACTTTCATATTTTTATGTCATAGAATGAAAAATAAGAATATCTGCTATTGGTATCATTGACATTGTCTTTTTTCTGTATACCTCATGATATATTTGTTATTTTAAAAACATGAATTCATTCCTTGTGCTTCTTTAACTACAAACAGCACAAGCTCAAAATTAGTTGTATTTCTATCAATTGTATTTCTGGTATGTGTACATTCACGTACCCTGTTCGTTCAATACTTACTCAGAATATGTTTTCAAGCAAAAGCTGTTGTAATTAAAGGTTGTTATTTCAAGAGTTCATACTTTTTGTTAAAAGAATGACTATCTAATAATTTTAAACAAATAGCAGTCCTACATTACAGATTGATTTGAGAGGTCCCGTAATGGACTATGTAAATTGAACTGCTGGATTCCTTTAGTTTTAATTATTTTACTGGAAATGGAGGATAAATTGGTCGCAAATGGGCATCCTCGTGAAGGAAGCTGGTCCCCCTCAAGGTTTCAAGTAGATGAAAGTTGTGATTGTCTCCCAATTACATGGTCGCGAAATTCTAAAAACGATTGTGTAAGGGCAAGCTTGTCAATATAAAACCCACAACGTTTTGCTAGGGACCCACAGCAGTCATTTCTAAACTAAATAGATTTCAACTGAAATCAACTAAAATCAACTAAAATCCAGCATCTTTCCACGCTGACCAAGACAAGCTACAAGAATGATTTATAAGAGTGAAGAGACTAAGCAAGCTTTGTTCTTAATTGTCAAAGACAATATATTTGTTAGAATTGTTTTTACAAAGTTTACAAAGCCTAGACTAGCGTGGTGCATCATTCCTTTCTAATCCTTAACTCATTGCCTGATTTATGACAACTAGATACAATAATAACTCTTCATATTGTCACGAATCATTTTATATCCCTGTCTTTCCATTACAAAAATGATGATCAAACTGGATGATGTTGTTTAGAGCCCTATATTACACCAATCCTCTCATACTCAACCCTACAAAAGTGTACCTAACCTGTAAAGCTGACACTAGGTTTACATATTCGTGAATTCATGTAAACATTTGGAAGCTCCAGAATAAAATTCCTCAGTACGAGGGGATGACTCGGCTTCACTCACAGAAGAAGCATAATCATTAGTGTAGATAGCTTCATAAATACCAACAGTATGTTCAGTTCACACTCAACCCAACATCTAACGTCAGTTTGCTTAGGCTGACGTTGCTACAGAAACAACAAGAACCGAGTTTCCATAACATACAACATACTTACCAGCCTGAAGAAGGCCCTACTCACATATCAGACCTGAAGAGGGGAAAAAGGTTCACTCTCCAGTAACGAGTAACTGGAATAGAGAATTAGATTTTCTGTCTTCTAAATATTGGTGGCCTGATTTCAGGTTAAACTACAAATGACCAGTTGATGAAGAGGAAGGCGATGCACTCGACTGTCTCATTGTCGTCTACAACTTTCCATACTAGGGCCCGTTCGTATGTTGCAGTGCGACCTGAGCTTGACATTCGTACCCCCGCTGGAAGGGAGCAGTAACCCTGTTCCACATGTACGCACATACCAATCATTTTCACCTTTCTTTAATGGAGCAACCTATGACTCTACTTTGTAATACTGAGAATTTCATGTGGGGAGGTTCTAGTACACCGATTCTCAGCTCAAACCACATTTACAGTAGATAGGAAAAAAATATACTACAAGCCAAAGAAGAATATTTATGACGGCCGAGGAAGGCTTAACGCATTAACTTATCAAGGTTTATATTGTGCCCAGAATTCGCTAGTTGAGTAACGTAAAAACAGACCTGCTGTAAAACTTGAGTGAACGTAGCGTAAGATAATTTGCAATCACTCTCATTGAGAGTCTTGTCCCAATCCAGTTCTTGCAAGGAGCTTGTCGTGGTTTCAAACATCTCCAGACCTGATCGATTAGCAAATACAAACTCTGGCTTTCCCTGCACAAAAAGTACAAAAACATAATCAATATTATATTCATAATTCAAGCTGGTCTGCTTGGTGTGCTAATTTGAACATCTGATGCTCATCCTAACACTGCCTAGATGAACTTCTGAGCAATTGCAATTTTGTTTGCCCCGAAAAATGTCACAATCGATAGTGTAAACTTCTCCAACTACCTTCCATGCACAGCACAAGATAGCGTCCGTGTGATGCCAGAATGCTTTGAACAAAGTTTCATCTCCTCCGTTTTCTGACCTCGTGAGATCCAGACCCAAGTGCAACCTGCCCAAGACATGCCTCAAAATCAGCGGAGTCACATGTTCGGAAGTAGAATACATACTTTGCAAACTCCTTCAAAGGATATCATGAGGCGAGCCTTCGCAAAATAGACAGCGTGCATGCCAAAGTAGTAATGATGGTTTGAAAATATGCTTTTTGCATTAACACCTGTAGCTCCTAAGGACATGACGTGCTAAGGAAAGCGCGTCTGGATTAGCAGACATTTGACGGGGCGGAGCAGATCCTCGGGACGGGGCTAAAGCCATCGCTACCCGCTGAACAGATGAAACTACCGTGCGCAGATATTGACGAGCCATAACTGCACAAGCTTCGTGACTGTGCACCTCGTATGCAAATTGGAAGGCAATTGTGAGAACAGATCGCATGTGGCTCGAGGTGCCATTAGACTTTGAATCACCATTCAAACGTAAATCGCTGCCTCCTTCTAGAGTAGAGGCAAGATCAAGCGTGTGGTCAAGATCAAACTCGTCCTGCACAAACATACGCTCGCTTCAAATTTTCGAAAGAGCAAGAGCTCTCGATGAAGGAATAGTGTAGGAACAGGAAAAGATCAATATTCAAAATAAGACGATAAAATGCAGAAAATTAACCCAGCACTAAAGTGAGTAAAACGTACCAAAACGTTAGCGTCAACGGGACTAATACAGAAACCCGACGGCAGAAGTGGGATATCTTCAGTTAAAGCAACGTCCACGGGAGCGAAGATCAATTGAGCACTGGCCCCAACTGCGTTCTCGTCGATTCCGCTGCAGAGCTGATTATCACACCACTCGCAGAACATGTCAGCTTGTGTATTGGATCAACGGTTTCAAACAAGCAGATTTATTACTTGAAAACGCTGTGATAAAACAAAAACATACCTGAAGCAGGAATGAATCTCGTGAAATAACCATATGCTGCACAGAGCTGTGATCCTCCAGCTTCACAACCTCCAATATCTGGACAGCATCACAATGTTTTTAAGAACAATGCTAACATAAAATAACAAAGTCAGAATTCTGATAACTGTACGAATCCAGTAGCCAGTTTGGCTTGCTTATCTACTTAACATTAAGTCATCTACAAAATTGTAATTAATAAATATCGCATCAACCAGACAAGCTCCCAAGTTGAGTACCTCTCCATGTTCCCCAGAATTAGGCAAAGGCAAAGGCAGCTGGACATGGGACACCCCACCACCTTGAGGAGCATAACCATTGCCATTACTACGGAAGGATGTTGCCAAATTTGCATCCATGTCGTAGTCAGCCCATTCTGACCGATGTTCTCTTAAGAATTTGATCAAAATAGATGGTGGCACATTCTGCAAGATCCATTTAACTAATTAGTGATTGCACAACAAAAAAATGTCAGGTCACTATTACAGTAAACTGAAATTAGAAAAGAACCAACTAGTTAGAACTAACAATCAGTGCACATGAACTGCTAAATTCTCTATCGGACCATAACGACTTCGGTAAGAAACATAAGTCATAACGCCGTACAACCCAACATGAAGACGCATCAGCATATGAATCATATTGTAAGTAGATGAATGTAAATAAGAAATCATAATGTGAAATGGCGTACTTGTAATAGCATGGAGGCTTTTGCACAGAGTATACCCCCACCCAACGAATACAGCAGCTTGTCAGACGCAATCTGACCCTCCATAGACTGAGAAGTTGCATTGAGGATGACACTAACATCATCCAGACCATCGCTGACTGTCGAAACCCAGCCATCGTCCGCAAATCCATTGACTGCATTTTTGAAACCTCTGCATTAAAATGACAGTACCAGAGTTGTGAGATTCCACCAGTGTTTTCCACAGAAATCCCATCACTCACAGTTCTTTCCAATTTGTTTAAAAAACTCAACTTATTTTCGAAAGTCAAAGCTCACTTGGCAAGGCGCTGGCCTAATGTGCGAAGTACTGCTGGATGTTGTCCGTTCCGTGGATTTCCCTCGCCACTTTCTTCTGCTGCTAGCCGCCTTAAGTGCCGTAAGGCCTTCATTGAAAATGCCAAAAAAGAATTAGATCACTGCAAAGAAATCACCACTACCTGAAAATGCAAAGCTTCTAATATAGAACATTGAAAAAATTCCACGTAATGCAAGATCTATAAAAATAAAAATAAAAATAAACATACCGCAATAGTAGACCGCTGCGCAAGTACAGCCGGCGATTCATACAGAGGGCGTAGTACCTCTGGCACGCTCCAAGGCTGGAAAATATCCTCATTAAGAAATGCACACAATAAGAGGTTCGGGACCGCATGTTCTACGACTAGTACGTATACACATCCACGTCACTTGGAATCTTAACTGCCCCTTACTCCAATAGGAATAAAGAGTAGAATGCTCTGCGTAATAGTAAGCAGACAATCTAAATAACTTACCCCGTTGTCATAATGATCTACGACGTGAATGATACAGCCCCCTCCATCGCATGGGCGAATCAGATAGCCGCTTGGGAACATTTCTCCTCTCACAAAGGACTGAACAGGTGGCATGGAGGGTCCATTTTGCCCACCAGTTAACGACCGCTCACATATCTGCAAAGCAACGTGGGTTTATAACAATACTAAAAGAGGTACACACTGGACACCCGCACCTTAGACAAGGACTAGAAAAATATGGACACATGTTACCAATTCACACGACTCTCAAAACGAGCTCTCCAAGGACTGAAGCATGAGAGGCTTACCACCAGGTTTCCGTCCTCCAAAATCGTAGTGTATCTCAAAGTACAATAGTCCCGTGCAGGAGCCAAAGTTGTCGAGGCGTACATCTGAAATGAAATGAAGCGTGATCAGATCAAGTAAAAGTAGGAGCAAATGTGTGATTCCCTAACTTCACACAATCTTTCCAATGATAATGACCCACAGAGGAGAGGGTACCTGAGTGTACAACAATTCTATAGTCCCTCTATTTCCTGTGGGGAGGGCACCAAGAACTTCCATACGTCGACAATCTTCAAGCCAAGCTGGGCGATCTTTGAGAACTTCTGTAACTTTACCAGCATCGAGGGCCACAAGGCCGCACGCTCGAGCAGCTATTCCAACGCAACCGTGGGAAATAGCAATAATGCCAATGGCATCCGGACCAGGCTGCACAAAAACATCTCACCGTTAATTTGTTCTAAATAATGACGTATGTATTCCACTTCTGTGAATTTCAATTCGTCACCAAATTCAGAACTTGAGATAACACTGTCAATTGAAATCCCATAAGTTGATTGTGTAAAAGGTGATTTGGTCCGTCACTTATCAACATTTGAAGATTTCAAGGAGATAGCCATCAATGGCAACACGACATACCTTCATACCAGGTAACTGAATCCAATCCACTGCCGTTCCAGTGGCCTTAGCTAGGAATTCAGTAAGGGTCTCCTCCGCGGTGGCTAACAATCTGAATTATATTCACATAAAATAAAAGCGTCATTTCAGTGCTTGCAACTGCATGTTTCTGTTTAGACTCAAACCCCAGAACTGAAAGGAAAAAATGTGGGGTATCTGCTGTATATTTCTCCCGAACAGGATGATTACAATGAGGTGTCACGAACTCACCCCGCTGGACTAGTGTAGCGAGGAGAGTGTCGCGGAGTAAGATGATGAGGAAGACCACCAGTAACAGCAGAATCACAGCTAGTATCCGTGGAGGCTACACCAGCCTGCCCATGTAATTTTACACAGATACCACCTTGAGTAGAGCTCTCATCTCCACCATTCACTGCCCTTTCCTTCTTTAATAGATTCTGCAAAACCTCCACATTCCACAAAGTTAATATTTAAAATACAAATTAAACGTAGTCTCATGACTTTCTCAATTTCCTGGGAGGAAACAAATCAATCTCATGACAACTTACCTGAGATGAGAGACGATGTGTTCCATTGGTCAGGGGCAGACTCGGTAGCTGCTGCCGAAGGGAATGATTTTCAAGAGTAAGCTGCGACGCATGTTTCGCAAGACGCTCGTTTTCCTCCATTAGGAGCTTGTTGAGAGCTGTAAGCTTCGCATTGACACTGACCAACCTTGTTGCTTCCTTGCGCTGCTTCTCCCGGCATCTGAAATATTAAGGAACTTGGTTCTGAGCCAATGAACATCTGCTAAATCTAGCAGCTGAGTGAAATGCGGTCATCCAGAACCCCCAGAATAGTATTTTTTTTCTATGTCGTGTAGTTTAGCCTAGCAGAATATAATGCCCCATTGTAACTAGTGGCAACAGAAGACATCGCTCTCAAGAATGATATTCAGTGCGCAAGACATACACTGCAGTGCCACAGATTGAACTGCAAGAAGACGCCCAGCAGCCACATCAAACCGTGGCATGAAAGAAAGCATTCATACCGCCGATTTTGAAACCAGACTTTAATCTGCTTGGGTTCAATGTTCGCCAAGATAGGCGACTCCTTGATAAGCTGATGACGCCGAATGGAACTGGGTTTGGGGCACTCGTGGTACACCCGCTCCAGGGCTTCCACTTGTTCGTTGGTATAGCGTACATATTTTCCTGAAGAATCCATCGTTTGCTCCTTCCACGATTCTATGAACAAACAATTAAGATTGTCTCAGTTCAAAAGCATAAGGATGCCCCACCATCGTAACAACCCTCACTCTCAGGCTGACAAACAAACAATTGCGAACCGTGTCAAGCCTGGTCGCTGCAACACTGCTTCATCTTTATCTTCCCTGATAGCTCTTCGAATTAAGGAGTTTCCATGACCCCATTTTTAAATTTCTCTACGAGCCTAATACACAAACTAGAACTTCGCAGCAGAGGAGTTCCAAGAACTAGTGGGTGAGCGGTGAGAGTTACTACGTCCACGACAACATTTCGACTGATGGAACCAATGAGTAGACGCCATATAGCCGAAAAAACTCCTTTACAAAAGAGGAAAGGAAAAATATTAAAAAATCAAAAAAGGGTGAAAATTGTCAGATCTGAAAATCGGCCCTATGCCCCACATGATCATGCAGGTGGTATAGAACCTACAAAACCTAGCCCGTACATGGCATCGCAACATTGTAGCTCAGAGGGAAATGTTCTGAAGGTAAGGAGTTCCAACCCATGGTTTTTTCACCGAGCGGCAAGCCCCACTAGAGGAAGTCGTAATCTTGAACAGGCCGGAAATTTCTTAGAAACCTAAGATTTGCTGGACGCCTCGCTACTGAAACAAGAAACAGTGTCGCTAAGGTTAGCTTGGATGGTTTCACGGGTACCGTAGACGAACCTACCTGTCATGGTACGTGCTGAAGGTTGCAATGGAGCTGTAGTGGGGTTGCAATCACCTGCAGCTGCTGATTAAGAAGAAAACATCATCAGCTTCGATTAGCTTGTGCAGAAATTTGATTCGATTCTTCTCGTGCCACATCAATTTGCAGAATCGCTCCTCAAGGGAACTCCAACCCCGAGGCGTGCCATACTCTACTGTCATTTACTACGATTGTTGCTACAGCAACATCAAACCTATAGTTTAAAAGCTACCCCGCACCTCCTAACCTCCAGCCCATGGTATGCTTTCCGTGACGTTGGCCAGACAAGCTCTCCTCGAATTACCACGGCCACTCCCCTGCTTACACCGGGAGCCAAATTCCGATAGAGAAAGATTGCTTGCGTACAACTCATTCAAACGAAACCGCAAATCATAAAGCAAAAAGAACCGAATAAACGGCCTAATCTCTTTCTCTCTCTCGCTCTCGCTCTCTCTCTCTCTCTCTCTCTCTCTCTCGACTAGAATTCTGAAACCCCTACGTCTAGTCCCAAAGCCAAGAAAGCTTGCAACCCGCGTCTAAAGCTCCTCATCCTGGCTCTCAAGCCCCCCGTTCTCTCGACAACTCTCCAACTCTTCTACCAAAACTGCGATGCTTCAAAAGCATCACTCCTAAATCCCACCTCCAACGATGCG
The DNA here is from genome assembly GCF_059467195.1 of Physcomitrium patens. Taxonomy (NCBI): domain Eukaryota; kingdom Viridiplantae; phylum Streptophyta; class Bryopsida; order Funariales; family Funariaceae; genus Physcomitrium; species Physcomitrium patens. Next base: position 13,892,950 of record NC_143419.1, on the reverse strand, counting down.
GCATGCAGCTAATGCCAACATAACCCAGAATGAAAATCAAGCTACGACCACCACGTGACGCCAGCTTAACGCAGCTCCCACACCAGCCTCATCAAAGGACCCACCATCACCACACACTCAAACACCATATCCACCGCCACCCCAAGCCGACCTCTCCCACTACAACGCTTGGATCCTGATGATGACCACCAACGTCCAGCTTGCACCCACCATCTACCGCCACTTGAACACTCGTCACCATCTCTCTCCTGCTCCCCTTTCCTTCAACTCGAACGTCCTAACCTCTCCACTTCCCGGCAAAATCGATCACCACAACCTCTCACCATCGCCATTCTACTATGTATGGCATGTACTCTACTCCCCCATCTTGTCACCATTTCCACATTCTTAACACCTTGTCAACTACAACTTACTCGCCATCCCCAGTCTCCGTAAGCTACAACCGATCAAACAAGAGCAAGCCAGGAGGGAACACCTCTCCGACATATGCCCGTTTCGGGTGAGCTTCGCACGAAGTCACTGCCAATTCCCGACACAAGCATGGAGAATCATGAGTGGAGTCAACCTCCGGGAAATTGCAACAAGCGAAGCATACTCCATTACAATGTAGCATCATTGATGGCGGGGCGAGATTTACTTACAGTTGCGAGTGGCATAGTGAGCGAGAGCGAGATTCAGTTCATCACTGTTCACTGCTGCGGAGCTGGGCGTGCCGTAGATAACATCCAAACGTATTGGAGTATAATAACGTGGTTTGGAGAATGGTGAGCATGGAGGAAACGGAGTCGACGACAGGAGGTGTACGAGAGACCCTTTCACGAGCGTAGCGGAGAAAAAAGCAATAGGGAAAAAAAAGTATTATAAAAAAATTATACAAAAAAAAACGCGCGGGGGGTGTCGTCGGGACAATGATGGCGGCGGCAGCAGCAACAGTGGCAGAGAATGTACGGTGGGCCAAAACAGTGGGGTTGCTGGCGCAACCATCGACTCCTTTGGCAAGAAAAATTCAAAGACACGGGCAGTTTTGTGCGCTCCTCGAAAAAGACAATGTTGACCTTCTTTTCCCATGTTGAAAGTTATACCTCTGGCATAATAGAAACAATACAGATAGGCGGTTTCCTCTTTATCCCGCTTCTTCTGCTTCCTCTTCTTCTTCGTCTTTGATTTCGGGAGTTGAATCGAGGCAAACTGAGCGCACGGGGAGTTTCGGTGCCAACAGCCTCATTACACGATCACAGCTGGTGAATGAAGTATGTGTTTTTTATTTTTATTTTTATCGTTTTGGAAAAGTTCGACATGATCAGACAAATGAGATTGGATAGGAGTGAGGGGGGTGGAGAGACGGCCGTGCGCTGGGAACCCACCACCCACACAAATGCATATACACACTTACACGCACAAACAAACGCGCAACCCAGTGTTTGATTCATTCCGCAAAACAAACGCAAACCCAAACCCAACGCCGAAGGTTGACGAAATGTGTAGGCGCCGTGTAGGATGGGGCCGATGTCGCGGTGGCACGGCATGGCTCCCATGAAACAGATTCGCCGGACCGATTCGTTTTTGTCTCCCCCTCCTCCCCTTGATTCTTCTTGCCTGCCTGCCTGCTCTCCACCAGAGCCCCCCATTCCCCGAGGGAATCCTTAACCCTAGTTCCTCCATCGCTCCCTTGCCCCGCCCTTTCGTTTTATTTGCCTCGCCTGCCCTTGACACTCATCGCGACTCCATCGAACCTCATCGCGGCGCCATTGTCGCGGCCATCGTGATAGGATAACATTGTATACATAACGTCGGAATACGATAAACCGTCAACTTAAGGTTTTTCACCTATGTCGGAGGGGTTTTTTTTATTGAAAAATAAAATTAAAAATTAAATGGCTGCAAAAATAAATAAAATAAATAAGTAAATTGAATGGCTACAGTGGTTTAATTCATGAAAATTAACAAAGTAGTTTTTGCATTTGATCCGTGAACCAAAGGCATAGACTTGAGCAAAACTGTCCATAAAACAGGTCAAACAGGTTAAACCACCACCTCCATTACATTAAACCACCAACTTTGTTTTTGTTAAGTTTGCTGATCATTGGTGGACTTAGAATCAGCTCAAAATCTTTCAACATTCTTCAAAGCGGTTTTGGGTTTGTGCAAAAGCGGTTTCTAACAAGATCTATGAGTTGGTGCAAGGACTTGACACAATCCAAGGTATTCCAATGTTAGTTACACAATCTCCTCACATTGACTGCTAAGGAAGTGACTCTTAAATCTCTCATAGAATGATTGGACTTAATTCCATTTTTTAAAAAAATGAATAGTAATCTGTGTTAATAAAAATAATACATTAGAATCATGAAAAGTACTTCTGATTGACATTAGTCTTGAAATTTGTGGTCATTCTCTGAATAGTGTTGTAAATGGAATTTAAGACAACAGCTTCAAAGTAGAGATACCAAGAGTATGCTTTCTGTTATTCTCAGATAATTTAAAATAGATGAGTACCATTTTTATATAACATTATTCAATGAAGAATAGAATGTTCCATAGAAATAGAAAATATATATCAAAAAGAAAAATATATCGAAATTGAACATGGTATTTAAATTATATCAAAGTTAATTTTTAAGAAGCTTAAATATCTAAATTCCAAGATAAGCGTTTCTCAATTCTATTAATCTGTGCGGAAAAATAATACATTGCATTACAAACACATGAACAAATATGAACTTGTGTTGTTGAATATCAAAATTGTATTTTTAAAAAATTATTTTCAAGTGTACAAGTTTGTAATTGATATTTTCAGGCATATTTTGCTACTGGATTTATTTAGTTATTTACTAACGGTAGTTGAAAATTTAAGAGTTGTACATAAATTTCAATGTAATTAAGTCTTTAGAATAAAGCAATACACTTTCCTCTTCTTTTTCTTCTTTTTTTCTTTTTCTACCATGAAATCATAAATTAGTTGTTTATCTCAATGAAGATTTCGACTGTTAGAGATTTTAAAATGTTTGAAAATTAAGATAAATTTTGATTTCTAAAAGTTAATGTGTTTTTAAGAATCGTTTGTAGTACATGCTTAATGGAAGAGAATAATTTTAATACCATTACTGTGATGATTGCCCACAAAAATCTTTAACCTTGAGTGGAGTATTTATTTATTTATTTCTCTTACATTCATATGACCACAATATTCCATTCATCATACATTTATTAAAAACAAGAAACAACAAATTTCAGCCGCACAACGTAAAGGACAGTCAAGTTTCCCTGTTAAAAAGTGATTGGATGAAAGACATTCGTTTAGAAACGAATATGGGATGGGAACAAATCATCGAGGATGGGAACCGAAAGTGTTAACATCGTTCCCAATCCTTTCCAAACAACACGCCCGTGAAAGGGAAAAGGTAAGGGGTTGTGCGACAGGAAGGTCAATACCACCTGGTAGGTAGATGACAATGCTGACCCAGCCACCCTGCTGGGCCCTCCCTGCATGTGAGGACGACCGATTAAGATGGTGGGTAGGAGCTTCCTACCACCGTGGGAGGAAGGCTTCAAGGCTGACGTCACATCAATCTGCTGACATGGACCCAGTCAATCCGCACTGCCAACGTCCTCGCGTGCCACGGCACATCGCCACCTCAGATTCTTTGTTTGCCCCGCCAAACCACTTCGCTCTCTTTGTGGGCTTTTTGTTAATGTTTGGTGTACGTGGCAGGGAGTGTATGACGTGGGGGAGGCAAAGGTGTGGAATCTTTGCCGTGCTGGCTGTTTTCTACGTCAGCCGATCGGGCGTTGATTGGATTGAGGTGGGTGAAGAATTGGTTGGCGGGTTTTGAGCTCACCATTTCAAGAGCACATGTGAAATGTTTGTTTGTTGTTTACTTTCCACAATTCTCCACTGCACTACATTTGTCCATTGATCACATCCATGTAAAGGGGATTTAGCACATGAATAGATGAAATATTGTCGCAATTATGTTGAAGCATTTTATGTTTCATAGTCTCCATACAAAACCATGTTTTGTTTAATATTCTGGCTAAGATGTGATAAAGAATCCAAACACAAATTTTAGATTTCCATTTATATTTTCACATAAATTCATTTTATAGTAGTTTCCTTAAAAACATATAATTCTCAATTACATTTGAATTATTAAGAAAATTCTATTGAAACATGGAAGTAGAATTGGTAATGTTTCAATAAAATATCCATATAATGTGGATAGTTGACAAAGATACAAACAATGTATATCTATTAGAGAAATGATAAAATCGACACCATAGTAATATATATATATATATATATATATATATAATAAGTACATATAGGATATTGTTATTGCCACCTTAATTTTTTCTTCTATGACCACAATATATCCATTAGTCATATGTTATCTACATCCTTTGTCAAAAAGATGATTAAAATTACATTCACTTCCTATGTAATTTAATAAACTAATAAATTAATAAAAATATATGAAAAATAAAAGAAAAAGTTTTTTTGGAATAAAGTAAGGTAAAAACACATATTAAATGAATGGCAAGTTGTGGTGGTATTAGCAAATACTCTAATAGCTTAAGAACTACTATATATATATATATATATATATATATAAAACCAATACTACACAACAATATCAATATGGTGTAATTATTATTATTATTATTATTATTATTATTATTATTATTTATAATAACTTCAAAATAAAGATTTTTTAAAAAAAATATATATTTTTACATAATTTATTATTTTTAAAAAATAAAATACAAAGATAAATAATGTTAGTTTTAAAAAGTCTTTTCTTATTTGTATTTATATTTTATTGGAAGGTATCTATCTATCTCTCTCTCTCTCTCTCTCTCTCTCTCTCTATATATATATATATATATATATATATATACCTTTTTTATATTTTATTTATATATTATTAAAATAAAATTTCTTAATAATAATAAATAATAATATATTTATTATACTAATTAAAATACTTATAATAAAATAAGATTTTTTTTGGAGAATTCAAATCTTTTGTTAAATAATTAATTTTTAAAGAATATTTTAGTTTTCATTTAATTAATTATTTATTATATTAATATTTTAAAATTTTAATTTAAGATTTTATATAATAATATATTTAATTATTATTTTGATATAATATTTTTTAATTAAATAAATAAATCCAAATTTTATAATTTTTAAAGTTTAAAATAACTTCTATTGATTATTGTTATTTCCTTACATTTCTTATTGAATGGATTTTTTTTTTTTTTTTTTTAATTTCAATCTTTAAATAGGATATTATAAAAATACTATACTTAATTATTTAAAATAAATGATTCTACAAATAAAATGATGTAGCACAATCTATAAAAAATCATGTAAATTACCAAAGTTGAATATGTAATGAATAGCTTGCTTTGAAAGATAGAAATAATACAATGTGTTTAAGCAGATCAAAGTTCAAAACTACAATGAAATAATACTTGCAATGTACTTTATTCAATTGACATATTAAACATTGGTTCATTAATTTAAAGTTCTTTGAACTTAGATTTGTGACATTGACAACTTTGTTTGATTTGTAGCAATTATAATTGCATTAGAATATATTTTTAATCATTAATGATATCAATTAAAAAGATTAAAATAATTAATACACTCATAAGTCACCAAAAAAATTAGATAATTACTCAAAGATGGTATTATATTAAATCTCGGATAACTATTGCAAAAGATAAGGAAATTAGAGATTCTTAAAATAAGACTAAAAACTAAAAAATATTAATAAGAATAAAAAAGACATCTTTCTTGTCTAAAAATATAATATATAATTAATAGATATATAATAATATTCAATAGAACCTTTGATATGTATTCAACTAGCAGTATACATGTGTAACTTGTAAAACAAATTTACTATGTATGTAGCATATGGCTAATTATATCACTAATCATCTATATATGCAAGTGTCAAGGATAAGAATATGGTAAAAATAAATAAATAAGTGAGACTTTATTCAAAGAAGAATGACAAAATAGAAATAACTAAATATGTATATTAAGAAAGAAACTGGAATGGCTATTCATATCACCTAGGTAATAATTATAATAAATATATGTCCGCGACATTATCACCACTTCTAGGGATGAATTCCACAAGAAGCGGTGATTACTTATCGAGAAAGTCTAAAATGTGGCAAATTGTATTTGCCACTTACTCTAATCTTTGTTCTCTTTGAAGATGATTGATAGAGCCTCTCAACCATCAATAATGTCTCATATCAGGGCAAAAAGACCACCTTATTATTTCATCGTTATTAAAGCCTTCATAACTTCTTTTAAATAAAACATTTGGAACACTGTCAAGAGTTGTTAATACCTCTAATAAAATCACCAAACATTACGAGTCCCTTCAAAGGTCGTGATATCAAACGCATTGTATCTTACCATCTATTTGAGGAAGAATATGTCATTCTTGAGGATCTTCATGTTGATTGTGTCGTCTTAAAGGTTGTGATAATTGTAATGTCTTGTCCAGCAGGTCAGCAAACAAAGGCTCTTGAGTCGAATCCACTGGTTGTTGATTCTTCATCTCCTCGGTGTCACAACTACAAAGAAGCTACAAACGCGGATTAAAAATAAAATGTTTTCTTACCTAGATCTTGTTTCTTTTAAAAAAAATTTTTTTATTTTGATTTTGATAGATGTCGTCGATGAAAAGCCTCCACCACCTTTGCTACATTTACAAGATTTTTTATTGGCTCCTATGTGCATTCACTAATATCATATCCATGCCAATGGACAAGATATTCTAATTTATTTTAGCGCCGCCTTGAATCTAGGACTTCTTCCACTTCGAATTCTTCATTATTGTCTACTTCTATAAGAAGAGATGGAGCTTGTCTTCTTCTTGATATGTCTACTGTCTTGTATGGTTCAAGAAGAGATATGTGAAATATCGAATGGATTTTCATTGACTTTGGTGGGTGTAAATCATATGCAACTAGATTGATTTGAGTAGAAATAGAAAATGGTCTAAGCCTTTGATAGTCCAACTTGTTTCAAAGACAAGTGGTCTTGATATTGCGATGAAATAATCATACCTTATCACCCATGTAGAATGGTGGTTGTTCCTTTTGATAGACATCTTAGTAAAACAATCTACTATTATAAATATAGAATCATAAGTACCTAAGATTAGAAGATCCGTGATAAAATCTATAAAAACATAAGACCATGGTTATTATAGAATGGATAATAGTTGAAGAAATCCATAAGATCGATGACAAGGAGTTTTTAATCTTAAGCAAACATTATAAGATTATAGAAAATCTTTGATTGCATTCCATATTTGCGGCCACCAAAAATCCCTAGATATTAGTTTCAAAGTTTTATTGTATCAAAAATGTCATGCTGTTGAAAAGTCATGATGAGCTTGAAGAATACATAATCGAGCTTCATCTTCTGGAATATATAGGTGTCCTTCAAAATATAGTAGATTCTTCTTGAATTCAAACTTAGAAGTATTATGAGACTTTGAAGGATTTTTCTTAATATTATAAATAAGAGGATCACAAGATATACTTGACTGAACTTACTTAATGAAAGTTGAATCAATAGTTAGTGTTGATTTCATTGCTCAAAGATGAAGATGCTTTGACTTCAAAAAAATTATTCGTTATTAATCAAAAGCAACATCTCCTTCTTTTGGTCCAAGCTAAGATCGTCTAGAGAGTGCATCTAACAAACCTTGTTATTTTTCTAGTCGATAAATGATCTTGAATCCAAATCTTGACAAAGACATATTCTATCGGATTTGGCGAAGATTTAAAACACGTGCTCATATAAAATATTCAAGGTTCTTATGATTTGTTTAGACGGTGACTAGTCTAGGAGTACCTTCTAGATAATGGCACCATTCTTGAAATGAATCCACGATTACAAGAAGTTCTTTGTCATGGATCTCATAGTTAATCTCGGTTGTTGAAATTTTTTTGAAATGAAAAGCTACTGAGTGAAGTTTATCATCTGTTTCCATTTGTGATAATATGGTACCCAAAGCAAAATCTGATGCATTTATTTCCATAAAAAATGGCTTAGAAAAATCGACATGATATAAGATTGGTGCAAAAACAAAGGCTATCTTTAAAGCTTCAAATGCTACTTCCACTTCTTCATTCCATTGAGGTTTGTCTTTACAAGTCAAATGTATAAGTGGAGCTGCAACTTGAAAAAAGTCTTTGATAAAGATCCGGTAGTAGTTGGTAAATCTTAAAAAGCATTGGACATTTCTTATTTTTTTTCGGAACTTCCAATTTATAATAGCTTGAACTTTCTTAGGATCCATCATAAGTCTATCATTTGAAATGATATATCCTAAGAAGTCAACTTGAGTAGTGTGAAATATGTACTTTTTTATCTTGATATAGAGTCCCACACCTCTTATTTTTTGTAACACATGATGAACATGAAGTTTATGTTCTTTTGTATTCTTAAAATAGATTATGATGTTATCTAAGTAACAGATAATAAAATCATCTAAAAACTCTCGAAAGACATCATTCATTAGATGTTGGAATGCTACTGGTGAATTTGTAAGTCCAGAAGGCATGACATTATATTCGAAATGTTTATACCTTGTTTAAAATACAGTCTTCTATTCATCTACTTCTTTGATGCATATCAAATTATATGCTCTTCGTAGATCTATTTTTGTAACAAATCTTAGCTTCATTCAACTAATCAAGGAGTCTACATATTAAAAGTAGGAGGTATCTGTTCTTGATGGTGATTTTGTTGAGACCTTGATAATCAACACACATCTGCAATGATCCATCTTTTTTCTTTACAAATAAAATTGGAGCTCCTATTGGAAATTTGGAATGACATATAAAGTTCTTAGCCAGATTTTCTTCAATATACTTCTTGAGTTCACCCAACTTATTTTAAGATAAACTATAGATTTGTCCAAATGGTGGTTGTACTCCTTCTTAAAGATCAATTGAGCAGTCATAGGAATGATGTTCTGAAAGAGTATCCACATTCTTCTTTTCAAATATATCTTGAAAATCTTCATATTGGCTTGGAATGCTACTAGAAGTCTTTCCACTAATAGAAATAGGTATAGCATAAATGACACAAGGTGATCTTTCTTTTGCAGCATGCAAGAAAGCTCTTACACCTATAAATATCAATTTAATTCTACTAGACTTATGATTTTCTATTTGATTAGCTATACTCTTAGTTATACTTTTAGAAAAGTCAAGACTACTAGAAGTCCAAACTATTTTAGGATTATATTTTTTCAAGCGATGATAAATCTAAAATAATTGGATTAGAGGGAGATTTAATGATATTAAATATTACAAAGCTATTATGACCATTAGTTGCTACTTTTGTAAGAAAGGTTTCATGAGTAACATCTCCTGAAGACAATAGACGACCATCTATGACTTCTACATGAACAAGTTTAGTTTTCTTCACTATAAGTATGGCATGTCTTTTAGCAAATTCTTCATCTAAGAAACATGCTGAGGCTTTTGAATTCAATAAGGCAAAGGCTTTGTGATGTTTAGGTCCTAAAATAATATTTATGTTAAAACAAGAAGAGGATTCTGAGGAGAGAATAGGACCTTCACTATGTGTTGTACAAGGTTCCAGCCGCATAGTTCCTATTGTAGCTGGACAAATTTATTTTTCGACATACTATCTTCTTTGATAGTTGTAATCCTCATTTTATGGTTACGTCACTTCTTTGGAAAATGTTGAGCAGTGTGCTTAGGTTCTCGACAATATAAGCACAATCTTTCTTGACGACGATAAATCTTTTCTTGTTCAGTAAGAAGTTTGAAATATACTACATCAATTTACATATCCTCTACTTCTAAATATATGTATTGAAGAGATGTTGGTATTGCCATTGAATTATAGTAACGTTGAGGTCTATTTATACAGTTCTCAGATCAAAATTTAAAAAGACAATTGTCGCATTTCATAGCAAAGTTAATTGCTTGACTCAATGTTTGAGGATTAGGTAAGTTGAGCATTAATTTTTTTATCTCATATTTTAATCTGTAGAAAAATTGGCTAATAAGTACAACATCATCTCATTTGATATTAGTTATAAGTTGTCAAAATTATGAAGCATACAACATTACTAATAGATTACCTTATCGCAAAATACAGATCTTGTTGGTTGCAACATGAATTGCATCATGTTCTCTATATATGGATCAAAACTCTACCAAAAAAGCCTCTAGATTATCCAATATTGGATCTCATCATTCAAGAAAAGATGAAAACTATGATAATGCTAAACTTGAAAGAAGCGTATGAATGAATCTAAGTTGCGATCCTGGAGTTGAATAGCTTTGGAATTGAAGTTCAATCACAAGTTGTAATTGATTGATAAATCATCTAAACTTTGCTTTGGTGCCATCAAACTTCTCGAGTAGGGCAATTCTTGATTCTCTAACATTGAAAGGATGTTTCACAATAAAAAAAGGACATGATTTGGTTTAGATATTGAAGCAACTCCAATCATTTATATATCTTCACTTCTTGCCAATCTTATTGCTCTTTGTGGTGGTAAATTGAGTTGATGCATCGCAAGCATTAATTTCTTCAATTTCTCTTATATTTGTGTCATTGCAGTCTTTATTTCAGTAAGTTTTACCATGATAACACTTAGAAAAGAGAAGATGTCTAATATTGCTCAAGACAAATAAAAGAAAAGACTTGAGAAGAAAGAAAATACTAAGAATAATATCAATTTAGAAGGAGATAATCCGCAACTTCTAATACACTTATGTCTTATGAAGAGAAAGAGATAATCTATTTTTAATCAAGATTAAACAAAACTTTGATATTATAAGTGCATTCTTGTCGATAAGTTAAGGACAAGAACTTGACAAAAACAAATAAACAAGTGAGACTTTTTTCAAAAAAAAATGACAAAAGAGAAATAACTAAATATATATATTAAGGAAGAAACTAGAATGGCTATTGCCAAAAGATAAGAAAACTAGAGACCCTTGAAACTAGACTACAATCAAGCTATATATTAATTTTGAATTGAAGTTAATAATTAGAAAAGAAAAAATCATCACTAGAACTTCTACATCACTTTTTAAGTTGGCAGCTAAGTCACATTAATAAAGTTTTTGGAGTTTTTTTCACAATTTATAAGTTGGATTGAGCTAAAATTTCTTGAGAGTATAGAAGACTTACATTGACAATTGCATGCAAAATTTGATATCAAGTGGATGGTCAAATTAGAAGTTACAACTTATCAAAGTTCACTAATTAGAGTTAGGACTTATAAGAAAAATCTAAATTCCTTAAATATGAAAGTAACAAAGTAATTAGAATTTATATATGCTTGAGGCTCTTAAAAAGAGTATTTTTTAGCACTTTTGAATTAAATTTTGGATTATATTCTTATCATATGAATGAAATCTATTAGGATTTTTTAGATACTTGTGAAACATAACTTCATCTTCTATAACTAAGTGCCTGATGCATTCCCAAATAAGACATTATGTTGAGGTTACCACGAGCTATTTTTAAAATTCAACCAGAAGGTGAGAAGGCATAACAATAGTAAAATCTATTGACAAAATTACAACATGAGAGATATAACAAAGCAATCTCAGATAAAGGCTCAAATATAACATCTCTTAACTTAGGTAGTTACTTTGCAAGCCTAGTACATACTTTAGGACTTCAAGACAAGAAGATGTATATTAATGGCTCTTTAATATGTAACAATACTTCCAACTATCTAGGACAAATACCACTAAAGGAATTATTTATGTACCTAGCTATCTGAGAGATGCGACAGCCATTTAATGCAATATTGAGTTTAAAGCTATGGAGCTTAAGGTGGATTTTATGATTGGAAGGAGATTGAGATTGAGTTTAAGAATCAATTTTGATTTATTAATGCAAAGAAGATAACACGCTATTGTCATGTAACACAACTAATAGATGAAAGAATGTAGAAATTATTATAATGTAGGAGATCTTAGTTTAAAGTATTAGAGCAAATTATCTTAGAAATATAGTTAATAGTCAAAAGGATAGTAAAACTAAATGATACCAATGCTGCCTTTTCAGAAAGATGACTTCTACTTACTTTGTAGGACCATAAATAAAGCAAAACAAAGTAGATTGGAAAATTAAATGATATAAGCATCTTTAAAAGGAAATTAAGAGTAAATTCTAGCAAAATTTACTTAAAAAAACTAGATATTGATACCCAGAGAGGGCCGGTTAAGAATTAAGGTCGAAATCCGATCTTGAGGCACAAAATCGAGTCTCAATGATGATTGCAGAGTTCTTTTGTAGATTGGAGAATGAAATTTGATAGAAGACTAGGTAAGATTTCTATGAGCATTAGTTTTGGGTGATTTGGATTCGTAATGACTTTGTAAGAGCTTGACAAAATCAAGTATGTTTTTGGATGACTTGAATTTTGTGAAATAAAATAGGGTTGATATTTTGAGTAATTTCAAAAGTTTTATAATAGATCTACAAGCAAAATTTTGTAGGTTAATGGTTATAGTTGTGTTTAATATTTGTCATAAATTTTAGCTTGATCTAACGGTTGAATTGAAGATTATTGAGGTTTAAGTGGGTCAAGGTCTCAGAAAGTAGAATTTTAGGTCCAGTGAGGGTTTTTAAGATTTCTTACAATCTACTAGTTGGATTCGAGTGAAATTTATAAATGAAGATAGTAGACTTATTTTTCTATGTATATGAAAAGTTTGAGATCAATCAAACAATGAGAAAGAGAGATATTGGCTTTGAGAGATTAGCATCAAGGTTGGAGATGGAAGTCGGCAAATACGTGAGCACGTTTTTGATGTTATCGTCTATTTAGTAATATTGATCCTTTTTAAATTTTTTGTACTTTTTTTGAACTTAGTTTTTAAAAAATGAGCCAAATTTGAGTTAAGATCAACGATTCATTCATTAGTTATTGAGGTTTTAATTTATTGTAGAAATTACTAGGATTTAATTAGGATTTGATTTAGGATTAGGATTTTGTTAGGATTTAAGGTTTGGTTAGGCTTTGGTTTAGGATTTAGGATTTGATTAGGATTTGATTTAGGATTATGGTTTGATTAGGATTTGATTTAGGGTTAAGATTTGGTTAAGATTTAATTTAGAATTTAAGATTTGGTTTATGGTTAAGGTTTGATTTAGGGTTTAGGATTTGGTTTAGGATTTAAGGTTTGGTTAGGGTTTGATTTAAGATTTAGGATTTGGTTAGGATTTGATTTAAGATTAGGATTTGGTTAGGATTTAGTTTAGGATTTAAGGTTTGATTAGGATTTGATTTAGGGTTTAGGATTTGATTAGGTTGATGTAAGGTTTGATTAGGATTTGATTTAGGATTTAGAATTTTATTAGGATTTATTTAGGATTTAAGATTTAGTTAGTTTTTGGCCTAAATTTTGAATGAAGTCGAATAGGATTTTAATAAGGATTAAATTAAGATTGAATTGAGATGTATTTGAGATATATTTGTGATCATTCTAATATTTCTTTAAGATTTTTTATTATTTCTTTGTAATTTCTTTGAAGTTTCTTTGAATTTGATTAAAGCTTACTTAGCATTGTTATGGTCTAATTAGAGTTTAGTTAGTGTTCTATTAGAGTTAGGATTTTATTGTTGCAATTTCTATTCTACCTTCCACAGTCAGGTGCTCAGAGCATTCTCAAGCAAGACTTCACATATTACGACAATGCAATCATTTGACAAAACTTTTATAATGTAGGTCGATGCAAAATTATGTCTTTTAATTCAAGTCTCTATGTCTTGAAATTAACAATGTTTCAGAGGCAGAGATATGGATTGATTTCTACAAAATTTAAAATCTAAAATCGAGTGAGAAATAGAACTAAGAAATCTACAAACATTAAAAGAGGCAATTAAGATTGTAGAGAGGGTCAATGCTATAGATTTAACAAGTTGACAAGCATGACCTATAATACAAAGTCCTATGTTGCTATCTAATATTATGATACAACAATGAATGCCAACAAAGATTGATGCCTTATAAAGAGCATTGACACTACAAAAATGATAAATTTTGATGCAAAAAGAATGTATTTTTATTGTTGAGAGCTAGGCTATTAAATTAAAAATTTTCCAAAATGTCAAACTTCAATCACCGATAAAATTAGGTGGGTTTGCAATCTCAAGTCTCATAAAATTGATAATGAGACAGAGCAAAGAAACAAGGCTTCTCAATAAAGATATCAAAGGCAAATATTGGAAATAGCTATTGTCTCAGAGATAAATGGCATGGCCTCAAACAACTATACAAAGAGTTAATTAGTGCAACTAACGGGAGTACTAAGTGGACAACTATGTTAAGTGCTTATCGATTGTTGCTCTACATAAGATTACATCTCAATTAAAATTATTGACTAATTTGAAATTAAAACTAAGGTAAATAAGGAAGAAAGTATATACCTTACAAATGATTAAGAAAATGTATTAAGTAAGACATGTGAAGAAAAAACCTTGAAGTTGATTGATACCTACTTCCTAAGAGATAAAGTCAAACTAATAAAGCTAAAATATGATGTTATTTCTAGTATGCCATGGCTAAAGATGAAAAATAAGTAAGTTGATTGGATAGGAAGTACAATCTCTTTCAAAGATGATAGATGCCATGAGACTTTTCGTATCTCCATATGAAGTGAAGAAAAAAAAAAATCTACAAATAAAGACTAACTCGTAGGAATGACCTTTATAAAGAAAAAAATACAACATAAACAATTAGTATATATGGTGGTTTCAAATCTTGCATCAGTGATAAAAAAGATAGCCAAAGGAATAGAATGAGCAAAGTAATTCATACAAGAATATCGAAACATCTTCCCAATCAATCTACCTAATGGTCTACTTCTTGGACAAGGTGCCTTCTTTCATATAAAACTTTTTCTTAGAGCCAAATCAAGAAGTCGGGTAATTTATTGCCTAATATCAAATGAACTTGAAGAGTTATAGAAAATATTGAATAAATTCTTAGACAAGGGCCTTATTTCAAAAAGCACATCACTATAGGGAGCATATATATTCTTTGTATCCAAAAAAGATGGTCGACTTTAGCTTTGCATCAACTATCGAGGCTTCAATAAGTAGACTGTTAAAAATGTATATTCACTTCCACGCATAGATGATCTTCTTGATCAACTTTAAGGTGTGACCATCTTTAGCAAATTGGATCTTTGTGGTGGATATTGACAAACATCTATTGCAAGAGAGGATATTAAAAAATGGCATTTCATGTGCACTATGGACATTTTGAATGGCTTATTTTACCTTTTGGCCTCACCAATGCTCCAGCCTCTCTTATAGGTCACATGAATAGATTATTTTGGAATCTTTTGAATAAATATTTAATTGTCTTCATTGATGATATCCTTATATATAATAAAATCCTTGAAGAGCTTAAACAAGACCTATTAGAAATACTACGTCGGATATAAGATAGTTGCTTTTATTGCAAGCAATCAAAGTATGAAATTTGGAAGTTAAAAATCACCTATTAGGGGTATATGGTGTCCTCCAAAAGCATGCACATAGAAAAAGATAAGATGAAAGTAGTAGAAGATTGGCCAAACCCTTAAGGATACTTTTGAAGTTTGCTCATTTTTAGGCCTTGCTAGATATTATTGTTGTATTATTTGGTAATTTGTCCACATTGCTATTTCATTGAAAAACCTATTGGAGAATGATAACCTATTTGAGTGGAAATTAGAGTAGTAAAGTACCTTTGATAGGTTAAAGAATGTACTCATTATTCCTCCAATATTGCAACAGTATAATTTCAATCTTCCTTGTATACTTGACTTTAATACTTTCAACTTTGTTATTGGAGCAGTCTTTCAAAAAGACTTTAGTAGGGGCCTTAAACTTGTGGCATAACAATTACGCAAGCTTAGAAGGATAGAGTGTAATTACTCTATACGTAATTGAGAGTAATTAGCGATTATACATGCTAGAAAGGTGTAGTAATACTTTTTGCTACAAAAGCCAATGGTTATTTGAATTGACCATCAATCTTTGCTATATGATTTAAATTTGGAAAATTTGAAATTAAAACATCATCATTAGGAAGAATAGTTATAATTTTTTGATATTTATCTTAAGTACAAGTAAGAGCGATAACTTACTATGTCAGATAGCTCATTGCAAGGACCAGATTTGAAGGCTAAATTAGAAGATAAGATAGAAGTTATTACTATTAATAGTGTTATTTTAGATCTAACCAAAGAAGCAGAATCGAAGAAAACTATGCATTGGAATACATAACATCAAAATTATAGTCTTAGTGATGGATTGCTTTATTTCAAGAAGCAGATTTATATACCTAATAATATTATGCTCTAAATGTGTGTACTTTCAGAGGGATATGACATCCCAATATCTAGACATCTAGGACAAGAGAAGACTCTAGAATGGATCTTAAGGACATGATTTTAGGTAGGTTTGTATTGTGATGTTTGAGCTTTCGTGCTCATTTGCAAGATATATCAATGTAATAAAGCACGCAACATATTCTACTATTTACGATACATAGGAAGTATGTGACTATGAATCTCATCACATATTTGTTGTAGATGCCTCATAATCACACTGCCATTGTCAACTTTATAGATTCTCTTGAAGCAACTTTACTTGATTGTAATGCAATCAAATATTTATGCTCGAGCACTTACATGGATTTTTTTTAATATTACCTTTTATCACCATAGATTATCTCGTGTCATTGTTTCAAATTGGGATCTATAATTCATAAGAAGTTTTTGACAAGCCTTATTTAAGCTACTAGGCACATAATTTGTATTGTATATAGCCTTCTATTTCCAGATAGATAGACAAACAGAGCGTAGAAATTGAATCTTGGACGATATGCTGTAGGTATTTGTGGTAGTTCATTATGATGACTAGGATGAATACTTGACACTGTCATAATATAACATAGCTAAGAAGTAAAAGAGTGTAGAAATTATTATATTATAGAAGATCTTAGTTCAAAATATTATAGAAAATTATCTTTAAAATATAAATAATAGTAAAAAAAGGTAATAAAACTAAAAAGTATTGATATTGCTTTTTATAAAATAAGCTTCTATTTATTTTATAGGACCATTAATAAGATTAAATAAAATAAATTATAAAATTAAATAATGTAAGCATATGTAGGAAAGAATTAAGAGTAGATTTTAGTAAAATTTACCTCAAGAAGCCAAGAATTAATACCTAGAGAGAACCAATTATCAACTTGGATCAAAATCACATCCTAAGGTAAAAAATCAGATACCTATGGCAACTCCACGGTTCTTTTGGAGATCAAAGAATAAATTTTGATAGCAAAATTGATGAGATTTCTATAAGCATTGGTTTTATGTGATTTAAATTTGTAATGACTTTGTAAGAGCCTTAAAAAATTAAGATTGTTTTAGATGATTCAATTTTTTATGAAATAAAATAATGTTGATGTTTTAGGTAATTTTAAGAGTTTTTTAGTAGATCTATAAATGAAATTTTGTAGGTTAATGGTTATAATTATGCTTAGTATGTATTATAAATTTTAGCTTAATTTAATAGTTAAATTGAGGGTTATTGAGGTTTAAGTAGATCAAGGTCTTAGAAAGTTGAATTTTAGATGTAGTGAGAATTTCTAAGATGTCTTGTAATCTATTTAATAGATTGTGTGTGGATAGTAGACTTATTTTTTTATGTATATAATAATTTTGAGATCAATTGAATGGTGAAAAAGGGAGATGTTACTACTGAAAGATTAGTATGAATATTAGAGAAGGAAGTCGGCCAACATTTGAACAAAATTTAGGATTTTTCTTCCATTTGGTAAGCATGATTGTCTTTGAATTTGTTGTACTTGTTTATAACTAAGAGATTGAAAGATATATAAAATTCTAAATAAGATTGATGGTTTAGTCAAAAGATATTCAGGTTCTAAACTACCTTAGGATTTGGTCAAGATTTGGTTTAGGATTTAAGATTTGATTAGGATTTAATTAGAATTTAGTTTAGAATTTAGGATTTGGTTAAAATTTGATTAAGGTTTGATTAGAATTTGGTTTAGAATTTAGAATTTCTCTAAAATTTGATTAAGATTTAAGATTTGTCTAAGATTTCATTGAAGTCTATTAGGATTTCAATTAGGATTAAATTAGAACTTCATTAAGATTTATTTAAGATATATTGTAATTATTTTAATATTTTTTAAGGCTACTTAAAGATTCTTTTAAGATTTATTGTAGAATATCATTCAATTCCTTTAAGATTTTTTATTATTTCTTTTATAATTTCTTTAAAGTTTTTTTTTAAAATTTGATTAAAGCTTGTTTAGCATTGTTAAGATTTAATTTGAGTTTATATAATATTCTATTAGAATTATGATTTTGTTATTATAATTTCCATTCTATCTTTTATAAGCAAGTGCATAGTGCACTCTCAAGCAATACTTCACATAATACAATAATGTCCTTGGAGTTTGCTTATAATGATAGTATTCAAGTAACTATCAATCCTTCACCATTTTATCTTAAAACTAGTGAGCATCCAATTACGCTAGTAATTCTCTATTATCCTATCTATATTAACAACTTGACAATAGAGGAGTTTTTACAACGGCTTACAACGGCCTTATAAGAAGCACAATACTGCCTTCTTATTTGATAAAATTGATAGAAGCAATATGCGGTTAACCATTAGTAATACAAAACCTTATGGGAGGATAATCAAGTGTTACTTTCCAATGCCAACTTGCCACTTGCTATATCAATCCAAATCCATAAATTGACACCTCAATGGCTTGAATTTTTTTATATTTCTATAAAAAAAATATTGATGTTGCATATTGCCTCGAGCTTTTGCTACATATTTACATTCATCTAAACTTCCATATTTTGCAACTAAAAAAATTTCATATTGAGTCAAAGCACTTTTCGGATTTACACCAACCACTAGCACTATTAATTGTAGTTGATGATCAACAAGAATACGAAGTGAACAACATTTTTGAGCATTACTATCTTTGCCGTGGTAGTAGACATTGACAACTTCAGTACAAAATTCTTTGAAAAGATTATTTCATCTATGATGCAATGTGGGAACCTGCAAAGAACTTCATCTATTGCCAAGAAACAATTTGGAAATACCATCAGGTATAAAATGAGGACGTTCTGAATTAGTAGAAGAAAATTAATTGTAACAAGATATAGATAAGATATTTATAATGTTGACACATAAGGATAGATAGTTAGAACCATGTTTGAAAATTTGTGGAAGTTTCTAGAATTAGGGCTAGATTAGTGGACTACATAAGATCCACCATAGAATATTTTAGAAAGAACTTAAGGTAGATATCTAGGTGGGTTCTATCATCTATGAACATTTTAGTAAGTCTAGGATGGTAGAACAAAGTACAAATAGGTTTGGACAAGGCCTTTTGGACATCTAGTCAGGTATGGCTTTGGACTTTCTTTTTTAGTAAAGCTTGATTTTACATCTTTCTATTTAGTTATTGTTAGGGACATAGTCACTAGAACTTTCTAGAGACAAGTTTCTAGAACCTTCTAGAAGCAAGTCTCTAGAACCTTCTAGAAGCTTCTTAGTTGGTAGAAGATATTAGGGACATAGTCCTTAGAACCTTCTAGAGACAAGTTTCTAGAACCTTCTAGAAGCAAGTCTCTGGAACCTTCTAGAAGCTTCCTAGTTGGTAGAAGTTGCTTGAGAAGCTTCTTAAATAGGAGTATATATTGGAATCGAGGCTGAAGAGTTCTTCAGTCTCGACAATACATCTCTTGGAGCTCTAGCTCACCTCTCTGGTGTTGTATTCATCTGATTAATCTAGCTCTTGCCAGTTCTTCTTGAACTTCTTGTTAGATCTCGAGCATGTATTTCTGTGTCCGTGACAGTTTGTCGAGACTTCACTCACCTCACATATCAGAGCTACTTTCTTCCTCGTTAGAGTGTGGATTATCCTTCTACTTGGAAGTGTACTAGCATTTTAGAGGTTGCGGATTACCCTCTTCTAAACTGATACTTCTTTTGTTACAATATTGGAGTCTTATTCTTCTTGGAGAAAGTGGATTACTCCTTTTTTTGAAGCTCTTAAGGCATTTTAGAGGATGCGGAGTATCCTCCTTTAAACCAATATTGTCTTCTTGTATAATCATTTCTGTCTTTCTCTTAGAATGGTCGGAGGCCAAGTCATTAGTATGACAGAAAGTTCGGAGTCCAAGTTGGATGCTATCATGAATGCCCTCGCTACGTTATTGCAAAGAATTGCAGAAATTGAAGGAGTCGTGGCAAGGCTTCATAATGATGGAGCATCTAGGATGGCACAATCTAGGTTGCACCAGCCTCAAACTTCTGCACTTGGAGAAGCAACTTTGCCTTAGGTTCGACAAGCACTGCTCGTTCTATAACATTAGAAGCCCCGAGTTAGCCTTCCAGACAAGTTTGATGGTACGCATTCCAAGTTTCGAGGATTCGTCAACCAAATCAGGTTGATAACAGTTTTACAGCCCGAACACTATCCAACGGAGGAGTCATGTGTTGAGCTTGTTGGAACCTTACTTACAGGGCAAGCTCTATCATGGTTTGGTCCTTTGTTTGAGAAATGATCGTCCATACTAAACAACTTTGAAACCTTTTTGGAGGCGTTTGCAGAAGTATTTGGTGAATACGACAAAGTTCGATGGGCTATAACAAAGATCTGGTCACTACGACAAGGGATGCGCTCTATATCAGTTTATGCATCGGACTTCAGGCAATTAGCATGCGACATCAATTGGGACGAAGAAGTGTTGATGAGTCAATTCTATTGAGATTTAAGGGACGATGTATAGGATTTGCTGTTAACTCTTCCTGATCTGTAAATGCTCAACGAAGCTATTAGCCAAGCTCTGAAGTGCGATAATCGCCTATTCCAACGTCCCCAAGACCAATGTTCAAGACAACATACGGTTTGCCACGTCCCAACTATGTTGGTAAGCAGCGTGAATTCACATTCAGAGGTAGACGACATGCAAATTGATGCGGTACGTGTCAAATCCGTTACTTTAGAAGAAAAAAAGCGACGTATGGAGGAAGGTCTATGCTTGTATTGTGGTGAAGAAGGCCACAAAGTCGGAAATTGCCCCAAGAAGCAAAATTGATGTATTGTCAAGACTAGGAGCATGTTTATTCAGGAAACCGAGGATGCCTAGCCACAATAGGAATCGTGCGGTTGGACAGTGAAATATCGCAACAACAACCAGGTTCCTTTCTTTCTGCTCAACTTGCCTTTTGTTTTAAAATTCCTTTGCTTATTGGCCCTCAGAAACTGAGAACCTTAGCATTATTAGATTCAGGAGCATCTGCTTGTTTCTTAGATGAAGAATTTGCGAAGCGTCATAAGATCCCTTTAGTACAAAAATCCAAACCTGTTCACATTGAGGTCATAGATGGACGACTTTTATTGTCTGGTAGTCTCACCGATGAATCAGAACCTATAGAAGTGACGTTTAAGGACCATAGTAGTCATATTATTTTCAATATTATTAGAACCCCATCAAATTATGTTATTCTTGGTCTTTCTTGGTTGGAAAAGCATAATCCATCCATAGATTGGAGGTTACGAAAGATGACCTTTCCCACAAAACCACCCAAGAGCAAGCCTAGTAGAAAACCCCAAATAGAGAAATCCTTATTCATTGGAGCAAGAGCGTTTATAAGATCATCTAAGGAAGGCACACCGTTTGTCATTTATGCGGCTCCAACTATCGACAAGAAGATCTCGACAGAAAGTATACCTGAGCAATATAAGGATTTTAAAGACGTGTTTCAAAAGAAGAATGCCGACATGCTATCGGAACACTAACCATATGATTGTGCCATAGACTTACAGGTAGGAGCACAACCGCCTTTTGGCCTGATCTACAAACTATCGCAGACGGAGTTGGCAGCGTTATGGAAGTACATCGATGAGAATCTAGCCAAGAACTTCATCCGTCATTCAAAATCGTCAACTGGAGCACCCATCTTATTTGTGAAGAAGAAAGTTGGCTCGTTGCAGATGTGCGTGGACTATCGAGGCCTCAACAAGGTAACAAAGAAGAATCGTTACCCATTACCCTTGATTTCTGGTCTCTTACAAAAACTTGGACGTGCAAGGATCTTTACAAAAATTGATCTAAGGGGAGCTTACAACCTCGTACGAATCAAGGAAGGAGATGAGTGGAAGACAGCGTTCCGTACAAGGTATGGCCATTTTGAGTATAATGTCATGTCCTTTGGTCTTACCAATGCTCCAACGATCTTTCAACATATGATGAATGACATTTTTTGAGAGCACCTTGATGATTTTGTTATCATCTATTTAGATGATATTCTGATATTCTCTAAAAATGAGAAAGAGCATGAAAAGCACGTTCGTTTGGTCTTAGAAAAAATACGCAAGCGAGGACTATATGCCAAGTTGGAGAAGTGTTTATTTTACTTAATAGAGATGGAGTTTTTGGGATTCATTGCGACTACTGAGGGCTTGAAGATGGATCCCAAGAAGGTGGAAGCAATCGTGTCTTGGGAGGTTCCGAAGACGGTTAGAGACGTACAATGCTTTCTTGGTTTTGCTAACTTCTATCGAAAATTCATCAAGAATTACTCTCAAGTTGCTGCTCCTCTCACTCGGTTGACATGCAAGGATAAGCTGGAATGGGGACCTCTAGCGAAGAAGGCGTTTCAAGACCTGAAGATCGCATTTACTACGGCTCCAATCTTGGTACATCCACACTTTACAAAGGCCTTTTATTTAGAAACTGATGCTTCGGATTTTGCTTTGGAAGCTGTACTTTCATAAATGGGAGAAGAGAAGAAGCTCCATCCAGTTGCATTCTATTCTCAAAAGTTCTCTGCTGCTGAAATCAATTATGAGATCCACGATAAGGAACTTCTTGCTATAGTGGATTCTTTCCAAGAATGGCGTCACTTTCTTGAAAGAGCTGCACACCTAGTGACCATATACACAGATCACAAGAATTTGGAGTATTTCATGTCGGCTCAAGTTCTAAATCGACGTCAAGCTCGGTGGAGTATGTCGCTATCTAAGTTCGATTTTGTTATCACTTATCGACCTAGAAAGCAGCAAGGACTATCTGATACCTTATCGAGGAGATCGTATCTTGTACCAAAGGCTGGAGAAGCAACGTTTGATCAATAATGTATGACGTTATTGAAGTCAGAGCAATTTCGGCTTTGTGCTACTATTATGCCAATTGATGCTGATTTCCTGAATCAGGTACGTGCCGTAACCATTGAAGATTCAGTAGCCATTGATATCAAGCAGCGTATCAATGATGACAAGTTCAAGATGGAAGGAGATCTTTTATACTTTGAGCAGCGATTGTATATCCCAAAAGGACCAGTACAACTCCGAGTTCTTCAATCTCCCCACGATTTTTCAACTGCGGGACATTTTGGATTCAACAAGACCTTGGAGCTTATTTCTCGAGATTTTTAGTGGCCCCAAATGTGGAAGGATGTGAAAGATTTTGTCCTCTCCTATGACATCTGTTCAAGATCCAAGAATCCTCGGCATCGCCCTTATGGACTCCTACAGCCATTGCTGATTCTACGTCGACTATGGTCTTTAGTTTCCATGGACTTCATCACGGACCTGCCATCATCGAACTCATTTGACAGCATCTTTGTCGTGGTAGATCGGCTTACAAAGATGGCACACTTTGTCCCTTGCAAGAAGACATCATCCAGTGAAGTCACAGCAAGACTCTGTCTCGATAATGTGTATTGATATCATGGACTATCAGATGATATCGTATCAGATCAAGGAACCCAGTTCGTATCAAAGTTTTGGAGATCTCTCTTTGAGATACTGAAGGTGGATATCAAGCTTTCTTCGGCTTTTCATCCTCAAATTGACAGCCAAACGGAACAGGTGAACAAAGTCTTGGAACAATACTTACAATGCAGCATCAACTACCAGCAAGACGATTGGACCACATATCTACCGCTAGCCGAGTTTGCATATAACAACACCCTCCATGCGTCGACTCAATACACACCATTCTTTTTTAACTATGGATATCATTCAAAGCTTGATTTATTGAGTCCGACAATTAATAATAATCCAGCAGCTGAAGGATTTGCGAAACAACTATCAGAGCTTCAAAATGCGTTGAAGCTTCAATTATAATCCGCTCAAGAATCCTACAAGGCGTTTGCAGATAGATTTCGGAATCAAGTACCTACTTTCAAAATTGGAGATAAAGCATGGCTTCTTCGACAGAATATCAAGACCAAGTGACCATGTGATAAGTTGGACTATCGAAGATTGGGACCATTTATCATCCAGAAGCAAATCAATCTAGTGGCGTACCGTCTGGAATTACTGGCTTCTATGAAGGTACATCCAGTCTTTCATATTTCTCTGTTGGAGCCTTATCGAGAGTTGTCTTTTCCTGGAAGAGTGCAATGTCTGCCACCTAGTATTGAGATCGAGAACCACAAGAAATACGAGGTTGAAATGGTACTGGATTCACGGTAAAGATAGGACAAGTTGGAGTATCTTGTTCATTGGTGCGGCGACAACATTAATGAGCAAACGTGGGAGCCAACTAAAAATCTCGCCAATGCGCCGCAAAAGGTACAGGAGTTTCATCAACAACATCCTCATAAACCTAAGCCGGTTTGATGATAGCTTCCTTCTAAAGCTTGCTCACCCAAGAATATAAGAAAAGGAGAGAGCACCACTAAAATTTGCAGTTGATGTAGTTATTTTCTCGAAGATAAAGTAGAATTTTTTCAGTAGCCATAGTTTGGTCTTCTGATATGGATAGCCAAGAGATAGATACTATGCCAATCAGATTATCTCAATTGACTAGCTCACGAAGGCGACCCCGAGATAAAGAACTGCCTATACCATGACGACGACGGAGAATACCGAGTAACCGACCACTGGTGATTGTATTTGAGTGTGAGCCTGCTTACGATGGTCAGCCAGAAGGCGTGTTTGTAAGACAATTTCATAATGATGACACGGAAGTTCATGCTTGGTCAGAAGTCGAAGGAGTGGGCCACTATCGTTGGCTTCAAGGGCCGATAAACCACTTGTCTCATGAACAACAGTTGGAATTTATAGCAGACGTTATGTGACAAATCTTCATTTTCTTGCCTTAGTATTGATTAACAACAACATTGCTTCTCGGAGACCTCGAAGCTAAAGGAAGGGGTGATGTTAGGGACATAGTCCTTAGAACCTTCTAGAGACAAGTTTCTAGAACCTTTTAGAAGCAAGTCTCTGGGACCTTCTAGAGACAAGTTTCTAGAACCTTCTAGAAGCAAGTCTCTGGAACCTTCTAGAAGCTTCTTAGTTGGTAGAAATGTTAGGAACATAGTCCTTAGAACCTTCTAGAGACAAGTTTCTAGAACCTTCTAGAAGCAAATCTCTAGAACCTTCTAGAAGCTTCTTAATTGGTAGAAGTTGCTTGAGAAGCTTCCTAAATAGGAGTATATATTGGAATCGAGGCTGAAGAGTTCTTCAGTCTTGATAATACATCTCTTGGAGCTCTAGCTCACCTCTCTGGTGTTGTATTCATCTGATTAATCTAGTTCTTGCCAGTTCTTCTTGAACTTCTTGTTAGATCTCGAGCTTGTATTTCTGTGTCCGTGACATTTATGTTTTGTTCTATTTCCACTTACATAGTTTTGTCTTTTGTATCCTATTCTGTTTAGTTCTATTCAATTTTGTTTTGGTCCATTTTGTCTTACTTTGTAATGAGGTTTTATATTGCTGAGGATTAAAAGAGTCTTAGACTCTCAAGATAGATAGGTCCTATTTCAATTAATGTAAAAATAATTAAAAAACACTTATAAATATATAAAATAATTATCCTTCCATATATTATAAAAAATAAGATAATTAAGCCACCTTATATAATTAAGATGATTAAAATAAAATATTTTTATTAAATTCAAATGATATTAAAATAAATCTATTATAAAAAATTTATAAATAGCTAAAATATTATATTATAATCATAAAAAAATTATAATAAAAAATTTATAATTAAAATTTTAGTATATCATTTCATTATATCTCTTGATTTATTAACACATCCAAAAATTCAAGTCATAAGTGTATCAAAGAAGAATTCATAAAGATCTTTAAATTTATAATTTCAAGGTATAAAGAGCTTAAAAGCCAAAATTATAAAATTTCATAGCAAACAACAGTAATAAAATAAGGTTGATGAAATGAGAGATAAGTTTTACTTCAAAGTTTATGACATCAATAGAGTACTTCAACTTTTGATAAAGACATGTAGGATCATGAAGAAGATATTGAACATTAAAGATGATGATTATGGATTTAGAGTTTAATAATTAAAGTAGAATAATTGACTGCATTTTTAATTTCGACTTCAATTCAAAAAATTTATATTAAATATCATAGGCATATATATTTACTTCAATAATTATTTTAATAATATGAATAAATAGAAGTAAGTAAAAATAGATAAATTTGATAATATCTTGTATAGAAGCTTTAGAAAAGCTTCATAGATGTAATTTCACATTTATATGTATCTATGGATGATTAATAGGTTGAATACTTAGCTAACAAGTTGGCCTTATATTGTACATATTGGTAACTTGTCATATACATACAAAAAACTTGTCTTGCAAAGTTAGATATATGTTTGAAGTTCTATAGAATGTCTCCACATAGCTTCTAATAAGATAGTATATATAGAGGCAAAAATGAAGTCTTCTTTATTCTTGTCAATTTTTTTTCCTTCTAATCTAGTTTCAAGGATCTTTAGTTTTCTTATCTTTTGGCAATAGCCATTCTACTTTCTTTTTGAATATACATATTTAATTATTTTTATTTTGTTATCTATCTATGAAAAAAGTCTTATTTATTTATTTACCTTCATTAAATTTTTATCTTTGATATTAAAGCTAAAATTATTGAAAGACAAAGAATGATCTTCATGAAATTTATTATAAGTATAGAATTAGTTTTTATGTGAAAGCATAAAAAGAATATCTTATAATAATCAAAATATAAAAATTTAGATATTTAATTACTAATTTTAATAATATCACCAAATATTGGATGTATCTTCTAAATTGATGATATTAAAAATATTCCATTTGAACATTAATTTATGAAAGATTATGTTTTTTTTTTGAGGATCTTTATCTCTTTTTTGTAATCTTGAAGGATGTGACAATTTTAATTTCTTATTTGATAAATCAACAAATGTTAGCTTTTAAATTGAATTAGTTAATTATTGATTTTTCATCTCTTTAGTGCCACTAATACAAATAGATAACAAATAAGAAAAGAAGATAAAATAAATTCTTAATTGAATCTTTTTTCTTTTATAACAAAATATTTTTTGATTTTTTTATCTTATTTTCATACACGTTATTGATAAAAAAACACCAATCTTCTTTAGTACATTTGAAAGATTTTTGAATAGCTTCTATATATAAGATTCTTAGGTGGTTCTCATTGATATCACAATTATGCTATTATACAAGATATTCTAATTTATTATTAAACATAAGAATTCAATAAATATAAATAAATAATTAAAATATTTCTTAAAAAAATAAAAAATATATATATTAAAAAAGAAAATAGAATGGCTATTGCCAAAAGACAAGCAAACTAAAGACCCTTAAAACTAGATTAGAAGCAAGAAAGGAATTGACAAGGATGAAGAAGACTTCATTCTTAACTCTATACATACTATCTAACTAGAAGCTATGTGGCAACATTCTATAGGACCTCTAACATATCCAACTTGTAAGACACATGTTTAACTTCCAATAAAAGTTTTTTGTATATTTACTACTTGTCCAACTTATACCACAAGTTATCAACATATGCAACATGTAACCAACTTTTTGGCCAAGTATTCAATCTATCAATCACCTATAAATATATATAAATATGAAATTGCATCTATGAAGCTTTTCAAAAGCTTCTATATAAGATATTATCAAATTTATCTACTTTTATCTATTTCTACTTATTCATATTATTTAAATTATTATTTAAATTTATATGAAAGTTTATAACATCTATTTCAATACCTTTTTAAATCTAAATCTTCTTCCACCTCAAAAACTTGATTATTATTCACTCTTATAAAATAAAGCAACATTTGTCTTATTCTTGATATATTTGTTGTCTATTGTCGCTTAAAAAGTAATATGTGGAATAAAAGATGGATCTTTATAAATCCTAATATATAAAATTAATGAAAAATCAGATTAATTTATTCACAAAAAGAAAATAATCTAACTCTATTATAATTTATCTTATCATAAGGTCAATTGATTTTGATATTATAATAAAATAATCTTATTTTATTATAAATATAAAATTGATGTTATTTCTTATGATAGACATTTGCATTGAGATTTTATTTTTTTTGAGCTTTTGTTAGTTGTGCCTTCATTATTGCACGTAGCTTTGATGAATAGTTTGCCAAATCTTCTATGATAGGAATTAATTTTTAAGTAGTTAAAATTATTAAATTATGAA
The DNA here is from genome assembly GCF_059467195.1 of Physcomitrium patens. Taxonomy (NCBI): domain Eukaryota; kingdom Viridiplantae; phylum Streptophyta; class Bryopsida; order Funariales; family Funariaceae; genus Physcomitrium; species Physcomitrium patens. Next base: position 13,864,336 of record NC_143419.1, on the reverse strand, counting down.
TAATAATTATAATTATAATAAAAATATTTATTGAGTAGAAAAATGTATCATATTATTATAAAAAATTCTTTTAATGGTAAAAAAATTATCAATTCATCTTCATGATAGTTAATAGTTCATTTTATATACTAGTCTAAAACTAAATTTATTTGTTTTGTTTGTCCATCAGCTATAGGATACAAAGCAAAAGATAATTTTATATCCACCTTTAATAACTTAAAAATATTTTTTCAAAATTCTTATACAATTTTAATTTTCTTGTTCAATATAATATTTTTCAATAATCTATATTAACAATAAGTATAGCCAAAGAAAAATTTAGTTGTATCTTTACTTATAATATTTTTTATCTCTCTCTCTCTCTCTCTCTCTATATATATATATATATATATATATATATATATTTTGTGAAATAATATAATAACATATATATATATATATATATATAGAGCTATAAGAGCTTAAGATTGAACAATCTGTGATAAAATCCTATCAGACATGCATATTTATTTAGATAAAAAGAATTAGGATATATATGTTATTTATAGATTTTAAAATATATTATAATAAAGCTTCATAGACATAAATTTGACTTTAGATGTGTTTGTACTTGATTGATAGTTTAAAAATTTAGACAACAAGTAAACCACATATTATATGTATTAATAGCTTGTGATACAAATAATCATATGGCACATATATATGAAACTTATCTTATAAGTTAGACATGTATTTTACAAGTTGGACATATATTGAAGGTCCTCTAAAACATCACCACGTAGCTTCTACTTAGATATATATATGGACACAAGAGTGAAGACTTCTTCACTCTTATCAATGCCTTTCTAATCTTTAGTCTTATTTCAAGAGTCTTTAAACTACTTGTCTTTGATAATAGTCATTTTAGTTTCAATATTATAATAATTTTGAGTGAATATATATTTTTTTCAAGTAACATAAGAAAATATTGAGATTTTATTTGTTTTGTTTCATGTCGTTGACAAATTTATAGAAATAAAGAATCATAGTTGTTGTAGAATAGATTATGATTAATGTAGTCTATTAGATCATTGTTAAAGAGTTTTTGATCTTGAACAAACTTCATATGATTGTATAAAATTTTTACATGCTTATTACATTGAGACCACCAAAAATCTCTTAATATTAATTTTTAAAGTCTTTTTGTATTCAAAATATTATAGAGCTAGGAAATTATCTAGAGCTTGAAGATCATATAGTTGTATATAACCTTTTGGAATACATAAGTGTTATTTGTAATAAGTTAAATTATTTTTAAACTTAAACTTTGAAGTATCATGATATTTAAAAGGATTTTTATTAATATCATGAATGTGAAGATTTAAGAATATATTTAATTGAAGTTACTTAAGAAATATCAAATTAATCCATAATAAAAGATGTATCTATTTCTTTCAATAAAAAATAAGAATATCTAAAATTTCTAAGAAATCTTGTTGTTTTTTTCTTGATAAATAATCTTAAATTGAAATCTTAATAAAGACATGCTTCAATATATTTGACAGCAATTTAAAATACATAATTACATAAAATACTTAAGATTTCCATACTTTGTATAAATACTTAAAATATTTATATTTGATTCAAAATATGATCTTTTATATATATATTTTTTTAATATATACTAAGTAATATATTACTTATAGATCTATTTTGATATAGATTTTTATTTATACAATTGATTAAGAAGTCTCAAAATTAAAGGTAGAAAATACTTATTTTCAATAATAATCTTGTTGTATCATTAAAAAATCACATAAATCTACAATTATTTATCTTTTTTCTCCACAAATAAGAAAGAAGCTCCTATCAAAAAAATTGAATAATATATGAAGTTTTTAAGAAATATCTTGTTAATATATTCTCTTAATGTAGCTAATTCATTTTGCAATAAGGTATAAATTGATCGAATTAGAAATTATACTCATTCTTTATAATCAATTGAATAATCATAAAGATACTATTATAAAAGAATATATACATGTTTCTTTTAAAAAAATTTTAGATAATCTTTAAATTGGCTTAAAATATTACTTAAAGTTATTCCATTATAAAAAAATAGATGTATCATAAATAAAAAATAATAATCTTTTTTATATAGCATATATAAAAGTATCAAAGATATACATACTTACTTTAATAATTACTTATATGATTAAATAAAAGTAGATAAATATAGATAAAAATAGATTAATTTCATAATATCTTCTAAAAAAGCTTCCTAGAAGCTTTATAGACATGGTTTTGACTTTATTTATGTTAATAGTTGATTTTTAGGTTAAAAAATTGGTCAAAAAATTAGCTACATATTATATATGTAGGTAGTTTATAGAATAAGCTAAGAATATAATACAAACATAGAAAACTTGTCTTGTAAGTTAAGATATGTAGCTTACAAAGTTAATACATATTGGAGGTTCTATAAAATATTGTCATATAACTCGTAGGTGGATAATATATATTAATAAAAAAATAAAGCCTTCTTCACTCTTGTCAATTTTTTTCTTGCTATAATTTAGATTTAAGAGTTTTTAACTTTTTTATCTTTTAGCAATAGTCTTTCTATTTTTTTTTAATATACATATTTTCTTACTTCAATTTTGTCATATTACTTTAAGAAAAGTCTCACTTGATTATTTGTTTTCATCACATTCTTATCTTTGATAAATAGATAAGAATATACTTATAATATCAAAGCTTTATCTTTTCTTTATTAAGAGTGGATTACTCCTTTTTCTTAATAAGTCATAAGTATATTAGAAATTATAAATCACCCTCTTCTAAACTAATATTTTCCTTAGTATTTTATTTTTTTTTGAAGTCCTGTCTTCTATTTGTTTTGAGTAATATTAGACATCTTCTCTTCTCTAATTATTATCATGGCAAAGCATCTTGAAATGAAGAGTATAATGGCTTAAATGTAAGAATAATTGAAGGAGTTAATACTTACAATGCATCAACTTAATTTACCACAACAAGGAGCAATAAGAATGGTAGGGAATGAAAATATAGAGATGATTAAATTTGCTTCAATATCTACATTAAATCATATTCCTTCTCCTATAGTAGAACATCCTCCTAATATTAAAAAACCAAGGATTGCATTGTTTGAAAAGTTTGATGGTACAAGATCTAAGTATTAAAGATTTATCAATAAAAAATAAGTTATAATTGAACTTCAACTCCAAAGCTATCTAATTCCAGGATCATAAGTTAGATTCATTAATACACTTCTTTTAAGTTGAGCATTATCATAGTTTTCATCTTTTCTTAAATGATAAGGTCCAATATTAGATAATCTAGAGGTTTTTTTGATAGAATTTGGATCCATGTATAGAAAACATGATGCAATTGGTATTACAATCAATAAGATCCATAATTTACAACAAGACAATCAATTAATAATGTTATATGCTTCAGTATTTTGATAACTTACAACTCATATGAAGTGAAATAATGCTGCAATTATTAGCTAATTTTTCTATAAATTATAATATAAGATAAAATAATTGATTCTCAACTTACTTGATCTTCAAACATTGAGTCAAGCTATTGACTTTGCTCTGAAGTGTGACAATCAACTTTTTGAATTTTGATCTATGAATTATATAAGTATGCCTAATCATTACTATAATTCAATGGTAATATTAATATCTCATCAACTTATACATTTGAAAGTAGAGGATATGCAAATTGATACAATACATTTTATATCTTATATTGAACAAAAAAAGACTTGTTGTTAGAAAAAATTATGCTTGTATCATAGAGAACCTAAGCATGTTACTCAACATTATCTAAAGAAGCAATGCAACCACAAAATAAAAAATATGGTTGTTAAAGAAGATAGTATGTTAAAAAATAAATTTATTGAGCTACAATAAGGACCGTGCAACTAGAACCTTGTACAATACATAATAAAGGTTCTATTTTTTTATTTTTTTTTCAATGAATATTATTTTAGGACTTAAATATCACAAATCCTTTACCTTCTTAGATTCACAAGCCTCAATATCTTTCTTAAATGAAGAATTTCTTAAAAGTCATAACATATCTTTAGTAAAGAAAATTAAATCTGTTCATATAGAAGTCATGGATGGTCGTCCATTATCTTTAAGAGATATTATTTATAAAATCCTTTCCATAGAAATAACGATTAATATTCATATTAGTTTTTTAATAATTAATATTATTAGATCTCTTTTTAATCCAATTATTTTAGATTTATCATGGATAAAAAAATATAATCTTAAAATAAATTAGATTTCTTATAATTTTAACTTTTTGAAAGTATAACTAAATATGTAATTTATCAAATAGATAATCTTAAGTCTAGTACAACTAAACTTGTATTTGTAGGTACAAGAGCTTTTTTGTATGTTGCAAAAAAAAAATTATTATGTTTTATTTATGTCGCATGTGTTTCTAATGGTGAAAAGACTTCAAGTGGCATTCTAAGCCAATATCAAGATTTTAAAGATGTATTTGAGAAGAAAAATGTAGATACTCTTCCGGAACATCATCTCTATCATTGTTCAATTTACCTTCAAGAAGCAACTTAACTGGCATTTGGACCAATCTATACTTTATCACAAAATAAATTGGCTAAACTTAAGGAATATATTGAAGACTATTTGGCCAAAAACTTCATATACTATTCCAAATTTCTAGTAAGAGATCTAATTTTATTTGTAAAAAAAAAAGATAAATCATTGCGAATGTGTGTCAATTATTGAAGATTCTATAAAATCACCATTAATAACAAGTACCTGCTATCTTTGATATTTAGACTTTTTAATCAATTGAATCAAACTAAGATCTATACAAAAATAGATCTATGAGGAGCATACAATCTAGTATACATCAAAAAAAGAAATGAATAAAAGACTATATTTTGAACTAAGTATGAACATTTTGAATACAATGTTATGTGTTTTGAAATTATAGATATACCTATAGCTTTTTAACATCTAATAATTAATGTCTTTTGAGAGTTTTTAAATGAATTTTTTATATTTTAGCTAAATGATATTTTAATCTATTCAAAGCATACAAAAAAGTATGAACTTTATATTTATTGTATATAATAAAAACTAAAAGATGTAGGGTTCTATACCAAGATAAAAAAAATAAAATAAAATAAAATAAATGTATATATTTTACACTACTCTAATTGATTTCATAGAATACATTATTTCAAATGATGGATCTTAAGAAAGTTCAAATTATTATGGATTGAAAGATTTCAAAAATGGTAAGAAATGTCTAATGTTTTTTGAGATTTGTCAACTACTATTGGATCTTCATGAAGGACTTCTCTTAAGTTGCAAATCTACTTATACGTTTGACTTATAAAAACAAACTTCAATAGAATCAAGAAGTAGAAGCACGATTTGAAGCTTTAAAGATAGCCTTTACTTTTGCACAATTCTTGTATCACATTGAATTTTCTAAGCCATTTTTTTATAGAAACAAATACATCAAACTTTGCTTTGGATGTTGTAATATCACAAATAAGAATAAATAATAAATTTCACCTTGTAGTTTTTTATTAAAAAAAATTTTCAATAGCCAAGATTAATTATAAGATTCACAACAAAAGAGGTCTTACAATTGTGGATTCGTTTCAAAAATAGTTCTATTATTTATAAAATGCTTCTAATTCAATAATTATTTATTTGGACCACAAGAATCTTGAATATTTTATATCAACATGTATTTTGAATTTTTGCCAAGATTATTTGAATATGTCTTTTTCAAGATTTGATTTCAAGATCACTTATCAATGTAAAAAATAACAAAATTCATTAGACATCCATTTTAGAAATTCTTATCTTGCTTAAAAAAAAATGTGTCTTTTTATTAACAAAGAATGATTTTCTTGAAGGCAAAGCATTTTAATCTTTAAGTAATAAAATCAACATTGATTATTGATTCAACATTTATTAAATAAATTCAATCAAGTATATCATTTGATCTTCTTATTCATGATATTAAGAATCTTTCTTCTAAGTTTTATGATGCTTCTAAGTTTGAGTTCAAAAACAACCTACTTTAATTCAAAAGATGCATATATATTTCAAAAAAAGAAGCATGTTTATATATTCTTTAAGTACATCATGACTTTTTAATAGCCAATCATTTTGGATATAATTATATTTTAGAACTTATATCTAGAGATTTTTTATAGCCACAAATGCTAAAAGCAGTGAAAGACTTTGTTCAATCATGTGACATTTGTTCAAGGTCAAAAATTCCTTATCATCAATGCTATGGATTTTTTCAACCATTGCCTATATTCAAACAACCATGGTCTTCTATTTCTATAGATCTTATCATTGACCTTTCAATCTCATATTCATATGATTTTATATTCATGATAATAGATCATTTTATCAAAATAATATATTTTATACCATATACAAAATCTATCTTATGTGAAAAAATAGCTGAGATTTTTTTTGAAAACATCTATTACTATCATAGATTACTCAAGGATATTATATTGGATATGTCGATTCAATTTGTATTAAGATTTTAGAGAACATTTTTTAAGATTTTAAAGGTAGATATAAAATTATCTTGGATTTTTCATCATCAAACTAATGGATAAATGGAGAATGTTAATCAAGTTTTGAAGTAGTATTTAAGGTATACCATCAATTATAAATAAGATGATTGGACAATTCTTTTGCCATTAGCAGAGTTTATTTATAATAATATGGTATATTTTTTTATATATCAAATATGTTTTTTGCTAATTATGGTTATCATCTATAACTTGATGCTTTTGACTTTTTAAGTGTTGATAATCATGCGGCAAAAGATTTGGCAAATTATTTCTCAAAGCTACATGTAACAATAAAAGCGTAATTAAAAGAAGCTTAAGAACAACAAAAAATAAATACAGATGCTTATTACAAGAAGCAATCACAATTCAAGGTGGATGATAGGATATGGTTACTTTACCTTAATATCAAGAGTACTTGTCCTTATGACAAATTAGACTATTGTAAGCTTGGACCTTTTCTTATTTGTTAATAAATCAATTTAGTTGCTTATCAATTATATCTACTGGAATCAATAAAGATCCATCATATATTCTATGTATCTTTTTTTGAATCATATCAGAAAATGAATATACCAAAAAAAAAATAAGCATAACCTCTTTTTATAAAACTTGATAATAATGAAGAATTTGAAGTAAAAGAAGTCTTAGACTCAAAGTGGTAGCAAAATAGGTTAGAATATCTTATTCATTGGCATGGATATAATTTAGATAATGCACATGAGAGCCAACATAAAATCTTAAAAATACAGCAAAAGATGGAAGCTTTATATCAATAATATTCATTAAAACCTAGATGAAAAATAACAAATCCTTACTATAAAAGAAATAAGATCAATAGAAGATAATATTCTACCTTTTATTCTTATTTTTAGCTTCTGTAAATATTTTAGCTCTAAAGAGATGAAGAATTAACAACTAATGAATTCAACTCAAAAGCTATTGTTTGTTGATTTGTTGGATGAAACATTATGATTGTCTCAACCTTCAAGACAACATAATTGAGATGAAGATCTTCAAGAATGATATATTCTTCCTCAAATAGATGGCAAAATACAACATGTTTGATATCATGACCAAGGAAGAAACTCTCAATATTTAGTGATTTTATTTGAAGTAGGAATAATTCATAATGGTATTCTAAATATTTTATTTGAAGGAAGTTATAAAAGTGACAATAATGATCAAATGACACAATGGTCTTTTTGCCTTGGTTTAGAACATTATTAATGGCTGAAAGGATCTATCAACCATCTTTAAAGAAAACAAAGATTAGATTATGTGGCAAATATAATTTATTACATTTTAGATATCTTCAACATATGATAATTGTCCCTTGTAGAATTCATTCTTATAAGGAGGAATAATATCTCAGACATACTATCACAGATATACATATTTATTCTAATAATTACATGTATGATTATATAGAAGAAAATAAAAATAAATAAAAATAGATTAATTTCATAATATCTTCTAATAAAGCTTTCTAAAAGCTTCATAGATACGTTTTTGACTTTACACATATTTATAGTTGACTTTTAGATTACAAAATTAGTTAATAAGTTAGCTACATGTGACATGTGTGGATAGCTTATAGAATAAGCTAACCATATGGCATATACATTAAAAACCTGTCTTATAAGTTAAGACATATGGCTTGCAAAATCATCATATATTGGAGGTCCTATAGAACATTGCTACATAGTTCTTAAATAGATAATATGTATAATAGCAAGAGTGAAGCCTTCTTCACTTTTTTGAACTCCTTTCTTGCTCTAGTTTAGATTCAAGAATATTTATATTTTTTATCTTTTGACAATAGTCATTCCAATTTCTTTTTAATATACATATTTCTTTACTCCTATTTTGTCATAATTCTTTGAAAAAAGTCTCACTTAGTTATCTATTTTCATTGGATTCTTATCCTTGACAAAAATCCCTTATATTCATTAATAAGGATTTTAATATTTTAAACTTATACATATTTTTATTTGAATTATAAAAATTTGAATTATAATATGATAAAAATTAAGTTTACAAGAAACTTAGTTTATTTCAAGATTATACTTTTCTAGCAATAATGAATCTAAAGTAATTGGATTTCACAAAGATATAATAATATTAAATAATGTTAAGCTATTATAACCATTAATTACTATATATATATAAAAATAATCTCATATATAATATTTCCAAAAGAAAATAAACAACTATTTATAACTTTTATATTTATGAGCTTAATTTTTATATAAAGAATATTTTTATTTTAAATAAAGTCTTTATTTGTAAAAATAAGTTAAAGCTTATAAATCTAACTAAGTAAAGACTTTGTAATTTTATAAATTTAAACAAACATCTATTAAGAAGCAAGTTAAAGAATTTGAAGAGAAACTAGGACCTTTACTAAATGTCGCATAAGATTGTAGTCATATAATTCTTATAATAATTAGACAAACTTTGTTTTTTGACACATTTTCTTTGGCAATCATGCTTTTTATTTTATTATTACTATTAAAGAAACACAATAAGCAAGACACAAGTAAGTAAAAAATAGCAAGGTTAGACACAAGAGAAGTGTGGAATGAAATGCCTCTCACTTCCAACACCTTTTACTTATGGGTAGAAGTTACATCTATTTTGGCTAGCATTCATCTTACTTTCATCCAACTAAATCCTAGATTCTATTTAATGTAGCCACCACCTATAACCCTAGCCGCCTCCTATAATCCTAGCTGCCACCTTAGTAACTTTCTTTCATCCTTTTGCTGCCATTTGATCATTAGCAACTTATCTAAGATAATATCTATTACCTTCTAATTTATCATTCATTTACTTTAATACTCCCACTTTGCTATTAGTCAAAGAATAATAAACCTAATCCCTTTGTCAATTTGTAATGTCTATCCTTCACCAATGCTTTTGTGAGCAAATTAGCAAGCATGTCTTCCATTACACAATACTTCATGTCAATTACTCCCATCTCAATCTTCTCTTGTATGAAGTGATATTGAATGTCATTATGCTTTGTCTTTGAATGATGCTTTGGATTCTTGGCAAAAACAAGGCATCCTTGATTGTTACACTTCATTGGAGTTGCTTCCAATTGCACAAGCCCAATGTCTTCTAAAACTTGTCTTAGCCATATTGCCTCCATTGCACTATGACTTGCTGCCATATATTCCACCTCCATTGTAGATCTTGTAATTGTTGGTTGTCTCTTGCAATTCCATGAAATTACTCCTAGTCCAACAAAGAATACATATCCCATTATTGATCTTCTATCATTTGCATCTCTAACCCAATCCGTATCACAATATCCATGCAATGTAATACTATCACCTCCAAGGCACAATTTAAAGTTCAAAGTACCTTTTAAGTACCTCAAGATCCTCTTAATGGTTGCCCAATGAATTGATCCAACCTTTGACATGTATTGACTCACAACACTCATCACATATGCAAGATCTACCCTTGTACCAACCATTGCATATATAAGTGAGTCTACTACTGCCTTGTATGGAACATCTTTCAAATCACTTATTTCAAATTCTTTTGTTAGCTTTGTCTTCAACTAATCCATCTTTTTCAAAATATTGGTCAAGATGATCAAATCATCAACATAAAGAATAACAATCAACAAGAAGGCTTTTGATTGCATCACATACATAGAATGATCAGTTTCACTCCTCACAAATCCCTCATTTATAAAGTAGGTGTTGATATATTGGTACCATGCCCTTGATGATTGCTTGAGCCCATACAAGAATTTTTTCAACTTACACACAAGGTGTTGTTTGCCTTCTTCAACAAATTCTTGAAGTTGATCCATGTAGATGTCTTCTTCCAATTCTCCATTCAAAAAAGCCATCTTCACATCCATTTGGTGCATCTCCAAGTCCATTGCTGCCCCAATTGCCACAATGGTTCGAATGATGGTGAATTTGGCCACGAGAGCAAATGTCTCATTGAAATCAACACCAACAATTTGTGAGTAGTCTTTGGCAATCAATCTTGCCTTATATCTCACAACATTACCCATTGCATCTTTTTTTATTCTAAACACCTACTTATAACTAATTGAAGCTCGATTTGGTGAAAGTTGAGTCAATTCTCATATTCCATTGTCTATGAGTGATTTGTACTCTTCTTCCATAGCATTCTCCTACTTCATAGTATCCGTGGACTTCATTGCATTACATAAACTCAACGAATCAGCAAGAAGTACAATATTGACATATTCTTTACTTACTTGAAGAAAAATGTGGTCCTTCGACCATTCACTATGTTGTTTTCTATCTCTCAAAAGATATCTCCTTTCATTTGAAGAAGACTCAACTTTTTGCAATCCATGCTCACCTCTTACCTTCTTTTCTTTTGAAGATAGTCTTTTTTCACTCTAAGATTCATAATCCTCATCACCATCATGATCAACATCTTCAAGCTCTTCATTGCTAGTCTTAGCAATTGTAGAGGCCTTCTTGTCCACCTTCTTTGCCTCTTTACCTTCATTTCTACCTTTACAACCATCATTGTCTTTGTCTTCTTCCTTCTTTGCTGAATTTGAAGATGTGTCCACAAACACACCATTTCTCCTACTTGGACACATCTCTAAGTGCTCCAAAGTACTCTTGTGCTCCAAAAACTCAACATCACAACTTTTGATGATCTTTTTAGTCTCCAAACCCATGAGCCTATAAGCCTTTGTACCTTCACAATATCCAATAAATACACATTTTGTACCTTTTGCATCAAATTTTGATCTCATACAATCTGGTACCTTTGCATATGCTATGTATCCAAAGGTCCTTATGTGAGAAACATAGGGTTTCCACCCACTCCAAGCTTCTTACGGCATCATTGATGTAAGTACACTTGTAGGACACCTATTTCTTGTGTACACTGCATTCACCACTACTTCTGTTCAAAACTCATGTCCAAGGTGTTGTGCATGAAGCATACTCCTTGCCATCTCCACAATGGTCCAATTTGCTCTTTCAACAACTCCATTTTGTTGTAGAGTGTAAGGAGTGGAGGTTTGTCTTGCAATACCATGCATCTTCAAGAAATAATTGAATTGCTTTGACATATATTCACCTCCATTGTCTGTACATAATATCTTGATTTTGCATTCTTATTACTTCTCTACAAGTGCCTTAAACTCATTAAATCTTGTGAAACACTCACTCTTTGCTTTAAGGATGAAAATCCAAACCTTTCTTGAAAAATCATCAATGAATGTGACAAAATACCTTGCACCTCCTATTGATGGCATCCTCATAGGTCCACAAACATCAGAATGGATAAACTTGAATAACTTGATTGCACGTGTTGCAACTCCACTTAGAAATGAAGCCCTTTATTCTTTGCCTTAAATACAACCTTCACAAGCAAGTATCATAGCATTGTGACTTATATGACCAAGATCTAAGTCACTTACCATCGATTGGAGTTCTTTCATGCTCTTGGCATTCAAATGACTAAGATGTTGATGCCAAATGTCAAACTTATCTTGATCTTGAGGAAATTCAACAAATGCAGCCACTTCAACTTCATTTACCTTCTTACACTTGATGAAGTAGAGGTTGCCATCTCTAAAGCCTTTTGCAATATGATCTCTTTTCAATGTCTTCACAAAACATCCATTCTTATCAAATTGCACTTTACAACCATGTGAAACAAGTTTACTCACCGAGAGGAGGTTTTTCTTCATCTTTGGCACATGTAAGGTGTCCTTCAATCTAATCCTCTTGGTTTGGCCTTTCACAAAAATCTCTATAACAATGGAGTCCATTCCAATAGCTTGTACTATGCCATTGTCTCCCATGAGGATATTTGCTGTTGAAATTTCTTCATAAATATCAAATGAGCACTTATATGGAATCATGTGCTTGGTGGTACTAGAATCAATGATCTACTTGGACATGGCAGCCATGGAAGTGCCTTCACTTGCCATGAATACATAATCATTACCTCCATATTCATCACAAGTATTGTTTGCACTTTCTCTATCTCTTTTCTTAGCTTTGTAGCAAGAGAGAGCAAAGTGACCTGATTTTCTACAAATGAAGCAAGTTCTGACATTGCCACGTTGGTTAGAATGACTCTCCTTGCCTTGTCTTGAAAAGAGAGCCGAATCTTCACTTTGGGGCTCTTTTTCTTTCCTCTTACTCACTTCATGGGTAAGTCTTGTCGTCACATAATCCATTGTGAGTTCTTTTAGCTTGATGGACTCCAATGCCACAATGAGGTAGTTGTAGGACTCGGGAAGGTTCATGAGCAAGGTCATGACAATGTCACTCTCTTCTAAAGGCTTGTCAACAATTGCAAGTTGATTAGCAAGGGCCTTTACCTTATTGACATGAGCCATGAAGTCTTCACCTTCTTCTATCTTCCAAGTGAAGAATTTCCTCCTTGTGAAGATGATATTAGACAAGTTCTTGCTCTCATATATGTTGCAAAGAATCTTCCATGCTTCTCTGGGTCCTTTGCAAGAAATGATGTAAGAAAAGTTGGCTTCATCCAAATTGGTGGCAATCATGCCAAAAGCCTTCTTTTCACGTCTTGTGAAGTCCTTCCGTTCTTTAGCATCAGCATGCGTGCTTGGAGGCTCTTCACTTTCATCTACAATATTACAAAGGTCCAAAGACGCCAACAAAAGCTCCATTTTGATCTTCCAATGGTAGAAATTGTCACCTCTAAACTTTTCAATCACTCTCAAACCTTCACCCTTACTTGAAGCCATGTCTTAGAAGAGATCTATCAAAAAATATCAAGAAAAGGAATGTCTATGTGCTTGAAATCACCAAAACAATTTTCTACTAGTAAAATCTTAGAATGCCCTCTTGTGAACAAATGAATGTTTCTTCACTCCAAATACTCCCAAATCAACTTTTGAAGCTTCTAACAAGTATGTGAACTCCAATCAATCTCACCGTCAAGTTCTTCCACTCATAAAACTCACTTTCTCACCACAACACCAAAGATACTATCAAGGTCTTTGTAAAAGGTCTTAATCATTCAATCCTAGGAGTTAAAAACCTTCAAACTGATGTTAGAGATCTATAAGGCCCAAATCAGAACCTCCACAAGTCAAAATACAAGATTATATCAAACAATCTCTAACATCAACAAATACCATAAGATCTATTCTATACAAGAACAACAACCAATAAATGACTTCAACTTACTTGAATAGCACAACAAAGTGTGTGTATGCCCATAATCTATTGAAGAAACACAATAAGCAAGATACAAGTAACTAGAAAACAAGAAGGTTAGATACAAGAGAAGTGTGGAATGAGATGCCTCTCACTTCCAATATCTTTTACTTATGGGTAGAGGTTACATCCATTTTGACTAGCATTCATCTTATTTTCATCCAACTAAACCCTAGATTCCATTTAACCTAGCCGCCACCTATAATCCTAGTGACCACCTATAACCTTAGCCGCCACCTTGGTAACTTTCTTTCATCCTTTTGCTGCCCTTTGACCATTAGCAACTTATCTAAAATAATATCTTTTACCTTCTAACTTATCCTCCATTTATTTTAACAATTACATTACTTCTTTGGATAATATTAAGTAATGTAGTTAGTTTTTTTTATAACATAAGCACAATCCTTTTTGACAATATGAAGTCATTTTTTGCTTAGTAAAATATTTATAATGTATCCTATCAATTTGTATAGATTTTGGCCTTAATGAATAAATTTCTAAAAACTTAGAAGTTGTTGTCATGACTTGACTTGTTTTTCAATTAAATCTTTGTTTTTGGTGTCTTTTAAAAATTTAATTATTACATGCAATAGTTTGAACAATAAATTATTCTAACAAGTTTGTTTTTGCATTATCAATAATAAAACTTTGATGTTATCTTTTAATTCATATTAAAGGTAATTATTAAAGATTTTATCATCCAATCCATGTCACAAGTACAATTTTTGAATTTAACAATATATATGGTACCTAATCGTTATACTTGTTGTAAAGATAATAGTTTTGTCTCTATTATTTTTTTCAATTACTTTTTTCTAACTGTAGTTGTAAGTACTTCTAAGAATGAAGAATCAATTCACTCTTCTATCACAAAGAAAGGATAGATAATTACTCAAAGATGGTATAATATCAAGACTAATATATCTATTGTCAAATATAAGAAAATTAGAGACTCTAGAAACAAGACTAAGAACAAAAAAAGATATTGTCAGAAGTGAGGAAGTCCTCATTCTTGTTTCCATATATACTATCTAATTAAAAGCTACCTAGCAATGTTCTATAGGACCTCTAAGATGTGTCCAACTTGTAAGACATGTGTCTAACTTGCAAGACCAATTTCTTATATGTGTGTCACATGACTAATTTATACCACAATTTACCAACACATGCAAGAAGTGGCCAACTTATTGGTCAAGTTTTCAACATATTAATTACCTACAAACACATTCAAAGTCAAATCTACTTTTACAAAGCTTCTAAAAAGATTTTCCATAAGATATTTATAAATTTATTTACTTCTAATTAATTCTATATAATCTCTTTAATCTAAGTAAATATGTATATCCATTACACTATTAAAAGACAATATATTAAATATTTTTGGATATATATATATATATATATACATTAGCCACATTTTTCATTTAGATAGACTCCAATGTTAAAATTTCGTCCAATATCCAATTTTAATATCGATATTAACATCTCGAATGCAATGCAAGCCAACAGTGCAAATACTGGCAATGCTAGAGAAACAGGAAACCTAATCCTGGAATGGGCCACGCTTGGAAACAGCTCCTAGCTGATTGTCTCGCAGGGAAGACCCAGCTCGCGATTCCTAGAGGTGGAGCTAATCCTGGTGATGGCGGTGGTGTGGGTTAGTGTGTGTGAGGGGGATCTGGCGAAGCAATTCTTGTAGGAGGCGGAGCAGGAAAGAAGCAAGCAAGCAGGGTAAGACCTTTCCTCTGTTTCCCTTTGCAATCTTCAAGAAGATTATGCTGACACTGCGACAGCCCATGCCATCGGGTCCCCACAAATGAGCCGAACCCAGGGCCTGGTCTTTGCAAGATCTGCGCATACCTTTTCACGCGCCAGGACAAAGAGGAAAGCATCACGGGTGTGCTCGGAGAGGTGGGCGGGTTTTGTTTGTTCTCGTCTTTTTCTGTGTCATTTGATTCTGCGGGCAACATGTACGTCTGAAAAGCGTTCTTTCGGGTGTCCTGTCTTATTGCCGCTCTCGGCCCCGTTTCCACTGCTGGGTCATTGTTTACTGCGCTGGCTCGGTAACGTCGCGTCTGAACAGTTGGATGTGAACACTGAGATCTGCATCCCGATTGTTTTATTAGGATATCTTATGTTTAATTCATTTTCGCGGTTTGGCGTGAATGCTGTTTAATATTTATATCATCAAGATATTTTATTTTATTCAGAGCGGTTGGTCTTTAATGCTTTCGTGGTCTATTGCTACGAGTGTGCATGCTGAATTCCTGATGACTGAAGAGAAATACTACCATGACATGCAACTTCATTGCAATGTAACCTTGGCGGTAATCTGCAGTTGAGCTGCTGAAAGTTTTACTAAAATGGCATCTAGTCATCGCTCATGCTTTGAACCTCCCACATCACTGTGCAACACTCGACTCGTTGTCCTTGCAACCACGAATCTGCCTAGCATGCAAATTAGTTACGATGCTAGTACAGGTACACAAAATGTAGTTTCTGCTACATATTTAATTCCTATTCAGAGGTTTAGTAAATGAGGAAATTTTGTCCTACAAATGGGAATTGAACATGTATCATTCCTTACTTTAGCCACATGCAGTCAGGTGGTAGCAGCTTTAAGAAGGCTGCTAGAAACTAAGTGTACAATGGACGTCACAGATTTCGTTTCAAGACCTAACAACTATTTTCCTCCGTTTGTCGGTTTCATTCCTTGATCAACACACAATAAATCTCCGTTCATTTTAGTTTCTTCAAGTGGTCGATGGTGATGGTGTGCCGGCTGGCCTGGATACAAAAATAAAACGAGTTGATGAAAAGGGCAAAGAGCAAAGATAGAAGCATCAAACGTCGCAAGCGAACTAATCAGGCGATCCCACGAATTTGTCTTGTACAGAAGAGCGAAAAGAAACTTGTGGGAGAGACGCTACCATTTACTTCTGTCTATGTAGTGCAATATCGCATTCAATGCCCGCCCACTGTCGATGGCTTCTTTTGCTCTTTCGATTGCATCTAGAGGGCTTTCCGCACCCTCACATCCAAGTAGATGATCTGCCACAGCTGCATTTAGAACGATACGATCATATGCAGGTCCCTTTTCTCCTCTAAGCGCTGCCATCCCCAACTCTACGTTTTTCTCAACCTGCATATTCCGGACCTATTTGAGTCATATATCATAGAGAGAAACCAATGAAAAAATAAAGGTACAACATTATAAATTTCGGTAGTGTCAGGTGAAATCAAACATATATCTACCACAGCTTGACATGAATTTTCTTTGAAAAGAGCCAGTTGCTTTTTCTAAAAACATGCCGGATGGAATCCAGAGGGTCCCTACCGATCTATCAACTCGTGGCGTAGATGTAGGAGCAATTCCATAATCTCTAGCATTCAACTCAAGGGTGAAGGTTTCCTTCAAAACTCCTGCGAGGCACACACACACAAACCAGAAAATCACTCTATAGTGGATGTTGAAACGGTGATGAAGAGGAGTTGCTTCTTAAAAGCAACACTACTTATACCCACGGACATCACATGCAACTAAACAAATAGTTGAACAGACCTGAATCATTATTGGCAGCACTAGAGGCTTTTTGAGGCCTGAATCCAGCCACATAATTTAATGGTCTCCCTTTCACCACAGCGTCAGGTGACCTATCTTTCGTTGTAAGAGACAAAGCCCCTTCCTCTCCCTGCGAAGTAAGTTCATCTTAATGACATGTGCAACTAAAGCAATCAAAATTAAAGAAATCGATGAGAGCACGAAAGATTTAGGACTTCAACATCAGAGAGAAGTGTGCCATTCATATCACTACCTATGACACCAAATTCAAAGGCACTAACGACTTTTAACAATCAAGTGGAGAAAAAAGAGACATATAAAAGATTTTCATTTGAAGCAGGGAACAAAAAGAAGCAAAACGATTCTAAGTGATTCCACTGAGTAAAGATGAATATAAACATCTTCGACATAGTATCCATCAACTCACAAATTTAGACGGAGAACATCCAACAAAACTAGATCCCAAACCTCCCGTCGGTCTGATCTTTGAAACTTAGAGGTTCTGAGCACAAAATAATACGAACCTTGACGACAAGACCAGCCTTAACTCCTCTTCTGCGTATAAGCATTAAGAGAGGATCTTCATAGCCCTCGTGATAGAAGCTAGCTATCATCGCTTCGCGACCTGTGGCCTGCACAGCAAGCCACACTATTATGATTACGTGAACCTCTATGGATGCAACGGTCAACAACTCAAGGCATCCACTCACGGTAGTCAAATTTCTATGTATGGAAAAGATAGTAGATGAGACTAGTTCTCTAACTGATCCAAACACATGTCACTACATTCTAAAATTATGCTATCAGTTTTAATACGAAGTGAATGCTCTCGCACTAAACAAAATAAACCCCCCAGCTATCATGCTAGTGATCGTCTCAGTGGCAAGTTTCACAGACTGGATTTAGTAGTGCGAGAACGTCACATTGACCAATTATGAAAGACAGTGCTTGGTTCGAGGAAACCTTAATATAACGTTGCACTTTTTCGGTGGTAGCAATAGGTGGTCGTTTCTTTATATGTTCCCTTAAATCCACCAGAGAATGCCTGCATGGATACACAAACTGAGTCGACATTCCAAATATACTACCCAGAAACTCAGAAATCTTCAGAAGGAGCACATAGTCATCAACGGATGAGTTTTCTTCTGCCTAAATCTATCCTCAATCAAGGATCGGCATTCTGCAGTGACATTATGACTAAGTCCGATGTCCACAGGTGCTCGATGTTTTACACGTTTCAGTCAAAGATACTCAAATTTTCGTCCATAACATGAATGGATTCTACATAGCGGTATGAACTCGTGCAAGCCAGTTCATACGTTTATTTAGAACCAATTAATTCATTTCAATTCGTGGGCAAAATATTTGAGAAAATGTACCAAATCCCTTCTTTTTTTTTTTCTGCTCCAGTTTAAAAACAAATGACAACCAATGCAGGTGTAGATTTCAGCATACTGCAGAACACTTACAATGACGGTCGAGCTTCCCGTTGGCTGATATACGCAAATCCTACTCCTTTATCCTGCACCATGCAGAATAACTGAGATTGTCAGTAACAGGTGAGTTCTCCGGTACAAATGCCATTCAATAATTGAAATTACCAGCAGAGAAATCAAAGACTGGATCCATATAAATTATGGTTACACAATAGCCGATACAACCTAAACAAAATTTACCCATAGTGTCTCCACAACTGAGTAACAATAACGAATTAGTGCCGCCGCTACCACTGGTACATAAGAGATATTGAGCGATTGGTACAAACCTCAAGGAGTTTCACTGCTTCTTTGAGTGTCAAGGAGGTATTAGCACCCATGTATTTCAGCATCTGCTCCTCTGTAACGCCACCCTGCATGTAAAATGCATCATTCACGATCAGGTAACAGAAATTTGATCATGATTCGACTCTAAATCTTCTGGAAAATAAAAGTTGCCCAATGCAACGCACTGCTGACATGTGGCAACTGTAGCTGAGCATATAAACACGACCTACCTTAGGAGGCATCCAATCAACTCCGTGCAGAAGGCAAGTCTCTCCATAGCTAGCACGTACAGCTGCTACAAAGAGAGAGCTCCGGAAGAACCGCGTGTTCCCATCATATGGCTCTCCATAATGTGTCAATGACTTCACTTTTGCAACTGGCAACGAGTCTGCGCTCAAGGGACACTACTTCAGAAAAACATGTATATATTTACACATTTATCCAGACTAGAAAAGTCCTACATTCTTTGTGCCTTGACGTAAAACCATCTCGCCTTCCAGAAACTTTCTATAATCTCAATAGCTCGATACGACACTGAGAACATACTTAATAGCGAACTAAGAGAGAATAGAACTAAATACCTAATTCATCATCGAAAGCCATGCAGTAAGCATTCAGCTCTCCCTCCGTTTCCCCATTCATACGTGAGCATATCATAAACGCCGCAAGCAATGCATCACTAACTTCACCCTTAGGCCCTTGAAGAGGAAGAACCCCTCTGAGTAAATTTGCCAATTCCTCCTGCTCCAGGTGGCCTCCTCCCATGACTCGTCGTAAGGCACTCACCAATTGAACATCAGGGGGAGACTTTCCTGAAAAGTTTGGTCCAACATCAGAAGGCTCTCCCATGATGGATCCTTCGGGATCTGCCAAGAAAAGAACCTCCTCCGGCAGGCACTTACTAAGAGCAGGCCACAGCTCAGACATGGCCTTCCGTTCTCCGTCACTCCATCGAGTTGGGGGTGGGAAGCAATTTGCACGTAATGTCATAGCACCAAAGAAAGCACCCAACTGTGCCTTGGATACTTTCTCAGAATCAGGAAGCTCTCCTCTTCCTGCAGTCACACTAATATGCATCAATACACGTGACAACACTCTACCCTTTTCTTGGATTCCATCCTCTATATTTGAGCCAGGATTGGCTTCAAACCTCTGCTTAAATTGATAATGAGTACATAAAATGTTGCTCGCACAATAACAGCTCAAGCAGGCCTCCATAGAAGTGGTAGAACCTTTGCAAGAAAAAACCAGAACTGTTTTTCCAGAAAGATTTGTAGATTGAAGATTATTATTCATTTTCCCCAACCATCAACAACGAAAGTAATGTGATCATTCGAATTTGAGTTCGCTTCAAAATAAGGGGAAAACACAAGGTCGAGCACGTGAGAGTAGGGTACCTGACTGAAGAACAGTATTGAGCACTTTGTAAGCTTGAGCTTCATCTAAAGGCCTAGTTTGTGTAGGTCCAGTGCACACACGTGCCTGAGCATCAAGGAGAGTCTTATTAGGCCCAACTGCATCTTGCAACCTCTTCGCTCTTGCTTGGATGCGGTTCTCCCCACTGTCGTCAGATAGCTTCGACGGGGCCGATTTCCCAGCAATTGCACGCGCACTAGTAGGTCTTCTTGGACCTAAGTAATAATGTGAAGTGAGGGCCGATCTAATGCAGCATTGAGGAAAACGTTTAATTGGCCTTGAGATGGGGCACAATTGATTACTCCTGGAATTGCCCTTTAAACCAACGAAACCAAACCCACTCGGGGCCACCGCACATAGACCAGGACCTGATTTTCCTCGTTGCAATTGCATCGTCGTATCATAATCACTGTGCAGGAATGATGAAATGGAATCTTTCCATGACAGTGGACGAGCGAGACTCGTTGTGCGCATAGCTTCCATGGATGCTTGATTCCACACCCCAAACTTCAGGAGAGAAAAAAAAAAAAAAAAAAAAAAAAAAAACTAGACACCGCAGCTAGTGATCCTATGGAGCATTCAAGCATGCCAAATATTGCTTGAAATCCAATGGCAATAACATGGAGGTGGTATGTCCACTGATACCGAAGCAACGAAAAAGCTATACGAACCTGGTGACAAATTGTTGGTTCATGTAGGGTTCACTATAAACGCGAGCAGCAGCCTGATATTCTCAATACACAATGCTGCCACTAAAACCTCTTCTTATTCTCACGCGAATGACTATCCCCCTGGAGAAGAAACTCAACCCTTTGTTCCACGGAAACTAGCTTACCAGCCATCAAAACTTAGAAAATTGCGACAGTACGACCCTCCATTTACGACGACAACGGCTCCAAATTCAACAAACAGAACTGGTTCCTGGCAATCTACCTAGTCTCTGAACCTAAACACTGGAAATGAGACCGCGCGCGCTCGCTTACGAGCTGCGAGACCCCAATCCAGTTACTAAATATGCAAAGAAGTTAAAAAGCATCCACACCCAGGACAGAGATGTTCCGCTTGGACAGCACGGAAAAAGAACCCGAGAATCTATCAATACCGATGGAAGTGGCCCTGCGAGCGTGCAAAAGGCAGCTGAATTGGCTCCACTTCGCCGCAGCTCCTTGCTCGTCACCGCTGAGGCTCCTTACATTCATACCACATCGTTTGCTTCCGGAAATTCCTCTGGGATGCTGGCTTCAGATCGCCGCGCAGTCTCCGCGTTTCTCCGCATCGGCAACTGTTGCTGCGATTCTGTGTCGCGGCAACAATTCCACGTCGATGGATGGATGTGCGGGAATGAATGCGTCGTCGACTTCGTGGATGAATACTTGGATGGATGAGATGCGTGCATCTTGTTTGGATGAATGATAACGCATCAGGTGGACTGTGGTCTGCTCTTTGGGACAATACCACAGTGTTTCTCAATAAGAAACATTCACATGGTCATTATTTCTTATCATATGATAGACACATATTTGGTAGTGTTAATTTTCAGGATAATTATACGTTCAATTTTCTATTGTGGACTTATGATTTCTAAATAATAACAATTACTAAATTTATATCGTTTATTTTACTTCAGTCAAATAGTGGGTGAAATTTTTCAATATTTTTAATAAATGTTTTTAGTAATTGTTGACAAATGGAAAATTATAAATGGTTCTATTTTTTTATTGATTGAAGTGCTTTTCATAAATATCAAATTTACTATCTTGAACATACATTGATATGATCATTTATGTATATTTGGTAGTAATAATTATACATTTATATGTAAAATAACATGTCAGTATATTTATATAGAAACCAAGGATTTTGATGATGTGTTTGGTTAGCCAATTGTGCTTAATGTGTGAAAACATGTATGTATGCAAATATTATTTGTTTGAATTAATCTGTTGACTTTCAAATAACATTTCCATCATCGAATTTAAACTCACCTTTATTTTTTTCTTATTTATTTAAATTTATAATGAAAACCCCCTGATTTGACAAATATATAAATGATTTCAACGTGTACATGTCACATATTATGCATGTAAAGGCATACACCAAATCCAAATCAATCATTACACAAAACATATGTTCTTATTGATTTTAATTGTGTTTTTAAGAATAAATTGTTCATTGTAAAATCAAATATAAACCAATTACTTGGTGATGGATATTTTGAACAAATGACACATGATATATTTTCCCCAGTGAATGATAAATATGACGTTTTTTTTCTAAAGTCTCAGAATCATTTTTTTATCAAAAATTACACAATAAAAAACTTTGAATGAGCATTTTGTAGTTTGAGATTTATTGATTTAAAATGCAGTACAGATGGAAGAAAGAAAAAGAATAAAAATTGCATGAATATTATTTTACTTAAATATTGGTTACCTTTACTTGGTTCATATATTATTTGTAATTTAATATGTAGTAAAAAATGCACACATCAAATACATACTGATTGACATCCAAAAATGATCCAATTCTTTTAATAATCAAATTATTGATTGTTTTAATAATCAAGAATACGGAATAATAAGAATTTATTTAAAGTTAATTCTTAAGAGATTATTTGATGCACCAAAACATATCTGTAAATTTGAAATAATAATACTATTGACAAACAAAGTCAACACGTCATGCAAACAACTTTAAATATGTTACATAATATATGTATTAAACAGAGATAACTACTTTATGAATATAAATCTAAGTATGACATATTTCTAAAAAAATAAAGTCTAAATTATTTTCCCAATAAAGACTCCTTAGCTTAATTTAACTTAACCATTTCTATTCATGCTTAGATTAGTGTTTGAATAAAATGAAATGTAATAATAATAATAATAATAATTTCACACTTTGAGTTGATTATCTTTCAATGACCCACATCAATTATGTGTAAGATCTATTTATTTATTTTATCTAATTCTTTCCTTGATATTAACCATTTTTTGAAATTAGACATATTGTGCAACAATTAATTTTTTTTCCTCTAGAATTCTTTTTACAATAAGTAACAAAGTGAAAATAAGGAATCAAAAATGAAATAAATTGGAATATTTTCAAAAATACATTTTAAAATTAAAACAACCAAAATATCTTCTTTTTTTAAGATTTAGGATTTAGAGTTTAAGATTTAGATAGTTTAGATACTATTATGATTTCTAAAAAGATATTGTGATATTTTAACAAAATCTCCAATAACCAATAATACTATTCAAAATTTTAAAGAAATTCAATATCAACTATTATGCATTAAGTATTTTTTTTATTTGTTTTAAATCACATCAATCTATTTATTGAGTTGATTTAATTTTATTTCTAAAAATATTTAAATAGCCAATTATATATACTAAACTATTTAATAAATCAAGTTTTTTTCTTCTACTATTATTCTTGGTACCAAATCCTATTTAGTATTATTTTCACGTACTAATTTATAAAATAACAAAGTATGATTTTAACATATATTGACTACACCATAAATTTTGTTCATTCTCAAAAATCAATCAAAAAAAATATAAATGATACTTTTTTTTATAATTCCAAAAAATGAATTTATATATATATATATATATATATATATATTTGTTTTTTTATATAAAAAAACTCATGAGGAACAAACACACAAAATAAATTGAAGAGACAAAACAGCCTATTGATTAGTTGTATGCTTCATTGTTTTCAGAAAAAAATGAACCAAAACTAAAATTCATATGGCCTATTAATGTTGATTGTATCAAAAGAATACATTGGAATGCATGATAACAATTCTCAGTTGAGGCAACTGTAAGCATATTCTAAAATTTACTCAATTATAACTTGGTGTATGGATCAGTGCATGGGAGCTATATGTTGGAACAGACTTCTCAGCTTGATGTATTCTTAAAGGTCTTTGTAAAGAGGTTACATGTATTAAGACTCATTGTAGTGCTCACATACATAACTTTGTAGTAGAACAAAGAAGTTTTTCTCACAATTATTAAAGTGTTGCATTTGAGCATTTGCACGCTATTGATAATATCATTCATCCTACAATCAAATTTCTTGTTGCTTGGTAAATTTGTTCTTTATCATATGGCATGTCTCTAAAGTGGTTATGATAGGGCTTAGTTGATAGAAATTTGTAATATATCTAAGCTTGAAGTTGGAACTCTTCTACAAGTGACTAATTTAAATTTCTATAAATTTTTGTCAAAGATTGTCAACAATGAGACAAATATATTGGTGGACAAATGCAATCTAGACTTTTCATTTTGCTAATAAACTCCATCTATGCAAGTAGAAGCTATGAACTATGTTGAAGTAAGTGATCAATATTGAAAAGCACCATCAAATTTAAACAAATTAATGATGCAACTAAATAAAAGCATTACTTAAACAATAATTGTGTTTCTAAAATAGATTGAGATTATAGAATTTTCTTAAATTTTTTCTTTGAGTAATATTTCTAGGCATATTGCAATATTTTATCTACTTTCTTATAGCAAATGAAAAAAGATATAGTATATTGAACACTACAAAAAGTTTTAAAACTTTCTATGCAATGTTATATTATGAAGAATATTTTTAACATCTTTTAATTTTGTTTGGTTTCACATATCTTTATATTTCTTTGATAGTTAAAGATGAATCAAGAACTTAGATTAAATAAAATACAAATAAAATTGTGATAATAAATGACAATGATTTTAAAAAATTATATTTATATGTGTATATGTTAATTCAATTAAAGATGTCATTTATTGGCAATAAATTAAGTTAATAAATCTATTTTGAAAAATAAAATAAACATATGCTAATAAATAAAAATTATAAAAATTCAAATTTTATTTGTGTTTAAGATAAAATAAAATCTTTCTCTAATGCCACGTGAAATTGTCACTAATATATGAAAATTGGAAATCATTTATTATACATTGTGTGGTTGGTAATCCACGTAATTAATAAAGTTAATTTTTAGATACCAAATAATTAAATTTATGAAATGGTGAAATTTCTTTGCAAGAATTATAAATGCATGCAATGTATTAAATATACAAAATGAAATATTTATGATATTTCTACAATATCAAACAATACTTTCATATAAAGATTTAAAAAATTTCTATAAAATCAACAAGTATCTATATCAATTTGATATGCTTAAAATATTTAATTCATGAAATTTAATTTAGAATTTTTTTTATTTTTAAAAAGTAATATAAATAGGGAAATTCAAACATGACACATTTACAAAACCAAATAACTAAGATGCACTAGTAATATTTTTTGGATTCCTTAAAATATTAAATCTAAAATATTTTTGTTCAAACTTTATTACCATCTTCAAGTTTTTGAAGTATCACTTAATATTTTGGTGATTTGGAAAAGTAAAAGAGCAGTATAGTATGGAGTCAAAGAGAGTTAAGACAAGCAATACTATTTTTGATATTTCACTTGACCTTTTTTGATATTTCACTTGCCCTTTTTTTAATATTTGGATTTTAAAATTGCCCACCTTGCAAGGTGGGTGATTTGGTGAAGTATCAATTTATATTTCAAATATCATTGAATACTTTGAGTTGTAATTAATAATTTTTTAGATCACCAATAATAAAATATTATTTATTAATAATACATAAATAGATAAATAAAGCAGATTGGATTATTTTACATGTGTAATTAATTGTATATTAAGCCCATGATTTAATTTATAAAAGATAAACTATCTCTTATAATATTTTCTCAATCTACAAATTTTTTTTGTTTCTAAACTTTGTTGTTATATTAATGTAGAATCAGTTTTGAAGAATATGATTGCAAAAAATTTCTATTAATGTGTAAGGTGAAATGCTTAAGAAGCTAAGATCCTAATATTGATAAACTGAAATTTTTAGTGAAAATAATAAAGCAAATTTTTTTATTGAAAACTTAATTGAATGATGTGGCAATGTCATGTAGTAGTATGACTATATGATGAAAATTAAAAATATGGATATTATGATGAAAAAAACCCAATAGAAAGATATAGTATAAAAACAATAATAAATGACAAGAAGGTAGTAAAAGCTTTAGTCTTAATGTTGCCTTTTTGAAGAAAGCATTTCTATTTACTTTGTAGCAACATAAATGAGCCAAATCTAAGTAGATGAGATAATTAATTAATATTAGCATCTTTAGAAGAGAGCTAATAATAGGTTGAAATATAATTTATCTCAAATTAATAAGAATTAATATCTCGAGAGGACAGACTATAAAGTAAGGTTGAAATCAAACCTCAAGGTACAAAATTGTGCATCTACGGCGATTCTAGGATTTTTTGATCAATTAAAAAATAAGATTTTGAGAGTAGACTTGTGAGAGGATTTTTGAGAATTGATTTCATATGATTTGAAGATATATTGAGGTTTTGAAAGCTTTTCAAAGTGAAAGGTATATTTAGTGGATTTGGATTTTAAGAAATAAAAAGAAGTTTATAAATTTGATGATTTTGTGAGTATTGCAATTTATTTACAAGTAAAAATTTGTCAAATTTTTATTTTACTTGTTATAAATATATATAAGAAATTTGATGTTAATTAAGTAGTTAGATTGAAGGTTGTGAGAGTTTTGTGGATTATGGACTTGGATAATTGAAATTTAGGATCAATGATGATTTTTGCAATCTTACAACATCCATTAGTTGGATTGAAGTAAAAATATGTGAGATAAATTTAGACTTAAATAACTATATACTAGCCAATGCTTGGAACAATTGCATGGTTTAGCAAGAAAAAAAATTGTTGGAAGATGAACATTTAAGTTGGAGAAGGAAGATGACCAACCTCCAAGATGTTTGGAGAGTATTCTTTCAATTGGTGTTTTTGATTCTTCTCAATTTTTGTGTGATTGTAAATTGCTTTTGGATTAAATTTTAGATGAAATTTTAGTTAAGATCAATAATTATATTAATTTTTATTGATGTTTCAAAATAGCTTTAGTAGATGATTAAGATTTGATTAGGATTTGATAAGGATTTAGGATTTCATTAGGATTTGGTTCAAGTCGGTTTAAGATTTCATTAGAATTTGATTTAAGATTAGGGTTTAGGATTTGGTTAGGATTCATCAAGGTTTGGCCTAGAATCTAATTAGGGTTTCATTAGAATTTCATTAGAATTTGTTGGGATTGGATTAGAATTTGATTAAGATTTTTTGAAGATTACATTAAAGTTTGATTAGGATTTAATTAGGATTTTTATTTTAAATATTTTTAAAGTTTATTTTGATATATTTTATAATTATATATATATATATATATATTTATATTTAAATATTAATTTAAGATTTTTTTATATTTTTTTATATAGGTTCTTTGAGACTTCTTTTGAGATTTAATTAAAGATTAATTAATATTGTTATAATTTAATTAGAATTTGTTTAGGATTCTATTAAAGTTGTTAGGATCTTCTTGTTGCAAGGTCCATTTAACCTTCAACAACTAGGTGCCCCATACATTCTCAAGCAAATTTCATGAAATATGACAGCGAGACATTTTCAATCATGATTCTTTGTATTTTTGCTTGCCTCACTATAGTGGCTATGTGCAATACTTGTGAGCTTCAAGCCACGATGGACAAATTTCACAATATGTAGTTTTGTTCTTTTGGACACTCTTATTACAAAACTTCAAAAAAATTGGTATGTCTAGGATTCAATTGTACGTGACCTTGCTAAGGAATTATTTTTATGTTTTAGATTTATAAGGTTATAACTTATTCTTAGATTATATTGCAATTCTATTTTTGTAACAATTTTTATGGTACATTTTGTAGATTTAAACCAAAATATACTATTGGGGAGTTATTTTTTTTGTTATGTGACTTAGCATTTTGTAAATATTAAATCAATTGCATATAAATAAACAAAAATAAATAAACAATTTTTGTCAACTTTTTTTTGGATTGGATAGGAGTTTTAATTAGGTGGATCACTTCTTTTTATTATAGTATTTTGAAACCATCTCATGTATAGTTTTTCATAGATCAATTGTTCTAAGTATGACACCATGACAATTCTAAAATAACACAAGTATATGTTGTTATTAATTACAACCCCATTTATTAAGTATATGTATGTAAGTATGTATACTTATACGTATCTTAAAGCTCAATTTTATACAAAAAAAATCATTATTATTGTTATTGGATATTTATCCAATCTCTAATAAAAAAATTTTTTTGCATATTTTTTTGTGACAACAACATAAATTCAGCTAGTATATTTATACTGAAAGAAATATCTAATAGAGCATTAAATACAGTAAGAATCTATTACTTTTTTTTTTTCTTTTTTTTTTTTTTTTTCCCACAGAGGTTGTGTCATCATTAACAACATCTATCAGCAACACAGCATGCTTCACGAAAGGGCAAAGTTCCTCAACACAACGTAAGGCAAAAAGAAGCTCGCATGTTCTTTTGGATAATACCATGCACACCCCCAAAAAGCAAAAGAGGCGAGAGCAAAGTAATTTTACGACCCGTCCCCTTTCTGTCACTCCTTCCGAAACGTGGGATAGGATGGGCGGGGTCCAATCAAGCACCGGGCAGTTCTACCCGGCCCGCAGGTTGGGGGGGACGTCCCACTGGGGCCGTTAAGGAAAGGCGAGGTTAGGGGGGACGTCCCACTGGGGCCGTTAAGGAAAGGCGAGGTTAGGGGGGACGTCCCACTGGGGCCGTTAAGGAAAGGCGAGGTTGGGGGGGAGGAGGCCACGTCGGAGGGATCTAGTGAGCCACGTCGGACAGGAGAGGGGTGGGGGGATGAAGATAGCGACGGGAGGGAGGGGGGAGGACGGAGGCGGGATGGGGTAGCAAATCCTCCGCTGCTTGCGAGTGAGGTCCAGATTGCAGCATTTGCTCTATCCTCCCCTTCTCCGATCAATCTTCTCCCCTTCCTATGCCTCCCAATTCCTTTCCTGCTTGCTTGCTCTCTCTCTCTCGTGCGTCTTTTTTCTTAGCGGCATTCTCTCCACCGACTCGTCTTGTTCCTCTTCCTCTCCTGCTTCGTTTTGTTACCCCCCCTTCTGATATACTGGGAAGGATTTGAGATTTGGCGGAGGGCTAGTGTTATGTTGTTGTTAGAATCGTACATTGTGGAAGGATATTAATGTTGTAATTGTGCGGGGTGAGGAGTTTTTTTTGGTTTTGTTTGTTTGATTTTGGGATTTGGATGTGCTCTTGCGGTCATGGTCTGGCTGCCATGGCTTCAGCAGCTTCCCCTGTGTTGCAATTGCAGCGAAATCGGCTGTGTACGTTGCCTTCCTCCATCGCGCCTCCTCTGCCCTCTAGTAGATTTTTGCATTCTCCCAATTCGGCCAGGTGCTTGCGCGGTATTACTGACTCGCGTACTAGGATAAGCTCGCCGCTGCTCGCGACGCCCCGAGAGGATGCCGCCTTGGAGCATCACGCGGAGAGCTCCACGAATGGGGCAGCGCTGAGGGCGTCTTTGGAATGCGTGGAAAGGGTCTCACAAGGTGGTGGGAGCGAGTTGGAGACGCTGGCACTCTCCCATGGCTCATCCACCAATGGAAGCATTCCGAAGGGGGGTGAGAATGCAAATGGCTCATTGCCGGTGGTTGAGAGACGGGAGCTGGATTGGGTAGCGATGGGTTCAGGCAGGCAATTGGTTGAGGAATTCCTTTTTACTCAAGATTACTTAGATAGCTTAGACTATGATTCCTTTGACAGTACTGGTGGCGTCGAAGGAGCTGCTGTTGTTGACATGAATGGCTCGTTTGCCGAAACAGTTACAGTGAAAGTAAACTCCGTAATTACTGAGGAGCGATCGAGAAAGAAATCGGTAAAAACTTTGCAAAAGGGCAGCAGAGTCTTACCCTCCACAATTTTGGAGTTGCTTCCCTTGAAACTCGAGACAAACATCAAATTCTACATCGACGTCTACGCTTCGATGCTGAAGGCGGGCAGGTATACTTTTGCATAGCTGCGAGTAGCTCATTATTCTGTAATGCTCTTTATTCATTGAGACGCATAGGTGCGTCACTGATGATTACTATGTTAAACCTCAAACCCCGTACGTCATAAATTTTCGCTAACCTTAGTCCCGTGTTATGCAGTCGGAATCTCAATTTCATGACATAGATTTATTGTGTCAGATTTCGGTGGTGTTGATGCTGTGATCTGTATAGTTTATTTCGTTGCATTGTGCATTGAGATTGAGTCGGTGAATTGAGTGTGGCAGGATTAAAGACTGTCTCAAACTTTTAGGAGAAATGGATAAGGCGGGAAAACTTGCTCGGATGAAGGTTATTTTGTTCTCCTATACTGGTTTTTCCTTCCTTTGTGGTTAAGACAGTGCTGTGACGACTTTGGCATTAAATGCGGGCATGAGCTCCGCAAAATTGAAAATTGAAGTTGTCAGATGTGACACTTACCCCTCCTTCAACGTGTGATTTGTAGGTGAATCACTCTAAGTTTTATGAAGCTTGTAAAGCGAGAGGATCCGTGGAAGATGCTTTCGCTTTTGCGAAACTAATGCGTGAATTCTCAACGTTACAGCATTATACAATGCTTCTCTCAGTCTGTTGTCATGCAAAAGACATCGACGGTGAGCATGGTGATGCACTTCTTTGCTTACAGAGATTAACTTATAAATGAAAACAAAGTTGCGGAGAACCTGGTCAAGTAGCGGTTGTTTCTGATCTCAGACATTGTTCATATGTCCCCACTAGGTGTCTCGATTGCGAGAAAACCTGCAAAGTATCTCTAGTGACGTGTAATTCTTGTGCGGCAGGAGCATTAAGAGTGCTTGCGTTACTAGAAAGCAGAGGGTTGAAAGCGGATTGCATGTTCTATACCTCACTTATCTCTGCCTGCGCCAAAGCTGGAAAAGTGGACCTCCTCTTTCAGGTGTGAACCGGATTTACCAATTCTCTTATAGCTCTGCCGTATTGTCAACAATTAAGGAACTGAATAATGTGACTGCGGCAGTCAGATTGAAAGCCTCAAACCCAATGAAATGGGGTTATTGTGTTCCAGATCTTTCATGAGATGGAGGTGGCAGGCATCGAAGCGAATGTTCACACTTTCGGAGCAATGATTGATGGGTGTGCCCGCGCCGGACAACTGCCCAAAGCTTTTGGAGCATATGGTATCATGATATCTAAGGTAATTCTAAAACCTCACCTGTAATACGTTTGGGTTTAGTTTGTAGCCGCATTACAGTGCGATTTATGCGTAGCTTCAACTGTAGATCCAGTATTATTTCAGTAGAAGGTGGGCTAAATCGTGTAATTGTTCACAATCTGTGTACAAGAACGTCAAGCCTGATCGGGTCATTTTCAACACTCTTATAAACGCCTGCACTCGGGCTGGAGCTGTCCAAAGAGCGTTTGATGTTTTGACGGACATGAAAGCAGAAGCAACACCCATAAAGCCAGATCACGTCACCTACGGTGCTCTTATTTCTGCTTGTGCACGTGCAGGCGAGGTATCATTTGAAACGATATTCATTGCTGCGTTACTGGAATCCATGGAGGATTTTGCATTATTTGTTCTTTCCTTCAGAAAATTTAAGGTTTAGAATCTTCAAGTGCTATTTTTTAGTACCAGTCGTGTATCTTGAATCAATAGCATCTATATTTAATTGAAGTTGTTTAAAGGAGTTTTAAGACTATGTGAGTGCAGGTGGACAGGGCTCTTGAAGTCTACCAGAACATGCGCGAAAGCAATGTGAAGGGATCCCCTGCTTGTTACACTGCTGTTGTGCATGCTTGCAGTCAAAAAGGCAATGTGGATTATGCTCTTTTAGTTTATGATGACCTAAAGAAAGATGGAGTGAAACCTGATGAGGTATGGTTAATTTTTCTTGTAAATTAAGCAAACGAGACCCAATGATGGTGGGTATGAGATTTAGCTCTTAGTGGAGTACCGCAAGAATGTGTTGTATTAGTTGAATTAGTTAGAAAGACCTCTTTGTTACTCTTACAAAAAAATGTGTTGATGGTTTTCTAAGTACTCACTTGAAGTTTCTTAATATAGGATTGTGAAATGAACGTAACGTTAAAGACTGAAAGTAATTACTTTGAGCAGGTGTTCTTCAGCGCATTAGTCGACGCTGCTGGTCATGCCCAGGATATTGAGAAGGCCTTCAGCATAATCGCCAACATGAAGAAAGAGGGCTTAAAACCTGGAGCAGTTGTCTACAGTTCTCTCATGGGCGTCTGCAGCAATGTAATTTATCGAAGTACCTTTTACCTCTTAAATTAGTTATTTTTCTGTTCAGTTGACGCGCCACAATCTTCTTTCTGAAGGGCCTCTTATACCTTTCGTGTTTCGCGCAGCTAGGGAACTGGGAAAAAGCATTAGAAGTATACCAAGACATTCGTTCTTCTGGATTGCAGCCCACTGTGTCGACGTTCAATGCTCTCATGACAGCTCTTTGTAAGTCGCTTGTGCAGCCTTCTGCTCTTTCTTTTTGTTTCCTTTTGTTCTTGATTTTTTATTTTTTATTTTTTTTATTTTTTTTTTTTTATCTTTATTTTTTGCGACGTCCTGTGGCTTATCTTTGGTAGATATCGTTTATTTCCCTGAAATTGTGAAGTTTTACCTGGGCAAGTTTTATATACCTGGGCAGGTAATATATATACCTGGGCAAGTTTTATATTTTGGTCAACCCGCACTAACGATATCACTTTTTTATGTGTCGTCTCCTGGCTCAGGTGAAGCGAATCAATTTACCCGGGCTCTATCAATTCTTCAAGACGTGAAAAACTCTGGGATAATGCCCAATCAAATTTCCTACAGCATTTTATTAAGGGCCTGTGAAAAGTAAGGATCAATGCTATTCTTTTTTCTCCATCTTAATACTCAACTAGAGAATCAGTGAAAGAGTAATTTAAGGTGATGTTGTAACATTTTAACTACAATAGTCTTATTGAGACATAATATGAATGTGCAGGGAGAAAATGGCCGATATGGCTCTTGACCTGTATATGACTGCATTGTCAGAGGGCATCAAGCCGAATGTAGGCATCTGTGACAGCATCACAGGTGCGTTCATTGCAAATGGCTTCGCAAGTAATCTAAAATCTTTCGCCAATGTGGGCATCACTGATTGTCATGTGATGTTTTCATCTAGTTTGTCTATGTATGTATGCTCAGAAGAGGTTTACCAGTCTGCATCCGCGTTGCACATAGCAATGATCTATAGATTTTTGCTTGTAACTGTTATCATTGGACATTTTTAGTAAGATTGGATCCAGCTGTATGACCCTCAATATATCTGAATACTTTCTCTCAATCCTCGTAGAAGACATTTCCTGAGAAGCATGATCAATCCATTCTGCAGGCCTCTGTTTACAACAAATTCAAAGTTATGCTGCAGCTCCTCAAAAATTATGGTCCATGCTTCCAGTTCCTGCAGATTCCAACAACCTTTCTTCAACAGATCAATGGTAGGCCCAGTTTTTGATGTTCACAGCGTATGAATACTGATGTAGTCAGCCTGTTGTCATGTAGGTGATTTTTCTTGTTCGTTTTCTTTCTTCTGTATCCGGAATCTGACAGTGCCACCACTTTCCAGGTCGACATGGGCTCTTTCTGTGTATCGCCAGACCATAGAAGCAGGTACACCTCCAAAAATTGAGACTCTCTCTCAGTTGCTGGGGTGCTTACGTAAACTAGAAACATCAACAAAGGCCTTGACTACATTTGATGACAGGACTATCATGGCTTTTCTTGGACAGCCTCAGGTTTCAAAATCCTCAACCCCTTACGATGGGTTCGGTATCTATGATCCTCGGGCTCTTGCTCTCTTTGAGGTACGATTCTCATCACTGCTTCTGTAAAGGAATGCATGAGATAGTTCAGCTTTAGTTAACTTTAGTGCGTTGATAGTTTTAGCTTGTCAGCCACACACTGCTCCTGAAAGCTTATACGGAGATGACGTTGAAGTTCAATCTTAATTCTTAGAAACATATTATATTAGTACAGAATCATAACTGTGCCCTGAATACCAAGGTTGGAGTGTGGCTTAGTGAAAACAACATATGTTTGTCCTCTCTGTGTTTCGAAAGCTACTCACCCTTCAGGCTTTCGGAAATGCAGGAAGCATCGGCACTCAAAATCGTACCAACAATTTCCTCCTCTAGCGTCCAGCCAATCGTTATTAATGCAGAGATGATGCCAGTTTTTGCAGCTGAGGTACTTGAAACATACATGTGTTTATTCGATGTTACTTTTCCAAATTTTTTGCTATTCATAGTTTTCCCTTGAATTTGACGTCACATCTTTGAGACCTGCAGTAGTAAGAAGGGTCTGAAGTCATTTTCATAACAATACCTTCTCAATCTTTTCACAGGTCTGCATTCTAACCATTTTGAAGGGTCTCAAACATCGGCATGCAGCAGGTATCAATGTATTTCCTTGCAAACTAGAAACATGTCTGTCTTGCCTTTGCAGCGAACAACTAAAATATCGTCTTACTCAACATTAAAAATTACAAGTTTTGTGGAATCTTCTTTTATTAAGGAATATCTTCATTTCGATTAGTCTAGGGATATCCACAGCCGCATTTGATAATTGGGTTTAACTAGAGACCTGCGATGTGTGATTTTAGTTCAACAC
This sequence comes from Physcomitrium patens, assembly GCF_059467195.1. Classification (NCBI taxonomy): domain Eukaryota; kingdom Viridiplantae; phylum Streptophyta; class Bryopsida; order Funariales; family Funariaceae; genus Physcomitrium; species Physcomitrium patens. Next base: position 13,829,121 of record NC_143419.1, on the reverse strand, counting down.
ATTTTAATCATCTGTTTGTGACTTTTAGGTGCCCGGGTACCAGGTGTAACAATTAAGTTACATACGGAAAAGAAAGAGTTCTACAGAACGAAAGGAGGCCTGCTTTCAATGACCATGGCTGACAAGTGTGTATCTCTCTCTTATTCTATTAATTATTATGCAATTGTTGATCTTTTTAAGTTACAAATACTATCATTTTGACTCGTCACGTATTGCTAAATCTTCTATAGCTATCTTTCTCATTTCTCTCTCCGATTTTCAAGGCTCATATTTGTCTCGGATCACTCACCTTTACACCAAATTTTCATGTTAACAGGACTGGTCAAGCAGTGGCAGCGCTCTTGAGACGACTAGGACTAAAAGCTCAAGGCAGTGAAAGCACAGGTGAACTACGTCTTACAGTGCTGGAAATTCAGAAATGGCTGAAACCGAAACCAATCCAAACAGAGACCATGAAGACTCCTTTTGCTCCTCCTGAGAAGGCCTTCACTCCCTATTCTTTACTAGCAAAAACTATAGCTGATCAACAGCGCGCGATTCGCCTTGGTACCGTTGCTCCACACAATCGAGTTCTGGATGTGATGACGGATATGGACTTGAAAGATGGTCTAATTCATAGTGAGCAGGGGTTTTCTATGTTCGGTGCGAATATGGGTCCGAAGCGCTCAGTAAAAGGTTCTCGGAGGCGCAGCAGTAGCTTCTGATTCAATTTGAATAGGATTGCAACCCACCAATCAATCGAAGAGTTTAACTAGGTAGATGATAGCTCCCACGGAATCAACAAACAAGACATGAGTTATGACCGATGTGCAATGCTAAAACGTCAATTCCAGTACATCATGGTTCATAGGAGATTTGGCTTCTTCCACTTATGAGGCCCGAATTGGCAATTGACTGAGGCTTCTAGATAGTATTTCGAGGAATTCCAGATGAATTTGGTCACATTATCTGTGTGGTCGTAGCTTAGTGCTTTTGTGGAGCATTTAGAATTCATCCTTTTAGAGAATTAAAATGTCAATGGGAAAAGGCCCACAATGCTCATAGAAATGTGCATTGTAAGGTTCACAAAGGTGTGATATTTTACTGACTCGTGAGTTTTATCTCCAGCGAGATGTTCTGAGATCTGAGCACCGAAGTCGGCTGTAGCAGCAAATCTTAAGCATCTAGATCAGTCTAAACTGTAGATGTTTTTTTTTTATTAACCTTTCAAGGATGAAGGGGTCAGCTGTTTCTATATGTACGCTATCAAAATGTCGTAGTTATGTCAATATGCCTCGAAAAACATCAGGTTCTGGTTAACGCATTGAAGAGATATCATCGGATATTGTAAGTTGGACCAGCGTTAAATACCTATCGTTAAAATACCAATTTCACAACTGAATTATTGACTCTCAAAAATAAGTTTCTCTCACACTAACTTTCTCGTGTAGTTAAGACAACCTTTCTGTCTCGAAAACCATATTCTACCATGATGTAGAATTAGAAAGGATTGAGAGTATATTGTACTAAGTTTTCAAAGGAATGGGTCTAGACACAAAGCATGCACTTCTGTAGAACTAGGGCTTCTGCGTACACAAAGACAAGTGCTGGTGACATTGAATGTCTCACACTGTACTAATTCTCCTTGCGCGAAATAGAAAATTGTAGCAACTGGGAGAAAAGGTGTGTGGAACAGTGACCCTGTTCGCTGTGGAGGTTGTCCTGCGTCTCAATCAGACTCGATAGTTTGTTCCGTCAACTAATGCCAGAGTTTGCTCACTGTGAGATTTGTCGTGAGGGTGGAGTCTTAAGTTGAGTGAAAGAAAAGTATAGAAAAGCGAAGGGAACAACTCTACTGTTCCAGTGTCTGTGCCATGGCATTGTGAAGATGAAAAAGTTCAGCGAGTGTAGAGCTGAGGTTTCCATTCTTGCACTGCATTGGGATCATTCATGAATCAGGGGATTATCTCACGCAAAGAAAGCATCATGCACGCTCCACGGAGAAAAACTTTAGGCAACGTCGAGAGATTTAAATATTAAACAGCAGCTCTTGGCCTAAACTGTACATTGGAATTTGATAGAAGTTTTAATAGTCAGCTGCGAAGACACACGAAAGTTTTGTCACTGGCTTTGGCGTGAAGGTTTTTATGACGTTCTATGACTCGTTTGTCGTGAAAGGAGAATTACCGAGGTTCAGATACCGTAAACTGGTACTTGATCATGAGACCATAGGGCTACCTCTTCTCGAAGCTTAGCTTGTGTTGGTTCAGTTGTACAAGCTCGGCCTCAGCCTCAAACTCTGCAGCGATTGAGTCAAATGATGCGCTGCGGCGGTGGCCTTTGAATTTTGCAATAATGGCAAATGTGAGGACTGAAAGGAAAACCACAACAATGACATGGCAATTGAATGCAAAGCTCATGAGGGCGGATGCTCGCGTGTTGGCATCCTCACTGCATTTGGTGGAGGCTAACGTTGAAGAGCCGGGCCTGCTCATCGATCCTGCATCGTACGAACATCCAAGAGGGATGTAGTTCTCAGAGTAGAGCACGAGCGCCATTTGGAACTGCCAAGTTCCTTGTAGAATAAGAGAGAGACATAGTACAAAGTTCACAAGAAAAGCCCTGGGTCGAATCACCAGCAAACCTGAAAATTCAACGACAGAAACTCAGTCTAAGATCTGAACTCCTGCCGGACAAAAGAAATAGTATTGGACTAGGTTTGATGCAAATCCACATTCACAAGATCATACCCAAGTCATGATTCCAATAAGAAGCTAAAATAACTTTTATATTGTTACAGTGCACCAGATAACATTTCACCCACAATCACAATTACAATGATACAATATCACATGTGATTCGACCAAAGTCCAAATTCTATACCTGAGGAGACAGCGGATGCAGCAGCGGTGTATGCAAGTAAGCCACTACATTGCCTTTCAAAGTCCGTACTCTCGCTCCCCCTGTGAGTGATAGATAGCCACTGCAATCCAAATGCAAGGCTGGCGAAAAGAAATGATCCCTCAGGGGGAAATGGAAGAAATGGTGTGGATTCGCTCACGAGCACTGTCAGCGCGAACAACCAGAACATAAAGAGGATGGTGACGTGCTCAAATCCCATGATGCTGCTAGTGGGCATTGTACCGCTGGCGATGGGTTCATAGGTTGTCGAGATTCCAAGGTCGTAAAATATTGCCAAGGGGAGAAAGAACAGCATGATGTGCAGTTCCAGGTGCTTGAATCGCAATGGCAGAAAACCAATAGGGTACCATGCCCGTGCTGTGTATTCTCGTGGTGATCTTAAGTAAGTTGTAAATAAGAAGATAAGATGCCATAATCCAAGTGACAGAAAAATAATTCCTTGCAAGCCGTGACCCCCCTGGCTCCCCATTTCTGAATTTGATCGTCACCTAATAAAATTCTCCACATGCAACAATTCAGCGAAACACCATGGCACTTTGTGATGAGGGCAGAGCATGATTGAAGGAACACGGGGAATTAGCGTACAAAACAAGCTCAAAACGCAAGATGATCATCTCCCACGGGTATGTGGTATCTCAGTTATCTTAACATCGAAATCCGCATCTCTTAAAGTAATTCATTAAAAACAATCAATACAGAGCCCTTGCACAAGAGAAGAGACTGTACGAGAGCGCGGTTGAGGAGAATTACCCTAAACCAGCGACGAAGTCTATCCTGTACCGCAACCTCAGAATATCCTCCAAACCTCTTGAAACTCTCGAAATAGGAAACCTGAATCCTAAATTACACCTGTCAACCTCAGAATATCCTAAATATCTTCAGAATTCTTGTAAGCTGGAGAATATAAGTAGATTTCTTCAAAGTTCAGATCCCTCTGAAGTAGCAGTACTATTGTCACAAAGTTAGCATTGGAACAGGAAAAACCCTACCGATGTTTTACAAAATGTCACCAAAACCTAGGAACTACGATGCAAGAAGAGTAGATCAAGCTGAAAGCTCCAAGAGCGAAGGGGACAACACCCTGTTTTTCCTGAGGTCTATTAATAGACATGATGAGATGATTCTCAAGGAAATCTGGACACCAATTCTCACTCAAGCTTCAGGGTCTCCAGGAACAATCAGTGAGTGAGAGCTACAGAACACGGAAACTACAAGCTACCAACATCATCTTCTAATTCTTAAAGTGCCTTTCATGTGGTCTTTTGCTCAAGATTCTACTTTATTCCTTCGCGATCAAGGATTTAGGGTTTAACGAAGTCGGATGATGTTGGTAGCAGTAAATAACTCTTTTTCCTCTTCGAAAAGTAGCTCTGAATTGTGAATTACGCTTATCTTTTATTAGTGTGTATTTTGCGTATGTCAATGCGAGGATTTTCGACAAGGCACATTTGCGCCTTCTTCAGTGATTCGTTTGACTGGATATAGGAATTTTGAACATGCCACCATCGTGACATCAGAGCAGCTTGTACAACTGGGCAAGCTACACTACTGTTTCTTGTTCGATATATTAGGAGTTAATTCCGCATGGAAGAGCTTTGATCTAGAAGTGTCCAGTTTAGAAACATGTGAATGGGTTTGAGGGAACTCAACGTCTGGTGCGAACTTACAAGGGGATTTTGCTTTATGGAATATTTGTCCAATAGTTCTTGTGGCGATTTCGTAAGTGCGTCTTCTAGAAGCAGAGAACGACTTTTTGCGGCACTCTGTAAACCAGGTACCGATTGCGATATTGGATCACCTTCTCCTGAAAGCTCAGGTTCTCATCTTTTGTCTCTCAGGAAGACCGTGTCCTTGTGCATCCTTTTGTGCTCGAAGCAGTGCTTTTATTTAATCGTTATTGTAAACTTTTAGCTGTGAATAGTAGCTGTGCTAGTATGTGGGGCAATATCGTCTAATAGTGATTCTAGACGTCATTCTGGTGTACCATCCTGTTCCATGTCTGCAATTCTCTAAGTTGGGGATTTGGTGAAGGACTGATGTTAGAAGTAAAGCATGTATGGAGTTCTCATTCTGAAAACTAATTGGCTAGTCGTTAGGCAAATAGTTCTTAGGGGCCTGTAGTTTTTAGCCCAGAGATTCTTCGATGCAATTTGCAAGGTTGCCCTAACAAAAACGCCTCTGGATGACCGTTCTGAAATATTTTAATGTGCTTAAAAGGAAAATTTTAGTGGCTTCTCTGAGTTTATATGTTCTCTTTGGTTGTGTATCCTTTAAATTTGATTTTGAATCATTGTGTTACTGTTTTTCCATGTGCATCGATCAATGATCCGACTCTCCACATGGTTCAAACTAAAGCATAACCTTGCTCTTCAATGCGAACGAGCCCTTCGCAAGAGATGGCAATGACCCCAATGCTGTCTGGAGGATGGTACTCTTTCGAGAGACAACAGTGTCGTGCATTCTTCCTTACTTAGGTCGTGTATTTATGTCAAGGAGGCTGGCTTAGCCCAGCCCAGCTCTTACATGCTTTTCTACATACATCGTCTGATTATCACAGGGATTTGTTTCACTTCTACACCTTGATTTTTTGATTATTTGCCTTGCAAAGTAGGGGTACTTTCTTCAGGTGGTACTGATTAGGTCTCAGATGAAGACCGCTATTGAAATTTTCTGTGCGTACAACCCCTCTCCTTTAAATCGTTGCGTCTATTGCCCTTGCAATGTTTGTCATTATTTACTATGGGATAGTTTTACGTGTATATGATGGGACGGTATGTGGTATTCTTTCAATGCGCCTGTTGCTTATGATTCCAATAGCCTATTTTCGTGGCCTGAGATTTCGATGCAATCTATATATATATATATATACACATATATGCACATATATGTATCTATGTGTATGTTTGATCTTTGCCAGAGGTTGTATATCAACGTATCCTTGTGTATCCTTTCATTAGACATTAGACATTTCAAAACCCTCTGTGAAAGATTTTAACACGCAATGCACTTTTGAAGGGCAGGTTCACATTTTACAATGATTTCCTTTCATATAACCACTTCCGGTTGATTTTGACATATATCTACCCCTAATCAGTAGCAGAATAAGATTACTTAACCACTATTCTCTTACAAATATTTATCTTATCACATCCACTTTCAGAACTAAGAGTATATCAAATAACACTGTTCTTCTACTAGCTTAGATTTGCTTGAAGTGGAATCGTGACAGAACGCTTAATCTAGAGTGCACTATATTGTCAACCTGCAACAAGCAGAGTGACTTATATTGTGATACTGCATGGTATCAGGGTATTGTGAGCATTTCTTGCCATACAACTGTGGGCTTTCAATATTCAAGGTGCAGCAGAACTCCGAAAGGAGACCAAATTATTGAGGCTCCTGGCATGCCTCATGCCATTAGGGTACCATACATGCCAGAAGCCTGACACAGGCTGACTCCTGCAGGTAAACAATGGAATCATGATTCGAACTCCTATTCCTTTAGAGAACCGAATCATTATCTGATGCAAAGCTTTATCAAGAATCAACTGTAACATCAGCAGCCAATGACAAATTCATTCTAACGCGTTCTTATACGATTTTCCTAGATTGATCTGAAGGAACTCAAACCCAGATCATGCAATGCCAGAGAAGCAATTTTCCGCAAATTAAAGACCGCAATCTTTGCAATCACACTTAAGTCGGTACTGCATCCAAATACTGTTAGCTTATTCTATGAGAGCTTCAAACTCCAAACCGCTCATGGCATTTAAGGATCTTGGTGGAGCACGAATTTTAACAGATCCCTATCAACGCCTGTACAAACAAGAAGAAAGAAAGTTTTAATATTCAACTTGTGCGGCATTGCAAGTAAATAAATTCACCGGGTGGACTGTCCAGGCATGCTGTAGGCTCTCGCGGCTAATCTCCCAATATAAGCCCCTGCTGTGAGGGAGGCATTCAATAGGTGTGACCCCATGCTCCACACTCCAACACTCCAATTTAATACTAGGGATAATAAAGACGTGAACCCTATTGTGGGCCAAAAGCGTACCAGCTTCACAGTGTACTCTTGTGTAGGATTGTACCTTGTACAGTTTTTCTATCTGAACGACAAGCCCCCTCGTAAGGCAGCCTGGCTAAGGCCACAGAGTTGTCGAAATCACATGATACACTCTCACAAGGACTAGACAGCAATCTGCGTTCCCTCAACGGTCGCAAACCGAGCAAACAACAGCCCGACCTACAAGTTGCTTCAACCTCCATGGGAATCTAGCAACGACGCAGGTTCAACATTGTAGGGTTTTGGCTACCTTCTAAGCCATAGCCCTAAAACTTGTTCGAATTTCGATTTTTTGTTGTTATTTGGGGTTTAAGTTTTCGTTTTTTAGTTTAAGTTTTTGGGTAATGGCTAATACATGGGCTGCAGCAAGGGTACTCTAGGAGCAATTATGACCATGAAGAGGGTGAAGAGATGGCCTCAGACAAGGTGGGTTTATGCCAGGCTTGCAAATTTCCATCATTGGTTAGTTACCTATTGTACAAACACATCAGCCAGCAAATATCTTCAGTACATTTGGGTTCACAGCAATAATCTCAAGTGTGTGTGGGTGACAAACTTGGGTGTTAGGAGCTAGTTCTCTTGCCCTCTTGATGAGGAGAGACATCGTATTTTTTCCTTCTCCCCTGAATTTGTGCATGTACTTAGTTGTCTGAAGACAAACATGGGTGGAGATTGTATTATTATGGAAAAAACAAATGTGGGTGTTATCTGCAGTGAGAGATAGTTTGTAAAGATGGTAAAATATCATGTGTTTTGGAGATTGAAAAGATGCTGAAAATACAGAAGAAAACAAAAAAGAAAGGGTATTTGTGTTATTTATATGCATCTCATGTAGAGTTGGTAAGATATGTCTAATGTTGAGAGAATCAATGAATATATTTCTAGAGAGACTTGTCAACCTTGAAAGATCAACTTGCTATAAATGTGACTTATGATTTTTAGATTTATAGAATATAATTCTTTAGTGGTTTGGCATTAATAAGAAGCCGACCTACTTTAGTTGGTAGAGCAGCCCCGCAGAGCAACGAGAGTAGAAAGTGGGCAGAGCAACGAAAGTGGAGAGTGGAGCATAGTGGCGGAGCAAACAGTACAAGGGACATGACCCTTCAATTAGGTCTAGATCTAGATTATGGAATATAGTACAACAAATCCTCTATCCTCTCAAATCAGTGTATGCAGACGATTATAACTATCAGTCCATGAGACATATAGTTGGCTCTTCTCCATAGACAAGTTATCCACTAAAACATGGTTAAGAAGAAATTACGACACTAATACAGAAGATCTAACAGTGACATTCCATGGCACTACCCCTTCCTAAGGAAACTAGTGCCTGAAGAACCAGCTAAGGTTCTACCTAAGTAATAACCCTAATGACACTAGAGCCCCATTTTCAAATAGATATGGTCCCATAGAAATCAACACCAGCGAGACACCTGCACAATCTTGCCACCCTTCAGTCAACATTGTCTCACAATTAAAGTATGACCTTGATAGGCTACATATTATCTTTTCTTCTAAGGAGCGTCAATTTATTGAGGTGATCCATAACAAAATAATGTAATACAAAACCATTGATTATATCGTAGGCATTAGCCTAAGACAACCAATCTTGGCACAATGGGCTATCTTAATGCTTCACCACAACTTGGAGACTTGCATTTTAATAGGTAGCGATTTCTTTGAAGTTACCTTCTTCAGCACAGAGGGGGTTCAATATACCTTTAACACCCTAGTCATCCATGAAGATAAAGCAATACCCTTCGCCCTCTAGACCACATTATTTTCAATAGAAAATAAGAAGACATATAGGTTCCTTATATATCCAATTTGGATCCAATTCTTAAAACTGATCCATTACATAAAACAAGAACTCTGCCTTAAATTCAAAGCCTTTTGATTGGGAGAAGTATTGTTTGTAGAAGAATCATCCTCATACAGAAGCAAAACAACATGATCAAGAATCAAACTCAGAGTTCCAGATGTAACAAAGCTACGATCCAGAATTAGTTTACCAAAAGTGTCCCCAGAATCTCCTGTCATACACAAAATCATTATATTGGAATATCCAAACCAATGTATTAGGTATAGAGGTTTTAGATACCAAGCCTTAGAAAGTAAGCCAAGACGGACCAACTCCAAAAATTTCATAGAGAACAAGAAACACACAACTACAAAATGCAACAATGTTGTATTCTGTAAAGTCTTGCTCGAGAATTCACTAGGCACCTAATTGTGGAATGTAGAATGGAAATTACAACAACAAAATCTTATCTCTAATAGAATACTAAATAAACTCTAATTAAACCTTAATAATACTAAGTAATCTTTAATCAAATTCAAAAGAAATCTTAAAGAAATTCCAAAAGAAATAATAAGAAATCTTAAAAGAATTCAAAAGAAATTTACAATAAACCTTAAAAGAATCCATAAGAAATCCTAAAGAAATATTAAAATAATCATAAATATATTTTAAATAAATTTCTATCAAGTCCTACTTTAATCTTAGTTAAAATCCTAATGGACTTCAATCAAATCCTAAGTCAAATCCTAAATCCAATTAAACTTTAAACCCTAAATCCTAAGCAAATCCTAAATCCTAAACCAAATCCTAGTCGAATCTAAACAACTCAACTTAATTCTAGCACAATTTAGAACCTCAATATCTATTAATTAAACTATTGATCTTGCTTAAAATTTTATACACTTTTCAATAATTAAGTTAACAATAAGCATACAAATTTGAAGATGATCACACTTGTCAAATAGAAGGAAAATCCTAAAATCCGCTCAGGTCTTGATCAGCCTCCTACTCCAATCTAAAGGTTAAACTTCTAGTACCAATATCTCTTCATTAAATTATTTAATTTTTTTAAAGTTTCACATATGTGTAGAAAATCAAGTCTATTATCTTTATATATAAAATTTATTCTAATCCAACTGGTAGATTGCTGAAAATCTTAAAAATCCTAATTGCCTTTCAAAGTCCAATTTTTGAAACCTCAACCTACTTAAAATTCAATAACCTTCAATATAATTTTTTGATCAAGCTCAAACTTATAATATATACTTCACACAACTATTTACATAAGTTCTCAAAATTTGAATTTTAGATCTACTACCAAACTTACAAAATTCTCTAAAACATAATATCTTTTTTATTTCAAAAATTCCAAAATCACTCAAAACAACTGTAACTTTGCATACCTCTTTCAAAGTCATTACACACTCAAATCACTCAAAATTAATGCTCTAAAAAACGTTATCAAGTCTACTCTCAAATTCCACTCTCTAATCTGCCAAAAAATTCCAAAGTTGCAATAGGTGCCTAGTTTTGTGCCTTGGAGTCTGATTTGAATCCAAGTTGATAATTGGTCCTCTCTGGGTATTAAATTTTTTCCTTTTGAATTTATTTTGGTAAAATCAACTCCTAACTTCTTCTTACATATGTTCACATCTATTATTTTTTTAATCTATCTTATTTTTCTTTATTTATGGCCTTATAAAATAAGTAGAAGCCTACTTTGTAAAAAGGTAGCATTTATATCTTTAGTTTTACTTTCTTTTGGACTATTGTCTATTTTCTAAGATAATTTTCTACAATATTTAAAGTAAGATCTTTTATAATATAATAATTTCTTCACTCTTTTCACATATTAGTTGTATTATATCATGATAGCAAATTCTACAAAATATATAAAATTAGAAGAAAAAATAATCTAATGAGTTTAATCTACAACCGGCAACATTAAGTATTAAAAGAGACCCTTCTCACAATACCATGCAAGGACAGCCAGTTAGCTTGACTCCATTGACAATGCACAAGCTGAATTCAATGATGACATAAGAAAAGAACCCTTGCCTCGAACTGTTTTGCTTCATGCATATGATCTTTATTGCTACAAAATTGTTATAAGACAAAGAAGGGACATCTACCAACAATCAAATCCAATTGATAAGTAGACTCAACACATCCACAAAGAGGAGTATTAATTCACAATACTTAAATCAACCTCACATTGTACATCATTGGGAGGGATTCCAATTTGTATGGAAGAAAAAATAACATTGAAAATTCTACTTTCAATCCAAACCAATATATATATATATATATATAGAATTCATAAATGCTCAAAAAATAGGACATTGAACCACAGTACTATTAGAAGACTTTATTTGTATTGTGCCATTTATGTTGTAACCTAATATCTAGACTACATACTATAAGATATTTTCTATACTGTTTATGATAGCAAGCAATTTTTTTTATAAAGTCTTTGTCAAATTATAAAATATTATAAAATTATACAAAATGGTCTCATGCATAAACAATAATACTCTTTTTTTAAGACACCGCAATGGCACTCTTAAAGATAATCAATAATATATATAATACTAAGAATCTATTAATGAAATGAGAGGATGCAATATGGAGATATTGATAGGAAAAAAAAGAGCAATAGAGTGAGACATTATGTCTGGGTAGTATTCATCTTAATCACCTTAAGCACAATAAAATTAAAAAAAATTAGAGCAATATATTTGGATTCTAATGCATAAAATCTTACATGAATTTGTATTGATCACATAGAAAGGGACATTGAGGCCACTCTTAGCATAAGCCAAGATAGCCATACAAGCACTCCTCAACAAAAGTCAATTTTGGAAATAATATATTTCTCTTCAATTTGGAGAAAAGAAAGCCAAACATATTGCATCACTAACAAAGAGACAAGAAGAGCACATGGAATATACTACCTCAGAAGAAGATGTCAATGACAATACCATCCTTCTCTAATAACAAAAAATAACATTGTCTTTGCTTTTTTTAATGTCAAGTTATTTAAATAAGGTATTTTAAAAGTATATATTTTTTTTTGAAACACATAATTTATTTCAAAAATTCCAACCCCTATCCAAGGTCATCTTCATATAAGAACATCATTACAATATAGATGACTATATATAAGAGATGAACCAATTTTAATTCAAAAGGGGCAAAAGTTTTTGAAACAATGCAATGTACTCTACAAAGGGAGGTATATATTTAGAGAGCACAACCATTTCAATATTTCTTAGACTTTCCAACCATGTTTGAGATTACAAAGTCATCATAGAATCTTGTATTCAATTTATAATCACCAAAGTGAAGAGTAAATCAATTGAAATAATGAATATATATGCCATGAACATAACAAGATAAAGAGCCCGACATTAGAATGTATTGGATCGACACCTTTTCTTCCAAATATCCTAGATTGTAGTTGGAAATTTCAATATGATGGAACTAAGATCAAACATGAGTATGGAATTCAACATATTCAATATGAGCTAAAGAAAATAAGAAACATAAGTCAATTTCATGATGCAACTTGGCATCGTCAACACATTCCATAAGGATTCATATTAATGAATTGGAATCAAAAGAATTATATGGCAAAAAAAGAATCCTACATCCAACTAATCTCAAATTGACAGATTTTTTTATAAGCTATGAGTTCCACAAGCAAGAAAAGTCACATGATATTTAGCAACAAACTTCATATATATTGGACCATTTGGCCTCATTCTTCTCAATCTGATTTGTAGGGAGAAAGAGGCCAAAAAAGGCACACTTTGACTAAGACATCATATATGACATAAAAACAAATAAAAAATTTGCAATAGTATAAAAAGATGCAATAGACAATGTAGACTTAAAACCTTAGGGAAGAAAGTTGTGATGACACTTGATAGATATAAAGAAAAAGCATCACACTAAAAAAAAAAGACAAGGCCAAATCCTATATCTAAATCAATTCTACGCAATTGACAAAGCAAAGAATTACCTCTAAGAAAACTAGATAGACTTGGAAGCCTTGGCCAACTTCAATAAGGTCCAAGCTTCTTTGGAAGAAGTCAAAAAAAAAAAATTAAAAGAAACAAAAAATAAAATCATAGTACTATAGAACATAGAAGACGATAGATACTTAAAGGAGTTTTTTGAATTCTATAAAAATAAAAATATAAGAGCCAACATTGGAGAACTAGTTACTACCTATGATAGAAGCTTAACAATACAAGCCAACGTAGCCAATCATATTTATCAATTCTATGAAATCTTTTATATAAACAATCCAAGGATCAATAAAAAATCAAGTAGCATGCAATTGCTACCTACAAAGTATACCTAAAAAGATCACCCACACTCAAAATAAAGACCTCACCACTCTTCTCTCCATCATGGAGCTACATAAGGCTGCAACACATCTCTTAAAGAATAAAGCTACATAAAAAGATATCATCTCTATGAAAATTTTCATCAAAATGTGAGAGATAGTGAGTTAAGACATTACCATGCTCATCAACACTGCTCTCAACAAAAGACACTTCTATGAAATTTTCAAAAATTGGCTAATCAACCTCCTACAAAAAAGATCAATGAAATCAAATATAAAGAATTACTGCTCTATCACAGTGCTGACAACCACATACAAGCTGATAGTTAAAGTCTTTGCTAATAGACTCCAATTGATATTCCCAACCTGCATCTGCCCTACTTAGACATGATTCATCAAAGAACAATATATCTTAGATAACATACTACTAATCTAAGAATCAATATATTGGGTTAGAGAGAGCCAATAAGAGATAATGATCTTGCTAATTGATTTTGAAAATGATGATAATAAGATCAACTAAACATTCTTTCAACAAAGAATGGAAAAATTGGAATTTTTGGAGGAATGGATAAAATAGACAATGACACTCTATCAAAAGGCCCAATTGGCCATCTTAATAAATAAATAAAAAAATAAAAAAATAAAAAATTCACATTTGGGAGATCAATTAAATAAAGGTGCAAATTAGAATCTTACCTATATCTCTTCATATTGGACTTGCTGTTATACATGATAAACGATCCTACATATCTAATAGATGACTTTTATCTTTCTAATGGTAATACGATTGATGATCAATGCTTTGTACATGATACAACCCTCTACTTCAAATAAACTTTCAACAACATACAACCTACTTTTGAAGTACATGAATTTTTTTGTGCAACCTCAAGATGACTGATCAATTAAAAAAAACAAAAATAGTATAGATTAGCAATGATCTACAACCACAAAATTTGGGGGATGAAAAAGGCTTCATATGGCTCTCTTAGAGCATCCACATCAAATACGTTGGCTTTGTCTTTGGAGAAGAAATAGCCCAATATGACAAAGATGAAGCAATCATATAATAAATCTACAAAAAATTGGTACAATGGTCAAACAAAAAACTTTCTTTTTCAGCCTGGGTACTAGTATCAAATTAAGTCATATTCAAGAGCATATGATATCCAACCTCATGCAATGACATCTAGAAAAAAGTCTTAATAAGTATAAGAACCCTCATTCAAAATTTTGTATAGATAAGAAACATAAATAGGAAGACAAGGATTAGAATGGCATGAGAGACAACAATTACCTTGATAGTCAAAAGAAGAATTAAGGTATTCAATATATTAGGCCAAACGAGAGTTTTCTTAGCAAAAATGATATCAAGAGTCTTAGTCCTAATCTTAAAAATCTCTCATCTTGTATAGGATCAAGAATATACAACTCTATAAGGACGGGAATTGAGACAAATATTTTGATTGGCTATTCATAGCCCTTAAAATATAATCCTAAGACTCAAATCTTTGGCAAGCAATATGAATGCCCTAGTTGGTAGTCAAAAAGAGACTTACCAAAGCTCTTGCCAACATATATGCTATTGTATTGTGATTTGGCTATTATGTGAAAATAATAGATATAAATATTTAATATATAATTTATTATATAATATAGTAAGAGCCATATTATTAGATTTTAATTAGTCATAAAATATTGTTAGATTACTACTTTGATGTAGTTGTTTAAAAGAGCTATTATTAAGGTTGATTTTATATTGATAATAATTTTTATATCTTTAAAGCCACCTTTATTAGACATTGGTGATTCTTAAAATCTTATTTTATTTTTTTATTTGGTATTTAAGACATATATTATATAAATATTATAAAAAAAATTAAAGGAGGATTTCGGTAGAAAAAAAAGTAGTTTAGACATCCATATGGATGAATAGAGATAGATGATAAAAATCTCCATTGCTATTGGCCAAAAGGCATGTCCAATGGACTTCAAGGAGGCTGCCTAAGGTCTTATTAGGAATTAGGATTATTATTTCAATAGAATTTGAACTTAGAAGGCTAAAATAAAAAAATTAGATTTTTTTTATTATGGTTTTGGTACAAATTTTGGGTGATTTGGAATTTTTATGAAAGAGATATAGGTGCTCAAAGTTAATGTATTGATTTTGTACCTATTGCCACTCTTTTTAGCATAACATAAGCATATAGGAAGCAATGAAGGATTGGCGATTAGGAATAGAGAGAGAATTTTTTTGGCTATATTTTTTATATATTTATTGATGTATTTTAAGCCAAAATATAGGAGTTATAGGAAGTTGAAGTCAATGCTTGCAATCTAAAGGTAGTAAGTAATCAAATTTACTAGTGATTATCTTTCAAGCTATATCTTAAGAAATTTGATAAGATTTTGGCTAAAAATTTCTAAAAATATTTGTTATTATGATAATAAATTTTATAAAAAAATTTTGTGGCATTTGAAATTTGGATTTTTGAGATGTAGAGAAAATAGTTTTTAGATGCTTCTAAATTAGGATTTAATGCACCTGCTAGGATGACTAAGATGCCAAATGATCTATAGTAGATTTATAGTTCATTTTTTTTTAAGATAAAGCATAAGAATAAATTCTATATTATTTAGAAATTTTTTAAAAATAAAAAATTAAATCAAGAGATATGAATTTTTTAAGTTTAGAGAGAAAAAAATCCTTGCAAGAGAAATTATTTTGAAAAGGTTTTGCCACTATTTAAGCATTTTATGCAAAATAAAGGGATTTTTGGGAGCTAAGAATATATATATATATATATATATATATATATATATATATATGTTAAAAATGAAGATATGAAGCTATGGCAAAATTATAATATAAAGATGGATATTTATAAGAGTATTATAGATTTTCTTTGATCTTATTAGAAATCAAACTTTTTGGCTAATAATTTAGTTATGACTTGATATAACAAACAATGTTAATGCATTTCTAGATGCTTTAGAAGAAATTGTTGTATGGCATGATTTACAATCTAAAAATACACTAGATACCTAATTGTAGAGAGTCTAGCTTTGGCTTATATATGATGTCTTATCTTCCAAAATCCTTTTAATTTGCAAAAAAGTTCAAATTATAACAAAATCCTTCAAAATATTTTCTTTTTGCAAAGGATATTTTTACCTTGAACTTTGAAAATTCATATCTCTCGATCTAGTTATTTAATTTTTTTCAAATTTTTATTTTATAAAGATTCTATCCTTAAGCTTTATGACAAAAAAAATAAACTGTAAATCTATTACCAATCTTTTGGCATCTTAGAAATCCTAGTAGGTGCTCTAAATCCTTATTTACAAGCATTTAAAAAATATTTTCTTTACATTTCAATAATCCAAAATCCAAATGCTACAAAATATATGAAAAAAATTTATTAATATTACTATACACATTATTAGAATTTTTTTTTTCCAAAATCTCATCAATTTACTCAAGCTATAGCTCAAAACACAACCACTAGTTAATCAGGTCACTTACTACCCTTAGATTTGCAAGCATTGATTTCAACCTTCAATATCTCCTTCATTTTAAGTTAAAATCTATTAAAAAAATATGCTGAAAATGTAGCCAAAAAAGTGCTCTTTTCAATCTCAATTGTAGATCTTTTATTGCTTTCTATACGTCCATGGTATGTCCAAAAGAGTGATGATAGGTACAAAGTTAATATCTTAACTTTGAGCCTCCATATCTCTTTCATATAAACTCTAAGTTACACAAAATTTGCACCAAAACCATAGCCAAAAACCTAAACGTATTGACTTTAGCCTTCGAAAGCTCAAATGGCCTTGAAAGAGTAACCCTAATCTCTAATAAGGCCTTGGACAGCCTCTTTGAAGCCCATTCGGTATGATTTTTAGCCAATTGGAATAGAGGTTTTTATCATCTATCTCCATTTATCCATATGGATGCTCTAATTTCTCTTTTTGCTATCAAAATCCTTCTCCAATATTTTTTTTTATTTATAAGTTCTATATAATATATGCCCTAAACATCAATTAAAAAAACAAAATATCTAACAATTGTGATTCTAAGCATATAAAAGTTACTACTAATAAAACCAACTTCAAAAGTCATTATATAAAAAAATAAAGTTATATAAACTCTAATAGAAGCCTTTTTAAACAACTTCTTTTTGGGGTAGTAATCTATCCACATCCTATAACCAATAAAAATCTATTAACATGGCTTTCACCATGTTGTCTAGTATATTGCATATTAAATATATAAACACATTATTTTCACATGGTAGCCAAATTACAACACGATAATATTATATATAATACTCCTTAAATATAAAAATATTGTATTAATAGAATATCTTTTGATACTATTGTATTTATTTGGCATCTATAATAAGAATGCATCACTTATTGGAACTTGTCCAATAAATTAAAGCTAAACTATCTATAGTTAGGTACTTAATATATTTTCAAATAGAAAATCATACCATATGACAATAGAATAAGATATATAGGCTTCAAATTAAGAGCTTTATACTTGGCACACTCCATGTGTTAGTGTGATTTTAAGCTGTAAAGTACAATTTAAGAATATATAGAGTATCTAACTTTAGAAAGTGATTTATTTTACCTTTAACTTATATACAAAGTCTTGGCTCTCAAAACCCCTTCACTTTATATAAAATATCCAAATTGTAGTAAAATCTCTCAAAACATATTTTTGTACCAAAAGGATTTCTTCTTCTTATACTTTAAAAATTCATATCTCTTGATCCAATTGTTTAGTTTCTTTCAAATTTTTATAATATTTAGCTATTATCTTTAAGATTTATTACAAAAAAAATAAACAATAAATTTTCTACCAATCTTCTAGCCTCTTAGAAGCCCTAGTAAGTACTCTAAATTCTAACTTTTAAGCACCTAAGTACTATTTTCTTTATATTTCAAAAATCCAAAACTTGAATGCCACAAAATTTGTATAAAAAATTTACTAACATGATTATATATATATTTTTTAGAAATTTTGAGCCAAAATCTTATTTAATTGCTCATGATATAGTTCAAAATATAACTACTGGTATATTAGTTTACTTACTATCTTTAGATTTTAAGAGCTAACTTCAACTTCTAATGTCTCATTTATTCCAACTTGGAATTAATCAAGCAATATGCAAAAATTTTAATCAAAAAAGTGTTCTTTCTAACTCCAGTTGCCAATCCTTTATTTTTTTATTATATGCATGTGTTATATTCAAAAGAGTGATAGTAGGTATAAAATCATCACCTTAATTTTGATCGCTCATATTTCTTTCATATAAACTTCAAATCAAACAAAATTTGTACCAAAATTATAGTCTAAACTCTAAATTTTCTGATTCCAGCTTTTAAAACTCAAATGCTTTCAAAAGAGTTACCCTAATCTTTAATAAGACCTCAAGTAGCCTCCTTGAAATCCACTGGGCATGATTTTTGGCCTATAAGAATAGAGATTTTTATCATTCATCTTCATTCATCCATATGAATGCCCTAGCTTCTCTTTTTGCTACGAAGATCCTTCTCTAACTTTTTTTCTAATAAGATTAAGATAATATTTGTCCTAAACATCAAATAAAAGAAATAAAATAAGACTTTAAAGGTCACCAATGTTTAACAAAGGTGACTTTAAATATATAATAGTTATTATCAACCAAAATTAATCTTAAAAGCTACTATCAAAAAAAAAAGAAATTATATAAATTCTAATAGTAGTTCTTTTAAACAACTTCTTTTTAAAATAATAATCTAATTACATTCTATAAGCAATTAAAATCTATTAACATGATTCTTATTATGTTATTTTATAAATTATATATTAAAAATATAAATATAATATTTTCATATAATAACCAAATCACATCACGACATTGCTATAATTTTTTTTAATGTTTTTTAATATAAGCCATTTAGGCATAGTTTAGCTCTTTTGGTATAGCAAATAGTAGAGCACATTTGAGCTCAAATTATAGAATAGATGGTAGAGCAAATAGTAGAGCACATTTCACCTCAAATTTTAGAGTAGATGGTAGAGCAGAGCAGAGTAGCCAACGAGCAAGATTGATGAATGGAGTGAAGCTAATAATACGAGGAACAAGACCCCTTGATTAGTTCTTAGATTGGATCATGAAATATAGTAAATCAAATCTTATGTCTCTTTAAATCAATATATATAGTTAGTTATGACCATCATTTTGTGAGATGGATAATTTACTTATCTTCAAGGTCATCTATCTTCTAAAATATAGTTAGGAAGAAATTAGGGTACTAATAGGAAAGACCTAATAGTGGCGACTTAAGGCACTACCTCTTTTTAGATGGACTAGTGCTTGAATAACTAGCCAAGGCTTCATCCAAGTAGTAATCTTGATCACATAAGAATGTCATTTTCAAATAGATATAGCACCATAGAAAGCAACATTCACTAGGTGCTTATGCAACCTAGCCACCCACAAGCCAATGTTGCCACACAATCAAAGTCCAATCTTAACATGCTATAGATTATCTTTTTTCTAGAGGAGTGTCAATTCCTAACAAAACAATGCAATACATAGTCATTGGCTACATTACAAGCATCAGCTTAAGACAACTAGTCTTGGCATGATGGATTGTATCAACGCTTCACCATATACTAAAGACCTGCACCTTAGTTGACAGTGGCTTCTTTGAAGCCACCTTCTCTAGCATAGAAGGTATTCAAGACACTTTCAACACCTTTATTATCCATAAAGATAAAAAAATACTCTTCACCCCTTGGATCCTATTATTTTTAATAAATAATAAAAAAACATATAAGTTTCTTGCATATCCAATCTAGATTTAGTTTTTAAGAATAAGTCACTACATACAATAAGAACCTTGCCTCTAAATCATAGCCTTTTAATTGAAAAAGGTATTATTTGTAGAAGAATCTTCCACCTATGTACACAAAATAATAGGAGTGAGAGTCAAAATCAAAGTCTCAAACATAAAAAAGCTCTTATCTAAAATCAATTCATTAAGATTGCCCCGAGAGTCTCTATTCCTATATAAAGTCATTGTATCAAGACACCTACTCCAATGCACTAAGTATCAAGCAGTTGGATACGAAGCCTTGGAATATAAGCGAAGATCATCCAATCTTAGAAAAGGAGGAAAAATCCCTTGTAGAGAATAAAAGAACTACCAACTTCATTGAATACCATGGAGCACAAAAAGCAAAGGAAAGAAAGTACTCAACCAACTTAATATACAAACAACAACATCAATGAAGGAAAGAGAATCTTTTTATACTACCATACAAGAATAATAGAGTAGCTTGATTCTACTGATAATACTAAAATTAAAATTCGTGAACATATAGGAAGAAAACTAGACCTTAAATCTGCTTGTTTTATGTACATGATCTTCACCACCATAAAACCACCATAAAATAAAAGACAAACATCAATTAACAACCAAATCCATTGAGTAAGTAGAACGAATGCATCCACAAATAAGAGCGCCAACTCACAATAATGGAACTAACCCCACATTGTATATCGCATGGAGGACTTCCATTTTGTTTGGAAGAAGAAACAACATGAAAAAATTCACCTCCAACTTGAAGCAACCAATACAGATATCAAAGAATCCACAAAGGCACAGGAAAGTGGGCATCAAACCATAATACTATCAAAAGAGTTTTTTTGTACTATACCATTCATCTCATATCTCAACAATAAACTCACACACTATAGAATATTTTTTATACTATTCATAATAGTGAGAGAATATTTTTGTAAGGTCCTCATCAACTTCAATACTTCAAAGAATCAACTGATTGCTCATAGACAAGAATCTATCTTAGAAAATCACAAAAAATGGTCCTACATATAAGAAACTATATTCTTCCTTCAAGAAACCATAATAGCTCTTTCAAAGATAATTGTCAATACATACAACATTAAAAATCCATTAAAAATATAAAAAAATAAAATATGGAAATATTGATAGAAAAAAATATCAATAGACAAACGAATTATTTTTGTTTGGTATTTATCTCAATTACTTCAAATACAATAAAACTCAAAGATTAGAGTGATACATTTAGATTTTAATGGACAATGATTTATGTGAATTTGTATCAACCATATAAAAAATGGCATTGAGGCCACTTTCAGCTCAAGTTAAGATAGCCACACATTCTTTCTTAGATAAAAATCAACTCAAAGGAGTTGTATCTTATCAGAGACTAGAAAAAAAAGAGTTAAATCTATTGTAGCACCAATAGAAGTCATTCTTAGATAAAAGCCAAGTCAGAGGAGTTGTATCTTGTCATAGACTAGAAAAGAAAAGAGTTAAATCTATTGCACCACTAATAGAAGAACAAGGAGGACACACAAATCATACTACCATAGAAGAGGGTGTCAACATCAATCTTATCTTTTTCATATGACAGAAGACAATATCATTTTTACAACACTTAATGTCACATCACTTTAACAAGACATCTAAAGAGTAAGAAAATGTACCAAAATATGCAATCTATTTCTAAAGGTCCAACACCAACCAGAGATCATCTTCTTATAGGAACATCACAACAACATAGACGACTGCATGTAATTGATGAGCCAACTCCAGTTTAAGGGGGAATTTTTTTTGAAACAATGTAATGTACTCCACACAAAAGAGAGATTTTTGGAAGGCATGACCATCTTGATATTACACAGACTTTTCAACTCCATCCAAAATTATGGAGTGATCATAAAATCTTATGTGTAGTTCTTAATCATTGAGATAAATTGCAAATCAATCGAAATATTCAATTTATACACCTCAAATATAATGAGACAAAGAATCCAACTATAAAATGTAGTAAGTTGACACCTCTTCTTCCAAATATCCTAAATTGTAGCAGTATCATAATATGTGAAGTCTTACTTGAGAATGCACCAAATACATAGTTGTAAAAAGTAAAAATAAAATTATAACAACAAGATCTTAACAACTCTAATAGAATCATAAATAAATTCCAATTAAATCTTAATAATATTAATGAAGCTTTAATCAAATCCAAAAGAAATCTTAAATAAATTAAAAAAAAACATGAATAAATCTTAAAGATCTTTTAAAGAAATTATAAAAAAATCATAAAGAAATAATAAATAGACTTTAAAGAACTCTTGAAGAAATCCAAAAGAAATCCAAAAGAAATCCTAAAAAAATATTAGAGAAATCTTAAATAAATCCTAAATAAATCCTACTCAAATTATAATTTATTTTTAATTGAAATCTTAATAGATATTAACCAAATCCTAGGTCAAATCATAATTAGAACTTAAACCAAATCCTAAAAAAATCCTAAATTCTAAACCAAATTCAAGACAAATTAATCTAATCTTGGAGCAAGTTAGAACCTCAATATCTATTGATTATATTATTGATCTTGCTTAAGATTTTATACACCTCTCAAAAACTAAGTTGGCAATAAGTACACAAAATTTAAAAATGATTGAACTTACCAATTAGAAAATCATTCCTAAATTATACTTAGGTGTTGGTCGGCTGTCTAGGACAAGAACTCGATGAAAAAATAATTCAGACAAGTGAGCCTTCACTCAAAGAAAGGTAAAAAAATATAAATAAACAAGTATGTATATTGAAAGAGAAACTAGAATGACTATTGCCAAAAGACAAGAAAACTAGAGACCCTTGAAACTAGACTGGAAGAAAGAAAGGAGTTGACAAGAGTGAAGAAGCCTTCACTCTTGTCTCTATATATACTATCTAACTAGGGGCTACGTGGCGACATTCTATAGGACCTCCAATATGTGTTGACTTTGTAGGACACATGCCTTCACTTACAAGGCAAGTATTTCCACGTGTGAGCCACATAGTTAGCTTGATCTTCAAGCTAACAACATGTGTGGCACATGGCCAACTTGTTGACTACGTTTCTAATCAAAAAAGTCAATTAAAGATACCTATGAAGTCAAAGTAGCATCTATGAAGCTTCTAGGAAGCTTCCATATTAAATACTATAGAATTAACTTATTTTTACCTACTTGTATATGTAATTACTAGCTTACATGATTATGTCTGTGACATTACTCCCCCTTCTAATGACGAGTTCCATGAGGAGTGGTCATTATATGTTGAGAAAATCTATGATGCGACGAATTGTATTCGCCACATACTCTGATCTTTGTTCTCTTCGAAGATGATTGATAGGGCCTCTCAACCGTCGGTAGTGTCCCATACCAGGGCGGAAAGACTATCCAGTTATTTGATCATTGTTAAGGCCTCCGTAACTTCCTTTCAATAGAATATTTGGAACACCATCAGGAGTTGTTCCTACCTCTAAAACAATCACCAAACATTGAGAGTCCCTTCCCAAATCGTGATACCAAACGCCTTGTATCTCACCATCTATTTGAGGAAGAACATGTCGTTCTTGAAGATCTTCATCTCGATTGCGTCGTCTTGAAGGTTATGACAATCGTAATGTCTCATCCCATAGGTCAGCAAATGAAGGCTCTTGAGTCGAATCCATTGGTTGTTGGTTCTCCATCTCCTGAGCATCACTACTACAAAGAAGCTACAAACAAACATTGAAAGTAGAATGTTATCTTGCCTAGATGTTGTTTCTTTTATAAAGAAGATTTTCATCTTGATTTTGATGGATGTCGTTGATGAAAAGCCTCCACCGCTTTTGTTACATTTGTAAAATTCTTTATTGGCTCCCATGTGCGTTCACTAATACCATATCCGTGCCAATTGACAAGATATTTTAATTTATTTTGGCGCGGCCTTCAATCTAAGACTTCTTCTACTTCAAACTCTTCATTATTGTCTACTTCTATAGGAGGAGGTGGAGCTTGTCGTCTTCTTGGTATGTCCACTGTCTTGTATAGTTCAAGAAGAGACACGTGGAATACTGGATGGATTTTCATTGACTCTAGTAGATGTAAACGATATGCAACTGGATTGATTTGTGCAGAAATAAAAAATGGTCCCAGCCTTCGATAGTCCAACTTATCACAAGGACGAGTGGTCTTGATATTGCGACAAAGTAGCCATACCTTATCACCCAAGATGAATGATGGTTGTTCCTTTCGATAGACATCCACTGTCGTGTTGTGGTTCGACTACTATATGAAAATAATGTAATTATATACTTAATATATAATTTATTAAGTAACATGGTGAGAGCCATGTTAGTAGATTTTAGTTGGTTGTAGGATATAATTTGATTATTACTTTGAGAAGAGGTTGTTTAAAAAGATTACTATAGAATTTGTATAACTTTAATTTCTTTTTGATAGTGGCTTTTAAGATTGGTTTTGATTGATAGTAACTTCTAAATATTTAGAGTCACCTTTGTTAGACATTGGTGACATTTAAAAACTTATTTTGGTTCTTTTATTTGGTATTTAGAGCATACATTATGTAAATCTTATAAGAAAAAGGATTGAAGAAGGATTTTGGTAGCAAAGGGAGTAATTAGGGCACCAATATAGATGAATGGAGATGAATGATGAAAATCTCCATTCCTATTGGTCAAAAATCATGACCAATGGGCTTTGAGGAGGCTGCCCGAGGCCATAGTAGGGATTAGGGTTAGTTTCTCGAGGGCATTCGAACTTTGAAGGCTAAGGTCAGAAGGTTTAGGTTTTTGGTTAAGGTTTTGGTGCAAGTTTTGTGTCATTTGGGGTTTTTATGAAGAAGTTATAGGCGCTCAAAGTTAAGGTGTTAGTTTTGGACCTACTGTCACTCTTTTGGGCATAACGCACGCGTACAGACGGCAATTGAGGATCAGCGACCGTGACTGGAGAGAGCACTTTTGCGGCTATACTTTTCACATACTATTTACTGGATTTAAAGTTGGAATAAAGGAGTAATTGGATTTTGAAGTCAGCACATGCAATCTAAGGGTAGTAAGTAAACCGATTTATTAGTGTTTGTCTCTTGAGCTATATCTTGAGCAATTTTGTGAGGTTTTGGCTCAAAAATTTCAAGGAATGTGTAATTTCATGTTAGTAAACTTTGTGCATAAGTTTTATGACATTTGGAGTTCGGGTTTTTGAGATATAAGGAAAATAGTTTTTGGGTGCTTGTAAATTAGGGTTTGGAGTGTCTGCTAGGGTTTCTTAGATGCCAGAAGATCGGGAGTGAATTTGCGGTTGGTTTTTTTTGTGGTACAAGTTAAGGGCAAATTCTTCCTATCTTGTAAATTTGAATTTAACTGAACGGTTAGATCAATAGTTATGATTTTCTAAAGTTCCAGGCGAGAAAACCCTTCGGAAGAAAAATATGTTTTGAAGGGATTTTGTTATATTTGGAGTTTTATACAAAAATAAAGGAGTTTTGGAAGCCAAGACAAGAATCATATAAAGTTTTAAGGTACACTCTCTACAGCTAGATACCCAGTGTATTCCCAGATAGCAAATCACGCCATACGACACCGCATTGACCTTTTGTTGTTCTTGAGCCTCTTTTAACTACGCCTTCATCGTTGCATGTAGCTCTGATAAATGAATTGCCAAATCTTTCGCAGCAGGATTATCAACTTTTGAAAAGTCAAAAGTATCAAGTCATGGATGATAACCATAATTAACAAAGAAAGGTGTTTGTTTTGTAGAAGAATGTACCGTGTTATTGTAAGCAAACTCTGCCAAGGGCAAAAGAGTTGTCCAATCATCTTGTTGGTAGTTAATAGTACATCTTAAATATTGCTCCAAAACTTGATTAACACACTCCGTTTGTCCATCAGTTTGAGGATGGAATGTCGAAGATAGTTTTATATCCACTTTAAGAATCTTGAAAAGAGTCCGCCAAAATCTTGATACAAATTGAGTTCCCCTATCTAATATAATATCCTTGAGTAATCCATGATAGCGATAGATATTGTCAAGAAAGAGCTTAGCTGTTTCTTCACCTGTGATAGATTTTGTACATAGTACAAAATGTGCCATCTTGGTAAAACGACCTACTATCACGAATATAGAGTCATAAGAACCTGAGATTGGAAGATCCGTGATGAAGTCCATAGAAATAGAAGACCATGGTTGTTCTGGAATGGGTAATGGGTGAAGAAGTTCAAAAGGTCGATGATGAGTTTTCGATCTTGAACAAACATCACATGATTGTACAAAACCTTTAACTGCCTTCCACATTTGAGGCCACCAAAAATCCCTAGATATCACTCCAAAGACTTATTATATTCAAAATATCCTACTGCTGGGAAGTCGTGACGAGCTTGAAGAACATGTAAACGTGCTTCTCCTTTTGGAACATATAGGCGTCCTTCAAAATAGAGTAGGTTGTTCTTGAATTCAAATTTAGAGGGATTATGAGATTTAGAAGAATTATTCTTGATATTATGAAAAAGAAGGTCTGAAGACATACTTAACTGGACTTGCTTAAGAAAAGTTAAATCAACAGTCAATGTTGATTTTATTGCTCGAAGATGAAATTGCTCCAGCTTCAAGAGAATCATTCTTTGTTGCTCAAAAGTTGCATCTCCTTCTTTTGGTGCAAGATAAGAATGTCTAGACAAGGCATCGGACAAACCTTGTTGTTTTCCTGGCTAATAAGTAATGATGAACTCGAATCTTGATAAAGACATGCTTCAACGAGCTTGGCGATGATTTAATATGCGTGTTGACATAAAATATCCGAGGTTCTTCTGATTTGTATATACGGTGACTGGACTGGACTGGAAGCGCCTTCTAGATAATGATGCCATTCTTGAAAAGAATCCACAATTGCAAGAAGTTCTTTATCGTGGATCTCATAATTGATTTCTACTGCTAAGAATTTTCTTGAATGAAAGGCTACTGGATGAAGTTTGTCATCTATTTCCATTTGTGATAAAACCGCACCCAGAGCAAAGTCCGATGCATCTGTTTCCATAAAGAATGCTTTGGAAAAATCAACATGATACAAGATTGGTGCAGAAACAAACGCTGTCTTCAAAGATTCAAAAGCAACTTCCGCTTCTTGATTCCATTGGAGTTTGTCTTTACAAGTCAAATATGTAAGTGGAGCTGCAACTCGAGAGGAGTCTTTGATGAAGATCCGACAGTAGTTAGCAAATCCCAAAAAATATTGGACATCTCTTACCGTTTTTGGGATCTTCCAGTCTATAATAGTTTGAACTTTCTTAGGATCTATCATAAGTCCATCATTTGAAATGATGTAATCTAAGAAATCGACTTGAGTAGTATGGAACACATATTTTTTTATCTTGGCATAGAGTCCTGCATCTCTTAATTTTTATAACACACGACGAACATGAAGTTCATGTTTTTCTGAATTCTTAGAATAGATCAAGATGTCGTCTAGATAACATACCACAAAATCGTCCAAAAACTCTTGAAAAACATCATTCATTAGATGTTGAAAAGCTGCTGGTGCATTTGTAAGTCCAAAAGGCATGACGTTGTATTCAAAATGTCCATACCTAGTTCAAAACGCAGTCTTCCATTCATCTCCTTCTTTGATGCATACTAGATTGTGTGCTCCTCGAAGATCTATTTTTGTATAGATCTTAGCTTGATTCTCCTGATCAAAAAGTCGAGATATTAAAGATAGTGGATACCTGTTCTTGATGGTAATCTTGTTGAGTCCTCGATAATCAACACACATCCGCAATGATCCATCTTTTTTCTTCACAAATAGAATTGGAGCTCTTATCGGAGATTTAGAATGGCGTATGAAATTCTTAGCTAGATTTTCTTCAATATACTCCTTGAGTTCAGCCAACTCATTTTGTGATAAACTATAGATTGGTCCAAATGGCGGTTGTGCTCGTTCTTGAAGGTCAATTGAGCAATCATAGGGACGATGTTTTGGGAGTGTATCCGCATTCTTTTTTTCGAATACATCTTGAAATTCTTGATATTGGCTTAGAATGCCACTTGAAGTCTTTTCACCACTAGAAACGGGTGTGGCATAAATAATATATGGTGATTCTTTCATAGCAGCATGTAAGAAAGCTTTTGCACCTATAAATACGGGTTTAATTGAACTAGACTTATGACTCTCTACTTGATTAACTACACTGTTAGTTATACTTTTAGAGAAAGTAAGAGTTCGGGAAATCCAATCTATTTGAGGGTTTTATTTTTCTAACCACGATAAACCTAAAATGACTGGATTAGAGGGAGATCTAATGATATTAAATACTACAAAACTATTATGACCATTGATTATTAGTTCTATAGGAAGGGTTTCATGAGTAATATCTCAAGAAGACAATGGACGACCATCTATGACTTCTACATGAACAGGTTTAGTTTTCTTTACTAAAGATATGATATGTCTTTTAGTAAATTCTTCATCTAAAAAACACGTTGAGGCTCCTGAATCTAACAAGGCAGAGACTTTGTAATGTTTAGGTCCTAAAGTAAGATTTAATGTAAAACAAGGAGAGGGCTCTGAGGAGAGAATAGGACCTTTACTAGATGTTGTGCAAGGTTCCAGCCGCACGGTCCCTATTGTAGCTGGACAAACTCGTTTTCCAACATATTATCTTCTTTCACAGCCATACTCCTCATTTTGTGATTGTGTCATTTCTTTGGACAATGTTGAGCAGTGTGCTTTGGTTCTCCACAATATAAACATAATCCTTCTTGACGACGACGAGTCTTTCTTTGCTCAGTAAGAGATTTGAAACGTACTGCATTAATTTGCATATCCTCTACTTTCGAAAGTATGTGTTGAAGAGGTGTTGGTTTTGCCATTGAATTATAGTAACGTTGAGGTCCACTGTTATGGTTCTCAGATCGGAATTCAAAAAGGCGATTGTCGCACTTCACAACAAAGTCAATTGCTTGACCCAATATTTGAGGATTAGATAAGTTGAGCATTAATTTTTTTACCTCATATTGTAATCCGTAGAAAAATTGGCTAATAAGTGTAGCATCATCTCACTTGATATCAGTTGCAAGTGTCAAAATTGTGAAGCATGCAACGTTACTGATCGATTGTCTTGTCGTAAAATACGGATCTTATTGGTTGCAACATGAATTGCATCATGTTCTCCATACATGGATCCAAATTCTGCCAAAAAAGCCTCTAGATTATCCAATATTGGATCTCGTTGTTCAAAAAAAGATGAAAACCACGATAGTGCCGAACCTGAAAGAAGCGTACCAATGAATCTAACTTGCGATCCTGGAGTTGGATAGCTTTGGAGTTGAAGTTCAATCACAAGTTACACTTGATTGATAAATCCTCGAAACTTAGATCTGGTCCCATCAAACTTCTCGGGTAGGACAATTCTTGGTTCTCTAATATTTGAAGGACGTTCCACCATAGGAGAAAGGACATGGTTTGGTGCAGATGTTGAAGCAGCTCCAACCATTTCTATATCTTCACTTTCTGCCAATCTTGTTGCTCTTTGTGGTGATAAATTGAGTTGATGCATCGTAAGCATTAACTCCCTCAATTGCTCTTGCATTTGTGCCATTGCACTCTTCATTTCAAGAAGTTCTACCATGATAACACTTAGAAGAGAGAAGATGTCTAATATCGCTCAAGACAAATAAAAGAGAGGACTTGAGAACAAAAAAAATATTAAGGGTAATATCAGTTTGAAAGAGGGTAATCCGCAACTTCTAATATGCTTATATCTTATCAAGAAAAAGGGGTAATCCACTCTTAATCAAGATTAGGCAAAGCTCTGATATTGTAGGTGTACTCTTGTCAATCTGTCAAGAACAAGAACTCGATGAAAAAATAATTCAGTCAAGTAAGCCTTCACTTAAAGAAAGGTAAAAAAATATAAATAAACAAGTATGTATATTGAAAGAGAAACTGAAATGACTATTGCCAAAAGACAAGAAAACTAGAGATCCTTGAAACTAGACTGGAAGCAAGAAAAGAGTTGACAAGAGTGAAGAAGCCTTCACTCTTGTCTCTATATATACTCTCTAACTAAGGGCTACGTGGAAACGTTCTATAGGACCTCCAATATGTGTTGACTTTGTAGGACACATGCCTCGACTTACAAGGTAAGTTTTTCCACCTGTGGGCCATATAGTTAGCTTGATCTTCAAGCTAACAATATGTGTGGCACATGGCCAACTTGTTGACCACGTTTCTAATCCAAAAAGTCAATTAAAGACACCTATGAAGTCAAAGCAGTGTCTATGAAGTTTCTAAGAAGCTTCCATATTAAATACTATAGAATTAACTTATTTTTACCTACTTGTATATGAAATTACTAGCTTACATGATTATGTCCATGACATCGGCCTCCTACTCTAATCTAAATGTTGAACTTCAAGCACCAATATGTCCCTCTTGAATAGTTGAATTGCTTTCAGAATTCACCTAAATTATTGAAAATCAAGTCTAATTTCTATACAAAATATTTCTTTTTGATGAAATTGACCAATTACTAAAAAGCTTAAAACTGCTCACTTACCGTCAATCTCTAATTTTTGAGATCTCAATCCATAAAAACCTTCATAAACTTTGATCTAACCATTTAATTGACCTCAAAATTTAGACACACATTTACAACTACCATATCAATACTCTATCCAAAATTTTTTTACACATATACCACAAAACTAAAGAAATCTTTAATTTTATAAACACAACTTTATTTTTCAAAATCTAATCAAACTAAGAATATGACTAACTTTGAAAATTCTCCAAAATTGAATATTAACTTGATTGACATAAATCCAACACTCAAAATCTCTTTGCAAGTTTGCTCTCAAGTCCTACTTTTTGATCTCTCAAAGAATTGTGGAGTCACCGTAGATGTGTGGTTTTATGCTTTAGGATCTGATTTTGATTCAAGTTGACAATTTTTCCTCTTCGAATATTAATATTAAGAAAGTTGAAGTAATTTTTGCTTGAATTTATTGATAATTTCTTTCTAAACATGTTTATATCAATTATTTGTTTCATTTATTTTGATTTGAGGCATTTGTGTTCCTACAAAGAAAATAGAATCCTATTCTCTAAAAAGCAACATTAAGACTAAACCTTTTATTACCTTCCTATCATATATCATTATTTTTCTTCTATATCTTTCTACTAGGCTCTTCTATAACAACCATGTCTTCATTTTTTACCATATACTTGTATTGTTATAGAACAATAGGAGATTTCAATATGATCAAATAATAATTGGATAGGAATATGAAATTCAACATATCCAATATAGGCCGATGAGAACAAGCAATGTGGAATAGTTTAATGATGCACCTTGGCATTCTTGATACTTTCTATATAGATTCTTATTACCAAATCTAGACTAAGAGATTCACGTGGTAAAAAAAATCTATATTTCTAGCTAGATTTCAATTGACAGATTTTACATAAGCCACAAACTACATGAACAAGAAGAAATATACGGCATCTGACTACTAATTGCATACATCATAGACCACTTAGCCGCATTCTTTTCTATCTATTTTGTAGAGAAGAAGAGGCCCGAAAAGACTCACTTTGAATAAAGTTACATACATAATACAAAAGCAAAAGAAAATTTACAATGGCATGAAAAGATGCAATGGACAACATAAACCTCAAAACCCCAGGAGAAAAAGTTGCAATGGTACTAGAACAGATACAAAGAGTAAGCATCACATTAAAAAAGAAAATGAGGAGACATGGCCAAACCATGTACGCAAGCTATTTTCTTGCAATTGGAGAAGCAGAGAGCCACCTTCAAGGAAATTAGGCAGATTTGAAAGCTTGAGCCAGCATTAATAAAGCCCAAGGTTCTTTGAAAGAAGCCAAAAGGAAAAAATTAGAAGAAACAAAAAACAAAACAATAGCATTGTAGAATAGGTGGATGTTAGATGCTTAAAGGTATTTTTTGAATCCCACAAAAATAAAAATACAAGTGCCAATATTGGAAAATTAGTTACTATGGATGACAAGAGCCTAACAACATAAACCAATATAGTCCACCACATTCATAAGTTCTATACAATCTTATATATAAATAATCCAAGGGTCAAAAATAATAAAGTAATGCAAGATCATTGCATACTGAATGTGTTGACAAAGTTCACTTCCATATAAAACAATGAGCTCATTACTTCTATTTCTATAATAGACGTATAGAAGGTTACAAAACACCTTTGTAAAGAATAAAGTTGTAGGAGAAGACATCATCTCTATGGAATTCTTCATAGAAATGTGAAATATGGTGGACTATGACATCGCCATGCTCATTAACACCACCTTCAGCAAAAGATGTCTCTTTAAAGCTTTCAATAACAACCTCCTATTAAAAAGAAGAATGACATCAAATATAAGGAATTATTGCCCCATCACGATGTTGACAGCCACATATAGACTAACAGCCAAAGTCGTCACCAATCAACTCTAACTAGTTCTGCCAACCTATATCCGCTTCACACAAACAAGATTTGTGAAAGAATAATATATCTTAAACTATGTACTGCTGGTCCAAGAACCAATGCATTGGACCAAAGACAGCCAAGAAGACATAGTAATATTGCTAATCAAATTTAAAAAAGCATACGATATGATCAATTGAATCTGCTTCCAACAAAAATGAAAAAATTGGGATTCTTGGAAGAATGGATGAAATAGACAATTACATTATACCAGAACGTTTAATCAATTATCTTAGTGAACAAACAAAAAAGTCAAAAATTTACACTCAAAAGGTTAGTTAGACAAGAATACTCACTGACATCTTACTTATCCTTATTCATATCAAACGTGTTGTTATATATTTTCAATAACTCCACCTATGCAGTAAATGGCCTTTACTTCTCCAACAACAATACAATCCACAACCAATACTTTATAGATGATATAGCCTTCTATCTCAAAGAAACCCTCAACAACCTATAATGCATATTTGAGGTATTTGAGCTACTCTGCATGGCTTTGATATCATTGATCAATTGAAATAAAACAAAGGCACTGTAGATTAGTAATGATCTAAGGTCATGGAATTAGAGAAATAATAAAGGCCTCATATGGCTGTCTTGGGACATATACACCAAATATCTAAGATTCATCTTTAGAGTGAAGTAGCCCAATATGACGAGAATGAAGTAATCATGCACCAAATCTTGAAAAAGCTAAGACAATGGTCAAACAAAAAGCTTTCTCTCTTAGCTTGAAGCTCATATCAAAATAGGTCATAATTAGGAGCATGTGCTATTTGGCATCATACAACAATATTTAATAAAGAGACTTGATAAGGATAAGATCTCTCATCCAAAATTTTATATGGACATGAAACCTAGTCTAGAAGACAAAGGCCAGAGTGGTATGAGACACAACAATCATCCTAATGGCCAAAAGAGAGATCAAGGTATTTGATCCACATGGCCAAACAAGAGCTTTCTTAGCCAAGATGATATTGAGAGCCTTATTCTCGAGAAAAGAGCCCTCAAATTCCTTCATTCTATATACAATCCAGAATGCATAACTCTGTAAAAATAGAGATTAGGATAAACATACATGCTAGGTATTCATGGCCCCTCAAAATACGACCTTAAATCTGAAGACTTTGACAAGCAATATGGACTGTATAGGTGACAATCAAAAATGAACTTATCAAAGTACTTGCCAATACATACGTCAAAAAAATACATTAGCCTCTATTTTTTAATACAAAAATGACCACAAATAATAACGTCAATCTGAGAATAGAGGCCAATTCAATGTTTCACATATAGTCCATCAACAGGGTTAATAGGGTTGAAGACATATAGAATGGCCATCGATACAATTAATAAATTGATCAAGCATTGAGATGCAAGATATAATCTAAGAGGATCAAAATGCTCACATATATCGTACATGAAGTGATAAAATGAAACCTCATACAATCCAACTTATCAATTAAAAGAAAATGGATAATATTGAATCGTAAGGTACTAATCTACTATGTAATAGGAAGCGAGCCCAAAAGGTGGAAGGACTTACGATATGTAAGAGTAACCAGAATGAATAGACTTGATAGGATTGACAACTACATAATAGTACCTGTAGATGCAATAGAAGGAGTGAGAATACTCATAAAAAACCAATTGGATAAGGCAGTGGAATTCAATCCAACTAGTGTCAAGGACAAAGACTTGATGAGGGAAAATATACACAAAAAGGCTATCTCGATATAATAAGTCAAAATATAAACAAGTAGGTATATTAAAAGAAAACAAGAATGGCTATTGCCACAAGACAAGAAACTAAAGACTCTTGAACCTGGACTAGAAGCAAGAAAGGAGTTGAAAAGAGTGAAGAAG
Organism: Physcomitrium patens; assembly: GCF_059467195.1. Lineage (NCBI taxonomy): Eukaryota > Viridiplantae > Streptophyta > Bryopsida > Funariales > Funariaceae > Physcomitrium > Physcomitrium patens. The sequence continues at coordinate 13,794,730 of NC_143419.1, read as the reverse complement.
CCTTCACTCTTGTCTCTATATATACTATCTAACTAGGGGCTACGTGGCGACGTTCTATAGGACCTCCAATATGTGTTGACTTTGTAGGACACATGCCTTGACTTACAAGGCAAGTTTTTCTACGTGTGGGCCACATAGTTAACTTGATCTTCAAGCTAACAACATGTGTGGCACATGGCCAACTTGTTGACCACGTTTCTAATCCAAAAAGTCAATTAAAGACACCTATGAAGTCAAAGCAGCGTCTAAGAAGTTTCTAGGAAGCTTCTATATTAAATATTATAGAATTAACTTACTTTTATCTACTTTTACTTACTTCTACCTATTTCTATATGTAATTCTTAGCTTACATGATTATGGCTGTGACATTACCCCCCCTTCTAGAGACGAGTTCCACGAGGAGCGGTCATCATATGTTGAAGAAATCTATGATGCGACGAATTGTATTCGCCACATACTCTGATCTCTGTACTCTTTGAAGATGATTGATAGGGCCTCTCAACCATCGGTAGTGTCCCATACCAGGGCGGGAAGACCACCCAGTTATTTGATCATTGTTGAGGCCTTCGTAACTTCCTTCGAATAGAATATTCGGAACACCATCAGGAGTTGTTCCTACCTCTAGCAAAATCACCAAACATCGAGAGTCCCTTCCCAAATCGTGATACCAAACGCGTTGTATCTCAACATCTGTTCGAGGAAGAATATGTCATTCTTGAAGATCTTCATCTCGATTGCGTCGTCTTGAAGGTTGTGACAATCGTAATATCTCGTCCGGGAGGTCAGCAAACGAAGGTTCTTGAGTTGAATCCGCTGGTTGTTGGCTCTCTATCTAATTAGCGTCACAAATGCAAAGAAGTTACAAACAAGGATAGGAAATTGAATGTTATCTTGCCTCAATCTTGTCTCTTTTATAAGAGAGATTTTCATCTTGATTTCGATGGATGTCGTTGATGAAAAACTTTGACTTTAGCTGATGCATTTGCTAGATTCCTAGATGGCTCCCATGTGCGTTCACTAATATCATATCCGCGCCAATGAACAAGATATTCCAGCTTATTTCAGCATCGCCTTGAGTCTAATATCTCTTCCACCTCAAATTCTTCATTATTATCTACTTCTATAAGAGGCGGTGGTATTTGTCTTCTTCCTTGTATATCCACTGTCTTATATGGTTCAAGAAGAGACACGTGGAATACAGGATGGATCTTCATTGACTCCGGTAGATGTAACCGATATGCAACTGGGTTGATCTGTTTAGAAACAGAAAAGGGGCCAAGCCTACGATAGTCCAATTTGTCACAAGGTCGAGTAGTCTTGATATTGCGACAAAGTAGCCATACCTTATCACCCACATTGAGTTGTGGTTGCTCCTTACAATATAGATCTACGTTTATCTTTTGTCGTTCTTGAGCTTCCTTCAATTGCGTCTTCATTCTTGCATGTAACTCTAACAACCGATTTGTCATATCTTCTGCTGCACGATTATCAACTTTTGAAAAATCAAAAGTATCAAGTCATGGATGATAGCCATAATTGGCAAAGAAAGGTGTTAGTTGTGTGGAAGAATGTACCGTATTATTATAAGCAAACTCTGCCAATGGCAGAAGAGTTGTCCAATCATCTTGTTGGTAGTTGATAGTACACCTTAAATATTGCTCCAAGACTTGGTTTACGCGCTCTGTTTGTCCATCAGTTTGAAGATGGAAAGCTGAAGATAGCTTTATGTCCACTTTTAAAATCTTAAAAAGGGTCCTCCAAAATCTTGACACAAATTGAGTTCCCCTATCTGATATGATATCTTTAGGTAATCCATGATAGCGATAGATATTATCAATGAAAAGCTTAGCTGTTTCTTCACCTGTGATAGATTTTGTACATGGCACAAAATGTGCCATCTTAGTGAAACGATCTACTATCACAAATATAGAATCATAAGATCTTGAGCTTGGAAGATCTGTGATGAAATCCATAGAAACAGAAGACCATGGTTGTTCTGGTATAGGTAATGGCTGAAGAAGTCCGTAAGGTCGATGACGAGGAATTTTTGATCTTAAACAAATATCACATGATTGTACAAAGTCTTTGACTGTCTTCCACATTTGTGGCCACCAAAAATCTCTTGATATGAGTTCCAAAGTCTTATTATATCTAAAGTGCCCTGCTTATGGAAAGTCATGACGTGCTTGAAGAACACGTAAACGTGCTTCTCCTTCTGGAACATATAGGCGTCCTTCAAAATATAATAGATTATTCTTGAACTCGAACTTAGAAGGATCATGAGACTTGGAAGAATTATTCTTGATATCATAAATAAGAGGGTCTGAGGACATACTGGACTGGATTTGCTTGAGAAAAGTTGAATCAACAATCAATGTTGATTTCATTGCTCGGAGATGAAATTGCTCCGGTTTCAAGAGGACCGTTCTTTGTTGCTCAAAAGCTGCATCTTCTTCTTTTGGTGCAAAATAAGAACGTCTAGATAGGGCATCAAACAAACCTTGTTGTTTTCCTGGCCGATAAGTGATAATGAACTCGAATCTTGACAAAGACATACTCCAACGAGCTTGACGACGATTCAACACGCGTGTTGACATGAAATACTCGAGGTTCTTGTGATCTGTATACACAGTGACTGGACTAGAAGTGCCTTCTAGATAATGACGCCATTCTTGAAAGGAATCCACGATCGTAAGAAGTTCTTTATCGTGGATCTCATAATTGATCTCAGCTGCTGAGAATTTTCTTCAATGAAAAGCTATCGGATGAAGTTTGTCATCTGTTCCCATTTGTGATAAAACTGCACCCAAGGCAAAATCTGATGCATCTGTTTCCATAAAAAATGCCTTGGAAAAGTCAACACGATATAAGACTAGTGCAGAGACAAACGATGTCTTCAAGGCTTCAAATGCTGCTTCCGCTGTCGTGTTATAATACGAGTGTACAGTGAAAATAAAAAGAAAGGGGAATTTTATTAATATTCAGTTACCTCAAATGTTGGGAGCATCGACCAACTCCAGTACAAATATTGAGTGGTCAGGTTCAGTCACTCCGTTACAGTCAGCCGGGGCATACTGAAATGCTCCATTCGATTCCAATAACGAGAGTCAGCAGGAAGAGAAGGACCAATTCACACGACGGGTTCGAGGAGCCAATTGGATCCAATTTCGATAATCCAATCCGGGTCCTCTTATCCAATATGAGACTTGAATTGGTCGGTCAACCCAATGCAGTCTAATTGCGGGAAATCCAGGTCTTACTACGGGTCTTAGCCAATCTGACGCGAGGACCAATTTGACCCAATTACGGGAACATCCAGGTTACTACGGGCATCTTTCCCAATATAGGACATGAATTGGTCGGGCGACTCAATGTGGTCCCGATTACGGGGTTGGATTCTGTTTCAGGCTGTCGTGTTCTCTGTGCCGTTTCAGGGAACGTTGTTTTCGGTAAATAGATTTCTTAAAGGTAAAAACAGAGAAAGCTTGATGGCGAGAGCCAATTTCGGATCCAAGCTTGAGGTGGGAGCCAATTCCGGATCTAAGACGAAAGATTGAAGAATTCAGAGGATAAGGTTAGGGGGGAATCGGGGGGGGGGGAGCTAGTTTTCAAGCTTTTGCAAGGTTACCAGTTCGGTTTTTCATTGGAGGTTTTTGAGGATCAAGGGAATGAGAGAGAGGAGTTTCATGCTTCGGGTCGGGGAAGGAAAGACATAGAATTTGGATTTTTCTTCTTTGTAGAGTTTTGGGAAGACTGAGGCAATCACTGCTGAAGTCAGTGTTGTAATGGTGAATCGGGATTTTTAAATGAAGTGGGTTTGAATACTCTTGACTGTTTTGTAAAATCGAGTTACGTTTGTGATTGAAGGATTAAAGGGGTGTCTATAGGATTGAGTATGCGGAGTGAATGAAATTTATTGGATTAATCTAACAGGACAGTTAGTGGATATAAGATCGTAAGTACAAAGGGGTATTGAAGATTAACACTTTGGGTTGTTCGGGGTTCTCTGTAACGTCTAGAGACCTATCGGCTGGGGCAAAAAAAGAGACTTCGACAAGCAGTCGAAGAACATCTGTATAGATTTACGGTACATTGTTGCAGTCGTTTATATTCCAGCAGTCAAAAACTGATAAACTGCTTGACTATCGGCGAATCTCCATACTACCTTCTACAGCCACACGCCCGACGCGTTCTCGAGCAGGAAAGCACGTAATACGACACCGCTTCTTGATTCCTTTGGAATTTATCTTTACTAGTCAAGCGTGTAAGTGGAGCTGCAATTCGTGAGAAATCTTTGATGAAGATCCGATAGTAATTGACAAATCCCAAGAAACATTGGACATCTCTTACTGTCCTTGGAATCTTCCAATCCATGATTGTTTGGACTTTCTTAGAATCCATCATGAGACCATCATTTGAAATGATGTATCCTAAAAAGTCAACTTGAGTAGTGTGAAATACACACTTTTCCATCTTGGCGTACAATCCTGCATCTCTAAGTTTTTGTAATACTTGACAAACATATATTTCATGTTCTTCGACGTTCTTAGAATAGATCAGGATATCGTCTAGATAGCAGACGACAAAATTGTCTAAGAATTCACAAAATACATCATTCATGAGATGTTGAAAAGTAGCTGGTGCATTCGTGAGTCCAAAGGGCATGACATTATATTCGAAATGTCCATACCTGGTTCGAAACGCAGTCTTCCATTCATCTCCTTCTTTGATCCGTACTAGATTATATGCTCCTCTTAGATCTATTTTTGTATAGATCTTAGCTTGATTCAACTGGTCAAGGAGTCCTGATATCAAAGGTAATGGATACCTATTCTTGATTGTGATCTTGTTGAGTCCTCAATAATCAACACACATTCGTAAAGATCCATCTTTTTTCTTTACGAATAGAATTGGAGCTCCTACTGGAGATTTTGAATGGCGTATGAAATTCTTCGCTAAATTCTCGTCAATATATGTCTTGAGTTCAGCCATCTCATCTTGCGAAAAACTGTAAATTGGTCCAAATGGTGGCTGAGTTCTTTCCTTGAGGTCGATTGAACAATCATATGGGCGATGCTCAGGAAGAATATCTGCATTCTTTTTCTCAAAAACGTCTTGATACTCTTGATATTGACTTGGAATGCCACTTGAAGTCTTTATGTTTTCAGAAATAGGTGCAGCATAAATAGCAAAAGTTGATCCTTCTTTTGCTGCGTGTATAAATGCTTTTGCACCTATCAGTACGGGTTTTACTATACTAGACTTATATTTTTTTACTTGGTTGGTAGAACTATTAATAACGCTTTGGGAAAAGTCAAGTTTACGTGAATTCCAATCTATTCGAGGGTTATATTTTTCTAGCCAGGATAAACCTAAAATAACTGGATTGAACGGGGATTTAATTATTTTAAAAGCTATGTAGCTATCATGACCGTCTATTGTTACTTTTATAGGATGAGTTTCATGAGTGACATCTCTAGAAGACAAGGGACGACCATCTATGACTTCTACATGTACTGGTTTAGGTTTCTGTACAAAGGGTATTTTACGACTTTTAACAAATTGTTCATCTAAAAAACATGCTGAGGCTCCCCAATCTAATGAAGCAGAGGCTTTGTAATTCTTAGGTCCTAAATATAAGTCTATTATAAAATAAGGAGAGGGTTCTGAGGAGAGGATAGGACCTTCATTAGGAATTGTACAAGGTTCGAGCTGCACGGTCCCTATTGTAGCTAGACGAATCCGTTTTCCGACATGTTGTCTTCTTTGACCGTCGTATCCCTCATTTTATAGTTGCGTCGTTTCTTTGGACAATGTTGAACAGTGTGCTTAGGTTCTCCACATATAAACATAATCCTTCTTGACGATGACGAATCTTTTCTTGCTCAGTTAGGGGTTTAAATCGTACCACGTCAATTTACATGTCTTCTACTTCCGAATGTACGTTTGGCAAAGATGTTGATGTTGCCATTGAGTAATAACGTTGAGGTTCCCGTGAATGATTCTCGGATCGAAATTCGAAAAGTCGATTATCACATTTTATCGCAAAATCGATTGCTTGACTCAAAGTTTGAGGATCAGGTAAGTTGAGCATCAATTTCTTTACTTCGTATTGCAATCCATAAAGAAATTGACTGATGAGTGCAGCATCATCCCACTTGATGTCAATTGCAAGTTGTCAAAATTGTGAAGCATACACTGTTACTGAGCGATTTTCTTATCGCAGAATTCGGATCTTATTTGTTGCAACATGAGTTGCATCGTGTTCACCATACATAGATCGAAACTCCACCAAAAAAGCTTCCAAATTGTCCAATATTGGATTTTGTTGTTCAAGAAAAGACGAAAACCACGATAATGCAGAACCTGAAAGTAGAGTACCAATAAACCTGACTTGTGATCCTGGAGTTGGATAGCTTTGCGGTTGAAGTTCAATTGCCAATTGTACTTGATTGATGAACCCTCGAAACTTTGATCTCGTACCATCAAATTTCTCAAGTAAGGCAATTCTTGGTTCTCTAGTGCTTATAGGGTGTTGTACAATTGGAGAAAGAACGTGATTTGTTGTAGATGTTGAAGCAGCTCCGATCATCTCTATATCCCCACTTTCTGCTATTCTTGTTCTTTCTTGTGTTGGTGAATTGAGTTGATGCATCGCAAGCATTAACTCCCTCATTTGCTCTTGCATTTGTGCCATTGCACTCTTCATTTTAACAAGCTCTGCCATAATGACACTAAGAAGAAAAATTTGTTTGATATTGCTCAAGACAAAAAAAAAGAAAGGCTTGATAACAAAGAAGATACTAAGAACAATATCAGTTTAGAAGTGGGTAATCCACAAACTTCTAATACGCTTATGTCTTGTCAAGAGAAAGGGGTAATCCACTCTTACTCAAGAAAAAACGAGGCTCTGATATTGTAAGTGTAGTCTTGTCAATCTGTCAAGGACAAAGACTCGATGAGGGAAAATATACACAAAAAGGCTATCTCGATATAATAAGTCAAAATATAAACAAGTAGGTATATTAAAAGGAAACTGGAATGGCTATTGCCACAAGACAAGAAACTAAAGACTCTTGAACCTGGACTAGAAGCAAGAAAGGAGTTGACAAGAGTGAAGAAGCCTTCACTCTTGTCTCTATATATACTCTCTAACTAGGGGCTACGTGGCAACGTTCTATAGGACCTCCAATATGTGTTGACTTTGTAGGACACATGCCTTGACTTACAAGGCAAGTTTTTCTACGTGTGGGCCACATAGTTAGCTTGATCTTCAAGCTAACAACATGTGTGGCACATGGCCAACTTGTTGACCACGTTTCTAATCCAAAAAGTCAATTAAAGACACCTATGAAGTCAAAGCAGCGTCTAAGAAGTTTCTAGGAAGCTTCTATATTAAATATTATAGAATTAACTTACTTTTATCTACTTTTACTTACTTCTACCTATTTCTATATGTAATTCTTAGCTTACATGATTATGGCCGTGACAACTAGCTCCTTTGGACAGGACTTGCACAATATGGATGTTAGGAGAAGGCCTCACAAAAGGCCTTGAAATCAATTCAAAGAAATGGATGTGGTACAATCAAGGCTGAATGTCGACTAAATAATTTTTTAATTACACTACAAAGAGAAGGTAAAAAATCATCTTAACGTAGTAATATAGGTAGTTAGAATTCAATAGGATGATGGCAAGCTGAGGCTACTCCTTAGCCAAATAAATATAATATTTTGCCAAATTATGGCACTCATGGCTCTTCTACAAGATCTCCACCATAGTATGGTTCTTGATCATGAATGGCCTTTCTATTAGGAAATAGAGGTACAAAATATAGCAAGATGGCTACTACAACATGTATACCAATCAGATCTAGAAGACAAAAGAATACACATTCTTTGCATGTCCATAGGTTGCACTAGCTTGAGAAAAATATACAACTATCAAGAGACTCTTGGATCCCACTACCTCCAATATCATGTGGAAGGCCACACTGCATAATATCTGGCCAATTTTATTAGCCAACCATACAAACACATAAGATTACTCTACATTTTTGAACGTGGATAGCCCATGCTCCATCACCAAGAACATACCATAGAATATCCTATAATATACTATCATCTAGTATATATGGTGCTAGAAATATGAATACAATCTCAAAGAAGGGCAATTCCACCTCAAGATGGCATTTTATCAAGTATGATAGATTATAGTCCAAATAGCCATGGATGCATGGATAGAGCTACACAATTACGAACATTACTACTCATTTCAGAGCCATGGCAGAGTAGAATCCAAATTCACAACAATATGAGTGTAGGAAAATATATTCAATGAGGCCATACACCTTTCTAAATAGAAATCAATCCTCCACTCTAACTTTTTCTCCAGGAATCTAACTAATTGATTCTAGACCATCTAATATCTACTACAAAATAAACACAATGACAAGAAGAATCAAAAAATGAAGCCTTACCTTAATGAAGTACAGAACAAACTACACCCACTAGATAGCTAGGGGCCTAGATACACCCCAACTTCCTACCACAAGCTAAAGATGCCAAAGAATAATTTGTGTAGATGATGGCAAAGGACATCTTAGCATAGATTATGTACGACATTGAACACTCAGAGGGAGACTAGTCCTCACAAGACAAGCCAAATAAAAATCCTAGGTACATTCCAATATACACAAATGACATATCGTACATAGCCAAAAGAAATCCAAATTTTTAGAATCAAGTGACCAATCGCCAAATATGAATTAGAACAACATCTAGCAAAAATCCGGATATTTAGACTCAACAAGATAGAAATGTGGACAATATCCTTCGAAAGCTTGGATATTCTGATCCAATAAAGTACGAACCCATGCAATACTTGCACAACTGTGGGATGGGATACATAGGTTTTGAACTAAAAATCCTTCACCTAACATGTTCCGCATGCTAATGAAGATTTTTTTAATCTACTATAATTTTTATTTACTTTAAATACAAGCCATTTTAGCACATTTCAACTATGTTGGTAGAGCTTGTGGCTTTTAATCACGTGGTCATAGGTTTGAATCCCATAATTGGTGACACTTATAGCAAAATCACTCTAATTTTCCTCTTCAGTAACAAGTTCATTATTTATTTATCAATGCATCTCGTCCCTTTTTAAGTTTTGTTACAAGATTGAAATTGGAAGCTTGAAGAAAGGTTTGTATGTATATTTTGAATTATCTTTAAAATCAATTCTTGATTCTTCATATATTTATTAAAAATATTAATTAATATATTTCATTCTTGATTTTATTTAGGCATGAGATTATCTAAAAAATCCAATCAAACAGTATGAAAATGTGATGAACACTTTGAATGAAAAAATATGTGGTGGACCAAATAATTGAGGGGAGCTTCTATAGGCTAGCAACTTGTAGGTTTTGTTGTGGAATAGTTGGATTCCATAGAACTGGAATCAGAGATCCATTTGATATTTTAGTACATAGAACATTCTATTTTTGTTGTAATTGAAGGCTCGGCAGCCATCAAACATTTCTCCTTGGAATCATATTTTCAATGGTTAAAAAAAATATATTATATATATATATATATATATATTAGTTATATGAAGTTCGAAGTTTTCAATATTCTACTTCTGTGTATCTAACTCATACAAAACTTTCAATTCATACTATTGCAATTGCAGGTTGCAAATTATTTAAAACTTTTTTCATAATCACCATCTCACTTCATTACAAATTGTTAATATCTTTCCAATATTTAATTGTATAAGTCTTTGATAAGTTTTTGAAAAAACTCAAGTTACTAATTAACTATTCACAAATAAAATATCAAGGATGACAAATATTTTTAGTAGATATTTTATGTGCAGATTTTAATAGATATTTTAGTAGATAGTTTTAGTAGTTATTTTTAGTAGATATTTTATTTCCAAATTTTTCCAAGTCCAATTATTTTCAATGTGCTTGCTTAAGTTAAGACATGTGATGAGAATAATCCGAGGATGAATACAATAGATCAAAACAATACAGTGCAAAATAAATAATAAATAAATAAATAGATATGGGGGTTAAAACTAACTTATTGCCAACATCCACAGTTTAAAAATGAGACCTCTTAGATATCCTAAACAACTACAGCTGCATTGAATAGATTCTCCAACACATGTTTATCTTACAAAACGTAGAAACATTTATTGACAAATGGTCTTGTCTGTAGCATAGTATCCATCCATGGAGGTTGAGAATACGGGTAATTATGCACAAGTGCAAAACATCAAGCAACACAGTAGTTGAAAAGCGGTCTAGGAAGGAAACTGCAAAACCAACTGTGGAAGTCACACATAGAAGTGAGGAAGACTTTGGTAGTTCAGTGCAATGGGTAATGCAACAACGAAAGGGCGATGCATTCTGGGAGCATGGATCGTCCCTCTGAACCCCTCCCTGCTCTACACACACACATACAGAGGTGCGGCGAGAGAGATTACAGGGCAAGAGTGACAGAGGGGGTGACAGAGTGAAGCCCTGTCCTGCACAGGCCAAGCCACCATGCCAAAACGGTGCTGGGGGGCAGCAATCATCCAGCCCAGAGCACCAAGATAATGCTCATCACGTCAATGAGCAATCCTGCTCACCTCCACCAGCCCTCTCCACATCCAGCTGGCCGTTCTGTCCTTGACCCCGGCTTGATCTATTATGCCCTCTGCACATGCGCTGCGTTACTTCTCCCTCAGCAGCACCTTCCTAGACCTCTTCCTGTCATTCACTGTGACGTGCCCCTAACGTTACCACAACGCAGCGAAGTGAAATATTTCACCTGGGTCGTTTTACCTGCGCTCACGATCGCTGAGGAAATTGACAAGCATGGAGTTTTCTTCGACGTGGAGGCCTAGTGATGTGGATTTCATGAGGGGGAGTTCGGTCCACATGGGCTGATGCAGTACTTCGTGCAGCTTAGCTGTGAGACAATCTGGACGAAAACTGTAGCCTGTGAAGCGTTTGGGCTGAGGCGTGAGTCATCTAGAGTAGAAGTCTGGGTCCAATAATTGGGTTTGGCCATATGAAAATACATGCATACGCGGTGAATAGTACCCGAGCGCTGCAGCGACTTCATTTTGGATTCCTGCCGTTTGCCAGAAATTCTGGGGGGACCGAGAGTTACAATCCATGCATTTATGAAGTGTATTTCTTCTTCTTCTTCTTCTTCTTCTTCTTCGATTTTTCTTCTTTTATTGTGGACATAAAATCCCTCCTGTTTACTTTACAGCATCCCCATCGCACTGGTCCACCTTCGATGGAAGACACTTAAAAGCCTCCTCTTGCCGCCCTGGTTCATGATCTCCCCTGTGACATCGCAGCTGGTGTTCTTGGAGCTCTTCTTTCAGCTGAAGGAAGAACCCCGGAGCTTTTCCCAGTGAGATACACTTCGCGCTATTCTGGCTTTTTATTTTCCTTGTCCCGATTGTATCAGCTCAGGTATGAATACAATGTGACGCTGTCACTAGTCAGCCGTGTCCTGTGTCTCCAAGCTACATTGCTTGTGTATCCATCCTCGTCCTGTGTCCAAAGCTCTCCATGAGGTCTCTCATCAGGAATGCTGCAGCACTTCGGGATTTTTTTGCCATCATCCTCATTGCTATTGAACGTAGATGAGATTGACGACTCTACGTTGAACCCAGATGACTGGATGTAGTGAGAGGTTGTGCTCGACACGTTTGTATAGTAGCCACATTGAAACTCGATGTCTCGTCATCTTGACTTTTAGTGACTTGGCGAGATGGACTACTAATGTTACAGCCGACTATCAGCTCATGGTTTGTATTGTAAGCCCACTTTCGTCAATGGGAGAGATTGGTTCTAAACCAACGACTTCGTGAGAGACAGTGATTTTTCGAAATCTATTGTGGACGTTAGAATTTCAGTTTTACGATCGAAATTGTTAATGTTCAAACGTCTACTGACTTGAAGGTCCACCTTTGTCATTTGGGCAGGTTGGCGAGCATGGGGTTGCTTCGCAGGAAATTGATGCTTCTGTTGCTCCTGGTGGCCTTTACTTTCGCTGCTGTCATCGCAGACGCATCGGGTGAAGATGACAACGTGGATACCTGGCTGAAGTTTATGGCCGAGACATCGGGCTCAGACGCCGACCCCGATTATGATGCCGAAACCGATGGTACTCCAGCGTCCGGTTCACATTATGAAAATTCGTTTGTAACAGAGCGAGATAACCACACCCCTGACGGAACGAAGTCAGAAGCTACAGCGAATGGTATGTTTGTGAAGTTTCCGAAGCCTAAAGGCAAGTCCAGGAAAATCACAGTCTCTAAATTTGGGAAAGACGACTTCATCACCATCAATGCTGCCCTCGACTCCATAGCCGAGCACGAAAGACACCGCACCGTCATACACATTCGGGAGGGCGTCTACGAGTAAGCAAAGCCGTTCTTCCTGATTCGGAGGAGAGTCTTAGTTGTCCCATTGCTTGTTGATTGGATATGAACAGGAATGCACATTGACGTGTTGAAACTTCAGGGAGAAGATCGTGATTAACGCATCGAAGCCATACATCACGTTTCGGGGCGACGGCCTGGATAAGACCATCATCCAGTGGGGCGACCAAGCTGGTGATTTTGACGACGATGATCAGATGCTCAAGACTTACAGAAGCGCCACTGTAGGAGTGAGCTCCCAATATTTCATCGCTGAGAACATTCAGTTTCGGGTACTAATCCTAGCAGCAACTCATCAGCAACCTTCCCACTTTTTGTGCACAGCACCATTGTCTTATTAATACAAGGTTGGTTCATATTCTGAGGTTGAGATTATTTCCGATCGTGCAGAACACGGCCCCCCAACCGCCTCCAGGTGCTGTACTGCGACAAGCAGTGGCGCTGCGCATAACGGGCGACAGAGCGGCATTTTACAATTGCGCCTTCTACGGATTCCAGGACACGTTGTATGACCACAAGGGCAGGCACTACTTCGAGAACTGTTACATACAAGGCTCCATCGACTTCGTTTTCGGCAACGGCCGAAGTTTGTACAAGGTGAGAAATCAGGCTCTGCGCACACACACTCCCGAACGAATTTCTTCAATTGCGATTCTAGAATTTTCATACATATCGACGGCATCTTAGAAGCATGGTATTGAGGAGATCGTGGTGCGACTTCCTGTGCATGGGACCAGAACTGCCATCTGCACTCGGAGGCGAAAGTCTTCGGCTCCGTGACGGCCCAGAAGAGGAACGAGAGCCACATGAACACGGGGTTCTCCTTCGTGGACGCGTCCATCACCGGCAGAGGCCCGATCTACCTAGGCCGAGCGTGGGGGAACTTCTCCCGTACCGTTTTCTCCTACACCTGGATGGACAACATTGTCTACCCGCCCGGATGGTCCGATTTCGGCTTCGCCGACCGCCAAAAGAAGGTGTTCTACGCGCAGTACAACTGTAGAGGCCCCGGAGCGTACTCCAAGGAAAGGGTGGCGTGGGTGCGGGAGCTGACCGCCGAGGAGGCGAAGCCCTTCCTGTCGGTGCACTTCATCAACGGCAAGACGTGGCTGAAGAAATTCCTTGGCAAGTCGAAGAAGTCGAAGCGGCATTGATTGTTCCGCCCAGGTTTGAAGATGAATCGTGCCCCGGGTGCGCAGCCCACAGTGGCATGCGCCGCTTGACGTAGAGCCAGGTTTGTTTGTTGGAGACTATGACGACGATGACGCGATCCTCCACAACCATCGACTATGTGCGCGTCCGTTAGCAGATTTGTGTGGAGCCCACCCACACCGACATCGAGAGAGCTATGACGCCGTTCGAAGGAAGGGCCGGGAGGTGTTGCATCCGATCTGAGGCTCGTGTGACCCATGTTGTCAGATTGGCCCCATTCTTGGCCACTTACTATTGTTTCTTCCCATTTACAAATGAATTACTGTTTCCCAACCATGCACTGTAATGCCTCGTGTTTCCACTGATTTCTCATTGATTGGGAGAATTTTGATTCGTTGTTCCATGTGTGGTCTTCATCCAAGAATGATATTTCTTATCATGCTAACGCCACTTAATTTATTTCTTTCTATAACATGAAGTATTCGCAACAATAAAATATTGTAGAGCATTTTAGCAGTTGTAAAAAACTCCATGAGATTGGTAAGTATAGTCACGGATTGATTTGTTGAAAAATAAAGTTGGGGATGAATGAAACGGACTTTGCTTCCGAATGCTTGGCAAGTTTAAAATTCAATTGGCGTTGCTGCAAGTGTTCAAGATTTCTAGGTTTTACAAGCCATTAGATCTGCACACATCCACAAGTTGCTTTGCCATTGAGGAAATGCCCTTATGGAATCGAATACTTACCTCTTTAGAAGAAGGTGATGATCGAATGTGACGGTTGAGGAGCTTTAGATTGTGGCGAATCAGCTGGCCCTTGGCTATGGAAGCATGTGCACCGTGTTCATTCTAGGGTTAACAAAGTGGTCCGATGTTCATCTCCACCAACAGGCGACGAACACAAGATCCGAGCCCTTTTTCTTTGCTGCTACTCCTTCCGCAGCGGTGTCGAACAAATCGATGTTAAGGTGATTGCTGTATGTGGACAGCATTAACTTCCATTAACTACCACATAGAAATGTCCACGTTTTACTCCAGTGTCCTCTCTGGTATTGTTCGCACAACAGTATATGAATCCGTGCTTGCGATTTAATAACACGCCGTAGAGCCGCACAACGCTTTATGAAAATGTGTGCGGAAAAGAACTGTTGGAAAAGGGGAGAATATGACTGGGTCATTCACCTTTTCTCTAGCCTGTTCTTGTTTAGACATAATTTTATAATGTGGAACTTTTTTATTCGAAGACGACAAGAAAAAGCGTACTTCAGCACCCGACTGGCCCTTGTTTCTGATTCCTCCAGGACCACAAAGTTCACATACTGATGTTTCAGTTGCAGTTTCACTTCGCCGATATATCGAATTGGCATTTAGATCCAGCCGGCGCCACATTCCTAACCTTCTTCACCATTTCCAACTGAAGCAAGACACTAGTTGAGAATGCTGGCACTTCGTCTCCATGTACCAGTATTCGATGATTTGGTTAGTTCTTGGTGTTATGTGCCTGTGGTAATTCAGTGGTTGCTAAATGAGATATCTTATCTGCAAGCAGTAGTGTGATAATGCCAATAAGAGAGGACAGAATTCGATAGAGGAACCTTTGTTGCACAGCAAAAAATATGTTTCAAACCCTTCGTATGTCATAACATTTTCAGTCCAGGAGAGATCGTCCACATCCCTTTAGAGAGTATGGATAGATTCACCAGCTCGTCGAGGATGATAAAATACAATGTAATTGGCGAGCAAGAGTGTCAATGGATCATCCTCACCTTTCCGAAGTGTATATTTTCACGGCCAACCCATACATGAGCGGACTAAGATGCAAATCTGGAAGATTGAGCCGAGCACGGTGAGATGCACATTAATGAGAAGGAAATTGTTGAATGCGGTTCCAATGCAACATCGACCGTGAAATTTACAATGCAGCAGTTGCCCACACAACGTAGATTTCATATTATTGTCGACAAGAACCTCACTGGAGTTGGATTATTAAAAAGAATTCATCTCCAACAGTTCTTTATTTCATCACAGTTTGATGGACGAAAACATGCATTTACAGTTCTCGTATCATACCTGAATGCCAACCAATACTTTTGTAACTTTGGGCAACTATCTTCGGACCAGTGAAAGCAGTGCTGACAAATATTGTCAAATCAGAATATGCTTTACTTTTGACAATAATGCTTTCAAAAAATTTGTCAAGTAAAATGAACTATTATCTACTTCTGATGGACAGCCGCCGAAGAATGGGCAAGCACATCAGAAAATGCTACATCTTGAAGCTCTTAGACTTGGACTCCCTCGCGCAAAACTTAAAATCCGTATACTGATTTCAAAATGATCTTGTTCTCTCAGTGCCAAGAGTCCGAGTTCCTCTTCTCACTCCCGTAAATTTGCTCCCATTTCATCACCATATATGCTCATGTCGATGGAGATCACGCATTAATTTGCGTGTGCATCAGAAAATGTGTTCCAACACACTGTCGGCTGTTTCTGTAGAATTGATACCGGCTAGAACACATTTCAATATTCTTCTAGTGCACTCCTTTAAGCTGCCAGTGCTTGTGTTCGATGATAGGTGTACTGCATTGTATTTGGTAAACCACTGCATGGAGTTACGAATCATGCCAGCTGCGAATAAAAATTCACAGCAAATGCATCGAGCATTGATAGCATCTGTTGCAAATTTTTAGGAGCGAGTTGTACTAGGGTGGCGAAAATAGAAATCCCTGAAACTACATAAGAATATATTGAAGCCTAGTGAAGCTCAGTGATATGAGAGGTGCGTACACCATGTCAATATTGGAAAGTTGGACTTCGTAATAGGCACAACCAACAAGTACGCAGCAACCTTCATTTGCAACCAAACAATTGGAGTACTCCTATCAATAGACATTAGTGGCTTTCGCTTGAACATGGTGAGAATACGTTTCAGAAATGTCTACTTGCTCTGAAAGTAACAAGATTGGTATCTGTCGAAGCAATTTACATTCTTCGATTAAAAAACATCATGCATACTTTTAGAAACTATCAGCACAGTTCGTTGGTCTCGAATTTACCAGGATTGATGCACCAGTCAGTTCAACGGGTGTAGCTAGTAGAATTTCGTCCTCGCAAACATACAAGAGATCAAGAATCGCCAAACAAAGCTCAAGAGAAACCAGTTTTGCAATCTCCTTGGACTTTCCCCTGCTTGAACACAACAAATCGAGTCAGAGGGCCGCACTGAGTTGCTCGACCTGGTAAAGCATTATTGATGGTTCAACTTTGTATCAAGCAAACTGATTTTGAAAATGAGCGACCTTGGTTTCACGCGTTCTCTGCAATACAGCACTAACCTGATTTCACTCAGAAGCTCTTCAATGTACGTGCTCAAAAGAGGTCCGGTCTTAAGGTCAAAATCGATTGCCTGGACATTTATAAGGTACATTCCAACATATTAGACAAGCAACAAGCATGGCTTCAGAGAACAATTGTCACCCGCTTTAAGAAGTATCTCACGGGGAATTTCATTTGTTGTGAGGCAAATTCATGAATGCATTGTGAAGATCGTACCTCTAGAAATTTAATTTCCTGCAAGCAGGAAATAACAATAAAATCAAAGTGTTAATACATATACGCACACATACATACATGTCTTCAGCAGTTTTGACTACTACAGATTCTTGTTAATTCCGCAGCGCTCCATAAATAGCAGAAATCACAAGAAGATTAAAATTACAGATCCGATCTCTATTGCACTGTCTTAGCATTAGTCTTATCTCTTCGCGCAATACAATAATTTTGCGACAGAGCGTAGCACTGTCCAGGATTAAGGCTGCATTTCAAGATTGGTGAGTTTTCCAGCCCGACTAACTGTTGTCTTGGTAATGCACAAAAATCACTACAAGGTATGCAAGAACAGACTGATTGCACGAATGTCTAATCTATGCTGCCAAGCATTATATCCGTCAGTTACCAAGTTTGTAACCAGATGAGAAGAACTCTCAACCTGTTTCTGATTTTGAATAGGAATGTGCGAACTGACCGCATCTATGAAGTCTTTTTTCGTATAGTAATGATCCGGGATAAGCTTTTTGGCGATATTTTGAAGTTTTCTGATTGATAAAGGTGGCGTCTCATGTAACTGTGCATGACATCGAACATCAAAAGTCAATTTGGATACTCATCACAAAATGTACCACAGCAGCATTCAGAGAAGATTTCAAAATGACGAAATCATCGTAATTCAGTGTGGTCCTGTGTTTTACAAAAATTCTGTACATCTCCAAGAACCAGGCCGCAAGCATTCACTGACTCTCAGCAAGAAGTGAAAATACATGTCGTAAGCCTTCCAGACTACCTTGCTTGCGATCCAAAGCGAGAGAAGGCTATGGAATTGAACACTAGTTTCATCTGGAAAGCTCCTCCGCAGTTTCCTTCTCATTCACGAGTACAAGGGCATCAGCGGTTCGTTCTAAAGCAAGTCATTTACGTGGAGGCAGCAGGAAATATTCTTTCTAGTACTACCTTTCAAGGCATGGCAAGTATCGCTCGTGGAAGAATCTGATTGCGCAATATTTGGTCATATTATGTGGCTTGAATGTCTGCGTACGGATCGAGTGATTTTTAGGTGTCTAATTCTGCAAGAAATGTGAAAAGAGTCGAACGCATACAGGAAACGAAAATTAATGGTTGACGCTATCCATGTGGAAATGTAGCTATCTTCTCTAACACTCAGGAAGCCCACTCAAAGCTCGCACAATATCGTGAGCTTGTAAATCTTGAGGTTAAAGTAGCAAAGCATTAAGACAAAAAAAAAAAAAAAAAAAAATATATATATATATCAGCAAAATTAGTGAAAAATAACGCAACTGCTATTCACTTCGGGGACTTACCAACTTCGTCATGGCATGAAGAAGAAACGCCGTATAGTGACGGCGTTGCAGCCTTGACAGACGCATTACACCTCAAAGCGAGAGAGTTTCAATAGCTAATCATGAGCTGGAGGACCAGTTCAAACAAAACAAATGAGGATATCCTTCCAGCCAAGATCAATTGAGGATTAGAGAGACCTTCCATCGTTGAGGATTCACGGAGAAAAGCAACATTGGCGAGGAAAATGATCGCCCCTTGAGAAAACTTGTCTCATAACAATGATAAAGCATTTCGGGTCATTCATCTTTTCTCTCACATCGTCATCACTTGCGCTCTTTTCATTCGTCTTTGGGACGAAGACTGTCCATTTGGATGAATGATTAGAAACTTGCAGCTTTAGAGCTCGCTGAACGAAGTATGTGAAGACCTGGTGAACAGAATGAGATTCGCATTTATGGACACTGGAGGCTCCGAGGTTGTTCGCGTCATCCGTTCAGGTTTGTAGGCAGTGTCTATTGACACCACTAACTTTAGTTATCTTATTTCCGTAGCAGAGAAAGAGTTTTCGGTTAATTTTATGTAAGAGTTCTCTCCACAAATCTCGACTTCTATGACCTCCATAATATCGGACTAGGTTAGGTCTTTGACAAACCCCTCGATGTACATGTCTGGTAGTTAGATTAAATATAGTTCTGCTACGACTTCACCTGTTTAATTCTACTTATTCTGAGACTCAAAGACGTTAAATTTCCACCATAGTTTCAGGTGTTCAAGGGAGCTTTGGAAGTTGCAGAACTGAAGCAAAGGCAACTGATTGATTTTGGAAAGAATTGGACCTCCATTGGTTTTGCAAATTTCTTCCCATTTCCCAAAGTATTGAAAAGAATCCAATATAAACTATCTGCATACTCAAGTATACAAGTGACACACGTCTTGATGCCAGTGGTAGGATCATGTCAAATAGTCACATTAAGAATTCAAAGCTAGATTTTTTTAGCACCTTGGTGATGAAACTAGCAAAATATGCTAAAATTTTCATTTCTAAATCCTGCGTTTAACCTCTAGAAAAAATAAATATAGCGTGGACAAAGAGAAAATTCTGATGTGAATACTAAAACGTTACAGGAGAAGGCAATTTACAACCCATCTCGAATCCAAATCCTGGAACTGCAGAACCATGAACGAGATTCAGGAAATGGAAGTAAATCCTATATTGCATCGTTTTTAATTGCCCTCAAATTTCCAATTTATAAACTACTTAAGGATTCCCTAGTTTCTCGTTAAGATGGGCTAATCTTGTGCCTGCCTTGGTAAACCTCAAACTCTTTGCTGAACTTGACCGCACTCCTGACCCTTTCTTCACTTTGACGGGCTTCTTGGGCAGCTTCTTCCCACGCTTGAAAACCGCCAGTATTTCAATGCTGTAAAACCCATACAAAAACTAAGAGAAAAGCAAATGGTGTAGCTATCTTAATCAAATTGCCACACTAGAGCGTGAAATAACAACAGCATGAATACACGGACTACAGAGAATTGTTGAATTGGGATACTCCACCTGTTTGTTCCCGGGAAGAAATTAAACGCATGCGCTGTGTCTAGGTGCCACGCGTTTCCTTCGACAAGAGCATCATGATCCTACAACATACAAAATTTCAACTTTCAGTCTTTAAATCAAGAAACTAAACCCTTCGTATTACTAACTTTTCTCAACATAAAACTTGGAGCTATCGCGACATAATTAATGCGATAGTTTATCTCTACTAAATACCCAAATCATACTGAAGAAAACATATCTCTAATACGAAAGAGTTCCAGAAAGATTTACTGTATTTCAGCACTTGCTCAAACATGAATGTACAAATTCACAAGTCCATGTCTTTCAGCAGGATAACTTTTAACATATGCAAGGCTAGTCTATAGTCCTCGTACCAGCTTAAACGCTTGCCATCCGCAGCTGACATAAATGAGTGTGCCAGGCCACACACCGTCGTCCTCTTCCCAGTCTAATGTACCTTCCTTATGTACACCACTTTGCTTTGCTCGAACTATCCAAGGCCGCTTTTCAACCCTGCATAAATCACGTAACTAGATAAGCCTCTAAAAGAACTTATTACAGGGCCAACTGTTATGCTATGTTACTGAAATAGATCGTCGACCACATCGTGGAATCCAGTCCGAGCTTGTATCCACGCTGTACGTTCAAAAGTTTTCAATAGCATCATTTATCTGATATTAGATTGAAATCAGTTCATCGTCATTACAACAGATTCCGAACATCTCACAACCATACGTATGCATCTAATGAATAGCATCCATACTTTTCAGTAGTTTTTGAAGAGGGTGCTTTCTTCTTGCCAAGTCCTCGAAATGCAGCGAGTCGCAAGGCTTCTACAACGGGTAGATCAAGACCTTTTCTAGGTGGATCCACGATTACGACGTCTGAACCCTCTAACCAGTTAATGGGTGACTGCCGTCACATTTAACAAGAATTTTGGGTCAGAATAGGTCTCATTCAAACACACATTCAAATACAGAAAATCCAAGGCAATGAATTCAACCTAGAAAACAATAATTCCATAAAATAGAACTCAAAACACTTACCACAGAGACATCAGCACAATGCCAACTGATTTCGGCATTAACAGAGGGGGGAAGTCGAGTCAAAGATCTCTCAAAAACCGGCTTAGCTTCTTTGTTCACTTCCACACATTTTACAACCCTGCGCATTGTGTCCAAACATTCTCAGAGAAACGAATCTCAATCCGATTGACATATCGGCTTGAGTTTCGACAGACAATTAACGACACAAGGCTAGTAAGCGCGTGCTAATATCTCAACTTGATGCTCCCTAGATGTATGGTCGAAATTTTGATAGGTTGCAAAAAATCTTAGACAAGGACAGCAAAGTCTGATCAGTTGGTTAGAAGGAATCACCTGCATTTTCGAGTAGCAGCCAAGCTTAGACCAATGGCGCCAACGCCTGCATAAAGCTCCACCACCCTACTTCCTACTTTAACTACCTTCTGCATCCTCCTCAGCAACGCTTCAAATGCCTGCAAAAAACGATGATCACCGAAAGACCCTTCTACAGTAAAATCCTCCACATGAAAAGTTCTCATAATATTGCAGGGATCATCCTATCGATTTATGATCGGGAGTGAAGACAAATCACTAGCAAATATGGACCAGGGGTGAAGACATAAATTTAACCAGGTAAGAAAAAAAAGGACCTGAGTATTGGCTTGGCCGAAGCTAGCTGGTGTAAAAGCGATATCGACACCTCCAACACGCTCCCAGAGTTCGGACTCTCCCATTAAATGTCTCCAACGTCCACCAAGAATTACCTGGTCAGGTGACGTCAACGACCATGTGGAATAAGGCATCCAGCACACATATAATGAAACAAACACATAATCCCAAGTGTTATGGCAGTTAATGCTCACTGGCAAATATATCAATTCGATATACCTCTTGAATAACTTCTTCACGACATTAAATGCCTAGAAGTGCGTTAATTGAGTACTCGAAGCTGCAAACCGTAAGCCACAAGAATTTCAAAAAAACAAAACTAAGATTCCCGCCGATTACAATACTTGAACAAGACGATCACCCAGTAAGGGAAAATGTGTAGTACATTGGTGCGTGAGGTCTGAAAGTTGGCCCACACTGAGTGTACGATGGGAAGGTCTGCCTTCGAGTTACCCCTCCTCCATATCATCTGCGATCGTATGAAAAACAATAAAGCCATTATCGTCAGATAACGATGGTATATACGACAACAACAATGAGAGTCCTTCAGCAGACAACGGGAAAATTGACACGGAAACCTCGAGTAGATGAGAAGTAAAACATATGGATCACCTCAGCCATTTTGCGCAATTTGTCATCTTGGACAGAGTCACTATCTCTTGCATTCCAGACCAGAGATATTTGCACTTTACCTGACAAAAAGATCAGGTCGTTCTTAATCAGCTATTAAACGATAATTATTGATTCTTTTTATGCCAACGATTGACAGGGAGTTGAGAATCAAGTTACATACACACAAAATACGTTTCTAGTATGCTATGGACTAAACCTCTTATTCAAAGGGATTACTTAATTAATAAATATGAGTCAAAGTAGCAGGGACAAAAGAAACCAATAGATCAAACTGCCAATTTCAAATTTTTGAAACATGGACTTTTACTAGAGATTAGATACTACAAAACTAAGTAATGCATATAGGACATACCTACTGAGTTGCTTAAATGTCTAGCAAGACTTAACGTACTCCATAAATGGTTATTACACCAGATTCTTCATCCAAATTATAATTTACTTGAAGCGCATATAAAGACGTGGATTCTACAGAAAGGAATATATTAAGTGCTCACCTCGAGCATATCGCTCTTCCACAGGTATAGAGGTGTTCAAGGTTGTTACCACCATCTGCACAAGTCACAGTTCATATATGCAACAGTGTAGAGGTTGGTTGATTCAGTTGTACAGATTGGGTCATTACCACGGCTAATAGAATAATCAGAATAACAAGTGCAAATTAGAGAAGCTGGGAAGCAATGTAGAGAATTGCCTGGACATAGCGGAGTTCACCAGTGTGCCTATTTTCGTCATATGGTTGAACTCCAAGATCCCGTATTGCTGAAGACCATACAATGCATATAGTTAAATACGTGACCTCCAATCGAGAACAAAACAAACCACCATAATATCCGATTTATTTATTTTGCTTCAGAGAAAGAGTGTTTCAAGATGTACAGGACAGAATATTAAATACTAACCCCTCTAACTCTGGCGTCCTGCAAAAATTTCAAGTTTAAGACATAAGAGAAACAGGAAGATTGAAACATACCTTGTTTCACAAGCTTCACAGCATCATTAATGCTAGGATGATGGGCTGAAACACCATAACCAACCCAACATAATTCTGAGTACATAACTGATGATAACAACAATGACAGACATTCTGCTGAAAATGCTTGAAACAGACCACACGACAACACCGACAACCATATAACTTTTTCGTGGACTATCCATGGAACATGTCAAGCTACAATACAGCTCCTCACCCGAGGAGTAATTCATATCATCGCAGGGACAACAATGGGATAATCTAAGTGCCATAACAAATACAACACGGAAGAACGTTTCTCCCACAATATGATCTGAAAACAATTTGTAGATCACAACACAAAGCACAGCATTAGGACGTACTGCGACAGGACGGAATGTCAACAATTGAATGAGTTCCTTCTTCAAAAAGTCCTATTTGAGGATTTTCTGCAGTGCCACGCACTGCCAATTTAGCTCGACACCTCCACTCAACCTGCATGCCAAACCCCCCGCCATTGTGATCTGACTGTGAGCAAAATCTTTTCAGACTGCACACGACTTGAAAGCAATATAAAGGAAACAATTCCACTCATTTGAGAAAAACAGAGTTTAGATAGAAATTTCAGCAAAAAAGACGAGAACTTAACAAGCAATATAATAGCTGACAAGCCATTGAAGGAATACAAAACTATCGACTCTGGAAAATGCAGCAAAATTCAGCATCCAATCCAAAGAAGAATAAACTTAATACCAGAGATCCTGATGCAAGGGAAAAGCTTGGTACACCACGGCCAGCAAAATATGCTCTTGCTTCGTTCATTACAGGAGGCTGGTCTAGAGACACATCTATTACACAGCCAGAGCACCTGAAACCCCAACCCTCAAAGTGAACAATGATCACCTGGCATCGATTTGGCATAAGAATATCTAAACGCTATTTCACAAGGCCATTTCCCCTTTCGTCAAACTTTAGTTAACCGCAGTAATACATCAATTGAGGGAAAGACAATAATACGATGTGCTCAAGATGAATGAAAAAAATGAAATACACCCTGTGGAAGACGTCTCGATCCTACAATAATTTCCCGCCTGCAAGCTTCTGCAAAAGAGAATACCTGGAGAAGTGTTTACAATTTAGATCTGTGTCTGGGTTGCCTAAATAATGAGCAGCCCTACGTTCGGCTACGAATTGGTCGACTTCTACATCTTCAAAGTGTCTGTCCTCCACATCTTCAAAGTGTCCGTCCTCCTCATCATCACTATCTTCTTCCCCATCACTGAGAAATTCGTCGTTATCCTCCGCATCAAACAAAAATTCCCTCCTTTGGCCTGCACTAGGTTGACTGCTCTTTGGCCGTCTGTAATGTTGAGTTCTTGTAGGCGTCTCGTCATTTGATATAAGCTTTCGAAGGAAAGGAAGCTCAGTCGCTTCGCTATCTTTCTCTGCGGGAGTATTGCCTTCAGGTGGAGGCTGCGTTCTCTGACCCGGATACCAACCACGATGAAGCTTTGGCTCGGTATCCTTTCTCCGAACATCCTCACTAGGAGGGCGTCTACGAGGATTCTTTGGCAATGAGGACCCGTCCTGCATATGCAAACCGGCGGTGCATTTAAGACACGTCTTCCCTGCAAATCCAAAAACGGTGAGTCAAGGCATGTTTTAAGATGTGTCGATTTATCGAACTGCAAACCTCACAAACCACGCAGACAACGCCGTCTTATCAACTCAAAATGCAAGAGCAGGAGACAATTGAGCAATTCCTCACGTTTACGCAAATTGATACTAGACTCATCACTAGCAAGGCGGGGATAGCTTCAACAGAGACAAAATGCTTGAAGATGGATTGCAATGTAGAAATCAAACACAAATTTCAACTAAGAGTCATACAACTATCCAAGATACAATAAACCCTAAACCTTGACATGACGTGCTTGGGATAAAATTGAAATTGACCAACGAAACTACGGGCACATTTTAAAACAGTGTAAGAGTAACTCAAACGCATTATTGCAGGAGAAACTGCAGCAGATTCCCCAAATTCGCGAAAGAATTCGATTCAAATGCGTCAACCAAGCTCACCAGGAGAGTGTCGTTGCGTCTCGTACACTCCCACCCGAGTCTGAAGCTGCAACCCGTGACAAGCTTTCTGCAGAGTCAAGTTCCCAGAATTCGGCAGCAGAGTGGAAGTGGTCGAGTTCAAAAACCCCGAAACTGACTTCGAGCACAAAGACGAAGCCATGACGATTAATCCTCTCGAAGCTACAACAACGGCGCGACTAAATTGGTCCACGAGAGCTCTCAGAGCAGCCTCCCGTGAGTAGTATCGGACAACAACAGTCGGGCTTCCTTAACACAAAACCTGCAGGTGGGTTCTGGGGACAGCTACGAACTCAATCCAAGCCTCCGCCGCACCTGCAGTCGTGCCAGGGGGATTCTACGAAAACCCACATCCAAAATGCCTCGCTCAAGGCACAAATCAGCAGCGTAACCTGCATGACCACCAAATTCCTACGCTGCTGCTACTCGTGGGAATCCAGCCAGCGAGCGAGTAGAGAACGGAGATACTTATCTGCTTCTCAGCAGAAGGCAAGAATGAAGGCATGAATCCCCATTTTCATGAAACACATTCCAATTTTGCTTGTCTGGATTCGTTCTTTCCATCTTTTCTTTCTCGAACACCCATTTCTAGGCATTTTTTGTGAATTACTTGCTTGAAAGCACTTCGTTCAGTTCTCAACACATCAAGATCTAATTTTGAGTACAAATGTGGGTGTGGGCATTTTTGCACAGCTGTTAGTGGTGTTTGAAAATTCATTTAAATTACATGTGGTTGCTCATTGTTGGATTTAGTTTTAACTGTATGGAAAATTTAGCTTTTCAATGTGAAATAAAAGATAGTCATATTAATCTCTCAAAATCTCTATTATAATACATGTAAAAATTTAACATTGTTGATAGGTTAAAATTAGATTTTGGATAATATATTTAAAATAAATTATAATACCTTCTTATCTTATTATCATATCACTAAATTATGTATCATAAACCAATGCAAATGTAATAAATTTTTGTAAGTATTTTGACTAATTTATATGTATAAATATATATATATACATACTATATTTTGTGGCATTGCACACATATTAGTGTTGTTAACATTACAACTTTTGAGGCTTTACAATACTATAACTACTTTAGAAGTGGAAAAAAGAACATACACATATGTAATGTGAAGTTGTAATATATATATATATATATATATATATCCTATTTGATATAATTTAAAAAAATATATCTAGAAGGAAAGTGATTTTGAATAGTGTAGATAGCTATGAAATTTATTGTAAATATTAGCTAGTTAAATTTGATATGATTAGTTTAAAATGCAAAAGTGGTAAAGTAGAAAAAAATCTCAATCTACTAATCAACAATTCTTTTATTTGTATATTTCTATATATATGTGTATATATATATGTGTATATATATATATATATATATATATATATATATATAAAATAAATCAATAAATATCTAATATATTCTAAAAGCAACCTACTCCTTCATATAAACTAATAATATTCTAGTATTGTGGCTCTTTTTATATCAAAATTAAACAAAAATTAAAATGTCCTTCTTTGTATTAAGGCTGTATTTAGTGTAAGTTAATAAACACAAAATTACTTTTTTTTTTTAAAAAAAAAAACTCACTTCTATCTTTTAAAAATCTTATATATTCTATTAATAATTAAGTTATTAGGTTTTTTTATAGAAAATCTAATTATAGTTGGTATATTTTTTTATATTAACTTATTAGGATCAAAAAAATTAAAAAACATAAGATTTGGCTAGAAAAAATAATAAATAAAATCCAATAGTATCTCTTTTTTATACTTGACTTATCCTTAGAGCACCTAAAGATATCAAAATTTATTTGAAAAAAACACTAGGGCTTATTGTATTAATTAGTTTATCTATATCATTAGCTATTATATATATATATATATATATATATATATATATAAACTAAAGAATTAGTTGTATTATGAAAGTCAATATTTTATCTTCCTATTAATCATTGAATCTTAAGAATAACCAATGGATTTGAATAATGGAATGGTTGATTCTATCTTTGAAGACAATTGCTACACAAATTCCAATAAGATGTTTGTAAGTTCTTAAAGAATTTAGCTAGGTTTATAAAGTTGATTAGTAAAATCAATGTACATCTGTCACAAATATATGTATTTATTCCAATAATTACTTATATAATTAAATAGAAGTAGGTAAATGTAGATTAATTTTATAATATCTTCTAGAAAAGCTTTGTAAAAGCTTCATAGACACAATCTCGACTTTACACGTATTTGTAGTTGATTAGTAGATTAAAAACTTAGTCAACAAGTTAACCACGTACCATACTTGTTGATAGCTTGTGAAACAAGCTAATTATGTGGCATACATATAGAAAACTTGACTTGCAAATTAAGATATGTATTTAATAAAGTAAACATGTATTAGAGGTCCTATAAAACATTACCATTTAGCTCTTAGTTAGATAGTATATATAGAAGTAAGAATCAAGCCTTCTTTATTCTTGTCAATACCTTTCTAGTTCTTACTCTTATTTCAAGACTTTTTAATCTTCTTGTCTTTGGCAATAGCCATTCTAGTTTAATAAATTATCATCTATTAGTAATTTCTTAGACTTTTCAAGTGACATAAGAATATATTGAGTTTTTCTTTCTTTGAAATTCATATCCTTGATAGCTTGACAAGAATACTAATTTATTAGTCTTGTCTTGATTTAGAAGTAAGTGGATTATCTCATTTTTATTATTGTATTATGAAGGTCATAGATTATCTACCTTTAAACAAACTGTTTAGTTTTCTAATATTAATTTTTTTTTCTTAAAAAAAAGTAGATTATCTTTCTTTGTAGAAATTTCTATTTGATATTAGAGATTGCAACTACCCTCATCTAATTTGACTCATGGATTTGTTGAGTTCTTAGAAATAAAGGAAAAAATCATGGATGCTACACTTAGCAAAAGTAAGAATAGATTTGCAAATATTGTAGATCTTCATGAACTTATTAACACTATTAAGGTAGAAATTTTATGCATCACCAATGCCAACTACAAAAATATTAATCTTATGCCTATAAAAGACGTTTATATTCAACGTCAAGAAGTTATGCAGTTGAAAGAAGTAAATAGATTGATCTCACAACAAAATCAAAGAAGTTTTGTTTTTACAAGTATGACAAGGAAAAGGATTAGTATGCCTAAGAAGTTTGATGGAATAAGTTTAAAATTTTGATGATTTTTGCAATAAGTTAAGCTGTATTTAAAGTTGCATCCCTTCCAATATCTTGATGGATTTATTCAAGTTGGATTTATAGGCGCATTTCTATCTAAAATTATTCTCTCTTTGTTTGCACCTTTGATAGAAAAGGATTCATGACTCTTTTATGATTTGAATTCATTCATAAAAATGTTTAGAGCTTTATTTAGAGAAAGTGATTAAGAAAGAATAGTAGAGACCAAGCTCTTATCTTTACAACAATGATTACAATCAACAACTATATACGTTGTTGAATTCCAAAACATCACTTGTAACATGGACTAGAATGACAAAGTCTTTATCAATCAATTTTAATATAGATTGAAGATAATATCAAATATTTACTATTAATGCAAGAAAAAAAAAATTGATATGATATGTTTTAAATCCCTGACAAAGGAAGAAAAGACAAAATTGATATGATACATTTTAAATCCTTGACGAAGCAGGAAAAGATTTGATGTCATCAAGAAGGTTTGTATTTATATTGTAGAGAAGCTAAGCACACTACTTCATATTTTCTAAAAAAATAACTCAATTACAAAATAAAAAGTACAATTGCCAAAGAAGACAATATATCAAAAAATAAGTTTCTCTACCTACAATAGGAATTGTGCAACTGGAATCATGTACAACACTTAACATAGGTCCTATTCTTTGTTCAAATCCATTACTTGGTTTTATAATAGATATGTATTTAAGATCTAAAATTGATAAAGTCTTTACATTATTAGATTTAGGAGCTTTAGTCTATTTTATAGATGAAGACTTTGTCAAAAAATAAGAAATATCTTTAGTCAAAAAAACTAAACCTATAAATGTAGAAGTCATAGATGATTGTTTGTTGTCTTTTAGAGATATTACCATCAAATTGTTTTTTTAGATATAACAATTAAAAGTCATAATAGCATAGTAATATTTAATATGATAAGATCTCTCTTCAATTTGATTATTATAAGATTATTGTGGTTAAAAAAATACAACTTTCAAATAGATTGGATTTTTTGTAATTTAAATTTTTTTGATAGTTTAATCTAAAATCTCATTAGTCAAGTAAAAATACATAAGTCTAGTACATGCAAATCTTTATTAGTAAGTGTAAGAGCTTTCATGCATGCCGCAAAAGAATGATCAATTTTTGTTATATGTACCATGTCTATTTTTGATGGTGAAAAGACGTCAAGTAGTATTCCTAGTCAATATCAAGATTTCTAGGATGTATTTGAAAAGAAGAATATAGATATTTTTTCAGAGCATTGACCTTATGATTGTTCAACTAATCTACAAGAAAGAGCTCAACCACCATTTGAATCAATCTACAATTTATTGCAGAATGAATTGGTTGTACTAAAAGAATATATTAATAAAAATTTGACTAAAAAATTCATATGCTATTCAAAATTTCTAAGAAGAGTTCCTCAAATAAGATAGATTTGTATAGATGTGGATAGATTATTAAATACTTAAGAAGATTACCATCAAAAGTAAGTATCCTTTAACTTTGATTTTAGGACTTTTTGATCAATTTAATTAAGCAAAGATCTATAAAAAAAAATAGATCTACAAAGAGCATATAATCTAATCTGCATAAAAAAATAAAGTAAAAATAAAATAAAAAATGAATGAATGAAAAGTTATTTTTTGAACTAGATATGGGTATTTTGAATATAATGTCATGCCTTTTTATCTCAAACAATGGTCTTATGATGGATCTTAAAAAGATTTAGACTATCATGAATTAGAAGATATCAAAAATAATCAGAGATGTGTAATATTTTTTGGTATTTGCCAATTATTATTGAATCTTCATCAAAAACTTATTTCAAGTGGTAGCTCCTCTTATATCTTTGACATGTGAAGGCAAACTTAAGTAGAGCAATGAAATTCAAGCATCTTTTGAAACCTTAAAGATAGCATTTATTTCTATACCAATCTTATATTATATTGATTTTTTAAAGGCATTCTTCATAAAAATAGACACATTAGACTTTCTTATCAATGTTATTTTGTTACAAATGAGAGCAAATGATAAGCTCCAACCGGTAGCTTTCTATTTCAAAAAAAATTCAGCAATTAAGATTAATTATGATATCTATATCAAAGAGCTTCTTACAATTGTGGATTCATTTTTAAAATGGTGTCATTATCTAGAAGATGCTTTGAGTCTAGTCATTGTATATACAGATCACAAAAACCTCAAGTACTTTATATCGGCATGTAATTTGAATCATTGCCAAGGCCATTGAAGCATGTTTTTATTAAGATTTGATTTCAAGATCACTTATCAATCCAAAAAATAACAAGGTTTTTCAAACACCCTTTTTAGGTATTTTTATCTTGTACCAAAAAAAAGAAATATATCTTTTAATCACAAAAATAATTCTTTTAAAGTTGGAGAATTTTCACCTTTGAGCAATAAAATCAAAATTGATTGTTGATTGAATCTTTATTAAGAAAATTCAATCAAGTATGTTATTTGATCCTCTTGTTCATGATATCAAGAATATTTCTTTTAAATCTCAAGATACTTTCAAGTTCAAATTCAAAAACAAGCTATTATATTTTGAAGGTTGCCTATATATTTGAGAAGGAAAAGAACATTTATATGTTCTTCAAACATATCAAAGCTTTTCAAGGATAGTACATTTTGAATACAATAAGACTTTAGAGCTAATATTGAGAGATTTTTAGTTGCCACAAATTTGAAAGGCTGTGAAAGACTTTGTGCACTTATGTGACATTTATTCAAGATTAAAACTTCATTTTTATTGATCTTATGGACTTTTTTAGCCATTACCTATTCAAAAACAACTATGGTCTTTTATTTTTATAGACTTTATTACAAATCATCTAAGTTCAAATTTATATGACTCAATATTGGTGATTTTAGATTACTTCATCAAAATGGTATATTTTGTATTATACATAAAATCTATTATAAGTAAAAAAATGGCTAAGATTTTTCTTAAAAATATTTATCATTACCATAGATTTCTCAAAGATATTATATTGGACAGGGATATTCAATTTATATCAAGATTTTAAAAAATCCTTTTTAAGATTTTAAAGGTGGATACAAAATTCTCTTAGAATTTTTATCCTTAAATTGATGGACAAAAAAAATGGATGAATCAAATTCTAGAGTAGTATTTGAGATGTACCATCAACTATCATCAAAATGATTAGACAACTATTTTACCATTGGTTGAATTTACATATAATAATTTGATACATTCTTCTACTCAGCAAAGATTTTTTTTAGTCAATTATAATTATCATCTGCAACTTAATAATTTAGACTTTTTAAAAGTTAATAAACTTGTGGCAAAAAATTTAAAAAATTATTAGTCATAGCGATATGCAACAATAAAGGTATAGTTAAAAAACCCAAGAACAACAAAAACTCAATGCGGATACCTATTGCAAGAAATAATCATAATTCAATATAGATATAAGTTTTGATTACTTTGTTGTAATATCAATACTACTTAATCTTGTAACAAATTGGACTATTGTATACTTTGACTATTTCTTATTAGTAAACAAGTTAATCTTGTTGCTTATCAATTATATCTACTAGAATCTATGAAGATCCATCTCATATTTTATGTATCTCTTCTTAAGGCATATAAGATAGTAAATATTTGGAAGAGAAGACAAATGCCACTTCCTTCTATAGAAGTAGATAATAATCAAAAATTCAAGGTGGAAGAAGTCTTAGATTCAAGGCGGTGCCAAAATATATAGAAATATCTTAATTTTTGGTACAAATATGATATTAATGAACTCACATAGAAGCTAACAATTTTTTTTGTAAATACAACAAAGAAAGTTAAAGCTTTTCATTGATAATATCTATCAAAATAAAAATAAAGAATATTAAGATCTATAAAAGATGATGATTGCTCTTTATAAAACTCATTTTTAAAAGAAAAAATAATATCATTGACATATGTATTTATTCCAATAATTACATATATGATTAAATAGAAGTGACTAAATATAAATTAATTGGATAATATCTTCGAAAGAAGCTTTTTAAAAGCTTTATAGACATGATTTTGACTTTACTTGTATTTGTAGCTGATTGATAGATTAGAAACTTAGTCAACAAGTTAACCAAGTGCCACACATGTTGGTAGATTAAAAACTTAGTCAACAAGTTACCAACATGTATGGCACTTGGTTAACTTATATATTATTTTATATGTATACTATATAGTTAGTACATTTGTTGATAGATTAGAAACTTAGTCAATAATTTAACCAAGTGCCATACATGTTACTTGTGAAATAAGCTGACTATATGGTATACATATAAAAAAATTATCTTGCAAGTTTAGATATGTATTTAATAAAGTCAACATATGTTAGAGGTCCTATAAAATATTGCCACATAGTTCTTAGTTAGATAGTTTATATATGTCATGAACATATATATTTATTCCAATAGTTACTTATATAATTAGATAGAAGTAGGTAAATATAGATTAATTTCATAAAGTCTTTTAGACAAGATTTCTAGAAGTTTAATAGATGCCATTTTGACTTTAAATGTGTTTGTAGCTAAAAAACTTAGCAAAAAAGTTAATCACATGTTGGTAGCTTATAGAATATGTTAATTCCATGTGTAATAGCTTGTAAAATAAAATAACTATGTGGAACATACATAAATAACTTGCCTTACAATTTAAGACATGTGGCTAGCAAATTCAACACGTTTTGAAAGTCCTATGGGACATCGGCATGTAATTTCTAGTTAAGAATATATATGGAGGCAAGAATAAGGTCTTCTTTACTCTTGTCAATGTCTTTCCAGTTCTTAGTCTTATTTCAAGACTTTCTAGTCTTCTTGTTTTTGGCAATAGCCATTTTAGTTTAATATTACGTCACCTTTTGAGTAACTTTCTAGTTTTCTTTAGTGATACAAGAATATTTTGAGGATTTTTTTTCTTTGAGATTCATGTCTTTGATAGTTTGAGAAGAGTGCTAACATATTGTATCTGTCTTGTTTTAGAAGTGAGTGAATTATTCCACTTCTATTGTTGTGTTTTGAAGGTTGCAGACTATCCACCTTTAAACAATTTTTTTTTTTTTTTAACAGTGATCTTTTCCTTAAAGAGAGTGAATTAACTCTCTTTGTAGAAATTGTTATTACAGGTTATACATTACCTTCTCTTAATTTAATTTTTTGGATTTATTTGAGTTGTCTATAAAAAAAAAGATTATGGATGCTACTCCAAACAAAAGTGAGAATAGATTTGCAACTATTGCGGATCTTCACAAGCTTGTCAACATTCTTAGGGCAAAACTTTTACACATCACTAACCTCAACCATGGGAGCACTACTTCTATATCTATGGAAGAAGTCCAAAGTCTACATTAAGAAGTTATGTAGTCGATCAGTCTCACAACCAAATTCAAAAGGTCTTGCTTCTATAAGCTCAAGAGAGGCAAGAATTAGTATACCCAAGAAGTTTGATGGAACAAGATCAAAATTTCAAGGATTTTTACAACAAGGTAAGCTCCACTTAAGGTTACACCTTTTTCAATATGAGGATGGATTTACTCAAGTCGGCTTTATATACACACTTCTATCTAGAAGTTTTTTTTCTAGTTTGCATCTTTAATAGAAAAAGATTTACGACTTTATGATTTAAATTCATTTTTAGAAGTATTTATGGCCACATTGAAAGAAAATCATTATGAACAAGTAATAGAGACCAAACTCTTATCTTTATAAAAAAAGATCACAATAAGCCACTACATATGCTAGTAAATTCCAAAACCTCACTTGTAATATCGACAGGAAGGACAAAGCACTTATCAATCAATTTTGATATAAGTTGAAGAATAGCGCCAAAGATTTATTATTAATAATATTAAAAATAAAATCTTTAGAATAATTTATTATTTAAGCCATTGCATATGACAATCAATTATTTGAAAGGCATTAAGAATAAAGATTTGGTTGGAGAAGAATAAGACAAGTAATAGCAGTAGCTCCCAAGTTTTCTGAAACATATTCATGAAGGTTGGAGTCAATGCAAATTGATACAATACATTTTAAACTTCTCACTGAGCAAAAAAAAACTTGACATTGCTAAGAAGGTTTGTATTTATATTATAGAAAAGCTAAGCATACTACTCAATATTGTCCAAAGAAGTAACACAATTACAAAATAAGGAGAATAATTACCAATGAAGATAATATGTTGAAAAATGGGTTTCTTGAGCTACAATATAGAACGTGAAGCTGAAATCATATACAATACCTAGTAAAGGTCGTATTCTCTCCTTAGACTCGTCACCTTGTTTTATAATAGATGTGTGTTTAGGACCTAAAAATCACAACGTCTTTGCCTTATTAGATTCAGAAGCCTAAGTCTATTTTATGGATAAAGATTTTATCAAAAATCAAAAAATATCTTTAGTCAAGAAAACTAAACTCATACATGTAGAAGTCATAGATGATCATTTGTTGTCTTTTGGAAATGTTATCCATAAGAGTGTTCCTTTACATGTAGCAATTCAAGATTATAACAATATAGTAGTATTTTATGTAATAAGATCTCCCTCCCATCAGATTATTTTAGGATTATTAAGGCTAAAAATATATAATCCTCAAATAAATTGGATTTTTTATGACCTTAACTATTTTGATAGTATAATCCAAGATTGGATTAGTGAAGTAGAAATACATAAGTCTAGTATATCCAAATCTTTACTCATAGGTACGAGAGCTTTCATGCATGCTGGAAAAGAAGGATCATCTTTTGTTATATATGCTACACCTATTTCTAATGGTAGAAAAATGCCAAGTAGTATTCTTAGCCAATATCAAGAATTCTAAGAAGTTTTTGAAAAGAAGAATGCAGGTATTCTTCTAGAGCATCAACCTTAAGATTGTTCAATTGATTTGTAAGAAGGAGCTCAACTACCATTCGGATCAATCTATAACTTATCACAAAATGAGTTGGTTGTATTAAAGAAGTATATTGATGAGAACTTGACAAAGAACTTCATACACCATTCTAAATCTCTAGTCAGGGCTCCTATCTTATTTGTAAAGAAGAAAGATGGATCTCTATAGATGTGTGTGGATTATTAAGGACTTAGTAGGATCACCATCAAAAATAGGTATCCTTTGCCTTTGATTTCAAGAATTTTTGATTAACTCAATCAAACAAAGATCTATACTAAAATAGATTTACAAGGAGCATACAACTTAGTTCGTATCAAAGAAAGAAATGAATAGAAGACTATTTTTTGAACTAGGCATGGACATTTTGAATATAATGTCATGCATTTTGGACTCATGAATGCATCAGTTGCTTTTTAACATCTTATAAATGATTTTTTTTGTGAGTTTTTAGATAATTTTATCATTTATTATTTAGACAACATTCTAATCTATTCTAAGAATACAAAAGAATATGAACTTCATATTTGTCGCATATTACAAAAACTTAGAGATACAAGATTATATGCCAAATTGAAAAAGTGTGTATTCCATGCTACTCAAGTTGACTTTTTAGAATACATCATTTCCAACAAAAGCCTTATAATGGATTTCAAGAAGGTCCAAACTATCATAGATTGGAAGATTTCAAAAACAATACAAGATGAGCAATGCTTTTTGGACTTTGTTAATTACTATCAAATCTTTATCAAATTTTTTTTCAAGTTACAACTCCACTTACATGTTTGACTTGTCAAGACAAACTTTAGTGGAATAAAGAAGCAAAAGCATCATTTGATGCTTTAAAGAAGGAATTTATTTTAGCACCAATCTTATATTGTGTCTACTATTTTAAGGCATTTTATATGAAAATAGATGTATCAAACTTTGTTATAGGTACTGTATTGTCACAAATAAGAACATATGACAAATTCCATCCAGTAGCTTTCTATTCCAAGAAATTTTTAGTAGTCGAGATTAATTATAAGATCTATGACAAAGAACTCTTTGCAATTGTAGATTCATTTCAAGAATGGCGTCATTATCTAGAAGGCACTTAAAGACCAGTTATCATGTATACGGATCATAAGAACCTTGAGTACTACATGTCAGCATATATTTTGAATTGTTATCAAGTCCTTTGGAGCATGTCTTTATCCAAATTCAATTTCAAGATCACTTATCAACCTGAAAAACAACAAGGTCTATGAGACCCCATTTTAGATGTTTTTATCTTACACCAAAAAAAAGAGATGCATCTTTTGATCAATATAGAATGATCATCTTGAAGCCTGAGCATTTTCATCTCTGAACAATGAAATCAATATTAATTATTGATTCAACCTTTGTCAAGCAAATTCAATCAAGTATATTCTCTGATCTTCTTGTTTATGATATTAAAAATACTTCTTTTAAGTCCTATGACACTTCAAAGTTTGAATTCAAGAACAACCTATTATATTTTAAAGATCACCTATGTATTCCAGAAGGCAAGGTATGATTACGTATCCTTCAAGCTTGTCATAGTTTTTTAGTAGCCGAACATTTTGGATACAACAAGACTTTGGAACTAATATCAAGAGATTTTTGATGGCTACAAATGTCGAAGGTAATAAAAGACTTTATACAATCATGTGATACTTGTTCGAGATCTAAAACTTCTCACCATCAATTTTATAGACTTCAATTGTTACCAATTCTAGAACAACCATGGTCTTCCGTTTCTATGGATTTTATCATAGATCTTCTATTCTCAGATTTATATGACTCTATATTTGTAATTGTAGCTCGCTTCATAAAATGGTACATTTTGTACCATGTACAAAATCTATTTCATGTGAAGAAACATCTAAGCTTGTCATTGATAATATCTATTACTATCATGAATTGCAAAAAGATATTATATCAAATAGGGGGATTCAATTTATATCAAGATTTTAGAGAATCCTATTCAAGATTCTAAAGATGGATATAAAACTCTCTTTATCTTTTTATTCTCAAATTGATGGACAAACAGAACAGGTGAATCAAGTTTTAGAACAGTATTTGAGGTGTACCATCAACTATCATTAAGATGAATAGACAATTCTTTTGCCATTAGCAAGATTTACATATAATAATTCAATATATTTTTTTATTCAACAAATACCTTTTGTTGGCAATTATGGTTATCATCAACAACTTGATACTTTTGACTTTTCAAAAGTTGATAATCTTGAGGCAAAAGATTTAGCAAATTATTTGTCGAAGCTACATGCAACAATGAAGACACAATTAAAGGAAGTTTAAGAATGACAAAAGACTACCATGGATGCCTATCACAAGGAGCAATCACAATTCAATGAAGGTGATAAGGTATGGTTACTTCATCGCAATATCAAGACTACTTGTCTTTGTGATAAATTGGACTATCATAAGTTGAGACTTTTTCCTATTTATAAACAAATCAATCATGTTATTCATCAATTACATCTATCAAAGTCTATGAAGATCCACCCTATATTTTATATATCCCTCCTTGAGCCATATAAGATAGTGAATATCTCAAGAAGAAGACAAATGCCACCTCTTCTTACAGAAGTAGAAAATAATCAAGAGTTTGAGGCTGAAGAACTCTTAAATTCCAGGTAGCTCCAAAATAGGTTGGAATATCTTATTTATTAGCATAGATATGATATTAGTGAATGCACATGGGAGCTAGCAAAGAATTTTGCAAATGCAAGAAAGAAGGTTGAGGCCTTTCATCGACAACATCCATCAAAACTAAGATGAAGAATTGCAAAGATCTATGAAAGATAATGACTGCTCTTTGTAGAACTTGTTCCTAGAAGGGAGGATAATGTCACAAACATATACAATTATCCCAATAGTTACTTATATGATTAGATAGAAGAAGATAAATATAGATTAATTTTATAAAGTCTTTTAGAGAAGCTTCTTAAAAGCTTTATAGTTACGATTTTGACTTTAGATGTGTTTGTAGGTTAGAAACTTGGCCAACAAGTCAACTATATGTTGGTAGCTTATGGAACAAGTTAAATCCATGTAATAGCTTGTAGAACAAGCTAATTATGTGGCATATGTATAGATAACTTGCCTTGTAAGTTAAAACATGTGGCTAGCAAAGTCAACACATATTGGAGGTCTTATAGAATATCGCCATGTAGCTCCTAGTTAGAGGGTATATATGGATGCAAGAGTAAAGCCTTCTTCACTCTTCTCAATGCCTTTCTAGTCCTTAGTCTTATTTCAAGACTTCTTTGTCTTCTAGTTTTTCATAATAGCTATTTTAGTTTAATATTATATCATCTTTGAGTGACTTTCTAGTTTTTTTTAATGCACAAGAGTCTATTGAAAAAAAAAATATATTTGAGATTCATGTCCTTGGTAATATAGAAGCAAGAGTAAAGCTTTCTTACTTCTTATCTACGTCATTCTAGTCTTTAATCTTGTTTCAAGTTTTTTTGATCTTCTTGTCTTTAGCAATAGCCATTTTAATTTAATATATCACTATCTTTTAGTGAGTTTTTAGACTTTTGAGTGACACAAGAGTATATTGAGTTTCTCTTCCTTTAAAATTCATGTCTTTGATAAAATCTTTCTTATTAATAATAATGGTTTTGTTAAATATTCTTCATTTAGTTGTAAATCATATTGAAAATCTTTTGATTATAAAGTATTATATTTGTCTTAAATTTGAGTATTTCAATTCTTTTTTTTAAGAGCAACTAACTTAATTTCTACCATTTGATATAATATTATTAGAAACATAATATTTGTTTTTGATATATTTTTATGTTTTTTCTAAAATAGCTAAATTTTTTATTTATATTATTTTTTTTTAAAAAAATTAATATATGTCTACCATTAGTCTTTTTCAATATATTATATAAATTTTCTAACTATTATTTTTGTCTAATCAAGTTGAATTTTTATTTTTTATTTTTGAATAATAAATATATAAAATTTTATAGTTGGTTAAATTCAACAGCTTATACTAGGAGGCAAGAGTCAATTAATGATAATATTTGATAAAGACCCTATAATAACGTACACTTATATTAAGTTTGATCAATTTATTTTTTGAGATACTACTTAAATATTGGCTAGTAATTTATTATCTATTATTAGTAAAAGCTTCAAAATAGATATTAATTATATTATCAAATTATTTTTTTATAACCTTAATGTTATTTTATCAATCTCTTGTTTTAAAGTACAAATGTTATCTTAGTTGAGTTGGGGAGTCTTAAGTTTAAATTTTCTTATTTTAAAAAAATAAAGTTTTATGATTCTTAGTTAAAATTATATGATTTTAATTCATAACTTATATGTAATGCAATTTAAGTTGATTTTATCTATATAAGTACCATTATAGCTATTAAATTGGTTTTATATGCTATGATTTTATACATTATATTTATTCATTTTTTAAATCAAAGATATTAACTTAATATGTAATTTTGAATAGTTTATTACAATAATGAGATCAAAGTTGCCTTATGTAACTTAATCTCTCTTTTATGTTATTCTTAATTATTAAAGTATATCTAAAATTCTTAATAAAAACTAAGATCAATCACATATGCAGTATTAGTTACTAAAAATTGTAAAACGTGTTAAAACTTATTTAATAAGTTTACTCATAGTTGATTATTTTTTATTATCTCAATAATAAGAAAAATGATTCAATAACCACATCAATCATCTTTCTAAGATTCTACTATATTTTATAGCACTTTCTACTTTTAGTATTTTTAAATGAAAAATCAAGGTAGATAATCATAAGCTATTATATAACATTTGCCTTCATTTTTGTGATATTATTGGCTCATCCTTACATCATTATTTTATTCATTTTTTAAATATTTATAAAAAAAAATAAATCAATGTGTTGCTAATTTGACTATGCATTATTTTAGTATCAAAAATCCTTTGGCCTTGCTAGTATCAATTTCTTTTTTTTATCATATGTGTATTGGTCATACAATTGCTATTATAATTTAATTGAAATTTAATTCTATTATTTAATAATTTGTTATTTATATTGAATTTTCTTCTAATAAAAAAAATTTCTATAATTTTTTATAAATGTACAAATTTCACAAGCTGATTTGGTTATTATTCCCTTTATTATAAAATCAATCTTTATGGAAATTAAAGAATAATGTCTTATAGCCTTTTATTTATTCATATTGGTTTTATGTTTTGAGACTATGGATTATTTATTTCTTTAATTTTCTTCAGCTAAGTGGAATTCTTTGCTGGCATTATTTTCTTTTTTAGTTGAGATCTATCATTGGATTGCATACTTAAACAAAACCATAAGAAGTTGATATTTAGAATTAAATTGATAAGATTTTATTTATTTTTAATATTCACAATATTGAAGTTGGATTTGAAGTTGATTTTATTTTGTAATAAAATTTAATTATTTTAGAGATAATATCTTACATGTAAAATATAAACCACTTACTTTAGAATTTATCTCCGTATTTTTTTCTTTTCTTTTCTTTTCTTTTGGATACTAGAAAGCATGGTTTTTGACTTAAAATTTTTTATTTTTCTTTTTTATAAATAACATTATTAATTCTATCATTCTTTTTATAAATATTTTTTAATCTAACTTTAGGTATTAGTCCAATACCTAATTGATTTTTTTAAGACAAAGAAATAAGCCATCATAATGTTCACAAGTATATAATCTAAATTATTTATAATTTTCTTTGTGGATAAAAAGTATTCTATAAATATTAATAAATTTTATCTTTAATCAAGTTAAAAAGGTGCATAACTAATGTCAATCTTGAACGCTATTTGAAAAGATCATAGTGATATGTGTAAGTACTTATTATAATCAATGTAGTAGTTTTTTTTATTTATTTTGTAAAGAATCAACAGATAAACCTATGTATCAATTCTACTTGGCAATTCCTTTTAAGTTAATATATCATGAAGATATAATCTTATAATAAAAAATTCTCCACCAAATGTACAATTTTACTCTTGATAAAATAAATACATTAGTTTCAAATAAGATTTAGTAAGCAATCCTATTGATTTAAGATTTATTCATATAAAAAACAAACAATAATTATTGTTGTCTTTATCTTCTATGTATAAGTCTTTACTTACTTAGTAGTACAATTATTGGCCATAAAGAGATATTTACTACTTATGCAAGTTATTATTTGAGATAAAAATTATAAAGCCTATTTTAAAAATAATTCAACTAACAAATTTGTAACAAATTAAACTAGTCATGTATTTAATAAGCCTTTGATTTTTTGTTATTTTTTTCATAACTTACAATATGTGGACACATCCTTGTCTAAAATTAATAATCAATATGAAACATCAAGGATCTATTTAGAAGTAATATATTAAACAAAGTATCTTCACAAAATTCTTTTTTGTAACTTATATACCACAATCTTTGCTTGCATGAAACTAAATACTTGTTATACTACCATAGTATGACTTTATTAATATAATATCTTATTTTTTATTGTATAATAGAGGACTTTCAACAATAACAACTACTAATAGTCTTTTACTAGATTTAAAGGTGGATTGTTGGTTTCTAAATAAGCTAATATGTCTTCCAACTGCTTAAGTTAAATGTAAAGAAATTTGTATGAAGATGTTGATTAAAGACTTGACTAATTAGATATTGAATAAATATTTTATCTACTACAAAATCCAATACATTTGAATATATGTAAATTCCAAATTATACTATAGAATAATTAAGATTGATACATTGATTTGTTTTTGCTAGATTTTCATCTAAGAAATTTTGAACTTATTTGTCTACTAACGTAATTTTTCTTAAATATCAACTTAGTCATTAAAACTATCATATAACCAAATAATTTAATATAGATGTAATTAAATTTAATTAAAATATTAAAAACCTTAATATAAGCATGTTACATTATCTTAAGAATATATTAAATAATTTTAATTTTTACAAAGTTAAATATATATTTTTTTAAGATACATCATTTTTCATAGATACATATAGGTATCCTAGTAAATACCTATATGATTAGGTAGAAGTAAATAAAAGTAGATAAAATTAGATTAATTTCATAATACCTTCTAGATAAACTTCTTAGAAGCTTCATAGATGATGCTTTGATTTTATACATGTTTGTTATTGATTGGTAGGCTAGAAACTTGATCAACAAGTTAACCACATGTTGATAGCTTACAAAATAAGCTAAGTATGTGGCGCACATATAGAAGACTTACTTTGCAAGTTAAGATACATGTCTTACAAAGTCAACACGTTTTCGAAATCCTATAAAATATTACCAAGTAGCTGTCAAGGACAAGAACTCGATGAAAAAATAATTCAGACAAGTGAGCCTTCACTCAAAGAGATGTAACAAAATATATATAAACAAGTATATATATTGAAAGAGGAATTGGAATAACTATTGCCAAAAGACAAGAAAACTAGAGACCCTTGAAACTAGACTAGAAGCAAGAAAAGAGTTGACAAGAGTGAAGAAGCCTTCACTCTTGTCTCTATATATACTCTCTAACTAGGGGCTACGTGGCGACGTTCTATAGGACCTCCAATATGTGTTGACTTTGTAGGGCACATGCCTTGACTTATAAGGCAAGTTTTTCTACGTGTGGGCCACATAGTTAGCTTGATCTTCAAGCTAACAACATGTGTGGCACATGGCCAACTTGTTGACCACGTTTCTAATCCAAAAAGTCAATTAAAGATACCTATGAAGTCAAGGCAGCATCTAGGAAGTTTCTAGGAAGCTTC
Source organism: Physcomitrium patens (assembly GCF_059467195.1). Taxonomy (NCBI): domain Eukaryota; kingdom Viridiplantae; phylum Streptophyta; class Bryopsida; order Funariales; family Funariaceae; genus Physcomitrium; species Physcomitrium patens. The sequence goes on along the minus strand of NC_143419.1, from coordinate 13,751,338 downwards.
TATTTTAAATATTATAGAATTAACTTAATTTTACCTACTTTTACTTACTTCTACCTATTTCTATATGTAATTATTAGCTTACATGATTATGGTCGTGACATTACCCTCCCTTCTAGAGACGAGTTCGACGAGGAGCGGTCATCATATGTTGAGGAAATCTATGATGCGACGAATTGTATTCGCCACATACTCTGATCTCTGTTCTCTTCGAAGATGATTGATAGGGCCTCTCAACCATCGGTAGTGTCCCAAACCAGGGCGGGAAGACCACCCAGTTATTTGATCATTGTTGAGGCCTTCTTAACTTCCTTCGAATAGAATATTTGGAACACCATCAGGAGTTGTTCCTACCTCTAGCAAAATCACCAAACATCGGGAGTCCCTTCCTAAATCGTGATACCAAACGCCTTGTATCTCACCATCTATTTGAGGAAGAACATGTCGTTCTTGAAGATCTTCATCTCGATTGCGTCGTCTCGAAGGTTGTGACAATCGTAATGTCTCGTCCGGCAGGTCAGCAAATAAAGGCTCTTGAGTTGAATCTGCTGGTTGTTGGTTCTCCATCTCCTGAGCGCCACTACTACAACGAAGCTACGAACAAGAATTGAAAGTAGAATGTTATCTTGCCTAGATGTCGTTTCTTTTATAAAGAAGGTTTTGATCTTGATTTTGATAGATGTCATTGATAAAAAGCCTCCAAAGCCTTTGCTGCATTTGCAAGATTCTTTATTGGCTCCCATGTGCGTTCACTAATACCATATCCGCGCCAATGGACAAGATATTCTAATTTATTACGACGCCGCCTTGAATCTAAGACTTCTTCTACTTCAAACTCTTCATTATTATCCACTTCTATAGGAGGAGGTGGAGCTTGTCGTCTTCTTGGTATGTCCACTATCTTGTATGGTTCAAAAAGAGACACGTGGAATACTGGGTGGATTTTTATTGACTCTGGTAGATCTAAACGATATGCAATTGGATTGATTTGTGCAGAAATAAAAAATGGTCCCAGCCTTCGATAGTCCAACTTGTCACAAGGACGAGTGGTCTTGATATTGTGACGAAGTAACCATACCTTATCACCTAAGACGATTGATGGTTGTTTCTTTCGATAGACATCTGCATTGGCCTTTTGTTGTTTTTGATCCTCTTTTAACTACGCCTTCATCGTTGCATGTAGCTCTGATAAATGAATTGCCAAATCTTTCGCAGCAGGATTATCAACTTTTGAAAAGTCAAAAGTATCAAGTCTTGGATGATAACCATAATTAACAAAGAAAGGTGTTTGTTTTATAAAAGAGTGTACCGTGTTATTGTAAGCAAACTCTGCCAATGGCAAAAGAGTTGTCCAATCATCTTGTTGGTAATTAATGGTACATCTTAAATATTGCTCCAAAACTTGATTAACACGCTCTGTTTGTCCATCAGTTTGAGGATGGAATGCCGAAGATAGTTTTATATCCACTTTAAGAATCTTGAAAAGAGTCCGCCAAAATCTTAATACAAATTGAGTTCCCCTATCTCATATAATATCCTTGGGTAATCCATGATAGCGATAGATATTGTCAAGAAAGAACTTAGCTGTTTCTTCACCTGTGATAGATTTTGTATATGGTACAAAATATTCCATCTTGGTAAAACGATCTACTATCACGAACATAGAGTCATAAGAACCTGAGATTGGAAGATTCGTGATGAAGTCCATAAAAACAGAAGACCATGGTTGTTCTGGAATGGGTAATGGCTGAAGAAGTCCAAAAGGTTGATGACGAGGAGTTTTCGATCTTGAGCAAACATCACATGATTGTACAAAACCTTTAACTCCCTTCCACATTTGAGGCCACCTAAAATCCCTAGATATCAGCTGCAAAGTCTTATTATATCCGAAATATCCTGCTGCGGGGAAATCGTGACAAGCTTGAAGAACACGTTATCGTGTTGTAACACGAGTATACCGTGAAAATATAAAGAAAGGGGACTTTTATTAATGTTCAGTTACCTCGAATATTGGGAGCAACGACCAACTCCAGTGCAAATACTGAGTGGCCAAGTTCAGTCACCCCGTTACAGTCAGCCGAGGCATACTGAAATGCTCCGTTCGATTCCAATAACGGGAGTCAGCAAAAAGAGAAAGGACCAATTTACACGACGGGTGAGCCTGGTTCGAAGAGCCAATTGGATCCAATTTCAAGAATCCAATCCGGGTCCTCTTACCCAATATGAGACCTACATTGGTCGAGCAACCCAATGCAGTCTAATTACGGAAAAATCCAGGTCTTACTACGGGCCTCAGCCAGTCTGACGCGAAGGACCAATTTGATCCAATTACAGAAACATCCAGGTTACTACGGGCATCTTACCCAATAGGGGACCTGAATCGGTCGGGCGACTCAATGTGGACCCGAGTACGGGGTTTCGATTCAGTTTCAGGTTGTCCTATTCTCTGTGCCGTTTCAGGGAACGTTATTTTCGATAAATGGATCTCTTAAAGGTAAAAATAGATGAGGAAGCTCTGACGGCGGGAGTCAATTTCGGATTTAAGCTCTGACGATGGGAGCCAATTCTGGATCCAAGACGAAAGATTGAAGAAATTCAGAGGATAAGGTTAGGGAGAGAATAAGTTTTGGGGGGGTTTTTTTTTTTTTCAGATCGGGGTTTTTTGGATCGAAGAGCTAGCTTCAAGCTTTTTTCAAGGTTACTAGTTTGGTTTCATTGGAGGTTTTTGAAGATCAGGGGGATTGGAGAGGAGCTTCATGCTTGGAGTCGGGGAAGAAAAGATGGAGAATTGGGTTTTTCTTCTTCATAGGGTTTTGGGAAGAATGAGGCAATCCTTGCTGAAGTCAGTGTTGTAATGGTGAATCGAGATTTTTAATGAAGTGGATTTGATTACTCTTGACTGTTTTGTGAAATCGAGTTATGTGTGAGATTGAAGAATTAAAAGGGTGTCTATAGGATTGAGTATGCGGAGTGAATGAAATTTATTGGGTTAATCTAACAAGACAGTCAATGGATACAAGATTGTAAGTATAAAGCGGTATCGAAGATTAACAGTTTGAGTTGTTTGGGGTTTTCTGTAACGTTTAGAGACCTATCGACCGGGACAAAAAGGACTTCGGCGAGCAGTCGAAGGGGCATCTGTATAGATTTACGATGTATTCTTGTAGTCGTTTATATTCTAACAGTCAAAAACTGATAGACTGCTTGACTATTGGCGAATCTCCATACTACCTTCTACAGCCAGATGCCCGACGCATTTTCGAGCAGGAAAGCATGTAATACGACAAAAGTAGTGAACCCGACGTGAAAGCTTGAGGTGGATGGTATTGGATTTCGGTTGATTTTATCTTTATTTTATGGAAAACGAAAATAAAAATTTTGAAGGATTTTTGGGAGGAGTTTCTGGTGGGAAGTCTTCTAAAGGACAAGGTAGGTATATGGATCCGTCTATTGCTAGTAAGTTTCAAGCCTTCTCATTATCAATACAGCAACAGCAAAGCAATGATCGAAAGGAAGCTTTGGCAACCAAAGCATTGCAAGCAGTGGTCAATAAAATGAATCAATTTGATGGGAGGAATATTTCAAGGTATTTAAGATGTTATGTTCGTGAAATGGAATTAAATCGAGTTTCTGAGAAGAAAATGGTTGAACTATTTGGACTTGCCACGATACCGGAGATAAGAGACCACATTACATTGATTACGGATCGTTATGGGAATTCATGGGAGGTTTTTTAACATGCATTGAAAGACAAAAATTTCTTCGAAGATGTTGATTGCGTTACTAAGAAGCTGTTTCTGGAATGGATTGAACGACCCAATAAGAATTTACAAGCAACAGAGCTACTAAGGGAATTTGAGAGGCAGTACTCTCAATTGTCGAAGGTAGAAAAATTGACATTGGAGCCGAACAAAGTTGATCTATTTCTTCAAGCTGCTGATGGAGACTTGCAAGGGAAATTAGAACTCCTTCTTGAAGACAAAGAAGAAGATGAAGGATTGACAACGAAGTGGAAGAACGTTGAAGATGTGGTGGGGTTGCTTACAAAAAAAAGAAAGGAGGAAGGATAAGAGCAATATTCCGAAAACAGTACAAGCACCCAAAGCTCCATTACGTACAACACCACCAACAATGCTTACAATTCAACCTTCGACATCCTTATCAAAGAAAGCAGATATGGGGATGGAAGAAATTATATAAGGAATGCAAGATCTTCAAATCAAATTGGCAAGACTTGAAGAGAATACTTCTATAAATAATTCGAAGAATGTTTCAAAACAAGGATATGTACAAAGATGCATTTGGTGTGATGATGCTTCATACACTAGAAAAGATTGCAATGAATTTAATAATATGATACGACAGGGAATTATTTGCTGGAAAGATGGAAAGATAGCATTGAAAAATAGAGAGGATCTTCTTCAAACCAATTTTGGTAAGGGAAGAATGAGAACATTGGTTCAAGATTACCTAAAAGAGCATGAAACAGCAACACGAGAAAGTGTAAGTTATGGTGCTAGAGTAGATGATGAAATTGGTGGAAGTACGGAAACTAGTGAGTTTTGGGCTTCTGCCGTTTCTACAATGCAAGAAGAGAAATTACCTCGAGAAGCGTTATTGAGAACTGCAGCTACAATACGAGGTAGAACAGATTGGGAGGATCCTGTTGAGTCTCTTTCAGTTCATGCATATATTGCTAAGAGCCAACATGAAGCTTTGATGGAAGAAAAGAGACGAGAAAATTTTGATGATACTAGAGAAGGAAATTCTTCTAAGAGGCAAACTTGAGGAGACAAGGCTCGGGAGGCAGCTTCACAAGAATTACCTGTAAAGGATATCTCAACATTATTGGGAGAAAAAACAAAGGAGACAAAAGATAAAGGCAAATCAATTGCTTATAAGCTACTTTCTGACATTGAAGCGGCAACAAATGTGAAAGGGGTGTTAGAAGAACGTATATTAAACGCTAAGGTGGAATTCACATTGAAAGAAGTCTTGGGAATTGTAAAGAAGGAGTTTCATGATGTTATCATTGACAGCATTAAGCAAAAGAAGCAATTAATGGGCGAAACTGGAATGAGTCATGCTATTGATGCAAGAATATGTAGAGATGAAGAAGAGGTTGATATTGGTTACAAGCAACCAACAAATGAAAAGAATGGGTATAATCAACAAGTACGTTTCGAAGATTCTAGTGACAAGGAAATAGAAACTTTGAGCCATTATACTCGGAAACATTGGGCAAGGGCAACTACTGAGGTATTGGTGAAAGTAGGAGATATAGAAGAACCAATAGTTGCTTTAGTCGACCATGGTTCTGAAATAAATCTCATGTCTAAAGATCTTTATAAGAAGCAAAAATGGCCAATTGATATGGAACATGGATGGGCAATTCGAGCAGCTAATAACACACGGGGCGAATTATATGGAGCTTGTCTAGATGTCAAAATTTGGATTGGGGATGTTGCAACGGAGCAACATTTCTTTGTTCAAGATACAATGTCTTATCCGTTGATTTTAGGACAACCTTATATCACGGCAACATGGATGGAAACAAAAGTACTTGACGATGGTTCTGCTTATGCAAGGGTACGGAGCGAAGATGGGAGGAAAGCTGTACAATTTCTAACAGTACCTCCTAACCATGAACGGAATCGAGATAGGTTGAGGGAGAAACCATTGCCAAAGATTGTTGAAGGATTTAAGGATTTTGGGGATGTACCACTGTAAAGCAAGATTATGGAGGTACAAAAGAGGAGGTACTCTCGCGAGATGAAGGTGCCTTTGATGCAAGTTTTATTGGTATATTGGAGAATGGAAATATTATGTATAAGAAAGTTGATGATTTTAAAAGAAAAGAAAGAAAAAGATTATATGATATTGAAGGACAATTATACAAGTTAGGTACATTGCAAGATGATGAGAGGATTTTAGGTGTTTATGAAGAAAATGGACTGGAAGATTCATTGGAATTGATTACATCTATTGGGTTAGGGGATAATGATAAGATTGTTGAGATTCATTCAAGAGAGGTTTATACCATACTTGAATCTTTTCAAGCACCAGAAGTTACTATAGAGACGAGATATAAAACGGCAGATAAGAAGGTAAAGCCTGTTGCCGGACCATTACCAAAAGATTCTAAAGAACAAATGAGAGAAGCATCAAAAGAAGCAAGTTTAAGAGATCCAATGAGTATTGGACATCAGTTTACTAAAGAGACTTTTGAAGAATTGAAGATTGGTTCTGATGGTTCTTTATTACTGGAAGAAATTACTTGCTTCAAAAAGATGTTGGCTAAACAAGGTAGATCGTTTGCCTTCGAATCTCATGAAATTGGGTGTGTGGATCCAAATATTGTAACACCTATGGTTATCTTCACTGTACCACATGTACCTTGGAATCTAAGACCAATTCCAGTATCGAAGGCGCATTTACCTAAATTGGTTGAACTATTAAAAGAAAAGATAAAGATGAAAATATTGGAACCTTCATTTGCGCCATATTCTAGTCGATGGTTTACGGTACCTAAGAAGAATGGGTCACTACGGTTTATTCAAGATATGCAACCGGTGAATGCAATAACTATCAGGAATGCAGGAATTGGACCTATTGTGGATGAATTTGCTGAGGCGTTTGCTGGAAGGGCGATCTATTCAATGGGTGACTTGTATTCAGGTTATGATCAATTTCAACTTGCCGAAGGAAGTAGAGATATGACAACAATGAGGACACCACTTGGATTGGTTAGAATGTGCACTCTTCCTCAAGGCGCGACCAACTCAGTTGCACATATGATGAATGGGATGAATAAGGTATTGAGAGATTTTATTCCGGAAAAGACTATGCCTTTTTTAGATGATGTTCCTATAAAAGGGTGCAGAGAAGGAGACAAGGATGAAACTTTAGATACGAGGGGGTGTTGCAAATATGTTGTTGATCATATACAAGATTGTGAAAAGATTTTAACTCGGCTTGGAGAAGTTCATCTTACATTATCGGATATGAAGTCCGTATTTGGAGTACTAGAGGTTGTGATTGTTGGACATTTATGTGGATCTTACGGAAGAAAACTAGATCCGACTAAAGTTGATGCAATTGGAAGGATGAAAGAGGATTGTGATTCTTTAACAAAGGTTCGCAGGTTTTTGGGTGCATGTGTATTTTATCGAATCTGGATCCCTCATTTTGCTCACATAGCGGATCCATTATATGAACTGTTACGCAAGGGTTACCGATTTAAATGGGAAGAAAGGCATATTCAGGCAATGCAAAGATTGAAGAAATTATTGATGTCACCTCCAATATTGAGGAAGGTTGATTATAAGTGCAATAGACCAGTGATTCTTACTGTGGACGCTAGTCCAATTGCCATTGGATGGGCTGTGGGTCAAGATGATTCCAGTGGGAATAGATTTGCAGTTCAATTTGGGACTAAAGTTTTAAGTATTCGTCAGCGTGCATATTCGCAAGTCAAAAGAAAACTTTGGGGAGTCGTTTCGGCTATGAAAGCTGAAAAGGATTATTTGATTGGGGGAGTAGTAGTAATTGAAATAGATTGCTTGCCATTGCTTGGAATGATTATTAATTGTTCAACGCCAGATATTGCAATGTTGAGATGGATTGCTTATATTAAGTCACTAAATCCAAAATTTAAGCATATTACTGGAAAGGACAATTGAGTAGCGGACATGCTATCTCAAGCAAGATATGAGAGGGAGGACGAAATGGTTGAAGATATTGATGACGTCGGATTGAAATTCTATTCAATATCAAATCTCAACGGAGAAGACAAGCTATTTCTTGAAGAATCTTATGAAGGAGAATTATTGGATATTGGTCATTACTTGAATACCTTGACTAAGTAAGGGAATCGGTCTACAGAAAAATTCAAACAAATAAGAAAAAAAAGCATATGGATTTTTAGATTGAGATGGTGTTCATCCTACGTATCCTCATGCTATTCATTTTAAATGGGTTGTTGATTTGGTTATTATGCCGATTGGGTTATGGCAGATGAGATATTTGGTTTTAGCTCGCGAAGATTTATCAAATCAAGTAGAAGGAAGAGCATTGAGGACAAAATCTACAGAGGAGATTTGTAGGTTTTTGCTTGAAGATGTCATTTTCCGATACGGATGTGAGAAAAATCACTGCAGATCATGGAGAATTAAATGCACAAGAAGCTCGTAAGTTCTTTGAAAGGTGTGGAGTTAAACTATCACTGACTACTGCTTATAATCCAGAAGGGAATGCAAAAAGCGAATGCGGTCACCCACTGATTGTGAAAGCATTGGTTAAAGCTTGTAATGGAAAAGTTAAAGAGTGGCCACTGCTTTTGTCATTTGCATTATGGGTTGATCGAACAACACATAGTTCGGTGACAGGATATATGCCAGTAGAACTTATGACAGGTCAAAAACCAATTATGCCGGTTGAAGAAAAGGTACTTACTTGGAGTATGCTACCATGGGAAGATGGATTGACAAGAGAAGAACTTCTGGCTATTAAGATTCGACAATTAGAGCAAAGAACGGAAGATGTGCAGATGGCATTGGAAAGGTTAAAAAGAGCAAGGTTACAAAACAAGGCACGATTCGATAAGCAACATCGATTGAGACCAAAAGCAATCGAGGAAGGTGACTGGATACTTGTTTATGACAATAGTCTGGATAATCAACATAGTACTTTGTGGAAATTTTCAAAACGTTGATTTAGACCATATGTGGTAACAACAGTTCATGATTATGTGACTTACTCGTTACGGGAGTTAGATGGTACAAAATTGAAAATACCAATTGCAGGGAAGCGAGTAAAAATATTTAAACAAAGCCACACGGAGATGAATATGGAAGACTCTAATGAAGGTATAGAGATTCAGCAGCAAGAAGATGAAAGTGATTTGGATAATGAAGGTGACGAAGATGAACAGGACAAAGATGTAGAGGATATATTCTGAATCAAACAGCAATTGGATAAATTGGTGCATACCGGAGGATGCACAGGTTTAGAGGGGGTGGATGTCGTGTTATAACACGAGTATACCGTGAAAATATAAAGAAAGGGAACTTTTATTAATGTTCGGTTACCTTGAATATTGAGAGCAACGACCAACTCCAGTGCAAATACTGAGTGGCCAAGTTCAGTCACCCCGTTACAGTCAGCCGAGGCATACTGAAATGCTTCATTCGATTCCAATAACGGGAGTCAGCAGGAAGAGAAAGGACCAATTCACACGACGGATGAGCCTGGTTCGAAGAGCCAATTGGATCCAATTTCAAGAATGCAATCCGGGTCCTCTTACCCAATATGAGACCTGCATTGGTCGGGCAACCCAATGCAGTCTAATTACAAGAAAATCTAGGTCTTACTACGGGCCTCAGCCAATCTGACGCGAAGGACCAATTTGATCTAATTACGGGAACATCCTGGTTACTACGGGCATCATACTCAATATGAGACTTGAATTGGTCGGGCGACTCAATGTGGACCCAATTACGGGGTTTCGATTCTGTTTCAGGCTGTCCTATTCTCTGTGCCGTTTCAGGGAACGTTGTTTTTGGTAAATGGATCTCTTAAAGGTAAAAATGAAGGAGAAAGCTCTGATGGCGGGAGCCAATTTCGGATCTAAGCTCTGATGGTGGGAGCCAATTTCGGATCTAAGACGGAAGATTGGAGAAATTCAGAGGATAAGGTTAGGAGGAGAAGAAGTTTTTGAGGAGGGTTTTTTTTTTTTTTTTTCAGATCGGGGGTTTTTGGATCGAAGAGCTAGCTTCAAGCTTTTTTCAAGGTTACTAGTTCGGTTTCATTAGAGGGTTTTTTTTTTTTAGAAGATCGGGGAGAGAAGCTTCATGCTTCGGGCGGAGAAAGAAGATAGAGAATTGGATTTTTTTTCTTCATAGGGTTTTGAAAAGACTAAGGCAATCGTTGCTGAAGTCAGTGTTGTAATGGTGAATCGAGATTTTTAATGAAGTGGGTTTGATTACTCTTGATTGTTTTGTGAAATCGAGTTACGTCTGAGATTGAAGAATTAAAAGGGTGTCTATAGGATTGAGTATGCGGAGTGAATGAAATTTATTAGGTTAATCTAACAAGACAGTCAATGGATACAAGATTGTAAGTACGATGAAGACCATCTCGATGTTGGATATTAGAATACGATTGACATATTTCACATGACTCTACAAATGAGAGCACATCTCAATACATATTTTTCCACCAATATCGTTCCTTGAGTTTAGCAAAAGTAGCCCAGATTCCTCTATGCCCTGTCCATAAACTATCATGAAACTCCTTTAATAATTTTAGTCTTTCTTCTTTTTTGCCTATCACTCGTTGTGGCATCCTAATTCCTTTCTTCGGTCTCTTCGATAAGAATCTATCTCAAAGTAAAAATCCATATGCTTTTTTTTCTTATTTGTTTGAATTTTTCTGTAGACCAATTCTCCTACTTAGTCAAGGTATTCAAGTAATGACCAATATCCAATAATTCTCCTTCATAAGATTCTTCAAGAAATAGCTTGTCTTCTCCGTTGAGATTTGATATTGAATAGAATTTCAATCCGACGTCATCAATATCTTCAACCATTTCGTCCTCCCTCTCATATCTTGCTTGAGATAGCATGTCCGCTACTCAATTGTCCTTTCCAGTAATATGCTTAAATTTTGGATTTAGTGACTTAATATAAGCAATCCATCTCAACATTGCAATATCTGGCGTTGAACAATTAATAATCATTCCAAGCAATGGCAAGCAATCTATTTCAATTACTACTACTCCCCCAATCAAATAATCCTTTTCAGCTTTCATAGCCGAAACGACTCCCCAAAGTTTTCTTTTGACTTGCGAATATGCACGCTGACGAATACTTAAAACTTTAGTCCCAAATTGAACTGCAAATCTATTCCCACTGGAATCATCTTGACCCACAGCCCATCCAATGGCAATTGGACTAGCGTCCACAGTAAGAATCACTGGTCTATTGCACTTATAATCAACCTTCCTCAATATTGGAGGTGACATCAATAATTTCTTCAATCTTTGCATTGCCTGAATATGCCTTTCTTCCCATTTAAATCGGTAACCCTTGCGTAACAGTTCATATAATGGATCCGCTATGTGAGCAAAATGAGGGATCCAGATTCGATAAAATACACATGCACCCAAAAACCTGCGAACCTTTGTTAAAGAATCACAATCCTCTTTCATCCTTCCAATTGCATCAACTTTAGTCGGATCTAGTTTTCTTCCGTAAGATCCACATAAATGTCCAACAATCACAACCTCTAGTACTCCAAATACGGACTTCATATCCGATAATGTAAGATGAACTTCTCCAAGCCGAGTTAAAATCTTTTCACAATCTTGTATATGATCAACAACATATTTGCAACACCCCCTCGTATCTAAAGTTTCATCCTTGTCTCCTTCTCTGCACCCTTTTATAGGAACATCATCTAAAAAAGGCATAGTCTTTTCCGGAATAAAATCTCTCAATACCTTATTCATCCCATTCATCATATGTGCAACTGAGTTGGTCGCGCCTTGAGGAAGAGTGCACATTCTAACCAATCCAAGTGGTGTCCTCATTGTTGTCATATCTCTACTTCCTTCGGCAAGTTGAAATTGATCATAACCTGAATACAAGTCACCCATTGAATAGATCGCCCTTCCAGCAAACGCCTCAGCAAATTCATCCACAATAGGTCCAATTCCTGCATTCCTGATAGTTATTGCATTCACCGGTTGCATATCTTGAATAAACCGTAGTGACCCATTCTTCTTAGGTACCGTAAACCATCGACTAGAATATGGCGCAAATGAAGGTTCCAATATTTTCATCTTTATCTTTTCTTTTAATAGTTCAACCAATTTAGGTAAATGCGCCTTCGATACTGGAATTGGTCTTAGATTCCAAGGTACATGTGGTACAGTAAAGATAACCATAGGTGTTACAATATTTGGATCCACACACCCAATTTCATGAGATTCGAAGGCAAACGATCTACCTTGTTTAGCCAACATCTTTTTGAAGCAAGTAATTTCTTCCAGTAATAAAGAACCATCAGAACCAATCTTCAATTCTTCAAAAGTCTCTTTAATAAACTGATGTCCAATACTCATTGGATCTCTTAAATTTGCTTCTTTTGATGCTTCTCTCATTTGTTCTTTAGAATCTTTTGGTAATGGTCCGGCAACAGGCTTTACCTTCTTATCTGCCGTTTTATATCTCGTCTCTATAGTAACTTCTGGTGCTTGAAAAGATTCAAGTATGGTATAAACCTCTCTTGAATGAATCTCAACAATCTTATCATTATCCCCTAACCCAATAGATGTAATCAATTCCAATGAATCTTCCAGTCCATTTTCTTCATAAACACCTAAAATCCTCTCATCATCTTGCAATGTACCTAACTTGTATAATTGTCCTTCAATATCATATAATCTTTTTCTTTCTTTTCTTTTAAAATCATCAACTTTCTTATACATAATATTTCCATTCTCCAATATACCAATAAAACTTGCATCAAAGGCACCTTCATCTCGCGAGAGTACCTCCTCTTTTGTACCTCCATAATCTTGCTTTACAGTGGTACATCCCCAAAATCCTTAAATCCTTCAACAATCTTTGGCAATGGTTTCTCCCTCAACCTATCTCGATTCCGTTCATGGTTAGGAGGTACTGTTAGAAATTGTACAGCTTTCCTCCCATCTTCGCTCCGTACCCTTGCATAAGCAGAACCATCGTCAAGTACTTTTGTTTCCATCCATATTGCCGTGATATAAGGTTGTCCTAAAATCAACGGATAAGACATTGTATCTTGAACAAAGAAATGTTGCTCCGTTGCAACATCCCCAATCCAAATTTTGACATCTAGACAAGCTCCATATAATTCGCCCCGTGTGTTATTAGCTGCTCGAATTGCCCATCCATGTTCCATATCAATTGGCCATTTTTGCTTCTTATAAAGATCTTTAGACATGAGATTTATTTCAGAACCATGGTCGACTAAAGCAACTATTGGTTCTTCTATATCTCCTACTTTCACCAATACCTCAGTAGTTGCCCTTGCCCAATGTTTCCGAGTATAATGGCTCAAAGTTTCTATTTCCTTGTCACTAGAATCTTCGAAACGTACTTGTTGATTATACCCATTCTTTTCATTTGTTGGTTGCTTGTAACCAATATCAACCTCTTCTTCATCTCTACATATTCTTGCATCAATAGCATGACTCATTCCAGTTTCGCCCATTAATTGCCTCTTTTGTTTAATGCTGTCAATGATAACATCATGAAACTCCTTCTTTACAATTCCCAAGACTTCTTTCAATGTGAATTCCACCTTAGCGTTTAATATACGTTCTTCTAACACCCCTTTCACATTTGTTGCCGCTTCAATGTCAGAAAGTAGCTTATAAGCAATTGATTTGCCTTTATCTTTTGTCTCCTTTGTTTTTTCTCCCAATAATGTTGAGATATCCTTTACAGGTAATTCTTGTGAAGCTGCCTCCCGAGCCTTGTCTCCTCAAGTTTGCCTCTTAGAAGAATTTCCTTCTCTAGTATCATCAAAATTTTCTCGTCTCTTTTCTTCCATCAAAGCTTCATGTTGGCTCTTAGCAATATATGCATGAACTGAAAGAGACTCAACAGGATCCTCCCAATCTGTTCTACCTCGTATTGTAGCTGCAGTTCTCAATAACGCTTCTCGAGGTAATTTCTCTTCTTGCATTGTAGAAACGGCAGAAGCCCAAAACTCACTAGTTTCCGTACTTCCACCAATTTCATCATCTACTCTAGCACCATAACTTACACTTTCTCGTGTTGCTGTTTCATGCTCTTTTAGGTAATCTTGAACCAATGTTCTCATTCTTCCCTTACCAAAATTGGTTTGAAGAAGATCCTCTCTATTTTTCAATGCTATCTTTCCATCTTTCCAGCAAATAATTCCCTGTCGTATCATATTATTAAATTCATTGCAATCTTTTCTAGTGTATGAAGCATCATCACACCAAATGCATCTTTGTACATATCCTTGTTTTGAAACATTCTTCGAATTATTTATAGAAGTATTCTCTTCAAGTCTTGCCAATTTGATTTGAAGATCTTGCATTCCTTATATAATTTCTTCCATCCCCATATCTGCTTTCTTTGATAAGGATGTCGAAGGTTGAATTGTAAGCATTGTTGGTGGTGTTGTACGTAATGGAGCTTTGGGTGCTTGTACTGTTTTCGGAATATTGCTCTTATCCTTCCTCCTTTCTTTTTTTTGTAAGCAACCCCACCACATCTTCAACGTTCTTCCACTTCGTTGTCAATCCTTCATCTTCTTCTTTGTCTTCAAGAAGGAGTTCTAATTTCCCTTGCAAGTCTCCATCAGCAGCTTGAAGAAATAGATCAACTTTGTTCGGCTCCAATGTCAATTTTTCTACCTTCGACAATTGAGAGTACTGCCTCTCAAATTCCCTTAGTAGCTCTGTTGCTTGTAAATTCTTATTGGGTCGTTCAATCCATTCCAGAAACAGCTTCTTAGTAACGCAATCAACATCTTCGAAGAAATTTTTGTCTTTCAATGCATGTTAAAAAACCTCCCATGAATTCCCATAACGATCCGTAATCAATGTAATGTGGTCTCTTATCTCCGGTATCGTGGCAAGTTCAAATAGTTCAACCATTTTCTTCTCAAAAACTCGATTTAATTCCATTTCACGAACATAACATCTTAAATACCTTGAAATATTCCTCCCATCAAATTGATCCATTTTATTGACCACTGCTTGCAATGCTTTGGTTGCCAAAGCTTCCTTTCGATCATTGCTTTGCTGTTGCTGTATTGATAATGAGAAGGCTTGAAACTTACTAGCAATAGACGGATCCATATACCTACCTTGTCCTTTAGAAGACTTCCCACCAGAAACTCCTCCCAAAAATCCTTCAAAATTTTTATTTTCGTTTTCCATAAAATAAAGATAAAATCAACCGAAATCCAATACCATCCACCTCAAGCTTTCACGTCGGGTTCACTACTTTTGTCGTATTACATGCTTTCCTGCTCGAAAATGCGTCGGGCATCTGGCTGTAGAAGGTAGTATGGAGATTCGCCAATAGTCAAGCAGTCTATCAGTTTTTGACTGTTAGAATATAAACGACTACAAGAATACATCGTAAATCTATACAGATGCCCCTTCGACTGCTCGCCGAAGTCCTTTTTGTCCCGGTCGATAGGTCTCTAAACGTTACAGAAAACCCCAAACAACTCAAACTGTTAATCTTCGATACCGCTTTATACTTACAATCTTGTATCCATTGACTGTCTTGTTAGATTAACCCAATAAATTTCATTCACTCCGCATACTCAATCCTATAGACACCCTTTTAATTCTTCAATCTCACACATAACTCGATTTCACAAAACAGTCAAGAGTAATCAAATCCACTTCATTAAAAATCTCGATTCACCATTACAACACTGACTTCAGCAACGATTGCCTCAGTCTTTTCAAAACCCTATGAAGAAAAAAAACCCAATTCTCTGTCTTCTTTTCATGCCCGAAGCATGAAGCTCTTCTCCCCGATCTTCCAAAAAAAAACCCTCTAATGAAACCGAACTAGTAACCTTGAAAAAAGCTTGAAGCTAGCTCTTCGATCCAAAAATCCTGGATCGGAAGAAAAAAAACCCTCCCCAAAAACTTCTTCCCCCCCTAACCTTATCCTCTGAATTTCTCCAATCTTCCATCTTAGATCTGGAATTGGCTCTCACCATCAGAGCTTAGATCCAAAATTGGCTCTCGTCGTCAGAGCTTTCTCCTACGTTTTTACCTTTAAGAGATCCATTTATCAAAAATAACGTTCCCTGAAACGGCACAGAGAATAGGACAGCCTGAAACAGAATCGAAACCCCGTAATCGGGTCCACATTGAGTCGCCCGACCAATTCAAGTCTCATATTGAGTATGATGCCCGTAGTAACCAGGATGTTCCCGTAATTGGATCAAATTGGTCCTTCGCGTCAGATTGGCTGAGGCCCGTAGTAAGACCTGGATTTTTCTGTAATTAGACTGCATTGGGTTGTCCGACCAATGCAGGTCTCATATTGGGTAAGAGGACCCGGATTGGATTCTTGAAATTGGATCCAATTGGCTCTTCGAACCAGGCTCACCCGTCGTGTGAATTAGTCCTTTCTCTTCCTGCTGACTTCCGTTATTGGAATCGAATGGAGCATTTCAGTATGCCTCAGCTGACTGTAACGGGGTGACTGAATCTGGCCACTCAGTATTTGCACTGGAGTTGGTCGTTGCTCCCAATATTCGAGGTAACTGAACATTAATAAAATTCTCCTTTCTTTATATTTTCACGGTATACTCGTGTTAGAACACGACAGCGGTTGTGCTCCTTCTTGAAGGTCAATTGAGCAATCATAGGAATGATGTTCCGGGAGTGTATCCGCATTCTTTTTTTCAAATACATCTTGAAATTCTTGATATTGGCTTGGAATGCCACTTGAAGTCTTTTCACCACTAGAAACGGATGTGGCATAAATAATATATGGTGATTCTTTTATAGCAGCATGCAAGAAATCTTTTGCACCTATAAATACGGGTTTAATTGAACTAGACTTATGACTCTCTACTTGATTAACTACACTGTTAGTTATACTTTTAGAGAAAGTAAGAGTTTGGAAAATCCAATCTATTTGAGGGTTGTATTTTTCTAACCACGATAAACTTAAAATGACTGGATTAGACGGAGATCTAATGATATTAAATACTACAAAACTATTATGACTATTGATTATTACTTCTATAGGAAGGGTTTCGTGAGTAATATCTCCAAAAGACAATGGACGACCATCTATGACTTCTACATGAACAAGTTTGATTTTTTTTACTAAAGATATGCTATGTCTTTTAGTAAATTCTTCATCTAAAGAACACGCTGAGGCTCCTAAATCTAATAAGGCAGAGACTTTGTAATATTTAGGTCCTAAAATAATATTTAATGTAAAACAAGGAGAGGGCTCTCAGGAGAGAATAGGACCTTTACTAGCAGTTGTGCAAGGTTCCAGCCGCACGGTCCCTATTGTAGCTGGACAAACTCGTTTTCCAACATATTATCTTCTTTCACAGCCATACTCCTCATTTTGTGATTGTGTCGTTTCTTTGGACAATGTTGAGCAGTGTGCTTTGGTTCTCCGTAATATAAACATAATCCTTCTTGACGACGACGAGTCTTTTCTTGCTTAGTAAGAGGTTTGAAACGTACTGCATTAATTTGCATATCCTCTACTTCCAAATGTATGTGTTGAAGAGGTGTTGGTGTTGCCATTGAATTATAGTCACGTTGACGTCCACTTGTACGGTTCTCAGATCGAAATTCAAAAAGGCGATTGTCGCACTTCACAGCAAAGTCAATTGCTTGACTCAATGTTTGAGGATTAGATAAGTTGAGCATTAATTTTTTTACCTCATATTGTAATCCGTAGAAAAATTGGCTAATAATTGCAGCATCATCCCACTTGATATCAGTTGCAAGTTATCAAAATTGTGAAGCATATAACGTTACTGATCGATTACCTTATCGTAAAATATGGATCTTATTGGTTGCAACACGAATTGCATCATGTTCTCCATACATGGATCGAAACTCTACCAAAAAAGCCTCTAGATTATCCAATATTAGATCTCGTCATTCAAGAAAAGATGAAAACCACGATAGTGCCGAACTTGAAAGAAGCGTACCAATGAATCTAATTTGCAATCTTGGAGTTAGATAGCTTTGGAGTTGAAGTTCAATCACAAGTTTCACTTGATTGATAAATCCTCGAAACTTGGATCTGGTGCCATCAAACTTCTCAAGTAGGGCAATTCTTGGTTTCCTAACATTTGAAGGGCGTTCCACCATAGGAGAAAGGACATGGTTTGGTGTAGATGTTGAAGCAGCTCCAACCATTTCTATATCTTCACTTCCTGCCAATCTTGTTGTTCCTTGTGGTGGTAAATTGAGTTGATGGATTGCAAGCATTAACTCCCTCAATTGCTCTTGCATTTGTGCCATTACACTCTTCATTTCAAGAAGTTCTACCATGATAACACTTAGAAGAGAGAAGATGTCTAATATCGCTCAAGAAAAATAGAAGAAAGGACTTGCGGACAAAGAAAATACTAAGGACAATATCAATTTAGAAGAGGGTAATCCGCAACTTCTAATACGCTTATATCTTATCAAGAAAAAGGAATAATCCACTCTTAATCAAGATTAGGCAAAGCTCTGATATTGTAGGTGTACTCTTGTCAATCTATCAAGAACAAGAACTCGATGAAAAAATAATTCAGATAAGTGAGCCTTCACTCAAAGAGAAGTAACAAAATATATATAAACAAGTATATATATTGAAAGAGGAATTGAAATGGCTATTGCCAAAAGACAAGAAAACTAGAGACCCTTGAAACTAGACTAGAAGCAAGAAAAGAGTTGACAAGAGTGAAGAAGCCTTCACTCTTGTTTCTATATATACTCTCTAACTAGGGGCTACGTGGCAACATTCTATAGGACCTCCAATATGTGTTGACTTTGTAGGGCACATGCCTTGACTTACAAGGCAAGTTTTTCTACGTGTGGACCACATAGTTAGCTTGATCTTCAAGCTAACAACATGTGTGGCACATGGCCAACTTGTTGACCACGTTTCTAATCCAAAAAGTCAATTAAAGACACCTATGAAGTCAAGGCAGTATCTAGGAAGTTTCTAAGAAGCTTCCATATTAAATATTATAGAATTAACTTATTTTTACCTATTTTTA
This sequence comes from Physcomitrium patens, assembly GCF_059467195.1. NCBI lineage: Eukaryota > Viridiplantae > Streptophyta > Bryopsida > Funariales > Funariaceae > Physcomitrium > Physcomitrium patens. Next base: position 13,732,543 of record NC_143419.1, on the reverse strand, counting down.
CTTACTTCTACCTATTTCTATATATAATTATTAGCTTACATGATTATGGCCTTGACAGTAGCTCCTAATTAAGAGTATATATAGAGACAAGAGTGAAGCCTTCTTTACTCTTGTCAACATTGTTCTTGTCCTTAGTCTTGTTTCTAGACTTTCTAGTCTTATTTTTTTTGGCAATAGCCATTCTAATTCAATAATATATTATTTTTGAGTGATTTTTTAATTCTTTTCAGTGTTACAAGCATATATTAAGGATTTCTTTCTTTGAAATTCATATCCTTAACAGTTTGACAAGAGTGCCAACTTATTATTTGTATCTTTTTTTAGAAGTGAGTAGATTACTCCAATTCTATTGTTGTATTTTGAAGGTTACAAACTATCTACCTTTAAACAAACAATCTTATTTTCTAACACTAATCTATTCCTTAAAAAAAGTGAATTATCCTTCTTTGTGAAAAAATTTATTTGATATTAGAGGTTACAGATTACTTTCCTCTAATTTAACTTTTTAAACTTGTTTGAATTATCTATGGAAGGAACAATTATGGATGCTACTCATAGCAGAAGTAAGAATAAATTTACAACTGTTGTAGAACTTCATGAGCTTATCAACACTTTAAAAGTAGAAATGTCACGTATTTCCAATGTAAATCATGGAGGTACTATTCTTATACCTATGGAAGAAGTTTAGAGTATGTGGGAAGAAATCGTACAATTGAAGGAAGTTAGTAGATCAACCTCACAACCAAATCGAGGAAGTTTTGCTTCTACAAGTATGATGGGGACATAGATAAGGATGCTTGAGAAGTTTAATGGAATAAGATCAAAATTTTGAGGATTTCTGCACTAAGTCAAGCTCTATCTAAGCTTACATCTCTTTGAATACCTTGATGGATTTACTCAAGTCAGATTCACTTCCTTCTATAAAAAAGTATCTTCTTTTGATTTGAATTTTTAATAGAAAAGGATTTACAACTCCTTTATAATTTGAATTCATTTCTAAAAAAATTTACAACCACAATTAGAAAAAGTGATTAAAAAAACATAGTAAAGACCAAGCTCTTATCTTTGTAGTAAGGAACATAGTCAGCCACTATATTTGGTGCTAAATTCCAAAACCTCGCTTGCAACATGGACTAGAATGACAAAGCCATTATCAATCAATTTCAATATGGATTAAAGGATAATGTTAAAGATTTATTATTAAAAATTCTAAAGTTAGAATCTTTGAAATAATTTATTACTCAAGCCATTGCATGTGACAATCAATTATTTGAAAGACGTTAGGAACAAAAACCTAGTTAGAGAGGAACAGAATAAATAATGACGACAATTGCCAAGTTTTAAAAAACACATTCATTAAGACTAGTATTAATGTAATTTGATATGGTATGTTTTAAACCTTTTAGGAAGTAAAAAAAAGACTTGATGACGTCAAGAAGGTTTATACTTATATTTTAGAGAAGCTAAATACATTCTTCAACATTATCCAAAGAAACAACACAACCACAAAATAAAAAGCATGGTTGCCAAAGAAGACAATGTGTTGAAAAATAAGTTTTTTCAGTTATATTAGAGATAGTGTGGCTAGAATCTTGCATAACTCTTAGTAAAGCTCCTATTCTTTCTTTAGATCCTTCACCTTGTTTTAATATAGAAATTTTTTTAGGACCAAAAAATTACAAAGTCTTAGCTTTATTACATTCATGAGCCTTAGCCTAAAGAATTTATCAAAAAATAAGAGATATCATTTGTTAAAAAAACTAAATCTATACATATAGAAGTCATAGATGGTCATTTATTATCTTTTGGAGGTGTTACGCATAAGATTGTTCCTTTAGATATAAAAATTAAAGATCATAATAGCATAAAAATATTTAATATAATAAAATTTCTATCTAATTTAGTTATTTTATGATTATCTTGATTAAAAAAGTATAATCCTTAGATAGATTGGATTTATTATATCCTTAATTTTTTTGATAGTTTAATCCAAAATCTTGTTAGTCAAGTAAAAATACATAAGTCTAGTATATCCAAATCCTTATTGATAGGTCGAGAGCTTTTATGCATGCTACAAAAGAAGGGTTATCTTTTGTTGTATATGTCATGCCGATTTTTTATAGTCAAAAGAAGTCAAGTAGTATTCCTAGTCAATATCAAGATTTTAAGGATGTTACTGAAAAAAAGAATGTAGATGTTTTTTTAGAATATTGTCTTTATGATTGTTTTATTGATCTTCACAAAGGAGCTCAACTATCATTTGGACCAATCTATAATCAATCACAAAATAAGTTGGTTGCACAAAAAGAGTACATTGATAAGAACTATGTTAAGAATTTTATACATCATTTTAAATCTCCAACCAACATTCCTATCTTATTTGTAGAAAAAAAAAAGACGAATCTTTGTAGATGTGTATAGACTATTGAAGATTTAATAAGATCACCATCAAGAATAGGTATCCTCCATTTATAATTTTAAGATTTCTTAATCAATTGAATCAAGTTAAGATCTATACAAAAATTGATCTAAAAAAAATATATAATCTAATATTCATTAAAGAAGGAGATGAATAGAAAATTATATTTCAAACCAAATATGGACATTTTGAATATTATATCATATCTTTTAGACTCACAAATGTACCAACTACTTTTCAACATCTAATGAATAATATCTATTGTGAATTTTTTGATAATTTTGTCATTTTTTATTTAGATGATATCTTAATTTATTCTAAAAATATAAAAGAGCATGAAGTTTATGTTTTTCATGTATTACAAAAACTTAGAAATGTAAGATTATATACCAAATTAGAAAAGTGTGTTTTCTATACTATTCAAGTTGACTTCTTAAGATACATCATTTCTAACAAAGGACTAATGATGGATCCAAAGAAGGTCTAGACTATCATAGATTGGAAGATTCCAAAAATAATAAGAATCATGCAATGCTTTTTGGACTTCGCCAATTACTATCTTATCTTCATTAAGAATTTTTTTCAAGTTATAGCTCTACTTACATGTTTGACTTATGAAGACAAACTTGAGTAGAATAAAAAAGCCACAACATCATTTAATGCTTTAAAAAAGGAGTTTACTTTTATACTAGTCTTATATCATGTTGACTTCTTCAAGGCATTTTTTATGGAAACACATGCATAAAACTTTGCCTTGAGTGTAATATTATTTCAAATGAAAGCAAATGACAAACTCCATCTAGTAGCTTTTCATTCTAGAAATTTTTTAGATTATTTATGAAATCTATAACAAAAAATTCTTTGCAATCATGGATTCATTTTAAGAATGGCATCATTATTTAAAAGACACCTCAAGCCTAATCATTGTGTGTATAGATCACAAGAACCTTGAGTGCTTTATATTGATACGTATTTTGAATTGTTGTTAAGCTTGCTAGAATATGTCTTTATTAAGTTTTGATTTCAAGATTACTTATCAATCTAAAAAAAATAAGATTTGTCAGACATCCTTTCAAGAAATTCTTATCTTGCACCAAAAGAAAGAGATGCATCTTTTGATTAATAAAAAATAATTCTCTTGAAGCTGAAACATTTTCATTTTTGAGCAAAAAAATCAACATTGACTATTAATTCAACTATTGTTAAGCAAATTCAATCAAGTATGTCGTCTAATCTTCTTATCTATGATAATAAAAATAATTCTTTTAAGTCTCATAATACTTCCAAATTCAAGTTCAAGAACAATCTACTTTATTTTGAAAGTTGATTATATATTCAAAAAGGGGGGGAGCATAATTATATGTTCTTCAAAATCGTCATGGCTTTCTAACAGTTGGACATTTTGGATACAATAAGACTTTCGAACTAATATTGAGAGTTTTATGGTGGCTTCAAATATAAAAGATAGTCAAAGACTTTGCAAAATCCTATGATATTTGTTCAAGATCCAAAATTCTTTGCCATTGACCTTATAGTTTTCTTCAGCCATTACTTATTTCAAAACAACCATGGTCTATTGTTTCTATAAATTTTATCATCGATCTTTTCATCTTAGATTGGTATGATTCTATATTTATAGTAGTAGATTTTTTCACTAAGATGGCAAATTTTGTACCATGTACAAAATATATCATGGGTGAAAAAATCGCTAAGCTTTTTCTTAACAACATCTATCATTATCATGGATTGCCTAAAGATATTATATTGGATGGAGGGACTCAATTTATATCAAGATTTTAGAGAATCCTTTTTAAGATTTTAAAGGGAATATAAAGCTCTCTTTGACTTTTTATCTTCAAACTAATGGACAAAAAAAATGGATGAATCAGGTTTTGGAGCAATATTTGAGGTGTACCATCAACTATCATCAAGATGGTTGTACAATTCTTTTACTATTAGCAAAGTTTGCATAAAATAATTTAGTACATTCTTCCACTCAAAAAACACCATTCTTTGCCAATTATGATTATCATCCATGACTTAATACTTTTGACTTTTCAAAAGTTAATAATCCTGTAGCAAAAGATTTAGCAAATTGCCTATCAGAGCTATATGCAACACTAAAGGCATAGTTAAAGGGAGTTCAAGAACAAAAAAAGATTAATATAGATGCCTATTACAAAGAATAATCATAATTCAATGTAAGTGACAAGGTACAATTAGCTTGTCGCAAAATCAAGACTACCCGTCTTTGTGATAAGTTAGATTATCATAGGCTTGGACCTTTTTCTATTAGTAAATAAATCAATCCTATTACTTATTGATTACATCTACTAGAATCTATAAAGATCTACTATGTATTTTATATATCACTTCTTGAATCATATAAAACAATGAATATCTTGGGAAGAAGTCAAATACCATCTCTTTCTATAGAAATGGATAATAATCAAGAATTCAAGGTTGAATAAGTTTTAGATTTAAGGCGGTGCCAAAATAGGTTGAAATATCTTCTTCATTGGTGTAGATATGATATTAATAAATGCACATAGGAGCCAACAAAGAATCTTGCAAATGTAGCAAAGATAGTTGAAGCTTTTTATTGATGACATCTATCAAAACCAAGATAAAAAATAGCAAATCTTTGCTATAAAAGAAACAAGATCAAAGGAAGATAATATTATACCTTCTATCCTTCTTTATAGCTTCTGTATATTTGTGACGCTAAAGAAATAGAGAACTAACAACCATCAAGTTCAACTCAAGAGCTTTTATTTGTTGACTTATCAAACAAGATATTGCAATTTTCACAACCTTCAAGATAATGTAATCAAAATGAAGATCTTCAAGAATGACATGTCCTTCCTTCAATAGATGACGAGATATAACATATTTAATATCACAACTTTGAAAGAGAGTCTTGATGTTTGGTGATTTTATTAGAGGTAGAAACAATTCTTGACAATGTTTTAAATATTTTATTCGAAAGAAGTTACCAAGGCCTCAACAATGATCAAATAACATGGTAGTCTTTTTGCCCTAGTATGAAACACTATCAATGGCTGAGAGGACATATCAACCATCTTTGAAGAAAATAAAGATCAGAATATGTTGTAAATATAATCTGTTGCATCTTCGATTTCATCAATACATGATAACCACTCTTCATAGAACTTATTCTTAGAAAGGAGGTAATGTCATAGATACATATAAATATCCTAGTAAATACCTATATAATTAGGTAGAAATAGGTAAAAGTAGATAAAAATAGATTAGTTCCATAATACCTTCTATAAAAAGCTTCCTAGAAGCTTTATAGATGATACTTTGGCTTTACATAAGTTTGTTGTTGATTGGTAGGCTAAAAATTTAGTCAACAAGTTAACTACATGTTGGTAGCTTGCAGAGGAAGCTAACTATGTGGTACACATATAAAAACTTGCCTTGCAAGTTAAGATATGTGACTTGCAAAGTCAACACATTTTGGAGGTCCTACAGGAAATTGCCATGTAGCTCCTAGTTAAGAGTATATATGGAGGCAAAAGTGAAGCCTTCTTCACTCTTGTCAATACCTTTCTAGTCCTTAGTCTTGTATCTAGACTTTCTAGTCTTTTTGTTTTTGGCAATAGTCATTCTAGTTCAATAATATATCATCTTTGAGTGATTTTTTAGTTCTTTTCAATGTCACAAGCATGTATTGAGGATTTCTTTCTTTGATATTCATGTCCTTGACATGTCTTAAAATTATGTATAAAGAAATCATTAATTAATACTTATTGTGATATAAAATTAATATTAATTTTTTAAATTTTTGCATCTATTAAACTACAAGGTCTTTAAGTTTTTCACGTAATTAAATTTAAAATGGATCTTTTTCAAATTGGTACAATATCTAAGAATTCATTTTTTAAGAAATATAAGATTAGCAAAGGCATTATGAATACCTTCCATTTTTTAACAACCATTCATAAAGCTCAAGATATACAAGATTAGAAAAGTCATTGTATATTATCTCCACTTGATTACAATCAATTAAGTCTGAGTATCTAAGTATGTCAAATATGTCAAAAATTTAAAGGCATTTTCTTGGATATTTATCTTTATTTTTATAAATAACTTTAAAGATAAAAATTTAAGTTATATTTTAACTTGAAAGGTGTATCCTCTAAATTCTCACATTCATTAAATCAAAGTATCTTTAATTTTATTATATTATTGAATATAGTATCAATATTCTTCAAATTGATACAATCTTTAAAAGAAAGTTGTTTATAAAACATAAGATTGGCAAAGCCATAATGTTTTGCCTCTACTGGCCAACAACAACTTAAATTTTAAGTATGTGAAAGCTATAAATGCATCAAAAGCATCATTTTTTATTTTAATCTTTTTGCAATCTTTTTGTGATAATTGTCCAAAGACAAAAGTTGCTTCAATCCAAAAGGTATTTCTTAAAAACTCTAAATAAAATGAGTTTAAAAAGCTTCTTAAAATCAATCCAAAGAAATAAGTCCCTTGAGATATTGAATCCTAAATAATTAAAATTATATTAAATATACTTTGTAGTGATTCCTTGGATCTCTTTCCAAATACTCGTTTAGCAATTCACACCTTAGTAGTGCACATTTTATGCTTAATTACCATGTTAGAATCATTTTCCATTAATAAAGAACAATCATAACATTGATGTGCAACAATGAAAGCTTAATTTTTATAAATCAAATAATAAAATAACAGCAACAGTAATGACAAACAAAATATGTTTTGATCAAGGCACAGTAGAAAAGTTGAAATAAGTTAAAACCCATTTCAGTACTTCCTGTTGGAATAGTCCCTAACCGTCAGTCAAATCGGGTTCATAGTCCATAACAGCACTGTAACATTAATTATAGTTGTAGACAATATCAGTGAAATATTTTAAAATTAAATCTACTCTTCCGAGTCAATCATTTGACAATCGATGTGATATTCTGGTGGACAAACAGTGTTAAAGTAAGCAGAAATGGTGATCCATTCCAACGATTTTACTCGGAAGTTGAAAACCTTTGGACAACCTTTTGTGGTGTAATAGGAGAATGAAATATAAAACCCATGCGTGCTACTGAAATATCGGATAAATTAACTTAACATTACTGTTGTGATCAATTATAGGTTGCACAACAGTAGGATAATAAACTGCTCCAAGCTAACGCCTTACAGTGTGTTGGACGAAGCGGGCTAGCTGCATGAAGATGTGCATAAAGAACAAGCAGAAGGATAAACTCACGTCGATTGTACAGTTTAGGGTGAATGGTGCCTAATGGTACAGGGGTTTATAGGGTTGGCTGTTGTGCGTGAAGTGTTGTTGTACCAATCGACGGTATCACCTGCGAGCTTGCGTTTTTTCTCTTCGTAGTTTCGAACCTCGAATAGCCTGTTGCCGTATCTCTGGACTTCCTCGAAGGGCTTCAACACTGGAGGAGGATTCTTCAGGCTCGACAGGAAACGAAAACGGGACTTGGCTTTCCCTGTGCTAGAGCTCAAAAATGACATTTTTACAAAGAGGTTCCACGCTGTCTTGGACGGTGCTATGGAATGGCTATGAGACGGAATGCCGACGCCTTCGAGGTTTCACGGAGCGGTTATCTGGGGTGAGAGGGATGTTGTTACCGTTCGCGGCGAGATAGCCGTTGTTCTTGAAGTCCTTTGACTCGCGACGGAGGAAGGGGTTCAGTTTACTGATCCTCTTGGATACGGAGTCGATGAATTTAGTCCCTCCACCGCTCTTGACTATATCCATTTTCATGTTGGTTTGATCTCTTTCTAGTTCGGTGAGGCGCATGCGCATCCGCCCGATTTCAAGCTTCAAGTCTCGATTCTCCCTCCGCACCGACTCATAGTTTTCGTTAGGTGATTGTGAACCGGTGAGATTTCCAACTGTCATCCTTTGAGAGAGTTGGTGGCGTAAAGCCGGATCCCTGCTATTAATTGAGGACATGGCATTTCGCAGGCGCAGTTGTTCGAAGTAAAGAACCTGGACAACAACTTGGACTGGAAGCCTCTCGTTCTGGGCAGCATGCGTGCAAGCATCCTGGGAAAGTTTTTTACAGTCTATGAGCTTGCACAAGGTCTTGCGCTCCGCGTCGGATATTGCTGGATGTGCCTGGGTCATTTCAGTGAGGTACACATTAGCGTGTGGAATCATCGGCCTGATTGGAGCTGCAAGGAATAATTATGAACAGAACATTGTACTGACTTACGCCTCCTTTCCGTGGGTTAAATGACTCAAGGTTTTCGTGGTACAAGGTTTCGTTTTCCATGCACTACGAAGAATCAATGCTTTATGAGCTAGGATGCACCTTGAGGAATACATCAACCGCCCTGTATAACCCGTCGTCAACAGTTCTCGCATGCTCCGGCAACACTTCAGCAAGTGTAATGAACTTGTTCATCGTTAGATTCGCATCTGGTGCAATCTCAGCCAGGTAAGTGTCCAATAGTTTCGCAACTTTCACAAGTGCGCTATGCGTAGGAGAACCTGCGCCTTCGACATCGTACATAGGATGCGTGTCCTGTAGGTAATACAGCTAAGCCGTTAGATTCCACATGAATTGACTCAGTCAGTACCTTGAATGTTTGATGATCCAACTTGCAGTTCAAGCAAAGAAGCATGATGATTTTGAAGAAGTTTAATCCTGATCCTCTCTGATAACACTACTACTTAAATCAGTCGACAACAAACGAAGCTGACTAGAATATGATATTAACGTAAAGCCACTGAAACAAGGGGAATCAGATTCACACGTAAGATTCAAGTCTGCTATCTTACGTCAACGTCTTCGGCGCCGTCTTGCTGCATGAAGCAGTTCAAAATTCGTTGCACTGCATCCACATCGAAGAGTGTGTCTACGTTGTGGTTAGCAGAAGGAATTAACAAATCATCCAGAGTAGCTTGCTCCAGTTGTAAACCAATGCGTCTCTCAAGGTCGAGGCGACAAGCTAAGGTGGTCTCCAGAACGACAGCTGCACGAAGCAGTCCAAACAAGAAGCTGCAAGATATTGCGGTCTTCTCTGGTGGCAAGATGCTGACAATCGCCTCCACTAAAATTCGTTGTTCATGCTCCAGAGTCAAGGCGGGAGAATGAATCTGGAAGTAAAAGACACCATTTAAGTACCAATCACGGGATGATCTCGAGAAAGCGATCAGGAGTCCCTCGAACCAATGCAAAGCTAGAATATGTAGCACTGTGGTTGTTGAAGTGAAGTGGAGTTTCATCAAACTGTAGCGTCCTTGATCTTGAATCAGAGGACTTAACTACTAATCGGTTCAACATAGTTTCACGAATCCTCTAGAAAAAACAGTGAATTATATTACCTAAAACAAAACGCTCGCAATTCGACATCTAATCAGCTGGAACCATGAGCCCAGGAGGGATTAACAATACCTGAGGTTTGGGCGATTTCATTGTCTGTCTCTTGTGTATTCCTTTCAGAGCACGATGTGCATAATGCATTACAGCTCCACCAAGGCTCTCACAACGCAAACCTTTAGTTCTCATCGCAGTGAGCACTCTTTGGAAGAAGTCGAAGCGGAGAACGGCGAGGTCTTCAGCCCACCATTCCACGACGGGCGCAGCTGGGCTATCATTGAATGCAGGCTTCGCGTTGTCCAAACGCAAGGAACCATCGAATTCTGAACGATTTAACCCCCCTCCGATCTGTTCCCTGGAGGGTAGGAACAATGAGGATGTGAGAAATAGATTAACTGTTCACAGGATTCTACTTGTTCTTCATGTTATGAAACCTATTTTCGGCCTAGCGCAGTTTCGTGTGATGATAGCAATAACTTACGGCACTGTGTAACCGTACCTGACTGCTTTGACCGCTGCTGCCTGTACACATCTGTTGACTAGTTTAAGATCCTCAGCAAGCGGAAGTAAACTCTCGCAGTTGTGAAGCACAGCGATAGATTCTGCAAGGTTCTGTAGGACATATTCATTGAGGAATTTTTCGGTGCGGTCCACCAAGTTATTGTCACCCCATTGTTCGTTCATCTCCAGATAGTCAGCTGCGCAGCGGAGTAGGGCCACATTGTATGTGGTGATATCGTAATTGATACCATAACAAAATTTGGCTGCCAAGTCGAAAGCTTCGGATCCGCCTGGCAGATCGGCTAATTGCAGGTGAATAATTCCATCTTCATTGGCTCTTTCACAAGCTACCAACCTCCTAATTTTCCCGCTTCGTGCGACCAGAGCACACTGAACAATGCAGCACAGAAAGAACCGATTACATGTTTTCTTGACAACAACGGACAGAAAATTCTTGCTTAGGTCGCATCTGGATACAAGGAGACATTGTGAGACCCATGGAGCTTTATTTGGGATATTTCTGAGAAATCTGATCCACTATCGTTCAGTTTGAACACGGATGTCCTGCCCAATAGACTAGCAATCGACAATTCCAATTGCAAACATTCTTCACCCTCTTTTTTTAATGCGTCGCTTTACTCGTTGGACTCTTCAGACACAATCCGTGTGTTTCACTTAGAAATTTTATATAATATTACAGACAATCTAACAAATTACAAATCTGTCTCATGGTATGACATGATAAATCAGTGGATATCGTATCCAGAACGTGGAAGTTATACTTGTCTAAATTGCAGGTAAGGGTTTTGCAAGATATGGATTGTAGGATACCTTGTGCACAGCGAAGCTCTGACCACCAACATCAACAACAATGTCAGTAGGAGCATCTGAAGACACGCGCCTGCAGGACCATGGCATCAAGTTTAGAACCGCAATTGTAATATATCAGCGCTACCCTTATGTCTCTAAACAATGACAGGCCTGCTTCACGACGACGGTATCTGAGGTGTAGAATTGATAGAAATAAAAATTGTTATCCTTCCAATCGCAAAATCATGAAAGTTCAAAATTGAGGCTTCTCAGAGAGGGAATGCGCGCCTATTGGATCATGACTACTACAAATCTTCCAGCCGCTACATCTCCATGCAGGGAGAAATTCCTGGAATAAAACTGTACACAAGTTTTGATCATTCTCACGGACACATTGTCTACCTCCAATACAAAATGCAACCAGGACGACTCTACATGCTGTATCTCACAGCTGAGTAAATTGCATAATCGATGCATGAACTAATCTGCAGGTGATATAGTAACAACAGTGCAAGACCACGAGTAGAAGAAACAGTGGTTCCGGTAGCCAGTGGGAGGTGGGCGTGCAGATAGTGAGATATCAGGATTGTTCATGGAGGACCGAGAGGTGAACGTCAGCGAACAGGGCGCAAGGGCCCCGGAGTTAAGCAAACCAGAGACCAACTTGGAATCAGAATTGGGAGAATTGTATACCACTCGTTCGTACTTCGCTTCAAAGTTAGACTAGACCTCCCCGGTCTCTTCGAATTCAGCATTTCAGTGCTGATCGACCGTCTCGCAGGGTTGTAGGGCTGCTCGACACTCATGGACCGTCTACCGGCATTGGTTGGCATTTCAATGCTCATGGACCGTCTTCCAATCACGGGTACCTCCACACTCATCATCGTATCAACCGCCATCTCTCCTCACACCCACTCAACCCACTCAACCAGAACTCCTCCCAAATCCTTACTTCAATAACTCTCTCCGACGACAACTCTCTCCACAACCTCCGGCTGCACTCCCGCATCAACCACTTCCAAGCTCCCCTGCACCAACTTCTACCATATTCTGTATTCCCTCTTGACACAAATTCTCCGCTACCATTTCTCCTCCACTCCACCACGCCCGTCAATTGGTCTCCCAGCGCAAGCACCTACACCTTCGCAACAACGACATCCCCGAGGGTGAAGGGATTTAGTTTTCCAGTTGCCAGCAGCGCGATGGCCAGTAATTTGAGCTCCACATGCTGCACACGACCGTGAATCCATCCAACCAAACAAAGGTACAAGATAGCCCCCCATTTAATTGCAACCTATGAGGAACAGATGTAAAGGGGGACAGGCAAAGGACAAATCAGGGCGCACAGGAAGCCGCTGCACGCCTTCCATGCGCACAGAAAAATTGCTCGATCCATATTCGCTCATGGCCGACCTCCGCGACGCAACTAGCGCGGCCAACGGGAGCCACAATTCCTGGCCGAGCGATTCTCGGGGCCGCCGGCCGGGCCTCCGCGCGAAGACCAAAACCCTCACTAGTCCATTTACGGGTTGTTACTAACACGGAGGCAAGGCACCAATCTCTACCTTGGGACGGGCTCCACCGCCCGGCCCGTCCAATTTGATCACGCCCGTTCTCGATGTGGAGGCCGTTCGGCCACTCACTTCTAAAGTTCTAATTCCAGATGTGCTTAATTGTCTGCCAGATGGCACAACTTACTTACTTAATTAGATGAGTTGGCAACTTTAGATCCTGTACCCAAGCCTTGGGGGGGGGGGATCATTTGGAAACCATACCGAACTGACCAAAAGTGGAAATAAGTTTGTGGGTTAGATTTAGTGGTGGATTCAAGGAGCTCGCTATGTGTGGAAAGCGGAGTTCCCAAGCTAGAAGGAAAAAAAACGAAAAAAAGAAAAAGAAAGAGAGCTAGATTATCCATCCACCCATGCTGCCAAAACTGAGATATTTGGTATTGTTCCTCACCATGAGGTTGTGGGTTTTTTAGTCAATCAATGATGACCACAACCTTGTTTTGTTTTTCTTTTGTTTTTTGAGCTTAGAACATATTATTGTGGTCATTGTATAATAAGTTTGGTTGTTAGGGTAGTGATTTTTGTAATGGGTAGATGACATCTTGTGGCTTACCATGTCTTTTGGCAGGACTTGTTGTCATTTAGAGTTTTCTCTCTATTTTTTTCCTTTATATTTAATTGGTGAGATTTATATTTCAAGGATATTTTACTTTTGATATGAGATTTAAATTTGATGAAATGAAAGAGTGCATGTACAAGATTCCTTATAGGAAATTATATTAATATAGTTTAAAGTATATAGATATATTTATATAGAAAAATATCACATATATCCTTGAAATATATTAAAAAATTAAAAATATCCATGTATTTTTTATAATAATAAATTTATCTTTTAATTTTAAGATAATATCAAATCTACTTTTTAACTTGACAATGAAACATGACCAATCTATCTTGAGAGTATAAGTCTCTTTCAATCTATAGCAATATAAAATCTTATTACACTTAAGACAAAATGGACTAGAACAAAACTGAACAGAAATAAATAGAATAGGACACAAAAGACAAAACTTTGCAAATGGAAATAAGAAAAAACAAAACTAAACATTAAGATGCAAAACCAAACTTTATGAAGACAAAAGATTTGAAGCCATACCTAATCAAATGCCCAAAAGGCCTTGGCAAGTCCTATTTATACATATTCTACCACCTTGGACTTTTTAGAATGTTCCTAAATGATAGACCCTACTTAAATAACCACCTTAAATTCTTTCTAAAAGGTTATAAGGTGGACCTTACTTAAATAACCGTCCTAAGTCTTATCTAGAAGATTCTATGGTAGGCCCCACCTAGATAACCGCACTAAGTTCTTTCTAAAATGTTCCACAGTTGATCCTACATGGTCCATTAATCTAGTCCCAATTCTAGAAACTTCCATAACTTTTTAAACATGGTTCCAATTATCTATCCCTATATATCAATAATACAAATATCTTATCCATATCCTATTATAAATAAGTTATCTCAACTATTTTTTTTTTAAGTTTAATTGGAGCCAAACTTTTATCCCATAGAAAAATTGTTATTATTGTCTTGATGTATTATGTAGCTACTTATTATAAAATCATTCTAAAAAAAGGTTAAATGGTTTCCATTTGATGAATAGATGTGTTTTTGAGCCTCATTAGTCTCTTCCTTAAGTTAGTTGCAGCCTCGATAGGATTGATGATTGAAAGAATTGGTGGCACTATGCTTACAAGTAGGGTCATATTTTGCAAGAGCTTACGTATAGAAAATATGACTTAGGCTTTAGATTTTTCATTCTTGAAGAAGTTTCAATGAATCAAGGATGTTTGCAATAAGGGAGCAAAAGTGTTGGCTTATTACATCACAACTTTGGCAGACATGGGGCTAGAAATGGCCAAATATTTGAAGGAGACAAAATTCTTTCATCTTTATGATTTGTCCACAACATGTGTATGCTTGAGCTCTTTCCACATTAACTTGCATCAAATTAGGTTGCAATGTGATATTGTTCAAGAGTGCTTTGAGCAACAACAAACTCATGACAATTACAATGCCTACTTATTCTTTTACAATCTTTACTAGTGCTAAGGTATTTATACTATAAAAGATTTCTAAAGTATCCATTCAACTACTGGTATTATATTAATAGTTACCTCTTGCCAAGGTACTTTGTTTGTAGGCCATAACAATATTTGTATAGAAGATATAATAATCACAATATACAAGATGACAACTTTAAATTCCTTAACAGTGTCTAATTGCTTTGATTATATATTAGTCTATGTAACTAAAATTATTAACAATAATAGTAGGAGGTCCAGACTAAATGTTTCTTTAGAGCCATAGTTGAAAGTTCAAGCCAAAAGAGGAGGCACCAACTTTGGTGTTGGAATTGTGGTTTTCATCCTAATAATGTTTTGGAAATTAATCTTCTTTGTTAGGCAACATTGCAAAGAAATTGCCATAAATTGTGATTTTGTAATTTGAAACAATGGTATGTTACAATCCAATAGCATAATTCCAATGTTACTTGAATGGGCCAACATCAAATCTGCTACTCAAAATTTCTCACATAATTGTTTTTTAGGTGAAAACAGCTACAAGAGCACATACAAAGCCATATTCAAGGACAGCATCACTATGGCCATGAAACAATCTACAAACTACATGCCCAATGAGGACCTTAGAATTGATTTTCTAACATTGTATCTTAATTTTTCAAAATATTATTTATTTTCTGTAGATTGTTATATTTATGCATTCTAATCAAAATTTGACCTTATCTCACAAAAAATCATCTTCCAAGTAAGTATCAATCCTACTACAGTTATTTAATAGTAAATTTTGCAAGAATCTCAACTTATTTTTGCTCTAGAATCTACCATGTTATTACCTATAATATTTCATCATAATCCATTTATGGTCCTACTAAGGCAAAAGAAGCCTTTTAAATACAAAATAAATTTTAAACAAAAATATTGTGAGAAGCGTTGATTTATTGGCTATTATAGTATTAAAACTCTGGGCCTTCGTCAGCGTCGCTGAAGTAAAGACCATCTGACCATTGTTGGACCTTTGTCAAAGATTCGTTCGGAAGTATCATTAAGGCTGTGTGCAGCCTTCACGAAAAGCCGAATAAATCGTATTGATCATTCCAGGTGAGAGGGGAACTGTGCCAGACTTTGGCCTGATAGATCACACAGAAAAAACTCATATCAGCACTGCGAGGAGGCGGTGGTAGAATCATTCAGGAAAAAGTGACAATCAGTGGTTGGTTCCGACCTTGGAAGCTTTTACTGAAGGAAAGGACTACCTCAGGAAGACCATGAATGTCGAAGTGGGTGCAGCTGCAGAAATCTGTAAAGCCCTTCTCTGTTCTCGGCGCATGTTGCCAACAATGGGGATAAAGAGTTTATTCTGGAACTCCAATATCTACAGTTCAATTCCTGCTGTATTTAGAAAATCGCTCAGTACTCACATTTATGATAGCAATTTAAGTGTTACAAGGAAAGAACACAACCAGAGTAGTACTCTGTCAACTGCTGAGGCTTTGGCGAATCACACCAACCGATTATAAGCAGTCAATGTTTGACGACATACGGCAAGCCACGCAGCTCTGCCTCGGAATAATGACAGATTTCTATGCAAGTAGATGGTGGGATGAGGGCGTAGAACTTATGAAACCTGCAAAATTTGGCCGTCCACTTTTCAATCTAAAGTTTGTGAGATCAAGGGCTAGTCCATGCATAAAAGTTCCACTGCAAGATAAGTTCTTGCTCCTGCACAAAAGCTGCGACCAAATTTACAGAGGGTAGGGTAAATTTAGTGTGGCACCTAATTATGCTATCAAACTTCACCTAATTCCATACCAATTATAGATGTAAATTTGTTGATGAGGCAACAAAAATTCAAACATCTAGTTACAAGTAATTCACCATGTCCAAGTTGGATTTTTGCCACCATCCTTCCTTATTTTTGTTTATCTTTAAATAATACTTCTCACATCCTCTATCTTTCAATCTTGCTCCAACAACTCTTTGATTTGCTGATGCATAATCATGCACCACATATGTGCAACTCTATTAATGCAAAAAATAATTTTTGACAATTTATGTACATTGATTTTGAGTACATTGAATTGTTTGTATTGCTCATAGTTTAACATCATTTTTGTTAGGCCTTGATCTATTTCCAACCACAAAATATCAAAAATAGTTGATATTATGGCACTAGTCTAGTGGAAATACTCCACCCTATAGGTTGGAAATAAGAGGGGTGGTTAACAATGAATCAACTACTTTAGTGAAGGTGATCAATCCTTGTGATCTATTAAAGTAATCAATGTGAGATTAGAGTATACACATCTAATCATATGAGATATGCAAGATTTATTGGAATCAATGAAAGTTCATTTGCAAGTAGTTGTCTACATCCAACTAAGATGCATATTAAGTAAGATCCTTCTTCTTAGTTTTTTCAAATGTTACTCAAGCTTCTTAGTGGGTACAAATTCCAAAGAGGTGGCAATAGACAATGCAACAGTGAAAGCCAAAGTTCAATTTTGATTAAATTGTTGTTATTGCCTATTTTGTAGGAAGGATATGGAATCCTAATGCAAACAATTTTAACTATAGTTGGTATAGTTATAATAGTATATATGAGGATCTATTAAACTTAGATTTTTATTTAAGATAAAGGTTGGTTTTATTTAAAATTAAATTTATAAGAAACTATCTTGAAGATATTGATACAAATTCTATACAAAATTTTGATAATGTTGTATAGCTTTAAGAGGATAGAAGTCACATTTTTGTCTTAAAGCCATTTGAGATTTAAATAATTTAGACAATGTAAAAGTAATTAAGATTTCAATGTGGATAATTTTGAGAGGTCATTTGAAAGAATTTAAGAAGGTTAGTAAGTAAGTAGCACTGATTGTAAGAAAATTATTGTGAACATATTTAAAAAATCACAATGTAAATATATCTTAATTTTTTATAGTATTGGATTTAAATATCAAATAGAATTTAAAAGTATGGATTATAAATAATTTTAAAGAATAAAAATATTAATTTTATACATTAAATTAAAATAACTTCAAAAAATCAGTAAGGACAAGATTTAAAAGAACTAAAGTATTAACAAGTAAACAAATTTAGAGATTATTTCAATAGGATAAAATTAAAGACATTCTAAAATTGAACATTATATACCACCAATTATATAAAATACTAATGTCATGGTGGTCTTTCAATTTTCTATTCCTAGTAGAAATTGAAGTGATTTACTTGAGATTCTTTGGTCTTCTTAATAACTAACTATATGGTTAGAAGAAATTTTGGTATTTTTTCTATTTTGACTAAGCATTGGACTCTACAATAGAAGGATATATTTATTAGATCTATTATTATTTTTTATTAATATATAATAATAATAATAAACATAAAAAACAAACTAATACAAGAAATCTCGTAAACATCACAATTAAATTCCATATTACATTCAAAGTGATTTAAAGCATTGATAAGGGTTGTATTAATAAAAATATATCTATTATATATTATGTTTGTAGTTGATTGTTTTACTTAAGAATAAAAAATTATAAATTATAATAAACAATATATAGATTATAAATTAATATAAATTATGTGATAACATATTTAATATAAGAAGAAAAAAAGAAATAATATAAATAGATTAAACTTATATATTAATAGAAAATATTAATAATTATAAAAAATTAAAATATAATAGAAATCTAATTTTAGATAGATAAAGAAAAAAATGATATATATATAGACTATATCACAAGAAATAATAATAATAAGTAATTTTTTAAAAAATCTTCTTTTAACAATATTAAGATATTGTGTATTATAATTTAAGATGCTACCACAAATAAGTATTAGTAATATATTATTACTAAAAACTTATATATTATTATAGTATAGTATGTCTATATATATATATATATATATATATAAGTAACTTATAAATACATATACAACATACAATATATATATATATATATATATATATATATATAAGTATAATATTATGATAGGTATATCTAATTTATAGAAGTATTATATGCACCTATACAAGCTTATTAGCAATAGAGATTAGAAGATAAGGTTAAAGCAATAGCTTCAAAAAAATTCTAAAGATACAATCATTGCAGCATAACAATTTTTTAAATATTTAAAAATAGACAATCAAAGTCAATGATTTTTTTTTTTTTTTTTTTTTTTTTTTGCGTCAATGATTTGGAGACAATTAAAATTTAATATTAACATTGAGTTCTTTGGATGCATTATGTCTTCAATGTACAATTGATTTTTGGTGAATATGTAATATAAGTTGGAAATTTAGAAGTAATTACGTTTTTTACAATATCTAAATAATTATATATTAAATCAAGTTAAAATTATAAGTAATATTAAAAAATATTAAAATTAAGCTATTTGCTAAGTTTAAATGCAAGACAATAGTTAAGTTAGGAAAATAAAATGATTATTTTATTATTATTTTTATACTTGGTATTGAAGGCTAAGTTGTATTATTATAGAATTATTACAAGATCTAATTTAATAATCTTAAAGATTAAAGATTAAAATATTTTATAAAATTTTATATTTATTAAATAGTCCAATTATTACTTTTTTACTAACTTCTTTTTTTTTCTTTTTTTTTTTTCTTTTTTTTTAAACAAGTAGGCCTATAAGACTTTTGAGCTATGCATGGTTGTGACTTGTGCGAATGCCCTGAATTAAAGTTAGACATCCAGATGAATAAAATTAGACAAGCAGAGTGAGTGACACTACTCTAGCATTCAAGGGTCACATTAAGCATCTTTGTCAAACTACAGTAGACAAATTAGGCGTCTAAAAATAAAATAGCTAACCTTAAGAGGGCTGCACATAACTTATATAAGAGATTATTTTGGATTTTTTCAATGTGAAGATTATCTAAAGTAATCCTGAAAATCAAAGACTGTGAACTAACATTATGGCATAATGCCTTTACCATGAATCTGCAGTTTAAAATAGATTTAATTTTTTTTTTGGTCAAATTCTTCATTCCAAACAATTGCATTAGTTAGGACAACAAGGGATATACTACTTTAGAGAGTGCAAACAAATACTAAATAACATTTACGACAATGAAGAATTATTTTGAAGGTAAGCATTAAAATCTTCACAAAATTGGAAGCTAAGTCGCAAAATTGCAAGAGCAAGTATATTGGTGGTTAGGATTTGACAAAGCACAAACTTGACAAGGAAATCATAATCACAATTGCGATCTTCTATAAGAAGAAAATTGTGCTTCTATTTTGTAATATTTGTCACGAGCTCCACAATCAAAGCTTGTGTTTGTTTGTCATATGTGGTCAATGTAATGATTAATTGGTAAAAGAGAGGCAAGAGTGAATTTTAATATATATAAAGGAATAACACCAAAAAGATAATTTATTGAGTGAAAAAAAAATATGGAGTTATCGACTTAAGAACATAGTTGGGATTTAATATTTAATTTATTATTGTGTAATAAAGTTTTAATATTCGGCAAATTTGGCCAAAAAATCACCTTGCATGATATATGGCTTGATAAAGTAAATTGCATGTTTTATATTTTAGTTTATATATATATATATATATATATATATATATATATATAATAAACCAAAAACGATAAATAAAATTTTCTCTTTATTTATATAATTATTATAAAATATGTGTATTTAAAATTAATATATTTTTTAAAAAATTAAGTCATATTTTAAAATATATTTTATTATTAAAAAATATTATTAAATTATAATTAACATGTTAGATCATTAAAAGTAATAATAATTGATATTTTAGAAGTCAATTTTAAAATTTTGATGAAAAAAATCTTTATAAAAACATCTTATAAAAATATTTCTATCAAGAGCCAATATAATAAGTTATTAGATTGTTATATCTAAAAAATTCTATCTATAAACTAAAGCATGCAAACAACAATGAATTTCTGTAGTTTTAAGTATTTTCATTATTATTATAGTTTTACTATTAATTAAATTTTAACTTTTAGCTAAGGTATGTTAAGTTTTTGTTCATAACTCATAATGTATTATTGTCCTAATGAAAATCTAAGAGAATTCTTAGAAGGACAAAACAAGAAAATACTCATTCAATTCTTTAAAAGATGTACAAAAAATGATGTGACTAAATATTTATTATATAATAAATTTCTAAAATATTACACTCAAAAGAAAAAATATTGGTACATATAAAATTTTAGTAGTGATTCTATTGATATGAAAATATTTAGATAAAATATTTTCTAAAGAAAATATTAATATTTTTATTTTTATCTTACTATATGTTGAGATTTTGCCTCTTTTGAAAATATTAAAAACATATATTTTTTTCATTTTGTTAAGTAGAATAGCCTCATTTAACATAAGATATAATATATATATATATATATAGCTAATTTTAAGATTATTATTTGTATTAATAAATTTTATTTGAAAATTCTTGAAAATTGTCTCATTATTAATGTAATTTACTTGAAATCCTTGAAAGTTATAGATATCTTAAAAATAATGTGAATTATATTGCCATGACCATATATGTTTATAAATTACTTTTATAAGTTATTGATTACAAAATCACTATTAGATATTTAGCTTCGCCTTTTGCACAATTAAAAAAGTTTGAGTAAATGCCTAGATATATATCAATTAAAAAATGAGATTGTTAATGACTTAATACATACATAAGAAGAAAAACCATTTATATATTATTTATATATTATATGATCCAAGAAGAATGAGGCAAATTTTTTATAATATTTATTTATACAATAAAGAATAATGCCTATATACATTGCAATTATAGCTTTAAAAAGTGATAAAAATTGCAACAAAAGATATAATTATTTATATCCAATTGTATACTAAAAGCTATCTTTACATGTATTTTTAGTATATTTTGTAATAAAGGTTTAATTACTGTAGCAAATACTTCTTCTAATAATAAAATTTTATTAGTTGTAAATAGAAAAAAATATTATTTTATTCCAAGATTTTTTGACCTAAATGGTGAAATAAAGTTCTAAATTACTATAGATTCTAAAGAAATAGTATTTCTAAAATTTTATAATATATTTATTTAGAAAAATACTAAATTATCTAAATAAGCTATTTTTAAAGTTATAAATAGATTATTAGGTGAAAATATTAATATTAGTAAATTATTTAAAAGATTATATATATTAGACAAAAACTTTTGGCAAATATTGGCACTCTTTTGTCAAAGAATAAGAATTCAACTTTGTTAGTACAAGCTTAAAATTCTCTTATCTATGGCTATGTTTACAAAAAAAATGCACCTTTTAATCAATAGAAGATTGTTGTAAGCTAATAATATTGAAAGATATAAAAATATGGACTTTGTGTAATACTTGCTATGAATTAGTAAAAACAAAATTTCTATTTATATTGATAATGGTAAAATATAATTTACAATCTTTATAGAATTCTTAGATGTAATGTTATAAAAATTAGCACAAAATTTATGCAACAAAAAATACACTTCATTATAATATTTATTATATTAAACAGTTTTTTTTGTTGAAATTATGACTAAATCTTAAATAAAAAATAAGTCTTTATTTTATAAATTAACGTAGAACCTTCAAATGCAAAACTTTCTTTTAACCAATAATAAAATAATTCTCAATAAAAAATTAAAATAAACAAATCACAAAGCTTAAGGACAAATGATTCTTAATTTAGAGATCTATTTGGCAAAACCAATATTTTTTCATAATAATAATTATATGTTGCTTTCTGACAGGTTGAATCAAAATAAAATATTGCATTACTCTTTTATTATAAAATTATAATGGATACACTAAAAAAGAGATTTTTTTAAACAATAAAATATGAACATGACACTTTAAAGTAATAAATATATATACATATATATTCTTATATCTATATATGTTTATCTATTTTTACATCCATCTTAAATTTATAGCTCCACCTTAAACGTTAGTGATTTGTTCTTCTCAAAACATAACAAGGAGCTCCAATGCTAACATATGATTAAGATTGTCTATGTCAGGTAGACTTCTAAAATTAATTTTTTTACTAAATTATTTGTTTAAAAAAATCCATAGCATTGAATTACAAATTCATGCTACAAAATATCAAAATTAATTTTTACTTGAAATAAATAGTTCTTTGTAATCTTGAAATTGAAAAAATTAGTACATGTAAAATTGAATATTTAAACTGATAATTTAATAACACACTTTCTAATATCTTATTCAGCAATCATGTAATACAACAACTTCTATTTGTTCAAAGGAAGAAAATACAAACTTAAAACCAAAAATCGTGAATGATAAAGGATAATGTTTCTTGTGTCTACACAATTAAATACTCATATCAGAAATGCACCTTCTTTGAAAGCTAAAAATTCAACTGAAGAGAATTTGTATCATCATACACAGCCATTTTACAATGCTCAAAACCTTAATAGCAGTCCAGCGAGGAGCTGGTTTTCAGTGAAATGAACTGCGAAACAAAAAAAAGAGTCCAAACTTATCTAGACGCGACCAAACATCATTGCAATCAATGCTTGAGCTGATCCTCCCTCACATCAAGTATCCACAAAACTCACAAATATTCACAATACTCACCCGTGTACGATTTAAAGGAATATTCAAAGTAATTAGCTTCTTTGCATCTATGGTGATGACAAGGAACTCGAAAGGAAATCAATGCATCTAATAACAACAGGATACCTTCAAATTGCACTTGGTGAAAACGCATAATCCATCTTTAAACAGGCACTTGACTGCACATGCACGAGACAATAGGATCCTTAACACAAATCAAACCAGCAACAGCAAGAAAACATCCTCCTGTTACGTTAGACAGGCCAGGAAACAGCGTCCAACATGATTTTCCTACAACCCATGAAGACATAACATTTAATGCAACGTGATCACAGACACCAAATACCCGAGAATTGACAGAAATAAACTGCTGCCGACACACATCACAACAAGCCAACCAGAATGGTAACTAAAGCCAACGCCTCGTGGATTTACATATGGAAATCTCTCACTCTTTCTCTCTCTCTCTCTCTCATTATCACACACACGCACACAAATTGGAGGCAATGAACGTGTAAAACGCCCATCATCCATGGCAAAAATCGAATACACAGGTCTCTTCTATATTTAACTCGGAGGTATACAATTCATCGTTTCAAAACATCTCCTCCAAGCTGTTATGCACGAAGTATGATCACTAATCTATTTGCATTCACTACAAAGCTTTCAAACGACCATTCTGGTACCATTATTGGCGCTAGAACACTCGATGCAACGCCTTCTGCAACAACATCGACCAGTTTACTCCCAGTCTCAAATGGTCCAGATCCACGGCCACGTAGAAATCCATCGATGAAGTCGTCGCGTGGCCCTGCTCCTCTTTTCTGCCTACTCTGCCTCATCCGACTGAGCTCGATCACGGCCTTGATTATTTTCAGCAGGTGTGTTTCCAGGAACTCCCTGATTATGAACTCTCTGCATCGCAGCTTTCCAGTCCGCTTTCTAAACAAGCTACTGTTGGCACATGCTGTCGGATGCTCTCTTTGGATGATAGACTGCAATCGTAGCACTCGCCCTCACCCAACTTACATCCCAGTTTTGACAGCGTGACCAAACCAGGAGGATTTGGCGCGGCAGGCGCCACATTCGAGACCCTCGCATCAGACCTCGCTAACCACACCGTGCCCACTCTCGTCTTCCTCATGTCGGCGTCTGCATCCGCCTCACTCCCTTCAGCGTTTGTCTTCCTCGTACCGAGCTTTTTTCGCAAGATGCGCACCCTACCATACATCCAGCTGCTCCGCTCTGTATTTGAAGATTGCAGCGGCTGCAAAGAAAAACTGGACCTGCAAAATGCGTGTCCTCCACTCCGGTGCAGACATCTGCCGTGTGATTCTCCAATGGACTTGTCCTCTCTGCGCCTTTCCCATCTCGGATGACGGAACGACCCTTTCGAGTGGAACCGGTAAATCCTTCTTCATTCGATCGATCGCCTTGCGATTGTGTTCCAGCTGATACTGACGTTGGACCTTCATCAACTCCTGACAAGGGAGTCGTGAATTTGCGTCGAACACCTGCACAAACGCTAGGCTCTCTTGACAGGCTCCTCTGAACCAACGGTAAACATTATAATGCCAGGACATCGCACACACACAACGCACTTCGCAACAAGAACTATTCCCAAAATCTAAAGCCCGAAAACATTCCGCAACGTCGAAAATACAGCCAGAAAAGAAAAGAAAATAAAAACAAGAAAAGAAAAAGAAAAAAAAGACATCACTTCCTAATTCTGCACTTTGAGATTTTCCTTCCGCCACCTTGAGCACTGCAGAGCACGACCTTCTCAAAAACTATGGAACGTGACTACCAATCCGGACACCGAGACGACGGACCACAAACATGCCTGCCAACATCACGAATTGTTATAAACCAATCACCAGTCAAGGATCTGGGGGTGTCGGTGAGGGAGGGCGGGGGTGGGGCTGCGTTGCCACACGCAGCATTGGTAAGAATGGCGTCCACGAAGCCATTGTGCAGCACCACATTCTCCCTGCCAATCGTAACCAATACCAATCTGTCGAGCTCATCCTTACAGACTCGGAGATTGAGAAAGTGGGAGACTCAAGCTGCAGTACTGGCTCTCATTCGCAGGGCCCAGGCTCTTCAGCAATCTGGTCTTGATGTCCTGGAAGTTGATACGCGGCCTCCGCTGCGTGAGAGCCATCAGAGATCCTCGACCAGCTGAGAGTGGTGCCCATTCAACTCGGCGCAGAGGCAAAGCTTGCAAATACCGACACAAAAATCGACGCACAGACCGAAAGCAAACAAATCCACAATGCAAAAAACGTGAAGCGCGGATGTGCGAGCGCGATGTTAGGGGATGGAGTCCGATATCCGACCAGAGATGCAATGGTTCTGGGCATTATACCTCCCCGGGTATAAATAAACAAAGCGGCCTAAATAGCGTGTCGTGTCGGTACTGTTGGAGTTGAGGGGGCTTCGCGTCGTGTAGGAGAACGGATGAAAGTTTTTCATCCAACTTCCGTTTAACATCCAAGTACATCATGTCGTTTACTCGTTTGTTCGTGTATATACGTATGAACGTACATATGAGTAATTAGCTGGACTACTTCTAATATTATTTTCAAAAACTAGGTGATGCAATTAAGTAAGATATGATATTAAAAGCTATTTTTTGGTTTATTCAAGACCTTAAAATCAAAAATTTAGAGTGAAATAAGTAGAGCAATAATATATAATAATTATTATAACATTATAATAATAATAATTATTAATATCATTAATTATTATTTTTTATTCATTATTATTATTTTGGGTTTTTTTGAATTATTTAGTGATATTGGGTTTTTTTTTTTTTTTTTTTTTTTTTTTTTTCATTGATATTCATGGTTATCATCACGATTGCCATTGACGTTTAACTAAAATAAATGTTAATGGTGTAGATTATTTTTTAAATTATGTGTGGTTATTGTTGTATATAACATTCATTTATTTACACAAATATTTTGGATTGGATAAAAAATAATTGTGCAGCATACATAATTAAATTATTTACTTACTTTAAAGAGGAACCACTGTATTTATGTGGTGAAACTGACTATCAAATTAACAACAATGATTTTTTAATTGATTGTGTTACTGATTTTATTATCCATGTCTTATGAGGATAAATTATTCAACACTTACCAAAGGGGAATAAATTACATGTGTAGAAATAAGACTAAATTAATTATCGATCTTATCAATGTATCTCATCTATTCTTATTTTTGTTAAATATTTTACTGTCTTTTTTGCACTTACTAAAGCCATTATAAAAAAACATTTTTTTCTTCTATTACTATATTTGGTTCACTTTATACATTTAGATTTATGTTTAAATTATCATGATAAACTCACGTGCATGGTATATTATGCAATTATTTGGCATAATTATGTTACTTTTATTTTTATTATTTAATTTCACAACATCCAAAGAAACTAGTGGAGACCTCATTGGACTTGTATAAGGCATAATTGGACTTGTAATAAAATAAGATAAATTAATTAGAAGCAATAAAATAATCATATTAGCCCTATATATATATATATATATATATATAGTTTATATTCTTGGTGGTATAGTTATTATTTTAATCTTTAGTGGTAATTATCTCTTTCTTAAGTTTCTACTAGTTATATAAATATTAAATTATATCTAATCAATTATACAGTACTATTTATTATTTTGGAAAAATATAAATTATAAATGTTATAAGACCAAAGATAGTATTAGTTAAATTTAAATTAATATCCTATGAGATAAAAATATAAAAGTATTTTATTTACAGCCATTTAATTTAAAATATAATAAGATTAGATTTGAATTATTAAATAGGTTAGTTATCAAATTATCAAATAAATAAGTTTTCAAATTAAAAAAATAAAATTAAAATTTAAGATAAAATACTAAAATTTAAATCTAAAATTAGATATAATTACATATATATATATATATATATATATATTTATATATATACACTAAAAATAAAATACAATCAACTTATGTAAATTATTTATTAAAACATAATATATATTTTTTAAAATAAGAAAAAAATAAATATAAGTTAAGGTCATCATAAACATGTTATATAACTATAAATAATTTTAATACTTACAAAATGCACGAGAATGAAATTATATTTTATATAAATAAATTTTCTTGTATTTTAATAAATATTATACTATTTTTTTTGTTTTTTTATTTAAAAAAAATTCTGGTGGTTTTATTTTCAAGGCTTTGAAAATTAATCTATAACTACTAGTAGTGTTTTTTGTATTATTTTTATTCTTGCAAAATCATGACTTGATAGTCTTGATTTATATTATAAAAAAATATCAATTATTATTATTGAAATAATATGATATATTTGACAACATTCTATTTAATTTAATTAGATGATTTTAATACTATGAAACAAATAGACATTTTTTTTTAAAGTATTTAAGATACTAGTTTACTGGTAAGAGTTTTTTTTTTTTTTTTTTTTTTTTTTTTTAATAAAAAAACAGAATCAAGATAAGAATATTTAATTTGATTATGTAGACCTTTGTTCTTAGAAACACACATTTTAACCTAATAGTATTCTACTATACAACATTAAAAAGTTGCAATTTAAGTTTTATGGTTTTGTTTAGTACTTCTTTTGAGAAGAATAAAAATATCTTTATTGAATTTTGTCTTTTCTATGTACAAGATTTTATTTTGAAATGACATACATGCTGAAAAATTCTTAAAGAAAAGTCACCTTGTAATGTATAAATTAAATGTCTACAAAAAATAGGTTGTGGTAGTGCAATTTATATAAAATGATTTAAATAGCAGACGGTTCAAAATTCTAATATGGAATCTATAGTCTTCTTTAGTACTTGCCTTTCAAAGATAGTTATAAGAACTACAAAATTTTCTATCAAATGTTAATTTTAAATATATGTTATTTAGTAGATCTATATATATATTTTTGAGGATTCTATGAAAATTAAATTTTTATTCCATTATATAATCAAATTATCATATACATATGTTTTTTGATTAATTAAAAAATAAATAAAAAATAGATGAGATTATTAAGATATTGATAATAAAATCAAAATAGTCTATAGGCAACAATATCTATTACTAAATGATACTTGGTTCAATATTATCATTATATTTTTGTTTAATTGTTTACCAATACTTTATTTATTACTATTTAAAAATGATACTTTTTAATTTTATCAATTTTGATTTTTTTACAAAATTTTCTTTATAATTTTAATTATTGATTTTATTGCACATTATTAATATATATATATATATATATATATATAGATAGACTATATTTTACATTATTTTCTAAAATGATACTACATATGAAACATGATTAGACTATCTCAAAAACCCAAGTTCCTTCTAATCTACAACAACATAAAGTCTTATCACAACATAGGAAAAAACAGACCAAAACAATACTGAACAAAACTAAACAAAATAGGACATGAAAGACAAAACTCAGAAAAAAAAAAAAAAAAAAAAAATAGAACAGAATAGAACTGAAAAGAAAGATGTAAAATCAAATATTTCTAAGAGAAAGGGTTTGAAACCAGATCTGATTAAATGCCCCAAAAGACCTTGGCTAGTCCTATTTATACCTTATTCTACTACCTTAGACTTTTTAGAATGTTCTTAGGTAGTAGATCCCACCTAAATAACCACCTTAATTTTTTTTTTTTCTATAAAGTTTTATGGTAGACTCCATCTAAATAAACTACCCAAAATTCTTTCTAAAATGTTCTACGATAGATCCTACCTAGTCCATTAACCTAATTCCAATTCTAAAAACTTCTATGGTTCTAACTATCTATATAATTATCTTATCTATGCCATGTTATAATTAATCCTCCTTCACTAATGCGGAACGTCCTTGTTTTGCTCCCGATAGTATCTCCAAATTGTCTCTTGGCAATGGATGAGGTTTTGTGAAGGTTCTTACGTTGTATCGTAAATGGGATAACCTTTCCAAAGAACTTTGTATTGAAGTTATGGATGTCCATTGCCATGACAAAGGTAGCAATGTTCCAAAACACTGTCTACTTCATATTCTTGTTGGTCATCAACTACAATTGGTGGTAGTGGTGGTGGATGGTTTTGATCCGAAAAGCGCTTTGACTCGGTATGAAATTCCTTTAATTGTGAAATATGAAAGACTGAATGGACCTAAATATATAGTGGAAGCTCGAAGTAATATGCATCATCAAAAATCACTATAGAAATACAAAAAGGTCCAAGCTACCAATGTGCTAGTTTATGGATTTGGGTTGATGTAGTAAGTGGCAAGTTGGCATTAGAGAGTAATACCTGTTCACCTTCCTAGAAGGTCTTGTGTTGCCAATGGTTATCCCCATACTGCTTCTATTGATTTTGTGCAGTAAAAAGGTGGTGCCATGTTTCTTGTAAGGCTATTGTATAAATTCCCTTGTTGTCAAGTTGTTGGTATTGATGGGACAATGGAGAGTTGCTGACATAATTGGATGTTGATCGGTATTAAAAAAAATAGTGAATGACCATTATTTCCTTAAATACTATCATTGTAAGCAAACTCGAAGAACGTCAAGTATTCATTCCAATCATTATGATAAACCACCACAAATATCCATAGCATATTTTTCAAGGTTTGATTTAGATGCTTTATTTTTCCATCTATTTTGGAATAAAAAGTTATAGACATAGCAAGTCATGTGCCAAGTAGCTTAAAGAAGGCTTGTCAAAAACTTCTCGTAAAGCATGGATTCCAATATGAAACAATGACACGTAGTAATCCATAGTGGCAAAAGACAATATCAAAGAAGACTCATGCAAGCATTGGAGCATCAATATCCAAACATATTGTGGCCAACTGAAGTTGCTTCAAGAGTTGATCTACAAAGACGACAACCATGGTATGATTATGAGGCATCTGCAACAAATACATAATGAGATCCATAGTCACATGCTCCCAACATGTCGTAGGTAGCAAAATTGGCTACAATAGTCTAAGAGACATTGCATTGCGTACTTTATTATGTTGACGTAATTTACAAGAGCATATAACGGCTTAAACATCACGATCCAAAATAGCCCAAAACCATGTCCTTGAGATCTATTCTAGATTCTTCTCTCGTCTAAGATGTCCAGATATTGGGATGTCATGTCCCACCTAAAGTATGTACATCCAAAATTTAGTATTATCAAATACATAAATTTGCTTCTTGAAATAGAGCAAGCCATCACTAAGAGTGTAATCTTAATATTGTATATTGTCCGTCTTCAGTCGATCACTAACCATCTTGAAATAAGCATCTCGATGCATAGCTTCTTTCCATTTTGCCTCTTTGATTAAATCTGAAATGATACTACTAATGGTAGTGACTTTTGCCTTACCTCCAGATTTGTCCTTCAAGTCTGATATTTGCAATAAGTTGTTTGGCACAGTATGTTGTCGCACTTGCTTGTATTCAAGTTAGATATGAAAAAGTTGTAATTGTTCTCTCCAATGATGATGCTACAATTTCATATTTTCTAAATGTAAATCATGTAGCAAAGATCGATAGTCAATCTAAACAACCACTGACTTCTCTAATAGATAATATCGCCACACCTTTATAGCGTATATAATTGCTAATTGCTCTCGATCAAGTGCAGTGTAATTATGCTGTCGTATTACGTATTATTTTTCTCAAGAATGCACCGGGCACATAGCTGTGGAAGGTGAGATTGTGTGTTTCATAAGTAGGTAAAAAACCCTAATAGATTTTGTCCATACAAAAAGAATATAAACTGAATTTCAATTCAAAAGTGCTTAAAGCACTCTTCTAAGTATTCTTAACCATACATAAATCCCAATTACCTTATTACTTTCATATTTAAGTAATTTAGATTTTTCTAGTAAGCCCCAATCTTAATTAGTGAGCTTTAACAAGCTGTAACATCCAATCCGACTATCCACTTGATATGGAATTTTGCAAACAATTGTCAATATAAGTCTTCTATATGCTCAAGAATTTTTAGCTCAATCCAACTTGCAGATTGTGGAAAAATCTCCAAAAATTGTACTAATGTCACTTAGCCGCCAACTTAAAAGGTGAAGCAGAAATCCCAACAATGTTTTCTCCCTTTCCAATCGTTAACTTTGTCTCAAAATTGGTATATAGCTTGATCTTCAATTCTTTCAATACCATGCCAATTTTTACCTTAATCTAACTAATATATCTTCAGATATCATAGAAACCCTACCCAACCTCAAACTGCCGCCTTCCAAAACTTTCTTGTGCTAAAAACTAGATATCTCTAAACCATGCTATTAGATTATCACAAAATTTTGTATAAACTTAGTACACCCAATAATCCAAATATTTTCAAGTTTTCAATTGTAGATGTAACACCAATTGCACAAACTAGCTAGAATTACTAGCCTTAATTATATTATATAAAACCCAAATCACTGATACAAACCTTGATTTTGAACAACAATTTTTAAGTCCTCCAAAACCCTCTCAAAACAATTCTTATGTCTTTGAAAAGAAATTCAAGCTAGCTCTCAAATCTTAACCTTCGATCTTCAAATGAATCCCTAACTTGCCCTTGGCAATCATTTTAGTGACCAAAGTTCTGATTTCGACATTGTCTCACAAATGGTCGACCCCCAGGTATCAATTTAACTTATCTTAAGGATTTTTTGGCCCAATTCTACCCTTAACTTGACCTTAGTATCAACCATACTAACTATTTATCTATTCTATCATAATTTTATCAATTTATGGTCTTTCTAAGGTAGTAGAAGAGTCTCTACAACCTAGAAGGTAAAATTACTAACTAACCTTAAACCTACTAACTATTAAGATAAAAAAATAACCTAAGAGAATTTTATAAAAGCCATGTTAAGATACCTCAAATTATAATTGAACTAAGATAATTAGATATTAATTAGAAATTTAATTTTAATTATAATTTTACTATATAGTCGTATTACATCACGATAGTGCTCTGCCTTTTTGGGCTTCCGTGATTCATATTCCAAAGATTGAAGGCCCTTACCAAAGTCTTGTTAAAAGACCATTTTAATAGCAAAGTCGAAAGCATCAATATCAAATGTACAAAGAAGATTAGAATCATACGGTTGCAATATTAGAGCAATAATGTGTGCCTCCTTGAACTTATTTAAGGCATTTTGTTGCTCCAGTTTCCATTCAAATTGGGCACCCTTCTCCAATAGATTTTTCAATGAGGCAGCAATGTGAGCAAGTTGTCGAATAAAATAGTAATAGTATCCAATAAGGCCTAAAAATGAGTGAACTGCAGAAGCATCCTTGGGAATTGGCCAATCCTCCAGTGCTTTTATCTTATCTTATTCCATATGCATGCCTTCGGAGGACATCACATGGCTCAAAAAAGTGACTTCCAACTTTCAAAGTTTATATTTTGATTGCTTGTAATAGAAGTGGCTATCTTGTAACTGACGTAACACTTTTTGTAGGTATTGCTCATGTTCTTTAGGAATTTTACTATATACGAGGATATCATCAATAAAAAAAATTACATACTTGTCCAAAAGGTCTTCAAATTCTTTTGGTGCTAGGCAATAAATTGGTCGACTTCTTGGTTTGGCTCCAAGTAATAGTTCTATTAGAAAGGACACACCTCAATCAAGAGGTACACCACTAGATAGGTCGATTGGAAAGACATTCTGATATTCTCGTATGAGTTTCTCTACTTGTTCTATCACTTTGGCTATCTTTTTCACCACTAATGCAAGATTTGGAACTACCATATAAATCGATTGCTCATATTGTATTTGTTTCTTCATGAAGGTTGTCTCTACGAGTAAGTCTTTGGTTACACATTATCTTTTCTCTTCACTTGATCTAGAGGTGCAAAGAGCCATCTTACATCCTCCATCTTCAAAAGATATTGTCTTTTTTATCCAATCAACTTGATTATTTTCCATCTTTAGCTATGGCATACCAAAGATAACATCATACTTTAGATTTGTCACCTTCAAACTCTCTCTTAAGATGTAGGCATCTATCAATTTCAAGTTTTTTTCTTCATATGTTTCACTCAATACATTCTCACGGTCATTTGCAAGGTACATACTTTCTCCTTTGATTTCCTTAGTTTTAATTGTAAAATAATTGGCAATTTCAGTTGAGATGCAATTTTTTGTAGATGCACAATCTACAAGCACTTGACATGGTTGTCCTCTTAGTAGTCATGTTAGATGCACTAGTTGACTCTTTTTATAGTTGTTCAAGGCCATACCATTTGTCTCTATGAGATCGTACCTATTCCTAGTACTAGCCCTTGATGCCTTTACTTATTTATACCTTGTCTTATTACCTTGGACTTTCTAGAATGTTCCTAAGTGGTGGATTCCACCTAAATAATTATCTTAAACCTCTTTTCTAGAAGGTTTTATGGTAGACCCCATCTAAATAACTGCCCCAAATTCTTTCTAGAATATTCTATGGTAGATTCTACCTAGTCCACTAACTTAACTTCAATTCTAGAAACTTCCATGGTTCTAACTATCTACACAATTATCTTATCTATACCCTACTTGAATATAGGTAGAAATTATTATCTACCAATTAATATCACTATTCACTTCAAATATTTCTTTTATTTATATTGCAATCTAATTCAAATAATCTAATTAATTAAAAAATAATTTTTGTATTAATATATATACAAATTGGTTAAAAAAATAGAATAAATAATTATATATGACAAGAAATATATTATGTAAAGGTTAACGAGCAAGCTTAGATTTATTTATTTGAAATAAATTCAATAAAAAAAAAAATTAAAAACCAATATTAATTTAAATTTGGTTTTAAATATTACATTCTTGAAAATATAGACAAAAAGAAAATTGTATTAAGGTGAAATTAATCTAAACTAGCTTAAATAGATCCAAGTTTATTTTTAAATTAATTTTGATGAAATAGAATCATTCTTCAGAGAGAAAGAATTAAATAATTATTCATAGAATGATTTTGGAAGTTATAGTCTATTTATCTTATCTACATTTTTTTTGAGTTTTAGTTTTTTCTGATCAACTTTATTTTTAAAAACATTGATTAAATAAATTTTAAAACATAGAAATTATAATCTTACATTAAATTTTACTAATAATATATATTTATGAATTAAATAAGAAATTTAAAAAATATACTTTAGTCATGATATATTAAAAGCTATAGACCTAACTTGTAAAATTTTTGAACAAAAATAACAATTATGCTCCAAATCTGGCATTAAAAAAATATTTAATCGTATATCAATTTATTACTAATGATACAAGTATTACTACAACTAGAAATTAGACTGAAATTCATGCACTTCAACAATTTCAACAAATTTTAAAAAAGATTTAATCAATGCAATTTTTTTTATTGGACCATAAGATTTAAAATAGGATTTAGAATATTTACATTTATATACATATATGTGTATATTTATATAAACAAAATAATTATATAGGAAATTTCATATAAATATTTAAAAATAAGATATTAAATAATTTACTTACAAAAGTATAAGTTAAAAATTAATTAGTCAAAATTAAAAGTTGAATTATTTATTTTAAAACATACAAATCAATAGTTCCATAATAAAATTATAATTAAAAATTTTCGGAATATTTATTTATTTTAATTAAAATTTTATTATGGAAAATTAATAAAGAAATTTATTAAATAAATTTAAATATTTATTTATTATTATAATATAAAAAAAATATTTACGCAATTGCCTCTACAAATTAATTTCAATTGTTGGAGAATTAAAATATTAATGATTAAAGGTTCATAAATTCTAGTTGAAGACTTTTACTAAAAATTTGATAAATTATTGGGAGTTATTAATTTTTGGAAGATTAGTTATTGAGGGTACAACTATGTATATATATTTAAATACATCTAAAAATTGTCTTTTGATATAAAGATAGATTTTTAAAAAATATAATAAAAAATAGAAAAACATTCAATAATATAATTATAAAAAGGTCATTTGTATTAAATAACAGTCTTTTAAAGAAGACTTATATTTATATTTTAAAAAATTAATAAATTAAGGTTGGTATTTCTACTGGTATTTAATATTAAGTGTTAAAACATACTAACTTAGTTTGTACAGTACAATCTACAAATTGGTCTTTATTATTAAATAACATGTATCTTTTTTTTTAATGATAGAAGATTCACTTCCAAAGAAAAATTAATTTGGATATTATGGCTAAAAATAGGTTTAAAATAGTTTTACTATTTTATGTTTCTTATTATTACTATTTTTTGTATCTTACCACTAAATTAACAGAATTTCTTTGAATCTTGATTCTGAGATGTTAAGTTGATTGAAGTGCAAAAATAACAAAGTCTTATATTTGTAAAATATAAAAGATTTTTGTTTTTTTTTTTTTTGTAATATATGATATATATGAATATTTAAATCTAGTTTAATGCAAGAATTTAATAATTAACACACTTGATGTAAATCACATTGATATATTTTATTTTTTTTAAAACAAAATTGATAAAAACATTACATTGCAATAATGTGTAAATACTTAATTAATTTTGAGTTGTACCTTTTTAAATACCAGAGGTGTAGTATATTTCTAAATGAAAGATAAAATACTTTTTTTATACGAATGTTTTACTAAAATATAAAAAGAAGTCAAAAATCATAAATAAATTTTATAAAGAGAATTCCAATCAAGCTTTTAGAGATGATTTATAAAAAATGATAAAATTGAAATTTTACACACTTGATTTGATGTACATGTCATAAATTATTAGTCAAACAAGTAGACATTGAATATCAGAGAGAAAAAAATTATGTAATAATTCTTCATTAAAATAAAGAGTGTTGATAGGTCCAAAACATATTTAGTGTCCATGATTAAGTTGGTACCCTGTATGTTACACATGTAAGAGTGACTCAAAGAAAGACATGATAGTTTAAATAACAAAGATAGTAATTGTTCAAAAATAAATAAATAAATAAAATAAAAAATAAATTGTTCACAATGTTTTAGTGTAGTGAGTGTCATTACTTGAGCTTAAGCTTGGATTTTGAGAAAGTGAAGAACAATGTAGAAGCCTTACTAATTCTGAATTCTTTCCTAAAACATATAATTGTCTATTTAAAATAGTAGTTTGATCAAAGTTCACAGCCTACTTATTATTGCTAAACTCAAGACAACAAATAAAACAAATCCAAACTTAATTATATAGATAATAATTTGGTAGAAAACATTCATCTACAAATATGGTGTTAGATAAAAGAATAAATGAAGGCTATTATATATATTTATATATATATATATATATATATATATACGAATTTGTTGAAATATTAGTAAAAAATTCTTTAAAAATCATAGATAATAGATAAATGAAAGTAGATTTTTTTTGTTTGTATTCCATTTTTTTATTAAAAAGATATCTACTTACTTTATAAATCTACAAATAAGGCAAGACATAGTAGAATAGACATAAAATTATTACAAACATCTTTATATGGAATTTTAATGTGGTTTTTAGCAAAAATAATCTAAGAGAAATTTAGCGTGATATCTAAGGAGGACCATTAGTGAAACTTAGTCAAAATCAAGTCCTATGACACAAAAAAACATCCATAGATAATGTGGATTTTTTTTGTTGATTAGAAAGTAGGATTAGAGAGGATACTTGAGAAGAGTTTTAAAAAAGATACATTTGCAAATTCTTAATTTGAAATGAACTTGTAAGAACTAATCAAAGTTAGAAGTTATTTTTGATAAAAATGTTATCTAACAATAAATTAGAAGCTATATTTTTGGCAATATTATAAACTTTGTAGTTAATCCATTGTTAAAATTTTGTGAATTTGTGCATATACTTGATTTGAAAATGTCTTGAATTTTAACATAGTTGATTGGTTAAATATGAAGCTATCAAGTTTTAAGTGTGTTAAAATATTGAAAATTAGTAGTTTGAAGATCAACAAATATATGAGCAATTTGTAAAGATCTACCACATAGATTGAGCCAAAACTGTGTGAGCTAATAACTAACATGACATGTAAGATCCACCCTACATTAAAATACAAACTAACTATAGACAAAAGAGAGCTTGGTGCTAGGAGTTTGACATCTAAATTACAAAGAGATATTAGGAGGTGTAATTAGTCTTTTTCTTAATTAGTTAATTTAATTCTTATCAAATATTGTGAACTTATTGACAACTAGCAAATTTAAAGGCATGATTTTTTATTTTTTCAAAATCAACAATTAATCAAAAAGTTACAAGATTTTGAAGTTATTTAACATATAGGATTTTGTCAAAATTTGATAAGATTTCTTCAAGGTTTACCTTGGACTTAATAAGATTTGATCAAGATTAATTTATAGCTTACCTAAGATTTTTTAGATTTTTTTTAAAGTTTGCTTAAAATTTACTTGAAATTTATTTAAGACTTATGTAAGATTTGTTTAGGTCTTTATTAAAATTTGTTAACAATTTCACTAAGTTGTTTATGATTGATTGGATTTGTATTTTAGAGTTGATAGAATTTAAAATTGATTGATTTGATACTTCTAAAAATATCAAGTTTGTAAAGGAAAGTATTCTATTCACCTTAGTTACAAAAAAAAAAAAAAAAAAAAAAAAAAAAACTTTAGGATTTAAATAAATCTCTTTCACAATGAAATGCCCAAATCATTCTCAAGCAAAAATTCACTTAATACAACAACAAAGTGGAAGTGAATTAGCAAAATCAAACAATATCCAATATGTGGCAATCCAGCATTGTAGAAGGTTATGACAAGGGTCATTCTAAACTTCAAAAATTAGATGAAGACTCTAATTAACACCAAACACTTGATAATAAATTGAACTTAGAACCATAAATCTGGACGGTTCCTGGAACATAGAACACTAATTCAGGGTCACCTTTTATTTGTATAATTTTAGTTGCAGCATAAAGTCAAGTATTCAGACCTTGTGTTTCTCCAGATCTTGCGTCTCCAACTCCAATCTCAAGCTATTTTCACATTCTGAGTAGGTGAGTGAACATCACATTCATGAAATCTTAGGACCAACCCAACGCCATAAACAAAAAAATTCCGGACAATACGTCCCTTGTACGCCAATGAATCTGACGACACCTCTGGTGTGTCAAGGCACACCCATCACCAACAACAAGGCTCATCGGAAATATCTATTACCTGGTAACCGAACAATGTAAGTTTCGGCAATCACTACAGTAGCGTCGAGCTCCGCTGCAGACCTTATTCGGCAAAAAACGAGTACTGTCCAAAGGAATGGTTCACATTGTCACGAACGAGATTTGACACATTCATCCACTCAGACACAATTCAATGCACACCTCCTGCGTAATCGACTCGAGAATTTGGATTAAATGAAACAAAAAGTAAAACAGAGTCCACCTACAATCCACTAATTCGCCAATTGTACTCTTTTCCAGGCACAATATCCATTCCTAACGTTAAGTTCACAGCTGCTGTGAAATGGGGGTATTTTCCTACTTGGGAAAATTCACAAAAATCTTCCAACTGTGATAGCAAGCCAAATAAAGTGGGCACTTACAATGACCCTCAACTATTCTAGAGGACTTGTAATATATATACAATCGATGCTCCAGAAGGGTTCAGGGTATTCATGCCTAAAAAATCAAGCAATAAATCAACCTCAAGTAAAGATACAACAAATCTCGATGACTAAATCCGGGTCTGTCCACAAACCAGTATAACACCAAAACCTTGAACTGGCGAATTTGAGCAAAAGATATTTTGTGTTCTTCTTCGCTACGACCACGCGTCAGATTACAATATACTACAGTTGAGACATACAGGATGTAATATGGGCAGATAGCTTCGACGAATCCTGTCACTTCGCAGCATACCAACTCTCAGCGTATTTGCCGTCCACAGCCAGCTCAACATCCAGAAAATTTTCACCCTCGAAAGGATACATCATGGATTGTATTACCAGTTCTTTGGCTTCTTTGGCAGACTCTGACGGCCCTTCGAGGATGACTTCGTCATGTACCTGCAGGTTTATACACTTCAAGTCATTCCCATGCAAAAATGTAATGAAAAAACGTTAACACATTAATGTGCCTCGAAAATTTAACCTTACTACCAATCTCGTTAAGTTTTCACTACGAAAGTTGACTACAATAACGGTCTTGTCTGTAGAAGCTCCTGTTCTAAAAAACTAAGAAAATCCACATGCAACCCTCTAAATCTCGACAAGGATACGGTATCAAATCCCTGACCTGTAGTAGGAGTTTCCAACCAAGTTCATGAAGCTTTGCATTCCGTTGTATCTCAAGCATAGCGCACATTGCGACGTCTGCCGCACTTCCCTGATGGAACCAAACACAAAACCAATCTAGCTGTTGAAATTTTACTGTACTTCAATTTCGATTTTCAAGAACTACATTATGCAGTGATACAGAAATACAAATATAAATTCATATACAGATATCAACGCAAATGTAGAAACAAACGTTAACCTACCTGAACGGGTGTATTGATAGCAGCGCGCTCCATATGAGACCGAACTAATGAGTTGGAGGAGTTTACATTAGGAAGATGGCGTGCCCTCCCTAACAATGTATGTACGCAGAGGGTTTCGTGAGCCTCCCGTTTCCGCTCCATTTGCCAAGCAAGCACTTCGGGTCTATCACTGTACCAAAGGTCCACTGTGGCCTTTGCATCAGCCAGATTTACCTTCCAATCCTTGGCAAGTCCCATGGCTGTTTTACCGTAAGCAATCGAGAAATTCAGCATCTTGGCTTTTCTTCTTTCTGATCCGAATACGTCCTACAGTACACACGCCAAACATTCATGCGAGTGATTCAGAATGAGCACCTGTGTTCAATATTTGACGAGGGTATCTAAGTGCTTGCAATTTTTACACTAAGTTCGATGTTTTGATTGTTTAGTTCTGCGATCAACAGCTATGGCTATAAACCGTGGCTCCCTTTGCTCAGTGCCATTTTTGCGCCATGGTCACTTTGTAAGTTTTAGGTACACAAAGACAATTTAAGATTTGAAGCTTGTTGGTGACTATGATAAATATGAAAGGAACGCATTCTTTTTAGGTTTCGTATTCTGGAGGATCGAGATGTTGACAAAATTTTGTGCTTTACAACTCAGGCTGAAAATGCCTTACTTTCAATAGTGGAGCAGGTGGTTCCCCTTGACCTTCCCATTCCAGCAGCACCCACGAACATGAGGATACATGTTCATCGCCGTCCTTGAATGAAAATCACCACCAGCTTTGAATGCTGCTTTCATGCTCTTGCAATCAGCTAAATGAGCAAGTAACCGTAACTCCAGCTAAGGCAGGGAAAAGCATAATTCAGTTTTAGTTGGTGTCGTCAAAGACAGCAATGGGATCAACTAATATTCCATTCAATTGTCTAGATTGTAAGAGCTAAAGATGAGAAATCAATTAGCTAGGCACTAATGGTGTAAAATCACACCTGCCCATAATCAGCCACAACAAGACTCTTTCCAGGAGCAGCAACAAAGGCTTGACGGATCCTATAACGATCTTTCTCAAGAGCTGGTTGATTCTGTAGCAGGAACAACACATCAGAGTACCTCCAGAATGCATTTAGAAAATCACCATAACCTTCGGTGGATAGCTGGTGTACAGTCACAACAATCTAACGACCAAATTAGAGTTTTAAAATCAGAATACACTAGCTTCTTAAAACTGACGACACAGTACTCACTAACCTGCAGACTTGGTCTTCTTGCAGACAACCGCCCAGTTTCAGTGTTGATGTTTAACGAACAATGCACCCGACTATCAGAGGCACTCTTAATATCATTGCCCTGCAAATTATCTTTCACGTCAAAATGGAAGAGTCTGGCGGGAAAAAAACTCTTAGAAGTATATACAAGCCGAGATCTATCAATGTAGCTGAAAGGTTACATTGTCTAACAGTATTCTATTCTATTAAGTGTACTTCATGTACCTTTAATTGGTGTTTTAGCATCATGATACATAAATAATATTCTGTTGCGAAGTAGATGTCAAGGATTACGACCTTTAGACAACACTTCAAGAGAAAGACATACGAGATCAGAACTGATGTAAAATGTTGAAATTAATGATTTCTTCGGTTCCAGTGAAGTCGAGACCAAAAAACAAAAACAAACAACCCATGTACCTGTAATGGCTCTATGAAGTTGGACAACAATGTGTTAATCGCAGCAACTTCACACAACGCAGCCAATGCCATACATGCCTCCTTGCCTACTCGACCTTCCCCAAAGGCCTTATAAGCCTTGCCATAAACAGACAAATCTTCTTCGAGTTCCGCTTCCACTCCAGCTGAGGTTAGTAAACCCTCAGATTCTTCGATATCCACAAGAACTCCTTCCTCAGAATCAGCTTCAAGGGCAGAATAGTCAATTGCAACTTTGCCTGCAAGTACCTTCGGTATAACAGACATCACAACTATTCAAAGGTGACCACAATAGATAAAACCATTACATAACGCTAATCCAACGGTAATCAGCAATTCCAAAAAACTTCACCAGAGGATACAAAGGATGACCGAAAACTAACGCTACAACTTTCACCTAATTGTTCGTACATTCATCAACACTAGAAATCATCAAAAAAGATGCAAGAAACGTCTTCTCACCTTAATTGCTGCACCGCCAACTGCTGGCCAGCCAGAAGACGTATAAGTTTCAACAGGTAATTTGATACCGAAATTTGCCAGCCCGGATATCACTATGGGTTTTGTCTTTTTGGCAACCTTTTTGCCCTCCTCAATAAACCCATCGGTGTTAGGTACACTGAAGACGCGCTCCATAGGCAGTACTTGATCTTTATCTTTCCTGAAATTACACGAATTCTCAATATCCTCACTCCTAACGTAATGAAGTCAAGCTAACTTTAATGCAATGACCATACCTCTTAAGCACGATTAGATTACATCAAGGAATGTGATGTCAAAACTCATTTGCAAGAATATCTAAATTATTTGACCTAAACACTTGAGATGTAACTGAAACACTCAAATTCACTACTCTCTTTTTTTAAGCAGCAGCCATGGGAAACAACCATAGGAAAACAATGGCAGCTACCTGTTCGCAGTGCCTCCATATAAAAACTGGCGAATCTGAGCATCACTACCAACATTCATTTGGGCAGCGTCAGCACAATATTTTGCAGCCCACTTCCGAAAGCGGCTAACTGATATTTCTTGTTGAGCCTTTGCAACTTTCTCAACAGTGGCAAGGTGATTACAATCCACAAGCATTCCATCAGCCTCCATTTGGACCAAAACTTCCCCAAATGGCCTCCAGTACTTCTCATAGAAGTCATACATAGATCCCTTTTTCTTCAAGTCTGCTACATTCCATGGAGTACTACTCAACTTTTGCTGAAGACTTAGAAAGAGACGCCATGTACATACTGCATCAAATGTAGAGTAGTATATCCAAGCATCTCGCAATTCCTCATCTCTTTGCAATTCGTGAACCGGCGGTATCGTCTTAATTTTACCAGGTGTACCATCTTTTTTCAAATTGGCTTTTCCAAATAACTCTTTCATGGACTTCTTCCCCGCTAACACAGACTCATCCACTTCAGTCGAATGCCTTATGTAACCATCCATCACTTTCTCATCTGCACTCAATACCTCAAGCGAATAGCCACCTTTGGCGCCTCTCCTTGCTGAATCATATAGACGAGCCAGATGTATAGTGTCTGCATGGAAACCTTGAGGGTGTATTCCATGTCTACCTAGTACATGTTTGTCAAAACTATAATTGTGCCAAACCTGCGCACACCAATCATACAGAATAAATATCTAATGCCAACTACCTCAAGTCCTGAATCTCCTAAAAACACAAAGTTTATCCTAAAGAGTCAGCCAAGGAGAACGCTATTAACCACAATTGCCTAGATTATTGATCAAATACAAGGATATCTTAAGGACTGCAAATGATGTTCATGTAGCTGAAACGTGAGAAAGAAGAGGAAATCAGGTCTAATCAGCAAAGCCTATGTATTATAGATTTGTACAACACAAACAACCAGCATGCAAAATACTTCAAGATCACCGAAATACAAGTCAAACGACTCTTTCCAAAGGAAAATTAGACAATCTGATTGTTGTGTAGAATCCGAGTCTCATTCTGCTTCAAACCAACAGGAAAGCGCTAATCAACTCATTACTTTTACATTTTGTAATCTGCGATGTTACTTTATCACTCGCAGTCCATACTACATAAGCGAAGTGCAGGTAGCAGTAGGACCTACCTTTTTGATGGAGGGACTCTCAAAATAACGCTTAAAGACTTTCAAAACATCCTCACCACCATCTAGCACATCGATCCAAAGACGGTTCTTGCCATCTCCAAAATCCGCGGTAGGTCCACAATAGATACTGAAACATGTGATTCGCCCGTGTCCGACTGGACTCTCGTTTTTCACATCTATTTCTGTAACCTGGAGCATCAAATCACTGAGTTTACAATCTCGATTGACGGTACTTAACAAGAAAAAGAAGTACTAGAGCTGGTGTAGGAAGATTGTGACGACACATGAGAGAACAGTCAATTCTAAATCAAAGGCCCAGCGGAGACCAACCGTCAAATAGCAGACGTAATCAATTACGCAAGGGGATTGGGGTAAAAACAAAACCAGCTCAACATGACCAACAAAAACGAGACACTAAAACAATATGAAATCATTCCAGAATTGGTAAAAGCACACCTCGGTATCGCAAGCATGCACCACATCCTTGTACTTGCTCATCAGATGCTCAACAACCATCGAAGCCTTTTCAACACTATCAACGACCATAACAAGGTCATTGGAAAATGTCTGTCGTTCCTCGGGCTGCTCCGTGCTGGGAGATTCTTCTGAAGGCATTGCCGGAACAGGCACATCATCTCTGACATTTACTTCAACCAAATCCTTCTGTTCAAGTTGTACGGGGACAAGTTTCTTCCTCCCCTTAGTTTTGGGCTTTCTTTCACCAGAGATACCATCGGCACTAGCTTTCTTGAGAGTGCTTCGAGCCTTCTCAACTTTGCAACCCAAAATTCGATCAGCACGACGCCTTAATTGATTTTCCTCAATTACTTGTTCTGCTGAATTAGGAGGTTCTGACATTACCTTGGGTTCATATTCAATCGACTTCAGAGGCTCTGACACATTTTGACGCTCTCTCACAACCGCCGAATCGAACACCTCCAACTTGGTCTCATGTGTACTATTCGAATTGTCATCTGTATCCACCGCTGTGAAAGAGGACGAATAACCTTTCACAAACTCGACCTCAGGGAATGA
This sequence comes from Physcomitrium patens, assembly GCF_059467195.1. NCBI lineage: Eukaryota > Viridiplantae > Streptophyta > Bryopsida > Funariales > Funariaceae > Physcomitrium > Physcomitrium patens. The sequence continues at coordinate 13,687,894 of NC_143419.1, read as the reverse complement.
TGCTCCTGTCTTTAATCCAGATGCACTTGCTGGCTTCGCTAGCACTAATATTCCCAACTTTTGAGCAGCCCTTTCCCATGCTTCCCCAAGACCAGAGTCCACAGCCTTCGAACTCTCTCCAAATGCTCCCACACCCACATCCGGCGTAGGTTTGGATGCCAATAAGGGCGAACCCTGACTTTGAGCATGTATCTTACCGACACGTCGAGCGTACTGAGGAGGGGCAGACCCATTGGTTGAATGAAGTTCTGTCTTAGATACGGCCTTAAGAGCAACTTTCACAGTCCTCAAAACGGAGGGCACAAAATTAGTAGGTGTTGAAGTGAACTGGACTGAGGTATTATGTTGTGCCTGGAGTGATGTGCCTGTTCTGAAGTGCCTGATCTGAAGTGCTGTGTTGATTGTACTTGGTAATTGAACTTGATCCTTTGTGTATTGCGCACTTATTACTGAACTCAGTCGCATTGCTGAAAGAGTTCCGACCCTCGCAGTGTACGGGTTGCTGTTGGGTCTCGAGACGAATTCCTCTGTTACGGGACTTCTCCAAGCACGAGAAAATTGAACATCTGCATGACTAGAAATTAAATAATGTGAACGGGAATAAGGAAGAGAAAATTTGTTATTCGCTAACCCTGTAAAGTCGCCGATTTTGCACGCCGTTAGGACCTGTTCCATTAACTCAGGATCAGCGTCTCGAAGTAGTCCCCCTGAGCAGCCACACAGTCATAAGTGGCTGCCAGAATTCATAAATGGTGTTGCTCAAAAAACTGATACACCTTCAAATATTACCAAACTAAACGTCTACGTGCCTATAATTTGACAAGTGTCCAAATACGAATTGCCGATGTAGAAAGACCATAAGCGATGTGTTGTCTTTCTGCATACTGCAGCAGAACTGCTCACCTATAAAATTGAGTTCTCGTCTCCTTCTATCCCGCTCATTAGGAGGCAGTGACTGTCCTCAAAAATAAAACAAATCCAAACTTAATTATAAAAAATAATTCATAAAAATAATTCATAATAATAAAAATAATTCATAAAAATAATTCATAAAAATATTTCATAATGATTATTATAACATTATAATAATAATAATAATAATAATGATTATTATTATTATTATTATTATTATAATATTTTTAATCAAACTCAAAACTTAAGGCATCCCAATATATATATATATATATATATATATTTGTGGAAAAAAACTAAATAAAAAAAATTCAAAAAATAAAAGTTCTATTTTTTGTATTTTATTCATTTCAGAAATATGGTTACCATCATAAATGCCATATTTTAAAACAATTAAACAAAAACGATATGTTTGAATCAACCAAAACTATAAATATAAGATCTTAAATTTTAGCTAGTTATTACTCAGATATAAATATCCAAGTTTGACTAGGTATGTGTACCGCCTGTTGCTATGTTATGAAACAATAAATAAATAAATAAATAAATAAATATATATATATATATATATATATATATATTACAATATGTTTTGAGAATGATAAAAGTATATAATAGAGAGTTTTTTTTTTTTTTTTTTTTTTTTTTTTTTTTTTTCAAAATATTAAGGAATCTAAAATACACTACTGAAAGAATGCCATAAATGAAGAATTAGTTAATTCAAATGATTTGCAATTGAATACTTGTATCAATAGTTCCCTTGTGGTAAACTTTTTCAGTGAAAAGATAAATTTGAGACTCTTTTGCACCATATGTACATGTATATTTATTTTCTCCGTTAGCTTAACATGTATATGATTATTAACTCATATATGTCTCAGAAAATATGTAAGAAAAAATATCAATAAAGTAACAGAAATTAACTTGAAATGTTTTGAAAAATTCAATAATTATTGTAAAAGAATAAAAAGGTAAAAAAACTATAAACTATAAATTATAAATTTTAATCAATCATCAACTAAAAAAAGAAAAGATACAAAAGACAGAAGGTACAAAAAAAAGATACTGGTGATAGTTTCAATTCTTCCTAGTTTGAAGTAACACTTTTTCCTTAAAATAATAATGTATACTTGAATTGAATATTATTTCAAATATATTTGGTGATATTTAAAGAATCATTAATTTTTTAAAAATAATGTTTTAAATCTATAGTTAAAATTATCTATCAATGTACAATATTTCTTATTTTTAATTATATAATTTGATTATAAGAAGGAATGTGTAAGACTAAAAACATTGTACATAGAATAATTAATTTTAATACGTTCTTACTTTGAAGTAGTTTCATTTAATGTATGTTTATTTCTTAAATTTTTAAAATATATTTTTTAAAAGACCTGTTTATTAAAATTATAAATTTTAAAATTATTTAGAATTTCATATGATCTTATTATATTGGTTCAAAACCTATTAAATTAAAAGGACCACTAGATAGATACTCTTCTTTCATTACATAGACATCTTCTTCATTTCTTCTTGCTATATTAATAATGTACTATTACTACAAGTTTGTTAATAAGCTAGACACTAATGAAGTTGAAATTTAAAAAAAAAAAAAAAAAAAAAAAAAAATCAATTTACAACATATGAATATCAATGATACAAATGTTAAACAAAGCAAATAAGTAAATAGAAGTGTCTACATAGCAATTTGGCTAAGAAGACATTCATCTTTTATTGTATATTTTATATGTTTTAATTAGATAAAATATTGCTAATGTTCTTACATTAAAGATTGTTTTTTTTTTTTTTTTTTTTTCTATTTTTATACTTTCATCCTTATTAGTATACAACTTATTAAAAACTTATAGTAGTAGTATATTGTTGATTTTGCACAAGGGATATTTGCATAGTAAAATAGTGGAGGTATCTACCTAGTGGTTTTGTTAAATTAATTTTATTAAAAAAATACTTTGTTGATACAAAATAGATATATGTTTATAGAATATTGGCTAAAATAATAATTAAAACTATTACTCATCAAATTATTTTTATTTTTTAGTATGAATTTGATTTTTGATTTATTTTTTGTATATAAGATATAGTATTATTTGTATGTTATTTTTAAATTAAAAGTTGTTTACTTAATAAAATTTATTTTGATGTTCATATTAGAATTTGTATATTATGATTTGATTTTTATTAAACTATTATCTTTATATTTTATATAGTATAATAAATATATCAAATTTTATCTTTAAGAGGATTTTTTTTTAATTCTATTTTAAAATTGAAAATTTTAATTTACATTTTCAATTGTATTTTTTTTTTCAAATAAAAAAAAAATTGAACATGAACACAACTTCTTATATAGTGGCTTCATTGCATAATGCAATTAATGTTGTTTCTATAAATACAATACTATTGAATGTAGCATACTTTACCAAATGGCCAAGAAATGTATCACTTATTAGGAATAAAAATAATCTACTTCAACATGTAATTCTAACTTTATCATTATCAGCAATAATTTAGCATTTAGTCCTAATGGCACACCAATGATTCCAAATCAAAGAAAAAACAATTTTTTTGACAACCAACATATACAAGCTTTGCTTAAAAACTAGTATAATATATTTTCTAAGACTAACTAATGTCTTTGATACATGAAAGAGCCATTGGGTACCACACAACATATATACATTATTCTTTTTGGATGATGCTCTATTAGAAATTTCAATGACAAGGTAAAGAATTTTTAGCCATAATAGTTCCAACAATTATCATAAAAAGTAATAATGGTGCTTATATAATACTACTCTCAATATATGTCGCTTTTCCTCTCATTACCTTCTATCTTATGCAATATTAAAATACACTACATAATTATTAATTACATTAATTTCAATAATATAGTGTTCTCCCTAAAAATTGAACACAATTACAATTGATATATAATATTCAAATTCATATACAAATGAATCTCTACACTACAACTTTTAGATGCAATGGCATAAGAAATTGAAGATTAAAGGCATTGCTTCTTCATTGACACCACTTCTCTACATGACCTACTATTCAATTTAATCACTTCAATGGTAATTTCAAAAATCCACATTCAACCAACTAATTTGTATACTAGTGAAGGATCTATTCACACCTTGGAAGCAACCTCATATAAATAATAGAAGCATTAATTCTTGCTTCTTTGAATCTTTAATGTTTGGACTATAAACAAGTTGGCGTCCAAAATCATTGTAAGATCAAGAATTTTTTTGTAAGAACTATATCAAGGTTCACTGTTCTTTTAATCCAAGAACATAAATTTTTAATATTTGAATGTTGATAAAAAAAATACAAAAATTGGATTTCTTCCATGGTACTATTCTCTAAAATCAGGCTTGGTATTCAGCAATAAGGAATTCTTTCACAAGAAGAATCAATAAATTACTCTCTAAATAATTGGTTGCACAAGCAAGTCATCATGAAATTATAGATTTCAAAAAAATACAATATCTCACCTTTCAACTTTCATGTATCCTCAAATTAGGAATAATAAACATATATAAGTACAAAAATACATGTAACTAAGCTAATTTCTAAAAAAAGATCAAATGATATCTACTTTTTTTTTATATATTATATCATGGCAAGAGATTTTAATTATTTGAAGCAAGTAAATAACAAGCATGGTAATACAACTATAATTAATCATGGCCAAAATAAGATCATTATTTGAAACAATCTCATTCTACATCTAAAGCTATAATATTGCTTTCACAATGGTCACTTTAAAAAAGCATGATAAAAATTATTTATGCAAAATAATAGTCATAAAATACTTTATATTATCTACTCTCAACTTAATCAAATCTGCCTTCTAAGTGAGATCTAACACCTTAGCAATCTCATGAAAATATAGCCCTTTATATCACACATTCTTCACTATGTACCTATCTTTGTCAAGATCCACATAGACATACCTCTGTCACCAAAATCACCGTATTTTAATACGAATATAGTCAAAAAAATCAAAGATTAAGTGTTATTAATAAATGCATGGCAATTTATCATCATAGAATTTACCAAACAAAATTAAAACACTTGCATTGCAATTACAATCAAGGTAATCAAATAGACTAACAATTGTAAATCAAATATAAGAAGAGAGAACAAAACACAAATTTAAAAATCAATATATTAATAGCTACAAAGCTAAGGTGGTCCTTAAAAACCATTGGATGATATAAAGGTACATGATAAATTAGATGAAGTCCAAATAAACCTACAATTCATCCAAAAAGCCAAAATAGAATTTAAATATAATAAAAAACTAGCAAACTAAACAAAGGTAGAAGATTGATATAGGAAAGAATTATTTGAATTTTAGAATAGCCTCCAAAAATCAACAATTTTCAAAGCCTTTACCAACAATAGCTAAATTCTTATAGATTCAATCAAAATGACTGTGTATATTGATAACTATTATTCTTAATTCTATTTTTTAAACCTAGCAATAGATAGAAATTAATTAGTGCAATAGAAATATCTTTGCAATGTCCTACAGAAGTGTTGAAGCTCAAAATCAACACATTATTTGACTACTATAACTTTTGGAGTTGTAAGAGACTATTAAAACTATACTTATTAGCTATGTAAGGAGGCCTAATGTAGTTGCAACTAAACTCTACTATAAATTCTTCTCCAAGACCTCAAAAAACCTCTTCAAATTATTTTAGGAATTAAATATATTACATTACATTAATCAAGAATTGGACATGAGCCAAATTGTGTTCATATTCAAATCCAACAACCTTATCTTTATCACAAATTTCTAATCTATCTTATTTTTAGATTATATATATAAAATCTATGCCAAATTATTTGCTATCTATCTTTAAGAAATTTTCTTATTATAGATTCAAAAATCTAAATTACTTTTATTTCTAAATCAATCTATTTTTAATAATAAATTTATAGCCTATGAGACAATGCATTGAGCCAAACAAAGCCAATATGAACTTATTTTATCATTATTGAACTTTGAAAACATCTATGACCAAATAAGTTAGTTCTTTCTCAAAGCCACCTTATTCTATATAGACTTCAATTGATACTGGATTAAAATTATCATAACCTTAGATATCCAAGCATCCTTTGTAGTAGACTTAAACGGTTGACTTGACTCAACTTTTGCATTAGAGTACTTTATAAGGTATAATTGCTCATTAATATATTACTTGTACTTACTTTTGAGGAATTTTCTTAGCCATATACTTAACAATTGGAGCCAAAATATATAAGATCTAATCTTATTCAATGACACAATAATTACCAATATTAGCTAAATTCTTGATAACTTAGCTTTCTATCTATATGGAATATAAAAAAAATAAATTGTACTATAAATGTACTTGATACCTTTTGCCTATTCTTTGGGATAAAACTCAACTATCAATTTTTTTTGATATTTGGTGTACCAAGTCAAGACAAACTTGGCTCTAGCACAAAAATTTGAGCATTAAATGACTTTGTCTAAGAAATAATATCATATATATATATATATATATATATATATATATATTTTTGTCTCAATACTAAAGATTTGAATAACTAAGTTATGTTAATGCTTATACATGCACTCACAACCTAAGAATCCAAATTCATCTCACTTGCATGCAAAATCATGATAATTAATCAAGTCTTCTTCACAACTATTTTGTACATATGTTCCTACTCCTACATGAATGGTGTGACATTTAAAAAAATCTAAGCAATCATTTGCAACTACATCTAAAAAGCTAAATCTGATAATAATACTCAAGCTAAGGTAGCATGGTTGATAATCATCTAAGTGGTCATACACAGAGACACAAAACTATTTGATTTAACCACACAAACTTCAATTTTCTTATTGAAACTAATAATATAAATTCTACAATAAAGCTATGAATCTTAAAAAGTCCTTGAATGTCACAACATCTCTAAAATCAAAATTACTAGGGCTAAAATATGGCTGCCAAACCTACACTAACTCATAAAAATAAGACAACTTCCTAAAAATAACTCTTCTTTATGGAAAATAATTTTTTATACATAAGCACAAATCAAACTTAGATTGCAACAAAAATAACCTTAATAAAATTAAAAAATACTTTGTAAACAGCTATTTGGCAACTTTCTTGTCAAAAACAATTGAAAAATGGAGCGATATATACATTGGGCATTACAATATGGAACATGAAGACTTAACCAAGTATTCCACATAAAAAACTTCTATAATCTAAATATCCAAGGTTGGCTCTTAAGAAATATTTTAGAATATAAAATTAAGTTATAGAATATTCACTTATAGTGCAACAAAATAATAAATAATATTTCATGAATCTCAATGATCATTTTTTCTTGTAGGTCATATGAATGAATCACAATGATAAATATAAGTCTTATCAATATTATACATGACATTCTATAAAGAAAGTAAAAAGCACATTACTATAATCTTGCTAATACAAAAGAACTTGTACAAACATTGAATTGTACTATTCAAATTCCTTCTGGAATCCTCAAATATGTTCATGAAATTTTGACCACTTTTGCATGCAATACTACACTTGCCAAAAATCCTGCCACTTCATCTATTCTACAATAAGTCTAATATTTTAATATTCCACCTATACTTCATCTATCCAGAGATTTTATTGACTAAACTTGGAAATCCATAGGCACCATTAATAGTGGCAATTTCTTCACTTATATTTTAAAATTTAATTATTATATAGGATTAACTAAGAAATTTAGCAATATACAAGCTATATAATACCTCCATGATATGAAATAAAATTCCATAGAAAATCCCAACTTCCTTCACAATGTATAGTATCTAAGGTTTCCACAAAAGATAGCTTTAATCTACTAGCTTACATTAGCAAAATATCTTTCAATAGACCATTGGAGACAATATGTCAGATTATATAACCAATACTAAATTTATAACAACTCTATCACTAAAACTATGAAATGTGTGCTCATGGCATGTATGAACTTTACAAGAGTACAGAAATACTTCTATATATTATACATTAATGCATGCCTCATTGATTTTTATACTACATGAATATGTATGTTATTTGGTCCTTATTATGTGATATGGTATTGGATGCCAAATCCCATTGGATATATGTAGTTTAGTTTAATTAGTGGTTTTTCATCCATTGAAGAATTTTTTATCATTTGATTTTGTTTATGTCAATTAAGATTTGAATACCTGAGTAGAAATTAGGATTTGAATTTTTATCAATTGACATTTTGAATTCTTGTCAAATGAAGTCTTTTGAATAATTTTGAGAGTGAAAGAATTTATTATAAAGATTTGCTTGGTTATGGTGTTTTAGCCATTTTAGTAAAGTTTTAGGATTTTTCTTATTTTTACACTTGTATTCTTAGATTCCACCTTTGTGATATAAGAGATAGCTTGATTTTATTTAGTATAGATTTTTAATCTTTTACTTAATAAAAATCTCTCTTTTTCTTCAATTTATAGTATAAAAAGTTAAAATGAAGTAGATTATACATATATATATATATATAAAATTTAGATTTTTTTTGCTAGGTGTCAAAACCTAGTTGGATTGTACTATTGAATTCTTGTATACAACTATATTAGTCATCACAAATACTTTGCAGTATAGGATACTAGAGTGAAATTATATTAGATTGCATCATTGAAAAGAGTGCATCAAGATAAGGTTGTAATGTTGCATGAGAGGGTCGCAAAAGAGACATAGTTATAATATGGAATTATAATTTGTACAAGTCACTAATTTAGGTCACAAAGCTTGATTACAAAAAATAGTACAAGGCAAGGAGCAAGGCAAAGCTACAAGGGTACAATGTTGATTATTTTATTTTTTGGAAGGTTTATTGGGAGACTTGTTTTGATTATAATAAGGTGCTATATTCTTTGTTTTTGGCATTAGAAGTAACATTGGAATTGTTTTGAGGTACTTTATACTATATAATGTGATGCAAGAGCTTAGTACAAGTTTAAGAAATATATCAAGGATCCGTGGTAGTATACAACAATTCAAATTATCAACATACAATCAAATGTCCAAGGTAATAGATTCTACACAATCATAGATCCATGATGTATAGATTCTCTATAATCATAGGTACATGTTTTATAGGTTTTTTATGATCATAAGACTATGGCAATAGGATTTGTAGTCATAGCACCACAATGATAAATCTATGGTCATAGGCCTCATAATATGCTTATAGGATATTTAAAAAAAAAAAACAAATTATCTAAAATTCTTAAGTATCTTATTTGGAAGCTCACTCCAAGTACATATGGAGTCCAAATTTGATTATTTTTTGATCAATTTTATGTAAAAGAGATTCAAGAAGTTCATGGTCTATTCAATTTTTAGAGTGGAGGTCATTAGAGCATTGAAGTGGCATTTATTGAACCTTGGTTGCTTTTTAAGTAAATTTTTGATTTTCTTTCACTTCTCCATATTTCATTTTATTGAAATTATCTTTTATTGTCATAAGTTCTATAATTTTTGACCATTAACTATAGGCAAATTCTAATTGCTTTGATTCACCTTAATTTTTGCTTATGTTTTATCAATGTATATTTTTGGATTTCATTTTTGGTACCTTTTCATAATTGCAAGTATTATTTTTTAAGATTTTTTGTGGTTATTTTATTTTCGATTTGTACTTATTTGTGTTGATAGGTGTATTATAAGGATGAAGTTGAGTTGATGGCCAACGAGTTATTTATGTTTATAGATATTATGGAATTATAACAATCTGAAAGTGATAGTTGATGAATTACAAAGCTTAATGATTTTGCAAATATAAGTTGCCCTTTTAGCCTTTAGATAGTTGCAAGTACCTAAGTAGTCCTTTTATGGTACATATTAAGAGTCAATATTATCAATTATTAAGGACTTTAAGCCAAAGATAGATACTAACAAGGCTTTTCAGCCTATTTAAATGTTAGATACTACTTGGAGGCTTTAGGTCCCAAGGATGGACACATTTTACAACATAGAAGATGACAACGTAATAAAAGATGGAGTGAGGAATACTTATTTGAATTATTTAAAGTAGAGCATTATTGGAAGGCATACATAGAATTTATTTTAGCTCTTAAAGATGATACTATCTCAAGTTTCATACCTATAGCAAAGAAAGAAGATCCACTCCAAAGAAAAGGTGGTATATCTTCAAAAAATAGCAAAAAAAAGAAGAATAGCTACTTCTTTAAACAAAATTCCAATTACTTTGTCTTGCATGGCTTAAGCAATGAAGGTAGATTTATTTGCAATAAACGAGAAACCATCATTTGAACTTCTCCAAATATTTATTTTACAATATAAATATAGAGATTTTAGGCATGATCAGATGCAATGCATTCAAAACTTCTGTTGTAAAAAAGAAGATATTTTACATATTATATATACTTATTTAGCTTGATTTGTAAAAAAATTAGAGGATGTATTTGCTAACATCCAACTTTTTAAGTTTTTCTTATTTAAGTTTGATAGAAGACTCTTAAATTAAGACACACCAAGAATTATTCTCATTTATGATTGAAGGCAATATTGGCACAAGCATTTATTTAAGTTGAAAAATGTGATAAGATACTTTGTTAATATGATGCTATTAACATAGTAGCTTGGATGATGGATGTGTCTAAGTCGAAGAAGATGGCAACTGTCATAAGTAGCTTGGCAAAAATTCAACCTAAAAAGACTATACATTTTTGGAGGTGTAGTGAATTTAATCAAACCAAGAATGATCTCAATTTTTTCAAAAAAAAAAAAAAAAAAAAAAAAAAAAACCTTACATATAAAGTATTTTAAGCTAAAAGTTGAACTGGCTAAAATAAAAGATAAATCTAAAAAGAAGCAATTAAAGTGTACACATTGTAATAAGCTTAATCACAATAAAGATAATTGCTTCATATTACATCTACACAAATAGTGTCATGTAGTAATATGAATATATGGTAAAAATAAAAACATGGATGTTGTTATAGAAGAGTCTAATAAGAAGATTTAGTTGAAAAATAAGGATAAATGATAGGAAAGTAATAAAAGTTATAATCTTAATGTTGCCTTTCAAAAAAAGAGCTTCTATTTGCTTTGTAACAGCATAAATAGCTCAAATCAAAATAATTGAGATAAGTAATTAATATAGACATGTTTAATAAACCTCAAGAGACAAAACTACTTACCTATAATGACTCTTTGATTCTTTGAGAGACTAAAGATTGGAATTTGAGAGAAAACTTGTAAAAAAAATAATTGGGCATTGGTTTTATATCAATTGAGTTAATATTCAAATTTTGAAAGATTTTCTGAATTAATAATGTTCTTAATTGGATTAATTTTTTTTAAAATAAAATTATATTTACAAAATTGAAAGTCTTTTGAGTTCTATAATGTGTATACAATTGAATTTTGGATAGTGTATTGGTATTTCATTGTTAGTATTTGTAAAAATTTAGAAGTCAATTAAACAATCAAATCAAAGTATGTGAAGGTTTTTATGGATTGAGGTCTTAGAAATTGGAATTTTAAGGTCAATAAGTATTTTTAAGATCTTTAGCAATCTATAAATTGGATTGAAGTAAATTTTTTTGTAGAGACTAGACGTGATTTTCAATAGTTTAGATGAATTTTGGAAGCAATTTAATGTTTCAAAAAGGAAATATTAGCACTAGAAGTTCAACATTTAGATTAAAATAAGAAGCCAACCAATACTTAGGGAGAATATAGGATTGATCTTCTATTTGGTAAATTTGATCTTCTTCAAATTTTGTGTTTTTATTGCCAACTTAGTTATTGAAAGGTATATAAATTCTTAAATAAGATCAATGGTATAATCAATAGATATTGAGGTTCTAAATTAGCTTAGGATTAAGTTAATTTGATTAAAATTTGATTTAGGATTTAAGAATTACTTAGGATTAAAGATTTGTTTGAAATTTAGGATTGTTTATGATTTAATGAAGATTTAATTTAAGATTTAATTAAGAAATATTAGAATTTTAATTAGAATTAAATTAATTTTTGATTGAAATTTATTTAAGATATATTTAGGATTTTATTTTGATACTTTAATTGAATTTTTTTAGGATTTCTTCATACTTCTTTTGTAATTTTTTAAAGATTTTGATTGGATTTGATTAAAGCTTGATTAACACTGTTAAGATTTAATTGGAGTTATTTAGAATTCTATTAGAACTAAAATCTTATTGTTGTAATTTTTCCTCTACCTTTCTTTAGCCAAGTACTTAGTGCATTCTCAAAGAAGGCTTTACATAATATAACAATGACTTGCTTCAAATAAAATAAAGATCTTAGAAGCTAAAATTGCTAAGCTAAAAAAGAGGGTTAATAGTATAGCTTCATTAAGCCAAATCATTGGATGTCGTGTGACTTCTAAAAGTAGAACAAATTCTTCTTTTCCAAAAACTTATATGTTTAATGCATCGAGATAAATGGTAGTTGGAGGTGCCACAAAAGCCCAAACAATTACTAGGAATATAGTATCTATAACAAGTGAAGTACTAGAACCTTTGTTAGGCCATCTAAGTAATCATGTAGATCCTAATACTCATGTATGATTGCCTTTATTTTTTCTCCTTACGGATGTTAATTCTTTACTAAAGCCTTTATTTCAACTTTAATATAAGATAAAAATACTAGTATTAAAAATATGATACATACTTTGGCTTACAAAATATTGGATATGTCTATATTTTCTAGTATTGACTTATTGGATTTAAAATTTAAAGTATCAAGGATCTCTCAATTGGTTGATAAAATGTTGGAAGGCAAAGTGCTTATGCCATCATTACATGGAGCTCAAGCAGTCACAAAGCCTTCAATACAAGAAAATTTAGTTAAGTTACAAACAAAACTTGCAACTAAAGCTATTACTATATTTGATGATAGTCACTTAAAGGCCACAAATATAAATCCTTCAAGTAAGGTACCATTGGCTATAGAGATAACATTTTTATTTGATTTTGTAGCTAGATTTGCTCAAAAACGTCAAAATTTACATCCAAGAGTTGTACAATTAGTTAACGATAATAACATGCTGATTCTTAGCTATACTAGTAGCAATAGCACTTATGCTATATTTTTGGATATTATATTGGATTTTAATGTGTAATTAATTATGATTAATAAGCAGCTTATTCAAAAATTAGGTCTTACTCCTACAGACTTGAAACCTTATTTTTTTGCCATTGTTATTTAAATAAAGGGTATAAAATGAATTACTAGTTACACTAAGCAATCTTTGAAATTAATATTTTGCATTAAATTTGATTCACTTTATTCACACTTATTTCTAAAGTATACAATAACTAATGCCACCAACTATGCTATTTTAGTAGGTCAATAGGTTTTTTTCTCTATTTGATTTTGGCCTAGATAATTGGATTGAAGAAACATGGATTTGATTGAGATGGTCTACTACTGATGAAAGAAAAGAATTAATTTTAATCATATTTGCAGCCAGTGGTATGATTATATCAATTGAAACCGTATTTAATTGTAGTGCATTAGCATTTGATTTACCTTATGGAGCAATTCTATTAGAAAAAAACATTAGCGTTTATATTCCATTCTATAGGACCAACTAATCCACCATCTTTAAAAATTCATACAAAAGATAGAAAAAGATCTATCTCCTTTTTAAAAAACATGTGCAATTTTTTTTTTCAATATAAAGAGATTGTATCTTTATTGAATATATTGAAGATACCAAAATATTTTTTCATACCTATCTTTGTTCAACCTATTTATTAGCATCCACTAAATGAAGGTATTATCCTTATAGATTTTTTTGCATGTATTGGTACAAGTTTGGCAGTAGTATTGAAAGGTAGACTTATTGTTTGATGGTACATTCACATAGATACTGAAACTATACATAATTGAGCAATCCAACACCATTTCTAAAGATTATTGGTTATGTATTTCAAAAAACTAAAACTTCTTATTATTATTGGTTATTTTAGCTAAGTCCCTCATAATGTTACCTTCATTAAAGATGAAGATTTGAAGAGATTATGCCACATAGACTTATTAATTTTTGGATAGCTTTATCAAAGTCATTCACATGTAAGAATATGTCATAGGTTAAACAATCCTTGATCTAGTTTATTTACAAATTTAATGTGACTTATATAATGATAGTTCATACATCAAATTATACCACTTGGATATATTTTTGAAAATGTACCATCATTGAATAACATTCAAATATAAGTATTGAAGTTTTATCAATATATTGATAAAATCCTTGGTCTTTCAACTTTTGTAAATGTTGTGGCTTTAGGCTCTTATGTCCATTGACCTTGTTTGATTTGGACCAACTTGGTATTGTTTTACATGCTTATAAAAATACTTTCTAGAATTAAATGACCTCTAGGATTCTATAATGATGATATCTTGAATGATAACCAAATTTCTAAAATTGTCTTTAATGAACCTTCTTTTGCCTTAGTTAATAAGATGGAGGCACCTTGTGGCATATTTCCTACATTTGTGACATTTCTACTATCATTTGTATTTTAAGCATATGGTCTTGATATAGTTTGGGATGTCAATTTACAAACCCATGAAAAAACTAATGCCAATGAAAGGAAGCATGCTATGGACTTTTTAATTGGTACCATAGCTACTAATGATCTTATTGAAAGAAAAATTTGTTTTTTTCTCTTGGCAAGCTATGGATTTCAATACTTAATTATGAATTTTTTGCATATGCCTTACTGTTCAAAAATATTTTTATGACCACATTAGTATTTTGAAGTCAAAAAATAATAGTTAGAAGGCAATAGATGCTAAACTTACTAAGATTGAAGAATCTGAGTCATTTCTTTGCTTATAGAGGTATACAATTCTCTTAAATAATTAATTGTATACCTCTCTTATGGATTTTTTTTTATGGATTTTTTTTTTAAAAGATACTCTATGTTCTAAAAATATTTCTAATTCACAAAAACATTGTAAAAATGGAGCCCTTCATTTGGTTAAAAGTAAGCATGTTGAGGGTAGAGGAGATGTTTCTTCAATAGATTAGTAGTTAAAGGCCTTATTAATGTCAAAACACAAATGATACAAGCTTTTATTTACTCATATTACATTTATTTTGTCTTTAGTCTTAAAGATCTTAAAGGTTATAAAGGAAAATCTATTCACATCCAATTGAAAGATGATCATCTAATCTTTTGACAATCTAATAAATTTAGAGCCTCAAAGAAAGTGGATGTCTAAAATTGTGATCAAGAATTATTAGCTATACGCTTGATTGAGCTTCCTAATGGTGAGAATGTTTGTATTATAATCATGTCTTTGAAGAAAGGTGTTTTTGGCAATAAAACAAAGAAGCAGATATGTGGAGACTACCATCCAATTAATCATAAGACTACATGTAATTGATATCCAATACAAATGTTAGTAGAAATATTTGATGCAGTAGGATTCTTTTAAGTATCCAACACTTTGGATTTAAGATCCAATTATTACCAATTACCATTATTTGTTGAAAATCAAGTGAAGAAAATATTTTGAAGGAGTAATTAAGATGACAAAGATCAATTCTATTAATAAAATTTCTTTCTATTTGATCTTAAGAATGCACTAGTTAAGTTTCAATATGTGATGGACAAAGTTTTATCTAGCTTGTTATTTATTAGATGCTACATTTATAATGTTATCATTTTTAGTAGCACCTTATAAGATTATGAGAGATATTTATGAATAATGTTTGAACAATTATCGCAATAGAAATTGTGTTTGCATCATAAAAATTATAAATTCGTTTATGAATATTTATCATACTTAGCTCATATGATTATCCCACGAGGTCTTAGCATATAATAAGCAAAGATAGATGTCTTGTGAAAAATCCTGATACTAAGTATTGTTTTATAAATTTGGAATTTTTTAGGATTTGCAAACTATTATCAAAGATTTGTTAAAACCTTAAGCATCATTCCTAAGCCTTTAACTATTCCAACAGATAAAGATCAACCATAGACTTGCAATTATAAGCAACAACATACATTCAATACATTGAAGCAAAAGTTGGATTCAATTTTAGTGCTTCGATGTTCAAATGCCAATAAACCTCTCTAGCTACATACAAATTGGATTGCAATAGGATTTAGAGCAATCTTAATATAAAAAGATGATATAAAATAGAAATATGTCATTGCATTTTCTTTTAGAAGTAATAACATTATAGAGTCAAATTACTCATCTTATAAATGAGAAGCTTTTGCAATAGTTTAGGCCATTATTTATTTAGTATATAAAAAACTTTTTTAATATGCCAAGTATATGAAGAACTTGAGCATTTTAAAATGCATAGGATACATTCTATATTGCATAATTAATATTGGCGGAATAGTATATATCCATAAGTAGCTACATATGTTTCTCAATACAAAGTATGTGATCAAATTAAATCAAGATTTAACACTTTATTACCTCAATTAAAGCTATTATCTATTATGGATTTATATTATTATTGGTCTTTGGACTTTGTTGGACTATTTGTTGTTACTTCATGTAGAACTAAATATGTGTTGGTGATAGTAGAGCATTTTAGCAAGTTGATTGAATTTTTAGCCTTTCTAAAAAATTCTTTAGAATTGGCAACTATGACTTTTTTTAATCAAATATTTGCATGATTTGGAGTACTTGCTGAAGGCTTAACAAAACAAGGAAGAAATTTTCTTGGAAGTTTTAAAGCTTTATGTACTAAAGCTTTAATAGATCATTGTACCACATCTAAAAATCATCTTGAGGTAAATAGCTCAGCTCAGCAAGTTGTTCAGACTATATTAAATAAGACCAAACTCTCTCAAAAATGTAAGATCCTTTTAATCCACAATAACATAAATTCTACTACAATGTAAGACAGAGCAAATTACAACAAAAGAAAATAAAAAAAGAATTGAACAAGAAGATGCAAAACCAAACTTTATTAAGAGATAGGGTGTAAGGCCATATCTGACCAAATATCCAAATGGCCCTAGCTCGTTCTATTTATACTTTGTTCATCCATCTTGGAATTTTTTAGAATATTTTTAATGGTAGATTCTATCTAGATAATCATCCTAAGTTTTTTCTAGAATGTTCCATGGTGGGCCCTATTTAAATAACTATCATAAATTTTTATAGAATATTCTATAATGGATCCTACATAGTCTATTATTCTAGCCCAAATTCCAAAAACTTCTAAAAACTTCTCAAATATGGCTCTAACTATCTATTTCTATGCACCACTAATATAAATATCTTATCTATATCTTGTTGCAATTAATCTCCCTCCACTAATATAGAATGTCTTTGTTTTCGTCTCAATAATATTACCAAATTATTTCTTGGCAATAGGTGAGGTTTCATATAGGTTTTTATGTTGCATCATGGATGGAATAATCTTTCCAAAAGATATTATATTGAAATTGTAGACATCCACTACAATAGTAAAGGTAGTGATGCTCCAAAATACTATCGACTTTATACTCTTGTTGATCATTAAGTATAACTGGTGGTAGTAGTGGTAGTTGGTGGTGGTAGTAGTTGGTGTTAGTCCAAAAAGTGCCTTAGCTCAGTATGAAATTTCTTGAATTATGAAACATAAAAGATCGGATGGATGCAAATATGTGACAAAAGATCAAGGTAGTATGTAACATTAGAAATCATTGTAAAAATATGAAAAGGCCCAAGCTGTAGAGGTGCTAGTTTATGGATTTGAGTTGATGTAGCAAGTGGTAAATTGGTATTGAAGAGTAATACTTGATCACCTTCTCAAAAGGTCTTGTATTGTTGGTGGTTATCCGCACATTGCTTTTGTCAATTCTATGTAGTAAGCAGGTAATACCATACTTTCTATAAGGCCATTTTAAGCCATTGTATAAACTCCTCTATTTTCAGATTATTGATATTAATGAAACAATAGAGAGTTGCTAACATAATTTGATGCTGATCAGTATTAAAAAAAAATGGTGAATGATTGGTACTTATTTAAATATTATTATTATAAGCAAACTTCAAGGATATCAAATGTTCATCTCAATCATTATGATGAATTGCCACAAATATCCATAGCAGATTTTTTAAGGTCTGATTTACATGCTTTATTTTTCCATTTATTTAGAGATAGAAGAGCATAGATATGGCAAGTTGTGTGCTCAATAGCTTAAAGAAGGCTTGCCAAAAACTTCTTGTGAAGCATGGATTTCAATCTAAAATAATAACACAAGATAATCCATAGTCACAAATGACAATATTGAAGAAGATTCATGCAAGTGTTGAGGCATCAATATCCAAGTGTACTACAACCAAATGAAGTTACTTTGAGAGTCGATCCACAAAGATAACAACCACAATATAATTGTAAAGCATGTGCAACAAATACTTAATAAAATCCATAGTCACCTATTGCCATCGTACCATAGGTAGTAGAATTGGCTACAATAGTCCAAGAAATACTACGTTGTTGTGTTGTAATACGACTATATGGTGAAAATACAAAGGAAGAAGATTTTTATTAATATTTAGTCATCTTGAATGTTAGTAGTAGCGGCCAATTCCAGTGCCAATATTCAAGGGCTAGTTACTTTCACCTCGTCGCAGTCAGTCGGGGCATACTCATTAGTAATGAAATGCTTCGTTTAATTCCAATAATAGGAGTCAGCAGAAAAGGAAAGGACTAATTCAACGTTGAGTGAACTTGATGTGAAGGGCCAATTTGATCCAATTTCAGAGACATCCAACCTAGGTCCTGTTATGGTCTTTAATCTCGTATGAGACCTGACTCGATTGGCAATCCGATGAGGTTCTAATACGGAGACTTTGGCTCCATTGTAAGCTGTTTTGTCGACTGCAGTGCCAATTCGGGAAGTCCAAGGCGGGAGGATATTAGACCCCATGGAGGAGGGGGGGGGGGGGGTAAGTTGTTCCGTTGGCTGGACCAATTCGGGAAGTCTAAGGGGGGAGGATTGGACTACATGGGAGAAAAAAACTTTGTCGGCTGGACCAATTCAAAAAGACCGAGGCAGAAGAATAGAGGACAGACGGGCTCAGGGATTTTGGGAGAGATCGGAGAGCCGAATGAAGGGAATAGATGGGTAGAGGGATTTTGGGGAAGATCGGAGAGCCAAATGAAAGAGGCAAACTTGTGGAGGAATTTTGGGACGAGAGGTGATTTCATGTCGTTTGGATGAGTATTGAATTTTGAGGGATTTTCAAAGAGAGTGATGTTCTCTGTGATTTTAGATCTTTGAGAAATACAACCGGTTTACAAATTTTTGGATTTCGTGATTTTGTAGCATTTTTATAGATGAAAATTTAGAAACTTATTGGTATGCTTGTTGTGAATGTGTACAAGAGGTTTGAGGTCAATCGATTGGCTAGATCGATACATATGAAGGTTTTGTGAGCTAAGGTCTCAAGATTTAGGGTTTTGAGGACCAATAAGGTTTTCTTAGATATCTAGCAATCTGCCAGTTGGATTGGAGAGATTTTTGGTTTTATTAGTAGAAGACTTGATTTTCTATATGCAAGTAAAATTTCGAAGCAATCGAATGGTGAAAAAAGGAGATATTGGTGCTGGAAGTTTGGCATCAGATTGGAGAAGGAGAGGCTGGCCGACGTTCGAGCAAAATTTTGAGGTCATCAACTAATTGGACCTTTTGTTGTAATTTTCTTTTATCTTCCACAGCTAGGTGCCTAGTACATTTTCAAGCAAGATTTCATGTAATACGACAATGTTGTATACTTTTTTTATATTAGTATGACTCATAAGAGTGAACAATAGCTCAAACATCACAATCCAAATTTGTCCAAATCCATGTTCTTAAGATCCATTCTAAAGTCTTCTCATGCCCTAGATGTCTAGATATTGGAATGTCACGTCCCTCTTAAAGTATGCACGTCCAAAATATAGCATTGTCAGGTACATAAATCTACTTCTTGAAATAAAACAAGCTATTATTAAGACTGTAATTTTAATATTGTAGATTACCTACCTTCATCTGATCACTAATTATCTTGAAATAAATATCTTAATACATAGCTTTCTTCCATTCTATTTCTTTGATTAGGTTTAAAATGACACTATTAATGATAGCAACTTCTACATTGTCTTTTAATTTGGACTTCAAGTCTAGTCTCCACGATAAGTTGTCTAGCACAATATGTTGTCGTCATTGATTGAACTCAAGTTAAATGTCAAAAAGTTGTGATTGTTCTTCCTAATGATAATGTCATAATTTCATATTTTTCAAATATAAATTGTCTAGTACAGATTAATGGTCAGTCCAAACAATCATTAGTTTTTCTAATAAATAATGTTGCCAAAGTTTTGTTGGATGTACAATTACTAATTGCTCTCTATCATGTATAAAGTAATTGTGCTTTGTCCTTTTGAGCTTGCATGATTCATATACCATAGATCGATGGCTCCTACTAAAATCTTATTGAAGGACCATTTTAATAGCAAAGTCAAAAGCTTTAATGTCAAGTGTATAGGGAAGGTTGAAATCAAATGGTTGCAATATTGAAGTAGTAATAAGTGCCTCTTTTAATCTATCAAAGATATTTTGTTATTCCAATTTCTATTTAAATAGAGCATCTTTCTTCAATAGACTTCTCAATGAGATAGTAATATAAACAAATTGTCAAACAAAATGATAATAATATCCAGTAAGGCCTAAGAAAGAGCAAACTTTAGAAGCATTTTTGAAGGTTGACCAATCTTTTATTGCTTTCATCTTATTTTTTTCCATGTGCATGCCTTCAGAGGACACCATATGCTTCAAAAAGATGACTTCTAACTTCCAAAGTTCACTTTTTTATTGCTTGCAAAAGAAGCAATTATCTTACAACTGATGCAACACTTCCTACAGATATTACTCATACTTTTCAAAGATTTTACTACAGATTAAGATATCATTAATGAAAATAATTACATACTTGTTATAAAAGATCCAAAATAATCTATTCATGTATCATAGACATACACATGTAAGCCAATAATTACATGTATAAATAGGTAGAAGTAAGTAAAAGTAGATAAAAATAAGTTAATTCTATAGTATTTGCTATGAAAGCTTTTTAGAAGCTTCATAGATGTTGCTTTGACTTTATAGGTGTCTTTAATTGACTTTTTGGATTAGAAATGTAGTCAACAAGTTGGCCATGTCCCACACATGTTGTTAGCTTGAAATCCAAGTTAACTATGTGGTCCACACATAGAAAAATTTGCCTTGTAAGTCAAGGCATGTATCCTACAAAGTCAACACATATTGGAGGTCCTATAGAACGTCGCCACGTAACTCCTAGTTAGATAGTATATATAGAGACAAGAGTGAAGCCTTTTTCACTCTTGTCAACTCCTTTCTTGCTTCCAATCTAGTTTCAAGGATCTCTAGTTTTCTTGTTTTTTTGGCAATAGCCATTCCAGTTTTTTTCTTAATATATATATCAAGTTATTTCTATTTTGTCATCTTTCTTTGAAAGAAGTCTCACTCATTTATTTGTCTTTATCGTATTCTTGTCTTTGACATCATGTTACCTATGAAGGAGAATGGAGTATTGGTGAAACCAAAAGATAAAACAAGCCATTCAAAATACCCATAGTATATATGAAATGCCATCTTTTTTACATCCTTTCTTGTGATAGGTATCTGCCAATAGCCACTTCAAAGGTCTAATTTATTAAAAATAGTTATACCTTAAAATTAGTCAAAAAGATCGTCGACATGTGGAAGTGGATATACATTTCTAATAGTTTGCTTATTGAAGCCTTCATAGTTGATGCAAAGCCAAATTTCACTATTATTTTTGGATGCAAAGAATATGGGTGGTCTCTACAGTAATGTGCTTTCTTAAATGACACCCTTCTTCAAGAATTTATCTAATGTCTTTTGTAGCTCTACAAGTTTATTTGGTGCTAGGCAATAAATTAACTGAATTGCCAATAGTTCTGTTTGGAAAGAGGCACTTCAATCTGAAGGCACGTTAATAAGTAGGTCAGTTGGAAAGACATTCCAATATTCTAGTATGAGTTGTTCTACTTATTCTATTCCTTTGGTTGTCTTTTCTACCACCAACACAAGGTTTGAAACCACCATATATACTGGTTACTTATGTTGTATTTGTTTCTTCATAAATGTCATTTCCACAAGTAAGTTTATAGTTGCAAATCATTTTTTTTCCTTACTCAATGTATAGATACAAAAAGTTACCTTGCATCCACCATCTTTGAAGGAGATTATCCTTATAAGCTAATCAATTTGCTTATTTTTCACCTCTCGCTATGGCATACCAAGAATAATATCATATCTTAGCTTTGTTATCTTGAACTTCTCTCTCAAAATATAAATGTCACTCAACCTCAAGGTTTCTTCTTCATATGTTTCATTCAATACGTTGTCGCGTTGTAACACGAGTATACCGTGAAAATATAAAAAAAAAGGACTTTTATTAATATTCAGTTACCTCGAATATTGGGAGCAATGACCAACTCCAGTGCAAATACTGAGTGGTCAGGTTCAGTCACCCCGTTACAATCAGCTGGGGCATACTGAAATGCTCCGTTCGATTCCAATAACGGGAGTCAGCAGGAAGGGAAAGGACCAATTCACGCGACAGGTGAGCCTGGTTCGAAGAGCCAATTGGATCCAATTTCGAGAATCTAATCCGAATCCTCTTACCCAATATGAGACTTGAATTGGTCGAGCAACCCAATGCAGTCTGATTACGGAAAAATCCAGGTCTTACTACGGGTCCTCTTATCCAATATGAGACCTGTATAGATCGGGCAATCCAATGCAGAGTAATTACAGGAACATCCAGGTTACTACGGGCATCTTACCCAATATGAGACCTGCATTGGTCGGGCAACCCAATGCAGTCTAATTACGGGAAAATCCAGGTCTTACTACGGGCCTCAGGGAGTCTGGTTCGAAGAGCCAATTGGATCCAATTTCAAGACATCCAATCCGGGTCCTCTTACCCAATATGAGACTTGAATTGGCCTGGTAACCCAATGCAGTCTAATTACAGGAAAATCCAGGTCTTACTACGGGCATTTTACCCAATATGAGACCTGAATTGGTCGAGCGACTCAATGTGGACCCGAGTACGGGGTTTCGATTCTGTTTCAGGCTGTCCTATTCTCTGTGCCGTTTCAAGGAACGTTGTTTTTGGTAAATGGATCTCTTAAAGGTAAAAATGGAGGAGAAAGCTCTGACGGCAGGAGCCAATTTTGGATCTAAGCTCTGACGATGGGAGCCAATTCCGGATCCAAGACGGAAGATTGAAGAAATTCAGAGGATAAGGTTAGGGGAAGAATGAGATCAGGGGGGAGGTTTTTTTTGGAGGGAAGAGCTAGCTTCAAGCTCTTTGCAATGTTACTAGTTCGTTTTCATTGGAGGTTTTTAAAGATCAAGGGAATTGGAGAGGAGCTTCATGCTTCGGATCGGGGAAGAAAAGACGGAGAATTGAATTTTTCTTCTTCATAGAGTTTTGGGAAGACTGAGGCAATCGTTGCTGAAGTTAGTGTTGCAATGGTGAATCGGGATTTTTTAATGAAGTGGGTTTGATTACTCTTGACTGTTTTGTGAAATCAAGTTACGTCTGTGATTGAAGGATTAAAAGGGTGTCTATAGGATTGAGTATGCGGAGTGAATGAAATTTATTGGGTTACTCTAACAAGACAGTCAGTGGATACAAAATCGTAAGTACAAAGCGGTATCGGAGATTAACAGATTGGATTGTTCGGGGTTCTCTGTAACGTCTAGAGACCTACCGACTGAGGCAAAAAGGACTTCGACAAGCAGTCGAAGGGCATCTGTATAGATTTACGGTGTATTCTTGCAGTCGTTTATATTCCAGCAGTCAAAAACTGATAGACTGCTTGACTATTGGCGAATCTCCATACTACCTTCTACAGCCAGACGCCCGGCGCATTCTCGAGCAGGAAAGCACGTAATATGACAACATTCTCTTCGTTATTTGCAAGGAATACTTCCTCCTTTGATTATTTTAATTTTAATTCCAAGTTGGTTGAAAATTTCTATACAGATTCAATTTTTTGTAGTGCCACAATCTACAAGCACTTAACATGGTGGTCTTTTTAGTTATTTCGTTAAATACACCAATTGATCATTTTTACAGTTATCCAAGGCCAAGCCATTTATTTCTCAAAGGCAACACTTATTCCTAATACTAGCCCTTGGCACCTTTACTAGAGAGGCTCGTTTCTCTATTCTATTTTATTATCAACTTAATGAGTCTCAAGATTATGAACCCTCGTTCATCTATTGGTACTTGAATTTTGATGTTTTAGACAACCTTCGATTTCATGGCCTAGCTTCCTATAATAAAAAAAGAATCCCTTTTGTACCAATATTTGTTGTCTTTATAGTGTCAATGATCCTTGGAGGGCATCAATCTCTATTGGCATTGGTTATTATATCATAATATTAGATAGTAGCATAGAAGTTTGTGCTATATATCATATTCCACAATTTCTGAAATCTATAGTATTGATCCTCTCTACAATCCTAATTGCTTCTTTAAATGTTTGTAGATTCTTTAGTTCCACCTCTTGCTGGATTTCAAGTTTCAATCTTTGTAGAAATTGATCCATTATCTTTACCTCTAAAATATTGTTAATTTAAAGACATAGGGATTTGAATCAAGTGATATAAACTTACACCAACCTAAATTGTATAAGATTTGTCAATTGATTACAAACTATTTTTTTGCATTGATGAGCCAAAATTATTTCTTCAACTCGGTCTCAAATTCCTTCTAATCGCAAAATCTATCTTAAGCTCCATAACTTTAAATTCTATCTTGCCACCAAATGGCTCCCCTTTTTCTTAAATAATTCGCTGCATATATAATTCATTTGTTGGTATTTGCCTCAAATAATTATAGATATTGTTACATGCAAAAGAGCCATTGACATACATCTTCTTGCCTTGAAGTCTTAAAGTATATATTAAGCTTACTCAATTTGACCCTAGCAGATGTCAATTCCTTTATATTAAAGACTTCCATTTGTCTTTGCAAAGTAGCTATGTGGCCCAAGAATGGTGGATCTTATCTAAATAACCACTCTAAGCCCTTTCTAGAATGTTCTATGGTAGATCCTACCTAGATAATTATCCTAAGCTTTTCTAAAATGTTCTATAGTGGATCCTACATAGTCTACTAATCTAGCTCCAATTCTAAAAACTTCTATAAACTTCTCAAATATGGTTCCAACTATCTATTCTTATATACTAACAATAAAAATATCTTATTTATATCCCATTACACTTTCAAATGTGGATTATAGAAATATGGATTAGTTTATATCAACTATTGTAATTGAAACTTAGTATTGTCATGGATTACTATAGATTATTACTTTAGTAGAAAAGCATCTTTGACATCTTGTAATCTTTATTAAGTGTTGTATGGACAAAAGCCAATTCTACTCAACTTATTATATGAGAAGCTAGCCCCAATTGTAAACCTAGATGATCTTGAGATTTAGACTCAATGTCTATATGATCAAGCAAAGTTCTTTAAATAAGTCATATCTATGGCTATGGAAAGCTTATCTATTGCTTAACATTCTGACACTTTGCAATATGGTCACAATTCTTGTGGAGCTTATCAACCCTAGTTGTGAAGATTGTCTAAAAGAGATTATATGTATTTGCGATATGAGCTGCGTACAATACTTGATGTTAAGGCACATCGTACAATTATATATATAAAGAATGTATTATCTAGTGGTATTTTATTGTTAGAAGGCAAAGATGGACAAGAATGTTAGAAGCACTCAAAAAATTGTGCTTCTTGTCAACTTTCTATTGATGATTCTATATATCTTAAATTGGCAGTTGTACCAATTGATTTTTTTTTGTTTTATATGTGATAAGAAGAAAGGAGTTGCTACCATGTTTTTTATGATCAATTAGAGACAATTGTGGCTAACACAACACCAAAACCAATCATCTCTCCTCTCCTATACCAATATACTTTCTATATATAACTTGTCTAGTTGATACTATAGAGATAGAGTTATGATCCCGATTGGACTTAATACTATACACTCAAAAAGAACTCTCCTAAATTGTGCAAAAAGAACTCCACTAAATTGTGCAAAAAGAACTCCAAATTGTGGATGCAACTCAACAAGCAAACTTGTCAATACTCTCTTGTGGCTTTGGCAATCTACATAGCCATTGCCCAACATCTAAGCAAATATGATTACTAATAATGGATGGTAGATGGAAGGGGATACTTTTCACTTGGCAAATGCCACCCTTTATAGCAAACGATCTCACACTCAAACAAGGAGCAAGGTCATAACAAGCAACTAGGAGAGTGCTTGGGTGTGCAGTTTCACACTTGAGCTCCTTCCACACCTTGTAACTTGCTGTATGAATTCATTAGCGGCAGGTTTGATCAATAGTCCAAAGATATCATAATGCTCAGAGTATCATACTGACACAACGCAAAACCAATCCAATGGTTAATGCAGTGGTTTGCATACAACAATTCGGCCTATGGGCGGGCCTCTGTGCAGTGTAATTTAAAATTACTTTAACCCCAGTGGGATCCCGTCGCGAGAGCGAAACGTGGGGGTGAGAGGGAGGGAGGGTGTGCGGCTGGATCCCCGACTGGCGCCCAGAAAGTCAACTAGAGCGACGTAGGGAAACGCCATAACGCCCCATCACAATATCACGTTATGTCCATGAAAATGTTATGGCCGCCACACTTGCCTGCTTCATATCCTCTTCTCCTTTCCTTTCCTTCCTTCTTCTTTCTTCCTTTTCTCCTTCCCTCTTCTAATGTTGGGTTGGCACTGGCGCTCATCGCGCCGACACTCCTACCTCGTGCTCTCTCTCTTTCTCTTCCGTTTGGACTCACGTTGCCTACTTGCTTGCAGACTCGACCGACTATGGACCAAAAAATCGGTAGCCGGAACGGGTCTTCAACCCCGCGTCCCCCCCTTTCCTGAGTCTCGTGCCCAGCGTCATCCCATAGCGTACTTCTTGCTGTGGGGATCACTCTCGTTCTCGATGCAGCTGCGCTTACACCTCTTATGTTTCAGTGTTTCGTCATTTGAGTTTTTCTTGCGTGGTAGGTGGATTGCAGGTGGATCGTGATGGATTTTTTTGTTGTTTGTGTTTGGCGAGATTCATCGTGTTGTTTTGGGGTGTGAAGGAGTTGGGGTGAGTTGTAGGGAGGAATTGCGAGGGGGTGTGTGAGTGAGAGTTGGGGTGAGGATGGAGAGGCATCAGGGCGGGAGAGAGAGGAGAGAGAGGATCGAGAGGGGGAGGTCGGAGAGGTCGGAGAGGACGGAGAGGTTTGGGAGGTCGGAGATTTCCGAGGAGTCGGAGGGGTCGTCGGTCTCGCGGAGGGGGAGTGTGAGAGGAAGTGAAGGATCGTCTCGTTTTCGCATGAATGTGGTTCGGAATTGGGAGGAGTTGGTGCGAAAGGCGTTGTGGGCGTATCGGGAGGAGTCAGACGAGTTCGATTCTGGTAGTGATGAAGGAGAAGAAGAGGATGAGGAGGAGAGCGTGGTGCGGAAATCCAGTGGGTGGCGTCAGAAATCTCAATCTTACTCAGTGCCACAATCGCTTGCTCAGCAGACCGGCATTGATGCTGTCATGGCTTTTGCCGAAGAAGTTGATAAGGATCACAGCAACGTTGCTCGCATTTGTACGTGAATCTCCACTCTTTACCCATGCGTTGGTTGAGTGTGGGTTTGGATTTGAATCGTGTTAGTTTAGAGATTCATCCAAAAACTAAGAGGATCAGCCAATTTTCTTCATTTCCGAGGGTTGTGATTGCTAAGCCTTATATATCCTAGTATTTCCTTCTTGAGACAAAGTAAGATGGAGGAAATTGAGGATTCGTAATGTGAATTTTTGTGTCCGCAACTGCATTGGACGACACAGTTCTGTGAGCCTTCATCTTGATACTGATCTAACCCGCATTTAATGAACACGATCTTCTAAAGATATGCAGTCCACCACGATATATTTATTTTTTTATTTTTTTATTTTTTTGCGTGTGTGCTGAAAGTTAAGTTTGTGGAGTGCAATGTGGGCAGTTGTTTCGTAATACATGAGTCGAAATCTGCTTAGTTGATCTCATTTTCTTATCCAAAGGGCACCCTATCTAAGATATGTTCCTCCTTGTCTGTAAGTTAGAAAAGAGATGAAAGCCTTAGTCGAGAGTCCACAGAAAGAGAGCCAGTTTCTCGTTGGTAGTGTCGCACACATCAATACCCCACATTCGTGAATACAGATGTCGACAGAGGACTTGTTGTTAAAAATATTGAGTGGGTGTGGAACAGTGTTTGAGTATGCATACAATTTAACTCAACAGATGGATCCCATGAATCAAGGACGAGGCGTTCTCCAATTCAAATCGGCTTTGAAAGCCGTTCTCATTGTAAGTCATTATACTGCCGCTGAACTTCTTTTGTACGAGCTAATTGCATGAACTTGTTTATGATAATTCCATGGCGAATGCACCTTTTACCCCAGTTTACGACTACGCAAGACAGTGAGCACGAGTGCAAGCGCGTTGTTGCCGTAATTAGAAGTCAATTCATGTGACCCAGAATTGAAATTTAAGAGTCCGATTATGTTGCTCGTTTACATTAAATGATTCTTGCCTACAAAATTACTACAATGCCATCAACGTGGCTAATATCGGTACACAACTTTTGTGTCTTTGTGTTTCAACTATATCGAAGTTTATCATTCCTAAGTTGACACAATGTGATGTCCTTACATAATTTGTTAGCGTCCAGTGGTCTGTACTCTGGAGTTACAAGGATCCCTAGAGTTCTAACGCCTAGGCTGGTTGCAAGCTTGGTAAATGAATTTCCAAGCAAGATACTTACACTAAGTAATTATAATTTGGAATCTTTGGAACAATACAGACCAATCGAATAAAAGCCAATCGCCCGACGCAGCAGACTGACCCAAGTCAAGATGTCAAGATCCTCACTGAGTTTTACAGTATGTACAAGGAGGCACATGACATTGATCATCTTCAAGAACAAGATCGAGCCGCTCGAGAAGGTCATATTCAAGACGGGACTGATGAATAGTATGTTGCTGATACCTATTTCTGTTGATGAAATCTGCATGTTCGTTACGTATGGATTAAAACAAACTGAAGTTTCATATTGCAGTTTGATGCTTGTAGCTGTGTTCTTAGCAGCTGCAACATATTACTATGGGATGGTCGTTTCTTGTTTCAAAACTATCCACACTTTGTTGAACCGGTTACACACAAGCTGATTTTAATTGTATGTGAGCCTGTCATGAAGTGATACATAATGACGTGACAGACGATAAACCGAGCTGCTGCCGTGTGATTAAGCAATGTGGTTTGATTTCCGCAGTCAAGAGTGGAGAGCAGGCAAGCTCAGAAAATTCTATGAAGCTTCAAAGATCTTGAATAGTGCGGTTAAGTACTACCGGCGGTTGAGCGAGTCGGATGTTTCAAATGTGGAAGTAGAACCTCAAGTAGGCTCCAGCATTCGTGATCGGCCTAAAACTGGCCCCACAGCTCCTATTTCATCTGACGTAAAGCCCACAGGTTCTTATGCAGCTGTAAGTTTAATCTACGCTCTGTAGTGCCAGTAGTCGTGGGTAATGCTTTATGTTCATAGTAGAGGCGTTGTGTTTTGAAGGGTGCTTTACTAACGATGGGCTCCGTGAATTGTTTTGTTTTTGTCGTCAGGAAGCAGCATTGGATATTGATGCCAAAAAAATTGATCAGTTCAAAGCCTATAATATATTGCCCTTGGAGTCGACTGGTGTCCCAAACCCTTTTCAGAGTTTTGCCGAGGTTAGATTCTATTTCTTTTCTTGAATTGCAGATTGTTGGATTTGAAAATGATTGAGTTTTGTGATGAGATGTTTGCACGATGCACTTCCCAAGTTGCTTCGGTTACGCTATCGCCTTCTACCCGTGTATACGCACCTTGAATATTAGTAATAAATGTTGTACTCTGAGAACCTTGCTCCCGCATAGTAAACATAACTTTTACATTATTGATTTGATCCGAGGATGCTTTTGGATCGATTCACCCCTCATTTCGCGGGGTTAGAATCGCATGCAGTTACTGTAACGCCCGAAAGGGGTGTGTGGCTCCTAGTGTGTTCACTGTGCTCTTCTAGGGAGTGACTAAGTGTGTCACACAAACTGACAGAAGTTTATTTGGATTAGATGTTTTTGCATTGAATTTTATTGGCATGCCTCCAGGTAGTTGCTGCTACAAAAGCTCTGTACACAACCGAATGGCTGCAGTTTCCACAGTTTGACCGTGGATACTCCAAAAAAGTCGGCAGAGATGTCTTGGACATTTTTGATTTCTTGCACTACGCTTTTTGTTTTCAGGTAAGTGCCCACAGCAAGTGTAAATGCACCTGAAAATATATGTTACTACCATGCGTGCTCAGTTGATGTTTGTTTAGCTACATTTACTGGCTAATACCTCTCCGAACGATTTTCCCTGGATTAAATTTGTCAGACGTAGTGAGGTTGCCTCCTTTCTGTGAAAATAGAGCACAAAAAGAATGTGTATATGCTTGCGAAATTTCAAGTTCATGCATGTTAGGATGTGCAGAGGAGGTTTGCGTTGATGAGTTCAAGCTTCCACAAATTTGTGTTGGTGCATCCTGAGAGAGACATTTTTCTCACTACATCTCCTGTCAATGTTTTCAGAAAGACAATGTGTCAAATCAGCGGGAACATCTTGTTCTTCTCTTGGCTAATGCAGAAACTCGTGCGGACAAACCCTGTAACGGGGCTGCACCTCACAATGCCAAGGTATTTGGTACATTTCTGAAATGTTACTGTTGTCTTCTCAGCCTCAGTTTTACTTTACATCAGTAAGATCATATTTGAAAGTGTAAATTAATAACACCTTGTCCTGAAATCTGTTTCGAGAGCTAGTTGTTTTCTCGTTGGCATTGGAGTTAACAAATCTGAGATATCTTTCATTGTGTAATTAAGTTGGGTGAGAAAGCTATCGAAACAGTTCACGATCGGATCTTAGCAAACTATATGCGGTGGTGTAAATTCCTGAACTTGAACGATCATACTAAATGGTGAGATATTTCTACTTTTCTTGAACCTGGACATCCAGGACTCAATTATTTTCAAATCCAAGATGCTGAAAACTATAATAAAGTGTTTTGTGGTAGTGAAACGTCAGCATCCTTTCCGTGCCTCGTCAATGATAAAATTGTCTGGTAGCTTATATTTACTGTTACTATTTAATCACACCATCTTTCAGGTTATTTATATTTGATGAAGCCATTTATAGTCTGCATCCCAAACTTTAAAATTCTTCCAACAAGGTCAATAATTTTGTTAAGGTTATTCAATTCGGAATGCAGGGCGTCGAATCCTCAAAAGAAACTCTGCTTGACTGCACTTTATCTATTAATTTGGGGTGAAGCGGCGAATGTTCGCTTTCTTCCTGAATGCTTGTGCTACATATTTCATAACGTAAGCTGCATTCAGTTTTCTTCGTTGTGAGCGGAAGTTTTCATAATCATTTGTCTGCAAAGATTAGCGTGTGATTGCTTTTAGTTGCAGTATGCTTAGAGGCTGGACTGCTCGAGGATCATCCAGTGTCTTTGGTCCTCCCTACATCCAATTCAGGCCTGTGGAAAGGGTGTGGCGATGTTAGTTGCATGAACACCCCCTTGGTACATAGTTTATTTCTCGTGTTCGTGATGTCACTCTTGATAACAAGTCGGGATTTGAGTTCGTGGCTTGTTCCCAACATTCTCATTTCAATAGGTTGTAAGCCCATTACCGTGTTTTAATAGCTTTAATTTACATTTAAGTCCACCCCGTTTTACTTAAAAAGCATCATTTGTTTTTGATATCTCGCAACAGATGGCAGATGACTGTTTTTCATTGCTGGAAAAAGATAAGCCTGCGAGGTCAACGGTTACACTTAAAATTGAGGATATTAAAAACTCGGTAACAAATACCGAGTATTTATTCCTTGAGCAGATTATTACACCAGTTTACGAAATTGTGGCTGCGGTAAGCACTGTGGTGCGCTGTACCTCAAATAATTATTAATGTGCCTCATGTACGTGCTAAGTTTAATGATGTCAATCGAGTGCGCCGAAGGACGATTTTTTTTTTTTTTTTTTTTTTTTTTTTTTGTGTGTGTGTGTGTTTTACTTTCGATTCTCATTCTCAGACGTCATGGTTTCATTCAGGAGGCCGCAAATAGTCAACATGGGAAAGTACCACACGGAAGCTGGCGGAATTATGACGATTTTAACGAGTATTTTTGGTAAAGTAATCCATTTCTTCCTGCTCAGAGAACTAGGAAATATTCCTCGCTCTTTTTCCTGTTTTTAAAGGATTGCTCTTCTGGAAATACTGGCTTGAACATTTTGACCGCCGCAAAAGTTCTCCTTCACTTGTTAAGTGTTCTCAATGCATCAGTCTGACTTTGGTGAGTGCAGGCAACCATCTTGCTTTGAACTTGGTTGGCCTTGGAAATTAGAGGCATGTTTCTTCACGAAGCGTGGTGACAAAAAGGTTGGTCATGCTGATTTTTTTCGAGATGTTCATGAGTCTTTTTGTTGTAGCTTGTGCGTTACCTTCGTGTCCGACAATACGACGCCCTTGAACTCCTGCAGCATGCGAAATTTTTGTAGTCATCGAGAGAATTGTTTTGAAGATATCAAACGGCGTAGCTCAATTTGTTTTAGTGTTTGGTATGACTTTGTATTGCGGGGACTAACTTTTATTCTTGATTATGCGCAGACAATCAATTCACGGACAGAATTAGATCCATTGTTGGGGTCTGATTCTCGGAAGGCACCTCCTGTTGGAAAGATTCATTTTGTGGAGCACCGATCCAGTCTCCATTTGTATCATACCTTTCACCGGCTGTGGGTTATGTTAGTTTGTATGCTTCAGGTAATCCTTCCACGTAGAACATAGTTTTTTCTGTCTCAATTGGAGAGTGAGCTTTGATTCCCAAGTAGGCTTTTTTAATCTCTATACCTGAACATCTTAATTTCTGTCGTGATCTGCTTCCTGCATGAAGATAAAAGAATTGCATACTTACAATTTTTTTGTCATGCCTTTCATCTTGGTTAACGATACCGCTCTTCTGGCTTATCTATTCAGATTTTGGCAGTATGGGCATTTTGCAGCGAAAATAGAAAATTAAACTTACATCTTCGAACCATCAAAAAAATGATGAGTGTCGGCCCTACATTTGCTATCATGAAGCTTTTTAAATGTGAGTGGTCCCAGCTAGTAAAATTTGTTGAAGATTACCAAAGAAATATGCAGTCGTGACCTGTATCCTCCTTTTAATCCTCTGTAGCTGGTTGAATTGGTAGTTGATGTGAGATTTTATTGTATTTTAATTCGAAGTGATGTGTTCCCATTTTTCTGACCACTTCGATTCTCTTGCAGAAGATCTGTTTGTTTGTTTTGTTTTGTTTTGATTTTTAAAATTTTTAAATGCTCAACTTTTCGACAGAAAGTGTACTGATTCAAATCATTGCTTAAATTTTTTCAGCAATTTTGGATTTTGTATTTATGTGGGGAGCCATGAAAAGTACTCGGAAGCAGATCGTCTCACGGATGCTAATACGACTGATCTGGCTAATATGCGTATCCAGTGCTCTTGTATTCCTCTATGTGTAAGTATACTACCTTTATATTGCTATTCATCTGCCTTCTTAGTACAAAACATGTGCGTACTGACAAGTTGACTTAGAATGGTTTACACAGTCTTTGACAATATTGTTGGTTATAACAGGCCTGGTATAGTAGGCACAGTGATATTTTAAGACGATCTTAGACTTGTATATCTTGGTGCTGATCAAGAGATTTATTTTGCAGGAAAACTCTACAAGAAGATGCAAGGAATCATTCCTCTACACCTTGGTTTCGACTTTACAGCCTTGTCCTGGGATGTTATGCCGGAGCTCAAGTGTTCTTTGCGTTTCTCTTGCGTCTGCCATTTCTCCGAAAACAATTTGATAGCTGTTCAAATGTTCGAGCGTGTCAATTCATCAAGTGGATTCAAGAGGTACATGTAACTACGTTATATTTCAATCAAGTTATACAGCTACCTCATCCAGTAATATTTCATCTATTGTTTGTTTAAAAGTATT
Source organism: Physcomitrium patens (assembly GCF_059467195.1). Lineage (NCBI taxonomy): Eukaryota > Viridiplantae > Streptophyta > Bryopsida > Funariales > Funariaceae > Physcomitrium > Physcomitrium patens. The sequence goes on along the minus strand of NC_143419.1, from coordinate 13,653,717 downwards.
TGAGAAATTAAAGTGACGTTGAGTATGACGGTTTTGGCTGACAAGTACATCTTTCTGTTTATCAGGAAAGATACTATGTTGGACGTGGCATGTATGAAAGAACAAGTGATTACCTGAAGTAGGTTCATCTGCTCAAATTTGCCTTGTTGCCGTCTACGATGTCATTTTAAAAGATACCCTTCGCGTTGCAACGTGACATTCAAATGTGACCTTCATACATGATGTATGTGTAATGTATAAAGGAGATAGGGGTACAACACGTTTTGTGATTTTGATGGAGAGATTCTTTGTGGATTTGTTTTGAACTTGGGTAGGTACTCCCTCTTCTGGATCGTTGTGTTAGCTTGCAAATTTGCATTCACCATGCATTTTCAGGTGGGAATCATGTCCATACTTTTTCAGAGCTCTGTCTACCTGTTAAAACATCTGAATTTCTGATCTTCTTGGCCTTGTCCCTTTTGATGCTCAGTTTAGAAGCTTCTTCCTGAATACATTGAGTTTTGTTATGGAGGGTTTAGAAAATTTGTGCTGTTGGTTCTACATGATGCAGCTTTTGCCCATGGTGGAGCCCACAAGAATCATAGTTGGATTTAAGAATATTACTTATTCTTGGCACAGTTTTGTCTCAAAGGGTATGTCGTTCGTTAATCCACAATATCGAAGTCCATGTATATTTCATTTCAAATTGTTGAAAACGTAATTTCAAGCAACTGCCATAGCTGGCGACAAATGTTGATAATGACTATCTTTGTACTCATGGTCTGGCAGGTAACCACAACGTATTCACTCTCGTATCATTTTGGGCTCCAGTTATAATGGTATATCATTCTCAACAGGGTTTTCTGGAATAATCAGATACGATTTGTTCTGTTTCTTAATACAATCATCTGATGTATTGACTTTCTACAAATATGCTCATGTAAATTTTTTGATGCCATTTTACGAAACTTAGTGATATTACGATTTATCGTCATTTGTACCATGTTAGGTTTTGTCCTTTGTAAATTGTGGTATGTTGCCTGATAATTGATGAAAATGTAGTCCTGTACTACTGTTTCGCAACGTGGACTGGTCAGTGCTCTTTATTCTCCTCAAGGAAGAGAACTTTTGAATTTTGTTGTATTCATGTCTACCATGGTGATTACGCTACATTGGCTTACGATACTTCATTTCCATCTGTTTTTCTTCAGATTTATGTATTGGATGTGCAAGTGTGGTATACTGTAGCATCAGCATTGCTGGGAGGTCTGGAAGGTGCAAGAGACAGACTAGGCGAGGTAATTCCTAAGCTCTAAATAGTCCTCGTCTTTTGAAGTTCCTGAGCAAGTGTGAGGATAGGGATGAGGGTGAGCAATGACTTAGACAAAAACTAGTTTTCACTTCTTGAGCGGGCAGCCTCCATAAGGAAGAAGCTGGGTTGAGTGCTCAAATGTAGCAGGTAGGGTGCCTGATCTTTCTTTTAAAAGAATTGATGAAGAGTCTTTAGGCTCATGACAAAGACTACAGTTGTTGGATCCTTCTGGTATCTTGCAACTGTTATCTATTAACAATTTAGGGGAAGGAATTATTTACAGGTGTTGGGTAGTCTATTTTTTAGTGTCATTTAGTTCTCTCTTACTATCTAGTCAGGGTACAACCTCGTTACACTACGTATCCGGTTCGTAATGAATAAACTAATTTGATCTGTATCATGCTTCCCTTTTGGCTTTTCAGATTCGATCGCTGGACACATTGAGGAATAGATTCCTTTATTTTCCTCAAGAATTTGTGAAAAAAATGGACGCGACCATGGGGGGAAAAAAGGTAATTCTCCTTTTAGCAATGTCATTTGTCTCTGACTAGCTACTTCTCAGAATCTAGTTGTTATATCAAATGGCTCTGGTTTTTTGTCAATACCATCACAGCTCTATTGCTAAACAGCTAACAACAAGACAACATAAGAGAGATACATGTAATTCTCTCTCAGATCTTTATAGTAGATATTAATAGTTGTGGTTTTCCCTGTTCTTCTCAGTTAGCAAATCTAGTGGCACAATTGGATCTCATTATGTGAATCATCTTGGAAATATTAGTAACACTATCATTTGTTCTTGGACTGCGGTGGAATTTCTTTTAATTTTTAATTGGAGATTTCTGTGATGTGCAAACAATATCAAGGCTAAGAGTCGGAGTATCTCGAGTAAGGATGATGCCAGAAGATTCCTTCCCATTTGGAATGCAGTTATCGAAAGCCTCCGAGAGGAAGACCTCTTGAGCAACACGTATGTTGGACGTCACTTTGCATCTAATCGTGTGTTCTTAGTCGTTTGTAGTTGTCCTTTGCTGTCGAGTACAGATGGACCTGCTTGTTCTCGTTGGATTGCTCATGAATTTCAGAAATTTGACATGAAAGAAGATCCCGTTCTAAATTTCTGTAGATATCTTTGTTACTAGTAAAGGTTTTCTCATTGATCTGCTGGAATAGTGTCCAGTTTTTCTGAAAATAGATGAAGCTGCTTATGCTCTTTCTTGTAGTGAACGCCTTATGCTGGAGATGCCACCAAATAGTCGCACTTATCCTAACGGAAAAGAGGATACTCAGATGTGCTGGCCGCTATTTCTCGTTGCTAACAAGGTATCAAAGCTATAGTTGTCTTAGCGCTTGTATTTTCCTGACTTTGTCTTTGAGTTCATTTTAATGATACATTTTGTAAGTCTTTCTTGTCTTTTGGTTGTTGGTGATAATAAGATATTTAAAAATGTAGCATCTCAAGATTGCCATAAAACGTTCTCAAGCTTGATCATATGCTCCGCTTTACATATGAACATAATTTTTCAGTATTTCCACTGTATTATGCTTGAGTCTTTAACATGTAGGCACTACACGACAGTATTAATCTTTTTGCGTCATGAAATTTCTTATCACCAAGATAATTTAATGGCCATGTGTTTTTGAGGAGGCAGGTTCAAATCGCAGTTGATACTGCTGCTGATGAAGTGAAGAAGAGCAAGGAGAGGGATTTTCATCTTGCTCCTAGTTTTACTGAAGTGAGCAGGGGTGACTATCAAATCGAACTCTGGGAGAAGGTTTCAAGTGATGAATTCACGAAATTTGCCATAGAGGAGAGCTTTCATACTTTAGAGCAGCTGTTGCTTTCTTTATTCAGAGAAAATGACAATCCATGGCTATGGTAAATACTTGAAATATCTAGAGCATTGTCTTTTGAGAGCTATACTGGTCAAGGAAACAGTATAGTAGGTTATGTATTATTCCTTTTTATGTTTTCTTGATTGAATTCAAATATATTTAATTTCTTGAATCATACTTGAAACAAATTGAACTTGAAAATCGAGATTTTTAATCCAATTTCTACCTAGTGAATTCAAGTTCGTGATTGGGATCGTGCAGGGAAGAGAAAATTTTGATGTGTTTTATTGTGATTGATCCAGGTTACAGAGACTATTTGGAGATGTCAGAGCAAAAGTTGCTGCTGGAGGATTTGTAATTCAATATAACATAGAGAAGCTACCCTTAGTAGTGAAGAAGCTTGCAGACCTGACTAAACATCTGGTGAGTGATCATCGAAGTGAGCTTGTGAGCAACAACTTGTCACTAGCCTCACACATCCGATTATCTAGAAATACCATCCGTTTGTTTTCTGGTTTTTCTAATTTCATCGCTGAATTATTGACTTGTGCTAACTATGCTAATCCTAGATTTTGCATTTTTGATGATTATGAATTCCATGCTGAAACATCAATTTGGTAATTATACAATTTTAGAACTTGATAATTGATGAAGGATGCAGTGTAGCCCAGATTTAACTGTCCAAGTCAGAACAGGATTTGTCACTGATTATGGACTCCTCTGTTGTTGAGATTGTTGACGTTTAGAAGCTTCCCTTTTTGTGAAAGCCATGTTTATGTTCGCATTGTTATGCCCATTTTTTCTGTCCAGCACAAACCTGACAGAAATTGGTTGCAGGCTGGAGAAGAAAATGAAGAACGCCGGAAGGCGTCGATATCATTGTTGGACGAACTTGCCAGAATTGTGATGAACGACATGCTAAACTTAAACGGGTACAGTACAGTGAATGGTTTCATCATTGCTTATCAGTTTTGATACTTTTTCAAAGTTTATTCAAGGATGTAAGATTCATTTGCTTTTTTACATGGAGTAGTGGTTTTGCGTATTAATTTCTGTAAATTATTGCTCCTTTTCTCTGTTTGCAGGAATGACATACCCTCTGATTTCTTACGTTTCAAAAAGCTTATACAGGAAGGTCGATTTTTTAAAAATTTGATCTGGCCTGACGAAGCATGGGTATAGTCATTCTTGCATTTTGGAAGCTTGCAAATTTAGTATAATTTTTTAGTAGCTGTCTATTCTTAAGAGTTTTATTTTTCTCATGTTTTTATTTGTTTATTTATCTTACTCTCATTAGTAAAGCGCTCCGATACTTGTGCGTAGCCGTTTGGGCCGTTATTTCTTTCTCACCTTTGCTTTGCAAGTTATTATTCACTGAAATTCTCATCATTCAACTCACCATTTTGATTCAGCGAAAGCGAGCAGATCGACTTCAAAATATTTTTAAAATACATACATACTTTGACAAGGATCGAAATAAGAAGACCTACGATACACATACTGTTCCCAAGAATTTGGAGGCTAGGCGTCGCTTAGAGTTTTTCACGAATTCTCTGTTTATGAATATGCCTGACGCTCGACCTGTCGCCAAAATGTTCGCTTTTTGGTAAGTACTGAACTACGAATGAGTACAAGCATTTTGATTATTTGTTTGGCCCTCAGGTTTGAATTGAACTTTCTTTGAATTCCAGTCCTGTCGTAGTCAGAGATGTAGAAATAGAGTCCAACATTTGTGTGGTGATATGTGCAGTGTTTTCACACCTTACTACTCAGAAGAAGTCATGTTTGACATCAAAAAAAGGGATGGCAAAAAAAAGTATGATAAGCCCAAGAAGGACTCTGACATCAAAGAACTTGACGTAAAAAATGAGGATGGAATCACTATACTGGAATACCTTAAAACGATATACCCTGGTAAAGTTCTGGTCCCATCGAATTTTATTACGATTGTCATTAGCAGAGAATATCAGCTTTTCAAAAAGTCAGGCTTTAAATAATTTTGCATAACCTACTAAACTAACCGCATTCCGTCCCCACAAGCCAATTACATTCCCCAAGCTGGAAACTAGTCATTGTGCAATTAGAAGGAAGGATCTATCGTGTCACCAATTTATTCCTGGCATTCACTATTTCGTGGTTGATGCCTATACACAAAAGGAAGACCACAAATTTACGTGGCTTGTTTACAGAAATTGTAACAAGGTTATTTCTATTCTGCATGCAACACTTTTGTGTACTTTTGTCACTTCTAGACCATATAAGGATCTTAGATGCATTTCTTATCATTTTATTGCAATTTTGATAATCTCTGTTGCTCGTAAGCAGACGAATGGAAAAATTTCCTCCAGAGGTTGGGACTCACTGAGGGAACGTTCCACTCACACGTGTGGCCAGATTCTGCAAAAGGGCAAAAATCTGACACCATACTGAAATTACGGTTATGGGCTTCATATCGTGGTCAGACTTTGGCTAGAACAGGTAAACCCTTCCTCCAAGTGCTAGAACACCTCAAACGATTCTTTTTTAATCATTTGCAGAATAAATTTGGGTCAGCATGAATATCTCTGTAAATTTTAGATGTAACTTATTCAATGAAGCTTCAGTGGTCAAATTGATACTTCACTATTTACTTAAGGTTTATCTAATGCTGAAAGATCCACTGAGAAAATGGAATTATACTTGGTGTCAAATTAACCTTGATAATTCATATCTTTGGAAATCGCTTGTGTTTCGGTTTTACAAAGAATACGACATGGATAAGTTAATGGAACACATCTTACACTGATGTTTTCCATTGAGTATTGGAATCAGTACTATTTGGAAACTCTTGAACTGCAGCCCGTTTTGCAAGAAAACCATTGAAGTACCTGAAGACAAAGTATCGAGTACAAATCTCTAATTTATCTGTTCTCTAGTTTCTAACTTCGAGAACTATTATTCAATTATTCCCGTTTTTTTGTAATGTGTTATGTGCATTGTTAGTTTTTAGGAACTGCATAGCATCGCTACCTACAGTATGCATCTGATCGTCTGTTTTGGGTTTTGGTGTGGTGTTTTGTAGTTCGAGGCATGATGTATTACAAAAAGGCTTTAGAACTTCAAGCAGAGCTTGAAAGAAGTTCTGTTTCAGGTGCGTTCCTCAGCTTTGATGTTCTCTTGAGCGAGATCGCATGTTTATCACATGGTTTCTATATGTTTTTACTGGTCATCTGTATTTAAATTGACTCCCTCGACCTGCAATGCACTTGTTCTCCATGATTGTGGAGATCATGACGCCCATGAAGTGTATTGAGTTTTCACAAAGTACAATATTTTACATTTTGTAGTGTAGTTTCTTTTCATGCGTAAATTTTTCAGAGTCTTGCCATGTCCCACCTTATGAACTTAGAACTTTTTATGTGAAAAAGTTTTATGTGCGTATTGTGTGTTCGTGTTGATAGTCACGTGTCAACTTTTCATCTCTGCATCATCTCATTCACCGCACGTTATTTTTTGCTTCAATGTAATAACTCGAAACTGGATCGTTTTGAAACATGCAGATCCTGAAAGAGGAGTGCCCTCGTCATCAGTTCATAATCAACGTGACTTGTTGCAGCGGACCCCCCAAGCTCAGGCAGACCTCAAATTCGTGTATCTTGTATCGTGTCAGATATACGGTGATCAAAAGCAAAAGGGCCTCGCTCAAGCTAAAGACATTCTCTATTTAATGCAACAGTAAGTTTCAAAATGGATATTAGAGGATCTTAACTTATACTCAATTCTGTCAACGACTTAACGATGATACTTGAGAATAAGTTCTATTCACGATTATGAATTTCCTGGTCAATTATTTTCTTCATTTGTCTTACACAGATGTGGTGTTACTTTGAATTCACCTTATTGACATAACGGTGAATTAAGCTCATGGATGCTAACATGGTTCGTGGATTTCTACTAGGAATGAATCCTTGAGAGTCGCGTACGTAGATACTGTCAATGGGGAATTAGGTGCAAAGAGCAAGACTACATACTACTCGAAGTTGGTGAAAGTAGACAAAATGGATAAAGGAAAAGATCAGGTTATTTCTTGTATTCAACTACTTGTATTTATCTTTGGTCCAGCCAGTACACACAACTGATTGCATAACGGAGAGTAGACGCTTCTTCTCCTCTTTAGCATGTATTTGCCTCTAATCTTAACCCAGTATTCAGTGTGTTATTATATTGTTCAGATATGAGATGACAATGTTCGTTGTTTCTCAAATATTTATGTACTGGGTTGCAGGTAATTTACTCAGTTAAGCTTCCTGGGCCATTTAAACTTGGAGAGGGAAAACCAGAGAACCAAAATCATGCCATTATATTCAGTCGGGGGGATGCTGTTCAAACTATTGATATGAACCAGGTTTGATGCCCTTCTTTTCTCCTTGTCCTCACTCTCTTTGTAGATGCATCTAAATTTTTCTCTGGATTATGGTAAATTTTTTTCTCTAAACATCGATGGGGATTCAGCATATAATTCTCTGAAACCGCGAAATTTTACATTTTGTGAGGGTAATTCTAGGCAGATGATGATTGGAGGCATATGTAGACTTTGTATTTCGATTATGCAGAGGATCTTTAGCTGTGATAATTTGTTCCTTTTCCTTGCGTATTACGGTCTCGTATTATGTCTACTCTGGGATAAGCATTCAAATAATTGTGCATCTTGTTATCCTATACCTTTTAGTTTCTTAGAAATAGACTCTTCATTAAATCTTTCAAGTCTGATCGTGATGCTACATAGGACAACTACCTTGAGGAAGCTTTCAAGGTGCGAAACTTGCTAGAAGAGTTTGATAAGGTTCATGGGCGAAACCCCCCCACAATCCTCGGTGTTCGTGAGCATGTTTTCACAGGAAGGTACAAATAGCATTTAAGCTGGTGATCAGCAATCTTGTGTTTGCTGTGTTTTTTGCAGTTATTGTAGTTTGTGACAGAATTAGCTTTGACTTGTAAAAGTATGTCGCTCGCAAAAATTTCCATCACCAGAAATAATTGTAATCAATTTGAGATATGTGGTTGATTTGAAATGTGATGGACTCCACGTAGTTGTGACATGTTCTCCTATGCGTTCTACTTGGTTACTCATCGTTGACTATGTGGTTCAGTGTTTCTTCACTGGCGTGGTTTATGTCCATGCAAGAAGCCAGCTTTGTAACACTTGGGCAGCGAGTGCTTGCCAGACCTCTGAAGTAAGTAGTACATGATTCTGTTTTACTAAATTGATGGAAGCATGGTGTTTGACGCAACAAAGGTTGTTTCATTGCACTCACTTTTCAAATTTCATAAGCAGTAGACTTTTGAATGCGCTGAGCTTACGGTTAATAATTAAATTCAGGGTGAGGATGCACTACGGCCACCCAGATATCTTCGATAGGATTTTTCATTTTACTACTGGTGGTGTAAGTAAAGCATCATGCGGCATCAATCTTAGTGAAGACATCTTCGCAGGTATTGCGTCAACGCTCTTCGCAAGGCTCCAGAGGCCGGCTGGCCATCCCTTCTGTGAGACGCATTATTTATCCTGTTCTTGTTCTATTTGGATCATGCGTGCAAGTTCTGAGGGTGACATTCATCAAGTGCAGCTGGTTTAATTTTACCTTGTTTATGACTTCAAATTCTTTTCAGGATTCAACACTACTCTTAGACAGGGCAACGTCACTCATCATGAATACATTCAGGTTTGTCTTCTTTCCATATTGACTTCAGAGATGCGCTTAATTAGTATTCATCCTTAAAGCCTCAGTGACCAAGCTGGTCACTATTTAAAGCTGTAGGTCAGCAAGTTTACATTTCAATATAAACTTGGCCTTGTCAACCCATATTGCTAAGTATGAAGGCCCGACGAGTTATCCAATCTTTGGAAATTCATATGTCTAGGTGCCTACTAATTTGAAACTTCCTGGGTTGCCGCATTTTCTGTTCCTATCACATGATAGTTTGAGGTTTTACGGCGTTGAAGGTCTTTCGATGTCCAGCTACTTTGTAGTTACTTGCCCTTGTTCGTTTCAACTACGCATGTGGTAATGCAATCACTATTTTTCCGTGTAAAGCATTAAAATAGAACGAACCACCAGCTACGTTTTATTGTGATTTTATTTGTCCAGGTTGGGAAGGGACGAGATGTTGGTCTGAACCAAATAGCTATGTTCGAGGCTAAGGTGGCTAGCGGAAATGGAGAGCAATTACTTGCCCGTGATCTTTATAGGCTTGGCCAGCTGCTTGATTTCCCTCGTATGCTTTCATTCTTTTTCACATCAGTTGGCTATTATGTCACCACCATGGTATGTCCCTTTTCTACCATATTCATTAGTTTCTTAGCAATCTACTTCTATTTGGTTAAAACGGTCACATGGTATTAATATTCGTGGAAACTTAACGTGTTGTAATACTAGACTCTTGCAATCTGCTTGTGACACAGATGACAGTTTTGACGCTATACGCCTTTTTATATGGGAAAGCTTACTTGGTGAGTCATTTACCTTTATATTTTGAGTTGGATTTTGGCTTGAATTGTGATGACCGTCATCCTTTTGTTTCCATGGAAGCCTGTGTTGCCTCCGTTTCCTGCGAGAGTGTGCATTTATGAGAGAAAATCAGTTTCATTGTGTAGCATTCTGATGTTTTTAAATCTGCTGTGTCTGTCAGGCACTATCAGGTGTAGACGCATCTTTGAAATCCCTTAACGACATTCTCGGAAACGAAGCATTGCAATCAGTTCTGGCCTCTCAATTTTTATTTCAGATTGGAGTGTTCACAGCAATTCCTATGATAGTAAATTTAGTACTGGAGCAAGGCATACGAAAGGTGCGTGTTGGAGTCATTTTCTGCCCCTTAAGACATGGAGCTAACAGCAGAGTCTGCGAACAACTAAAAATTCCCAACATATGCTGTGGTTGAATTGCCATGATATGGCACTTGGTCTGCATGAAGCGCCAGCTGCGTAGATACATATGACTCATAAAGTTGTAATCAGGAAATAAAGGGTGAGAATGATTCGATTCTAATCATTGAGGCCATGAGTACTGACCTTGGGTGGTCATGTGCAGGCTATTATGAGCTTCTGTACTATGCAGCTACAGTTGGCATCAGTATTTTTTACTTTCTCCCTGGGCACTCGTACACACTATTTTGGGCGTATTGTACTCCATGGAGGTGCAAAGGTATCAACTATTCTCAGTTTACTTCGCTTTTCTGATGGTTTTTGACTATGTGGTATCTATTCATACAGGTTTTCGAGCTTGATGATGTAATGTTTGAGAATAAATAGTAAAGCGTGGGCTATGCAGTATCTCGCGACTGGACGGGGTTTTGTTGTCAGGCATATCAAATTTCGAGATAATTATCGGTTGTTCTCTCGCAGTCATTTCACTAAAGCGTAAGTGTCTCTAAGCGTGAACTTACTGATTACTGGTTTAGAATGGATCTTATTTTATTTCATTTTATTTCCGTGATTGTGGAAAATAATTTTGTTTTTATGGCTAATAGCTATGAAGAACCGTAGTTCTTGTTGAAGTATTGGACCACCTTAAGGAAGTTCATTTATTCTGCTATTATGGTTTCATCTGAGTTTTCTGTTGTTTGCAGGTTTGAGATCATCCTGCTCTTGGTCATCTATCTGGCTTATGGTGCTCAAAATCGTTCATCAGTTACTTACATTTTGCTCACATTCAGTTCCTGGTTCCTGGCGCTTTCGTGGCTCTTTGCGCCATATGTTTTCAACCCATCTGGCTTCGAATGGCAGAAGTAAGCACTACAGCTCTTGTTTTCGTTTTGTATTGATCAATGTCATGATGTCTGCCATTCATTTGTAAGCAACAAGTGTTACATGATAGTTTGTGTCCTCTGAGGTCTTACGTTGTAGGAGTGGTCTTTCGCTCAATAATCTATTTGGTCTTACAAAATGTAAAATTTTGATACAGGACAGTGGACGATTTTGGGGATTGGCAAAAGTGGATTCTATACAAAGACGGTATTGGTGTGAATAGTGAGACTAGTTGGGAAACTTGGTGGCTTGATGAACAGGTAAGATGTTCCTCATGGGTAGGCTAAATAAATGACTGTACGACATCTTATCGCAGTTCGCTGACATAGGTGATACCACCAAGTCCATTCTACACCTGCCCGCTGGTTCTGTCGATAACTAGCAGTCACATGGTTCATAACTTTAAATTTATGGCAATTCCACACTAGAGAGTTTACGAGAATGAAAACGAGAATTTAACAATGACCATGGTTGATTTTTCAGTCCCATCTTCGCACAACTGCTGGAAAATTTTGGGAGATCGTTTTTTCACTGCGATTTTTCTTCTTCCAGTATGGTGTCTCCTATCATCTCGATGTATTCCAAGGAAGCACCAGCATAATGGTATAGAGTTCTTCAGATGTTAATTCTCATTTCTATTTTTCATTTGTTTTGAATGATTTTAGTGTCTATCAATGCCATCCAAAAGATTCATTATCAGAAATTGCGAAGTACGTTAGATGGACCTCGCATGCATGACAGTGATGGTTTTAGGGTATGATCCAATGTAGAAAAGGCACGGCATATATTATCTCCAATATATTTGTTTAACCCGGACCTCATCATTGGATTATCTCGTATGTAATTTTTTGAGATACTGCTGGCACTGCAGGTGTATGTTTACTCTTGGATAACGTTGTGTGGTTGCGTGGCGATTTTCACGGTATGCTCTTTTTTTATTTTTATGTAATCATGAGATTCTTCTGACGTTATCCTTTAGGGAATGCCACTATGATGTCATATCAGCTTATAAATGGTTGTATGTAAATTGGTGCAACACTTGTAGTTTTCAACTTTCTTGGTTTAATGCATTGGAGCCTTATTGCTCAATTTTTAGCCACATTATCTCTTACGAGAGGATTTCTACACGAGAGATCTCTTACGAGAGCATGCCCTAATAAAAACATGTCAGAGTCGATCCCTAGTGCGACTCCATATGACTTTGCTCATGATTCACAGTATCACTTCACTAATAGCATATCATGGGAATTGCATTGCCTAGTGGAATTGATAGCTCGGAAACAAACTACATAATGTTTTGGACATTTTCAGACTATCCTGAGCCGCCTTCATAGCCTCTTCCAGGGACTCATTGTGCTGGTAAAATCTCATTCTTGACAACTCATCTTGGAGAATGCAGGTATTTTCTTCAAGTACAGCCATTGCATTAAAGCATTCGCACCGACACTTCACCGTCCGGCTGTTTCAAGCGGCGCTGTTTGTGCTCCTTATTGGAGGAGTAATTGTGGCAATCGCTCTTTCTCCTCTAGCTGTCACTGATTGTCTTGCTGTGGCCCTTGCGATTGTTCCAACTGGCTGGGGTATTATCTCTGTGAGTTATCTTACTTCTCTCATCCGTCACTTATTATATCGAACTCATTTTCATAGCTATACACCAGTGTCTCATTCCTGATGGTTTTGGTTTTGATTGAATGGTATCCACAGTTTAAATCGAGGTACCTGAGGAATGGATGTTGCTACATTTTTAACAGTTTTCTTGATTTTTATGCTTGTACATCAAGGGATTCTGAGAGGAAATGATTTGAATGAACTGGGACATGTTCATGACGGCTGAAAAAACGTATTTGGCTAATTCGCTTTTTGATATGTACAGATTGCTGTCGTATTCCAACCTCAGTTGAAGGGCTTTAAAATTTGGTATTCAGTGAAAGAGATCGCTCGGTTGTATGATATGTGTATGGGTTTGATCATTTTCATTCCCATTGCCGTATTGTCATGGTTCCCCTTCTTCTCCCTTCTCCAAACGCGCCTTGTCTTCAACCAAGCATTTAGTCGAGGTCTTGAGATTTCTCTCCTTTTGGCTGGTAATCGTGCGAATGCCAGTGTTTAGATCTAATTTTTAGTGAATAGTAGTTCACTAGATGAGCTACTTTTCTTATGTGGACTAGCTGCATGATCATTTTTCTTTTACTGGATTTACGTAGAATGCAATTCAAGATATCCAGTGTGTGGCTGTAGGATTTATTCCAGGTAAAGCAGCTGTTGTTGAAACATTTTCCTTTCACATGACTAAGCACTCTAGAGAGGACTATTTTGCCACAATGGATCCTGATACGGTGATGCTGAAGAGTTCTGACTATTGTTTCACACTTACGGAGCACGAACTTTTGTGTTTCCGTTTCAAGCATGTCAAAGTGCTCCGGGAATGTCTCATCGATCAAAGTGCTCCGGGAATGTCTCATCGATGGATGTGACGCATCCATGATAAGTGGCATCATCACATGCAGACAAAAGCATTTTATAAGTTCTAAGCACAAAAACATGTAGATGAGTCTCACATCTGAAGAATGATTCCATAATGTGGAAACATCTCTAACGTTGTCCGAACAACCATTCAATGTCTAACGCGTTTTGACAATTAACAGCTATAAGCTCAATAAAGTTGACCTCATTCCTGGATCCAGTGAAGGGCCATATTCAATGTTAAAACCAGTACACAGCCCTTTTCCACAGGAAGGTGGAACTATTATAATCAACAAAATGCCAGTGATAACTTCTTGCGGATGATTGGAACAGTGCTGCGCTCAAGTCAAAGCCACCAATTCACTACGCATGACTACCTTAGAACTACCTTCAATTAATTTGACACGAATGCCCTGGTCACATACCGATACCAAGCTAGATGCTCTAATAACTAACGCTCACTTCAAGGCTATGATCTAATGCTCGCTTCAAGTTTATGATCAAATGCTCACACTTTAGTAGGCAGGTATTCAATCCACCTCTCTATTCAGGGAGCAGACGTATAAGCCTTCGGTTTGGGTTTAACTTCTGACTCATTTACACTTCGCACAAAAATAGCATCAGGTTCATGCCTGCACAATGTCAGTGTTCAAATTTAAAACATGTAGGAGTAGAAGGAGAGTTCCACAATGGCGAAATGATTTCAAGTACTGAATAAATCAATATGCTAAACAAATTACCAATTGAGGTAACGGTATTCAATGACATGCACTCCAGACATAATACATGCGTCGTAACAAGGTTGAAGACATTGGCTATATTAACAGGGAAAAGATGACTTAAGGTTTGTCACCCTCCTCAAATGTATAACTGGATGCAATGGCAAGTAGCCGACCATCTCTGCTAAAAGATAGTGAAGCAACACTGGAAGGATACCTTGAGTACTGCACAATGGCGAGACATTACTTGCGAGCATCAGCTTTAGCAAAATCATTAACCCAACTTAAGACAAGAATAAACTAGTACCAGCTGATTGATAGTGCGTCAATGCTATTTCCTCTTCCAAATCAGTAAAATTACAATCAAAATTTAGCATAATCAAACGTCACGATCAATATCTTGAGCAATTGAGGCTGCTAATTGTACCAAATACCTAGTTGACTCATTCTCATATTACTCATGACAATACCTGGTAAAGCCGCTTCTTGTTATTGCCATCCCAGATATTGACATAGCCATCGCAACCACCTGTTGCAAACGTGCCATAGCTACAACGATGCCAAACAGAAAACCACATTCCCAGAAGTAGGGATATACACGCTGAGTCTAAATCGTGAGGTCTGGCTTTCGATGACATTGTTACTTGAACACATTCGCAGATCTCCAAACTTATTATGAGTAATGAAATAAAGAAATTACAAAAAAATTAAACCAAACACTAATTGCCACATAAATGCAGAGTTTGACCACGATAACTCACATTGGATGAAATGCGATAGCGTTAACAGGATAAACTGTATCTCGCCCGGCCTCAGATTTTCGATGACACTTAAAGGCATATCTGTATAGGATTGCAACCAATACAATTTGAGGCCCGCTAAGGTAGACAGATACCTCCATGCAATGCTTAAAACAAGGAAAATGAGAAGATTACATTTTCCCTTACACAAAGAGACGGTGTAGGGAGTAATTTGAAACAATTACTTTTTAGCTTGGCCTGCTTCGGACATATCGAAAAACTCCATAGCAATACGACCTTCCACGGAGCTGAGGGCGTAACCTACCAGGCCACACTGCATCTCAAAAGCCAGCCCAAGCCTCACAAACCGCATTCATAAGGTGCATTCAATTTTGACTGGCTGAAGTGCGCAATATAAGAGGTCCTAACGCACAATCACCAAAACATTAATGATCAAACATACTAGGGAACACTGACAATGCAATAGGTATTATTAAAGTTATAGCAAGGGGCAAGCCACGTCCCTGTGCCGATGGGATAACAACGTACACAACGAGTTTGATACTTTAAGGACGATTCTCGAGTCTGTTCAGGACGTTGCATGAGGCGCAAATCATACACGGTAATGTGTCGACCTGCAGTGGCTACGACAAGTCGGTGCCCGACTAGTGACATACTGTACACCCGTTCAGGTTGTGGATAAGTCCCAACCCCAGTACCCCCTCTGGGATCCCAGCATCGGACCGTCTTGTCCCAGCTTCCAGTCACTACATGACCTACAACCTCCTCAATTACCAAGAAGCGACTTCCATAAGCTTGCGCAGGACACAAATTTTTTTTTTAAAACCGATGCATGACTACGAGCCTGCAATGATCTGCAAACCTTGTAAAAATACTCGAGTCACAAACAATAGGCAATAACTCCAAAGTATTGAATTAAGGTACATAAACATTTTTCTCACCAGTTGCATGCGAATACTCAACACACCTCACAGGAGCGTCGTGTGTTCCCAGAGTATCCTCGCCACCTGTATTGAAATCATATCTGAAAGAGATAGAACATGTACACGGATCACCACATGAAAATTACGCGCATCCTAATAAGTATAATTATGGATCTCAACTCTTTTAGTGACTTTCCTCAGCCAGCTCCAATTAACAACAACTCCAATCCTCAAAATCGCCCCCGCCGAGTTCCATTTGGCCGCGGCAGAACCAGGACCCTATACAAGACCATCCACCCATAGCCAAGCCTCCTCAATTCCAAACGATCGTTCCGACAATTCCACCATGACCATTGAACGGGATTGAAATGCCAGCAGAAAAGCACTCCATTCCAACACGGCTCCAGCTCAACAGCTACTCATCCCGTTGTAAGTGTCAGGGTTTGGGAGGGGTTTAACAGAATACGAAAAACAGCGAAGGAAAGAATGCGTCGAAATTGGAACGTAGCCAGCTACCTACAAACGGAGTGGTCCGCGGAAGCAGTGAAGCAGGAGGAGTCATCGTGGAAGCAGCAGTCGAGAACGGGCGCACGATGGCTAAACTGGCCCATCAGAACGTTGGCAGATGCATCGTAGAGGCGGACCTTCGCATCCCAGGAGGAAACAAGCAGATGGTCGCTGTAGTTGGAGAAGCGGAGGTTAGAGATGCCGTCTGCGGGCGGCGATGCAAGCTCCCGGCCTAACACCAACTGCGCAGGCTGCGCATTCGCGTCCATGTCGAGATAATGCTGGTGCTGCTGTGAGGGAGGTGGAAATAGAGGTGGCGCACCTCCTCCCATCATCCTCTCCCTCCTTCACTCCACTCCACGCTACTCCACTCCCCGCTGTGCTGTACGCTGCTCTTCTCTCCACTCTTCGCAAATTCCCTCTCGCTCCCAATCCACGCTGCGACGGTAACAAGAGTCCATCCCCCGTCACGCTCGCCTCGCGTCGAGCGTGGCAGTGGCGGGAAGGCAAGGCAAAGACAAGCAGCTGGGCGTGACATCCGATACAGGATTAGGAAGTTTGAATTCAAGCGGGTAGACAGCTGAGTGAGTGCCTCCGGGAGAGGGGAGGGGGTGCAGGCAGTTCCCACGGGTGATCCCGGGGAGCAAAGCTTGAATCCGTGAAGCCCAAATTCGAAGCAATCACGCACACCATTGCGGCGGAGTCTGCGAGGCGCCGTACGGGGGGGGGGGAGCTCCACCCCTTCGCATCACTTCATTGATTCATGAATGTAACTGTAAAAAACTAAATTTGATGGACACATTCAAGGCTCAAAAAGATTTTTTTATTTCAGAATCCGAAATGAGTGTTCGGTACTATTTTAAAATATATATAATAAAAATATCATTCCTAAATTGGCAAAAAAATGTTGTCCAAATTTTTATATATATATATATATATATTTATTTATTTATTTATTTTTATTGTTAGTATTTTTCACATCTATGATGTTATTTACATAGTGTGTCCTTTTTTTCTTAGCAATGTTCTTGAACTTCATATTTGCTTCTTTGCTTCTGCATCCTTAGCAATATCTTTATTTGTAGCACTACCTAAGATGTTGTGTTATTTAATACATTCCACTTTCATGTCCAATACATGCCTTCTCAACATGTGAGTATTGTCCACAACAAAGGTTCTTTCTTTCTCTGCAAGAATATTGGCACATCCAACTTTTTCAACCATTGAACTTCCAAGTGTCTACCAATATTTCCAAGTCTCATGGCTTCTGTTTTTTTTTTTAAATAGAACAAAAATAGTAGTAAGTTTTGGATGGTAATTATATTTTATAATATATTTTAAAAGATAAAAAATCATTAATGGAACATCTTCCTCTCTCATGTAGACTGTGGT
Source organism: Physcomitrium patens (assembly GCF_059467195.1). NCBI lineage: Eukaryota > Viridiplantae > Streptophyta > Bryopsida > Funariales > Funariaceae > Physcomitrium > Physcomitrium patens. Next base: position 13,636,039 of record NC_143419.1, on the reverse strand, counting down.
AAACTTTCCATGACTTTTATAGTTAATGCTAATGAAATAATCTAGAATATAAATAAATTCTAAAAGTAGAACACTACCTTGCATTTGCACTATCAATTAGAATCATATATGTGCATTATAATTGACTTAACTTTTCATCGAATAAAAAACCTATATATAATCATTTACAAATTTAATCTGAAAAAAAAAAAAAAAAAAAAAAAAACTTTGTCAATATGCAAGACAATTATAGAATTGTTGACATCTTAGTTAATGTGATATTTTGGTGAAGGTTGGATGTAGAATGTGTTCTCTACTTCTATAATAAATAAGATCTATTATTTATAATCTTAGCATAGTACCACAAATGTGTTATCTTTTTCTGATGTGTTTCTTAGATCCATTTTAAGCCACTTACTAAAGTTGGTTTATATCTTATTAATTTTGGCCATGTAATTCAACTTCTTTTAGAAACACCTCAATAATCAATTTTTGAAGAAGTAATATTAGCAATACTACTTGAAAAAAATAAAAAATAAAAAAAATGTGATAATATGTCTCAAATTAAGGTTTTGAAAGAAAGTTATGTCTTTTTTTAAGCATGTATATACTTTTAATCCTTCAAGTTTAATATAACATCCATTGCTATGCAAATATATATATACTGTAGAACTTGACTATTAAGTCTAAGTTAATAAGATGGGTGCAAGTCAACTTGCATTTAAAATTAAACATACATCCTAAGAAAATGTTAGTTGATGTAATCATAAATATTGGCTATTAATTACAAGAAGAGAAATAACGTATTGGTGATAACATTGAATCAAATCTACCAAGTATATAAATAAAGTGCATTTTTAGGACAAGATAGAAAATTGTTCCTTAATATGTTTTAGTTCTTAAGATTAATCTAGTGAAATAGAGGTATGACAAGATATGAAGAAAATAAAATAAAATAATAAAATTATGAGAATAGATTTGTTAGGAAGAATTTAGCTTTGACGTCTTTCTAGCTTTTGAAGTCTTAAGCCTTCACAATACTAGGTACATCGTAAACAACATCCATAATTTCTGCTCTAATCAATTCTTTAGAAAGAATATATTATTAATCTTAAGATAAAAGGTATGAATTTTTTAGAAATCTATGCAATAGTTTATAACACCAATGATGTAAATTGACTAATCTTACTAAATTAACACCAATATATTATAAATCATATATAATAACTACTCTTTAATCTAATTTTCTTTTTAAAGATAATAAAATAGTATTATATTGATACTTCTTAAAAAAAATATATTTAAAAAATATGGTTTTTCTTAATAATATACAAAAGAATTTAAAAAAACTAAAAATATGCTAGAATATTGCAATCTGTTGGTACTAAAGCTACAAGGTTGGTCCTTGACTATTTGCAACTTGGACTTTTTTGGAGTCTTATCTTTTAATTTATCTTACTATTATCTTTTAATTTATCTTATTTTTGTCTTATCTTTTAATTTGTCTTATTATTATCTTATTATTTATCTTATTGGGATATCTTTTTGTTATATATTTAAACAAGGTAAATTAAAAAAAAAAAAAAAAAACTGTCTAAATTCTTGAATATATATATATATATATATATACTAGATGAACCCATGTCATTGTCATGGAAAGTTTGACTCAATTGAAGCTATTTTTGTGAGTCAAAAAATATTTTTTAAATTCAAATATAATACAATACAAATAGAAAGAAAGAAAAAGAAAAAAAGAAAAAAAGAAAAAAAACTACATAGTGGAGCTTTCATGTATGAAATAGGATAAATAATTTCATGTTGTAGTTACGAATAAAAACTATAAATGTAACTAGAAAGATAAAAAAAATATAAAAAATTATTCTTTTCTGAAAAATTCTTTAAAACAAAAATTAAATAAAGAATAATAAAACTAAAAATAATGAAAAAATAACTAATCAAATTTAAAATTTAATAAAATAAAATAATATAATAATAATAAAAGAAGATATGATTTTAGAATAATAAAATTATAATAAAATAAAATATCCTCTTAAAAATAAAAATTATAAATATTATAATTTTATCTTAAAATTATAAAATATTATAAATAATAAATTATTTTTGAAAATAATAAAATTCAAAAATCCAATTTTATGCACACAACTTCAGTCCAATCCACATTATACCAATCCAACAACAAATCCAAACATAAATAAAATAAATAAAACAAAAACAAACAAACAGACAAAGTCAAAACACAAAACAAAAACACAAAAACAAAGTACTATATCATAAACCTGTGTCATTGTCATGGAAAGTGTGACTCAAATGAAGTTATTTTTGAAAGATATGTTTGTAAGCCAAAAAATATTTTTCAAATAAAAATACAATACAATACAAATAGAAAGAAATAAAATACACAATAGAGCTTTTAGGTATGAAGTAGGATAGGTAAACCCGTGCTGTTGTTATAGATAATATACAAAAAAAGTAGTAAATTTTGTTCAAGGAACTACTTGTGAAAATATAAAAAAAAAACCATTAAATTATAAAATATTAAATCATAAAAGTATGTTAAGACATTCAAAGATGTATTAAAGTTAATAAATTAATAAATTAAAAAATACTAATATTTATATAATTAAAACTTTTAGAAAAATAATATTTAGTGTAGAATTTAAATTATTGTTTCTAAGAAGAAGAATCTTCATAGAATGAGAGGAAGTGCATTGAGATAGTGCTACATAAAGTTGACCATGGAAAAAAAATATGTTGTCGTAGATCCAAACCAACATGCTATACTAATTGTCTTTGAGATTTATTTATTATTATTGCAAATGTAAGACAGATGAAAAATTACTTTTTTTTTTTAGAATAAACAGAAGTTCTTTTGTTGTAGAAGTTAATATAATTTGCGGAATAAACACCAAGTTTCTAGCAAATTTTCTTCTAAGAATTCTTGCTTCAAGAACTTGATCCATTAATCGTGTAATTACCAATTCGATTCCATTGAAAAGTCCTTGGTGAGGAGTAATATTTCTTAGTAGCATCCTCGGAGTCTCAATCCTAAGACAAAGCCTTGATCTAGGCATTCCAGATGGATTAAGCGACTTGATGAATTCAAGTGGATAAACATTATTGTTGTCGATACCATCTTCAACAACAACTTCATCAACGCTTAAATATTCTTATTCTTCTCTAGAAAAATGACCATAATCTTCTTATTAATATCTTCTATATCATCATTTCATTCAAATAAAATGATTCTATCTCTAAAGAAGGCATCATTTGCTACACCATCTTTTGCCAGTCTTAGATAAATAACTTCTACCAAAGACATTAATTGTTGATCAACAATCATATAATCGGAAAGCTTAACTATATTATTGAGTAATAAGTTTGTACTATTTCTAATTTGGTAAGTAACAAATAGAAATATTAATCAATAATAATGCAACCATAAAAAATTCAAATGTACTACCATCTATATATACAATGTGTATGTGCATTCTATACATAAAGAAGCCAATTAGCAAAATCAATATCTGCTTGAAGTGCTCCTAAATTCAACATCATATTCTCTTTTAATGTATGGATTTTTATTTGAGGCAAAAATATTGAATGTCAAAAAGATACTGCTATAATTTCCTCTCGAGTTCTTTTCACAATCAATGTCAATATTTGGCAAAAATCTCCACCAAAAACTATTGTAGCTCTTTCAAATGGGCGATCAATATTCCGAGTGTGTCTAAAAAAATGATCAATTGCCTCAAGACAATAATAATGTTGCATTGGAAGTTCATTCCAAATAATAAGGAAAGTTTGGTAAATAAATTCAACATGGTCAAAATTCTTAGTAATTGAACAAAAAGAGTCTTCATTACAGTCTAATAGAATCTTGAACGTAGAATGGGCAGTTCTTCCTCTTTTTAGTAGCAATGCAGTAATTCCTAATGATGTAATACATATGACAATTTTTTGCATCAATCAAACTTTAGTTGCTAAAGTATTATAGACAAATGTCTTACCAGTTCCTACGTGTTTGTTTAGAAAAAAACATGCATCCATGTTTTTGCATTATAGATGCCACAATATCATCATATGCCTTTTTTTATTCAAGATTCAATTGTGAAACATATAGCTCTAAATTTGCTTGTAATTCTTGAATGTTCCATGCTCTTTTTTCAGAAATAAATTGATTTCTATTAACTATTACATTCCAATTGTTTCTTGATAATAGCATTAGAGAAAATTGTGCAAGCATTTTGTTAGAATCGTGCAAAATCTTGTGCAGCAAGAAAAGTCTAAAATCCTTAATCTGTTTTTCCATTGAATTGTTAATTCCATGTTTTCTTTACAAATAGGTATTGAGATCATCCAAGATACTTTTCCTAAATCTTTTTCATATGTTTAATGGATTTATTGGATTTCCATGCAATAGAAAAACAACAAACAATGCCCTCAATTGAAATCCAATTTGTATTCTTGATGCTTCTTCCAAACATTATTACCACTCTCTATTACTTTTAAGTAATCCTAAAGCTGCACATGCACTTTTAAATCTTAGATGGAAAATCCCATGAATAGTCTTTAAGTGCTCAAATCATTATAGACCTTTAACATGGATTATAAGAAGCCTCAAATAATATCTTTTTCCTATTGCACGATTTGCAAAATATAAACATTCAATAGCAAATCTACATTTTCTTAACATCTACATCTTTCTAATCTTATTCCAAATGAAATTTTGTGAAAATTTTTGGTATGTATATTGTCTTGCTACTACAATTGCTACACATATCTCAAAAAATAAAGTTAATGTTTTCTTTTCTCTTTCAACATGTTTTAAAATTGCAGCTGCCTCGTCATTTGGATCATATATCACTTGATACATTCTTGGTAGATGAACAGCCAAGCAAATAATATTTGGCATTTCTTCATAGATCTAAATGCCAAATAGTTTCCAAATAGCCTCCGGAGTTCCAATATATCTTACATTCAAACATTATTTGATCTTGTCTTGTTGGTTTTTAAATTACATTGTAATGCAATCATGGCCCTTATAGATGTATTTGTGGATATACTTAAAAATACAAATAGATATACAAACCTCAACATTAATATGTCAATTGTACTTCTAAGATAGTTTTGAATAAGATAGAAAAATATCCCTATTATCAACAACCATTCCTCAAAATTTAAATGTTCTTCTATCATTTCTTTGTTGATATTGGAGATATCCACTGGCATCCATTGTTATTTCTTTTGCAAATACCTTTGGATACATCTTTGTACAACAACCCTCTTCTATGTAAGATGCTTGAAGATTTTACATTCCATATGGACCATGTACAATGCATTATAGAATAACTTCAAATAGCTCTTGGCCATTGTCTTTATTTGGAAATTCTACATAAACCATATAATCCACATCTCTAGTACATTTAATCTTATTTTTTCTATCTAAAAAATCAAGATATACATATGATATAGACTTCTCTTTTGAAACTCAATGGTATAAACATGTGCAATAACATGACCAAAGACAACTCCTTTCTTTATATCTTCTATAATTGCATGTCTCTTGAGCTCAAATACATAAGCAACTAAATCTGGCAAGTCACTTATTTGTTGTTCTTGAAGCAATTCATTCTGGATATCGGACCATCTTGGATTTGTTGTCACTATTATAAAAATATAAAGATGCTAATAAAACCTTATAATTGCCATAGATTCTTGAAGTATTTCTATCATATGTCTTGTACTTCCAATATATGATAATGGAAGTAAGATCCTGCACCTTAAATTATTTAATTCATATTGTTCTTCTTCATGCCCAATATTTTGATTAGTTATAATAGTATCTACTAATCTTTGGTATAAATCAGCACATAGATTTCCTTGATTGTAATGTAGATATCACAAACGTGATTGCTCAATTGTTGCCCATCCAATAACCATAAATTCTTGTAATAGCTTTCTTCCATGCAAAAATGTGGAATACTCAGTAGGCCTTAAAAAAGTCGATAAGAAAAATAATCCATTTGTGTAAGGTTGTTGTCTCTCCAATCCTCTTGTCTAACACCTTCTATTTCTTCAACAATATCCATCACTACATTTTGCGCCCTTAGGTTAGGATACCATCTAAGGGTTCCATGTAGAATAAATAGAACATAATAAAGGAGCAAATAAGCTTAATGAGCCTCATGAATCCTTTCTAATAACTCATTCCTACATAGGCAAATAATAATATTGCAAAGTGCATTGTGCTCTGATCCATCTCTAGACAATATAATAGCAATTTCTTCAAAAGTGGTGGAAAGATTATATTGGTGTCTATTGCTCTCATTCATAAAGTGCAAAGAAACAATAAGTTCTACTTCTACTACTCCTTCATTCCGCATTTGAGATAGTATTTCATGTACATGTCTATATAATCCAATAAACAAATTATTTTCTCTCAAAACTCCTCCAATTTCTTACATAGTTTGACTCAATAAACCACAATTATGTCTCATTCTTCTATCTTGTGCAAATGATGCATCGTGGATATAGAATTGTGCATAAGTTGGGTCATTACCTTCTTCTAGTAACAATGCTTTCACTAAATAGTACAACTCTCTATTTATTCTAAAATTGTATAGAGCATTTCTTTGAAGTACAGATCGACCAATATTTGTATCTTAGGACATAAACGCATGTGCAATATTGTACTAATAAATATTTTCTCAAAATTCTCTTATTCTTGCATCTTGGTCTTTGAATAAGCATTTCAAAAGCAAAGGTGGAGAAGATAGAGATGGTAGAGAAACTTTTCCTTGACGACAACATTATCCAAATAATAGCAACTGCTTTCGCGACCAGGCTAAATGTTCATCAAACTAATCCAATGCATTACAATGAAGACACAAAACATTCATCTTTCGTAGATTATGTATGGCTTCAACACTTGTAACTATTTCAGCTTCTCTTTATGCTCTCTCACATTCCCTATGCTATCATTGAGCAATTGCTCTCTGATTTATTGTTAAAGTTGGACCGTTTATAATGGCATGGGTGGCTTCAATACTTGTAACTATTTCAGCTTTCTTTTGTGCTCTCTCACATTTCCTATGCTATTGTTGAGCAATTGCTCTTCTATTCATTGTTAAAGCTGGACCATTCACAATGGCATAGATTTCACTAGAGAATTGGAGTAAGCTTGGAGTCATCTAAATTATATCTCTATAAAATTGTACTTTCATAAATTACACCTCCATATTTACTAAATAATATTTATTAAAAAATATATCATTATTTATTTATACACACAAATATATATATATATATACATATAAAGTTGAATATAAAAAATTTCATATAAGAGAAAGAAATGAAATTCTTATAATTTAATTTTTATATAGTAATTCTTATTATAGTTAATAATACTTGTAAAATTCCAATGAAACTTTGTTGCTCAAGAATCCATATTTATAATGAAGATATAATATGAAATATAATATAATAAATATAATTATAAATATAATTATAAATAAAAATTATAAATATAATTATAAAGATAAAAATAATTAAAATATTAAAATAACTTTATTTCTTATAAAATTCCTATATACAGTGACAAATAAAACCGAGTACAAAATCTGAACACTCATAGTTCATTGATCCTTCCAACTAACACATAAGTCAATTGATAGAATTACTTTTTTATTGTGTGTATTCATCCAGTCCTCTACATGGATGAAAAATCTCATTATCATTTGAGGTAGGGTTTATGAGAAAAGTGTTGTAGAAGCACACAGACGTGCGTACTCAGTTTTGGTTGCTTCTTCTTGCTGAATTTCGAAATTTCAATGTACACTCCTTGTTGCAAGATTTGAGGGCATTTTTTGTTAGTTGTGTTGCTCTTGTTGTGTACTATCTATAGTGAAAGTTGATTTGTCAATTGTATCTCTATGCCTCGGTTGTGTGAATCATTGAAGCACCCAGCATTGGTGCAGCTTAGGAGTGGTATTTCTACAAGAAAACTTGCAGACTCACTTGGAATGAGTCAGTCTTCAGTAGCTCATCTAAGGAGGGAGATTAGTGGTGAAATAAAAAAGCAAAGAGGAGGACGTCCAAAGGTTTTAGGAGAGCAAGAGAAGCGACTTGGTGTGCACCTTGTCACTGCTGGTTGTCTCAAAACGGCAAGTGCAGCTGCAAAACAACTTCGAGAAAAAACAGGTAAACACTTCTCAGACATCACCTTGAGGCGTGGTTTGAAAGAAGGTGGTTTGGGTGCTTGTGTGCAACAAAAGAAGCCTCTACTTGCCAAAATACATGTTCTTGCAAGGTTGAGTTTTGCTCATAAATACAAAAATTGGACTGTTGATGATTGGAGACGGGTTATTTTCAGTGATGAGACAAAGATTAACCTAATCAACTCAGATGGTAGGTCTTGGTGTTGGTTGAGAGAAGGAGAACGACCTGGACCTAAACATGTTAGTCAAACTGTCAAATATGGTGGTGGTTCAATTATGATTTGGGGTTGTATGACTGCTTTTGGGTCGGATGCTTGGTATCAAATTGAAGGTAGAATGGAGCAACACTTGTACAAAAAAAATTTAGAAACCTACTTGCAAAGTACCACACAGAATTACAACTTAGATCCTACTAAGGTGGTTTTTCAACATGATAATGATTCCAAACATACGGCAAAAAGTGTTCAGTTTTGGCTCTCTTCACAGCCATTTCAGCTCCTTCGATGGCCAACTCAATCTCCAGATTTGAATCCAATGGAACATTTTTGGGCCCTTCTCAAACAGTGTTTAAGCCAAGTCACTCCAAGGCCAAGAGGTGTTCAAGAATTGTGGGAAAATGTTTGTAGTATTTACCCTAGTTTTGATGCAAAAGATTGTAAGAAACTATACAAAAGTATGCCAAGAAGGATTTCAGCTGTTTTGGAAGCAAAAGGTTATTGGACTAAATATTGAAGTTTGAAGATTTTCTTTAAACAATACTGAGTACAAGACATAGTTGTTGATTTGACTTTGTAGAAGGATGTTTAGTTATCAATTTGATGTGCAACTTTGTACATGTGTACAAGACTGTGTGTATTATTCCATGTAAATTTCAGATTTATAAAGCAATCATTGAAATTTCTGTAATTGCTCTTGAAAGTTGGCACTTCAGATTTTGTACTCGGTTTTGTTTGTCACTGTAAACCCATGCTTACTAATAATATCCTAGCTTTTGTTATAGAAGAAAGAAAGATGTGAAGGATGTGAAATATGTGTAGTATAGAATCAAAAAAGTCAAGCACACAATTCTTCTATTTATAGTTCCTTTACAAAAGGTTTGCAAAAAAGTTGTCATTCATACTTTTTAGTCTTCATACCTACACTCCAAAGAATTAAAAAATAATATATTAATGTTATTTGGAAAAATATAAAATATAATATAAAATATAAAAATTATCATTACATCATTATATATCATTATTTAATTTTGTATTTAAATAGATATATGTATATATTTATACATATGAAGTTGAATATAAAAAATATCATATTTTTTTTGTAATAAAATGAATTCATAAATTTAACTTTGATTGTCATAAAAATATTGCAAATAAATTCATTTGCTTGATTGTCATAAAAATATTGTAAATGAATTCATTTGCTTGCTCTGGAGCAAGACAGCCCAAAACTTAATTCTTTGTAAAATGATACTGATCATATACAATGGCCTCTTCTCATCATCTGACAAAACCTACAACGGAAGGCACGAACAAAATCAGTACCCATAAAACAAACTAATGTATTAAAAAAAAAACAAAACAAAACAAAACAAAAAACAAAAAAACAAAAAAACAAAAACTTATGAACTTGATCAACTTGTAGTCTCAGGTGTAATTGTGTTTTACCCAAATGTGGCTTCTGCCTACGGTGGCTTACCTCATGAGGTGTGCATTGGACACCGCGGCAAGAGTTGGAGCTGCATGACTTGTGTTTTACCTCCTCAGGTATGGCTTTTGCCTACGACGGCATACCTCCTGAGGTGTGCATTGGATTAGCTTCCTATACGGTGGCAAGAGCTAGAGCTGCACCCACTTCCAACGGCACCAACATTCTGCATCGACTCCCAGCGGCACCAGCATTCTGCACCCACTCCCAGTAGCACCAGTATTCAGGATCATCAAGCGACAAAATTCAAGTAATACAATTCACTTGTGATAATCTACTTCGTAAAATTCATCCAATTTGCGTCAGTGCTTTGCCACACAACCACGCACGACAACGTCCAGCCAACCAGCTAGTCAAATGCAGCAGCTCGATACCATCAATCCACCTGCAACATGTAGCAACTACCACCTGTTCTCCCATTCACTCATCATTCGAGAAGAAGAAAGCAAAAGAATGCTCTGAGTCTGAGAGGTGGCACACAAAACATCATCAGTTATCATCAGTTTTGTTAACGGCCTATGAACACCATGGCAAGAGCAAAATCAGTACCCGTAAAAGAAACTTGCTCAACTTCCTCACATGTGGCTTTTGCCTACAATGGCTTACCTCCTGAGGTGTGCATTGGATTAGCTGGAGCTGAACCTACTCACAGCAACACCAACATTCAGGATCATCAAGCGTTCGCTTGTAAAATTCACTCGTAATAATAAGAGAAGATCAAACTGCAAGAATTCATTGAACCACCAAAATTATTGTGATGAATTCCTTGCATTTTCCACTTTCAGCGGCTCCCCACTGCCGGCGGCACCAGCATTCAAGATCATCAAGCCATGGATCTTTCCCCGGCTTTGCTTCGAATCATCCAATTCGCCTTAGTGCTTTGTCACACGACCACACTTGACAACGTCCAGCGAACCAGCCAGCCAAACGCAGCAACTCAATACCATCGTATAGAGCTCTCTACCCACTTGCATTGCGTAGCGACTACCACCTGCTCTCCCATTCACTCAAGAAGAAGAATGCAGAAGAATGCTCTGAGATTAAGAGGCGGCACACGGAATGTATCGACACAACACATTAACATCCCAAAACAGCAAGTTATTAATTCTGTTAAGGTCGTGTTTTTTCCAGATAACTTGAAGTATTTTTGATGAAAACGAAGTGGGGAGCATGCAGTGAAGGAGAGCCATCACTTGTCTCCTCGCACTTGTCTAGTTGAGCGATCTTAATATATAGATATACATCTTCTTAATAGGCTGTGCATGACCTTTGTTTCTTAAGTCTTAAGATGCTGATTTCTTCCAAACATAATTCATCAAATTCATCAAATTCTACTATTTTTAGATAACTCAAAACTTTTCAATATTAACTTGCTTAGATGGAATTTTAGAAATGATTCTAAAACAAGATTTAGAGTTGATTTCTATGATATCTATTATTAGAAATATCAAAGGTTTTCTAGAGAATTATCTATTTTTAGCATTATATAAGTGTTGAGATTTTTTTAAATAATAATGTTAGCAATAGCCTTTGTCTTTACTTTTAAGTCATGCTTAGATGATGTTATGATAATTGTATTCTAAAATTACCTCCAATTGATGCAATTAGTTTTTCACACCTATAAAATAATTTTAATATAAAAAATTAAAAATAAATTATGTATATTTATAAAATATTTATGTATTTGATATGTAGATGTTAATACAATGGTTTTGTATTGATAGAACACAAAAAAATTAACATAAGCCAATCTGAAAAGATATAAAAAGCTTTCAAAAGATTTCTAATTGTTTATTTGTATGTAAATAGACATCTAATCTTTTGCAAATCTTTCCAAAAAATCTCTTTTATAATTTTGAATTGTTTGATTCTACATTGGTATTATATATTGTATAAAAATTATATGCAATTCTATATCTTTAAGAATATTGAAGATTTTTTTTAATTTTAAAACAATGAATTTTAATATATTGGATTAAAAATATAGACAAATTTTTATATAATGCAAAAATTATGTTATTTATTAATAATTATCAATAATGGCTAAGAAATATTTTAAAGAATAGTCTAAAAGATGTGAGGATTTGCTATACCATGCAATTACTTGCAAGTCCTTGATATTATGTTCAATAATTTAAATAGATATATTTATAATATCATATTAGACAATATATATGTAGATAATTGTAATGTAAGATATTAAAAGATACTACTTATTCCAATAAAAGTAATAGAATCCTAGCATTAATAATCTACATAAATTTGATCAAAAAGACTTAATTTATAAGTACATATAATTGTCAAAATATATATATATATATATATATATATATATATATACATACTAAAAAAATTTATTGTAAATCTTTCAACATATATTTATATATATATATATATATATTATTAATATATTGATAAATTTTATTAAATATAAAATTATCTATTTTATGAATACTTAAAAAAAGATTTTAAAATCTTAAAACTTTCAACTACTAGATGATCAAGATTTATCTAAAATTCTAATGATGGACTTTTATTAAAATATTTACAGGCCAATTTTCATATAATAATAGAGATTAAAATATATGCGTATTACTTTAAATTATAATAGGAGCTATTACAAATAACAATCTTTGAATCTTCATTAAGACAAAAAAAATCATTTGAATGTCACAAATATATATATATATATATATATATATATATATGTAATTGTTATATAGATAATATGAATAGGTAGAAGTAGGTAAAAATAGATTAATTTTATAATACCTTCTAAAAAAGCTTCTTAGATGTTATTTTGATTTTACATGTATTTGTAGTTAATAGATAGGTTAGAAACTTGGTCAACAAGCTAACCATGTGCCATGTGTGTTGGTAGCTTGCAAAACAAGCTAACTATGTGGCATCGATATAGAAAACGTGCCTTGCAAGTTAAGATACGTGTCATGTAAAGAAAATACATTATTGGAGGTCCTATAGAATGTCGCCACATAGATCCTAAGTAGATAGTATATATAGAGATAAGAGTGAAGCCTTTTTCACTCTTGTCAACTTCTTTCTTGTTTCTAGTCAAGTTTCAAGAGTCTCTAGTTTCTTTGTCTTTTGGCAGTAGCCTTTCTAGTTTCCTTTTCAAAATACATACTATTCTATTTTTATTTTGTTATATTTCTTTAAGATAGTCTCACTTGATTATTTCCTTTTTTGGAGTTTTTATTCTTCATAGATTATACTTATAATATTAGAGCTTTGTCTTTTCTTGAATAAAAGTAGATTTTTTTTTATATAAGACTTAAGTGCATAAAAAGTTGCAGATTATCATCTTCTAAACTAATATTATTCTTAATATTTTTTTCTTTTTTTTCAAGTCTTTTTTTCTATTTTTCTTAAGCAATATTAAACATCCTCTCTTCTTTAAGTATTATCATAGTAGAGCTTCTTAAAATGAAGAATGCAATGGCACAAATACAAGAACAATTGAAGAAATTAATGCTTGCAATGCATCAACTTAATTTATCCCCATAGAAAACAACAAGAATGATAGGGAGCAAAGATATACAGATGATTGGAGCTGCTTCAATTTCTACACCAAATCATGTTCTTTCTTTTATGATAGAATATCCTTGTAATGTTAGAAAACCAAGGATTGTACTACTTAAAAAATTTAATGGTACAAGATCCAAGTTTTGAAGATTTATTAATGAAGTATAATTTATGATTGAATTTCAATTCTAAAGCTATTCAACAACAAGATCGCAAGTTAGATTCATTAGTACATTCCTTTCAAATTCAATATTATTATGATTTTCATCTTTTCTTGAATGATAAGATTTAATATTAGATAAATTTGAGATTTTTTTTAGCAAAGTTTTGATCCATGTATAGAGAACATGATGCAATTTGTGTTGCAACCAATAAGATATATATTTTGTGACAAGACAATTGATCAATAATGTTATATGCTTCATAATTTTGACAACTTCAAATGATAACAAATGGGATGATACTACACTTGTTAGCCAATTTCTCTACAAATTATAATATGAGGTAAAAAAATTGATGCTTAACTTACTTGATCCTTAAACATTGAATCAAACAATTGACTTTGTTGTGAGGTGTGACAATCAAATTTTTGAATTTCTATATAAGAGTTGTGCAAGTATATATTAATGTTACTATAATTCAATGATAATGCCAATACATTTTCAACATACACATTTGAAAGTAGAAGATATATAAATTGATGTAGTATGTTTCTAGCCTCTTACTACACAAGAAAAGATTCATTGTTATTAGAAACGATTGTGCTTGTATTATAGAAAATCTAAGCATACTACTTAACATTGTCGAAAGAACCGATGGAATTATAAAATAGACAGTACAACCATCAAAGAAGATAGTATGTAAAAAAATGAATTTGTCCACTTATAATAGGAACCATGTGGCTAGAATCATGTGTAATATTTAATAAAGGTCCTATTCTCTCTTCAGAACCTTCTCCTTGTTTTATAATAAATATTATTTTATAATCCAAATATCACAAAGTCTTTGCCTTGTTAGATTCAGGAGCTTCAACATATTTGTTAGATGAAGAATTTACTAAAAGATACAGCATATCTTTAGTGAAGAATATTAAACTTCTTCACATAGAAGTTATAGATGATCATCCATTGTCTTCAACAAATATTATTCATCAAATACTTCTTATGGAAGTAACAACCAATGGTCATAGTAGCTATATAATATATAATATTATTAGATCACGTTCTAATCTAATCATTTTAGATTTATTATAGCTACAAAAAAAACCCAAAAATAGATTGGATATTTTACAGTCTTCACTTTTTTCAAAGTATAGCTAAGAGTATAATTGATCAAGTAAAAAGTCACAAACTAGTGCAATTAAACCTATATTTGTAAGTATAAGAACTTTTTTGCACCTTTCAAAAAAAAAGAAGAATATAGATACTCTACTAAAACATTGTCTCTATGATTACTCAATTGACCTTCAAAAAAGAGTTCAACTGCCGTTTGGACTAATTTATAATTTATCACAAAATAAGTTGGCTCAACTCAAGGAATATATTGAAGAAAATTTAGCCAAGAACTTCATATGCTATTCCAAATTTTCAGCAAGAGCTTTAATTTTATTTGTAAAAAAAAAAGATGGATCATTGTAATTGAGTGTTGATTATTGAAGGCTCAAAAAAATCACCATAAAAAATATGTACCTTGTACTATTAATATTTAGACTTCTTGATCAATTGAATTAAGCTAAGATCTATTCAAAAATAGATTTACAATGAGTATACAATCTAGTATGCATCAATGAAGGAGATGAATCGAAGGTTGCATTTTGAACAAGGTATGGACATTTTGAATATAACATCATGCCTTTTGGACTTATAAATGCATGAATAGCTTTCTAATATTTAATAAATGATATTTTTTAAAAGTTTTTAGTTGGCTTTATTATCTATTACATAGATGATATTTTAATCTATTCTAATAATATAGAAGAACATGAACTTCATATTCATCATGTGTTACAAAAACTAAAAGATGCAAGATTTTATACCAATTTAAAAAAATATATATTCCACACTACTCAAGTCAACTTATTAGGATATATCATTTCAAATGATGGACTTATGATAGATCCTAAGAAAGTTCAAACTATTATGCATTAGAAGAACTTAAAAACAATAAGAGATGTTTAACATTTTTTGGAATTTACATACTACTATTGGATCTTTATCAAGAACTTCTCTCAAATTGCAGCTCTACTTACATGTTTGACTTGTAAAGACAAATTTCAATGGAAATAAGAAGCAGAAGCAATATTTAAAGCTTTAAAGATAGCCTTTACTTTTGTACCAATCTTATATTACATAAATTTTTTTAAGCCATTTTTTATAGAAACAAATGTATCAAAATTTGCTTTAGATGTTATATTATTAGAAGTAGAAATAAATGATAAACTTCACTCAATAGCATTCTATTCAAGAAAATTTTCAATTGTTAAGATCAACTATAAGATTCATAACAAAGAACTTCTTCTAATTTTGGATTCGTTCTAAGAATGGTACCATTATCTAAAAGATGCTTCTAATCCAATCACTATTTATACCAACTACAAGAAACTTGAATACTTTATGTTAGTACATATTTTGAATCATTGCAAAGCCTGTTAGAGTATGTTTTTGTCAAGATTTGATTTTAAGATCACTTATCAATCCAAAAAACAACAAGGTTTATCAAACACCCTTTCTTGACATTCTTATCTTATATCAAAAGAAAGAGATGCAATTTTGATCAATAAAGAATGATTTTCTTGAAGTTGGAGCATTTTTATCTTTATGCAATAAAATCAAAATTAATTATTGATTGAACTCTTGTCAAATAAATTCAATCAAGTATGTCCTCTAATTCTCTTGTTCATGATATTAAGAATTCTCCTTTTAAGTCTCATGATGCTCCCATATTTCAGTTCAAAAATAACCTATTCTATTTTGAAAGATGCCTATACATTCTAGAAAGAGAAGCACATTTAAATGTTCTTCAAGCACGTCATGACTTTTTAGCGGCCAAAATATTTAGATACAATAAGCCTTTAAAATTTATATCTAGAGATTTTTAGTGGCTATAAATGTAGAAGGTAGTAAAAGACTTTGTTCAATCATGTGATGTTTGTTTAAGGTCAAAAACTCCTCATCATCAATTCTATAGATTTTTCTAACCATTACCCATTCCAAAACAACCATGGTCTTTTATTTCTATGGATTTTATCACGGATCTTCTAGTCTCAGGTTCTTATGACTCTATATTTGTGATAGTAGATCGTTTAACTAAAATAATATATTTTTGTACCATGTACAAAAGCTATTACAAGTGAAGAAACAACCAATTTTTTTCTTGATAATATCTATCACTATCATGGATTGCTTAAGGATATTATATCAGATATAAAAATTCAATTTGTATCAAGATTTTAAAAAAATATTTTTAAGATTCTAAAAGTAGACATAAAACTATATTTGGATTTCTATCCTTAAATTGATGAACAAACAAAGTATATAATTCAAGTTTTGATGTAGTATTTGAGGTGTACCATCAACTACCAAAAAGATAATTAGACATCTCATTTACCATTGGTAGAGTTTGCTTATAACAATACAGTATATTCTTCTATATAACAAATATCTTTTTTTATTAATAATAAACAAGTCAATCCAATCGCATATCTATTACATCTATTAGAGTCTATGAAAATCCATCTTATATTTCATGTCGCTCTTTTAGAGCCATATAAGACAATGAATATCTTGAGAAGAAGATAAATACTACCTCTTCCTATAGAAGTGGATAATAATCAAGAATTCAAGGTAGAACAAGTTTTAGACTCAAGACAGCGTTGACATAGGTTAGAATATCTTATTTATTGGTAAAAATATAATATTAGCAAATATACATGGGAGCCAACAAAAAATCTTAAAAATATAGCACAGAAAGTTAAAGCTTGTCATCAATGACATCCATCAAAACTAAGATAAAGGATAGCAAACCTTT
The DNA here is from genome assembly GCF_059467195.1 of Physcomitrium patens. NCBI lineage: Eukaryota > Viridiplantae > Streptophyta > Bryopsida > Funariales > Funariaceae > Physcomitrium > Physcomitrium patens. The sequence continues at coordinate 13,618,550 of NC_143419.1, read as the reverse complement.
GCTATAAAAGAGACATAATTTAAGAAAGATTTCATTCTACCTTCTATCCTTGTTTGTAGTTTTTGTATGATTGTAGTATTAATGAGATGGAGAACCAACAACCAGTAGATTCAACTCAAGAACCATCATTTGTTGAATTATCGGACAAGACATTGCAATTATCACAGCCTTCAAGATGAGATAATAGGGATGAAGACCTTCAAGAATGACATGTTCTTCTTTGAATAGATGGTAAGATATAATATAATTGGTATCACAATTTGAAAAGAGATTCTCAATGTTTGATGATTAGATTGGAAGTAAGAACAATTCTTGATGGTTTTATAAATGTTTTGTTCGAAAGAAGTTATGAAGGTTTCAACAATAATCAAATAACAAGGTGGTCTTCTCGCCTTGGAATGAGGCATTACCAATGACTAAGAGGACCTATCTACTATCTTCAAAGGGAACAAAGATCAAAGTATATTGCAAATACAATTTGCCACATCTTAGACTTTTTCAACATGTAATCACTATTCATCATGGAACTCGTTCCTAGAAAGGGGGATAATATCATTGATATGTATATATATATATATATATATAGAGAGAGAGAGAGAGAGAGAGAGAGAGAGAGAGAGAGAGAGATAATATGAATAGGTAGAATTAGGTAAAATAGATTAATTTTATAATACCTTCTAAAAAAGCTTCTTAGATGTTATTTTGATTTTACATGTATTTGTAGTTAATAGGTAGATTAGAAACTTGGTCAACAAGCTAACCATGTGCCACATGTGTTGGTAGCTTGCAAAACAAGCTAATTATATGGCATTCATATAGAAAACTTGCCTTGCAAGTTAAGATACGTGTCATGTAAAGAAAACACATTATTGGTGGTCCTACAGAATGTCACCACATAGATCCTAAATAGATAGTATATATAGAGGTAAGAGTGAAGCCTTTTTCACTCTTGTCAACTTCTTTCTTGTTTCTAGTCAAGTTTCAAGAGTCTCTAGTTTCTTTGTCTTTTGGCAATAGCCATTCTAGTTTTCTTTTTAAAATACATACTTTTCTATTTCTATTTTGTTATATTTCTTTAAGAGAGTCTTACTTGTTTATTTACTTTCATCAAGTTCTTGTCCTTGACAATGAGTTCATCTTAGCAATAACTATTGAATCACTTCTCTTCATATATAATATATATTGTGTGTCGCGTTAACTTCAATGGCAAAAATAGTTGCTAATCATTTCTATGTCATATTATACAACCACAAATAATATATCTCTTAATATCAATTCAAAACAATGATTATTTGTGCAATTTTAATCCAAACAATGTTAAGTTAAAAAGAAGATCAATAATAATACAAAAATAAAATTTACAATAAAATGATTATTTAATTGGTAGAAGAAATAGTATTATTATAAAGCCATTACACTTCTTTTGAATCTATGAGCTTGTTTAATTAAATAATTTTGATTATATATTTTTTATTTATTTCATAAATAAGAAAGAAGAAAATTTACATATCTCATTTACCATTGTTTTCCATGTATTTATATATATGCTCTGATATAATACAAAAAAAAAAATCAATTATGAGGATTAAAGGAAGAAGATATATTGGAGAAAATTTTAGAAGCAAAGTTAAATAGAATAATTACTAAAAAATGAATAAAAGATTTGTTGACACCTCCTAAAAGTCCTTCAATTATAGAAGATGATTTTATTTAAAGATATCATGAATTGGTCTTCATCAAATTTTTTATTTATTTATAATAAAAGTAATCTTACTAAAAGTATAAGAAGTCAAATAAACAATACAACTTTAAGTGGGTCTTATTAATATTAGACTTATTATTATGTCCCCAATTAGTATTTTCTTAAACTAAATTTTATCTTCTTCATATTTTATTAGAAACATAAATCCTCTTATGGTTTTTATTTTGGCACCTTTTCATTTAATTTTCTATTTTATATTAAATTATATATATATATATATATATATATATAATATTAATGACTCTTAATATTAATATTTACTATATTAAAGTATTTATTTATAATTATATAATTATTTTTCAATGTAAGATACATGAATATGTTGTATAAGAATATAGAATATTTAAAGATTTTTTTAGTTTTACATTCAATATATTTATTAATTAAACATAATTAAGATTCAAACAAGATTTAATATGTTCTTAAGTAAATAATTTTATAAAATTTATATTTTAAACAAATACTAAATATGATTATGTATGCATGTATGTATGCATGTATGTATGTATGTATGTATTTTAAAGAATTATGTCATGTATTTTAAAAAATAAATAAATAAAATCATGGTTTAAGTATTGGAGGTTTAAATTACAAATTTTACTCAAAGCTCTTCCCACTAAATTTAAAGTATATCTCCAGCATTATTGATTTGGTATGGAGAAAATCTAGAGGTTTTATAAAATTTAAGTTCATGAAGTGGGTCAAAAAAGAAATTCTCACTCAGGACAAGATATGTATTCTTACCCTCTTATATCAAACATATACATAATCGATGAATAAAAACTTGGCTTTAATGCTAATCCTTCATTACTGACAACATGTATTGAATAAAAATAAACCCACGAATTCTAATTTTAGGATACCAAAGAAAGAAAAATCCACAATTAAACATTTAAAGTTTTGTCCTACTGCCAATCTTGGTCATTGTGTTGCCCACAAAGCAAAGGTGAACAGTAGACATTGGTTTTGTAAAACAATCGAGCATAATTAATGGCGCATAAAGAATCTTTATGAAATCATGGGCAACGCATTAAAAAGAGAGACAATGAAAAATACACCACGAGTCACCGTGTATTTTGCCGAAGGTCGGAGTTCATGCTGCCTGACACAAATGCTAGTGGTCCATTTCTGGTAAAGGCTGCGCTGGAGGGCTGAACCCTTTCAAGAAATGCCACGTCGGATCACCCCACTTCTCCCCTGTAAGAGTTCCCTAGTGACGTGGCAGACCCTGGCGCTCTGCTTTCATTGACGCTCAAAGGAGTACGTTTCCTTTCGACGAATTTCATCCTCATCCAAGTGTGTGCCTTCCCAATTTGATTTTTAATCAAAAATTATTCCAGCTCTGTGTTAAATCTTTTCAATATAATATATTCACGGAAGTATAAATGTTTAGTTACATCCCGTAGGACTCTTACTCCGCTTCTTAGGTATTAGAAGATTAGATGTTGTCTCTATGTTTTGTTGTTTCTGCATCATACTTTGCTCTATCATAGATGTTGTCACCCACATTATTATGTCAAAAAATAAAAATAAAAAAATAAATCACCTCCTTCAACGAACATCTTCATTCATCCAGAATATCCGTGAGTGGATCCGAGGGGGAGTGCCAGATAGGCAAATTTCAATTCCACGTCAACTGCAATAATTCATAGCAACAGACGCGTGGCAGTCACAAATCCAACGCAAAGCTGCGTCTTTTGTCGTTTCCTCGGTATAGGATGTACGTAAACCTTCGAAATGCCATGATCACGGTGACGAATACCGCCCAATGATAACGTGACATTCCCGACATCCAGGAGTGCGGGGGGATCTCAGCGCTCGCAGAATTGGTCAACACTCGGGCCTTGACATTCTTCCAGCCCATGCACCTCGTTTCAATTAACCACGTGCAAGGCACGATTTTATTCCCACAACGTGAAGGCAATCAACAAGTAAACCAGTATTTGAAGTGCCAAGAAAATCGATTTCCACGGGTGGAAATGGTAAGTGTGAACAACGTCGGGGGTTGGACAGATGAATAAATAAGGGACGGATATGACCACCACTGATCTCGGTCACGGACACTGGATGCCACATTGATGAGCTGGACGGAGCAGCCACGAGGTGACAGGGAACCATTGGCTGAGAGAAAAAGGGATTCAAATTTGGAAATGTGGGAAGAGTTCGAAGATCTTCTAGCTCGTGACAGACTAATAACACGTGGCATCAGATTATTGTAAGATTGGAACGCGGGAGCGATGTGTGGAGAGTGACGTGATGGTGCCCTGCGATTCAATTTTGGACGCGTGGCAGAAAGAGCGTGCTGACGTGGGTGGCGTGGAGACGTGGCCTTAATACCGAGGGGTCGGGGGAGGGGGGGTGTGGCGGCGAGAACCCGACACTGGCCATCGTCTTCGTGGACAAAGTGCCTCACTTAATCTGCTGTTTCCGGGGGGAAGTTGCGATATGGATTCTAGCCGGCGCTGCTTCCGTTCATTTTCTAATCGTCCTCGCACTATCTGAGAAATCTCTTCGCCACTGAGGTGATCCGCCCTAGACATCCCCGCCTTCATGCCTTGAATGCAAGTTGACCACGATTTTTGTGGTTTTTGTTGACATTGAACAGGTTGCTTCTGAGTGGCTGAAGATTTTCATGCTGTATTCGCTGTGGCGACGGAGAATCCCGTTCGCTGAGCGGACTTGGATTTAATTTTCGCGTTCGTGTGTTACTAGAGTTGATTTCAATGGCGTGGTTTCTTGTCATTCGAAGTAAGACTGAGTGGCCAAGATTGAAGAGTCGTAGCTTTCTTGAGCAATGTCGTTAGTACCGTGTGGCGACGTCAAAGAGCAAGGACGATTGGTGTGGATCATTCTTTGTTAGTGTAGTTAGTTACTTTCGTGATCGAAGGGGTTGAGGGTGGACGAGGATGAGTGAAGATGAGTGTAGAATTGACGATTTTCTTTACAAGCAGTGAGCCTCTGCAGTTGTCGAAATCGTTGTAGTATTAAGTTGTTTGTTTTGGCGTGGGGTGTGTATTGAATTTAAATTGAGGTAGAATGTATGACGTCTATTACTTGTAGATTTTTAGGTAACCTTCCGTAGAAATGTTTTTCGAATGTCCTATGGACTAGCGTGACCTTCTCGGTGTACTCTGTGTAGTTTAAATTCGTTTTGCTGTACAAATTTCTGTAGACATCTGCCTTGTCCATGTTTGCAGATTCGCATGAGGATTTGCCGATTCAATAGGAGGAAGTATTTTCTTGATTACTTTTGTTAACCTCTCCCGACGAAGAATAGTTCATTAGAGAGTGTTAAATATAGGGGGGTTGTTGACGCGTACGTCCAACACTTCGGAAGTAATATTATGAGAATTACGAACAAATTCCACGTTCGATGTTCAGATCCGTATGATCTATTCTTGACGTCCGTGCAGTGTGCTACGTACGGATTGTTGTATTTCCATCTCCATTTCTCTGTCCTCCGCAAGCGGAGCGATTCTAAATTTACCAATGGTCATTTTAGATGCATTATTTGAAGTAGATTTTTGTATATTCTACATGGTAAACGCGTTCGCTATCAACTTATATTACTTGTATTCGTCGATGTTTCTGTGACCGATTAATTACTGTCTGTCTGTACTGTGGAGTGTGTACTGTGGGTTATTACCGACCTTAATTGTTGATTAGCTTTTTGATACTTCATTTCTTCGTTTTCTTTTGTTTTTTCAGGGGTGAACATTACGGCGCTAGCTTGATTTAGATAATTTGAAGTTACTACAAATGTTCATAATTAGTTCTAGAGTTGGGAGGTAGACGCCTACAGTAGCGTCTGAAGACAATGTTTGTGGTGCATTTGGACACTCAGCTGCTGGAGATTTCGGGGAAGCAATCTCCAAGACGATGACGAAGAGGTCCCGTTTGCAATTGTACAAAAAGTTCCGTTTACATTTTAACTTATGGGCCCTCTGGAAATTCATCCTTCTTCTAAACTCTGTAATGGGTTTGTTTCTCGGGGCAAGGACGAATGCCAAAGGTTGTCAGAGAAATTTGCAAGCTTTCTTTGGCACAGTAGATCAAGATGGAAATGGCGAAATTGAGCAACGCGAAGCTTCGAAGGTTGCCAGTACTATCCTTCTCTGTGAGCTGTGCTATATTCTTAGGCTTTGATGATTCTTCTACTGTCTAGCATCCGGCACTCAAGGGATAGACTTACTGTTTGTACTGACCGTCTGAACTTGGATGCAGTTCCTGCGGAAGTTGGACGTGCAAATGGCAGATAAAGGTGGTATGGATACAAAAGAGGGTATGAGTGAGCTGATGGCGTCATCACAGTTTGGCTTCAATTTCAGCTATGGCGGCAGCACTATATCCGCAGAAGAAATTCTGGTGAGAGCTTGCTTTTCTGAAGAAATCCTGCACATTGTTGTTTGTTGCTATCCTGTGCAGAGAGTTGTGCTTTACAGTTGAATACGTTTCCGATCTGATTCTGAGAGTTAAGACAAGAGTCCCTACAGTGCAATTAGTGGTGGCAAAACTGCTATTGTCGAACAAGCAATTAACATGAACGTTGTAAAGGTATTCATCATAATTAGCACGAGCACTTGTCGGCACTTGTGTCGAAGGGAAAGAGTTGAGAAACGTTTTATCTTCCTCCGAGTCTCAACACTATGTTGATCAAAGTTAGCTAGCAGGTTAAGTTAGCCGCTGCCTAACATGTAATAGTGAATACTCTGCCGCTTACATTCTTTTCTTCTGTTGTTCAGGATCACCTGTCAGACATGATGACTGCAAATCATGTAGTGAATTGGGTTACTCATGGATTAGAGCTTCCACAATATGCAGAAGCATTCCGTCAGAATGCTATTAACGGAATGGATTTTCCAGCACTCATTGAGAACGACAGTGAAGCTTTGCTTCAGGATCTTGGAATCAAGAGTAATCTACACCGTACTAAAATCACACATGCTTTGGTGAGACAAATTTTTGGAATTGGTACAGTTCCAGGTCCAATTCGCTCATTGCAATGCTACCCATCCAGTTGTGGCGGTGTACAGCTCTCATGGGAAGATCCTATCAATCGTGGTGTGCCTCCCTTGCACAAGTATTTGATTGAGCGTTGGTCAAAGACTCTTTCTACCTGGACAAATGTGGCTGATACAAATGAAGTTGCCTTCCTGGATAGAAACGATATTAAACTCGGTAAGTATTACACATATAGAGTGCAAAGCTGGGGCAATCACGGCTCATCTAACTGGGTTACCGTAGATGGTTGTAGAAAAGTTTTGACTCCCTCGCCTTCCAAACTGGACATTGAGGATACGCTTCCCTCGCAGATGGCAGGCCAGGTTATTGCAAGTTTGGGCCCAGAGTTGTTGGTGCAGAGAGGATTCAATTCCTCTCAGGAAGAGAAAAGTGGTATATGGACTTGTATAAACTCAGGAGTTATACTGCTTCTAGCCTTGTTCTCAAGACACACCTTCTTCTTTGACATAACTCTGGCTGCTTGGGCTCTTTTGACGAATCATTTGCACCACACGTTGAGGCAAGGGTTAGATAGCCCTTACCTATCAGTGAAGTTAGTGGCACGTTCTATATCATTGGATTCAAGGAGGGCCACACTGAAGAGTCTAAGCGAACCGTTCTTAAAAAGTCCCTTTGAGGGTGAAGGAGAGCTGAATGGGGGATATTTTGAGACTCAATCTATTCAAAGTACAGGTACAGATAATATTTTGGAGGCAAGCAGTGTTGGACGTCAAACGAGTTTAGGTGGCTGGAGAGGCTCGTCTCTCAACAACAGTGGTCGAGAAACAGAATGTCAGGATATGATAAATAAGGCGGTGTTGTTCCCACCATCAACTCCAGCGCAGGACACAGAGCTACTTCCTATTCCTTTTAAGCGCAGCAAAAGCAGGTGGGTTGGAGTTGGTGTCCGAGCAGCCTCTTTCGGCATTCGTTTATATGTCCATCACGTGTTCGGTTCAATTTTACCTTTTATCCTTTGTTTGATACCTGCTTACGTTGCACTATCTTGGATATTTCTCAGAAACATTTTGGAGAGGTTATTGCAGTGAACCTGGATCCTGCTGTTAAACATTATGAGAATCTAATAAGTAGTTTTTCTGAAACGTCAGGTGCAACCATGAAGGTTGTAAGGTACGCTTTAATCGGTGGCGATCATTTCAAGACTGGTGGATGAAGCTTAATAAACATTATTGTCGAGAATGTCAGTGTGTCTATTGTGTGAAACACACCCGGATTTCGCCTCATGGACCACGTGGCCAATGCGGATTAGAGAGCAGTTGCTACTGCTACAAGTGCTTCGCTAACTTAACTCCTGAAAGCAAACGCAGGCTGGAAGAGCAAAACAGGTTACGTGTTGGCCAGTTTGTAACTACTGATTCATTATCTTCCTCGTCATTTTCGTCGTGGTCCTCAACGTCATCCCCGTCGTCATGGTCCTCATCGTCATCCTCGTCATCATCTTCGTCGTCGTCAGTGGGTAGTTCAAAGCAGAGATTCAGCAGTTCATCCAACACCTTCATAGCTGGCGCTGGTCTCCCTGCCCCCCTTAGCGACACTGCGGATTCAGACTAAGATATAAATGGATTACTTGATTTTAGGGATGTAATCGCTGCTAGATTTGTAGATGCATCAAATGCAGCATCCGATGCAGGAGTTCCTGAAGACTCAATTGCTCGAGTGGTTTCAAGGGGTGGATATAGGAGACCCGGAAGTTGTGCTTAACAAGGCGCGCCTTTCAAGAACATTCTTCATTCTTGTCATTGAATGTCAAAATATGCAGGTATGGAACGTGATTATTGTTTTCTTGAATTTCATTTGTTACTGTGGTTCTGTCAGATATATTTCAGCTGGTTCATGAGATATTCCTTTCTGTTCTTTCCGTCCGTTTTCGTTCCGTTTTATACTTTTCACCTAGATATACCTTTGTTATCGTCTATTCCCAAAAAGTTACTGGTGGAATGGTTACCTTCGGTTAAACTTTGTTGTACATCAGGGCATTTGTTACTATCACTATTCTTTGGCATTGGTTTTCTAAATCAGATCTGGGTTTACGTTGGTCTACTATTGGTTGACAGTTGATAACATACCCAAGGTTTTGTTTTGCAGATTGGTAAAGCAACCTGGATGATTTACCTGCGAATCTTTTTGGACATAAACAGGTGGCTTTTGTACAATATAAACGTTCTCTGGAAGAACAGTGCTTATTCGATGTGCAAATGACTACAAATTAGATTAGGAACATAGCAGTACCAATGAATTCATACGGATTTTCATGCTTAAGAAATCCTTGAGCTCTTGCCATGCAGTTTTAAAACAGCATATTTCAAAAACTTCCCATCTGTTATAATGACAACTGTATATAGCGGTTGAACTGGGAAAATCGTCAGCTAGTGTAAAATTAGCCGAGATGAGTGCCAAAATTTCCGTTTCATGGCAGAATATTTTGGGACTATCACTGTCTGTTGGAGAAATTGTCAGGGTCACGATTTAGGGTTGTGGTTGTTGAAAGAAGTGAACGCAGAACAACCCATCACTGTCCACTACCTACGCAACCAATTAAGTTTAGAATTATAATAAATAGCATTGTGTTCATATATGATTATTTACAACACAAATATATCATACAACTACGTGAAAAGCAGTTAGAAGTTGAATAATTTGTACAGATAAACAATCCAACTTTTGATTTGAATACAATCATTCAAATACTTTTCCAAAATTTTAGAATTTAAAGAGCGTCCATACAAACATTGTAAATAGACTGGTACAGAAAAAAACAAAACAATCAAAGTGCAATCTTGTTTTAAATTTTACCATACACATAATCATTAAGTTTCATCATTAAGATCTTTGAAATCTGGAAAAACACCGCGCAATCTCAACGAATTGCAGCAATGACTTATTTCACAACAATACGTGTGTGTTGTTTTTGGTAAGTCTTGAAGTAAATCCAATTGTCTCATGCGTCAATAAATTCAAATCACGATGCTGCAGAAGCGTTCGGAGAGACTGTGCATCTGGAGGGAGATGAGGCCCGATTCGATGACGGAATGCCGCATAAGATCAACGGGAAAAGCCCAGACCGTTGCAAGAGATCGAACCCACCGGATTTTACAAAACTTGCCTTGCAGTTGACGCACTATAATTGCCCCATTAATCCATTCATGATCAGCGACCCCATCGGCACCCAGCGAAGAAAAGCGCCCCAAACCATGCAAACATTGGGACTATTCTTAAACGCTGGATTGCTAAACCGGAGCGCTTGGATGCAAAAACCAGGTATTCGAAACCAGCCGGGGGCTGGCCTACCTCGGAATTTGAGGGGCCGCACGCGACGCGTCTTGCGTTGTCTCCCACAATTCGCCGCAGTTTGGCAAGTCTCCAACGTGCGTTTCGTATCCTCGATGAACAATGCACACAGCTCCCTCACTCCTCTCCCCTAACAACCAGGATCTCTACGTGGGTTGGGAGCATCTGGAGTTGTGCTACTTCTGGTCGATTGATCTGCGGCGACCAGACTTTTTTGCCTTGGGTTTCGTGGTTTCCTTTGCGGGTCGGGGTTGGTTACGTGCACATTAGTCGGTCTGAGATTGGTTTACAGACTATTGCGTCCCAATTGCTAGAGCAGTAGGTAGAGCTGATTGGGTGGAATACATGTCTGGAGCTTGAGAGAGTTTGACTGGTATCTCAGTGGAGGAAGCCCGTTGCCCACATTCCAGTTTTGATTCATACGCGATACGCGATACAGAGTGGAGAAGTTAGCGGTACCTCGCAGAGGGTTCTAGTTGCTGGGAATAGAGGGATGGTTCTGGTGATTTTTGAGGTTGTTGTTGTTTCTGTGTTTCCTTGTGAGTGATTTCTTTGACAAAAGAGCTTAAGTATTGCGGCGTCTTGCTAATGGTGGCCCTTGAAGTTGCAAGTACGTCGGGTTCGCGGGTTGTTTCGAAACTGGCAGTGACGGGCATATGTTCATTTGATGACGTTCGTCCTCTAGAATAGGGCTGTGGTTAGATCTTAGGCGCTTTAACCCGTCGGCTGATATATGTATCTCTACCGTTTTCGCATGGGGAGAACAATTATGATGGAGCAAAGAGTGGAGCCAAATGGGTGATGCCATTTTCTAGTCGCGGTGTTTTTACGTTTCGAAGCGATATTGTACGTGCAGTCCATGTTGCGCAGTAAGTGAATGCAATGGACGGCGATGGAAGCCTCAAGGGATGGCCGCTGGGGAAACCCAAAATCAAAGCCAAATACCACGCCGCCGTCAAGGGAGAGACTGCTGGAAAGTCAAGTATAAGAGAATTTAGGCATAAAGCTCTTTGCTATGACGAAATGCTGCAGCAGCTCCCCGTCACTTTCTTAAGGTGTAGGTCCCCCCAGGAAACACACTTACAAGCTCGGAGTTGTCAACAAGTCCTGCATGGCGCTGGATTGGAGGACCCCTCAAGCAACGGCCTCCAATCTGTTCCTCTGTCGTCACTGTCTCCAGGTGTGTCACCTCATGTGCCAAGAATGGAAGATGGCGCCGCTAGCTCAGTGGGAGAGAATGCATTTTCAATATTCCCTGTGCTCCTGAAATCACCCATACTTGACATGCCTGCGGTTTCCCCAAGTGACAGTAGGTCCTTACATGGTACCGTAAAGAGCAATTCAGTCACGAAGACGAAGAACTCCAAGCTAACGAACTTTTTTACCAAGCAACTCAGAATGGTTTCTAACGGTACAAACTCCACCCCGAGAAGAAACATCAAAATTCTAAGCAAGTCTCGAACCGAGGGCAATGTGGCAGGCTTTGCTGTTTGTAGTGCTGAAATAGTGGACAAGGATCTCTTACAGGGACGGATCCAGATGCACAGTTGCGATACACATTCATCGCTCGAGGTGCCGCCTCTGAATGCTTTTGCAGAGCTTTTGGGATCTCAAGATAATCTCCCAATCGCTCACTTGGACTCTTTGTCAAAGCCCCCTGACCTCTTCATGCAGCAGAAGATGGACTCGCCTTCTGGGCGATACACAGATTGTCATGGATACAGTCCCAACACTGTGATTTCAGAGGTAGTCTCGGATTTTTCGGATTTGTCTATTCCCGAGACTATCATGTCCAGCGTGGACAATTTCGATGAATATGCAGCCAAAACCTTTGCCTCGAGATTGAGTTTTTCTAACAGGAGACAGCCTTGGACCAGCTGGGATACTTTCGGATCCTGTGATTTTGAGGGGGAGCTTGACATCGCAGGGACGATTGCTGAAGGTAGAAATGTCGCCTACTCTGAGTACCTGGAGATGTCAGATCCAGAGACATCTTTCACCGCATCTCGCCATTACAACCTTGAAGGCATCAACTGCAGCTTAGGTAATAAACATTTCAGAAAACATTGCACTGAATCTAGGTCACGCCATAGCGTCATTTTCTTCAAAAGTCCTTGAATATGCAAAAATCTTTGGCTTGCTTTCTGACACTTGAGGTTCAGTTGTCATTTGCATGTATATCGAGTAATAGTTTGTATCTGCGGCAGATGAATTTTACACACCAAATTCGGAGTCGTGTTCACCCAGTCAATCTTCATTGGGCTCGTCGGCAAGCTGGGTGACAGATGATGACCATCACACCATGAGAGACCGACGGAAGCAGCGAGGTGTTAGATCAGGTCGCATGAGAGTGACAAGCCCCTTATCGTTGTTTCGGGATGGACCTTGGTACACTATTGACAAACCCTCTCAAGTCCAGCCTTCAACAAAAGTTCACAGAAAGCTGACGAGAAAGTTGTCGACAAGTTTCAACAAGAGGCGAAAGCAGCACTCTCATCCTCAGGTAGGTGACAGCAAGCGCGAGGGGTTGACAATTCGCAATACCTCTCGGAGTAGCATAGTTAGTGATACCTCCTCAGATAATATTGCATCAAGTAGGGCAGGATGCGGGAACCAAAACATCCTTCTAATTGTAAATTTACTGTCGGAGTTTCGTTCCGCACAGTCGCCGAGAAGTGGTGGTGTTGGGTACAGCAAGCTAGCAGCTAATGCAGCTGCAGTTTCACGGCAAGAAGCTGTGACTGTGTTCCAGGATGAAGTTGCACAGATGGTGCTTGAAGGGGGCGACATTGCCGACATCGAGGAGTTTTTAGATGGGTACATGCGCCTCAAGTCTCCGTTCTACTTTGGGATCGTGGAGGAATTCTTTAGAGCAATGAGCTACGACTGCTACAAGAGACCATTGGAAGGGAGGAAGCTCCGCAATGTTGCACGTACATGAAGTCAAAGCATTTACACATTCAACGGGTGCACACTGGCTAGCATCTGAGATGTCCATGATGCCTTAGTTCATAATTCATTCAAACTTATTAAATCTATTTAAAACACATGAGCTTAATTGAATATTCCTGTAATCAGTTATTTTCATCGAGAAATGCGCTTCCATCTCAAGAATGTTTTTCAGTATTTTCAGAGTGAAAGGCTTGATAGGGAATGTTCTCTTCATGAATAAATATTCTGACACGGTTATTTCTCAAATGTAAGTTCCAAAGCATCTAATATGTGTATATTAGCACTAAGACTTGATTCGGAAGCGAATATCGCTTAGTTTTGTTAGAACTGTCCAAAGATATTCTATAGCGAAATCAAACCTACAACTGATGTCAGGATTTTGGAAAACTGAACACATTGCGCGTTCTATAGGAATCTATTTAACAGATTTCTCGAAGCTTGTATGCGTCCACGTAACTGTCTACTTCGCATCTCTCGAAAGTAGGTTGTTTTGTCCGACGGCCCGGACATTGCTAAGCGGATCAATTGCACCGCCCTGCTCAAATACTGCGGCGGCTCCCATACCAGATCCAATACACATCGATATTACACCAAACCGGCAATCCTTGCCTCGCTTCTTCATCTCGTGCAGGAGTGTTGCTGTGCATCGCGCACCTGCGTCAAAAGACAATGTCAGGTACGAGGGTTGTAAAAGAGCTTACAAACTATAAGCATGGCAATTTACCGAGAATCGTTGTTCACCTGTGGCACCAAGAGGATGGCCAAGAGCTATAGCACCTCCATTCACATTGATTTTCTCCTCATCTAGTCCCAACTCTTGAGCACAGTATGTGAACTGTGATGCAAACGCCTGCAAAGGGCCAATCATCTGTAACTTTACATCCTCCGTCGTAATTTTAGACCAATGTTTACGTATTTATGAGATACTGCCGAACGCATCATACTTGAATTGTACGAAAGTAAAGACATTACCTCGTTAATTTCAAAAAGATCAATGTCGTTGATCTCCAAGCCAGCTGCCTTGATAGCAGCAGGAATGGCAACAGCAGGACCGATGCCCATAACAGCTGGATCCACACCTACAGCAGCAAAGCTCCTGAAAACACCAAGAATAGGCAAGTTCCTCTCCAAAGCAGTCTTGCGTTTCATGAGCAGTACAGCTCCTGCTCCATCGCTCACTTGTGAAGAGTTCCCTATAATCTCCCAACCAAGAATACCTTCGTTAGAGAGAACTTTACACTCAAACCCAAGGTTTACGTCAAGCGGGGACTAGGGCTTATTTATTTCTTAATTTTTAAAGATCACTTACAAAAGAGGCCAAAACAAAAGATATGATTGGATACATATGATCCGAACAGATAGGGTCAAGGCGTACCAGACTTATGCTTCAAAGATAGTAACCAAACTTGTGGAGCAAAAATGCGTTGATTAACTACTAAGCTCCTAGACTACTCTCCACTAACAGTAAAACCATCTACCAAAGAAATCTGGATAAACAAACCACTTTGACTGATTGGAAAGCTTGTGCCGTATACCTGCAGTGGTGGTGCCAGATTTCTTAAAGACGGTCTTCAACTTCGACAAGTCAGCAAGGGATGTCCCAGGCCGAATACCGTCATCCTCGGAGATGACTACTTGCTTCTCCTCTCCAGTTTTAGGATCAACAATCTGTCAAGGTGAAGGCTTGAATTCATTATGTCATGCATGAGACCTTTCCTAACTTTCCATAATCAAAAAGTTGCCCTAGGATGAGAATACAAGTACAGTTTGAGAAACCAAGCGTGGTGTATATCAACCAGATTCCATGCAATCAGCATACAAACGGAAATCCAAGCCACATATCTTTTGAAAACTACATCACCATAGCAAATAGTCCAAAAGACCACACAAAACCCACTGGTTGAGAGCTCCCCTTAAACGGACTAAAAAGCAGTAATTATGAAATACCATGCCACAAAATACCTTGGTGTGCACAGGAATTATTTCATCTTTGAATCTGCCAGAAGCCCTGGCAGCTGCCGCCTTTGCATGCGATTTGACCTGCCAAACAAAACCAATTAATGAAGCTAACTTCAATTTCAGCACTGAAAATTTCAGAGATAAATCCTCAAACATCAGTATTTAAAGACTGAACACCAACACTGACATGAAGAAGAGCGACATACTGCTGCTTCATCTTGCTGTCTGCGATCAACTCCATAGCGTTCCGCAACGTTCTCGGAAGTGATACCCATAGGAAGTAGACAATCTTGAGCTCTTTGATCGGCCTCCACCTTTGGGTTAACGGCGCCTTCCCAAGCCATGGGATTGACAGTCATCGACTCCAATCCACCTCCAATACCGATATCATAGAAACCTGCTTTGATTGCTGCCACTACGTCTGCAACGGCTTGCAATCCAGATGAGCATTGTCTATTCACAGTTCTAATCGGTACAGTTTCTGTTACCACCACAAGACGAAAATCGTCAGAAGCTGAAAGTCACACCTTTTTCTGTGGGCTTTCAGGAAAAAAACATAAGTAAAAGATGTTCCCGAATTGTAAGCTACCTACACAATAAACACTTACATGGAAAACGAACTATTCACGTTATCCCCTAAGACAGAACTATAAATCTTGCTCATACGAGATGAAGTCAGGACTTCACCTGGAAAACCAGCGTAAAACGCAGCCATCCGGCATTCATTAGCACGCTGTGCACCCGGAGCGAGGACGGTACCAATCACAATGTCCCCAATCTCTGCAGGATTTACGCCGGTCTTCTCAACGACAGCCTGCACCCGAAATTTCACTTCAGAATAAAAACTATGGTGTATTTACTTATTTCATTCTCTAATCTAAAACATTTCTCTGTTTTGTTCCTATTGTTTCGTCCATTTCTCACTCTTTCCCTTAAATCCACTTTTGCAGGTGTATTCGAGCAAGTACTATTTAAAGACTTGCATACATTTGACACCCTCGTAAATAGAAAGAAGTAGGATCTGACCCCACTACATATAAACGTCCAGAGTATATATGTTAAACACAACTCATGCCACACCCTATGAATGTTAATGCGACGATTCTCACCCTGAGAACGGGTGCCAAGAGGTCATCTGGATAAGTGTCCTTGAAACCTCCCCTCTTTGCTTTGCAAATCGGCGTGCGATACGCACTGCAGCGCAAAACCACAAATTAGTGCAAAATTCACAGTACTGATTTCGCTTAAATCGAATATCGCAGAATGTGTTCTCTATCAGCATTGTCAGTCTGCATGGTGATTCAAGCCGCTTGACATGCGCAATTTTTTAAATGATCAATAAGATAGAATTACCTAAACAGATGCGTAATAATACACTTTGTAGTGCTTTTAAAGCCATTAAAATTGAGATTCTGGAAAACACTTACGCCACAATGACGACATCGTCAAGGAAGTCAGTGGTTCGTGCATAAGGTGCACTGTCGTTGGCGGAACAAATTGACGTCTGCAAGAGAAGCAACACAACACCGAAAGAACGATCAGCATGAGCTACCCATACATCTACCACCTACTATTTGTATCCAAGCCCAGAAAAGCGTAAAAAATATCACCTGGACAAGTTAAGTAAAGAGAAATTCTAGTGTACCATGTCAATGATGTAATTCGATCAAACACCCAACGCCACAAGAGTAAAACTACAAAGTGAACAATTCGATATCTCGAAACAATATTAATTCAGAACCCGTCTAAACCAAAACACTTGCAACTTGCAATTCAAGCCCACAGTGGCCAAGCGAAGAAACTAGAGCTGAGAATGGCCGAGGCCTAATTAGAAACCACATCAACATGTGCAGCGAAAAGCAAAAACAAGAATTCTATGTGATCTGCTCTCGAGCACCCCAATTCTCCCTCGAAGCAAGCCTGTGACGCAAATTCTGCTTGATTAGAGTTCATTTTCACTCTAAGAATACATGCAAACAAAACCCAACATCGTTTTCAACACAAGCTTCTCTCTAGCACTGATTCTACATGAAATCGACCGATTTACACAAAAAGAACCTCTCACGTCGTACATAGAGGCCTCTAATGTATGCGGTTCTACCTAACTGCATAAAAGCATGCTGGGCAATCGGGACCACAACAATAACTCCACGAAGAAACAATTGAAGACCAATCCAAAACTCCCAGACATAGACCAAACCCAACACAGCAAACGATTGAGTTGCCCTCAATCTGAGTCAATCGGTCTCCAACAACCAAACCCCGTCGTAAAAACTCTTCCAAACCATCGGCAGGCTTACCACGACGTTGGCAGCCGCCCTCCGTCCGGTCTCGGGCTTCAGGTGGTCAAGCAACAACTGCTGGCGCATCTGCATCTTCTCCATGGCTGCAGCGCTGCTGTAATCTCCAATGGTCTCCTCTCGCTGCGTTATTGACTATTCCAGTTGCAAAACGCAATAGACTGTCGCAGAGAGTCCGAGACTTAACATAAGCGCCCCTTACAAGACGATTGCTTTGTGATGAGATGACAGAAAAGACCAGCACCCTTGGATATCGTCGATGGGTTGCACAGAGTGTGGGCCAACAATGATCGCTCGGACCACGTCTTGTCAAGGGTTACGTGCTCTTCTCGCGCCGCTAACTACAGGGAATTCATCTCCACTTTTCTCAAATTATTATTCGACCAAATAAGCAAAAATGTTAAAGGATATTTTTTAAATTAAATTAAAAATCAAATCTCCAAGATTATACCGATCTCAGTTTAGATTGTCTCATCGTCGAAGAAATAGCATAAATACACGCTTGTCTGTTGTGCTTTCGACGATGGATTTTGTGTAGATTAATCTGACCAATTTCATTTGCGTAGCTCGCTAACGATATCGTCCACATTCGTGTGAAAAATCACCATAATCGGCAACTATTATCTTCAGGGCTCTGTAGAGTGCAATTGCGGTGAGAAATTTTGAGAGGAGAATTATCCAGCATCGAATGCATATAGAAATACAGCGTGGACATGACAATAATTTTGAAGTCTGGTATCGCAATCGGATGCTACAGATGCTTGTGAGCAACATTTGCAGATAAGCTCCAGGACTCACATCCACCGTTTAGGAAGAAGACTCCGCCAATGTGGACCGAAGACTTCAGTATAAAATATTTCTCTAAACCGAGAGATATACCAACCAGCGGTCGCTTAGGTGTAGGGGAAATTGTAGGTATTGGACGTTTCCTCCAGCAGGGATTGCGTGCAGCTCTTCAACTTCTGGGATTCTTTGGACCAGTTACGTCTTCTACAGTTTCTAGCCCTCGCATGGCATTTGGTTCCCTGGTGAAATTCCACGCTTCCGTTGTGAAAACTGACTCGATTTCTATGAGTTCACTATTAGTAATCAAGAGCTTTGCAGTCAATTTGATCTCGGACTCCGCTGTCATTCACCGAAGAAGGCTATGAAGAGCAGGAAAGTTGAGTCATGTTATAGGGGCGATTAGGACGGGATGTAGACGTCACATCTGCAGGATAAATTGGTTTTTGAAATAGTAGAGTAGTTATCTTAAGTGAGAGGATTCGCAAACGATGATTGACTTCGTGACTGACCTGCAGTAAAGTTCTGCTTGGTCTCCAGCACATACGAATGCATCAGCTAAGACAAATACAGAACCACTTAACATTGAACCATAATCGGTGTTATTCTTTCACGTGAGTACAATAGATCGCTAAATGTGTCATAAACTTATGTTGAGACATTGCATCGAGAAACCAATTGGATGGCCGATGATGTTTCAAAGCCGAAGCCGAGAAAGCTGTTGTACGTTCATAGGAGAAATGTCCGATATAGGCCCTCCGAACGACCGAAACCCCAGCACCTCGTTGACAGCTTGAGTTGGGTGAAATGCATCCCAAAACACGTACTCATCTCGGTTAGAACAGAGCTGGTCCACCACGGGCAAACAAGGTAGTTGCCCATTGTACTCTCCCCCTCCACAACAGCCTTCGTTAACCACATTGAAACCTGAAAAATGCACCAAAAGATTAGGGCTTAGCATTTATTGTTGACAACCCACCTCAGTTCTTGAAGCTTCCAAGTTAAACATATATATGAAATTAGCGTGTGAGTCGGTGGAGTGATTCTGCGATCCATTACCTGCAGGAAAAGGATCGAGGATGAGATCATAAACTGCATCATAGGAGTTTCCATACAAGAAAATAGACTCTGGCAGTGTTCGGGTGAGCTCCAGAGTGAGAGGCTTCAAGGCCGTGTTGAAGCTCACAACCAGCTCATTGTCAGCTGCCACGCATGAACCGTCTATGCTACCTAGTGCCAGGCGTGAGGGGATGCATCCCAGAGGACCCACGTTAAACACCACGAACTTCCTGGCTCCTAAGTTGTAAATCGTCTGCAAGACAGCCACCTCAGTTAAACTTAGTCAATTTCATTTTCATGCACTGTCGTGAGGTTCTCAAGGTTCCGGTGAATCAACCAGTAGCTTGCTCTTGGAAGACATGATGAAAAGCACATGTACCGTGAGTTGGGTCCTGTAGGTTGACACGAGAAGCTGAACATACTGAGATGGAGTGTACTGATTCCTTGTGGAATTGTTGCTTGTGAGTAGGTAGTTGTTGACGTAATCGTTGCTGCCCATGACGGACGTAAACAATGAGTTACGGAGTAAATCGGTGGCGGCAGATGGACCCAACATGGCATTCAGTTGATTTACCGTTTGCTGGAAGAGTGAAATTTGCTCATTCATGGACAGCCGATCAATCTGCACAGCAATTGTTCTAGGTGCCATCAACCTGTCATTCCTGCGATATGAAAGAAGCAATGCCTATGTTGCTACACACATGTTTACCAATCGATCCAACAAGTTGAGTGAGATATACTGCGAAACAACTCTGGAACTAGAAAAGAAAGGACGAGAATCTCACATAATTAGCGCCAGTTTCATCGAGAATGCCTCCAGCACCCGATCCATAATTCAACCCCCTTAGAATAGCGAAGCCACGGCTTGCAGGTGCAACAGCCGGCGGAGGATATGGGAGCCCAATGTAGTCAGCTGCCACACATAAAAATCTCGGTCACATTTTACATCGCTATATGCGGTGAGCATGTCAAATGTATATCTGAGGGGTTATTGCCAGGATCGTGATCAATGAGAGCAGACTTACCCAAAACGTCATGGGAAGTTTTGCCATTGCAAAACCGGCCGGTGGCGCGGTGTGTTGGGAAGTCAATACCATTGGGAGGAATATTGGCTTTGGCCAGGGTCAAAGTTATGTAGTTGTTGTTGCCACAGTCCACCAAGGAATCCCCGAAAATGAAAAACGCTGGAAACAGAGGTTCAGCGGGCTGGGGAAGTGGTTGCGCACTCACTGAGATCAAACACGGAGAGTAATGAAGTAATACTCCTGCCAACGTGATCACTAGCGCTTGATGATGCGGAGCCATAGCGTACATCTTCTCCACCTTGTAAGAGCAATGTGGTGTTATCCAACAGTGTTTTAAGAGCACCAACTGATGAAGTCTACTCCAGTGGTATGTTCTCAGACATGCGTTTCAATCTCTCTTTTCAAAATATTGGCGCACTGCTGCACTTCTTAACTCTGGTACTCATCTGAACTAACAGTTTGTCGACGCAAGCCACAGCGAGCAGGTTGAAGAATTCGGCCTCTCTTCTACCACGTCGAACTGATAACTTTTTTTTATTTTATTTGTATTGGTTATGCATGGCTCTGCCAGATTCTCTTCAAGGTCTGACGCTAGGACTGAGGGGAATGCGCATTGCATGAATTTGAGATGAGTTTAACTGTGCACATATTTGTCCTGCAAATCTTGGGAGGTTCTACTGACGTTACAGCGAACCACCAGTTTCTGAACTCACAACACTAAATGAGACCTGTAAGAATTACAAGAAATTCTGTCCCGACAAACTCGATGAATTCACCGGAAGTTAGCTGTGAAGACTGTTCACCATCAACGAGCGACAACAATGGTTTAAAACGTGAGCTGCATGGACATGTGAAGGTGTAGTTTAAGCCTGAACACTCGCGTAAAGCATTGAAAGTAGCCTCTAATATAAGGACGGAATGGCCAAATCCGATGTTAACTTAAGCTTCTTTCAACTAATTGCGAGTTAGTGTTGTGATAAACTTGCAGAACTAGCCCATACAAGTCCACGAGTCCTAGTCAATGCAAGTGCTTAGGTTTCATTTGTGTCTCGCTTGCCACTTGTAAATAGTTTTCGTGCATTACACACCACATTAATTTCTCTCGGTGAGGATCAAATTCGAAAACCCACTACATGTTTAGACGTTGAGTTCATGCTACGAGCCAATGGCCTTGGACTCTAACCGTCTTGCTTCCCGAGACTTGAGCAGGCCAGGGGTGCTGCATGGCGTTGAATAGCTGCGGCTAGTGGGGTAAATTCTGATGAAGAGAGAAAGTGGGTCACCTCAGCTTGCAGGTCCTTTCGAGTTTCTAATTAATTTGTGTCACTCAAAGGCTTATGTATACTTACCACTGCTGGTGGTTGGTGTAACATGTACGCCGAATGAATTTGACATTAGTTGATGTCTCTTCCTAAATGTATGTTTGTGTGAGTGTTAGCTATCACATGATGGTGATAGAACTACACACTAACAGGCGGATGAAACAAATTCAATGTGGAAGTTCCATCAGGTTGCGGATCACTGCAAAGGTTTATGAACAAACCATTGCAGTACTTTGAATGCCGGTACTTTCCAGTTCGTGGACTGACGCATTATGTGAAATGTTCTCCCTGATAGCTTGAGTTCACAATGTCAACAATAACCAAAATTATGCTCATTTTGTGTTTATGTTTGCAGTGTAAAAATTTAATTCTTGTTGCGTCACACAGGATGTGGCGTATGATTTCAGTGTGTGGCAAGTAGGTAAGAAGTAGTTGGGTTTCACACGGCAAAACCATGAAGCTTTGCTTCCCGGAATTTGTGTTGCTCTTTGAATATTCCCTCCTTGAAGGGAATGCATTTTCAACCAAGCATACTTTCAGTATATTGTGTAGTTCTTTTCATTAAGAATAGATGTACCCACTTGTCATTCTGATTCATATAGTATTCACAGCTTTTCAAACAATGAATATTTTACAGAGAAATAAAATAAAAACACAAGCAAAGAAAAAAAATAAAAATAAAAATTGAAAAGGTTTCTGCATTTCAATGAAAATTTCCCAAAAGATCAAGTTAATTTTGAGTGCGGAAATACGTTTATTCTTTATTTCATGAACTCACCGCGGACAACAACGTGGGTGAGAACAAATAAAGAAAAACTTATAATTGCTAGATAATTCTTTATTTCAACGAACATTCCCTCGATGAATTTAAAATTCGCTCGGATTCTTGCAAACATGTATTATGCTGTCGGATCCATTGCCACAGTAATTCTAACTTACTTTCATGTATCACGCTGTTCATTTTTATTACAAATATTATAAAACAGATTGTAAAACATCTAATCATCAAACAATCTGTACAACATCAACTGTTACGGTGCTGGCTCGAGGAAAAGTTAGTCTAAGTATCATCTTGGCTTGGTCGCGATTGAACCAAATACGTGACTCGGTTTGATTCAGAATCTGCATCTCATTGACTGGGAATTCAGCTGAAACATTGCTAATCGATGCGGCCACGGACAAATTTCATCTAGTGTTGTGATCCCCTAGTTGCATTCAAGCGTTTGCTTGGATTGTTGGCGAAGTCCCCCGCACAGAATCTGTGACTACGGCGATCAGTGCCAGTAAATTACTCTATTTTGTTTTTGTTAATACTCTATTTCCATTACTATAAGAATTAGAAGTATATCTCCAAATTTTATTACAAGTGTCTCATTAAAACCATTTTGATGAAACATCACCGATAGGTTTCACAACATTGCTTATTTATAAAATATACTACTTATAAAAATATTAATCTAAATCCTAAATAAATATAAAATATTATTTATAAAAATTCTAAAAATATACTATATAAAAAAGACCAATAATATATAATTTAATATTATTGATGTAAATTATCTTTAGAGATGGTTTCTTCTTGAGCCCATGCTAAAAACATATAAATAATACTCTTTTGAATTTAGTTTATAAAAAAAAATCATGTCTATTATTGAAATTTATATTTTTTGTATAAATGTGCATTATTTGTTACAAAAATATAGCCAACTAAAGTCTATGTTTAATTTTGCTATTTCCAAGGAGTTGATAGATATGTATCAAAGACATGAATCTCGAAGAAAAAAAAATCCTCAATACACTCTTGTATCATTGAAAGGAACTAGAAAGTCACTCAAATATGATATAATATTGAACTAGAATGGCTATTGCCAAAAACAAAAAGACTAGAAAGTCTTGAAAGAAGACTAAGGACTAAAAAAGCATTCATAAGAGTGAAGAAGGCTTCATTCTTGCCTCCATATATACTTTCTAACTAGGAATTACGTAGCAATATTCTGTAGGACATCCAACATGTGTTGACTTTGCTATCCACATGTCTTAACTTGCAAGGCAAGTTATCTATGTATGCGCCACATAGTTAGCTTGTTTCATAAGCTACTACACGGAGTTAACTTATTCCACAAGCTACCAACACGTGGTTAACTTGTTAGCCAAGTTTCTAACCTACAAATACATCTAAAGTCAAAACTACATCTATGAAGCTTGTAGGAAGCTTCTCTAGAAGACTTTATAAAATTAATCTATATTTACCTACTTCTAGCTAATCATATAAGTAACTATTGGAGTAAATATATATTTCCGTGATAATATGAATATACTTAAATTTCTAAGTGTTTACTAAAGCAATCTTTATAACTGGAATTGCAATTAATTGATATTTGTTGATTTTTATCAATATATTTTAATTTATTTATAAGTGATTAAAAAGTTTATTTTTATGCTATGAACTTATAATTGGAAGATTTTAAATATACATCTTTAAACTTTTAAGTTTATTTTATATAAGAAAAATCAAATGAATGTTGTTCTAGCATCTCATATGATAATGACTAGTTAATAAGTATAAGATGTAATCTAATAGAATTGACATTATCATTTCAGCTTCTTTGAATATCTTAGATTAATGAGTTCAACATATTAGAGGACCACTAAAGATCTATCAGATGTAAGATATGTACCAACGGAGATTGAAACTAAGAAAACATCTTTTTTTTGTGGACTTTCTAAGTTCAAAACCTAATTATTAGTAATGACATATTATATATTCTGATTATCTCTTCTATAACTTCTTATATTGTAGACAATAATGTTGATTGCACTACTAATAAGTTTTTTTGTAGAACATTAAAACTTATTTATTATAAAATAATATTATATAATTTTTGATATTTTACATTATAAACAAACATAGTTTTTGTACCAATCAAGATTATTTTGAATGCAATTTTATTAGTTGATGATAATCAAGAACAAATAATAGATATAACAAAGCCCTTTTTAATCAAAAATAGGATCCAAAACTTAGCACTTATCTCACCTAATTTAATACCTAAAGTGTTATCATCAACATTAAGAATGATCACCAGCTAGATCTATTGTCCTCATTATTTGTAGATTTATTTTATTTTATTTTATTTTTGTCAATTATCTTTAGGTTTTGTTGTTTTGTACTTCTAGATTTTTAAGTGAACTATGCAATTTTTTTTGTTACATGTATAGAAATAAAATTTGTAACAAACATTATATTATTATTTTATTATATTAAACAATGTCTATTGGCATAAATATTTATTGAGGTTTCTATCTTATTTATCTATGAAAATTATGTTAATGAAAGTTTTATTCTTCATTTAATAGATAAATTAAACATACTAGTATAATTATATATTTATTTTGAATAATATAATATTAAATAATATATTTTATATATTTTAATAAATATAAAAAATTGATGATTTTATTATATATTTTAATAAAATCTATGAAGATCTTAAAAATATAAATTTTAAACAAATAAAATTCAATTCATTCTTCTATCACTTCGAAAGAATAGATATTTATTCAAAACTAATATAGTATTAAAATTAGAATGGCTATTGTCACATAGAAGAAGACTAAAAAGTCTTAAAATAAGACTAAGGACTAAAAAGGCATTGCCAAGAGTAAAGAAGGCTTTACTCTTGCCTCTATCTATACTATATAATTAGAAGTTACTTGAAAACATTTTATAGGACCTTTGACATATGTCTAATTTATAAGACCCATGTCTTAACTTGCAAGGCAAGTTTCCAATAAGTGCACCACATGGTTAGCTTGTACCACAAACTATCAATATATGCAATATGTAGCTAATTTATTGGCTAAGTTTTTAACCTCTTAATTAACTACAAACACATATAAAGTCAAAGTTTTAACTAAAAAGCTTTTAAGATGTTTTTTTATAAGATATTATTAAATTTATATGTTTTTATCTATTCATAGTATTTAGATAATTATTAGAGTAAATATGTATACTTGTGACATTATTGCCCCTTCTAGACACAAATTCTATAAAAAATAGTGATCACATGTTTATAAAGTCTAAAATGCAACAAACTATATTTACAATATGTTCTCATCTTTATTTCTTTTGAAGGTAGTTAATAGGTCCTCTTAGCCATTGATAGTATTTTATTCCAAGATGGAAAGACCTCCCTAATATTTGATCATTTTTTAGGCCTTTGTATCTTCCTTCAAAAGAAACATTTGTAATACCATGAAGAATTATTCCTACCTTTAATAAAATTACCAAGTATTGAAAGTCTTTTTAAAGGTTGTGATACCAAACGCATTATATCTTACCATATATTTAGAGAATAATATATCATTCTTTAAGATCTTCATCTTTATTATGTTATCTTAAAGGTTGCATCAATTGCAATGTCTCATTTGATAAAATCAGCAAATAATAGCTCTTGAGTTGAATCTACTAAATGTTGGTTCTCCATCTTATTAGTCCCACTAATACAAAGAAATTACAATAAAGGATAAAAGATAGAATAAAAACTTTATTGAAGATTCTTTTTTTATAGCAAAGATTTGCTTGACTATTCATCTTTTTTTTAATGGATGTCATTGATGAAAAGCTTTAACATTCTCTGCTATTATAAGTATAATATTTTATCTCTCTCTTCCATATCTAATATTTTTTATTTGATTTCTAATTATTACGTGATCTATTTGATATATGCTTAATTGCTGCTTATGAACGTTAGATCATTAACATTTAATATAAGAATTAAGATTCATCTTTTCTTTATGAATGAATACAAATTATTATCAGTTATTCTTCTAATAAATATTTTTTTAAGATGTATTTTTTAATTTTTTTGTACTATGTCTATAGAGCTTATTTTATCCAAATTTGATGACAATTGTAGAATTATTAGTTGTTGTCAAATGCCTTTTTTGCTTACAAAGGTAATAAACTTTGACAAGAATAATTTTCTTTTCTTTGTCACTATAAAGAATCTCTATTTTTTAATATTATTGGTTTTTCATTAAAATATTAAATACTTTAAACCTATTCATATTTTTTAACTTAAATTTTAAAAAATATATCTATACATATTTAAAATAGTTATTTATTTATATTAAAAAGAATTATGAACTTGTGAGTGACTTTTCAATAGATCTACATGTATTCTAAAACTAATTATATTACCAAATATCTACTTATATTATCAAATACAAGAAGACTAAAAAATCTTCAAATAAGACTAAAGATTAAAAAAGCATTGACAAGAGTGAAGAAGATTTCGCTCTTGCCTCCATATATATTCTTAACTACAACCTACATGGCGATGTTTTATAAGATTGTCAGAGACATACACATGTAAATCAATAATTACTTATATGATTTAGATAATAGTAGATAAAAGTAAGTGAATTCTATAATATCTTCTATGGAAGATTTCTAAAAGCTTCATAGATGTTGCTTTGACTTTATAGGTGTTTTTAATTGACTTTTTAGATTAGAAATATAGTCAACAAGTTGGCCATATGCCATACATGTTGATAGCTTAAAGAACAAGCTAACTATGTGGCCCACATGTAGAAAACTTGCCTTGTAACCTAAGGCATATATCTTGCAAAGTCAACACATATTAGAAGTCCTGTAGAACATTACCATGTAGCTCCTAGTTAGATAGTATATATAGAGGCAAGAATGAAGCTTTTTTCTTTTTTGTCAAGTCTTTTCTTGCTTCTAGTTTAGATTTAAGAATCTCTAATTTCCTTGTTATTTGGCAATAGTCATTTTAGTTTCTTTTTAATATATATATATATATATATATTATTTTATTTCTATTTTTTCACTTTTCTTTTTATACAGATTTTTCAAGTTTATGCATCTTCTTCCAGTTCATGTCCTTGATAGATTGACAAGAGTCTACTTGTAATATTAGAGTTTTGTCTTCTCTTCATTAAGAGTGGATTACCCTTTTTTTCTTGATAAGACATAAGCGTATTAGAAGTTATGGATTATCCACTTCTAAACTAATATTGTTCTTAGTATCTTTTTTGTTCTTAAGTCCCATCTTCTACTTATCTTGAATAATATTAGATATTTATTTTCTAATTATTATTATGGCAGAGCTTCTTGAAATGAAGAGTGCAATGGTATAAATACAAGAACAATTGAGGGAGTTAATACTTGTGATGTATCAACTCAATTTACTACCATAAGAAGCAACAAGAATGGCATGAAGTGAAGACATAGATTTGATTGGAGTTGCTTCAACATCTGCATCCAATCATATCCCTTCTCCTATAGTGGAACATCCTTCCAGTACTAGACAACCAAGAGTTACCTTGTCTAAAAAGTTTGATGGCACAAGATCCAAATTTCAATGATTTATTAATCAAATACAACTTCTGATTGAATTTCAACTCCAAAGCTATCCAACTCCAAGATCACAAGTTAGATTCATTGATACACTTCTTTCAAATTCAGCATTATCATGTTTTTTTTTTTTTTTTTTTTTTTTTTTGAATGATGAGATCCAATATTGGATAATTTAGAGTTTTTTTTAGCAGAGTTCCATATATAGAAAACATGATGCAACTTTTTTTGCAACCAACAAGGTCCGTATTTTATAACAAAGTAATCAATTCATAACATTATATGCTTCACAATTTTGACAACTTGCAATTGATATCAAGTGAGATGATGCTATATTAATTAGCCAATTTCTCTATGGATTATAATATGAAGTAAAGAAATTGATACTCAACTTATCTGATCTTCAAACATTCAGTCAAGCAATTGACTTTGCTGTCAAGTGTGAAAATTGACTTTTTAAATTTTGATCTGAGAGTAAGACAAGCAGGCCTCAACGTTAGTATAATTCAATGGCAACACCAACATCTCTTCAATACATACATTGAAAAGTAGAGGATATGCAAATTGATGTGGTATGTTTCAAATTTCTTATTGAGTAAAAAAAGATTCATTGCTGTCACAAAGAATTGTGTTTATATTATGGAGAATCTAAGCACACTGCTCAACATTGTCCAAAGAAGTGACGCAATTATAAAATGAAGAGTACAAATGTCAAAGAAGGCAATATATTAGAAAACAAGTTTGTCCAGCTACAATAGGGACTATGTGATTGAAACCTTATATAATACCTAATGAAGGTCCTATCTTCTCTTCAGCATCCTCTCGTTGTTTCACATTAAATACTATTTTAGGACCTATATATTACAAAGCCTTTGCCTTGTTAGATTTACGAGCCTCATTGTGTTTCTTAGGTGAAGAATTAGCTAAAAGACTTAACATATTTTTAGTAAGAAAAACTAAACATATTCTTGTAGAAGTCATAGATGGTCACTCGTTGTCTTCTGGAGATGTTATTTACAAAACCTTTTTCATGGAAGTAATAACTAATGGTCATAATAGCTTTGTGGTATTTAATATCATTAGATCTTCTTTTAATCTAATCATTTTAGGTTTATCATGGTTAAAAAAATACAACCTTTGAATAGATTGGATTTTTAGCACTCTTGTCTTTTTTAAAAGTATAACTAAGAATATAGTTAATCAAGTAAAAAGTCATAAGTCTAGAATAATTAAACCTATGTTTGTAGGTGTAAGAGCTTTCTTACATACTGGAAAAGAAGGATCACCTTGTGTCATTTATGCCACAACTATTTTTAATAATGTACAGACTTTAAGTGGTATTTCAAGCCAATATCATGATTTTCAAGATGTATTTGAAAAAAAAAATACAGATATTCTTCTAGAACATTGTTCCTATGACTGTTCAATTGACCTTCAAGACGGGGTACAACCGCTATTTGGACTAATCTACAATTTATCACAAAATGAGTTGGCTGAATTCAAGGAATATGTTGAAGAAAATCTAGCTAAGAACTTCATACGCCATTTCAAATCTCTAGTAAGAGTCTCAATTCTATTTGTAAAGAGAAATAATGGATCATTACAGATGTTTGTTGATTATCAAGGACTCAACAAGATCACTATTAAGAACAGATATCTACTACTTTTAATATCTGGACTTGTTGATCAATTGAATCAAGCTAAGATCTATACAAAAATAGATCTATGAGGAGCATACAATCTAATATGCATCAAAGAAAGAAATGAATAGAAGACTACATTTTGAACTAGGTATAGACATTTTGAATATAATGTCATGCCTTTTGGACTTAAAAATGCATCAACAACTTTTCAATATTTTATAGATGATGTTTTTCAAGAGTTTTTGGACGATTTTGTTTTTTGTTATCTAAACAACATCTTTATTTATTCTAAGAATATGAAAGAACATAAACTTCATGTTCTTCGAGTCTTACAAAAATTAAGAAATAGTAGATTCTATGCCAAGATAGAAAAGTATGTATTCCATAGTACTCAAATTCACTTCTTAGGTTACATCATTTCAAACGATGGACTTATGATAGATTCTAAGAAAGTTCAAATGATTATAGATTGGAAGATTCCAAAAACGGTTTGAAATGTCTAATGTTTTTTGGGATTTTTCAATTACTCTTGGATCTTCATCAAAGTCTTCTTTCAAATTGCAACTCTACTTACACGTTTGACTTGTAAAGACATACTTCAATAGAAACAAGAAGCAGAAGTAATATTTGAAGCTTTAAAGACAACCTTTATTTCTGCACCAATCTTATATCGCATTGTCTTCTCTAAGGCATTCTTTATGGAAAGAGATGCATTGGACTTTGTTTTAGGTGTTGTATTATCACAAATAGAAATAGATGATAAATTTCACCTAGTAGCTTTTTATTTTAGGAAATTTTCAACAAATGAGATTAATTATGAGATCCATAATAAAGAACTTCTTGCAATTGCAGATTCTTTCTAAGAATGGCGCCATTATCTAGAAGGCGCTTCTAGTCCGATCATTATGTACACGGATCACAAGAACCTCGAGTATTTCATATCAACTTGTGTTTTAAATCTTCATCAAGCTCGTCGGAGCATGTTTTTGTCAAGATTTGAGTTTAATATCACTTATTGGCCAAAAAAACAATAAGGTTTATTCAATGCTCTTTCAAGACATTCTTATCTTACACTTAAAGAAGATCTAACTTTTAATCAATAAATCACAATTTTATTGAAGCCAGAATAATTTCATCTTCGAGCAGTGAAATCAACATTGGCTATTGATTTAAATTTTTTCTATCATTAATTATCATTTTATTATGAGAATAAATCCAAATTTTACTACAAAAATGAATACAAATGTTAATATGAACATAAGTCAAAAAAAAAAAGCCTAATATGAAGGCAACAAATGAAAAAGTAAAAGATATATTATGTATTGTGTAAGGCAAATCATCTAATATTATAGACTTAGCAATTGATAAGGCAAAAAAAATAAAAGACAAAATAGTTGACAAGGCACATCAAATTAAGACCATTACAGAAGACATAATTCAAAGAGCTACAAATAACTTAAGAAAAGCTAACAAAGACAACAAAGGCATAATAATAAATGCTAAAGACATGATTAAGAACATAATATGGGACATTAAAAATAAAGTAGACAAGCCACTAATGACAATTCAATCTTTATAATGACCTTTATCCTCAATAGCTTCTTATTGTTGTATTATGTAAAATTCAGCTTAGAAATAGACATAGTATTTGGATATAGAAGGATTTCAGCTTACCTTAAAGTTTAATAAATAAATCCAAAAAAAATCAAGTATAAGATATTCAAAAATACATTGGTAATCTTCTACAAAACTTAAATGGTTCTAAAACAAATCTTAACTAAGTTTTAAAGAAATTACAAGAAATTCTTGAAAAATCTACAAAAAATCCTAAAAAATTCTAAAAATTAATCTTAGTCAAATTCCAAAGAAATACCACAAAATTTTCAAACCTCAATAAGTTCTACATTAACTATTGGAATTTATTCAATTTTTTTAAAAAAGTAATTTATTAGTAAAAATTAAATATACAAAGTTTTAAGAAAATCTAATATACAAATCAGAAGAAATAGCTCATAATTGGCCTGTGAGTTGGTTGTCTTTCTACTTCATCTTTAAACCAAATCTTCCAACTTTAATATCTTCCACTTAAATTATCACTATCTTTTTAAAAAATTTATAAATGCAAAAAACTTAGCCAACTATTAGCATATAAAAAATATTTTTATAATCTAGCTTGAAAATTGCTAAAAATCTAAAAAAATCCTTATTAACCTTTAAAATTCAGTTTCTAAGATCCTAACTTACTTGAACCTTAATTACTTATGATTTCACTAATTAATTGAGCTTACACTTAAAATCTATATTTAGCACAATAATTCTTATAAATCTAAAAAATTCACCTTTGAATTTGCTATAAAACTTACAAATCTTACCAAAGTAAAGTATCATTTTTATTCAATAAAAAATATTATTATTAGAAACAATCTCAACTTTGTAAAATTCTCACAAAGTCAATATGAACTTAAATCACTCAAAACCAACACTCATCAAAATTCTATTAGATCTTTTATTAAATTCTACACATTAATCAACAAAAAAATGTCTCCTTTGCTATAGACGTATGATTTTGACTCAGGTCTAGTTTTGACCCTCGTTCATAATTAATTCTCTATAATTATCAATCTAATATTCATCTAAATAATTTTTATTGATTGCTATGAGTATTTTAGATAATATTAAATTTTTACTTATTTATGTGTTTTTTTATTGATTGCTAATTTTTATTGATTGCTATTTTTCTATAAAATAATAATGTGAGCACTTATTAATTTTACTACCTCTTTGATTTTTATCTATATTTTTAAGATAGTTTTCTATAATATTTTAGAATAATCTCTTTTATAATATAATACTTTCTTCTCTCTTTTATTCAATAGATGTGTTACATTACAACATTATTATTATTCTTAACAAATAGTTCTACTTCAAGGATGTTTTTTAGTACCTTAACATTCCAAAGATGTGGCCTTGACCTTTAGCATGCCCAACACTCTACATGCAATACTTCAAAATCAAATTACTCACAAGAATACAATGATGACATAAAATGACATGAGAAATGTGAGAAGGAGAAAAAACTATATACTTATGCCAAATCCAATTTGAGAGAAGGTATTAACATAAACATTTGTTAGGATTTTTGTCTTTCTTATTCATTAGAGTTACAACAACTAGGGTTTCATCCTTCATTTGACAAATGAACTAAACAAACTAGTTTGGTTATACATTCATCTTAAATAGAATTATATTAAGCAAGATACATTATACATTTTGACAAATATAAAAACTAATGTATTGAAGTTAGAACTCTATTTTAATACTAAAAATGCACACATCTTGGAAATGACAATTTGTCCATGTAATTTGCAAAATATCCATATTCTTGCAAGATTTATTTGCATACAGACTTTCATTCAGGAGATGTACTGTGGTTCAGTTGCACATAACCTGAATGATTTGAATATCTTCATGGTATTGACTGTTTGTTGTATTCTATCGATGGAGTGAGTGCTATCTCGTTGTTATGCGCATGTTAATCGCTACTGGTTTTTTGGACAAAGTAGTTTCATTAACTACTTCATGTGTAATTCTTACCTGTCTGATAATGTCTTACCTGTCTGATAATGCTCTCACACCAAAACACAACTCAAATGCTTGTTTAACTTAGCCTTGTCTTGCATGCTTTTAGGTCTCTGAGAAATCATAGTCTCATTGCCTCAATCTGGTAAAGTCCAGATATCGCCTATGTACAATTTTAGTGTCTGCTGAGAGCAAATATGATGCAATGTGTAGGAAAGTGGTAATTGCAGATAGAATAGTGGAAACTGCTCAGACACCTTGATCGCAGGAGGCGCAAAAATGCTTTTTTAGTTGACTATAGAATCGGACTGACGAAGTGGTCTAAATTTAGATGTAAAACGCCACTGTCAACGAGAGCAAAAGGTTCGCACTCTGCTTCCAGCTTAAATTCATTGGTTAGGAGTGAAAATTTAGCAACTCAAAGACTCACATCTTCAAAATAGAGATATATACGTGTATATATATATATATATATACACACCTTTAAACATGCTATCAGATCCCGTGTTTTCTATGAGGTGAATTTGGTACAATTATGGCCGGAATTTGTAATCCTTGATATCATAGGCATCAGTTCTGCCTACACTGAACAGAGGTGCTGAGGGTATCTGGTCCAGTGGTATGTTATTTTCTTTGAGGTGCATAAGGTCTGGAGTTTGATTTTCCCAACACCCCATGTAAGCGCCTCCCCTTTTGTCACCCTCACCACTACTTAGTTTGTTCATTTCCGAAAGCACCATCCACCATAGAACAAGGCAGACATCAGGGTCGACAAAGAATGTTTGTTTAGAATCATGAATAAGAGAGAGTGAGGAAATGTTGATGTTGTCAGCTTTCAGCAGCCCGAATCAGTACATGTCAGAATAATGCAACCATGCTTCGGATTGATGCAGGGGTTGGAAAAGGTATGCGGAACTTTCGTCACAAACAATCTTCAACCGCTTCGGAGGCAGACGTCCATCACGCCAATGCATGTTGCCAATCCTGTTTGCTTTTGTCAGCTTGCAGTTTTTTCAATAACTATGTTTTTACTTGTTCTATGCATTGAAGTCGACTCAGCAAGCACCCTTCTCTCATAAATCCTAAAAGAAAGGTCTTTTGCGGCAACCGAGGGTTTGACTTGGTCAGATCGGATCAGATCTCTTCATTTCAAAGGATTTAGGTCATACTGTTTGGGAGAGCATCTTGGCTAGACTGCAAAACGTATCACGGCACTTCAATACCGGATAGATACCTCTCGGAATACGAGAATTGATATAGGTTGACCTAAAGATGGAGTTTGACACAAAAATCACAGTTGTAGAGGTCTTCACACTAGAAGGATTATGACAACTGAAGTAACAACAACCAGTTAACGTTGGAATACCTTAAACCAGCAATTTATGGTTTTTCAGCTATCTTGGGGGGATTATTTTTGGAAAAATAAATAAATAAGTAATAAATAAATGGTGGAGAGGTAAGGTTTTGATGTGTTCCAAAAAAAAAATTACAAAAGTTATAGTGGTTTGATTGATATAAAATTTTAAAGAGATGTACACTTTGAGCCCTTGAACCAATACATAGACTTAGCCAAATCTGTCCATAAAAACACATTAAACCACTACCTCCATTATACTAAACCACCAACTTCATCTTTGTAAAGTTTGCCAATCATTGGTGGGCTTGGAATGGACTTAGAATCTTTCTACAAGAAAAATGGCTATTTTTGGGTTTGTGCAAAGTTAGCTTCTAATAAGGTCTATGGGTTGATTCACGGACATGATATGGTTTAAGGTATTTTGATGTTAGTGGTACTCAAGAAGTGTCAATGGTTGGTAGAGTTTTAAGATTCTCAATCACAATAGCACTAATTATACTTTACTTATGTGTCAATGATAATAGAGAGTAAGATTGGAATAGAGAAGAATAGATTTTATTAAGTATATGAATACAAATATATTATATTTATATAAAAAATATTAAAAAAATAAAATATAAATTCTAACTTTATTATGAGAGACAATCACAAAACGAGATGGTATCATTTGTCATAATCACATAAAATAACATGTTAATTAAAAGACAAGATAAATATATAGAAGAAGCAATGCTACAAGAAACTTGCATAATTATTTTTCATAAGTATGAAAGAGATCATGCTATAAAATAAGTAACTCAAGAAGATGACCACAATATTTATTTTTTTAATAAAAAATTTGAAAAAGAAATATCAATTGATTTTTTAAGAAATTTAAAAGTTTTAATTTATAATCTTAAATATTTCTTAAAAGTTGATGTTAATATTGTCAAATGTAAGATAAAGTATTTAGAATATCTAATAGTTATAATTGAATTTATAGAAGATAAACAATCAAACTTAGTTTTTATGTAATGGTTATCTAATTTGCAAAATAAACTAATATTTAGAAATAAAAATTATTATAGAAAAATATTACCACTTTATAAAAATAAGTATTTCAAACTTAGCTAAGAAGTTACACCTATTCAATCTCTTTAAAACCATTGTTAGAATCTCTACCTTGTTACATTAGATCTTTAGTTTTAATATTTATGATTTAAATTTTTTACAAATCCAAGATAGAATCTAAACTTAAATTACATTTCAAAAGCTCTTTGGTGAATTTAAGATAATAAGAAATGTTATAGCCAAACAACAAGAAATATTTTTAAAAAATAATAAAAATACTACTTGTAACTTTATTCCTTATTTTTGCATCATTTTAAATTTTAAAAGAAGTTAAAATAGTTTCATAAAATAAAATTATTCTATCATCTAAAAATAAATATATAAAAAAATATTAGTTTATTAAATTTGTATATCTATTTGGTATAAATATTATTCAAAAATAAGTTATAAGATGTAAAATCACTCTATGCTTGGAAAGCTTTAAAAATCTAGATTTTAACTATTTCAAATTATAAATATTAATTACAAAAAGAAAAATAACGCTCTTAAATATCTTCAAATTGCTAATGCATATAGCTTTTAAGTCATGTAAAATAAAAGAAAAAATCTTGAAATATGGATTTTTTAGTTCTATAGCTGATTTAAATTTATAAATATAGATACTAGAATTTATACATACTTGTAAATAATAATAGCATCTATACTTTGTAATAGAAGGTAATATATATAAAAAATTAAAAAAAAATCAATGCATGTAATATTGTAAATTAAACATAAAATGTTATTTAAAAATATTTATTTTTTTGTTATGCAACCATCTTAGCAAAACTTTAAATCAAAGATATTAATATAAATCAATAATATTAATATAAATCAATAATATTAATATAAATCAATAATATTAATATAAATCAATAATATTAATATAAATCAATAATATTAATATAAATCAATAATATTAATATAAATCAATAATAAATCAAGAAATTCAAGTAGTAGAAAAAGATAGTAAGTTGTTACCAAATACAAAGTATAGAAAAAAGTTGCATCAAAGACAAAAGGCATAGAATCAAAAATAATACTCTATAATTTTATAATAGAAATAGTTATGAATAATTTATAGGCCTAAATACTCAAAAAAATAAAAATAAAAAGATTGTTCAATAATAAAATTTCTTCATATCAACATTTGAGAATCAATCTCTTATTTAGTGTTTATAAAGATTTATTCTTTAATTGTACTTGAATTTGAAAAAAGACATACAAGAATTTATTAAATAATATTTATTTATAATCTTATCAAAAGAAGAAAAAATAAATAAAATAAACAAAAATCTATAATTTTTTCTAATGGTATAGTCTATTATATCCTAATAATGACTGTTATAATAAGTCTTAGCAAAATCTTAATCTAAAAGAAAAAATATTTAATTTAAAATATTTTTTTTTAAAAAATTAAAATTAAATTATTAATTTAAAAAAAAAAAAAAAAAAAAAAAACCATTAGTGCAATACTACTCATATTGAAAATAATAAAAGAGACTGTACTTATTTTAATCACAAGTATTTACCAGCAATTATGTTGTATTTTATTATAAAAATATAATAAGTTTTAAATACACAACATCTACTATAATAACAAAAAAATTAACTAAGATAAATAAATTACTTTTTTATTAGATAAAATATATTATCAAAAAATATAATTATGGATAGTGCAAAAATAGAACTAAGTAAAAATAAAAACCAATTACAAAGTTCTTATCAACTTATTATTATTTCAAAACAACAACCAAGAAATTGTTAGAGACCATGTTGCATCTTAAGATACAAAATAATATTAACTTGGTACAAATATACGAATGACTTACATCCACTTACATAAGAAAAATTAAAAATAAGAGTTGAGTACTTACTACTACTTTTTTAGTCACACTATTGTTGCAGATATTGTAAAGAAACTTATTACCACTAATAATGCAAACATTATAATGCTACAAATAGAAATATCTTATATAACCAAAATAATAAAATATAACACTAAAAATTATAAAAGAGAAATTATAAAAGATAAAGATATAAAAATTATATCTAAAACTGTAAACCATAGAAATTAGAAAATACATAAAATCTATTTTCAAAATATAAAACTTAAAAATAACTTTGGAATACATAATAATTGTATCATACTAATAATTTAAGTATAAAAAAAACTTACTTATATTCTATCTTTATAAAATTATATTATTATAGCATCTGTTCTATTATTGTACAACAAAAATGTCACTACCTCATTAGAATAAACTATAACAACAAATTCAATATCAAGATCTAATCTACTCTTATATGAATCTAGGACTACCTTAACAAAGATTTAATTCTTTGGATCAATAGAAACCAACACATTTCATCTTATGATAATTATAAAACAACAATTGGGCAATAATCCTTAAAAATTAGGAGCATAAGAAGAGTAGCATATTATGAGGTTAGAAGGATATAATTTTTTTATATATTAGCTTTATATAGATAAAAGATAGAGGTTTAATAACATGATTAGAAAAATAAATTATTACATTTTCCTTACAATAGTTACAAAACAAAACTAAAGCTTTAGCAAAATACAAGGCTCTTGATTTTAATAGAATTACCATTAAATTTTTAAAATCTTTTAAAACTTTATCAAGAATGACTATCTTTAATTTTTTATTAAATATTTTAAAGAAATTAATATCTATAAATAATTTTATATAGTCTTATTAATTTTATTTTATATTTAAAAATAATACAATATTAAAAAAAAATTATATTAATTAATACTATATTTATTAAAAAAATAACTAAGAATCTATAAAATTAATAATAATAATAATTCATTGACTGATTTTGAATATTTATTTTTTTATAATACACTTTTAATAGTGTGATATCAATTTATAAGGCTTTTTATAAAAAATCTTTAAAATAAAGTCTTTTATTTTTTAAGTTAAATTTATTAATGCATATGACAATAATTTTTTGTACTTCATTATAATGTCATTAAAAATCAAAAATATATATAAATATTTTAAATATTCTTCATAATAATTCATACATATTGAAATAAGATTAATACCACCTTTAATCTTATCAATAATTTTCTGTATTCTAGTTTCTATTGAATACTTTTTAATTTTTTATTCTTAGCAATAGCTATTCTTTTTTAATCTTATTTTATAATATATTCCTTTTGGTCATCTTTCTTACTTTTGATTTAAAATTAAGTATCTTTTTTTTAATTAATTTTTTGAAATATAAATCTTTAATAAGAAGGTTTTTGAATTTGGTCTTTAATTCTTATAAATAAATAAAAGAAAAGAAAAGAAGTTCATGCAAACATCAATAGATTTCTTTTTCTATATTTTTTTCTTTTAAATTAAGTAAAACAAAGATATCCAATAATTACTTGTATTTAATTTTTTATTTTAGTAAAAATACTAAGCTTCAATCTGAAACAAATATTTTAACATATATTTAGAAAAAGACTTTCATTATCTAAGAATGTAAAACAACTTAAAATCAATCAATACATATGTGAGGGTAATTTTTTCTTTCAATCCAAATTACAAGATGGCCGCAATTAAGAGTTGCTTGTAATTGGTGGTGTAAAGTGGAAGATGC
This sequence comes from Physcomitrium patens, assembly GCF_059467195.1. Classification (NCBI taxonomy): domain Eukaryota; kingdom Viridiplantae; phylum Streptophyta; class Bryopsida; order Funariales; family Funariaceae; genus Physcomitrium; species Physcomitrium patens. The sequence goes on along the minus strand of NC_143419.1, from coordinate 13,579,407 downwards.
AATAAACAAGAACAAAAGAAAGAACAATACCAAATAAGTGAAATAAGTGCAATCAAACAATTGCATAAAATAAAAGTAGTCCACAATTTGTTCATTGAGTTTCATCCAGTAAAAAATTAAATAAAATATTAAAAAATATATTTTTAATAGGTAATTTTATTATCTTTTTAATGACATAAAAAACATATAAATCCGAATTACTATGAGTAAATCATGAAAATTTGAAGATAAGAAGTGAATAATTGAAAAAGTTAAGTGAAAATAATTTACTTCAAAGATAACTTGCTTATAAATCAAGGGTTTGAGCTTTACCAAGGCTCACACATGGTATATATGGGTTGTTAAGAGAGGCCTCAAGGCCTTAGTCTTATCTTCCTACCTACATCCAAGGTGCTACAATCCATATGGAACTTATGCACCTTCCTTCCTACAAGAATTAGACTAACTGTTGGTCCTCTTATTTTTTTTTATAAGGCTATATTTTTCTACCTTGGTGATTTTTTATAGTAATAAAATCAATTTAAATCCACGAAAAATCCTATTTTTTATATAATTAATTAGAAAGACATGAATTTTTTTTCATGCTTCTTTTAACTACTAATTAATCATTGATAGGATTTTTATAAGTAATTTATGTAGATAGGAGGCCAATAAAGAAATTGGTCTTAATAACTAATCTTTAATACTTAATAATAAATAAAAACACTAAACCAAATAAGATAATTATCTTTAAGACTTACTAAGATTCTTTTTTTTATAATATTTTTGTTAATAAGACTTTTGTAACTTATAAATACTTTTAAATTCTAATAAATACTTAAATAGCCAAAAGACTCTTTAGCCTTATTATCTATATAATAAAATGACTAAAAACTATATTTTTAACCAATTCATCAATTAAAATGCATTGGCAGGATTGACAATATATATATATCTATGATTTATTCAAAAGGTTCAAATTAGAAAATTGATATAGTCTTTAAAGCTATCAAAAATACTAATGTCACATGATGTGGCATAGGATGCCATATCTTATTCAATGTATGTAGTTTAATTTGACTTAGTAGTTTTTCATCTATTAAGATTTTTCCATTAGTTGACTTTATTAGTATTAGCTAATGTTTGAATACTTAAGTAGAAAAAAACCCTTGACTTTACATTCTTGCTAAGTCAAATCTAATAAGTGTTTTTGAGAGAGAGAAGGAATTTGTTGTAAGGATTTGCTTGGCTATGGTGGTTTAACCATTGTAATAAAGCTTTAGAGTTTTCTCTATTCTTCACACTTGTATTCTTAAATTCTCCCTTTATAGTGTGAGAAGTAGCATGACTTATTTGTGTGTAGATTTATAATGTGTCCTTGAGAGTATCTTGGTTGTGCATTTATATTTGATTTAAATTATGTACTTTGTGACTAGTTTGTATCACTCGATTTGTTGTGTGTAACAATCTTTGTTACACACACCAAGATTCAAAATACACACTAGTATTTTGAATGTCTTTTTTCACATTTATACGAATTAGCAAAAATTAACAATGTTATGGTGTTTTCATAACCCTAAATCTCCACATATTAGTAAAGACTCATAGAACATGACAAACAAGAGTGATTTAAGTTTTTTTTTGGAATTATTTAAAATTGGATTTTACTTTTCTAACAATAGTCAATTTTTACAAAAGACACAAAAGAAATTTAAATGTACATGTTTTATTTAATTTATCTTATTGGATAAATAGTGATATTAAATTGTATCAAATTTGTTTCAATTTCATTTAATTTTTATTATTATTGTTAAATGGGTTGCCTTAAACCATAGAAATATTTTTCTAAATTATATTTTTTTAAGTGGGAAAAAAAAAAACACAAAACACAAAACCACAAAACAAAAAAAGACAAAAAAGTTAGGGTTCTTGACATATAACAACCCAGGTCCAGGATGTAGTGTTTGCTAGGTGTGCTCTCGGTAATTGTCACAGGGGTTTTTGATCTTCTTTTACTCGTCCACTGAAAAGGTTTGGTATGCTTGGCTCAATCCACCTCTCTTTCATTCTGACCATCTCTTCATCTTGACTGGCTCAGCTTTTTGGCTCACCATCATAAAAGCCGTAGTTTTGGTGGCCACACCAAAGTGTGTCGGGCGGAACAATCTGTGCCCCAGTAATGAAATGCACATGAAGGCTCGTCACCGAAACTGACCCAATTCAATCTCGTCACTGCCAACGATTTTTAATAATTCATCAGAGGACACTTACCTCTACACTCATATAGAATCTCGAATTTTTGTAGTGGAAAAGACTGGCAAAGCCCTGAAAAAATTACCACAAAACGAGCTTGGAAACTGGTGAAAGGTGCCAGTCGGACGGCAGATGTGGGAGATGCTTCCACCAGAGCGCAACATGCGATGAGTTATTTCACCCGCTGTCTTCTTCCCAAAGTCCACTCTAGTCTCCACTCCTCACGACGCCGGCCTGCTTTCCCCCACGCAAATTTCAACCTCAAAGTTGGTGCCGGCATGGTCACATCTGAGAAGTTGCCATACATTCTTATCTTCGAGCGTGATATTTGTGTTTATTCGACAATTTCATCATGCGCGCCAAGCATTTCAGACCTCGACCATATTCTTGCATTGCATTCTTGCTGGTTCTGAAGTAGTGTCGATTTTTTCTTCGAGCAGAATATCTCACTGTCTCAGAGTTCGTTGCCTAAGGTTAGCTGGATTTAGGATCCTCGGTGAAATGTGAACAAATGATCAACCTCGTGGGAATGGCTGATTTTCTGGAGCGTCTGTCACGAACTTAGTTGGTATGAGCTTCCTTCCTGAGAAGAGTGGGAATCTTTCAGACACTCGTTCAGTACGCAAGCAATCAGCGGCTTAATCTGGATTCTTCTGGAGCTTCGCAGTTGATTCTGTGGGACGTTGGAGCTCGTCTGCTTTACGGCATCATCCGAAATGTCTCAGGTGAACACCTAGCCATGGTCGTCAACCTAGTCTCCTCCTTTTTTCTTTCTGTTCATTTCAGATACTGAGTCCTAGTTTACCTTTTCGCCTCGTGAATTCAGTCGTTGAATTAGAGTCAATTGGGTACGTGATTCTAAGGCAGCTCTTAAATTCATCAGAAATCCGTCAGCAGTTTCATAATCTGAAGTTAAAACTTGGAGAGCGTGTCCAATTCGTGAGCATTGTTATGAAGCCTGTAATTGCAGCGATTCCGGAGTGCTCATTTCACGCCAGATTCGTGAATAGAACTCACTGTACTACTAAGACACAAGTACATGCACTGCAGATTCATGATCGAAGTGAGGGACCCTAGTAGTCACGAGCACCGCGTGAGCATCAATGAGGGGTTTTCAAGTCAAATTAAGTTGCTCCATAAAACATTGTTTATCAGTCCAAGTAAATAATAATTTTACTGGAGGACAAACGCTAGCGCTCCTTGTGGTCTAATGCTTCTAGCGCATACATCATGCACTACCACTGAACAACAAGGTAAACTTGTGCAGACCGTGGTGATGAATGTGGCGATGGTCTGTGAAGGGTGTGCAATAAGTGTGAAGAAGACTCTCAAGAAGATTCCAGGTACTGAATTCTATCCTCCCGAGCTCAAATCATCAACACATGTAATCCAACCTGTTGGGGTATCTCCACAGTAAAGAGAGGCACATCAACGTTCAGTTTCCCATCAGATTCTATTAATCACCAAAACCTCACAATTAAGTGACTGAACAGCCTGTTTCCTGGTGTGGGGTGCACTTCAGAAACTCAATCACGACCTTGTTATGAATAATTGCAGGTGTCACTTCCTACGCAGTAAACTTCAAAGAGAAAAAAGCAACAGTGGTTGGAAACGTGGACCCAGAGGATGTGGTGCGTCGCGTGAGCAAGTCTGGAAAGGCAGCGACTTTGGTGTCGGCCACTCCCACCCCACCGCCACCCGACCCACCCAAGGAGGACGCTAAGCCTGAAGCACCACCTGCAAAGAAGAAAGAGGGAAAGGGTGCCTTCGTTTCTCTTCGCCAGAAAATGCCGAACCTGCGGCCAAAGATGCCTGACGTGAAGCTTCCGAAGTCTGTGGCCATTGCGATGGCGAAGATGCCAGACTGCCGGAATTTGCCCAAGACGTTGCCAGATTGCCGCAACATGCCGAGGATGTTCAACCAAGCCATGGATAATTTCAGGGCAAAAGGGGTGTTTTTCGCCGCAGACAACATGACCGACTCAGATTAGTCCCTTGACGTAGTCAGAATAAGAGACTTTGTTCAATGACTTTGTGAAGAGATCGACAACGGAATAAATCCAAACGAGATCTCAGCAGTTTTGAACATTATGCAGCAATTTTAGTTCAGCTTGCAAAAAAACACATTAAGTAAAATACTCGAAGTGTAAAAAACATTTAAGAACCCAGGGCTAATGCTCTGATCGCATTTTCGTTTCTTAGGTCATGAAAGCGTTTAGTTGGACATGAATAGAGTGCACACTTTCTCTTGTAAGTATCTCCAAGCTGAAATAACAAGGCATTTCGGTGATTACTGCTGGTTCTGAAAACCTATTCGAAGTACCCAGTTTATCTTCTCTTCAGCGTTTGGCTTCGAATCTTTTCCTTGTCTTGTGCGCGTCATCGTGATTCATTAAGCCCTTCATCATCGGCTTGAATTTCACTGCCTCTTCAGTTTCACTAGAATTCTTACCACCATCCGAGGATACATTTTCCATGAGAGGATCTTCTCAAGCTGAAACATGATTTTGGCATGATTTTGAGCAGGATGTTGCACTGATGCTTGTTCACGACTTGCTATTTAAATCAGGGGCTCACAGATATCTTCATGGGATATGCCTGACTTTGGCACACCCAATGAACTCATCAAGCTCCAATGCTCATTGCTCAGACTCGTAATCCAATAGCTAAACTTGTAGGTTGTTTTAATAACAATAGTATGGTTTTATGTAGAAGTAGAGAATGTTTAATGAAAAGACAGGCAAAGATTGAAGGTGTCTAATCCTGAAATGTTTTGAAGGAAATGCAAAATAAAATACAAAATAAAAATACTTTATGAAATACAAAATAAAGATATTTGTAAAAAATTTAAACAAGTATTTTTTTTTTTTTTTTTTTTTTTTTTTTTGTGTGTGTGTGTTAGATTTTTACTAAGTTCTAGTTGTCACACCATGAATTACAAACTTTTTTATTATAATTGTCGAAATTTCAATTCTTCTAGTAGCTATTATGAAATAATTTTTGTTTGCCATATGATACTTCATCTATAAGTTTTAAGACTCTTCTTTCTCCTATATATATATATATATATACATATATATATGTATATTTTGTACAAACAATAAATATAGATCTAATTAGATATTTAATCAAAATACTTATAATTATTTATTTTATGGCATAATAATTTAATTCTAAAATTCTTATTTCTATACATTACGTCACAAAGTGATTCTAATTATTGAAGTATTTTGTATGAATGTGATATATAAAATTCTTTATAAACATATATACATTTGATTATCTTCATGAACAAGAAAGCATTTTTGTCTTCAATTTTTTATATTTATTTTTTTTTAACAATCAAACTTTTTCAATTATATAAACTAAAACTATTGATATATCTTTTAATATATCCTATGGTAAAAAATAAAGCAAAACATATTCTTTGCATTAATGCACATAACTACTAATACACTCAATAATATTGTATTATTAATTATCTCACATATGCATATTGATGCTAATAAATATAATTATTTGATTACCATAGATATATATATATATATATATATATATATTAATAAAAATTAAATCCATAAAATAAGCTCTTATAGTATTCATATGGTAAATAGACAGAAAAAAATTATAGATCATGTTTACAACTTAATAATTAAGATTTTTTCTATACTTGGAATATTTATTTGTATTATTGATAAAGATTATAAAATATATGCATTAAGTTGATTATATCTAATATAAATGACTTCTTTTATAGTTATGTGACATCACAATATAATTTAGAATGAGAAATCAATAGACAAGACAAAACATCTTTCTAATCTATATTATAGTTTAAAAAAATCATTTATAGATAAATAAGAGAGTCATATTTACACCATAATTATATAATTAAAAAATAATTGAGCAAAGAAATTCATTAACTTAAGCAAATCTATATCTATGCTTCAATAGCTATATTCAATTTGTCTAAACAAGGTATAATCTATGCTAATAGTAGCTAATATAACAAATAGTTGTATTCCCTAGTATATTTATTTGAATAAGTAGAATTAGATAGAAGCAAGTAAAAGCAAGTTAAATTGTTTATATATATTATTATTAAAAAAAATAGAAGATTTATAGATTTTATATAATTTTGTGTTGTAGTACAACTATAAGTTAATATATATATATATATATATATATATATATACTTTAGACAAACATGGATAAAATGTAGGGAGGTTTATATACAATGTGTTAATATTTTATATTTGTAAAAAACTTCTATTTACTTTGTAAGGCCATAAATAAGACAAAATAAAGTAGATTAAAAAATAAATAAAATTTTAGAATCTTTAGAAGGAAGTTAAGAGTAGATTTTAGCAAAAACTACCTTAAAATGCTATTAATTAATACCCAAAGAGGACTAATTATGAATCAAAATAGAAACTAGACTTTAAGACACAAAATTGGACACCTACTACAATTATGGGGTTTTTTTATTAATTAGAAAGTAAGTTTGAGAAAAAACTCTAGAATATATATTTTAGAGTTAATTTTGGGTGATTTGGACTAATATTGAATTGTTAAGGGCTTTTTAAAATCAAAGGTGTTTTAAGAGATTTGGATTTTTGAGAAATAAAAAAGAATTTACATACATGAAAAATTTGTAAGCATTGCAACAAATTGAAGGATACAAATTTGTAGATTTATAAATTTGCTTGTCTTAAAAATATTTTTTGAGTTTAAGATCAATCAAATGCTTGGATTGAAGGTTATTGAAATTAAATTAGATTAGTATCTTAGAATTTGGATTTTAAAGGTTAGTGAGGGTTTCTTTGATCTTTTGCAATCTGCTAGTTTTATTGAAAAAAGGTTTGTAAGCTAATAGTTAACTTTATTTGAAAAAAAATTATAAAATATGAGAGTTATTGCACAATGCAATAAGGAGGTATAATTATTAGTAGATTAATATCAAGAAAAGAAAAATAAGAGAGCTAATATCCAAGCAAATAAGAAACTTTTTTTTCTCAATTGATAAGTTGGATTCTTATTAAATTTTTTATGCTTGATACTAAACTTTGAAGAAGTAAAATTAAAAATTTTATTTATAGTTATTGAGGTTTTAAAATTTCTATAAAATTTTATTAAGATTGATTAGGATTTGCTTCAGATTTACTTATAGTTTGATTATGATATCTTTGAATTTTAATAGAATTTTTTAGGATTTTAATTTATTAAGAATCAGGTTTTTTTAAAATCTCATTAGAATTATTGGAATTTATTTAAGAATTCTTTAATATTTTTTTATAAATTTTAGGATTTATTCTTATGATTTGTTTAAGATTTTATTATGATTTCTTTATAAATTCTTTATGATTTTTTCAAATTTTTATTAATATAATTTTAAAAAAAAATTATATTATTTATAAATTATTTAATAATTATTTAAAGATTTTTTAAAGATTCTTTAAGATTTTATTAAGATTTGATTGAAATTATTAAGGTTCAATTAAGATTTATTTAAGATTTTATTAGAATTTTTAGGTTCTTTATTTGTTGTAAAATACAAATTATTTTCTATAGCTAGGAACTCAATGCATATTAAGACAAGAAAACTTATAATACAATAATGTCTTTACAAGTGATTGGTAGATTTTCAACTTGGTCAATAAGTTGGAAAAAGATGATACATAAATCAATAAAATCTGTATCAAAGAAAGAGTGATAAAATAAAAATAAAAAAGTATGTTTATTAAAAGAAACTGGAAAGGCTTATTGTCAAAAGACAAGAAAACTTGAGACTCTTGAAACTAAACTAGAAGCAAGAAAGGAATTCTCAGAGTGAAGAGGGCTTCACTCTTATCTCTATATATACTATCTAACTAAGGGCTACGTAGCAATGTTCTATAGGACCTTCAATGTGTGTTGACTTTGTAGGACACATGCCCTGATTTAAAAGGTAAGTTTTTCTATGTATGGACCACATAGATAGCTTGGTCTTCAAGCTAACAACATGTATGGTACATGGCCAACTTGTTGCCCACGTTTTTAACTCAAAAAGTCAATTAAAGACACCTATAAAGTCAAAGCAACATCTATAAAGCTTCTAGGAAGTTTTCATAGAAGATATTATAGAATTAACTTACTTTTACCTACTTCTATTTACTTCTATCTATTTATACAGGTAATTACTAGCTCACATGCGTATGTCCATGACATTACCTCCTCTTCTAGGGACGAGTTCTACGAAGAGCGGTCATCATATGTTGAAGAAATGTATGATGCGATAAATTATATTTGTCACATATTCAGATCTTTGTTCTCTTCGAAAATGGTTGATAAGGCCTTTCAACCATCAATAGTATTCCATACCAGGGCGGGAAGACCACCCTATTATTTGATCGTTGTTGAGGCCTTCATAACTTCCTTCAAATAAAATATTCGGAACACCATCAGGAGTTGGTCCTAACTCTAATAAAATTACCAAACATTGAGAGTCTTTTCTAAGGTCGTGATATCAAATGCGTTGTATCTTGCCATCTATTTGAGGAAAAACATGTTGTTCTTGAGGATCTTCATCTCAATTGTGTTGACTTGAAGGTTGTGACAATCACAATGTCTCATCCGGTAGGTCAGCAAATCAAGGCTCTTCAGTCGAATGTGTTGGTTGTTGGTTCTCCATCTTTTCAGCGTCACAACCACAAAGAAGTTACAAACAAGGATTGAAAGTAAAATTTTCTCTTGCCTAGATCTTGTTTCTTTTATAGGGAAGGTTTTCAGCTTGATTTTGATGGATGTCGTCAATGATAAGTCTCCACCTCCTTTGCTGCATTTATAAGATTCTTTATTGATTTTCATGTGCATTCACTAATATCATATCCGTGCTAATAGATAAGATATTCCAATTCATTTTGGTATCGCCTTAAATCTAGGACTTCTTCTATTTTGAACTCTTTATTATTATCCACTTTTATATAAGGAAGTGGAGCTTGTCTTCTTTTTGGTATGTCTATTGTCTTATATGGTTCAAGAAGAGACACATGGAAAAGTGGATGGATTTTTATTGACTCCAATAGATATAAACGATATGCATCTAGATTGATTTGTGTAGAAATAGGAAATGGTCCAAGTTTACGATCGTTCAACTTGTCACAAAGACGAGTGGACTTGATATTGCGATGAAGTAACTATACCTTGTCACCCACGTGGAATGGTGGTTGTTCCTTTTGATAGACATCTGCATTGCACTTTTGTTGTTCTTGAGCTTCTTTTAACTGCGCCTTTATTATTATATATGGCTCTGATAAATGATTTGCCAAATCTTTTGCTGCAAGATTATCAACTTTTGAAAAGTCAAAAATATCAAGTCGTGGATGACAACCATAATTGACAAAGAAAGGTGTTTGTTTTATAGAAGAATATACCATATTATTATAAGCAAACTTTGCCAATGGCAAAAGAGTTGTCCAATCATCTTGTTGGTAGTTGATGATACATCTTAAATATTGCTCCAAAACTTGATTAACATGCTTCGTTTGTCTATCAGTTTGAAGATGAAATATTGAAGATAGTTTTATATCTACTTTTAATATCTTAAAAAGAGTCTGCCAAAATCTTGACACAAACTAAGTTCCTCTATCCAATATAATATCTTTGGGTAATCCATCATAGCAATAGATGTTGTCAAAAAAGAGTTTAGTTGTTTCTTCACCTGTGATAGATTTTGTACATGGTACAAAATGTGCCATTTTGGTAAAACGATTTACTATCACAAATATAGAATCATAAGCACTTGAGATTGGAAGATCTATGATTAAATCCATAGAATTTGAAGACTATAGTTATTCTGGAATAGGTAATGGTTGAAGAAGTTTGTAAGGTCGAAGATGAGGAGTTTTTGATCTTGAACAAATGTCACATGACTAAAAAAAGTCTTTCACTTCCTTCCACATTTGTGGCCACTAAAAATCTCTGAATATAAGCTTCAAAGTCTTGTTGTATCCAAAATGTCCTACTGCTGGAAAGTTGTGACGTACTTGAAGAACATGTAATTGTGCTTCTCTTTTTGGAACACATAGTCGATCTTCAAAATAGAGTAGGTTATTTTTGAATTCAAACTTAGAAGTATCTTAGGACTTAGAAGAAGGATTCTTCATATTATAAATAAGAGGATCAGTAGATATACTTGATTGGATGTGTTTCTTAAGGATCAAATCAATAATCAACATTAATTTCATTACTTAAAGATGAAAATGCTCTGTCTTCAAAAGAAATATTCTTTGCTGATCAAAAGATGCATCTCTTTCTTTTAGTACAAGATAAGAACGTCTAGAAAGAGCATCTAATAAACCTTCTTGTTTTTCAGATCGATATGTGATCTTGAAATTAAATCTTAATAATAACATGTTCCAATAGGCTTAGTGACAATTTAAAATACGTGTTGACATGAAATACTCGAGATTCTTGTGATCTATATATACAATGATTGAATCAAAAGTACCTTCTAAATGATGATGCCATTCTTAAAATGAATCCATGATTACAAGAAGCTCTTTGTTGTGGATTTTATAGTTAATCTCGGCTGCTGAAAATTTTCTGGAATGAAAAGCTATTAGGTGAAGTTTATCATCTGCTCTCATTTGTGATAATACAACACCCAAAGTAAATTTTAATGCATCTATTTCCATAAAAAATGCCTTAGAAAAGTTGACGCAATACAAGATTGGTGCAAAAATAAATGTTGACTTCAAAGTTTCAAAAGATGCTTTAGTTTCTTTACTCCTTTAAAGTTTGTCTTCACAAGTCAAACATGTAAGTGGAGTTACAACTCGAGAGAAGTCTTAGATAAAGATTCGATAATAGTTGGCAAAGCCCAAAAAGTATTTGACATCTCTTACCATTTTTGAAATCTTTCAATCCATAATTGTTTGAACTTTTTTAGGATCTAGGATAAGTCGAGCATTTGAAATGATAAATCCTAAAAAGTCGACTTGAGTAGTGTAAAATACACACTTTTCTATCTTAGTATGCAGTCGTGCATCTCTTAATTTTTGTAACACACAACAAACATGAAATTCATGTTCATATGTATTCTTAGAATAGATCAAGATGTTGTCCAAATAATAGACAAAAAAATCATCTAAAAACTCTCAAAAAATATCATTCATTAGATGTTGAAAAGGTGTCAGTATATTTGTAAGTCCAAAAGACATGACATTGTATTCAAAATGCCTATACCTAATTCAAAATATAATCTTCCATTCATCTCTTTCTTTAATACGTATTAAATTGTATGTTGTCCATAGAACTTAGCTTGATTCAATTGATCGAGAAGTTTGGATATCAAAAGTAGAGAGTATCTATTCTTGATGGTGGTTTTATTGAGTCCTCGATAATCAATACACATCTACAAAGACCCATCTTTCTTCTTCACAAATAAGATTGAAGCTCCTACTAGTCATTTGGAATGGCATATGAAATTTTTAGCCAGATTTTCTTCAATATATACCTTGAGTTTAGCCAATTCATTTTATGATAAACTATAGATTGATCCAAATGGCGATTGTGCTCCTTCTTGAAGGTTAATTGAACAATCATTGGAACTGTCAAGGACAAGAACTCGATGAAAGCTAAAGAGTAAGTGAGACTTTTCTCAAAAAGAAATAGGACAAAATAGAAATATGTATATTAAGAAAGAAACTGGAATGGCTATTGCCAAAATACAAGAAAACTAGAGACCCTTGAAACTAGACTAGAAGCAAGAAAGGAGTTGACAAGAGTGAAGAGGGCTTCACTCTTGCCTCTATATATACTATCTAACTAGACGCCACGTGGCGATGTTCTATAAGACCTCCAATATATGTTGACTTTCTAGGCCACATGCCTTTGTTTGCAAGGCAAGTTTTCTATGGATGGACCACGTAGTTAGCTTGTTCTTTAAGCTTCCAACATGTGTGGTACATGGCTAACTTGTTGACCAAGTTTTTAACCTAAAAGTCAACTATAGACTCCTATAAAGTCAAAGCAGCGTCTATGAAGCTTCTAAGAAGCTTTTCTAGAAGATATTACATAATTAACCTACTTTTATCTACTTTTACATACTTTTATCTATTCATATAGGTAATTATATGTATGTCCGTGACATTACCCCCCTTTCTAGGAACGAGTTCCACGAGGAGCGGTGATTATATATTGAGAAAATCTAATATGCGGCGAATTGTATTTGCTACATACTCTGATCTTTGTTCTCTTCGAAGATAGTTGATGGGTCCTCTTAGCCATCGATAGTGTCCCATTCCAGGGCGAGAAGACCACCCTGTTATTTGATCACTGTTGAGGCCTTCATAACTTCCTTCAAATAATACATTTGAAACACCATCGGGAGTCGTTCCTATCTCCAATAATATCACCAAACATCGAGAATCTCTTCCAAGGTCGTGATACCAAACGCGTTGTATCTCACCATCTATTCGAGGAAGAACATGTCGTTCTTGAGGATCTTCATCTCGGTTGCGTCGTCTTGAAGGTTGTGACAATCGCAATGTCTCATCCGGTAAGTCAGCAAACGAAGGTTCTTGAGTTGAATCCGCTGGTTGTTGGCTCTCCATCTAATTAGCGTCACAAATGCAAAGAAGTTACAAACAAGGATAGGAATTTGAATGTTATCTTGCCTCAATCTTGTCTCTTTTATAAGAGAGGTTTTCATCTTGGTTTTGATGGATGTCGTTGATGAAAAACTTTGACTTTAGCTGATGCATTTGCTAGATTCCTGGATGGCTCCCATGTGCGCTCACTAATATCATATCCGCGCCAATGAACAAGATATTCCAGCTTATTTTGGCGCCGCCTTGAGTCTAATATCTCTTCCACCTCAAATTCTTCATTATTATCTACTTTTATAGGAGGCGGTGGCATTTGTCTTCTTCCTTGTATATCCACTGTCTTATATGGTTCAAGAAGAGACACGTGGAATACAGGATGGATCTTCATTGACTCCGATAGATGTAACCGATATGCAACTGGGTTGATCTGTTCAGAAACAGAAAAGGGGCCAAGCCTACGATAGTCCAATTTGTCACAAGGTCGAGTGGTTTTGATATTGCGACGAAGTAGCCATACCTTATCACCCACGTTGAGTTGTGGTTGCTCTTTACGATATACATCTGCATTTACCTTTTGTCGTTCTTGAGCTTTCTTCAACTGCGCCTTCATTATTGCATGTAACTCTGACAACCGATTTGCCATATCTTCTGCTGCTGGATTATCAGCTTTTGAAAAATCAAAAGTATCAAGTCGTGGATGATAGCCATAATTGGCAAAGAAAGGTGTTTGTTGCGTGGAGGAATGTACCGTATTATTATAAGCAAACTCTGCCAATGGCAGAAGGTTTGTCCAATCATCTTGTTGGTAGTTGATGGTACACCTTAAATACTGTTCCAAGACTTGGTTTACGCGCTCTGTTTGTCCATCAGTTTGAGGATGGAAAGCTGAAGATAGCTTTATGTCCACTTTTAAAATCTTGAAAAGAGTCCTCCAGAATCTCGACACAAATTGAGTTCCCCTATCCGATATGATATCTTTAGGTAATCCATGATAGCGATAGATATTATCAATGAAAAGCTTAGCTGTTTCTTCACCTGTGATAGATTTTGTACATGGCATAAAATGTGCCATCTTGGTGAAACGATCTACTATCACAAATATAGAATCATAAGATCTTGAGTTTGGAAGATCTGTGATGAAATCCATAGAAATAGAAGACCATGGTTGTTCTGGTATAGGTAATGGCTGAAGAAGTCCATAAGGTCGATGTCGAGGAATTTTTGATCTTGAACAAATATCACATGATTGTACAAAGTCTTTGACTGACTTCCACATTTGTGGCCACCAAAAATCTCTTGATATGAGTTCCAGAGTCTTATTATATCCAAAGTGCCCTGTTGCTGGAAAGTCATGACGTGCTTGAAGAACACGCAAACGTACTTTTTCTTCTGGAACATATAGGCGTCCTTCAAAATATAATAGATTATTCTTGAACTCGAACTTAGAAGAATCATGAGACTTGGAAGAATTATTCTCGATATCATGAACAAGAGGGTCTGAGGACATACTGGACTGGATTTGCTTGAGAAAAGTTGAATCAACAGTCAATGTTGATTTCACTGCTCGGAGATGAAATTGCTCCGGTTTCAAGAGGACCGTTCTTTGTTGCTCAAAAGCTGCATCTCCTTCTTTTGGTGCAAAATAAGAACGTCTAGATAGGGCATCGGATAAACCTTGTTGTTTTCCTGGCCGATAAGTGATAATGAACTCGAATCTTGACAAAGACATACTCTAACGAGCTTGACGACGATTCAACACGCGTGCTGACATGAAATACTCGAGGTTCTTGTGATCTGTATACACAGTGACTGGACTAGAAGCGCCTTCTAGATAATGACGCCATTCTTGAAAGGAATCCACGATCGCAAGAAGTTCTTTATCGTGGATCTCATAATTGATCTCGGCTGCTGAGAATTTTTTTGAATGAAAAGCTATCGGATGGAGTTTGTCATCTGTTCCCATTTGTGATAAAACTGCACCCAAGGCAAAATCTGATGCATCTGTTTCCATAAAAAATGCCTTGGAAAAGTCAACACGATATAAGACTGGTGCAGAGACAAACGATGTCTTCAAGGCTTCAAATTCTGCTTCCGCTTCTTGATTCCATTGAAATTTATCTTTACTAGTCAAGCGTGTAAGTGGAGCTGCAACTCGTGAGAAGTCTTTGATGAAGATCCGATAGTAATTGGCAAATCCCAAGAAACATTGGACATCTCTTACAGTCTTTGGAATCTTCCAATCCATGATTGTTTGGACTTTCTTAGAATCCATCATAAGACCATCATTTGAAATGATGTATCCTAAAAAGTCAACTTGAGTAGTGTGAAATACACACTTTTCTATCTTGGCGTACAATCCTGCATCTCTAAGTTTTTGTAATACTTGACGAACATGTATTTCATGTTCTTCAACATTCTTAGAATAAATCAGGATATCGTCTAGGTAGCAGACGACAAAATTATCTAAGAATTCACGAAATACATCATTCATGAGATGTTGAAAAGTAGCTGGTGCATTCGTGAGTCCAAAAGGCATGACATTGTATTCAAAGTGTCCGTACCTGGTTCGAAACGCAGTCTTCCATTCATCTCCTTCTTTGATCCGTACTAGATTATATGCTCCTCTTAGATCTATTTTTGTATAGATCTTAGCTTGATTTAACTGGTCAAGGAGTCCTGATATCAAAGGTAATGGATACCTGTTCTTGATTGTGATCTTGTTGAGTCCTCGATAGTCAACACACATTTGTAAAGATCCATCTTTTTTCTTTACGAATAAAATTGGAGCTCCTGCTGGAGATTTTGAATGACGTATGAAATTCTTCGCTAAATTCTCGTCAATATATGTCTTGAGTTCAGCCAACTCATCTTGCGATAAACTATAAATTGGTCCAAATGGTGGCTGAGTTCCTTCCTTGAGATCGATTGAACAATCGTATGGGCGATGCTCAGGAAGAATATCTGCATTCTTTTTCTCAAAAACGTCTTGATAATCCTGATATTGACTTGGAATGCCACTTGAAGTCTTTACGCTTTCAGAAATAGGTGCAGCATAAATAGCAAAAGTTGATCCTTCTTTTGCTGCGTGTATAAATGCTTTTGTACCTATAAGTGCGGGTTTTACTATACTAGACTCATGGTTTTTTACTTGATTAATAGAACTGTTACTAATGCTCCGAGGAAAATCAAGTTTACGAGAAATCCAATCTATTCGAGGATTATACTTTTCTAACCATGATAAGCCTAAAATTACTGGATTAGAGGAAGATCTAATTATATTAAAAATTACGCAACTACTATGACCATTTATTACTACATCTACAGGAAGTGTTTCGTGAGTTACATCTCCAGAAGACAACGGACGACCATCTATGACTTCTACGTGTACAGGTTTAGTTTTTTGTATTAATGATATTCTATGACATCTAGCAAATTCTTCATCTAAAAAACAAGCTGAGGCTCCTGAATCTATCAAGGCAGAGGCTTTGTAATTATTAGGTCCTAAACGCACATCTATTATAAAACAAGGAGATGGTTCTGAGGAGAGGATAGGACCTTCATTAGAAGTTGTACAAGATTCCAGCCGCACGGTCCCTATTGTAGCTGGACGTACTCGTTTTCCGACATACTGTCTTCTTTCACAGTCGTACTCCTCATTTTGTAGTTACGTCGCTTCTTTGGACAATGTTGAGCAGTGTGCTTAGGTTCTCCACAATATAAGCACAATCCTTCTTGTCAACGACGAGACTTTTCTTGCTCAGTAAGAGGTTTGAAACGTACCGCATCAATTTGCATATCCTCTACTTCCGAAGGTATGTGTTGAGGAGACGTCGGTGTTGCCATTGAATTGTAGTAACGTTGAGGCCCACTTGTGCGACTCTCGGATCGAAATTCAAAAAGTCGATTGTCGCACTTCACAGCAAAGTCAATTGCTTGACTCAATGTTTGAGGATCAGGTAAATTAAGCATCAATTTCTTTACCTCATATTGTAATCCGTAGAGAAATTGACTCACAAGTGCGGCATCATCCCACTTGATATCAGTTGCAAGTTGTCGAAATTGCGAAGCATATAATGTTACTGATCGATTGCCTTGTCGTAAAATACGGATCTTGTTGGTTGCAACACGAATTGCATCATGTTCTCCAAACATGGATCGAAACTCCGCCAAAAAAGCCTCCAGATTATCCAATATTGGATCTCGTCGTTCAAGAAAAGATGAAAACCATGACAATGCTGAACCTGAAAGAAGTGTACCAATGAATCTAACTTGTGACCCTGGAGTTGGATAGCTCTGGGGTTGAAGTTCAATCACTAGTTGGACCTGATTGATGAATCCTCGAAACTTGGATCTGGTACCATCAAACTTCTCGGGCAAGGCAACTCTCGGTTCTCTAACACTCGAAGGCTGTTCCATTCTGAGAGAAGGGACATGGTTTGGTGTAGATGTTGAAGCAGCCCCAATCATCTCTATATCTTCACTTCCTACCATTCTTGTTGCTCCTTGTGGTGGTAAATTGAGTTGATGCATCGCAAGCATTAACTCCCTCAATTGTTCTTGCATCTGTGCCATTGCACTCTTCATTTCAACAAGCTCTGCCATAGTAGCACTTAGAAAAGAGAAGATGTCTAATAACGCTCAAAACAAATAGAAGAGAGGAATTGATAACAAAGAAAATACTAAGAACAATATCAGTTTAAAAGAGGGTAATCCGCAACTTCTAATGCGCTTATGTCTTATCAAGAAAAAGGGGTAATCCACTCTTAATCAAGAAAAGACAAAGCTCTGATATTCTAAGTATACTCTTGTCAATCTGTCAAGGACAAGAACTCGATGAAAGCTAAAGAGTAAGTGAGACTTTTCTCAAAAAGAAATAGAACAAAATAGAAATATGTATATTAAGAAAGAAACTGGAATGGCTATTGCCAAAATACAAGAAAACTAGAGACCCTTGAAACTAGACTAGAAGTAAGAAAGGAGTTGACAAGAGTGAAGAGGGCTTCACTCTTGCCTCTATATATACTATCTAACTAGACGCCACGTGGCGATGTTCTATAAGACCTCCAATATATGTTGACTTTCTAGGCCACATGCCTTTGCTTGCAAGGCAAGTTTTCTATGGATGGACCACGTAGTTAGCTTGTTCTTTAAGCTTCCAACATGTGTGGCACATGGCTAACTTGTTGACCAAGTTTCTAACCTAAAAGTCAACTATAGACTCCTATAAAGTCAAAGCAGCGTCTATGAAGCTTCTAAGAAGCTTCTCTAGAAGATATTACACAATTAACCTACTTTTATCTACTTTTACATACTTTTATCTATTCATATAGGTAATTATATGTATGTCCGTGACAGGAACAATGTTCTGAAAGAGTATCCACATTCTTCTTCTCAAATATATCTTAAAATTTTTGATATTGGTTGAGAATGCCACTTGAAGTCTTCACATCATTAGAAACATGTGTGGCGTAAATGACACAAGGTGATCCTTCTTTTGCAGCATGCAAGAAAGCTCTTGCACCTACAAATATAGATTTAATTGCACTAGACTTATGACTTTCTACTGAATTAATTTCACTCTTAATTACGCTTTTAGAGGAGTCAAGAGTATGAAAAATCCAATCTATGCAAGGATTATATTTTTCTAAATATGATAAACCTAAAATAACTAGATTAGAAGAAGATCTAATTATATTAAAGATTATGTAAGTATTATGACCATTTATTGCTACATTTATAAGAAGTGTTTTATGAGTAATATTTCCAAAAGACAATAAATGACCATCTGTGACTTCTACATGAACAGGTTTGATTTTTTGTACTAACGACATTTTATGACTTTTAACAAATTCTACGTCTAAGAAATAAGCTGAGGCTCTTGAATCTATCAAGGCCAAGGCTTTATAATTATTACATCCTAAATTCACATCTATCATAAAATAAGGAGAGGATTCTTAGGAGAGGATAAGATCTTTATTAGAAATTCTATATAATTTCAATTGCACTATCCTTATTATAGCTGGACAAATTTTTTTTTGACACATTATCTTCTTTGACAAATGTGCTCCTCATTATGTGATTTTGTTGCTTCTTTGGACAATATTGAGCAGTATACTTAGGTTCTCTAGAATATAAGCACAATCTTTCTTGATAGCAACGAGTATTTTCTTGTTCGATAAGAAGTTTAAAATATACCACATCAATTTGCATATCCTTTGCTTCTAAATATATGTGTTAAAGAGATGTTGTTGTTGCCATCGAATTATAGTAATATTGAGGTCCATTTGTACAATTCTCAAATTGAAATTCAAAAAGTTGATTGTCACATTTCACAGCAAAGTCAATTGCTTGACTCAATGTTTGAAGATCAAGTAAGTTGAGCATCAATTTCTTTACTTCATATTGTAATCCATAGAAAAATTGGCTAATAAGTGCAGCATCATTTCACTTGATATCAGTTGTAAGTTGTCAAAATTGTGAAGCATATAACGTTATAGATCGATTCTCTTATCATAAAATAAAGATCTTATTGGTTGCAACACGAGATGCATCATGTCCTCTATACATGGACTTGAATTCCACCAAAAATACATCCAGATTATCCAATATTGGATCTCGTCATTCAAGAAAAGATGAAAACCATGATAGTGCTGAACCTAAAAGAAGTGTGCCAATGAATCTAACTTGTGATCTTGGAACTGGATAGCTTTGAGGTTGAAGTTTAATCACAAGTAATACTTGATTGATAAATCCTTGAAATTTAAATCTTGTATCATCAAAAATTTTAGGCATGGCAACTCTTGGTTTTCTGATAGTTGAAGGATATTCTACCATGGGTGGAGAGACATGATTAGATGCAGATGTTGAAGCAGCTCTTATCATCTCTATATCCTCACTTCTTGCCATTCTTGTTAATGCTTGTGGTAGTAAGCTAAGTTGATGCATCGCAAGCATCAATTCTTTCAATTGCTCTTGCATTTGTGCCATTGTACTCTTTATTTTGACAAGCTTTGCCATAATAACACTCAAAAAAATATCTAATACCATTGAAGACAAGTAGAAGAAAGGACTTGAGGACAAAAAAAATACTAAGAACGATATCAATTTAGAAGAAGGTAATCCACAACTTCTAATATGCTTATGTTTTATCATGAGAAAGAGATAATCTACTCTTAATCAAGACAAGACAAGACAAAGCTCTGATATTATAAATATACTCTTGTCAATTTGTCAAGGACATGAACTAAAAGATGATGCATAAACCAAAGAAATCTGTATCAAAAAAAAAAGTGAAAAAAAAGAAATAAAGAAGTACATATTTTAATAGAAGTTGGAAAGGCTTATTGCCAAAAAACAAGAAAACTTGAGACTCTTGAAACTAGACTAGAAGTAAGAAAGGAATTCACAAGAGTGAAGAAGGCTTCACTCTTGTCTCTATATATACTATCTAACTAGGGGCTACGTGGTGATATTCTATAGGACCTTCAATGTGTGTTGACTTTCTAAGACAAATGCCTTGACTTATAAGACAAGTTTTTTTACGTATAGGCCACATAGTTAGCTTGGTCTTCAAGCTAGCAACATGTGTGGCACATGGCCAACTGTTGACCATGTTTCTAATCCGAAAAGTTAATTAAAGTCACCTATAAAGTCAAAGCAACATCTATATAGCTTCTAAGAAGCTTCTATAGAAGATATTATAGAATTAACTTGCTTTTACCTACTTTTACTTATTTCTATCTATTTATATAGGTAATTACTAGGTTACATATGTGTGTCCGTGACAACAAGTTAGATATGTATTATATGGCCTATAGGACATAGTTCTTTAATAGATAGTATATATGGAGACAAGAATGGCACTTTCTTTATTCATGTTAATATTTTTTGGTGCTTTATCTTAATTGAAGACTTTTTAGCTCTTTAGAATTTAATAAAAGTTATCCTATCTCTAACCATATATCTATCTTTTAATTATCTACTTTCTCTCAATTGGTGATGTAAGAATATATTTTTATTTTTAAATTTTAATTTTGATTCATGCCTTTAATAATTTGAAAATATTGCTGATTTTTTTATGTTTTTATGTTTTTTTTTTTTTTTTTTTTTTTTTTTAGGAATCAATGGATTACTCTAATTCTTATAGTTTTGGTTTAAAAATTACTGACTACTCACCTTTAAATTAATATTTTTTGTTTTTTAATATTGATTCTTTTTTAAAAAAAATAGATTATTTATTTTTTTAGAAATTTTCATTTCACAATAGAAGTTTCAAATAATTTCTTCTAATTTAACTTATAGTTTATTAAATTTTTTTATTATAGAGATGGAAGAAAAAATATTAAGGATGACACACTTCATAGAATTGATAATAGATTTGCAAATACTCTAAATCTTCACAAGCTTGTTAATACTCTTGGAAAAAAAAATATTATGTATTATTAATATCAATCATAGAGATATTATTCCTATGCTTATGAAAGAAGTTAAAAGTAAGGTCTAACGTCTATGCCAAGAAGTTGTACAATTAAGAGAAACAAGTAGATCAACTTAATTAGTGAATTCAAAAAATCTTGCTACTACAAGTATGAAAGAAGCAAAGATTAGTGTACTGGAGAAGTTTGATAAAACAAGATAAAAAATTTGAAAATTTTTACAATAGGTCAAGTTCTATTCCAGGTTACATCTTTATCAACATTTAGATAGATTTATTCAAGTCAAATTTATAGGAGTGCTCCAATTTAGGAGTGTACTTTGTAAATTTGTACTTTTAATAGAAAAGAATTTATAATTTCTATATGATCTAAATTTATTCTTAGAAGTATTTATGGCCATATTTATAGAGACTAATTAAAAAATGATATTGAATACAAAATTCAAATCTTTACAATAAGGACCACAATGAGCTACTATTTATCTTGCTAAATTCAAAAACAAATCTTATAATATACATTCAAATGATAAGGCCTACTATTAATCAATTGTAATATGAGTTGAAAGAAATGTCAAAGGTTTATAATTAATAATGTAGAATGCATATTTATTAGAAAAATTTATTGCTTAAGCTATTGAATGCAATAATTAACTCTTTAAAATGTGCCAAGAATATAGATTTTATTAAAGAAGAATGAATCAAGTCATGAAAACAACTCATAAGTTTTTAAAACCTTTTTTATTAAGGCCAAAACTTATACAAATTGATATAATTTAATTTAAATGGTTGACAAAAAAAACAAAAACCATCATAAATACTTGTATTTATATTGTAGAAAGGCAAGTCATATGGTATAGGATTGTTCCATCAAATCAATAAGATTCAAAGCAAAAAATATGAATTTGAAGATAAAAAAATTAAAAAAACAAAGATGTTCAAATGCAATACAAACCTTATAGTCAAACAACTCTAGACCATCAAATACAAAGCAACATTCTATTTTATTCTATTTTAATATATCTTATTTATTCTATTTTAATATATCTTTAGAAATTAATTGAATAAGCAAAGTAAAAAATTAATTAAAGTTCTTAATTTACATTCTACAATAGTTTACAAATCTTTAAAAAAATTGACATTAAGTATAATTCTTAGAATTTTTTAATCTATGATAGTATGTATTGTTTTAGGATCTATTTATAAATACTCATTTGTAATAATGTATTCCAAAAATTTTACTTGAATTGCCTAAAAGACATATTTTTAATTTCAACATTTAATCATGCATCTCTAAAGTATTGCAATAAAAAGCAAACATATTTTTTTATGTTTGTCTAAATTCTTAGAATAGACAAGAATGTTGTCTAAATAATACAAAAGAAAACTATCTAGGTATTCTTAAAATAAATTTTTTATTAAATATTAGAAACTAATTGAAGCATTTGTAAGTCCAAAAGACCTGATATTGTATTAAAAATGGTAATACATAGTTTAAAATGCAATCTTCTATTTTATTTTATTTTTAATACATACTAAGTTATAGGCTCCTTGTAGATCTATTTTAATATAGATCTTAACTTTATTTTTTCTTTGATGAAAAAATTTTAATATTAAAGGCAAAAGATAGTAATTCTTGATGGTTAGTTTATAAAGTTATAATATTCTATACACATTTGCAAGGATCGACCTTCAATTCTATATCTATTTTTTAATTGTCTACTTTCTTTCATTTGGTGATATAAGAATGTATTATCATTTGTAAAATTTTATTGTGGTTTATATCTTTGACAATTAATAAGTAATCAATAAATTTAATCCTAGTCGGTTTTATAATAATTCAAATAGATTAATTAAAAAATATTTATTAGAAGTTAAAATTCTAAAATGAAATATTGAAGATTATAATTTATAAACATAAAATTATAAATTATTATGTCATAAATTAATTATAATGAAATATAAAATATATAAAAAAAATTATAAATTATAAATAAATTATACATAAATATTAAAAAAATCTCATGTATTAGCTAAGTAATCAAATTAGTATTCAGATTTAAAATTTATTTAAAATATAGAATTAGAAAAGATTTTTAAAAAACTAAAACTAAAAAAATGATAATTATGATTATCATAGTATTTAATAATAAAAACATAAAAAATTATATAAAAATTTATTTTGAAAATTTTGATTTATATTTTAAGTTTAAATTATAATGAAAAATTATAAAAATTATAAATATAAAACTATAAAACTATTAAAAAATTAAAAAATCAAATCGACTCTATATATAAATTTTAACACTTGTTACACAATACATTATTACGAAAATTTCAAAAAAATATGAATGAAATATACAAAGCTAAAACAAATTAGATTAAATATATTAAATAAAACATATATATTAAATAAAACATATCTGAATATTTTTTTTATTTAATCAGATTTATATATTTTATCATTTTTTGAAATCGTAAGAATTTTTATTTTATAATTTTTAATTTAACTCTATAAATATCTTTAAAAATTTATAAAAAAATTAATATGTATTATATAATAATATTTTTTATTTCTAGTAATCATTAAAAAAATTAACAATTCCAATGAAAACAAAGTTGGATAGAAATTATTGTAGAGCAAAACAAAAAAAAACAAAAAAACAAAACTAAAATAAATTTTTTGAAATTATTAAATAATATTTTTATTGTAAACAACATGCAATTTGATGTTTTAATTTTTAATTTATCCTTTCTAACATTATTTTTACTACAAATATTGTTTTTTACTTTTGAAATTCTGGTTTTTTAAGTTTTATTTTGAACATGCTATAATATTTACTCTTCAACATTTCAATTATTTAGTGGCATTTTAAGGATTCAACTCTTTTGTGGAATATTAACTATAATGCTCTTTAACAAAACGTCAGTAGCAAAAAAATTTAGCAAATTAATTATAAATCCATATTAAAATTAATATATTTTAAAAATTAATTAAATAAATTATATAAGAGATAAAAGTATAAAAAAGATTTATAAAATAAAAAATATAATCTTACAAGAGAAATAAAATAAACTAATACATTATGGAATGTGTTAGTTATAGTGTGCAAAAAATAAGTACAGGTTGTATAAGGATAAAATTTATCTTTCTATCCAAATTACAAGTTGGCCTCATATATAAGTTTTTTGTAACTAGAGATATAATTCAAAGCATAATTAAATAAGAAATAAAGAAGAAAAACAGAAGGAAAAAAAACAACAAAAGAAATACACATTCAAAACAAATTACTTTCTTGCAACTACATTTTTTTAGTAGAAATAAAAGATAAAATTAGAAAAATAGATATCTATATAATCAAATATTTTATATTTTTGATAAAATTAGAATACAAGTAATTTGGAATAATTTTGAAGAGATTATAATATATTAAAATAAAAAGTAAAATATAGAAAATAGAAAAAACCTTTGAGATGTATTTTAAAGAAAACTTGAATATGTGGTTAAGGTTTTGAGTCTCACTAAGCTTCACAAGAGGTAAAAAAAAGTGTTTTGAAGTAGTTTCATGGCCTTAATTTTATCTTTCTATCTATTGCTAAGGTATTGTAATCTATATGGGGCTAATGCACCAATGCTCTTATTAGTTGTTAGTTATACTAATTTCTTCTAATAAAATTATTTTATTTGCAAAGATAAATTTATTATATTGTTTGAAAAACCAAATTATTTTAAGAATTCTACTCAGCCATCAAGTCTTGCTTCAATGCTTTATAATGGCTGCTAAAAATAAATATAATTGTTTTCAAAAATATCTTTGAAACATGTTGCAAAATTTACCAAATTATACTAAATAAATTCTAAACTATTTATATTTTTTAAGATGATAGTAATAAATTAAATCTACTTTGGTATACTTTAGAAAAATATTATCGCAAAAAATTAAAAAAATAAGAAAACAATTCATGTTCCCTATATAAGTTACTAAAATATAATATTTTGTTATTTTAATGCTTTTTCTATCTATTAACTATCATATCAAAGTTTCTTATATATATGTGTATGTAAAACTACATAATAAATCATATTATATATGATTTTATTTGAATATAAACAACAATTATTACAGAGAAGAAGAAAAAAAATATTAAACTAATTAAGATAATTGCCTCTAAAAAGTTTTAGAACACATTTTTAAAGATTTTGTACCTTACAATACTCTTATCACATAAAGAACCTTTTAAATCTTAATAAATATTTTAAATCAACTAAAATTTATAAAATATCTTTTATTTTAACACTCTTAATATACTATTTTAAATAAATTTATTAATTAAAATGTATTAATAGGATGTAGTATTTATAGAATTTATATATTGCACTACATAGTTCAAGAAAATTATATTATATAATGATAAAATAAATGATGTACAACTCAACAAAGGCTGCATAAGCTTTGTAACCATAGTTTGACTTTAAGGAATGCAACAAAGAATAGTCCAAGTTATTGCACAAGCATTGCAAACTATAGTTTGACTTTAAGCAATACAAAAAAGAATAGTTCAGGTTGGGTAAGGCCAACAGAGCAGCTCCTATCAGTTGCTCTAAATTATTTTATTTTTTAAAATAATTAAAAAATTGTCTTAGTTAGTTAGAATTTTTTCAAAAAAAGATAAAAATAGCTAAAATTTATAAATTAGGTAAAATAAAGTATAGTTGTGAATTCTTTGTAGTCTCAAAATGATCTTTTTGTATCACTATAAAATTCTATATATATATATATATATATATATATATATGTCTTAGAAGAAGTAGTTTTTCAGATTAGACTATCTTTCTTACTTTTTAAAAACCAATTAAAAGAGAAAATGCTAAACACACTATGATTAAATCATAAATTGTATTAAAGAATAAAAAAAAAATATTCAAAATAATCTTCTCATAAAAAAATTAATTTTCTTTAAAAAAAATTTTAAAATTTTTTTTAATAAATTTATTTCTATTATAAAAATATAAAGTCACACTGGAGTACTACTTTTAAAAGAACTAATCTTCCTTGCAAAACATAGTTGTTTCTTTACAAATTTCATCCATTCTTTGTAATATGCCTTGATTTTGAAGATTTTACAATCTTCTTCAGCAAATTCTAACAAAAAAAATAATACTAATAATTAAATGATATATTAATTTCTGTTATTAATACTTATATTGTCCTAAAAACTTTATATTATCTCTTTTAAAAAAGAAATTTTATCTTGTTTAAAAATAAGGCACTTATGTTTTAATTGTAAATTTTTACCAATATATTAATAAATGTATTATTAGAATGTAGTATTTTTACTAAATAAAATACAAAATTATCTAAACTTCTTCTATTTTCTATTGATCAATTTTATTTCCTCCCATCTATTAAAAATACATTACAAATATTTCATTTGATAATTTCATATATGTAGAATTTTTTGTATCAAAGACTATTCATAATCAAAATTTTATTCAAACACACTTTGCAAAGTAAGAATAGACAAGATCAAAACTGTGCAAAAACTAATGTATCCTTAATAAAAAAAAGTTATATTATTTTCTATGCTTATATAGTTAAATAATTCTACTCTATTTTATTTAATTTTTATTTTAGGATAATATTTAAATAAATATTGAAAATAATATACAATAACAATGATACTTTTTAACTAAATTAACACATTATTTCTATTTAATCTTCATGATAATTTTTTCATATTTTTTAAAAATAGGCCTTATAATTAATCTATTTTTATCTTTAAAAAATATATGATTTATTTTGTATATGATATTTTTATAGATGATATAGTTTCAAGTAATTATTATTTATATAAGTTTCAAACAAAGACTCTAAAAAAATTAATTAGTTTAATATGGCTATTGTTATAAAATTTATAGTAGTCTTAGATTAAAGCCATATCATTTGATAATTATTATAAAAATTATAACAACGATTTTTATATAAAAAAATAAGGTCTTCTACTACCATCACCTTTGAATTAATTTCCTATTGTAATAAGTCTTCTTATAAATTTAAATACTCTCTTTCTATATATATATATATATATATATATATATATATTTTGAGGACACAAATTTGTTAGCATAATAATTAATTATATACAAATAGTCTCCATAAAGTTTGTTATGACCGACCATAAATAATATATTAAATAGAAATATAAGAATAAAAAGCATTTGTGCATGCAATGATGAACATAAGCTTATTAGTTTGTAGGTTGAATTATAATCTAAACTTCTATAAACAATTTATTAAATTATAGATGGAAATTGAAATATGACAAAGAAATAGAATAGAAATTATTTATGCAACAAGAACACGTTCAATATAAATTTCTATTTCGAATCTTAAATAATATATAAAAATCAAAAATAAATTAGAAAAAATCTTCCTAATTTCGGAATTCTACAAGGCAATAAAAGCACTAGCAAATAAAAAATCACCAAGTCCAAATTGTAATGTTATAGATTTTTAAAATTTCTAAAATATAACTAATTATAACTATTTTCAACTTATCAAATAATATTTATGTAGTTGAGTTTTCTTAGAATATTCTAGTTTGGTAGCTATTTTATTAAAAAAATTGGAGTATTATTTTTTGATCCCAAAGCACAAGTCAACATAAATAACTAATGGTGTTGTGTATTATAATGTTTTTTTTGAAAATGTATTAGGTATATAATTTTTAAAAACTACAACATATATTTATATGTTTTTTTTAATTTTTTTAATATTTTTTAATATAAAAAATTATCTATATAACTTAAATTACTTAATAACCATGAATATTTATGTTCTAATTACTCTATGACATAATTTATAAATATGTCCATATTTCAAATCCTTGCTTAAAACGTATTTTTATGTATAATTCATTTTTCAAAAATTATATTCAATTTTTAATTAGTTTTCACTTGGCTAAAAACTTATAGTTATAAATTACTGATGGATTTATAGGTACTTGTAAGACTCCAGCTCTATTTTTATAATACAAGTTTTGTAACTTTATTTATATTTATTCTTGAATATTATAATATATTAATCTAAATCAAATAATATTTTTAAAAAAATTCTAAAAATATATATTTATTGTATTTTTTTAATGTATGTTTTACATATATAAAAACTTTATCAAGAAAATCACACACAAAACTTTCAAGATAGAATTATTTTCTTCTAATTCTATATTGTATTTTTAACCAACTAAATTTCTTCATTTAAGCTTTAATACACTTAATTTTTTTGAAATATCAAAAATATTAAATTATTTTTAAATACTTACATTTAAATATTCTATAGCTTTTTTTAAACTTCTTTGAGATACAAAGATATCTTCATAAATCTCAATTTCTTTATTCTACTTTATTATTTTGTAACTTCTTCAAAAATCACTCAAATTATGACCATCTTATAACTAAATACTAATACATTCTATAAACTTTCTATTTTCTAACCTCTAGACTTTAAATTTTGTTTCAAATTTATTCTAAAAGAAAAAAATTTCTCTAGTTCATTCATTTATACAATTGGTTTTCTTAATTCAACCAACAAGAATAAAGATAACTAAGGTTTTTTCTTTATCTTCCTAGATGAGTGATTAAGGAGTAAAATTATTACTTTTTGACCTCCATAATTTCCTTTGAAGTTTTGATATAATTTTTTATTCAATAGATACATCATACATTATCAAAAAAGAAGATTGTAATATTATAAGAATTTCAATTTCCTCTGATAAAAATAAGGAACATTAATACTAGTGCATCTTAATAATATATTATCTTATAACATTCTTTTTTTAAGAATAATATACAGATAGTTAAGTCTTGAATTTTTCTATTTACAACCACAATATTGAAAATAAGAATAAAATTTATGATGATTTTTAATTTTAAAAAATATATATCAAAATATGTCAATAATCACAGATAGAAATGATTGATTTTTTACATAATTTTATATATTATTAAAATAAAAATTAATTATAAAAAAATTAGTTCTTTTTCTTTCTTTAATATCCTATTTTTATATAAATACCACAAATCAAATCTTATATAAATTTATTATTGTATAAAAATAAATAAATAAATAAATAAATAAGTCATAGGATTATTAAAAATTACTTATATGTGATGTTTATAGTTATTCATAGCAACTTCTATTGTATTAATATATTTGATCTTTTTTTACATATTAGTCAAGCCACAACACAAAAAAAACCTTTTGAAATTTGAATTTGTTAAAAGATCAAATAAGATTTTTTTAATAGTTTGTTTCAAAAACTTTATTACAAGGAAGGTCTTTAACTTTAAACTCTAACTTATTGTTAATAAAATTTATCTCAAAGGGCTTATGTTCTCCAAGAATTTAAAATATATATATATATATATATATATATATATATATATATATATTACTAGTTAATATGAAAATAATTCTACAATCTATCTTAAAGGATTTAAAATTTAATTTTAAAAATACCATTTTTATTATCAATAATTTTATTTTATTATGGAGTTTATAAATAAAATGGCCAAAATTGATTGCCACATGATGTATCAACTTTGATGAACCTCAAAATATAAGAATTTTTTATTGAACTATGCAATTTTCCATAAGCAAAGTTATTGCTTTAACACTTGTTTTAAATTCAATTTGTATCTTTTAATTTTTGAGAAATTTTATATTTAGTAAGTAAAATAAAAGCTAAAACATATTCAATAAAGTAAGATTAATACAAATAGTCAAATATACTTAACTAACTATAATTATTTAATTTATAATAATTTTTGAAAATTTTAATTAAGCTATAAAATTAGTTATTGGAGTTGTCAATAAATATTTGGACAAACAAATAAATAAATAAATCTAAGAAGTAAAGTATCATGGCATAATACTAATCAATATTTATAATATAGTGATCTTAACTAGATAGATTTATAAATAATTGTCATTGACTTGGTTGTACAAGAGATACTAAAAGTATTTATATAAAATCATTTTTTACTTATAAATATTGTTTAATATAAATTTTAACTTACAAAGTTTTTTTTAAGAGAATCAATAAATGAATACATAACCAACATTGAGTGATAAAATTATTGTTGAAATATTCTATAAGTTTAAAGATATATAAGAGAATATATATGAAGCATTGAAATCAATGACAAAATATCTATTTAACAAGTACATTGATTTTTTTTTCTAGAAAAAATCAAGTAATATAGTCAATGTCTTTTGTCTCCTTTGAATTCCAACTACTTTAAAACTATTTTACAAAGATTTGGAAATCTATGACTACATAACAAATTTGGAAGTAGGTGCAATTATTCAAAACTATTTAAGTAAATAAAGCCTTAACTTGATACCAAGACCAACTCTTACACTATACCAAGAAATGTTTGGAAAATTATTGTCAATGTCAAAAATTGGAAGATATTATGGCTTTCAATTATAAGAGTTTGCTTTTGGAAAACATACAAATAATATGATGTGCACATATTCAAATAAGAAACTTGGCAAAAAGACAAAGAAATATTTGTAATTTGATACAAGCTATTAGAATATTAGAAAAAAAAAAAAAAAAAAAAAAAAAAATGTTGAAAGAAATACTAAAAATTCTACACAAAAAAGGCCTTAAAATAAATCAAAACATTTCATTTTTTTTTTTCAAATAACAGATCAAAGGTGGTAACCTAGACCTATGAAATGTAGGCATATCAATCAGATAGCACAACACTTTACCTACCAAGATAACATAAAAATTGTCTATCCTGAATAGTTGCAACCCTCAAAGTTCTAAAATACAATAGTCATCATTGATGCGAAAAGGGGTATACTCCCTTAATGTTCCAAAAAGAAACAAACAAACAAATAAAATAAATAAATAAATAAGCGCTAGAGGAACAATAGCCTTACCGGTCTCGTTTCCCTGCACCATTATTTTACACATTCTACAGTATTTTATGCACCCAACTGAGCGTGTAGTGAATGAAACATGAGGAATCCGCGTGTGTGCAGCAAGGAGTACAGAAAACTAGAGCATATGAGTGAGTGTTTCGGTGGCGGGCGGGGCTGTGACACACCACGACGGTGGCTGAATCCGAACTTTAGTTGTTGTTGTTGTTGTTGTTGTTATTCGAATGTTGTGCGCCGTAAGTCAAGCAGATTGGCGAAGTTGTGATGAAGGCCATCACCACACTTTCATGAACCCAAACAGAGAATGGAAGAAGAATCTGTCAGTGACTGGACAAGATGGCATGATCCCCACGGAAGCTGGCACCCAGGGTTCATATGGGGATACGATTTTGGCCTACAGACCCACTGGACTGCGCTGCTTTTCCTCTGGATTAGCAGACACTGTCTTTTCGGTGGTCGTCGTGGTGGTTGGGATTATGCGTGGATGCGGTTTCTTAGTAACCTGAAAGGTGATGAGTGCCCAGTAGTGTGGAGTGTTGAAATAAAAATTCACTAAATAAATGGTGTAACAAGCTTTTGTGTATTTTCGGGGTTGGTGTAGCTTATGAGATTTCGAAGAAGGTCTTTGAATTCTTGGACAGGTGGGTATGATTTCCCCCAAGCTTAGCCATCGGAGAGGGAGATGATCTTGTTTCAGAGCAGGATTGCGGTTACATTCTGCCTCAGTTGCTTTGTGTATGCTTGCTGAGTGTAGATGCTGTAGATTGGAACTTGTAGACTGAGATTGGTGGGTGGATTGTTTGAAGAGGCCGCAGATCTAAGCCGATCCCCTAGCTATGAGGCTTGCTCCGAAGGAGCTTCAGCGAGGTGCTCGTGGTTGCCTCACCATTCCTCGCCCTATTGGTTTACATTCAGGACCGACGTGCATGCACATTCGGGAATTGAAGGCTTAGTGTTTGCGAGATTGTTTTTGTTCGTGCTCGTGGCTTGGTTGTTCAATGTTCCTGCTATAGCGAATGATGTGGTTGATACCCACTCAATTTGTTGCGTTAGGCGAATTGAAGCCTGTTTTAGGATTAGAATCTTGGAGCTCATCGGTATCAATAAAATTGCACACTTGTGTGGTGCAGTGCCGGATCTGCTGGGGTCGATGCCATTCTTGCAGCGGCTTCCGAATGCATCATTTCTGCAGATTGTTGAAGATGCCCAACTCAGGCATTTCGGTACTCATTTCCACTAAATTTGTTGGAGTTTTTTCACAGTGTCAACCGATTGCAGGTTCTAGAATTGAAAAAAATACGTATCCAGTTGTCTTCGTTAATTAGCTGTCTTCCTTGCCGTCTAACCTAAGCGCTCCATCTTCATGTCATAAGAGAATAGGGTGCGGATTGTCTGCGTGCAGGGGCAGGCGAGACGATAATAAAAGAAGACGAACCTGGTGAAGGATTGTACATAATCTGGAAGGGCGAGGTATGTCGAATTGCCCATATTAGGTTTTTCTGGCTCAATCCTCGCGCCTGTGGTTTAAAGCAGCTCGTACTCTTTTCAAATCATCAGCATTGTGTAAGTCTTCCGCTGGAACATCTTTGCAGGCTGAAACTTTAAGGAAAGTAGATAATCCTTGCAATTTGTCAAACGTTCCAGCAGTCCTGAGGAAAGGCGATCACTTTGGACGGGGTATGAGTCACCCTTCCTCCTATAATAACAGTACAAGTTTATGTGAAGTACATACAAAATCTGGTATAAATTTCTTTTCCAGTCAACCTTGATCAAATATATGAGAAAACGACCTTTAAACGCAATTTTCTGAAACGGAGCCTTGTGGGGTTTCTGGAGCCCGCAGTTCTCACTGGATCAGAGGAACAACTCCACAGCAATGATATAATTGCGCGATCAGAGGTATGATCACCAAAGAAGCTTGGTTTTGTGGCTGTTTCTCAGAACCACTTCAGTGTAGATCACATGGTCTGTTCAATTAGCAGCTGCGGATCGGTTCCCTGTTTTGCTATTCTATCTAAACCACACGCATTTTCAATTTATAACAGGTTACTTGTATCCTTATCAAACATGAGAAAGCCCACCTGCTTTCTCCGGCATCAACATGGAGACATGAGCCCGGAGACTTGTCTATAGTGGAACGTCTACTACAGCTGAAATTCATTAGGGTGAGGTCGCAGGATAATCTGATACATATAATTTACAAGCACACCCATGTGTCCTCTTTGGCACTCATGTTCATTCTCATTTTTTTCCCGTCGATTGTTTGTATAACAGGAAGACGTATTTCGTGTCGATCCTACGCCTGAGGCGCCCGTATTCTGGAGCCTATATGGAGGTTATATGGTAGGCCTGGTAAGCAATTTTCCCCAGTGAAACACTGTACTCATCAAGTATTCCTAGTTTGTTATAGAAAGAAGGGGCTGCCTTTGGTTTGATCGTTGGATCCGCTTTGCATCTTATTTTCAATGTCATGATCACTCGTGAATTCGCTTTCCTGGTCTGGTGCAGGCTTTAGGAGCTGCGTGCAAGACAGTCAATCCCGCACTCGATGTTCACAGCCTTCATGCGTATTTTGTCCTCAGTGGAATCTCTTCTTGTATCCATCGCTCCCTACATTGGTTGACAAAGCGATGTTAATGTGCATCAATTTGCTGAATCTTTGGAGTTGAGATAGCTCATGTTAAAGTTCGTATCCAGCATACTCGCTTTGTTTCTAGATTTATTGATTGGCTCGTACTTGATTAGATTGATTCGCATTTTATTTATGTTTTTATATATCAAATTTGGTGCTTCTCTGCAGTGCCTATTACATTCAAGGTGGAGAGGATTAGAGATGGTCATAACGTCGCAACACGACATGTTCAAGCAATACAGAGAGAAAAAGTATGTTATGTTATGTACGCATCTTTCCAGGTAACCTCCGCATCATTTCTTCTTAGTGCTGCATTAACTGTCTTACGGAATCTTTCGACTGTTTTTGCAATGCACCGCTCAACTACGAGGTTACTCCTACGTTGTATTATATAAATACGATAAGTTGCTCGAATTTTCATCTAAACATGAGGAAGGATGATGAGCATAATTTACCTTCTTTTTTTTTCCTCGTCTTCTAGTTTAGTAGAAGTTCAGAACATATTGAGTTGTTTTACCCTGTGTCACAACCCTTGGCTCTTACAACTGGTGCCGGACGACTTTTTCGAATTGAATCACTAGAGTTCATGCCAACGTGCCAGAACCCTTCTCACAAGTTCACCCCGGAAAGTGCAGAGAGCCGGAGATGGACTTGAGTATCAGTATCCAATGCCGAAAGCTCCTCCTCCTGATGAGGTACAGTTCAATTTCTAATCCCAACCCACACATCAGTTTTCTATTCTTTTTTTTTGTTTTCGTATGAAAGCTCATATAGAACACCAACTTGAACTTTGTTGCAGAATTCTCTAGCATGCGTTTTAATTGCATCTGTCCACAAACTGCCCACATAACAGGTGTTAAATTTTCTATTTTTAATACTCAGAACACTGGTGATGGTTGCAGCTCCCTACTTACCAGGAATTGTTGGGGCCGCTCTGTACTGATCCCCGTCTATCTAAGTGAGTGCCTACGCTCATTGTTGTGGTCTGCATTCAGAGTCGATTCTGAATTATTTGGTGGTTTGAAACCTTTAATATTGCAACAAGTGATTATCTATACTACTGCAGTACATCTCCTTACGTGGGTAATGCGTGTTTGTCTTGTCAAATTTGTGTACTCGAAGTTCTAAGCAGATTGTGCAGAGAACTGCAGACGTTGTACAATGTTCATTAAATTTGCACTATCTACGGAAAATCTGGATCGTTAGGTTATTTGCAGTCAGGGAACAAGCTATTCAACATCAACCTTAACTACAACTTTCTTCTCTGTAGATATAAACAGGAGGCAACTATTAGTTGCTTGGAAATGGGCCAATCTTTGGACCTGAGATATGTAAATCGTCGGAACATATACAGTTCTGAACCCGAAGAGCCTCGGTATGTCATCACAATCTCTCTCCCTCTCTCTCTCTCGATCTTTATCACGCCTTGTTTGCTCGTGCAATCTGGATAAGATCGAATCTCTTCAATAAAATGGATTTGACATCTGGTGTATGTTGTCACCAAGTAATTACAAGCATGGAAAACCACGACGACATGATTTGGGGAAGTTTATATTTGAATATACTATTTGTATCTTATGTGCATTGGCAGTAGGTTTTCAAATGTATAGTGGCAAGGTACCTATCTCTACCGAGGAACTGATGGGTCCATATTCTGTTCTAGACAAAGACTGTGGGTGCGGACAAACGGGAAACTTGGCGATGATCCGGCCCTACATCGGTACACCCACTTGGAACTTATGTATTGCGAGAGAGAGAGAGAGAGAAATCGTTGAAACCAGTGTAGTATTCTATAGCACATACGTAAAGGAATTTAGATGTCACATCTGAGCTCGGGCTTTTCCAAGTACAGGGATCAAAGACCAACAACTGTGCAGAAGGTAACAACAAGCATCACGTTAAGTTCGATGTTCTCTGATTAAAGTTCCTACACTCTGATGCGGTGGCATGATTAATCCAGGAGTGCAGCTGGGTATGCCTTCGACTGGTCTTTGCTGGAGACTGCACTGAAGCCTCACAACAAGCTGTTGAATCAAAGCCCCTTCTTTGGCTACAGCATTGATCACTCGTATAGCCATCCCTCCTTGCAATCCTTTCAACCCCAATTGAGTAGTGATACTAACTCGATCACTTGAAGGTTGTCCTCAAGCTGCCAGTATCGTTTACATCAAGTTTGATTTGGGCATTGGGTGCAGAATCTGGTTTCACCGCCCCTTCCGAACAGACGAGTACCTTCTTTTCGCGGTACAGCAATCCTCACTGACACCTTCCCCCTAATCCTCATTTACGTTTTTTTTTTTTTGGGGGGGGGGGGGGGGGTAAGCACAGAACCATGGTGCAAAATGACTCATGGAGCAAAGACTCTTAATCTAAAATACATACCTGGTTTCAAATTTAGCAAAAGCCAACATGCTCACCTTGGCCCCAATGTATGGTTCAGATGGACAGCCACCGCGCGTGTGACTCACGCGCATTATGTTTTGGCCGAGTTTACACACAAAGTGGCGAGGTACAGTCATTTCCACGAAGCTCCAAGCTTGATTTACGTCTCTGACCTGGAAGCTGAAAATCGAGACGAATCCATGTTTTCAGGGAGCCCATTTTGACCACTGTTGCAATGTGTGTGGGGTGGGGGGGTGTGGCAGCTCGTTGCTTCGATCGCTCAAGAAGGAAGAATTCAGCTTCTCCCTCCGCCAAAAGTAACCACCCCTGCTTCCAAGCTGTAGCTTATTGATCCAACTACACTACGTGTGTGCTTTGTATACTGGAGCCGATTCATTCTATGTAGGAAACAAGCATGTGGACCTCTCACTATTCTAGAGCATTGAAATGAACCCCATATTCTCTAAATTCAGTTCTACTTCTAGTTTTCCTCCCCCCTTGTCAACAAGTGTGACAGTATTGGGACACCCAGCTCTCCATTATAGTGGATTAACATACATTTATTGATGTGAGCATGCATCCAAACACTTGGTGTATATTTTGTACACTGCAACTCCCCCAATTTTACTTTTGGTAGGTACACTACCAACATACCAACAACCTAACGAAACTCATCCTTCTTCTTCTGTTCCCAACCTAATACCAACCACCACCTAAAAATAAAATAAAAATAAAAATTGCTTTGTTCGAACAGTCATTCCCTTCATGAAGCTACCGTGCCAGCTCAGACAGCCCTAGTTTCGTTGGAGTGATTTTATTTTTATTTATTTATTTATTTATTTATTTATTTATTTATTTATTTTGTTGAGGAGGTGGGGTTTCTTTGGTATGTCTTGTAAGGAAATAATGGGTTTCTTTTAGATATTTCCAATGTTTTTCTTCTTCTTCTTCTTCTTCTTCTTCTTCTTTTTTTTTCTGTTTTATTCAAGTTTTG
This sequence comes from Physcomitrium patens, assembly GCF_059467195.1. Classification (NCBI taxonomy): domain Eukaryota; kingdom Viridiplantae; phylum Streptophyta; class Bryopsida; order Funariales; family Funariaceae; genus Physcomitrium; species Physcomitrium patens. Next base: position 13,542,188 of record NC_143419.1, on the reverse strand, counting down.
TATCTTTCTCTAATTTGTAATCATACTTAACTACCATGCTTTGTTTTAAATTTTTTATTTTTATTTTTATTTCTTACAAGTTGGCATGCTATCAAAGACTTCAAAGATTTATTTTTCTTTTTATTCATGATGATGTCCTAAAAAATGTATATATATATATATATAATATGTTCAATAATATTTTAGAAAGTATCATAGTATGAATATAATTTACATGAAAATTATACTAAACAATAGGAAATATATAAAATATAAAAGTTTTAAAACATAAAATTATTAAACTATTGGTTAAATTTACATACATTTTTGTATTATTTTAAATATTAAATCACATATTTAAACTCATCTTTTGTAATGAACCTTACAAATATAAAAATTTAATATTTAAAATGAAATAGAAGCATTTATTTTGTAATATACAATAACTAAAATAGTTCATAATCATTATTATATTGTTTTTTTTTACTTCAACTTATGTCATTAAACTACAAATTTCATTGGTTTGCCACAAGTATCCATGTAGCAACCACAAGAAGGCATCCAAAACTAAAAGGGCAACTACATAGGACAAACATAAGGGACAACCATAGGAATCAAACACAATTGGCCAACACAAGCAATTCTCACAAAGAGAGGCACTAATTTTTCGAAGAACATGACTTGCTCAAAAATTATCCAAATAAGAAAAAATGAGGCATTTTTGGGCATCTTTAACTTTAGAGATGCAATAAAATAAAATCACCTCATATAGGCCCAATTTGGATAATATTTGAACAAGTTAAAACCTTAGATTAGCATCTTTCTCTATCAACAATCCTTCTTATCAACATTCTTTATAGGCATTTCCTAGGGATGTCCTATATGGACACCTTCTTGTACAAGTTTGGCACATGCCCATTGTTACAAAATTTGTTTTTTAAGTAATCCACATTGGGCTTGATATTTTGAAAAAACAAAAAACAAAAAACAAAACATGAAAGTTATTTTAGATCTATTTACTCTATGTCCAATTTTGTAGGACAAGTTGTCATATTTACATCTTCATATTCTATAGACATTGGCATAAGAACCCTTTGTCTACTTCAGTAGACATCTTTTCCTACAACCAGTCTTTGAAACTTTGAATCAGTATATTTTTTAATTGTTAACATTAATAATAATTATTATCATTATTATTATTATTATTTTTAAAACACATACACAACTTTTATTACTTCATTTGTTTATATATGCATGAATGCATGCATCCATGTCTATATTTGTTGTGTAATACTTTCACCATTTATTTATTTATACATATACACACTTGCGTATATTTAATTGTGCATTGATAAGCTGCCATTGCAATTGCAAGATTCTTTCAATCTTTGCTTCTTGATTCAAGGTCTGATCTGTTAAAGTCAACATGTTTTAAATTTATTGTACTTTTTCTTTGCATAACAAACAAACAAACAAAACTAAGAGAGTTGAATCTAAGATATGGATATTTTGAACCATGGGTCAATGGAGGGTTCTATTCTAGATAAAGCTTTATCAAAGATGTGCTGACCCACAAACAAATATATGTATTTTTTAAATAGCAACTTCTATGGTACCATCGAATATAGTCAATCAATCAATAACACAGAATATTATGATGTTCTCAATGCTGACTTCAACCAGTTTTGAGTTCCTGTGAGTAAAAACTACTTGTCCTAGTATTAAAAGTCTCGCATGTCAACTCTCAAGGTATTAATTTATAATTTTAGAACACTAAAGAGGTTTATTGCCATTAATTTGTGACTTGTAAGTAATAATATAAATATAAAATTAAAAAGATTTAGTATTTTATAATTTTAATAAAAAAAATTAATTTTTTTTCCATTGAAATTTCTTGACTTAATTTAAGTTGAATAGGAAGTTTGACTTATGAAAAATCTTTTTTTATTTTAATTCACAAGATTTTTCATCTGAATAGCTTATATCAAGAGTTTTACAATGTATTTGGGCTCAATTTTAATTAAATAGTTAAATTGGTGAAATAGTAATAGGAGTAGATTTATAACCTTTCTCATTCCCAAATAATAACATATGTTTTCATTGTGTGTATAGAGGATTGCTACTACCACCACAATTTGCCATCCACCACATGCCACCCATCTTCCTTTGTCAATGCTAAATAAAAAATAATATTTTAAAAATATAAGGTTGAATTTATATTTTGTAGTTATGTGTTTACATATTTATATTCATAATAGTTTTTAAAAATAAGAATAATTTTAATCTTATTCTTAGTAAAATGAATTATTATTATTATATAAACTTTTCAAAAAAAAAATACTTTCTATATTATTTGAAGAAAAAGAGGGAAAAAAATCTTATTGAAAATATTAACAACAAAAATTTATTGGTGTTAAAAGAAACTAAAACAATATGGGTTGTAATAGCAAAAACTGTCACAGTTGTAGAAATATATATATATATATATATATATAATATCAATTTTAGAATTTAAGTTTATTACAATTTAACATTAATGCTAAAACCTTAAAAATCTTATTCTTTATAGACTGCATATTACAACCAAATTAACTTTCTGCTAATCAGAGGCAAAATATCACTTTTAATCAAAAAATTAAAAATTTAATTTATAATTTCAAACATCATATTTTTTGTAATGTTTTTGACAGGCTTTCAAAACATTATTGATTGAAACATGCATTGAACGTATTATTTTTACTATGTATATGAAATTATTGCATTGATCACTCTCAAAATAAAATTAAAAAATTACACAGGATTTTTATTTTTTTTATTTGCAGTTTATGTTATTGAATAAACATAACAAAAAATAATCATGACAATTTCAAGATGTTGATTTTTGGACTTGTGCAAAACTTAAAATATCTGCTATGAGATTCATCAGTTTTACAAAACTAAACAAAAAGAAGACAAAAATAGATTTTAATTATCGGCACATGGTCTTATCGCATCTCTTTTGAATTGAAATTTAGCTTTTAAATTTCTTTACAGATTTTCCATTCTTTGGCTAATATCTAAGAGATTAAATTTAGACATTATGTATACATAAATAGAATTCAATAAATGTATGTTTGAACAGTGAAAATTTGGTTCAAAAGTTGAATGTTACTCAACAAAATAATCATTCTGAAATAAGTTTTTTAATCTAAATTTTTGAGTTTTTAAGGCTTTTTACCCTATTTTTATACATGTTGATATGTTAAAAGAGCACTTCATACCCAAATTTAGTCCTATAACCGTCATCCAAGTGAGTCCTATTTTAATGATATTTCACAAAAAGTTTTAAAGTAAGAATATTTTATATAAATATATATATATATATATATATATATATACACTGTAGTAAATTCTAAAATATTTTCTATATTTTATACAAACTTATGTTACTTTGCCTACTGAATAAAATCAATAAAGACGAAAATTTTATAACTATAATACACTAGAAGAACACTTTTATTTTGAAACCATTGTCTTGAGTTTCATAACTTATCTCTTGTGCAAATTTAGAAAAATTAAGCATCCAACCCACTTACAAGAGGGAAAAAAGAAAAAAACAAACAAAAACAAAACACATCCTCAAACAAAATTTTCAAAGTAGCCACCGAATCCATGTTTTGCACTATCATTACATTTCAATCACACTACCTCTTCTTCAAACTTTACTTAACATTCCATCACAAAAGAAAAAAGAAAAAGAAGAAATTTATGGCTTCTCACACATAATTGCATCTACAAACCACTAACACAAAATAATCATATCAAACACAACAAACACCACCTTCATCTCAAAAAGAAAAAAAGAAAAGAAAAGAAACTAACACAAAAAAACTCAATAAAGGATTCTGTGCAGATGAACCACAACCCAAACACAAAACCTTGCGAAACAAGTGAAAAACATGCACTCCAAAATCTGGTGGGTTTTAATACACATGATGAAGAATGAAGCTTGAATTCGGGTTGTGGATGTAGAGTGATCGTCTCGACACGACGCGATCGAAGCGGATGCGGATGCGAAGGAGGAGGACGCGATGGTATGATGCTATGGAGGAGACCTGAATTTGCGAGGAGCTCAAGCTCCGCCGCATTTCGAAGCCAACAACAACAACAAACAAGCCCACGATCTGATCCACTCGGGCTCCATCGCCGTCCTCTTCCTTCGACACTGTAGATTTCATCGGTCAGACGACTTTGGAGCTTGTGCTCGCTGGTGCCGGAAGCATTTTACAACCCATCGGCGGATTTGTCACTGGAGTCGGCATCACCATGAGTGTGTGTTTTAGGTTCAGTTATTGGAAGAGCCTGGTTGGTTGACTTGAGTAGTGGGTTGTCTGATCCTGCAACGGATTTTTGGCTGGATAGTTCCCACTAGAGCCCGAGATGTTCAGGCAGAATCTGGGCCTTGATACTCGTAGGCTCCGTGAATCGCTAGTTCGGCGTGTGGTGGCATCGGTGTGTGCGGATCCACTGCAGTTGTTGTGAGTTGAAGCTAGTGTATGAATTTTCTGACCGGTGAAAAAATCCTCCCTGCCTTGCTAGGAGATCGAGCTAATGATAGAGTGGGTCCTGGGGAATCGCATGTTAGGAAAACCATCGCATGCTTGCTATCCAACTACTACAACCCAAAAATGAGAGTAAAATAAAAGAAGCAGAAGAAGAACAAAAGGGGTAGTGTACGCATGCATGCATGCAGGGGATTCTTCACTGTAAATTTGACTAAAACATGTGCGCTTACATATATATATATATATATTCTCTAGAGATGAATAGCTTGTAGCTGTACATAAAGGTTCTCCCAGAGCATAAACATACAACAACAAGATAGACCAAATCAAATCCTCAAATGGATTCTGTGGCAAAATAGGTGCATCTAGCTCACCATTGAAATTGATACGCTATTCTTGTGTACCATTTTCTGTAAATGAAAATATTTAGAACACTCTCCCACACACACACACACATACATATATTCTCAAACACACTCTCACTTAGGCACTGTTTGATTCTCTCTTTCTATGTGAGGCCAGATTGCAAATCATGGGATATATCCACAAAACAATACAGCATTCCCCAACAAAGTGATATATGATTTGTGAACTCATACATGCATATCTTTACTATTCTTCTTCTTCTTCTTTTGATGAGCTTTGCAGTCATGTCAGCACCTGACCACAAACTGGGTGAGAAAAAAGGGTTATCCTGCCCTCATCATTCTAAAGAATATATTGATAAGGTTCCCTTATCAATGGGCACTTATCAGGGGACATGCATGGATTCCTGTTGTTGAGTAAAATGGACCCCATGGGAAGAATGCCTAAATTTAGACCCATTTTCCTTTCCTTTTTTTTCAAGTTAAAAAAATATATTGCAGTGCCATGGCACAGCTTCACCATCCACGTCACCCCTTATCTTTTCATTCCAGCTACCCTTCCAGGAAATAAGCCCATATACCCTTAAATCAGCACTACTGCAGACAAAGGAAAAAATTCCCCAATCCTACATGGGCCACAACATTTGCCATCCTTGCAACACAACCCATGTGTGTCACTTCCATGCATCAAGCTTTCCCCACAATTCATATTTGTTAATGTTGTATATATATATATATATATATATATATAAATGTATTGTGTTTTTGAGATTGTGATTTCTAGATGTGGTGATGATATCTCACAGTTGTTGGGCTTATTTCCATACCCAACTTTTTAATTTTTTTTGTGTTTTTTTCTTTCTTTCATTTTTATTTTTTATGCAGCAGCTGTGCTACTAGTGGCAGAGATTTGAGTAGTAGTCGTCTTGGAAAGGGGGGTTTGGGCCACTGTGTGTGACAGAATGAGGTCGCCACAGCTTCCAAGGCGTCCCAATGATTGAGCCAAAAAAACCATCTCCCCAAGGGGAATCTCATCCATCCATCCATCCATCCATCCATATAGACCAGGGCCAATGTAATCCAGTCCACGTGGACTGCTGCTTCACTCACTCTTTAATTTATTTATTTTTTAATTGTTTGTTTTTGTTTTGAATTTGCTATAAAATTTATAGTAAATGAGAAGGGAGTGTTGGATTGACGAGGCATTGGACAAGTCAACACTGCCCGCCCCATGTGTCTGTACCAGATCAATGAACAGAGTCACAACTTACACATTTTCCATGCATCCAAGCATCGGTTCATCTATATTTTTACTATTATTATTATTAGTAGTGATTGTAGTAGTAGTAACAATATATATTTGTTACAAAACCAGGCATACCCAATGCATTAATGGACTTGGAATATGAGGGTGGGTTTCAGTATAGATGTGAATAACAGCAGAACTATATGTTGTGGTTTCTGTTTGGTTCAAGGGTGATGAGTCTCTCATGCTGTGAGCAGCATAACAGGGCAATGGATCACATGTTTAAATCCTGGAAGTTATTGAAATTAGGGTTAGCAGTTTATGAATCAGCCACTGCATACTTTGTTCAAATCAATAGAGGGTGTCAAAGGAGGAAGATGGACAAGATAAAACAAAACAAAAAAAATCAAATCAAATCAAATCAAATGAGAGGATGATAAAATAAGGTGAGCATGATATGTGTAAAAGAATGGAAGAAAACAACATATTCCTTGGAGAAATGAGGGAGTTAACTCTCAAAAATAATGGTAATTAGAATAAAATTTGAAGCTCTTTTTTTCTTTTCTTTTCTTTTCTTTTTTTTTTTCTAAGAGAATTTATTGCAATAGTCACTTTTAGACCATACATTTTAGGAAAACATGGATGGGCTAGGGATCTCTAAACCATGACAAGAAAATTTAGTCATTTGTATCCTCTTGAGAAAAATATAAATAGATAAATCAAATAAAAATCTAACTGATTCTACTCTTGTGATGTCTGCCAAAGACATTAGTGCATCTTTCAAGCAAAGCTTTTCATATGCCTTCACATTCTTTGGATTTTTTTTTATTTATTTATTTGAATTTATGTATTGCTCTCTTGGACATGTTCATGCTCTATCCTCCATTGATTAATGTTCTCTCACAAGAATTTAAAAACTGTAATTCTACTTGAAGTCTTTTGCAGTACTATACCAAAATGACAGGGAAATAAAAGTTCAAGTTGTAGATTTTCCAATAGGTTGGCATAAAAATAAAATAAAAAAGAGATTATCAATGTGTGCACTGTTGATTCAATTTTCAAATATTATTTTTAACTTAAATTTTATTTATTTTTTGATTCAGTACAAAGTTGCATCATTGGCAACTAGATCCATTTTGGCATATTTGCATTGCATTCTATCTGTGAAAAACAACATTCTTTATTCTACAAAGAATGATTTCATTCATCTATATATGTCTACATGTACAGAAAAAGAAAAAGAAAAAGAAAAGTGTATGATGGCAATGGTAAGAATATAACAAAATTCACCAATAATTGATTCTATGTTTCAATTTTAATATTATTTTAAATGAGAAGGGGGTTCTAATTGGTGTAAACAGAGCAGCATCTGATGTTGGTGCCTTACTACTTCCTTGTTCCTAATCAATATTGCAAAATAAAGAAAGATGTGATATGCTTTTAACCGCATGTGTAATGCAATTGTTCATGGACTGATTCATTTGAGGTATGATGAAAAATATGATCTTCTAAAACAGCACTTAAACACTTTACATTACAAATATGGGAATATGTGAGTATATACATATATATATATATATATATATATAGTACTATGATGTGAACAAAACTGAACAAATCAGCAGAATAATTTAAATTTGTAAATGCCAACTGCATTAGTTCAAATTTAAAGATATCAATAAAATATTTTTAATCTTTTGAAATGTATAATATGTATTTTTAAATGTTCAGTCTATTTCTAAATTATATAACAATAATAATCACGAATTCACAACTGTAAAATTGTGTGTGTGTAAAGAATCAATGTATTAAGAGTTTAACTTCATTTGAACTATAATCTTCTTCTTTTAAAATATAATTGAAATAATTAGAAAGATAATCATAGGTGCCACAAAACCTGAATCAAGCTTACTTAACAAACTTATAATAATGCAATCAATAATTTTTTAAAATCATTGAATTTACTTTTTAAAGTATGAAAACCATCTTTAATACATGGATAAAAAAACTTCAATAGCATGGTAATGTTTATAAGCTAAAAAGAGAACACGAATTTCTTTTAATAAACCTTACTTCTAAAATATGTTTAAAAATCACAATGATGGGTTTCCTATGATTCTATATTGCAAAATAACTATTACAAATAAATTATCTTTTAAAAATAACTTCTGAAATTTATATAGTTTATCTTATGCTGAGATAAATAAACTTGTTGTCAACACTGCCGTAAACTCAATTCATTGTATTTCTATTGTAATTGAAGATCTGAAGTGTATAGAATTAGTTGCTTAATTTGAGTCATATAATATATAGATACTTTAAAAATGAATTATGTATGTATGTATGTATGTATGTATATATGTATGTATATATGTATGTATAATTATTAAACTATTTTCTGATAATTACAAGAAGTCTTACAAACATTGACTATTATAGCTATTAATATTATGATTTATTTTCAATTGAAAAATCTTCTAAGAGAAAAATAATAAAAATAATAAAAAAATAAATTACATCATGTCTATACAAATTAAAATTATATATTCGTATAATTTTAGAATAAAACATAATTTTGGATCTTATTATCTTTTATAATGTATTCATCAAACTAATATCAATTATTCTAATAATATAATTTTCAAATATATATATTTCATACATTTATTAAATAGTAGATTTTAATAGATCTGTTCTGTTTTATTATTATTTTTAAACTTCTCTTGATTTGGTGTGCTGGAATACAATAATTTTCCACTACAGCAAGATTGTAAAATCAGATTATTAATCATACTATAATAAATAACTGCGAATTTATAGGTACGATTACAAGAACTCATAGCTTAATGTAGCAAAAGCTTTCAATCAGTATTCATAAAAATAATTAACACGTCAAATTCAGAAATTTTCATGTATAATAATACGTTTGAATAAATCTTAATTTTAGATTTGAAGACGAGACTAAAGTTTGATTGTTTGATTGTGTCAAAATTTAGACAGAATCTGATAAGTCCATGAATCCAAAATATATCAAAAATATAACATTCAATTAGAATACGTTGACTTGCTGATCTAAACAATGAACAGTACATCGTTTGCTTTCAAGTTCAATTACACTTTAAATTGATTTTATTATTATTTATGAATGACTGTATTAATTTTAATAGTTTTTATTTTTTTAGAAATGTTTCATAAATGCATGCATATATATCTATATATATCTATATATATATATATATATTGTTTTTTATTTAGTAACAGCCAGGTTGAAAACCTAATTGTTTATTAAAAACAACTGTAGTACATAAAATATAAATTATTGAGTCATTAATGTACTTTACTAAATGAATATAAACAATAGATTGTAACATATGTTTGAGTATTTTTCTGTTTTTCTAAATAATGTTATTTAAAATTTAATTTATAATAATTATTCAAAATTTAGAAAAACACACCAATCATGTTTAGAATGCTTATTGTCTGTATATATTCAAACGCATAATTCATATAAACTGTAATAAACGTATAAATTTTAGAAAATTACATGGTTGCATCAAATTATATCAGAATGAACATGAAGTATTCAATAATTTACTAAAACTATTAAATCACATCTTGAGAAAATGTTTGTGGATTGCTGATTTGCAAAACTTATTAGTAACTTCAACTTTAGAGAAAAAATTCTAGTAACACAAATATGATATATATAGATAGATAGATAGATAGATAGAATCATAGTGCCCTTGTTTTGCTTTAGGAATAATATCAAATAATGACTTTTTGAAACATAAAAAAACTTGCAACATAACAACAAATTGTATTGCACAAAGATAAACAAGAATAACAAAAATGCATTAGATTAAGATTAAGAAAACTAAATAAATATCTAGAATAAGAATACGTTTGCACATTTTAATAATAACAAATACACACCCATGATAAAAGAATGAACCATATGTTACTATTAAAATGCAAAGAATATGAAATAAAAATGTAACCTTTTAATCAAACGGTTTTTAATTTGTGGTACATTTAAAAAATATATGTATATATATGTACAATCAAAATCAAAATCCAACTGTATATATATTACTAAAAATCATTATCCATACTAATTTCAGTTTCAGAATATAAATACTGTCATCTTTACTGTGAATCTTGTTAAATTAATTGTTTTTTAAAATCTAAATATTGCAATGATTTATTATAGAATGTAGTGGTTTTTACTTCATCTTCTTTCTTTTATTGTTATGCATATTTAAGATCATAAAGGTATATCATTTGTATCAAAATATCCATAAATAAATTATATATATATATATATATATAGAGAGAGAGAGAGAGAGAGAGAGAGAGAGAGACTCATATTATCTTAACATACATATTAAATGTTCACTCTTCTTCTTGCACTATTTTTAGCCAATTTAAAGGCTTCAGTCAATTCTTCCAACACTACAAATAAATTGTTACTGTAAAGCTTCTACATCAAAAGAATTGTGTTTCACATTGAGTTTTGATGCAGGGTTAATTCTTTAAGGAGTCAGAGCTTGTTAGAATTTTAAATTTTAAAAAATAAAATAAAATAATACATTTCTAAATCTATGTATTGTATCAGCACCATCTTACATCAAAGCATCCATCTGAAACAAAATATTCTCATGTTATACCTCATGCTTTTGTTTGATCTTTCTCTTTGTTGCACACAAATCTCAAAGACAATCTGATTTATTTCCTATATTTTCAATTTCATCCATTGAAGAAACATTAATTTTTGTCATAGTACCCAGCTCATTGTGGCACTCAATTTTCAATTGCTCTCGGAGTATGACAATGCAACTAAGATTTTGTGACTTTGGAAGTTCAAAATATTAAAAAAATACTTGTCCATCAATAATTGGGGGTTTTTTATTTAAGACCTCTTAACTGTTCACTAAATTTAAGAATAACTAAAATAATTTGTGTGAAATGGACCTCCCCTGTGCACTTCACTACATGGACCACACTGTCACAGATTTTTGCAAGAATTGTAAATAGTGCAGAATATTTTAACCTGGTACATAAGGATTACTATAATATAACTGTTCATCTAGAGAACTCCACTATACTATGGTAAATCAACATTAGAGCAAATAAATATATATATATATATATATATATTTATTGGCAATACAAATTAGGTAGAAAACTTAACTTTTTTAATCCTAGTATAGTATCTCAACGTTTTACTTTATAAAAATATATACTGGTAAAGTTATTTTCACACAGTTGATGCAACAGAACAAATTCGGTAACAATCGTGAAACTTGTGTATCTGAATTACAACTTTTAAATACTCAAAACATGGATTGCAAAGAAACTTACTGCCCGTGAAATATTGAGAATATGTATCGTTTAATTTTCAAAAGAATTGAAATATGATTCTATGAAACTGTAATAAATAGCAATAAGATGTGCACATGTTACACTGTCATCGAGACCTTTTGAAGTTTTTTTGAGGGTTTCCACGAAAAATTAGTATGCTGTTTAAAAAACTGAATTGTCAGCATGGATTCTGTATTAAAGATATAGAATTAGCAAAAATCTAAATCTTAAAACAACCATAAAATGTTGATTTTGAATAAAAGTTACATATATATATATATATATATATATATTTGTCAATGCATCGGTTATAGACATTGAAATTTTCTAAAGCAGAAGATGCTGGGGTTTGGTTTTTAAGATGATTATTTTTGATGTTGAACTTCAAGTACGTCAATACAAAAACACATGCAATACATACATCAATATATATATATATATATATATGTATATATATATATATTTCCAGAAAAATAATCATAAAAATAAAACAAGTCTTTTGAATGAATTGAGTGGATACATATTAACGGGTTTTGTTTATGATGCATGTCAGCAAAGCTTTGATAATTCATAACACTACAGTGCACTTTAAATAATGTAATTTAAAATTTTATAATTTATCTTATTTCAAGAAAAGAAATGTTATATTTCTGTGTACACAGGAAGAGGAAAAATAGTTGTGTGTGTTTGAAAAACTATGAAAAAGTTAATTTAGCTAGACAAATTTCAAGTCATGATTATGAGGAAAATCTACAAGCATCAATTAGCTTAGAAATGAATTAGTAAAGCCATAATAACATCAATATTTTTCATTATCATGTTTTCAAAGTGTTTCACTTAAGCTAATCATCCTCTATAACAAATTAAATGTGATGATTGGATGCTTTTAAAGGCAACGATAAAAAAAAAATTGTAAAATAATATCAAGTTGGAGGGACTAAGTGCTGTAGTATGAAAAGCTTTTAGTGAACATTCATCTGTTTCTTTAAACAAACATTTTTATAAAGTCGTTTTTTGTCAAATTCAAGCCCATGATTTACATGTTTCAGGAAAATGTGTTCATCAACCCACATAAACTCATAAAAGTTGCTGGATTCCTACTTTAAAGTATTATATAACATTAATTTCCACAAAGAAAAACAAATCATATATATAGAATTAGAGATTTAAGTCCATGATCACTCACTAAAAACTTTGTGAGTGTTTCATTATTTGAAATGACAAGCAATGTTCTTGATGGCAAGAATTGTTTTTGACACTAATGAATAAACTATGGTTTGAAGTTCATTAAAAAAACAACAATCTTGTTAGGCTTGTTTGGGCATATGGAAATTCTAGCACAAGCATGTTGGGAAATAATTAGATTAACGTTGCATGTTGTGCATGTTAATAGCTTGATAGAAATGGTGGTAAAGTGCACATATTAAATGTCCAAAAAGTCACAATATATATTCTTCATTGATCACAGCACAACTATGTTCAATATACATATTGCATTACATCCATTATTATTAAATATAATCCATATGATTTGGATACCAATATTTTTTTTATGGTGAAAATGAAGTACCATGTGGCAAGTTTGCAATAAGTGTTCTGGTTGTTGAGTATGATTGGCTAGAATTCATCATAAATTAGTAATACATTATCATCACAGGCTGTAAGTGTAAATCAGCTTTTATGACATGGCCATGCATGAATCTCTGGTTTGAGATTAGTGTAACTTAATCCAGTCCCCAAATTTCTGTAGCTTTACTTTAATATAAGAATATAGTATAAATAGTGTAATTGTTTTTAAGCATCCATTTTCACTAACAACAAAGAGGAGGGAAGGATGAACTCAGGATGAACACTCCCCTGTAATTATGGCTAATGTGGTCATAGTAGTTAATCAGCACATTCTAGTGAAGTTTTGTTAGCTAATTCCATTGCTAACTAAGCAACGTGTGATGCACCATTCTGTGGGGGATAGAGAACTTTTTACTACCCATGTGTATGTATTTATTTTAAATTAAGCGCCTTGTGCACTTGGTTCCCAAGGACGTTCCCACTATCATTGATATTCCCAGATTAGAAAAATCTCCTTTTGGAGACAAAACTGAAAATTCATGGTTGTGATCCAGATTGACAACATCTACCCATCTAATTGAGGCTGTCAGAATCACATACCCTAAAAAAAAAGTGTTTGTGTGTAGAGAAACAATGGGTAAATAAATAATGAGGATCAAATTGGGATGGTATAATATGTATATGTATATATATATATAAACAAATGTCACTCTAGAAGTCAAGTATATTTAACACCACAAAATTTGTGTTGAATTGTGTCTTGATGGTTAGGAGTTCCATTAACATCATGTTACAACAACTATTGCTCTCACGCTTAAATCCAAATTCATTGCCAGTTATTTGTTCTTTTGTTTTGTTTTGTTTTGATTTCTTTTTTCATATGTACATAGCAAGTCTACCAGGTCTAAGAATAAGTGTCCTCACATCTTATTTTGTCATAACCAGGATTAGGCCTGCTTTTGGTGTAGAAACAATTCAAATTCCATATGACCTTTGTAATGGGGAAAGAGACACATACCAATCCAGATACTACAGTATTTTGCAAGTAATTGACAAGCTGGCAATCCCCCCCCCCCCCACTTAGCAAAGAAAAATTCAATGGCTCTTAAAATAACCATTCCTTAACATCAGAGTTTGTGGTATCCACTTGTGGACATTGTCATAAAGTGGAAAGCAGTGCCTCAACTAAACTTGGCACAACAGCCACTGAATATACTTCAAACTTAGATTTCTGTGTATTGAATGAAAAAAAATAAAAAATAAAAAATAAAAAAACACCAGAAAATTATATACCTTGCAGGCAATAATCTATTAAATTACATAACAACTCTTGATTAGTTCACTGGCTCTTAGAAACAGAACAACCTTTCATGCACTGCCAACTGACTAACTTGGGGGTGAAGAAGAACAGTTTTCCACAGTTAGGGTTTTATTTTGTGGCCCTGAGAAGAACCATTGAGCTGACAGTGGATAGACTAACTATTCAATAAGTTTGTGTGTGTGTGTGTAGAGTGAAGAGTAATCCAGCCTTCACCTGACAAGCAGCATGGTTAACCTTTTTGCTTACAACTTGCAGGAATGGATAAGGGGCATGGGAAAACTCACAATAAAATAAAATAAAATAAATACACACACACACACACATATACATATATATATATATATATATATATATTCACACACACACAGCCCCCTCACTGGATTTGTTCCAATCAAAAAAAGCATTAAATTTTAAGTTAGTTTAATATTACACTTTGAAGGGTTTGTATCAGAACCTGATGCATAATTGAATATTGACATTAGAACATGCGAACTTCACTGCAGGCTAAGCCCATGTTCATAAATAGACCTTGTGGGAAGTGAGAGCACATGTTCACAGCTGGGCCAAGTGTATCCAGTTAGTTCCATGCAACACAAGCCTGGTTCCCCTTGATAACTGGCTCCTGGTTTCCTTCACGTCATTCCAAGTCACAAGTTATATTCATTTGGCAGCAAGCCCATACTGCAGTGGGAAAGTTCATATGTATATTTATACATTTATACGCTATTGTATGTATATGGTTCCAGACAATTTACATGTTCCAAGAAGAATTAGATGGAATAGTTGCATATTTTTTCTAATGTTATAATATTTGACTGTAAATTTAGAGTATATAGACTACTTTTTTGCAAATCACTTCATCAGTGTAGAACAAACATTGAATAGAGTCAAGATCAATCAGAGTGTTAATAAATAAATAAATAAATAATTTTCTGGGTTATATATAAAAAAGCACTTCAGTAAATTCTTTCAAATGAAAGAATTCACTTTGTCTTATATTTACAGTGGCTAAAGTGTGTCTCTTTTCCCAGGTTTTGTTCAAGCTTTTACACAATTACTGCCTAAATTAAGAGCCATAGAGTTTTGACCCATTTCTCTCAATGCCCCATCAATTATTGGCAACATCAAAGGTGAAACCAAAGCCTTCCAATATATATATATATATATATATATATATATATATAATAAAAAAGACATAAATAATAAAAGAACTCAAAACAATGTATGGCCTTGATAAATGTTTGCAAATCATATGCAGTGACTTGTAGCTCTGAGAGAGCAAATCCCATGACTCTCACCTGGCTTACTAAAAGAAAAGGTGAAAGCCAGAAATTGGGGAGGTTTAGGGTAGCAATGTAAGAAAAGGAAGGCAGCCCAACACACCCATAACTCTCTCTTATCTCCCCATCTCCTTGTGTGTACAAGTCTCCAAGCATTGAAATAATCACATGCTCACTGGTGTTGTGAGATGGTCAAACAAGCAAAGGAGGGGAAGTCCCCCCCCCCTAAATTAATGCTGAGCTCCTCCACTCCCCCTGTTTGTCTTACTCCGCAGGCCCTGAATTTGGACCCCTCTGGAATATTCAGGTTACGGATGAATATGTTCCGACGGATGAAGTCCCATCCAATCGGAATTGAACCCAAAACTGGGGGGTGATTAGTAACCCACGAATGGGAGGCACCCAGGATCTTCTGATGATCCCCACGTTCCCGAAGTTCCCCCATCGGGAGTCCTAGTTGGCAAAATCGTTATTTTCCCACGTGACACCAATTTTTTTCCCATCCCAGAATATAAGCTCCCCATTATGTGCCACGCGGCAGGCTCCTCCACGAAGGGAGCCAATCCGCGGTGCCAACCCACATGTTTGGTTTCACACGAGGGCTCCTGGTCCTGGCTTTTCTTGTTTGGGTCTCGCCCCGCCTGATTTGGGACCTCACTCTGCCCCCTTCTCCAACCACACCTTTTTCCTTTTCCATTTCTCTCTCTCTTTTTTCTTTTTTCGTTTTCAGTGTTTCCTTATGGAAAATAGTCAGAGGCTGGCAGGTTAGCACCGTGAAGGACTATGTTAATAAATCAACTAAAAGATATTTCATAAACAAACTTGGATCCCAACACATGGAATTGTGTGCATTGTGAATAATAAATATGAGGAGCCAGAACAAGCACATGCACTTGTTGCTATAGCCTCCCACCCCAGAAAAAAGGACAGTTGACCTTGAACTGGATAAATGAATATATAATACAATGGATGGATGTATAGTTTGAATAGAGTAGACCAGACTGTAACCACCCTCAAGCACTCAAGACACACCATGTACCAATGGCCATGGACATATAAGACTTGGAAGTGGTTAGGGTTTCCACACATTCATCCAAGTATTTGGATGATGACCCTCATTTGATGAGATTGTAACAAGATAAACAACAAAGGGAATTTTATGAGAATCCATCTCCTTGTGTGCAAAAGTTGGGGATATGTTGACTAAGATACCATGAATTATTTAAACATGAGTTTTTGGTTGAATTTTTCTTTTTCGTTTTTTTTAAAGGATTCATTTATAGTTTATGTTATTTGAACTAGACATGGATAAATTTACATGTAGAATGGTTGTACAAAAGTAAATTGTGTGCATAATATGGATGCACAGTCTTTGGTATGCTAAAATTTAATGGGTATGAAGGTAGATGATTATTTATAATGTAAAAGTTGCAGTTGACATGATTAGAGGGTAATTTTGACAATCCTATTATTTTTTTCCTTCTATTTGTTGGTTTATTCTGATACTTTAGTATTGGCATCATTTTGTTAGGCATAAGTTGCTTCAAATATCACATGAAAAAAATCAAAACATTGACCTCTAAAACTTTTTTCAGTGCCAACATGCTTAGAATGATTTTATTCTACACATGGAATTGAAATATTTGTACAGATAAAGGTTAGCATTGAAAGATATTAAAGGGTATTTTGAGCCACCAAATTTATTTACGTTGAAATACAAACTATATTAATACCATAGTAGGACTTTTTCCTATGTAACAAATGTTATAGTATTTATGTTACAAAAAACAAGTATTTTTTTTTTCATTAAAAAAATCAAAGTATTGTTAAGAACACTGTATATTTTGAATTCATAGTGGCATTTTTTGACCTATTAGAATGCAAATGTGGTAGAATGATAAAAAAAAAAAAAAAAAAATCTAAAAAAAAGAAATCAAAATGTATGCCTTGCATGTGTGTGTGTGTGTGTGTGTGTGTGTGTGTGTTTATTTTTATTTTTATTTTCTTAAAATAAAATCTGCAGATGTGAAAGCACCATGTGTGATAAAAAGACAACCACACTCAAAACCATTTAAACTTCAATTTTGTTTTTCTTTCTTTCGTTCTTTTTCTATATACTCCCTGAAACTGTAACATTTTAACAAGAAATTACTTTACGTTGGAGGAGTAGAGTTTTAATCAAGTGGGTTGCAGCACAAAAATGGAATCTTGGACTCTGTCCAATCTGTCACCAAGTATATATTGAAAGTACTTATTATTCTGTTCTTGAAATTACTCAAATAAATCCCACGATGCATGATATGCAGGACAAAATTTCTTTGAGGTATGTGTAAAATCATTCTAAAAGTAAATCAATAGCTTAGTTGTATAGGTTATATATATATATATATATATATATACACACATGTTACTCAACAGTGTCGATCTTGTGGATACAAATACTAGCAAACGTCTTTCTTATATGCTTCTACTATCTTGCTGAACAGATATTGAATAATAATATTTATAGATATTTCAAATATTCAAATTGATTCTGATATTTACTACTTTATATTTCTTTTTGATATAGAATTTATTATATCAAACGTTTTGATTCTTTACATGTCAAATACTATCAAAATTTAAATTCACATTGCAAGAATATAATTTACCAGAAACTAACATTTGTTTTGTGTTATACTCACTATTTAAGTTCAAAAAAAATATATACAACTCAAACAGTGATTTTGAAAATTTTAGTGCGATAGACTTATTTTTCATCAAGATTACAGTTTTTTCTAATAAATACTACAGTATATGAAACCAGAAAGAAAGGAAGAGAGAAGAATATTCCACAAGTTGCTTTGAGATAAATTCTATCTTATGTATTGTTGCAATTCAATGTGTGTTGCAAATCTTTGTTGGTGATTCATTAAAACTGATAATGTGAAACACTATCAGTTAACGTGTAACTCGTAACCCAACTGAATGTCAAATTTAAATTACGAACGATGGTTCAATCTAAACTCAGTACTCATGGAGCTCGTTTTCTTTGTTTTTATTACTGTGCAGGAATTAAAATATAGAGGCCAGAAGAAAGCATGGAACCACGTCCCCAGCAATGGAAACAGCGCGTGGAACCGAGCAACAAACCCAGCGATCGCCCCTCCGAACCACGCCCACCGGTCCCCGAAGGAAGGCCACGCCGGGTGGGGGGGGGGGGACGCATTAGCACTGAACCAACCTATCAGGGTCTGGGTGGGTCGGGTCGGGTCCATCCAGCCCTCGGTTTTATTTATTTATTTATTTATCCTCCCCCCCCCCCCCCCCCCCCTGCCCAGACCCATTGAAAAGGCGGGCGAGAGAGAAGCAAGCACACAGAGCTGTTCTTGAGAGAGTTAAAGTGGAGGGCTCCACGACTTAAGCTCCATAACTCTACAAAGCAGGTCATATCTTGGACTCATTGACGCATCTGATCATTGCCACTGCGCTGCGGTGGTGTTGGAGCTCTCAATTTGGAGCCTCACCACGATTTTTGGTCTGTATTGCGCCCGTAAGGTCTGTAGTCTGGCGACCAGAAGACGTGAACCTTGAGGACATCAGAGTTTGGAGCGATTATTAGTGTTGTTTCGAGGTTTGCTTTGGTGGCTTTGGGGCTCAAAAGTGCTTCGTGGTTGAAGCGTGCAGGGCGGTTTCTGTAGCGCGTGGCTTGGTTGGTTTTTTGAAGTGAGAATTTGGAGTCGTAGAGCGGGAGTGGGGCTGGAATTGCTTTTTGCGTATTTAGCTGTGGAGTGAAGAATGGAGTGAAGTGTTGTGATGTTTTTAGTGTTCTTTTGGAGAATGCGGTAGTGTCTTGTCGCCCGAGGATATTGTTTCCCATTGGAAACTGGACATGGAATAGCTTTTACGTGGCATGTGGTTTATGTGATCTTGAGATTGATGTTCAGCGTCTCCGTGGCATTGATTTTCTAAAGAGCATCGCGATCATTTGCAGGAGTTGAGGTCTTGCCGAAATCTACGATTCGCAGGAGAGCAAATAGTTTAGTTACGTTTTTAATCTCGGAGAAATTGCTAGAAGGTTTCGGAGGTGGTCTAATTCGGTATGGTGTCCACATTCCCTGGCATCGTTGATTGAAGGCGTCGTTACTGTTCTTGAGATTCTGGAGGGGAGACTTCTGTGTCTTTCTGAAGCGAGTGTCGCAGTCTCCTCCGATTCTACTCCGGGCTTACGAAGTGTGAAGTGTGTACTCTGCTGTGGAAAGTAAGAAGCCTGGAGTATTAATTGCTTCTGCGCACTGGTCAGAGCGCCATAAGCAATGGCGAGGGCGAAAAAGCTTATCAATGATCCCAATGGTAAGAAGAAAAAGGACCTCTACTTCCTGCCGATTCGAACTGCCTTACTTGCATGATTGATACAGAACATAGCTGTGAATGGACATTTTTGAAGTGCGAGTTCTTTTAATCGGTCGTAACCACGAGGGTTGGTGCAATTGGATTGCGTGTAGGGTGTCTATTCTTGTCGTTTGGTCTCCCTTCTTCACCTGACCCATTTCTTCGCCTTTTCTCCTCTTCTGGTTTGTGTCTTTCTCTCATCGGGTTGCAGTATTGAGTCTCGTATCACCGGAGCGGTGTCTTTTGCAACCTACTAATCCCATCCTTTGCAACCCCACCGGATCCTTGTAAGCTTTTCTCTTTATCATGGTACTGTGATCGCGACTCCTTACGGACTTCCTAAGAAGGTTGTTGCATTCCAAAACCTAAACACAACTTGATCATGAAGCATCCTTCGTAAGTATGGACTCGAAAATCTGACCCTGGTTAGACTATGTACAGTATGTTCCCCTATGCAGGATGAGAAATTCGTCTTTCTAAATTGCCTCTTGAAAGTACTCCCTCGATGATCTGTGGTTTCCTCTTTGAATTGTTAGTGTGTGTCCTTATTCCTTTGATGTATTTTCTAACGAATAGCGTATTCCGTGTAATTTGACGTTAATGTAGGCCTGTGCATCTCCCGTGTGCATTTATTGGGGGGCCTAAGAAAGGGAACAGGAAAATGGCTGTCTAGGAAACGAGCTTCTTAGGATCTAATTGAAAGCTACAGTTAAACAAATATGAAAATAGATGTATCTCGCTCTCCTACTATTAGACTACTCGAGTATTGCACTCTCCTGGCGATGCTGCGATTTATTCATTCGATTTCGCTCAAATATGTCTGTTATGCTGGTTCCTTCTCTCAACTCTCTTCCTGTGTGATATTCTTTGGTGGCTTATGTTTGCATTGCCATCAGAGACCAGGATCGCGCTCTGTTATTTGGAAAACGCAGAGCAATGATGATCGTGGTTTTACTGAAGGTGCCGAATAACATATTGTTATCTAGCAGCTCTGATTACCTTGACAAGTCTCCTTGTGCAGTCAGTTCAACGCTTATTTTCATCGTTACAAACTGAGATGTTTTTTTGGTTTTGGCCCGTGCAGACGTCGTCAAAGAGTTGATTGAGGGAATGGTGGAGACATATCCTCACCTTACATATCTTGATGGCATACCTGAGGTGAAGGCTATTATGTTGATAATGCTTTCTGTAGTTATAATTTTTCCTATCTCTACCTCCTAATAGATGATGTCTGCGAATGCGAAACTGGAATGTGCAAAATTAGAATGGAGTACATTGGAATGCAATTCAATAATGTGCTCCTTATCTCTTCTGCACAGAGATTGCGCGATAAATTTTGTGCGCTCCTAATGTTTATTTGGTGATGCGCAGGTGAAAGTGATATTGCGTTCAGATATTAAACGAGGGAACTACAATAAAGTTGCAATTATATCAGGTATATTCATCATTCAACCCTTCGTTTTCTGTATTAACTAGAAACTGATACTTAATACGTCTGCTTCCGGATAGATTTGAAAAGAAAAATCCTAACAGGAGTTGCATTATATTTATTATTGTTTTCGTTTGTCGAAGCACCACCAAAAATAATGTGAAATCAAGGTGATTGTCCTTGTATATAATTAGTCCTGTTCAACTTAAGATTAACTTGACCTCTGCGAAGCGTGCCAGTACCCTTTAAATCCCACTCGATCAAAACTGGACAGTTGTGTATCAGCAAAATCAAATTTCAAGGATTTTAGCACGCTTGTTCAGTGAATTTTATCAAGTAATTACAATATTTTAAGCATTCTTTTTGCCAATACTGGCATGTGAATGCACAGGTGGTGGAAGTGGTCATGAGCCTGCTCATGCTGGATATGTCGGTGAGGGTATGCTTACAGCCGCAATTTGTGGGGAAGTGTTTGCTTCTCCATCTGTTAACGCAATCTTAGCTGTAAGTCTCAAAAATTCTAATACTTCTATTCGTGGCGGATTTTTGTGAGCTTGTTATTTTGATTCCTCTGGTGTATGACTCTTCAATCTTTGGGCAGAGTATCTCGCCTCATATTGTCTTGACCTTCAACTGGTAACATACATTTTGGGTTCAGCCAGGGTGTACTTAACATCTAAATCATCAAATAGTCTTCATGAGATGATTATGAGCTACTCAGCCTCTGTTCTTGTGAAT
Source organism: Physcomitrium patens (assembly GCF_059467195.1). Taxonomy (NCBI): domain Eukaryota; kingdom Viridiplantae; phylum Streptophyta; class Bryopsida; order Funariales; family Funariaceae; genus Physcomitrium; species Physcomitrium patens. The sequence continues at coordinate 13,519,985 of NC_143419.1, read as the reverse complement.
TGTGGAAGAATGTAAACGGACGAAATTATGCTAATTTAGCTGGGGACTTTTCTTAGATAGTATTCTTGCTTCAGCAGAGCTTTACCGATACTCTTCACGATATTGCAGGGAATTCGTGCGGTTACTGGACCTCCTGGATGTCTTCTTATTGTCAAGGTATTACTTCTTTTATTGTCTCGAAGAAGGAATATACCGATGTATATTATGCAGTACTAGTCTACTCGTTATACTATTTTCATCTTCATGGATGACAGTCTTATGTGTATGGTTGATTGTTGGGACATCGTATGCTTGCTTTTCACTACTATTACTACTACTACACTACCGGATTGTGAACAATTGCTATATGCATATTACTGGTTTGTTACGGTTACCTACAAGACTGTAGCATCTGAGTATGGGCACAACCAGCTTTTGGGTTCTGACTAGAACGTGTGATATTTGTGTGCTAGAATTACACAGGAGATCGTCTAAATTTTGGATCTGCTGCTGAGCAAGCGAAGGCAGAAGGTTTCAAAGTTGAGGTACGATTGGAAAAGCTCTGGCAACTTGTAGTATGTATGAGATACTCGTTCACTGCAATGAATTTCTTTGTGGATTGGGGTTTGATTTGATTTTTCTGAATTTAAAAAAATGTACTAGTAGTCCTGTGCACTTTTAAAAAATGTTTATTTTTGTGTTACATTCTAGTTACTTACTAGTTCAGGTTGCATTTCTTGTCGTCTGAATATGGAGGCAGATGGTCTGGTACTTATCCTGTATGCGTATGCTAGTCAAGGAGTACTATCCATTCTTTCTCTTCGCAGCTGATGTTACAAACTGCTTGTTGTCATTTTGAGTCTCGTCATCATGGTGCATTTGGTCACTTGTGGCAGGCAGTTTTCTCGAATGGCACTCCAGTTATGTGTCTCTGTGTTGCATATCCTTCGATTTCTGAATTGTTTTGAAAATAATTTCCAGTAATTAGCATAATGCTTCATCCTGTGTTCATCAAAGCAGATGGTGATTGTTGGTGACGATTGCGCCCTTCCCCCTCCTCCCCGAGGCCCAGTTGGCCGACGTGGATTGGCGGGTACATTATTTGTTCACAAGGTATAATGTCTCCATGTTATTGGTCCTATTTCTGTTTGTAAGCTTCTGTTGTCTTTCTTGTAGTCATCAACCGGTTGGTATATTACAAAGTTCATGAAACAGTTACGAAAATAGTCATGTTGCTTTTTGCAGCACGTATACAAAAGACTTTTTTATGAACAGTGTCTAAATTATTTTGACCCTCGGATTGGGTTGAAGTTGATGAAAGTTGGTTCTTTGACTCTCCCTATTGTTTCGTGTCCAGGTTAGAGCGTTAATTTGACTTGATCCGTGTGTGAATTATTTTGCTAGGTTGCCGGAGCAGCAGCTGCTGCAGGGCGTCCTCTCCCCGAAGTTGCAAAAGTAGCAAGGCGAGTTACAGAGATGGTAGGCACGATGGGAGTAGCATTGACTGTGTGTACGTTGCCAGGGCAAAATCCCTCTGATCGATTGGGGCCTGGGAAAATGGAGTTGGGTTTGGGCATTGTAAGAACATCTTCACATGTTTGGATTGGTGTGCTCTTTTTGATTTGTGCTCCACTTGCATAGCTGTTATAATCATGATGGCAGATGATAAGTAGATTCATTAGTTCCAGTCACTATCTTGGCTACGGTCATGTGGAAAACATACGGCATGGAAATCAGCTACGCTGGTGCGGTTTAACCGCTTTCCACCTGTGCACTTTCTTTGGTATGTCATTTTGAAAACTAATCTCTGTAAAAGGTCACATTTACGTTTGCAGCATGGCGAACCAGGAGCTATGGTAGCTGATTTGCAGCCTGTAGACGTCGTTGTGGCTCACATTTTGAAGCAAATTTTATCTCAGGTACGCCATTGTTTTGTCTCAATGTAGCCTGGTGAGGAGGTTCTCAGACCGAGTCTTTTGAAAATCCTCTCATACTAGTCAATCTCCCATCAGCTATATTAGTTTCAAGCTGTATTAGTTTATTCCTTTTATTGCCGTTGTAAGAGTATGACTATGCTTGTATTATTTATTGGTTTCTTATTTTGGAGTTTCTGTTACATTATTACAAAGTTTGTGATTGGAAAGCTGGAACAGTCACTCCATGTATAGCTTAATATTGGTGGTTTTCATATCATGTGGTGACAAAGGCTACGTTATTTTATGTTTGTTGCTGTCAGTGACAGCAGGTATGTGCTATCCTTGCTTATTAAGTGGGCCATTCGTTGTTTGCAGGAGACAAACTATGTACCTATTACTCCAGGGAGTCAAGTTGTACTTATGGTGAATAGGTACTTGTTCAAATGCTTAAGTAGCATACATTTATTTTGGATTCTATTCTTCCTCTTCCAGCGCTTGTGCTATTCTTTGGCTTTGATTTGTATGTCTGCTAATTATATCCTATTCTTGACCCGAGTATCTGACTGCGTTAGCATTGAGCCATTTCTTCCCGCTTTGCTGGAGTTTGCCAACTAGAAGAACTAAATAAAATTTCTTTGTTTAGTCTTGGAGCAACACCTATGATGGAGTTAATGATCGCTGCGGGGAAAGCTGTTGCACAACTGCAAATAGAGCATGGCTTAGCAGTGGAACGTGTTTACACGGGCTCCTTTATGACATCACTTGATATGGCAGGTAATTGTGTCACTTCAGGAGTTGCCCATTTTAAAGTTTTTTCTGCGAAGTGGTTAGCTGGAAACAATTGAGTTTTAGTATATATTCCAGACCAGACACTGGCGCAATCACTCTGTCTTGTAGTTACGCTGAGGCCAATTGTTCACCCTTTCCAGAAACTCTCTGGAATGTTATTGCGAAGATTCTCACTAAAGAGCTTGTTTTGAGTTGGGTATACAGGAATGTCGCTCTCTGTACTGAAGGTGGACGACTCCATCTTGGATGCACTCGACTCTGCAACTCAGGCGCCAGCGTGGCCTGTTGGAGTTGCTGGTATAGAGCAGAAACCGACTGTCACTTTATCAACCTCGTAGTGTGTAAAAAATGCAGTTATGGACGACTCATAATTATGAATGGCTTCTCTCAAGTATTAAGTTATCCTGATAGATATAAAATGAAAATTTTCTCACAGATGTATTCAAATCGTCATAAGGTGGATTTTTCCCATTTATCAAAAAGGGGTCTTCCACCAGAGGATCTCAGATTCTCAGTTTAGGGATAGCGAGTGCATAATACAATTCTTTTAGCCATTTCATTCCTCGTCATTCCAAGGTTTCTATTAATGACATTAGATAACGTAAGGTACAAATTGGACTTATCCTTTTATGTTTTTTGATGGTATTTTTAGGGCCTCGCCCATCGACAACCTTACCCGTCGCCCTTCCACCTGCACCAGCAAACCTCAATCCGGTACTTAGCTCACAGAACCTTATGTTAACTTTTGGCAGTTTCATTATAGCTGAGTTTAGTTCTTGAGGGTCATGTGCACAAGAATCTCATCTTCTGAAGCTATGTGTATAAAGTTTATGGCTTCTGTACCCTTCTTGAATTTTATCTATACGTTTATTTTTTCTTTACTGTTTTTATTTGATTCCTGATTTATTTTTCTAAGGAGACCTATTTTTTCTTCTTGCGCAGCAGAATTCGTTTAGAAACTGAAGTTCAATACCATTGATAAATGTGAAGGGTCTTAGCTGATTAATTGTCCAATTTTTGAGTTACTGGACATACGACTTTGTCGAACTTTGATTTTGTAGATTGTCTTGCGGCTTTTTCTTAGCACATGATAGTAAAATGAAGATTATTGTGCTTATCCTAACTGGTTTATTGTAATGTAAGACCTGCAGTAGGAGGTGATCGTGTCATCTAGTAATGATTCATTGTCACCTTATGATAGCCTAGAAGTCATTGATGTATCGGATGTTCGAGGGATGTGTTGACCATTTTAATCGGTTCTATCTGTACGCAATTTAAGCATGACGTCCTGTATCGGGGCATATCGGGGCATACTGGTAAACGTTGCCCTTTCTTTCTAAGCTAGTGAGATTTAATAGTCTATTGGCATTCATCTTACTCAGGTTGGAAAGTAATGACAAAGTTGTTCAAGTGTATGTCTTGAACAGGATCCAGTCCGCCCACAAGAATTAAGCGCGCAAGGTCAGAAATTGGAGGCCGCAATCAGAGCTGGTGCCACAGCAGTCCTTGGCCTCAAAGAGTCCTTGAATGAATGGGATGGAGTAGTTGGTGATGGAGATTGTGGAACAACGGTGAGATTTTCACACTTGCTCTGTATAAACTTATCTCCAACTGTTCGTCCTTTTCTGGGAAAATGTCTTTACTATTTGAAATGCTGCTCTATTATCTATTTTGTGCACGTTGGGCAGGTGACCATAGAGCGTCTTCATGTGTGAATTTCAATTTTAAATTTAAAACTTTTCATGCTCATGATGTACAATATGTATTTGTTTTAAAAATCAGTCTTGTACATTTTTGATTGACTAACTAGAAGCAACCAACCATTTCTTGTAGATGGCCAAAGCAGCAAAAGCTGTGCTTCAAGACCTAGATAGTCAGTAAGTGACTTGTGCCATGCTGTCTTTGTTATGTGTTGTGGATGACTATCAAATTACATTGTTTCTTCATTGACAAGCTCAAGGTAGTATATTTGTTGTTTCTTTGGCTAGAAGTTTTAGCTTTTAATTTTTAGTGGTGTTTTTATGGTCTAATACATTGAGGGTTTCTTAATTATCAAGAGTTCTACACATTCTGTTTCTACGTCCTATATAGAAGCTCGCTCTTCATTGCTCTCACCCCGGGGAACTTCTTGTTTATAATTTTATTCTTCAAATCTCAGCTATCCTTTGAACGATGCTGCCGCCACCGTACATGAGTTAGGCTCTTCAATAAGAAGAGTAACAGGTGGCACAAGTGGAATACTGTAAGTTATCTGTGCCATTTCTTTCTTCCACATGATATACTGGCTGTCATGACTTAACCAACTGTTGAGGCTTCAAAGTTTTCTTGCTGTGGAGCAAATAGTGCTAAGGATGCCTCTTTCTTCACCGTTCGTGATTGTAATGTGAACATTTTGGGTTCAGATACGACATATTTACCAGAGCAGCATTTGTTATTCTGAAGAATGTTGGAAACCCAGTCACGGCTAAGAAATGTGAGCTTGTCGTTATGCTTACAAATGACAGGCCTGCAACAATTTTGTACTTTTGCATCCTGGATGTATCAATCAGTTCCTCAAAGTGTTTTTTTGTTTTTTGTTTTTTGTTTCTTTTCTTTTTTCTAGATCTACTTGTGACGTTCTTTCATTTTGACATAGTAGGCTAGTTGAGGACAATTCTTTTATGACTCTAGCCTCATGATGTTATGAATGGATTCATCAAAAGAGAGCGAAAGGCACGTAATCGTAGAATGTACAATAGCGTTGCACTAACAATCATGAGTATTGTGTTGAGATTCTTTTGCAGGGTCTGCAGCTTTTGAGGCAGCAGTTGCTGCTGTAGGAAAGTATGGTGGTGCTTCGGCTGGTCATCGTACTCTTTTGGATGCCCTTTTGCCTGCCTCAACCACCCTCCAAGAGGTAAGAGCGATCTTTGAGAAGAATTATGAAAGAACTAAGTAGGTTATCATCCCGGTGTTCTAGTAACATTTGCATCAGAGTCACGAGTGTATTTATTTTTGGAAGTTAAAATTCATCACAAATATACACCGAATTCGTGCAGAAATTGGCTGCTGGAGAGGATCCGTTGAAGGCATTCAACGCTGCTGCTGATGCTGCGGTAGCAGGTGCAGCAGCTACAAAGTCCATGCTAGCACAGGTGATTTACGACTAGCTATTGAACCTATTTTTGGTGTCGACCTACTTCCTATCTCAGTTTGAATTCAAGATATAAACCAATTTCATAAAGATCATGAACATGCAATGGGTTTGTGTATCCAGGCATTCGACAGTTTCTAAGTTTATGCCTACTGTTTTGCAGAGTGGTCGTTCGAGTTACGTTCCTGAGTATGTCCTTGCGAAAGTTCCAGATCCTGGCGCCATGGCAGCCGCAGAGTGGCTACGCGCAGCTGCCCAGGCTCTATCCTCTTCCCCCTAGCGATCCGACTTCCCATTTGGTCATGGAGATTGGATACCATGTTCCTCCTTTCTTTCATTGGTCTACAGAAATTCATCTAGCCGTTTACCATGATTCAACATCCTGGATGACCATTCTAGAGAAACGTCTTCATGTTTTGAGATGAGTATGCTACTGAAATATCTGGCTTTGACCAGGTTTTGACCTGTGAGAACAACATTCATGATAAAGCTCAAGCGAAGAGGTGGTTTAGATTGTCGCCCTTCCTAAAAACATAAGGCAATTTATTTTCTAAGTTCTTGTAATGGCATGTAGCTTCTGTGATCTAATAATATGTTATTACAGCTGAAGCTACTGCTGCCTGGTTCCCGCTGAGTCCTTGCAAGCTGGAGGCTCTTTGGGAGTTCCTTAGTTTGTTTTCCCCCGCGCAATCGTCTTGGACAACTATTCCACTCGTGGAATGTTGAAAGGATGGTGTAAATTTTGAGGCCTCTAATGACATTTGAGGTGATCCCTTTCTATGTCCAATGCCACCCTTTCGTTGTTGGCAGCCTGATGTAATTTCCATCAGCAATCATTTGTCGGCTTTCACTCAATTTTGTGTCTTCTGCAAAGATTTGTACTGTAGTTGGCTTTCGGTATCGTCCCACACTGTCAGGACTGTCATTAGGACACAATAACTTTGTTACGGTAATATGCTCTGCTCTGCCTTGGTAGAAGTTCGTTGCTCTGTATGCTCTGCTCTGCATGGCTGATGTTGCTGAAATTATCTTCTATTTCAGGAGGTCAAAGCATCAAGTAATTGGTTGATTGTTTAACAGTTGGTTACAGTTCATTCATTTCTTTCCCAGGTTATGTTTCAACCCACAATATAAATGTATGTGTGTGCACAAATATATATATATATATATATACATACATATATCAAATATTAAATAATGTAGAACTTTTAGTGGAATTTAAAGTACATATACTAAGAAAGTAAAAAGAATTATGATCATTCTAGAAACTATTGTAATATTTATTTTAAACTAACCGTATTCTACAATGTTTGAAGCAATTACATGAATATTATCCTAAGTGTAGTAACACTTACATTAGAAACAAACTTTATAATATGTTGCATCTTTTTGGTGTTATTACCATTAAGATATCTTCCCACCCACCACAATCATGACAAATATAGTCTTAATCTATCATATCATAGTAAGAAGTTTCACTTACACTTAAAAACACAAATAAATAAAAATTGTTGATTACTAGCTTGCAATAAAACATATTTGATTCATTGCCAACTCCAACTTGCTAACCCACACCAATTAGCCATTATTTGTATGGCTAAATAATTATAGATTCAATTTGTTAATTAGAATTTATAGTTTATACATTATCAATAGTTATACTTGATTGAATCACCAAAACAAAACATGCCAAAATTTTAAGAGAAATGATAATTAAATTTTAAAATTCATTAAAAGCATGAAATTATTAAAATTAATAAAAAATTAATTCAAATGATATAGAGATTATATAAATACACAAGAGGGAAGTTTTATTGTGTGTAATATTACATTGTTTTTGAAAAGATAGAAAATCATAAAAGAAAATAAATATTAATATGTCATATATTATTTTAGCTTGATGCACTTCTAAAATATGTATAATCATATTGTGTTCTAATTGAAATAAAAAACAATGATTTATAAACATTTTATTTAGAACAATATGTATAATGTTGTCATTGATGTGATCACTGGACTGTCTAAATGGTTGTTTTAAAAGATCCATATATGGAATCTTGTATCCAATTAGCCTAATTATTATCAAGTTGTTATGGCTTATGTTTGTTTCAAATTCATCTAATTCTATAAGTTTGATGCCGCCATGAATCTATAGCATGAATCAATAAGACATATTAAACATAAAATCTTTACTTAAGTATTTCTGTATAATTAGAATTATAGAATAAAAATAATATTACAATAAAATTTAATATTTTTACATTAATCTATTTTATTTTTTCTTAAATCAACTATGATAAATATAAAATTTATTTTTACTGTAATTTAACTTTATCATTAAAATTTGTGGTTGAAAAGTCCAAATTAGATGAATATTAATCTTACATAAAAAATATAAATTAAATGTTAAAATATTTAGATTCATGGTAATATTTTATGAAGCCTCTCTAGTTTTAGTTTGCATATTATAAATCAATTATTTTAAAAAATAACCTCTATATATTAGACTTAAAATCCTAAATAGTGGGCACATTAATATAAGATGCTAAGATGTTTATTGTATTTAAATAACTTACTTAAGTACAAATTTATTTAAAATATTTGAAGAAGAATTTGAATTAATCAAACATGAAAATTACTGGTGTGTTATCCATAAAGTCTAAGACCTTCATATTGTTATTTGCAATAGAAAATAATACCAACTCTAAGTTTTTTGGATTTAAGTTTTAAAGGTTTAAGATTACATAGATGTACTAGATTATTTTGATATATTCTTTTTGAAGACTTAAAAATATATGCGATTTTTTTTGAGGTTTGTAATTCTAAATATGAAATTAGAATGGTCTACAAGTCCTTAAATTTGCAAATATATGAGGTTTGGCTTTTGGATTTTAAAAATATCTCAAAACAAAGTAAGTTTTTGAGGGAGAATTTTGAGATGACATATTTTTTCATTTTTAGAGATACAAGATAGCAAAGGCATGTACAATAAGGATAATATGCATTCATTGTGGTAACCATTGAGTATTGCTAACTTGAGTTTATTTTAAAACTCTAATCCTACAAATAAGCTTAATAAGTTGAATCTATTTGGAAATATATAGAATTGTTGGTGGTATTATAATATACTGCAATTGGAGATAATAGTTGAAATTAAAGATATACCTATTAGAACTTCTATATCTTCTAAATAAGTTTAGGGATATATAGATATATATATATATATATATATACTATAAAATCTCACAAAATTTCATTGTAGTTGAAAAAAATTTCAATATGACAATGATAACAAGTTGGTATAGACTAAAGACACCTTGCATGTGCCTTACTAATATACATTTTATTTTTTTGGTTTAGTATATGTCTAAATGAAGTCTACATGCTTATGGAATATTTTTTTAAAAACTTATTATAAGATTCAAGAGACTATGGTCTTTGTAATAAATATGAAGTTTAGAAATCATATTTGAATTTTATTTATTTATTTTTTACCAAAGTTAACTTTTATAAACTATATTTCAATTTAAATAGTTGTATTAAAATCTCTGAGATTCCAAATTATTCAGTAAATTTTAATATATATGATAAAAATAGTTAAATTTTAAACTAATAGTTATGAATCTAAATAATAGAAATACAACATATATGAGATATTAAACTATTAATTTAAAACCAATATCTTAAGTTAGGATAGAAATCATAGAAAGAAAAAGAAAAAGAAAAAATACCAACATAATTTATATTTAAACACATACTAATATAGCATGGAATAATGCAAAAGAATAACATATCATATATGATTTAGAATATAATTATTATTGCATAAAAATATCTTATGAAGATCTATCTTATTTCTTTTAATATAATTAGATATGTAAATGTACTTAAAAATGCTTCTAAAGCATAACATTTTGATATATCTATTTTATATGCTTCCAATATCTTCATCAATGATTTTAATTAGAAGAAATTTTAATCACTCAAATAAAACTAAAGCTCTAAATCTACTTTGAAATTCCTTTAAAGTCATTATTCTTTATCTATCTGGGTTCTTCAAATGTGTTATGCATTCAACTTTTATGGACAAATTCTTTAATCTCCAATAACCAAAGAATTTTAAAAACTTATATATAATCTACTTAAAAACTATTTTGAACACTCTTATCACTAAATCTATAATGAAGCCTTACTTGATAAAAACTCTAAATCTAATATAAAACTTCAACAATCTTCAAATAATAAGTATGCAATATTTCTATAAAAAATTAGATTCACTATTCTAATTCTAAACCTTTCAAATACAGCAAATTTATAAATCTATTTGAAAACTCCTTCAAAGCCTCACATTTTTACATCCTTAGTTTTCTCAAACATATCAAGCTTTCAAATCCTTCTAACAACTTCTTCAATTTTCTACACTTTAAGAAATTCAATTCTTCCAATACAATAAAATTTAGCAATCCATTTGGAAATTCTTTCAAAGCCTCATATTCCCACATTTGTAGTATCTTCAAACATGTCAAGCTTCCAAACCTTTCTGACAACTTCTTCAACTTTCTACATCTGAAGAAATTGAATTCTTTTAATGCAATGAAATTTGGAAATCTAGTTGGAAACTCCTCCAAAGTCTCTTATTCCTCCATAAATAGTTTCTTCAAACATATCAAGCTTCTAAATCCTTCTGGCAACTTTTTCAATTTTCTACACTTTGAAAATTTCAATTCTTCTAGTGCAACAAAATTTGGCAATCCACTTGGAAACTCCTCCAAAGCCTCACATTCCCACATCCTTAATATCTTTAAATGTATCAAGCTTCCAAATCCTTTTTGCAACTTCTTCAATTTTCTACATCTTAAGAAATTGATTTCTTTTAATGTAACTAAATTTGGTAATCCACTTAAAAACTCCTCCAAAGCCTCACATTCCCACATTTGTAGTATCTTCAAACATTTTAAGCTTCCAAATCCTTGGGACAACTTTTTCAAATTTCTATATTTTAAAAAATTCAATTCTTCTAATACAACCAAATTTGGCAATCTACTTGGAAACTCCTCCAAAGCCTCATATTTTCACATCCTTAGTATCTTCAAATATGTCAAGCTTCCAAATCCTTCTAATAATTTCTTCAATTTTCTATACTTTAAAAAATCCAATTCCTCCAATGCAATCAAATTTGACAATCTACTTGAAAACTCCTCCAAAGCCTCACATTCTTCCATAAATAGTTTCTTTAAACATGTCAAGCTTTCAAATCCTTTTGAAAAATTCTTCAATTTTTTAGATCTTGAAAAATTTAATTCTTCTTATGCAACCAAATTTGGCAATCTACTTAGAAATTCCTCCAAAGCCTCACATGCCCACATCCTTAGTATCTTTAAATGTGTCAAACTTCTTAATCCTTATCACAACTTCTTTAATTTTTTACATCTGAAGAAATTGAATTCTTCTAATGCAACGAAATTTGGCAATCTAGTTGAAAACTCCTCCAAAGTCTCACATAAATAGTTTCTTCAAACATATCAAGCTTCCAAATCCTTCTGGCAACTTTTTCAATTTTCTATACTTTGAAAAATTCAATTCTTCTAATGCAACAAAATTTGGCAATCCACTTAGAAATTCTTCCAAAGTATCATATTCCCACATCTTTAATATCTTTAAATGTATCATGCTTCTAAATCCTTTTGACAACTTCTTCAATTTTCTATACTTTGAGAAATCCAATTCCTTCAATGCAATCTAATTTGGCAATCCAAGTCGAAACTTCTTCAAAGCTCCACATTCCAACATGTATAGTTTCTTCAAACATATTAAGCTTCCAAACCCTTTTGGCAACTTCTTCAATTTTTTATATTTTGAAAAACTTAATTCTTCTAATGCAACTAAATTTGATAATCCACTTGGAAACTCTTCCAAAGCCCCACATTACTATATGTATAGTTTCTTCAAACATGTCAAGCTTCCAACCCCTTCTGGCAAGTTTTTTAACTTTCTATACTTTGAAAAGTCTAATTTTTCTAATGCAATCAAATTTAGCAATCCACTTAGAAACTCTTTCAAAGCTTTACATTTCCACATCTTTAGTATCTTTAAACATGTCAAGATTTGAATTCCATTTAATATTTTTCTCAAACTAGTATAATGGCCGATTACTAATTCTTTTAAAATATTAATATTTGTTCATCTTGTAGGAAGTACTTCTAATGTAGGATAATTTTCAAGGAGAAGGACAATCAAGGATGTTATACTATGTAAGTTGATTGTCAATTCTTTCAATCTCATATAATTTTTCAATTATAAATTTGTCAAGGGTAATGATTTGAATGAATCATTTGAAAAATATTCAAGAAATTTACAATTATCAAGGTGAAGTACACACATTTAACTAAGACCTTTGTGTTTGATAATACTCCAAAACGGATTTCACTTGCAAAGAATATACTTGAGGTTGCTTGTGCAAAACTTCCAACTTATTTCTTAATCTAAGCTTATATTTTCCATTATTCAATTCATCTATAAAACATGTTGTTTCAAACTTGAAGGAGATATGGCTACTTAAAGCCTTAGCTAATGTTGACTTGTCAATTCCACCTAGCCCAATAATTTCCAAACTACCAACTCTTTATAATTTGCTTTCCAAATTAGATAATTTCTTATCTACATCAATTAATTTTAAATTTTTGGTAGCTTCTTTATTGACCTGCAATAATTTACAAGCTTTTAAATTTGAGTGCCAAAATAATTTATATGAATAATAATGTCATGGACATATGCATGTAAACTAATAATTACATGTATAAATAGATAGAAGTAAGTAAAAGTAGGTAAAAATAAGTTAATTCTATAATATTTTCTATAGAAGCTTCTTAGAAGCTATATAGATGCTACTTTAACTTTATAGGTGTCTTTAATTGACTTTTTGAGTTAAAAACGTGGTCAATAAGTTGGCCATGTGCCATAAATGTTGTTAGCTTGAAGACCAAGCTAACTATATGGACCACACGTAGATAAACTTGCCTTGTAAATCAAGGTATATGTTCTACAAAGTCAACACATATTAGAGGTCTTATAGAACATCGCCATGTAGTCCTTACTTAGATAGTATATATAGAAACAAGAGTGAAGCCCTCTTCACTCTTCTCAATTCTTTTCTTGCTTCTAGTCTAGTTTCAAGCGTCTCAAGTTTTCTTGTCTTTTGGCAATAAGCCTTTTCAATTTCTTTAAATATATGTACTTCCTTGTTTTTATTTTGTCACTTCTTCTTTGAGATTGATTTCATTAGTTTATGCATTATCTTTTAGTTCATGTCCTTGACAAATAATGTCTTTATATCAATTAAGATCTAAGTCACATATTATACTATATTATGGCATCTATTACAATTATATTTAAATTATTAAAAAAACTAAATAATAATAATAATAATAATAATAATAATAAAATACATACCTTACTAATAATTTGATTTGATGAACCAATTTGTTTTAGATCAACTATCAATTTTGTGGTGGGATTAATTTTTTGAATTAGAAATACAAACCAAAAGTTTTGAATAAAGATGGAAAAATATTGCCAAAGTAAGAAGAGATGTTGTTGTATAATATTGCACAAATTATCTTTAAGACTTATCTATCAATATTTTGAATCTAAAAAAATATTAATCCATGGTGTATACACTTTATCTTTAAGATCTCTACTTCTCCAAGGATCTTAAAGCAATGTTTTTTTTTAATATTATCAATCTTATATATGTTGTATAATATTGCACAAATTATCTTTAAGACTTATCTATCAATATTTTGAATCTAAAACAATGTTAGTCCATGGTGTATACTCTTTATCTTTAAGATCTCTACTTTCCCAAGGATCTTGGAGCAATATTTTTTTTAATATTATCAATCTTGTATAAATCTCAAGGAATGTACGTCTTTTTAATGGATCCAACAATGAACAATTTTCTATCAATAATTTCAATTCTTTTAGACAAGATTTTGGCAAATTGGATCTTTTATCTCTTTCAATAATTTCTTGATAAGCTTTATAACTGATTATATCAATAAAGGTTTTGTCTCCAAAATAATCTCACTACACAACATGCCAAAATTAAACACATCAGTTTTTAAAGCATCGACTTCTTGCAAGGATTTTCCTTCATTCATTATGGCCTCAAGTGCTATATATCCTAAGATTCTTATAGTGATTTTTCATGTAAGTATTTGTAGATTTATCACTTCAATATTTGAAATACAAAAATCAAGTAACTTCACATATATAAATTCTATATCATTTGCCTTTGGAATGTACATTAGATTTATAATAATATTATCAGACTTTAGATCACAATGTACTACCCTCATGTCATGCATATAGCATATTCTACTTACAATTTGTAGCATAATATCTATTGCAATTGCTTTTGAAAGTGAGCCTCTTTCTTCCAATATTTTGAATAAAGTCATCTTTCCTCATTCCATGACAAATTTAAATCCTTTTCTTTCTTTAGAAAAACCAAAATAGAAAAGCTTGATGATATTTAGATGAGTTAATCCACCCAAAATACCAGCTTCTTTCAAGATAGCTTTATTATTAAAAATAGCAATAACCTTTGTTGTACTTTCTATGTCCAACCATTTTGTTGGATACACCAACACACGATCTCTTCCACCCAATGGAAAATTTGGTCTTTCATATTCAAGATAAGAATATTCATTAGGAAAAATAATTATGTTTAATTCTCCTCCTTCAACCTTTCAGATACCACTTATTTGACCTATAAGATAATGTGCAAGTTTACCATCTTAAATTACAAGTGATGGTTGTTGTATGATACCATCAAGCCTCTCATTCAATGTTATTGTATCTTAATCAATTTCATCAATATATGTTCGAAAAAATGAGATGCTTCTTTTCACCTCAATGGTCTTTTTCCTTTGATTAAGATAATAATAATGAAAGATGCTACATATGTTGTCAAAGCAATAACCTAAGTCCATGAGAAGTTCTTTAAAAGCTTCTTTATTATTGATTTGTATTGTTGCACTTTTTAACCAATCCTCCTTGCAACACTCCTCAATCAAGTCTCTTGCTTTGCATGCAAGCTTAAACAAATCTTTTTTTGCTCCATCAAATACATTTAAACAAGAACCACCAATAATAGTTTGAATTGTTTCAAGACCCCTTAAAAAGTTATTCAACAAATTCTTACATTGCCTTTCATTCAACACCCCTTCTCTCAATAATGTTGAAGCTTTTGTTATAATCTCCATTGATAATTGTAAAAAGTATATTTTATTATATTGTAACAACATTTATTACTTCAATTAAGGATTAAAATAATGTAAATATTGGAATTGGTAGAAATGCACAATAGTTCCTATGACACCACAAAACTTGTTTAAAACACCAACTAACTTTAATCTTGTACCATATTAATTTCTAAAAAAAATCTTGACAAAAACTATCAAATATGAATTTATAATATATTATTAACATACTTACATCCTAATGACAAATTAGTTTGGCACACCAATAATCTATGCCTTCTTCAAGAGAAAATCAATACAATACAATATAATACAATACAAGCCAATAAGCTAAGGTGACTTATAAATATGACAAGCTCACAAACTCTCAATAGACAATACAACATATTGTGTCCAATTATTCATAACAACAAAGTTCAATTATTTTATCATAAGGCATATAGTAGAAAAAATACCTCAAAAGCTTTGAAGAATTATTCCAATATGAATTCTATGAGCAATTCCAATGCCTCCAAAAAGACACAATTTGAACTTTCAAAAAATATATATTCGTTTGAATTATTTGGAATTCTTCAACCTGGCAGAAGTAGACATCTATTATTCACAAAATTGAATACCTAGATATTAAGATTAAACCACCATCAATTTATTAAAATAAAAAGCTCAATTGCTATATATATTTAGAGATATTAAAATATTCTTATTCTAAAGTAAATTGTAGTCTTAAATAATATCTTTAAGTCTTTGAAATATAACTAAATAAAAAATAATGTTATACCAATATAATGATCTAAAAACTTGATCCTATAGTATAATGAAGATGGTTTAATATAGACTTTTGTTACCATCATTCCTTCTTATTTTTGCAACCTCCAATTAAATTAGATAATTTTTTACTTAAATATTACACAAATCCTTTATAACTTAGTAGTTCTACTTACATACAACAAAGCTCAAAAAATCAAATAGGTCCTAGAATAATTACTCTTAGACATACTAATCCAATTTATTCACATTAGTCGAAAAAATGTAATGCACATCAATATACTACAATCAAAAGTCCATAACCTTGAACACACAACTTCACAAATTCTCCATTCCACACATGCACTTGCTTATTTACCATTAAATCTTAAATATCAATTCAAACAATCAAATGCCATATAATATTTGAACAATAAAGATATTATGTGTACTATAAGAATGCTTTGTTTAATAATAAAAGCATTAAAATTACATAAAGAACAAAAAATAATAGTCAACATAAACATAATTTAAATGAAAAGACACAAAAAGAAGAAAACATAACTAGGCAAAATACTTCAACCAATAACATATTACACTATATAAATATAACTTTGACAACCAAATATAATATATTTCAAAAGTTCCCAATTTTAAAAACTAAAAGAATCTCAATTCAAAATCATGCTTGACATTAATGCCATGCCAACATCTTCATGTCATATTTGTCACTCCATTTTGAACAAATCAAAGCTTCAATATCAATAATATAATTATTAATATTCAATAATAAGACTTAAATCTAACTCTAAAACATGTTATAACAAAAATGTTATAATAATAAGACATAACTCTAACAAAAACGTTTTTTTTTTTTTTTTTTTTTTTTCAATATAACATTATTAAATTTAATAACTTACATACAATTAAATAGAAAGATGCAAAACATGTTATAACAAAAATGTTATAATAATAAGACATAACTCTAACAAAAACGTTTTTTTTTTTTTTTTTTTTTTTTTTCAATATAACATTATTAAATTTAATAACTTACATACAATTAAATAGAAAGATGCAAAACATGTTATAACAAAAATGTTATAATAATAAGACATAACTCTAACAAAAACGTTTTTTTTTTTTTTTTTTTTTTTTCAAAATAACATTATTAAATTTAATAACTTACATACAATTAAATAGAAAGATGCAACATCATGCTAATAAAAATCTGAATAACTTAAATTACAAACTATCATACTAATTAAGAATTTTATTATCTAAAAAAATAATTATAATTATTTCAAACATCATCTTCAATACTAATACAATCAATTGAGAATCAAAAATACATATATTGATTGAGTTACAATACCAAATATTAATAGCAAAATACAATTAATTCACTATCAATTCACAACATAATCTCCCAATCCAAACCATCACCACTCCAACCTCCAATTATCACTTATAAGCTTGAAAGAGTTGTTTTTATAGTGCATGTAGTTATCAAAACATTGTAATGCAAAGTTGCATCAGATTTCAGTGAATGAAGAAAAAAATATAAAACAAATATAGAGAAAATATTCTACGACTTATATGGTATATGCTAAATGTTCTACGACATACAAGGTAAACTGTATATAGATTCTGTCTCGTATTGTATATGAACTCGGTGTAGTATGAAGTCGTAATTGAAATCCTCCATGTCAATGCACCTACCTAGAACCAAACTGGTTGACAACCTACTCGAGACTCTGTTCAGGGACATCGATGCGTACAGTATAATCTCAGAATTTTAAAGTTTGTCAAGCAATTCCTCACCATCATGTAAAAAACCACAAATGTGAAGGAAGTGATAAGAAATGATCTACCTTCAAAGACTCACCTTGCATGGCGATGAGGGTGTAGTATTACCCGTGCTTCGACAACAAAACAACGTATGATGTTATCGCCACCTCCACCGCTGTTGTTGGCTCGCAGGTAGCATCACAGTCGTCGATCTATGAAGAGCAGAATTTAACGACTGACACTTCCAGCGCTCATTCAAGAAACCTCGTGCGCCACAAGAGCTCCAACTTCCAGCGTATCGCCTCAAAAACCCCACCACTTGCTTCACATCCAAGAACACAAGCACGCCTCAAGACAAGAGCGGCAGGAAACGACAGAGCCACTAATTGTTTCAACCAAGCCAAGACTGCGAGCGTTTACAGGCGACGATAACCCACAAACGATACTGCTCGAGCAACAACAAATAACCCACAAAAGTGGTGTCTACAAGTTCTGATGAGGGTGAGCGGTACAACCCTTGGACAAGCCGAGGCTGTCGCTGCTCGAGATCCAGCCACGCCAGGGATGGAATCTACACTAACTGGTGGTGGCCGGCCCTCATCCGAGCCGCGGATGAAACCGACCGCAAATGCGGAGAGATTCTTGGTACTCTTTGAAACGTCAAAAATTTGCAATCTGCTAAATTTAGTTTTCCCCTAATAAATCGTTTTCCGCACGGCGATTTCTGAAGAATATTTGTACAGCTTGAGGTTGAATGTTTACAACAGTATCATGAAAATATGTTATTATTAACGGTAGTTTTCATTCTATGGAGGAGAGCATTTCGTGATGCACGTGCTTTTTGCTCACTTGACTTATTCTCTGTTCTGTACCTGCTGCGACGCCTTGACTTTAGCGCTGACAAATTTTTAAGTTATAAGCCTCTTACCAAGTCGTGTTGTATATGTCTCAAACCTCGTCAGCTCCGTTGAAAAATTATCCAGGAGCATGGGCATGATTGCGTTGTTGGAGAAACTATGGTTTTGCAGAATTCAAAGGAGTTTGGCATAGAAAACCCATCCACACTTGGATGAGACCCAACCACTTTCCCCGTCCCCAGGAATTTACCCGAGTATGGATGCGTTTGATCTTTCTCAGACTTCATGAACTTTACATGTATCCATCGGATTATTAGGTACAACCTAGGCAAGCTATATTCTAACAAGGCTATGATCTAATTCGGCGAGAAGGAAGGTGAGCACAATAAGGCAGTGTTGCAACTAGATGGGACGATGCTTCATCGAGAAGAAAGTGAAGTAACTACAACAACACCGGCGACGGAGGAAGCTGCTATGCGAGAGAAACCAACACAAAAAGAAAAAGCAAACTACAAAATAACAGAGATTTGTGTGTTGCATGCATGTAAAAAAATACGTTGCCCTTCTGTAATTTACTTTGAGTGAATTTGCAAAGTTTGCTTTGGCTCAAGTCAAGTATGGGAAGAGCTTCTTTATGAAAGAGTCTGATGTCTTCTTGAGTAGATAGATACTCATGGCTATACCAGGAAGCGTTATTGGGAGCTGAAGAATCCATCAAAGAAACAAGGTGAGTGTCTCAGCACAAAGCACTAGTGTGCTATTTTTAGCTTTTCAGTGCGTTCACTGTATCTTTCCGATGGCAATAATACAGTTTCAAACATTGTTTTTGAACTATATTTTTGAATATCATTATATGTATTATTTATATATGTAAATATAGAAAGAGAAAAGAAACTCTCAACAGTTCTCAACAATTCTTCTTTCAATATCTTTTAATCATCATCATCTTTTATATATATATATATATATATATATACATTCTTTTCATTCATTGAAGTTCAAAACCCAAGATACTTTATTTGTGCCCAACGACAGGGGTTTCCTTTAATATATAAACATACATAGATGGATACACTTTTTTAATTCACAAAAATTTACTCTACAAAATTGCCAAGTTATATCAAGATAATATTCTTGACTATCCATTTATAATGTTATTTCAAAGTCCATGTAGATTTTTTTAATTTTAGACCACTGATTACTCTCAAGCAATAACTAATCCAGTTTTTTTAATAAAAATAGATGATTTAGATACATGTGTATTACAAAGCATGATCTCAATTTTATGCACATATTTTATTTATATCAAGAGATATTAGTGTAATATTGTTGCAATGCTTTGTCATTTTGTAGAAAATTTATGACATTTGGTCGAAACTTCTCTAAAAAATTGATGACTTCACCTTACATTGTAAAAGAATGTATAAGTAGCCGCATGATTCGTTGTTTCACCAGCTGACATTGCCCTCGTATAGAATGTTAATACACTGAAGCCTTTGGCCACACGGTTTGACATACAGCGGATCAATGAGAACCTGGATGAAGGGGTGATGTCAACTTTGCCAAGACCTACATCCAAATCAACAGAGGTCAAGAAATTAGGGCTAGGCCTTGAATCTTTGCATGGCGCTCGGAATCGCTGAAGGGAATCGCTGTATGTTGAATGCATGACATCGTTCTTCTTCTGCCTCAATGACCAATATTCAACCCATGTTGCAATTTTTTCACATTCTATGTTTTTGTAAACCTTTGTGGGATTATTGGCTGGAAGTGAAGATCGTCGCTTGTTTGGTAGTAGCTAGAATGTAGTTTGAAGTGAGTGCTTCGAGTTTATTCATTACGTTGTTTTCTGGTTGTCAATGTTGTGAGTGAGGAGTTGGTTAACCGTCGTTGTTGGGATGGATTTTTTCGGGGATGGAGTTTAGGGATAAGATGTGGGAGTGAATTTTGAGGAAAACGTGGGATTATGATAAGTCAACACCGAGATGTGAGCATGTTGAGTGCATGAATTATGCAAGAAAGGATTACATTGAGGTTGACCTAGCCTGAGTTACAATGCCCCTCATCTATGCTTGTGATAAACAAGTCATCGTGAGAAAGGTCAGGGGTGGGAATGATTGTAATAAAGCATTAACCATGTAAATTTAAATCGATGAATTTATCGAGTGCTTGCAGATTTTTACGAATATAGGATATCTAACAGTTGAACGAGGGCGAGCACAAGATCCGCACCTAGCCGCAGATATAGCATTGAGCGCACATGTGAAGATCTTTGCAGTCTCCAGAAGCTCAAAAGTCTTCCTGCCTTGGAAGAACCAATCGAGTCACAGGACAATTGGCTCTGGTATCTGCAAAGAATTTTTCTTCAATTTTTGAAGACGAGAGTGCAGCATCAAGTTAATTCCTTAGGGTAACCGCAGGGATATCACGATCGCTACTTGGCGCTTTCACGAGTTTATGTTTATGATTTTTGGTGAAGAATTCTTGAGGCGGAACTAGTGGTGTACCCGTTTCAAGAATTTGTTGCTGTCGTTGGATACCCTCTAGGTATGCTTACGACGATGGGACTAGTCGAATAATCAAAAAAGTTTTTAGTTTTCATTGTTATGGCCCTATTAAGATCTAGACAATGTGTGCTTTTAAAAAGTTTTTGACAAGTTTGATCTTTTTGGAAAAAATCGAGGTTATGTTTTCTGAACAATTTTCTCTAAATTGTGTAGGATGCGGTAACATTTCATTTACTGAAGGCGTTACATCTGGGGTTTAGCCAAGTTGATATGTGCATGGGGCTGCTCATCTCATCGCTATTCAGATAGAATCTGCTGTCTATTTAGGAAACAGTGGAGGTTCTGCTCTCAAGGAGAACAAGGTGGTTGGAGTAGTCCGTAAAAACACTTCCAAAGGCAGAAAACAGAAGGTAAGTTCTGTCAATCTTAGTGGATTTGACCCTCTCCGCGGATCTCTGCATAACTTCTTAGTGGTAGTCGTTGAAATCATTCAAGTTTTTCTTTTCTGGTGTTCAGATTCTCGTAAGGACTTTGCAATCTGTAGCCCTTGATTTGCACTTGTGTGTGGTTTAATCGAGATTGGTTCAAGATGGTCGTTATTTTCACGGGTATGTCATACCTGTTCCGGTCATCAAGCGCTTCCTGGTGGACCTGAAGGAAACTGGGGGCTACGTTAGCTTTTGGTTCTTGGGTGTCACGGCCAAGTCAACTGAGATCGTGCCACTAGGTGAGCATCTCAGATGAAAGGTTCTGAACCTTCCTCAGTAGAGTGAATCTTGGACATGATATATATACATTTGGAGGTTGAGTTTGATATTGTTTAATAGAGCTTTAGTTGGACTTACACTCTCAACATGGTTGGTTTGTCGATCTGTGTGGTTTCAAAAAATACTTTTCTTGACGACAGCGTGTATTAGTTGTCTGTTTAGTGTTCATATAATTCGATCTGTCTCGATTACTTATTCATCATCGAACTTCGTGTTACAGGATTGCAACCCGGCCTAACTGGCCTGTTGGTTGAGTATGTATCCTTGCACTGATACCAGTGGATGCCATGATAGGGATGATGTAATTCTGTTTATGGACGATGTACCCATTGCTTATGACGGAAGAGGCAATGGTTATCCACATGTTCGATTACAACGTTCACGGTATTTACCTGATACTTGGTCAACTCAATTTCACAATTATGTATACTTCATATCCACATCCTCACTGTCTGAATGGAGTGCTATTTGCTGCAGGGTAGAGTATGAGAACTAAGTTTGAAATCTCTGCCAAGGTTTCCAGGTCAATAAATTTCAATAAAATTAAGATTTGTTGGATATATTGTTTGGTAACTCCAGGATTTGTCCGTTCACAAGGAGTTCGAAGTGAACCTGTGACCATAAGATACCATTTGACTCCCACGAGCAATGATTTTGTGCAGTTGCAACATTTGGTGCCTATACATCAGTTTGGCATGTTGCTAAGGCATTACATTCTTGCTGACCTTGCCTTCATACCCTTGACTGAGCCTTATTTGCAAGAATATGTAAAGGATTTCTATAATACATCTCCACGGCGTCTTAGTAAGCGTCTCCCGTCTGATTTTCCAACCAAGACCAGCCAACAATTTTTCATCTTCGCACAGATGGAGATTGAAGGCTGGCACGGGGAATTTCTGGGACAAAAACTGATTTGTGAATAGCCTCAGTTCTCCTCTGTTACAGACATGTAAGCCGCATTCCATCTCATATTTACGAATGTTGGAGGATTTGACCTGCTGAGTCTCATAGACAAAATTAATGCTAGTTACGAAAGGTTTCATGAATTTCAGGTAACTTTGTTTCTTTGCGATTGTTGGACTTGGTAATGTTTGTTTAATATTAAGCTCAAATGTCAAAGCCGGTTGCTTTCTTAACATGTGCTTTCATTGCAACTACCACGGGACAATTTTACATTGCATGTCGGAGAAGTTTGCATGAAATGGTGCCGCTTTATGTGTTCTTGTTATCGATGTGCGTTCATGGCAATTGTTCAGGTCAGAAAAAGTTTACGCTGACTGTGATATCGCTTCATTGCTCTCACAGGTGAACAAGGTGAATTGCGTTGAAGTTCATGACCTAAGATATCTGCGTAAAACTGTACAGGAGTGTGCAGAGACGAGTATCCGCATTGATTTGGATAACGAAGTATGAGTTTTACATTTTCGGGCTGCAAGAGAAGCATGTCGGAGAACTTTTCAGCGTCGTCGTATGCCATCACGCATAGTCAAAGATTTTCTGGAGGAAGAGGATTCCAAAGGTGCATCCTCGAGCCGGGAAGAGCCTTGGCACAACGAGAACAAAGATTCTGATAGGATTCCTACTAAGGGGTGCCTGAGCCAGTGAAGCCTTCACCTTGAGCAATGCAGATTTTACTGAGTGAGAATTTTCTCTTAGGCATGTATCCTTTTCTGTTATCTAACATCATTACGGTCGTGTTCTACGACTTAATCACATGTCAGTCATACGGAATCTGCAGTACAATTCTGGTTGAGTATGTGATGTCTTACGTGCACGAAAGACCGATTTGTCCGAGGCGCGCTAACTGCCAGAGAAATACTTGGATATTCCAACTGGCAAAGAAGCATTGTTGTATATATCCTCCTTATCAGCAATGCAAGGATCTGATCCCGGGAACGTGCTTTCTGTTCTGAATTTTTCTGTGACTGACGAAGCTCTAGCTCGCTTACATTGAATCAATCGTTCTGCAAGTTCTGAAACATCTATTGGATAAGTTACGCAAGAAATTGCAACAGTTTCCGAAGTGTAAGGTACAGATTGATTAGTGGCATATGCTGCACGCTCTTTCTCTCGATCTATATAAATATATATATATATATATATATATATATTTCGCTCTGCCCCTGCAGGCTACTGCTTCAGAAAGTCAATGTATTGTGCATTAACCCAATCTTCCAGAGTCCCAAGCTGCCTTGTACCTAACAGGCAGCCCTGGGGGTTCCAACACAGCTTGGTAGACTTGGAGCAATCCAATTGCTAACGTACAAATACTAGGTGTCGTCATCTTCTGCAACATTGAATTGAGGAGAATACTGACGACAGTAAGTCGGATATTTCAACCTAGAATTTCTCCTCCCTCTCGCTCTCTACTCCAGACTTTAATCGGTATGCACCTACTTATTCCATGTCAAAATTAATTTCTACATGTACGATTTTGCAGCCTCATCTACCCAATTGGCCCCATTGCAGGTAGTACTGGTCAAGGTGTAATGTGCAAGCTGTGCTGACCTTGAAGAAGGGAATATCATCCTCCTTGCCTTAAAAACTTCATGCTTCTAGAACTGACCTGCAGCCTTTTTTGCTCCTCATAATGACCTCTCCCCTCCCCTCCCCTCCTGCCACAGGTCAAGGGAGTCAAGGCAACCTGAGCTACTGAAATCTAGTTGGGCACTGCTCTTCAAACAACAAAGACTTACTTACAAAGCAGCAATGGCAATGGAATAAGGTAACATGATCATTGTAAATGATACCCCCCCCCCCCTCAAGGTCCTATCAAGGCAGCCCTCTGACAGCATCAAATTTGTCTACTCCTTTGGTTTCTCCCTATCTGCTCAGGGCTTGATCATGACCCACATAAAAACCTTGTACCAGTAGTAATCAGAAATTTATCAGCTGCCACTGCACTCATCTCCTCATTCATGTTTGGGAATGTGAGTGTGTACACATGTGTGTAAATGAACATATGTAATGTTCTTGGCATGGGGGGTTGGGGATGCTTTTACAGCCTACATGGCAATCTTGTCAATACTTGACAGTGGATGGACAGTGAAGGATTGATTGAGTAATAAGGGGAATCCCATGCTGGTGAGTGCTGCTTCTTCAAAGGAGAATTATTGTATGCTGTTGTGATCATGCAACAAGCTATTGAAACCAAAGACAAGATTTCTAGTTTCTTGTGCCCTCCCCACTTTCATGCCCACCATGGTTGTGCAGACCCACCAGAGTCCAATGTGCTGTGTGCTGGCTAGTTGTGGGGTGAACAGAATAGCTTTTTCCAACATAAATAAGAATTTAAAAGAATAAATGAAATATTAAAATATAAAAAGAAAAGAAAAAGAAAGAAATGACATTTATTGAAGGTGTTCCAATTTGTTTTCATCACAAATTGCATTAAAGAAAGCAGATTTATGAGCCAGACTAGTTACTGTCACACTCACAATGATTCTTTGATAAAATATTTTATTAATAAACGTTATTTTAAAAATAAAATTTTGTTTTTGGTCACTCCCTTGCACAATGCTATCATTTATTTAGCATTCATTTATAGTTGTGTTTTATATATTTTCGTATATAAGGTTTTATTTTTAGTTTTCTTCTTTTTTAGTTTGTTTCTTTCTTTATTTCTGTTACTATGATAACTAATCAAGTGAACTCTTGTACCAACCTCATAACAAAAAGGATGAAGTTGGTGATAATGTTTAATTATCTATAAGACCATGTTTATTTTTAAAAAGTTTTAATAGTTAATACATTCATTCAGATGTTTTATAATATTAAGCTTCATTGGCTCATGTATCCAAAAATAAAAAAATAAATTGTACCCTTTTTCCATTGGTAGTTTTTCTTTCCTTCTATCTTTCCTTCTATCTTTCCTTTTCTTCAATTCTCTTGGTTATTGTTAATCTTATATTTGTTTGCTTTTTCTTGCTCTCCTACATACCCTCTCTCAGAAAATTGTAATTTGTATAGGAAAACTATGTGGTTTTCTATTGTGGCAATTGCATGGCTAAATGATTATTAATATTATCATTTTTATTTTTTTTCAATATTATCCCACACTTAGTGTGTGTAAGTATGTATGTATGTATGCATGTATGTATACACACTTAGTCTTCAATACAGGAATTGTGGGTGTTTGCATATCTCTAGACAGCACAGAATTATTGTGATTGTTACCATTATTATAATACCACAAGATGGAGCTGCTGATGCTACTGCTGGGAGCAGAATCTTTGCCACAAAACCCTAAAAATTTCTTAACCAAACGAATGATTGCTCATGATTTGAAATGGGCTTTCCAAATGTAAGGGGATCTGCAAAGCCATTTGTCTTGGAAGTGGCTCACGTTCCTCATTGTTTCCTAAGAATCAACCCAAAAATGGAAGAATGGACAAATTGAGGCTCCCTTCAATAAACATGGTTCAATCTCTTTAGATTTTGGTGCCATGGATAAGCAGTAGTTTGTGGTAGTAGTAGAGGCCTGATGGCCCTGGGCTGCTGATTCCCCCTGAGAGCCTTGTGCATTTGCCTTGTCTCACAATCTCAACACCACTATGCATCATCTCCTCCACTTCTTTTTAGGGTTTGTGAACATCAGGTGGATTTCTCACTCTCTACACTCTTGCTTTGTAGTTTGGGTTGAGAAACAGGGTCTGAAAGGGGTAACCCATTGTTCCCAAAACAAAAGGGCAAAAGAATACTGTTACAAAGTGGGGCTCATTGCAAGCCAATTTCAGTGCCACCAGGCAGCAGTTCCAGAGTGTACTACAATCTTGTCCCCTTTCCCCCACCCCCCCCCCCCCAAATCCTATTTATATTATATTGCAGATGAATATTGTTGTTGTTCTTGAGTGTTATTGAAGGGAGAACCTTGTGGCTTTCTCTGACCACCCAACCATCCATGTGTGTCAAAGACCTCAAGGACTCTTTGGGGTTGAGTGACTGCAAAGATGTGTTGGTTATTTTTTGCACAGATTTGGTTAGATTCTCTTAGCAAAACTTAGATATGGTTGGACTGTCTTGTGAAAAACTAGACTTGGTTGCAATGCCTTGTTCAAGACCTCTCAGTGTAAAGCAACACCATTTTTACGACACTAGGAGGGAGCATTTGAGATGGACTCTCTTTTTCCCTTCATTTTCTCCTTCTTCTTTTTGTCAAAGTAGTTAATGGGGTCTCAGTGTGCAATACCCTCTGTGGACACATAACTTTTACTTTCCAGTGCAAATGGGTCAAATATGCACTCATGTTTGAGCAAACTCCCAAAAAGCAACTATTGCATCTGGATCAGAGCCTGTCCATACACCAAGGCACCATGAACACACAAATGCACTTTCCTTCACACATACACACACACATTCACAACATTCATTGCACATGCACAGCCTCCCCTGCCTCTGCTCCAGTACACCTTCAGAGCAGAGCCAAGTTCAACACGAAGACCCACAGCAGACCAACCCACACACATACACACACACACACACACACACAACTCACTCACTCTCTCTCTCTCTCTCTCTCTCTCTCTCACACACACACAGCAACACATGCATACATCCATAGGGGAGCATCATCACCCTCCCCCAAGAAACACCCCTCCAAACCAACAACAGCAGCCCCTTGTCATTGTACCGTTTTCCATAGCCAGGGTCAGAGCACTGTGCAGAGCAACAGACAGACAGACACACAGAGAGGCTGGCAGACTGCACACACACACACACACACAGAGAGAGAGAGAGAGAGCAAGCAAGAGACCTGTGGCCACAGCAGACATGCCTGGGAGCCGCTGCTGATGCTGCAGCCACCAGGCTTTCAAAGTCCAGCCACTTCATAATCAACTTGCGTTGCCAATGATATAGAGAAAGGGCTTACCACTTCCAGAAGTATCTTGCTGCCAACTCTAAATGGGCATAACTTAGTCATGGTGGTGGTGCCTGGTGGTGGTACTTCTACTACTATGACTTACTAGGAGCCTGCCTTGGTATCCTACCTCAGCATGACCTTGCCAAGGGCCCTTGAACTGCAGAGAATAAAATCCTGATTCTGTGACCATATTCTAACCATTTTCTCTATTATTGTTATATTATTATACTATTCTTGGTTTCATTTTTGTATGTTGGATGGCAGCATCCTAGACTCTGCCTGTGCGTCAGGCCTCCCTGAACCACCATTTGCTTCATTGCTTTGTGCAACTCACAAGCCAGTGGCAGTCTGTACTAGAGTCACTGATTGGTTGCAGTTTCTTCTTTTGTTCATTTCTGATGAAGTTGTACTTCTGATTTTTCTTTTTTATCTTTCTACACATATATAAATGAGTAAGTTCCCAAACATCATATTACAAACAAAAATTGCAACCATAACTATAGGGGTTCAAACATGGCAGTTTTGCAAAACCAAATAACTGGGATTCAACACCTGGTATTTAATATGATCACTTGGAATATCAAATCCAAAATATCAACATTCAAACTTTTTTTTTTTTTTTTAAAGCTGAGGCATAGTGTTAGGCAGTGTGGTATGGAGCTCGAGTGAGCAACGCGGCCCTCTTTTGATATTTCAATTTCAAAATCACGCACCTTGCAAGGTGGATGATTTGGTGAAGTATCAAGTGATATTTTGAATTATCATGGGATACTTTGAGATCTCATCACAGGTGAAATATCACCCAAAAAGGCCATGTTTGAACCCCCTAATGAGAGGAACTAAACTTCCAATAGTCAATATCCATAACATTATTAGACAATTTAAAGTTAATATTACTTTCACCTTCAATTGCAACTTTATGTAAATTTTGTATGATGTCAAGTCTACTCTTAAATTAGACGAATCTTCATCATCTATTGGCAATTAATATTAAAAAGATAAAATAAAATAGTGTAGATTAATTACTTTCACTGGATGTAGGCAAATCAAGGCCAGCCAAACAAACTATACAAAACCTTTCGATACCACCTCTATCTACAAGTGAGATGAAATTTTAAAAATTGATGTTTTTCTTGCATTACAATGAGATTAAAATAATAGAACTCCTTGTGCCTTACTTTACTAAATAAAATCTTATTGTCCACCATATCAATCTTCACCATCTATTTCTTATTGGCCAATTTATTGAAAGTATTGGAAGAAAAATAAGAACCATCACAAGTTTTTTGTCTTTTAAACAAAGAAAAAGTTTAAAGTAAAAGAAGAAGGTTATTCTAAAAAAAAGCCTGTCTATCATCACAAACATGCTCAAGTCAGATTGATTATTTTGGACCCTGAAACTAAGCATTGCTACAAGAGTATCAACCAATTGATAAAAATATTAAACTATAATTTTGTTACCCCTTACATCGATGCAGTGCACCTCATGCAACAATCGGTTGGTGGATCTCATATGAATCTCTATTAAAAACCAAAAAAGACAACCTAGCTCCAAAGTTTACATAAGTGCTACAAAATTTTGATTAATCAAAATTAAGAATGTGAAGATTTACTAAGATTTTAAAGAATTTAATTCCAAATAAAATTTCAAAATTTGGTTAGATATGCTCAGATTTAAATTGCAAAGAAATGATAAATTGAAACCAATTTTATTATTTTTAAAAAAGAATTGTTCTTACATTAAGAATAATTGTTTACAAGAGTGTTTTTTTTTTTTTTTTTTTTTTTTTAAGTATAAATAATCTAATATTAAAAAAAAATTCCTTCCAACTTCTTTTCTCTTTTCTATCTATCTCAATTATTGAAAAACCTATAGTATTAAGCTAGATACGTCAAGAAATAATACTCAATCAAAAAATAATAATAATGATAATAACATTGAAAAATAATAATTTTCACATACATTGGACCAGAACATGACATGACTTTTATGCAAGCATCCTTTGTTGTATTATTTAGCAAAAAGAAGATGGTTTGGATTATTTTTTGCTAATCATAAATTCCAATAGAAGGAAGTCAGGAAATGGTTTTGTACCGTGATTCTCACCCAAAAAACATAACAGAAATAGTTACACAGATTTAAACTGTATCTCTAAACGTGAAGGGTATACAAATAAGTAACTTCTTTTGTAAACAATTCAACTCCTCTTAGGAGTTCTTCAAAACATGGATTTTTTATATTTAAATTAATTTAGTTTATTTTGGCATATTTTAAATAAATTTTTTAAAACTTCACTCTAAAATATTTCCTGAAAGAACCTATTTTTGGACAATTAAGTTGCAAAAACGGTTAAAATTTTTATACATGTACATTTTGGCATAGCTTATAACTATTTGAATACATTTGATCAATCATGGTAAATTACAACTATCTTACTTAGATCAAAATCTAATTTTAAATTGATTATTTATATTGATAAAAAAAAACATACATATTCTAATGGATAAGAATTGAATTAGATTATCTTATATAAAAAATATCAAAATATAGAAAAAAAATTATTTACTTATCAAATAATTAATAAAATCTAATTTTTATTATAATTTTTAAAATTCTAATAAAAATAAAATTGATCTTATTAAAGGACTTATTATTATTGTGAAATTCCAAAAAAAACCAAATTAAAATTTATTAGTTAATTGATAGATACTTGTGCTAAATTGATAGATACTCATTTTAAATCTTTACACTAATTTATATGCATATCAGCTATTATTATTATTATTATAAATTAGTATGATTTTTTAAATTAGTATTATATGAGATTTTTTTTTCTTCCTTTAAAGCTTGTAGATTTAATCTACATATGATAAATAATTTTTTTAATGCTTGATGTTTAAAGGATTTTCTTATCTAGAAGCTTATTTTGAAAGATTAGCTTATATATATATATATATATATATTCGTAGATAAGAAATATTAAATAGAAGATAAATGTAGGTAGATTTGATAATATATTGTGGCAAAGCTTTATAGATGAAAATTTGACTTTAGATGTGTTTGTAATTGATTAGTAGGTTAGAAACTTGGCCAATAAGTTAGCCACGTGTCACACATGTTGATAGCCTATGATACAAGCTAATCATGTGGTGCACATGAAGTAAACTTGACTTGCAAGTTAGACACATGCCTCACAAGTTGGACACATGTTGGAGGTCTTATAGAACGTTGCTATATAGCTCCTAGTTAGATAGTATATATAGAGGCAAGAGTAAAGCCTTCTTCACTCTTGTCAATGCATTTCTAGTCCTTAGTCTTGTTTCAAGAGTCTCTAATCTTCTTGTCTTTGGCAATAGTCATTCCAATTTCAATATTATACTAATTTTGAGTAAATATATATTCATTCTAAGTGATATTAGAAAGTATTGAAGTTTTATTTGTTGTGATTTATGTCCTTGGCAAAGGCCATGGTTCAAAAGCCATATCATTTTCTTGCTTGGTAAAGTAAAGCCCTCTTTAAAAATACTTGGTCTTTCAATATAGTATAAAATAAAAAGTGATAATAAAATTTATCAAACCATTTTTTATTACAAATATAGTGCCTTTATTTTAAATATAAAAATCACTTTTTAATGGTTATTTTAAATAATTTCTAATATGGCTTCTTTATTTTGTTTTTAAAATCACCTCTTGAAATGAGTCCTATACAAGTTTTGAAGGACTACACTACATGTTTTATATAGAAAAAAAATGCATTCCACCACTTATTTTCTACTTAGACCACCTTTATTTTATAAATTAATATTAAATAAATTTAGTTTTTCTATATTAAAAAAATATGAAAAACATAAACAATTTCATCCATCTATGCTGTGTAGCTAAGTTATACCTGCAAAGACAAATGGAGGCAAGTTCAGTGGTGGAACAGACCAAGGCGTGGCAATGGTTATGCTTGTGTCAATAGTAGTAGTAATAATAATAATAATAATAATAATTTTTAAAAAAGAAAAAAAAATGGTATGGCAATGGAAGCTAACAAGGGAAGTGCATCTGGGTGTGGTATTAAAGTAAATAAAGGAGGGAAGCAAGCAAGGGGAAGGGGGAGAACATAGAGCCTGGCAGGCATGCAGATAGATGATCCACTTAGGAACTGGGCTGCAATAGGCCACTACTATCACCACCACCACCCTCCTCCTCCAATTTTTTGCTTCTCAGTGTCAGAGCCATGATCGTGGTCCCAAGGCAGCAACTGCCAAAAACCATAGAAAGCCGCCTTAGTACTCTCTACACTAATGCCCAGTTTTATATACCTATATATATATATATATATATATAAACAATCACTTGAATGCATATAAACTATATTGTATTATAACTGAAACTGCTGCTTTCTTCTTCTGCTTTCTTTCACAATCTCTCTTTTCATTTCTCTCTCTCTCTCTATACATAAATATATATATAAACCAGCGGTTGATTGAAGGGCTGCTTATTAGGAGAAGAGCTGACAACATAGTATCAGGGTTGATGGCAGTACAGAACAGAACAGACTGGGGGATCCCTGCCCCTGTCTGTGAGCCTGTGAGCCCAGTGTGGTTTATTTTGTATGCTAATCCATCTGCTGACACCGCTGCTGGTGCCCCTTCAACACCCATCAACTCAAACCCCCTTCATGTTGACCATTTTTTGATGGCCTTGTCCTTCAAACTCCCCTGCCCTGCCCTGGAAACCCTGCCACTACTCCCCCATTCAGATCTCGTTTCTTCCCAATCACTCTGGGTTATACATTGCATACAGAGCCTGGTATATGCAGCGACACCCTCCTCAGTGGGACAGAGAGAGAGCGGGGATGTGGATCAGTGGTTCATTTTCCGTGCCACGCGTGGAGGGCTACGACAGATATCGGGCTACTGGAAGGGGATCACGCGCTGGATGGCGATGGAGTAGGGCAGAATGTTCCAAGTTGGATGGGAGAAGCGTTTGCTAAATTGAGGAAAATGCCAAAGCAGAGTGGGTCATAAATGATAAGACCCTCACATGCTGAGTTAGTTACGCATTTATGCCGGCCCGCAGACCCTGCCGCAGCCGCAGACGCAGAACGCCGTCCCGCCAGCCTTGATGATCTCCAACCCAGGCTTGAAGTTGACCATTCCAGATGAGTGTTTTTTCTTTCTAGAATGAATTTGTCAAAAAATCAAATTTTACCTTGAAAGAATGTGAAAGAAAATGAAATGAAAACGATTACAGTTACCCCCTCTTCTGCTTCTTCTTCTTCTCCTTTTGTTAGAGATTGAGTCCTGAATCACAAACATGGCACAGCTGCAATACTAGTTTGCTTTGTGCTCATGATTTGTTTTCCCAAATGTTGATTTGAATAGAAACATCAATGCAAATACATAAGTTAAAAGTTACTTGTTTGAAAAAAAGAAGCCAATACACTTATCAGTAAGGCATTGCCTCTGTGTGTTTTTCCAGCTCATCTGGGTGGATGGCCCATTTTCCCAAACAGTAGCTACCAGTGTGATTGTGTCCCAAAATTCTGTAAGGTTTACAGCTGCAAATGCATTAAGTTTTGTAGTACCCATATGGGAATTGGTAGACCAGTCTTGGCAACAGCAACAGCAATTGATTGATCCATGGGAACAGGAGTGGCAGAGTTTATGAATAAGATCTTGTCTCCAGCAGACACAATCTAAGCTGTTATGTACAGAATATATTAGGTCCCAATAGAGAAAGTATGAGAGCAGTGTAGTTCTTCTGCAGGTAGTACCAAGTGAGTGAGTGAGAGCAAGAGAGAGAGAGAGAGAGAGAGAGAGAGATCTATAGGTCCCAACAAGCATCACCACTTAGTTTGGTACACTGAACTCTGTCACATGGCTGCCTCTCACCCCAGTACCCTACCTAACCCTCATAAGTCATCTCTCACCAAAATTCCCCATCTCAATGCCCATCAGTTTTTGGCAATGAATTTTCAACATGGCATTGTCCTTGCACAACAGCACTGCCAAGAAAAACACTATTGTTCTTATCTTCACAAGGGAGTGACAGTTGCCACATGCAGATGGCTAGTGTGAAAACTACTACTCCCTCAGCCCCCTGAGAAACAAGAGCAAAAATAGATTATGGACCAGCAGCAGCATGGTTTGACTCTTAAGATATTGTGCTAGGAGGCAGAATTGATTCAAATTCTGAAAGGAAGCCTGTAATGCTTCAGCAGAGCCTGGCAGTGTACTAGGCTCTCTTCCACTTCCTCAACATGGACTCTATTGTGCCAATGCCCATTTATGTGCCTGGCACCATTTGCAATTGTCACCACATAGTCCGACATCTCCAACAGGGTTCAGGAATCCATCCAAGTGCATCAAACAGCCAGTAAATGAGAGAGGAAAGGAACAGGGAAAGGAAAAATAAAAATAAAAACAGACAGAAGGTGTGCTTGCTGGTATTCGGCTTGGTCACACTCCCAGAAAGATTGCCTGGCATTCATTTCTACATAATGCTATCTATGTACAAAAAACACTGCCACAAAAGCCATCAGGATAGAATTTGATATCATCACCAAACCATTTATGACAGTGCATGATATAACCACTAAAAGAAGGAGAAGCAGAAGAACAAGAATAAAGTAACAAAATCTACTGTGCTTGACACTTGACAAACATGTATGAAAAAGGGCATATCATATGTTCATAGGCAGCAATACTTTTTGCATTGCAGTGGTGGTGGTCTGTACATTGGGCAGCACATGAGGCAGCTCAAATCTAAGCTTAAGGTCCTATCACTTAAACAGATTCTTTCGTCCTTCCCTAGGTCCAGTGCACTGAAAGGAAGCGTTCAAATTACCAAAACCATTAAGGGTCGTGCTCTACTGCTGATTATAATGGAATAAATACCTACTGTACAGGAGTAAAATTGCAAAGGAAGCAGGGAACGGAATAGTCTACGTTCTTCTAGAGCCACATGAAAGAATCTGAGTACCGCTTTTGTACCATCGGCATCCTCCAGGAGCGAGCACAATGCGGCATGTAGAGTTGATGAATCGGAGAAGAGGTTGGTTCTTGTATTTACTTCGGTTTACGATACAAAAAAGGTTCAGCCTCGGAAGGGGTGGGTCGAAACTTCGAAAACATGAGCAGTAAGGGAAGAAAAAAAGGGAGCAGGCGGCTGTGGATCAAAGAATCGCCAGGTGATCGGTCTCCGTCTTAGAGACGAGTCACGGTTGTCTCGGTGCTATGGTGTCTCGCAAAATTGCTGCTAAGGTCTTCGGTAATACACTGCACGTCCTTGCTTGCAGGCAAGCAGCCGAACTTTAACACACAAGCTTGTGTGGACGTTGAATTCCCTCAAAATGTGGCCTCCAGTTCTGCCGCCGTCTTGATATCTCATTCAAGGCGCGGCATGCGTGATTGATGTGTTTCGGAGCTTCTCATTGAGCTCAAGCTGTAATGCTAAAAAATGAGGATGAGCTCCTACATTCTGCCATCGGAAAAGGTTGCCTGGTTGGCTTCAGTACCCCACTTGGTAGATGTGTCACCATGGTTCCCCATAGTGGCAGGCGGAATCGGCCATGTCTGGAACGCAGCAGTGCAGTTCAAGTCAAATGGACGCACCAAGCTTGCGAGCTCCTCGGCTGCACTGCCTTGTTGCGGGAAAGAGCGTGGATCACAACAATTGTTGCCGATCTGCTCCAACGTCTGTTCATCCAAACCAAAATCACAGCAGCACACACTCAGGAACCTTGCCAAATCGCGTGATTACCATGATATGAACGACGTGCTGTGACGAAATTGCAGATATATCCACAGGCACAAGATTGCAAGTATTGCAAACCTGAAGCTGCAGCTTGAGGAACTTGACGTAGTGGATGGCTTCATCGAGCATCGATGCTGTATCCATTTTGGTACCGCCAGGGACGAGACGCTGCAGGACGCGGATGCGGTCACTGATGCGCTCACGACGGTGGCGAGCCGCCACGCTCTGAGGGTCTTTCGAGATCCTTACGTTCCTCCTCTTGGGCCGAGAGCTTGCAATCTCCTCGAGAGTGGGTATCGGCTGGGACGCGTGCCGGAACAAGATGGCACGCACACTGGCGAACTTGTCTATGTCCACCCCCGACGATGCACCACCAGCTGCAATGCTGGGTAGAAATGACAGTGGCGGAGGTTGCATCACGGAGGGAACCGTAGCGAGGTCGGAGTATTTCCCAGGCATCCCCGCCGTCGAGGCCGCGTCAACGAAACCTCCGACACTGTCTTGGAAGCCGAGTGCTTTCTCAGATTGCTGCAGCTGCGGCTTCTGCTGCTTCCGGCTGCCATGCATCTGGTCTACCATCCAGTTCTTGTCACCGCCGTCAAAGCGGCGCTTGAGACCCGTCATTGAAGCTTCACCGCCATGAAGGGAATCTTCGCTTTCCCCGCATGGTGGTGCTCCTGGCGACAAAGGCCCACCAGGGCTCTCCATGCGGAAGAACTCGCTCTTGGATTGTTGGTGAGCAGCCACAAGGCACGCGCCTGTGCTGGCAGTACGATCAAGCATGTTGGTCAGGACTGGCGACACAGGGCCGCCACCAAGGGAGGAGATACAGTTCATGTGGAGATTGTTCTCCGGCGCACCGACACAGTAGTTGTCTGGGGACGTCATCTCGCTGGTGCTGGAATCTACCATACTGGAGCTATTACTGGACTTAAGAAGCGTATCCAAGCTGTCGCCGCCACCCTGCGAAGGCTGGTTCAGCATGCACCCTGCATTGGCTTGCGCAAATGCCTCCATCAAAGATTGCTGATCCGCTGCACCCATCAGCTGTGGAAACACTGACTGCGATTGCGAGTAATTAAGCAGAGGGTTCATGGAGGTTTCCAGCATAGGGTGATGCTGATAGTTTCCCCACCCTATCTCAGAATTTGACCTGCGCACGCGCACACAAACAGAAAGGGCATCAGAAAAATTCCAAACATCTCAAATTCCATACCTACAAACGAAGCAGTGTGTGCACATGCACGAAAGTTCCCACCTTATAACATGGAGATTGTTTTTATCCATCTGGAAATGATAGAGAATAATTTTCTGCACGTTCCAGGCAGATCCCGACCCGAAATTAGAGAAGATCGTTGCACTTCCTACAGATGTGCAGATGCTTCGAGATAATTCCACAGCTGAGGTGAGTGGCGAACGTTACCATTTTTCCATGGACCTTAGTGCGCCGCGATCATCCGGTCTCAAGCTAAGCGTCATCGCGATGTGGCTCGGACACAATCGCTCAGTCAATCGACTGCAGGCACTCTAATCTGCGGCGTGGGCTGCTTCTCCAGCCTGGACGACTTCTGCAAGTTCTCACTTTGTCACTGTCTCACCGTCCTCGTGTGCAGCGCACTCTACACTGTGCTGCGACTTTTGTGAACAATGGAGCAATCCAAACCACACAGCAGACGAGTAATGTGGCACTCTTTTAGGCAGCTGTTCTAAGTATTCTACTTGCAGGGTCCAACCTGATGGAAATAGAGTATCCTTTCGCTTTTTCCGGATGCGTATGCCCCTCAACCAAAGTCGGCGTGCTGGGGAAAGATTGGTCCTGGAGAGTGAAGAGGGTTCCGAAGACGAAGTCACATCTGAGAGAAAGATGCAATGTGAGACCTGTCCGATGGATCAGCACAACCGGCTTCGCTGGCAGCAATCATAAAACAATTTGACTCACTACTGATGAGTCCCTATATTATAACAGCTTTCGAAATTACAGGACTCCGCGATCAGTTGTCTGACCACCCAACTTCACAGATACGAAGGCAGGACCGCAAGCAGAGCTTATCACAGCTGCCACAGCAGATCACGCCCAATATCACACCAACTGCTATTTTGTTCTCCTCAAACCCCCGAAAAATAACGCGCGCTCTCTCCACCCGAAATAAACCC
Organism: Physcomitrium patens; assembly: GCF_059467195.1. Taxonomy (NCBI): domain Eukaryota; kingdom Viridiplantae; phylum Streptophyta; class Bryopsida; order Funariales; family Funariaceae; genus Physcomitrium; species Physcomitrium patens. The sequence continues at coordinate 13,482,478 of NC_143419.1, read as the reverse complement.
CCTCGGAGACCCAGACACATGAAGATCTCCCATTACCCTAAGGCCTTTCGACTCTTGCAAGTCCCAACCAAGCTAAAACGAAACTAGAAAAAAACTGCGCGCACAACCCACGAATTTGGACTCCAGTGAGAGATACAGCCCCGCGACAGCCAACAACCAGTCACCGAAAGACGGCAGGCTCTACACACTCACAACGCCTCCTTCTACTGCTGGTGCTGCTGCTTCTCACAAGCTGGGCGATGGATACCAAAACCGCAAAAGCGTGAGCGGCGAAAAAATACTTTGGGATTGTCCACACATGATTGTCACGTAGAAGACGAGGGGCGATGGGATTTTGGTCGGGCTGAGGGAGGAGAGAGGGGAGGATCTTTGCGAGGCGCGATGAAAGTAACAGGAACTGACCCCTCCCTGTTTTATCCTTCTCGTGGCTGCTGCACTGCAAGAAGGTCTGCAGCGTCACGGAAATGGGCTTTCGCAGTTGCGTCTCCGTGTCCCACCCTATATCCTCGGAGAAAGGACCCTGACAAGACTGCAGATTGCGGGCCTGGGGACTGGCTCCCTCTGGGAAACACGATGGGGAGAAGGCTCACCGCGAGTGCAGAGAGCGTGAGTGCATGGCGGCATTATTTTTGTTTAGCAAATTCGCTTCGGAGTTTCTATGTTTGCTCTTGTGGTTCTTCTTATGTTAGCAGTGTAACGCTATTCGGAGACTGGGGTCTGTTTAGATTATTCATTCCTCCCCACCATCCCATGACTTGCTGCTTCCTAGCTCCTGGTTGACATGAGATAATTCCAATTCCCTGCAGAATCTGAGCACCAAGCTTAACCCCCCCTTCATTCCACTCTCTCCTTTCCTCTTCTTTCTTCACACCAGTATAATGAAACCATGACTGCATTGTAGAGATTGATGTTTTTCAAGTTCTTCATTCACATGGGATTTGTTGCATTAGCAGTGCTTTCCTTTCTTTCCAAACCAAGCTAAAGGGCAGACTTAAGAAAAAATGTGCTGATAAATGTGCACACATTGTGCTTGGGATGTAGAATTGTGACATTTCTGATGGTGTTGCAGATGAGTTCCTGCTGTGGGGGGTGGGGTTAGGAGATTGATCTCCTTTTTAATTTTGAGTGTGATATGTTTATTTTCTGCCCCCTCTTTCATTGCAAATTCTGCTTAACTTTTGCATGTCTGTCTGGGACACTTGTTCTCACAACCATGGCCATAGCCAAAAGGACCATGAGGGCTGGTGGGCATTGCTTGGAAGGGAAAGTTTTGGCTGCTTGATGGATAAAGAAGTGATCCCATGCATGACTGAAGGGCATGCTGGATATTTTTAAACTACTGCTCTTAGTTTTAACCTCAGTTGGAGATGATTGCTCATTATTAGCAGGCTTAATTAGAAAGAGTTGGGGATATGCTCTTCAATGTCCCTGCTCCAATCCCATTGCTTAATGCTGAAAAATCTGCAACCAAACTAAAGAGCAATAAATAATTGTGTATGTATCTACAAGTATCTTCTGGTAAATTAAATGAATAACCAAATCATTGATCTTCTTTGATTCTGCTCAATTTCAAAGCACCATGGCTTCCAAGGAAAACACAACATAGGAAAATTGGATCCTTTTGCAACAACTTTGGTTCCTTTTCAAAATTTGGAATTTTGTATGACTTGATGACACTCAAATGGGAGATCTCCAATACTTTTTCAGTTTCTTCTGTTGGCTTTACAGTTGCAAATCATTCTGTGGTAAATATTTGACATTTTTGAAAAACTGCTGTGCCCTGTATCAACATGGAGACAAGCTGTGAGTTTCCCCATCATGTGGTGATAATTGCACCTCATGAAAGTAAAAGTTCTGTATAGGAGTCCTTGAAGCAAAATGATTTTTGGATATCTTTGCTAATCAATTGGATAACCAATACAACAAAACTTAAGATCAAGTGAAATTGGTGAGAGTAGTGGCACAATGCTCTTGGTGGACTGGATGGTGACCAACTGCTTTAGACCCCTCCTTAATTACAACATGTGGAGCCTTCCTCTTTTGGAAAGTACAAATATCCTTCTATGTATGGAAAGCCATTTAGCATGTGGTATGGGTGATTACACATCCCACAATTCCTGGTTTGCAAACAAAAATCACTCACTTTTTGTCAAAGTGCCTCTTAATTAACATAGCTGGGAATGTAGTGTAAATTATGCAACCTGTTGAGAAAAACACTCTGAACTCAACACATCCTCAGAAATAGAGCAAAAACTAGCTGAAATAAGGATTACACACAAGCCTGCAATCTCAAAATATTAAACTATTCATATATATCTATATATATATATATATATATACATTCATTTATTGGACCTCTAGACTAGCATCATTAGAGATTGAGCAGCCTCTTCTTCACCCCTTGTGGCAAAGATCATGATACTTCACAAGTTTGTCAGAGTTCATTTTTTCTTTCAGCCTCTGAATGTATTTTGGATATCTTACCCTGCCCTTTAGGACACATGGACCATGTTGGCAGATTCTCTTGGCTAATTGCAAAATTCTTCCAGCTCCTAAAATCCCCTCCATATCAAGCTGCTCACCAAACAGTATCTCTAAGCATCTTATAATTGTAAGTCTGGATTTCTAGATCCAACAATTCATGGTCACTTGCTCTACCTTACAAGTTTTATGACTGTAGCCAATTGGATTTTCATCAAACACTGGAGGAAATATCATTAAAATAAAAATAAAGTTAAAAAAAAAAAAAAAAAAAATTGCCAATAGCATCACAGAGCCCATTGATTAGAACCATCATGAGTGGTGAATTGTAAGGATGGTGTAGAAGCTGGTGAGGTCATTGAACACTGGAGAGCACCAACACATGGACTTTCTTCCCTTCATAGTAAGAAACCTGTCCTAGATTCCCATGGAATATTCTCCTAAATCAGCAGCGCCATGAATGCATCCCATGTGGGGCGGATGATGATTGGAATCATGTGATTAGCAGTAGAATCAACACTTGGCTTCCACAGTAATTAAGACCCATATGGAAACAGAGGCAGAGTGTGTGATTCACTAGTTCATGGTTTATAATAATATGAGTGCTCAAAGGGGGGTGGGGATGTGTAGAAGGCTTGGCAGTGTGTGAGGCTGAGAACTCTGGGTTTGCATTCATGGCATGGATCAGTTCCTCAATGATTTTTTTTTTGTCTGAGGAGGCTGGGAAGGCAATCCATTACCCATCTCACTGATAGACACTTGAGTTCATTTCCTGGCTTGATTTTCTGGGCCTGATGGGAATGGATTCCAGGATTTGTGCTGAACACGACTGGGGGTGTGCTCAAATGCTCATCATAGGGCTCAAGCCCATGGAGTTCATGGATAACAGTCAGAACTGTAGCAGCCAGCCAGTTTGTGTGCTGTCTCATGCCAACCCCAGATGTCAACAAAATTCTTGTATTGTACTGTATTGATTTACTTATTTATTTTTCATTTTTTTTCTCTCTTTAAAATAAAAAATGAAAATTGGAATTTGTGAGCACAGTTAGAGGAGAATGTAAACTGCCACTGAGAACAATGTTTTTACATCAAATGGTTTCAAATGAGAATCCTAACAATCCTGTTGGATCTGATTGATCCTGATTGAACAACCTTCTTCCCAATCCAACACATGTTGGGCAATGTGGTTTTGGCCCCACAAGGCCCATCATTGGGCCCATTTATCCATATAGAACCTTTCCTCCTCAACATTCAAACTGTGTCCTTTCATCAGAACATTTAGGATTAGATTCTAATGATTTTGAATACAGTTAAATCTTCTTATTATCTACTTTTTTGATGAATAACTTGTTAAAAGGAAACAAGTCCTTTCTATTCTTAATTACATTACCAAATAGTATTGGATCTTGCATTATGAGTTTACCATGGATACAAAGTTATTGTGGAAAAAGTTATAATCAAAATATAATCAACTTTGATTTTGCTCAACTAGTACAATAGAATTTAAATATTAAAAAAACTAAAAATAGAAAACTAAAAAAACTTGATCATATCATTAGACCTCTTGTGCATCTTCAAAGCATTAGAAGAAGAAAAAGAAAGAAAGATAGAACAAACAGACAAAAAATAGACAATAATATGTGTGTGGGTGTGTGTGTGAACATATATATATATATATATATATGAAGGATCTCACATGCAAGCTCTTTATATGAATGGCTGTCACAAATGCAAACACCTACTATATACCCCTATGTTGTCCACCTTCTACACTCAGATTTTGATGAGTAATCAAAACCATTTGCAGTGCACACACACTCCCTTACACACATTTCTCTGGCTTTCAAAACTCACAGCCACATATGGGCATAATAATGAAAACCACAGAGATTGGAGACCCCTTTTGGGGAGTCCCACAACAGCACCATGTGGGCACCACTAGAACCCCAATTGAGTGGATTCCCCCTTTTGAATGCATACCCATGTTGGGTGAGGAAATGAATACACACCTCAGCCAGCCCACTAAGGTTCTCTTGCTGCTAACTCCAACTTGGTGGTCCACACTATTTAGTGGATCAAGCCCACCTCTCCTCTCATCAGACATGGGGTTAATGAGAAAATAAGCAAGTGGGCCAAAAGTTGTTGAAAATAAACACAGTGAAATATTGAAGGAAATGATACATTTTGATATATGTTGTGGCTCCAAGATGTTGCCTTCATAACTGTGGAAACAAATGTCAGGTTAGATGCAAAAAAGGTGTGTGTGTGTATATATATGTGAATTTATTTATATATATATATATATATATATATGTGTGTGTGTGTGTGTGTATTTTTTCCTAATAACTCAATTTATCAATATCTGTTTATGAACATCCCTTGATAGCAGTTGAACATTTGGGGAAACAAACTTCTGAATAACAAACTTCTGAATCAACTTCAGCTGTCAATACAGATTTAAGATCAGGATTCATCATCTTTCTTCCTCATTTCTTGGACTAGTTTTCCAATAGCCTCATAAGAATTGGGATGAACCCTTTGAACTAATGGTTAATGCTCAGTTCTATTATGTAAAAACAAAATGAACTTCAGAGGTGGAGATTTTGGCCCTTCCATGGCTCACTCAATGAAATCATGTTCACTAATTCATGCTTGTGCAAATTGGCACTGAAAGCAGTCACCTAGCTCTGCAGTACTTATTGTTGTTTTTGTTATTATCATTCATGACAACAGAAAATATATATATATATATATATATATTCTATTCAATGTGTGTAAATATATATATATATATATATATATATAAATCTCTGTGTGCTGATGAGAGCTGGGCCAATTACTTCATTTCAGACAAAGCCTAGATTTCCCCCACTCTATATATTCCCTGAGAAACGAGATTTTTCCGTGATGAGCTCTGTTCCAAGTTTTCATTCATCCATGGGGGCCAGAGAAGCCCTGCACCACTGCTAGAAGTTAATTTATGATAATGATAGTGCCATAGTAAAACCACCTCAAACTTCTTCTACAAAAGAGATTGGTAGCTTCTCAATATTGAAGAAAGATTTATTGGAGGCCATGTGGTGTATGAAGGCCATGATGTCAAACTCTCTAACACACACACACACACACACATATATATATATATATATATATATATATGTTATGTAAACACATTCATCCGTTGAATCACTGTGTCATGAAGAGAAAAAGCAGGAAGATTGCAGCTCATAAACACACCAAATGGCATGTGGGTCCCTTGCAGCAAGTAACAAGACTGTTTCTTTTCTTCTTCTTTTTCACTTTCAATTCATGCACACTGCAAAATGGGGCTGTTGCAAATAGCAAGTTGTCACTCACAAATTCTGAAGCTCCTGGGGCACTCAAGTCAAACCTTTCCTTTTCTGGTTTTTCAACTCTACCCACTTTACCTTTGTTTCTACAAGTGATCTCCTCTCCTAAACCTAGAGATGGTAGTAGAATTATACAGTCAAGAAAACCCACCCATTGTATATTGAAAAAGCACAGGGGATGGTGCAAAAAGTCGCTTCCAAATTGCAGTTGACTTCGACTGGGTGACATGCAAATAATGGGTTTCCCCTGAACTGAGGCTTCCAGATCGGAAAGCAAAGGAAGTGGGGGAATCGAGCACGCCACGTGGAGCCATTGACCTCTGGAACCAAAGTCCAGCTGGCAGAAGGGGTCAGAGAAGTGGGGTCAGTTGGGTAGGTCCCACTCCTTTCCCGACGCTACAAAAGTTGCTACAATCTCTCGCTTTGCTTAGCCAGCCACCCCCCCCCCTTTGACAGTGAACCTCGCATTTGGAAAATAGTGAATTAATCTCTTACAGCGCTAATGCGGATGAAAAACTATAACAAACATTCATCCATGTGATAAAAGTAGAAGGCAACCACTGAGAACCTTTCCCTTTTTTTTTTCCTTTTTTTTCCCTTTTTTTTTTCCTCCCTTTTACGTTTTTTGTTGCAGACGTGGACCTTAGGGGCCTAGTCAATGTTTCTCCCTCCCTTAGGTTTCCATTTCTAACACCCTCTGGCAGCTGTAGAAATCTCTTCAAAAGATTAGTCCCACACTCTGAACTTCACTTCTAGCTTTCCTTTTCCCACACTCTCTGAACTTAACTTTTAGCTTTCCTTTTCCCACACACTCACTCACACCCCCCCCCCAAAAAAAAAGCACAGATCTGCTCATCATACTTGTCACTAATCAAGCGAATTAAGATTAACCTAGGATTTTGTTTTATTTTACTGTTGTTGTAGTTGCAGTTATTGCTGGATCACCAAGTTTTGACCCTTGTTGGTACCATGGTTAGAATATAGTGTTGGTTATGATATTTATACATTTGGTAACATATTGCTCAACAAGCAGCAATTTTTGTGTATTATTTATTTTTATTTTTTGGGGGTCTAATAGTGACATGGTCTATATTACACCATTATATTGGGTCCTTTGGAAAGAGTGAGGCTTGATATGCCAGTGAGTTAAATTTTCAATCACCTTCTGTTCAACTACTTTATCACATTATCTTGGAATGAATCCTCTCTTGCAACTACCATCCTTGCTAGTGAAGTTTGGCACTTCCCCACTTAAATATTTAATGAAACAATTGAATAGGACACTGCCTTTACAAGTTACCTCAGGTTAGTTTCAACAAAATTGGTGCCTACTTGGAGGCTTTGGGTCATGAAGGCATGTTTGTTATGTGGTGAAGAATGTAAGTGGCAAGTGATTTTAAAAGCATTGGTAAAAATGATTGGTGGTTTGTTTCTGCATGTGCCTCCTATCTTTTGGTTAAAAGTGGGATATTCTTGAGATTTGTTAGTTTTTGAAATAGGAAATCTAAAAATATATATATGTCCTAAACTTTTTGGATAACTTTGTATAGAGTGTCTTGGTTGTCAAACAGACTCCACATTAACTAAGAACAGAATACATATATATATATATATATATATATTTATTTATTTAATTGTAGAACGAAATTGTGACTATCCATGATTCAGAAGATGGTTTGTCAGACAGATTGCTACAGAGTGTGCATTTTCAAAAAATAATTTATTGATTTTAGAATTTATGTCACTGGTGAAATATAATTATCCAAAATCTATTGCTGTTTCCCTCTGTTTCAAGCATTGAGGAATTTAATGCGAGGGAAAGTTCCAATCTTCAAATGCATCATTGCATGGAATTTTACCCTTCTTTGTAACTCATGGAGTGGTCTACTTTAAACCACATTTTTATTGCATGTACAACTTTCTCCTGTAGAACTATAAATATAAACAAACTAGTGTGACAAATCTGTCAGTGAAACTTAGATGTTGTTCAACTCCCAACATCACATAAATACTTTATTATATATATATATATATATATATATATACATACATACACCCCCCCAAACATTCCAGATCTTAGTTCAGCAGATAAATTTATGTGTAACTGTGAATCTTAATAGCTTTGGTGCTGAATCTTTAACACCATTATGTGCACAAAACTTTCAAACAAATCTTTCAGCACACTTAGAAATTTGGTCAGTGACCTTTGAACATGTGAGATATCAGAATTACTAGGACAAGCAGGAAAAGGCAGAGGAGACCTAGAGCCAGCTGCTAGAAAATTTGCAATTGAATATTTTCACTACGAATATGCAATTTCTAGGTGAAACTGTTAGCATGTGTTAAGGATTTCTGTAAGCACAAAAATGAACTTCAACAAAAGCTTTGCAATTTTATGATCATAGCAACTAATGGTTCAAACTTACATTTCGATTAGAAGTAAAATAATAAAATAAAAATAAAATAAAAATGCATTCTGTTGTATAAAAACATTTCCTTCTATATCAATCCATTAAACTGCATTCATTTCCATTTCTTTACTATGCAAAATGCATATATATATATATATATATATATGTGTGTTTTGTTTTGTTTCATTTTTCATTTATTAATTATATTAATTGTGAGATATATATATATATATATATATATATTCAGCAATAATTAGCTTAATAATTTAAAATTGTGTTTTGATGTGTAAACCAATCATTTTTCCAACCAAAACTTGATTAGAATCTGAATTCTTTTAACTTCATAGAATTATGATTTTTTTTGTATATATTAATTTCATATGTGCATAAAATCCAAGAAGAGGGATCAATTGGATTTAAGTTTTAGCTCAAATCAGAAAGATGTCGGTTTAAATCAAGTGCATGCAAAGAAATTATGCTTATATAGATTAGATAACTTCAAGGGGTATTTGTAAATGTATATAGAGGTTAAGGCAAAGTATGAGTGCATGGAAATTTGTAATTAATCATCATAAGTTTTGGAATTGTTCTAAAGCCTTTGAGTTGGACTATATTTCTCTTGGATGAACTTGTTCTTGGCCATAAAAGATGGGGATCTTGAAGGGCCTTTTTGTCAACAAAATCATTATATACCATAGATATCTTGCCATAATTTAAACAATTCCAAAAAAAAAATTGATTCTTTCTTTGTGAGATTTTTCAATAACTCAAATGAATTCAAAGAAATATATTCTTTTTCTTTTTCTTTTTCTTCAATGAAGATGCATGGATTGATACAAAGACTATGGAAATCATTTCTATACACTTTTCCAGAAAATGGCAGCACTATGTAGAAAATCACACGTGATGACAGTTTTTTTCAAATGGAGAAGAGAGGCAATTTTAAAGTCTTTCTTTATAAATGGAACACAGCATGGTGTTAAAAAAATACAATAAAAACAAAAATAATTACAAAAACCAAGTGACACTATAAAATTCCTCACATTGGTGTGATAATCTCCAAAGAAAATTAATTATTGATCTTAGCTCCATGTGTATCATTGTTCTCCTTTTGAGGTTGAAAACCAATCTCTGCAATCCCCACAGTTCCATTTCCTCCAAGTTTTGCTATACAGCTCTCTCTCTCTCTCTCTCTCTCTCTGTGTGTGTGTGTGTGTTTGTGTGTTTGTGTGTGTGGCTGTACACAAAGAGGGGGTCCAAGCTCCAAACTTATGCTTCCAAATCTTCAAAAGCCTGGCATGATCTCCAACTTGCTGCTTGTGAAGCTTTTGCAGACTTACCTGTGTGAATCTTGGAGCTTGAGAGAGTGAGCTTGTTAGAGTTGAAGTGAAGAGCTCTGTTGGCTGTGGTGTGTACACAGGCCAAGTGAGGATTATGACATCCTCACATGAGAAGAAAGAGGGAGGAGGGGAGAGGGAGAGGGAGTAAGAGAGTACATGTCCATTGACTATTCTTACAGCAAACTGGACCAGGAGAGACAGGACCCAAAACGTCACATGCTTGGACATAGTCCCTTCCATTCCCTTCCCTTCCCATTGTGTAATTCTCCACTCTATGTGTGGGTATTGGTTTATTTTCACTGGCATGCTGCCCTCACTGCCCTGTCTCTGTCAATCTCTCCACCACCATAGATCCATGCCCCTTACTAAGCTTGGTTTTGATTTTGATTTTTTAAAGTTTTTAAAGTTTATTATGCAAAGCCAAATATAACCATTTGGGTGTCCAACGGTGGCAACTAAAGGTATTTCCAGGTTCCTGTGCTATCAGTTACTACATCATGACTGCTCCAAACTACTGATCATTTGCTTGCTAAAAGATCAGGTACCCCGAACCCTAACTCTAAACAGCATACTGAACACTTTGAGAGAAGGGAAAAGCCAACTACTAACTTAAGGTTTGGGCTAACTTTCAGAAAGAGCGGAAGGGAGAGAGATGTAGTTTTCAGCTTGTTTACGTGTGACGGTGAACTTAGGAGAGAGAAAGAACCTGGAGTGGATGCCCCCCTATTGTGTAAATTCACTGTGATTCAAGTTGCTGACTTCTTAATGGAACTGGACCCACTAGATGATGATCCAGCACAGAGGCGAAAGAATTGCTGCTGTTCTCTAGCTCTGGTGAGGCTCGTGGAGTTGCCCTCACGGCTGCGTTATCCTTCACTTATTGTTGTTGTCTGCTTGTTGTTTTTTCTTTTTCTTTTTTTTTCTTTCCTTATTTGGATTACGTTTTCATTTAATGACATCACTTCCGCAGTTGCTTGTTTTTTTTGGATGACCTGCAACTGTGATCTAATATCTTGGTAGCTAAATGTGGGCCCCAGATTGGTGCTTTGCTGGGCCACCACCACCAATACAACTCTCCTCATCGCACTGAATGATGTCCTCGTGTGATAAAGCTGGGGTGTTTAAACAGCTTACTGGGGATTGCATATTCTAAAATTAAAAATCTGAAGAGGTGACAAAGAATGAAAGTACCACAATTCTCTCAACATCCACATGCAATAACCTAGAGGTGTCAAACATCAAATCGCTCATAAAGGTTAACGAAATTATGAGCTGGACGTTCTGATCCACCCTTATCCGGAAGAATTCTAAGGGGGGGTTAGAAGGAAAAAGAAAAGAAAAGAAGTTCCTCTACGGACGAACGCTTAAAACGAGGCCCTCAAACACTGCACAATCACCGTAGGCTTTAGGATTACAGGTTATATACGGAAAAGAGCCAGGCATGCGAATCTGGGCACTTGGATCCGTAATCATATGATAAGTGCTCGTAAATGCGAAACTTTGCCAACGTAGAAGAAGGAGAGGGTCAGATTTACCCCGTACTGATGCTTTATCCGGTTCGACTGTATTGTGGGTCCTGCCAAAGCCCGCACTGTTTGCACTCCTAATATTGGAGGGCCAGCTTCTGCACGGGGGAATGTCACAAAGCGGTCCAGACCCGGGATTAGGCGCTCCTCGCCGGAACCCTCGCGCCAAAATCCGCTCCAACTCCTCAACATCCCGCTACCATTATTGCCGAAATCCATTAGTTGCCAAGGCTATGGTCCTGCGTGAATTCGTAGCTCACAACAGCCATCAATCCTTACGGCGGCACCACCTCCTTCAGTCTCTCCGCGTGCTTGAGTTCCAAGTCCAATCGAACCTTCGAGGAACGGCGATGCCTCCTTCGATTCTCAAATTTATCCGTTCTGAGAAATTGGGGGGGGAGGTCGGTGATTACACATCTATTATGCAAGATAATGAGGTGATTTATGTGAATGAAATCTGCACGTCCTGTTGCCATTGACACTGGATTAGACCCTTATACACATATATCCATTTTATTTCTTTGATTTTTCTTATAATTCATATCTAATGTGTTGTCTTTTTTAGGTTATGAGCACATCTCTTTAAACTAGGGCTTTCCCTAAAATACCTAATTTAGTTTATTTAAGGGTCATGGCCAAGTTTTATTTTAGGTAAATTATAAATGGATGAAATTCATTTATAGAGTTGTCTAAAAATACCTATCTTGGTCAAATTTGACAAATTTTGTCAAATTGTTTAGAATGTAAGATACTCTTGAGCAATAAGTCCACTTATCTTGGTCAAATTTGATGTGAAATTTTGGTTACAAATCAAAGCACTTGTCAATGGCATCCTTGAAGATCATCTGCTTGCAATAGGCATGTACCATGGCTTAGTAGTCATTCTCAATAACCTCGATGGATTGAACATCCCACTTAATTGATTCCAATCCCAACTTATTTTGATGGATGGAAATACATATTGGAGATGCCCGTAGTGCACACAAATTATAGGGTAGTACTTTTGAAATGTCCTCATTACTAGTATCATTGTTGTAATTATGTTGAACAATAATAGATGCATTGCCATTGATGAACCGAATAAATAAGGTTGCCATATTATAAACCATGGCCTTGGCCTTCATTGTGAACAACGAAGCTAAGAAGATCATCACAAAGGTGCCTTAATCTTAAATGAAAGCTTTTGCAGACATGAGAGCCTTACACCAAGATTCGTAAATGACTAGATTTGAGGTGCCATAAGTCATGGCTAGAGTGTACGTATTGTGGGGTCCTTGTACTTTGTACAAATGTACCAAGAACTAAATCAAACCATTGAGTTGGGCTTTGTGTTGATTTAGAAGAGTACTTACTCCTTGCAAGCATGCTATGACAATAGAAATTACCTTTGCAACATTGTTGATTGCGAGCAATACCACCTACTTAGAAGAAGAAGGATATATGCAAACATCTTTTGCGCAAGGTATTCGTAGATCACTATGTGCCTTTGCTACAAAAATCCACTCAATTTTTTTATAGACGACCATTGTGTATATATGAATTTTGGGCATGTATAAACCATCTTTTTAATGAGATTATATTGCTGACAAAGGTAAGAAATGAAGCTTATCAAGATGTTGATGAATTGGTCATGATATAGCTTGATGTACTCTACTTGGACCATGAAGCCAAGTTGGTATAGAGCACACTATATCCATATAAGTCTATCATCAATTGTCTTGACAATGTTAGAAATCTGCCCAATCATCATCCGTTCTTCATTTATGTTAATTCCAACTAATTGTGTCCTCTATTTTGGAACAACAACATCCAAAAGTTTTGCAGCTGCAATAAAGATTATTTCAACTATCTTACAATCAAAAAGCATAATGGCAAAAAGTTAGAGATTGTGCAACTTTAATTGATACTTGAATCAGGTTCAAAAGTCAAGGTAAAATGTGCCTTGCTTTAAGCTACTGTTAAGAGCAAGTAAAAAATGCCCAGTGCATATGAAAGAGCTTAGTGATTTTCTATGAGCTCATAACACATACTACACTCATGAACAAAGCTGCATGATTGTCACTGCATCTATTAAAGCAATCCATATATGACATAGGGTTTATAACATCCAGAAGTCATGCTATTATTTGGAATGAGGCTCCATAGAAGACATAATCAATTATAAGACAAAACAAGTGTGAAGAATTAATCTCCACCTTATACACTTTGCAATTCACAACTTGTTTTCCATCAAACTCAACTTAGTAATTATTTGCATCTTCAAATAACTTAAAAATTAACAATGCCCATTCACATGTCAGTATGGATTCCTTGTCATCAATAACCACATCCATAATGTCCTGATTGATTATGAATGTAAGTACCTTATTGGTCTTCAAATAAACTGCAAGGATATTTTTTAAATTCACTTAGTCAAATAATTGCTTCTTTAAGTCATTTAGAAGGGCATTGTACTCTGCTCATACTTTGGCATGTTGCGACTTCATATGTCCTATGATATTTCTTGCACAAAAAAGAATTGAAAATGTTTTCACATTCACTATTTATTTCTATTGACACTTTGTGAAATCAACCCCTTCATGACTGAGCTTCTCACAAAACAAGCTTTACACTAATTAAACTTAGTCAATGTTTTCAACTCATAGGTTCAGCATGAGGCCAAACTTTGTCTCCACAGAGGATTTCTAGGGGATTTGCAACTCCTTCACCATGGTGAATTTGACATGCATATCCCAATGTGACTATTGTGATTGTAGATTGGTATTCCTTTGCATGGATTGTATCATGCAACACCTCTTTCAACTGTACAAAGGAATACCATTGGGGCCTTATTTTTTGGGCATCTCACTAAGCTTATTCTAGGGAAATTAGGATTTTTTTTTTGAAAAATCCCTAATTTTATAGAGGCCTAGTTATGAGCCATTGATGTTGCTAAGTAGTTATTTTTTAAAGCAACATACATAAAAGGTCCTTTCTTGAGAATGCCTCGATAGGTTATAGGAAAATAAAGTAGGATATTCCTAGTGGAGGATTCTTATGCTTTCAGAACCCCCAGTGTTTCAATATCCCAAAGTAAATATGAGCTCTTTACACTTGTCCACATGTACTTTGACTATTACCATATGTTGCAAATTGCTTGCTCTGATAACCCACTAACACAGGATACAGCTTTTGGGGAAAACTACAAAGCACAGGGGTTAACTTCCACTCCACAGCATCCAACCTAGCGAGGCAAAGAACAAGCTAGAGCCCTACAACAAACACACTGGGGACATGGTTGTGAACCTTAGAACATGAGGGGAAGAAAAAAAAAAGAAATAGAAGAAAAAAACAGAAGGAAGATCCACCGTGGTGTCATATCAAATATCTGTTCATGCACAGATAAGAACGGAATTTTTCAAAAAATAGGAAACCTTGGCGAACAAACCAACAGAGGAAAAAAAAAGTCCCGAAAAACGGAAACAAAAGACGAATAAGAAAAAAGTCTAATTTAGATCTTCTGTGGGCTTAGAAAGGGACTCACGATGCAAACGAAGGTCTTGGAAAAGGAGGCCGGCGGCTTTGGGTCCACAAAACATGCCCTCCATCGTATTGGAAGCCTCATGCCGACGTTTTCGCAATTATACGAAAACCGATATATGCCAAAAACGTATGTCAACCGAGATCGTACGCCCCACAAATCTTAAAAATACATATTCAGAACCGGACGAAAGCGGAACTGGCGGCTACTACATTATGTCACTCTCGTGTATGTACATACGATCGGGTCGTATCGCGGGTTTTATTGAATTATGCCCCGTCAACTGGACGAAGCTGTGGGAGCAGCCACGTCGGATACTGACATGGGTCCCCCACGTACGGATCTGGGTACGGTTTCTTGTCCTAACGCGTCGTATAATTCGATATTCGGATCTCGGGTGGGGGTGTATACTTTTACTTTTCGAGGCCCTGCTTAATTGGATGTATAATCTCCGACACGCCTTTCAATTGAAAATTTAGGTTTGAATAAAAATCTAATGTGATTCAAAAAGTGGGCTGCATAATTCTAACTTTAAGAGAAAATTGGGGGCACGTTTTATGTATGGAATTGGTGAAAAAGAGTACATACTTTTCACGATTGTATGTACGATTGTATGAAATAACTATATGTATGAAAAATCTTCATATCTTAAGTCTTTTTGGGAGTAAATCTCATAATATTTTAAATTCTACTTTAACAATGTGTACTATTTAAACTCTTGTTTCTATATATTTTTTTTTTTTTTTTTGTTTTAATATTTTATTTTTTATTAAACTTTGTTTATTTTTTTGTTTGTTTTGTTGTTGTTGTTGTTGTTGTTGTTTTAATGTTTTATTTAATGTTTTAATGTCTTATATTCACATATTTGTGCATATAGTTGATAAAAAAATACTAAAATAAAGATTGGTTTTTTAATTATTTAAATGTAATTTGAAAAAAACTTGCATGCTAATATATATAAGAATAAATTCCAAGTTTTATTTAGAATAATAAAAATAGGTTATTTAGTATTATCTGTAAATAAGTTAATAGTAGAAACAATACAAAGTTGTGAATAAGTGTGATTTTGAATACAAAGTTAATGTGAAAGAATGATGGATTCCCACATTGGAATAGACAATCAGTTGTCCAATCATACATTATACATTGAAAGACATCAGTTGATACAAGTGAGATTAATAATCTAATTTGAGATAATAGTCACTTTGTACCAATTCATATCCAAAAACCAAGCATATGCCTTGAATCTTTAGAACTCATACACAACCTTTGGGAATTGTGTTTAAAACCTATTATTGCTCTTGAAACTAGATAAATTTAGAGTAGTATTCCCATCCTTTAGACTTCATCTTCTCAAAAGTTAATAGTTTTGTTTTAAAATTATTTATTATTAACATTGATTCTTAGTTTACATTCTGCAGTCTTTAAAGCATTTTTAAAATAATGGTTTGTACAAGCCAAATTGGGTTTAGACTAAACTTCTCTTCTTTTGTCTTTCTTTCAATACCAATGCAACATGTCTTGGTTATGTGGGTTGAATGCTCACTATTTTTGTATGTGTAGCTCATAACAATTAGATTATGACTGGTTTAAAGTTTCATTGTCCTTCTTTTGATTATAAGTTTAAACTTTGTTGTGATGAGAGATACTTGCAAAAGATACTTGCAAAAGACAAGAGATATCATTTGGTTTTTTACAAAAAATTAAAATGAAATGACTTGCAAACTTTTAAATTAAAAATAAACTCATAGAAATAATAAATGATTTTATACTTCGTTTATAGTACTTTATTATCATGTGTTGTGTAAAATTATATCATGAGATTCTAGCTTTATTAGAAACTTTAAAACAAAAGTTAGAGTAGAAATACTATGCTGACTTTGCATTGAAGATTCTACATATATGTTTCTTTTATAAAGTTTGTATTTAATGGCCGAACTATCGAAATGTCTTGTAGTTGTGTGAATTGGGCTGAACCATCCTAAAAGTTTACTATTGCATTTTACAGAACTTCAAAAATTCCTTCAAATCCTTCTTTAGATGCCTAATACTACTATATTATATAAAATGCTTTATGATATTTTAAATCTATTGCCTCTAAATATTTTTCCAATACATCTTTAATTTCTTTTAGGGAATCATTTATCATGGCCTCATTTATTTTTTTTGAATACAAGTTCTAGTTGATAATTTCTTGTAGGTAATACTTTTTTTGCTTTTTTCTAATCATTACATGCATCTTTCAGTATAAACATCAAACGTCATGATAAAAGCTATATGCTTAAAAAAAAAAAAAAAAAAAAAAAAGTTTTTTAGCCATGGTAGAAAAATCTACTTTGATTTTTATATTTATTTATTATTCAATATATTGAAAACTTTATATTTATGATATCTAATCTATTCTATTATGATATATATTATCTTACTTAAAATTGATTCATCATAAAAATGCAATTAATTTTTAATTTTTTTTAAAGTAAAATATTAATATTATAAAACATACTCAGAATAAACAAATATTCTATTCAATCATGCCAAAACAGTATGTATTCAATGGCAGAAAACCAATATATAAGAACTATACAAAGCTAGCAATGCAAAGAAGCTCTCTCTAATAATAAGTCAATACAATTAACAAGAAAAATAACTAACAACAGCATATTTTCAATGTTCAAATACAAAACAAAAAACATGTTACTCATTTTATCATAATTATAATTTTCAAAATAAATAAATAAATAAATAAATAAATATATATATATATATATACATATTTGCCCAAAATCCACAATTGTAAAAAAGAACAATGAACATAGATAAAATGTATTTTCTTTGTCAAAGAACCATAATCACAAAGAAAATCACTTAAGTAATAATCACTTCCAATCTTATCTTAGTAATCAAAATTACAAAAAAAATAATTATATATACATATATATATAATCCAAAAACCATAATTACAAAAAAACACAATCACTTAAAGTTGATTCTTGGTGTATGAACAAGTACAACAAAAAGTTCCATGGATATAATAAGACTAGCTATATAACCTAATCTCTCTTTGGTACTTTTTGTCGTCTTAGCACCACTTTGTGCCAAATTAAGGAACTATATGAGTGTCCTATCACACAAAGACTTGTCTAAAATATTGTAATACATATAATATAATTAATACACATGTATTGTAGATAATATCTTGTGTGATGATATTTTTATATTAATAATTATATCCATTTAACTTAAATGATATCTAATAAACTAAATTACTATATATATAATTAATGTCAATACCATCTTTTTTGATTGATACTTGTTTATTTTGTAATCAATATTTATCCCTCTAAAAATATTGTATGATTATATTTGGTTGACATTTTACTGTTCTAATGTATCTTCACATGATTTCTTCTAATTTCTTCAAACACTCATACAACTACCTTTAATTAATAAAAATTCTAATATTCTACATATTAGATCTATTTATTATGAAATTATTTTAGATGTTTATTCCGAGAATAGCAATATATTGTTACTCATATTCTTAAATTTTTCATTAAATATGTTTAGCTTTCATAAATTGGATATTTGTACTTAAATTGGTATTTTTTTAAAGAATTATAATAAATTAATATAAAAATATATTATAAGTTTCTGACTCTTTTTAATTTCCTTTCTTTTCACTGTCTGAATATTATTTTGGTTTATATGCCAGAAAAAGAAGAAACTATTCAAATAACATCAACCATAGCTTAAACACTTATTTTCAAACCTACTATGTTATATCTGTGTAATTGGTTTTAGAAATATATTGCTAGTTTACTTATTTTTTTATTGGACTTCTTCCTATTCCTACATATTTTTGAAGATTAAATCTTTTATTATTTTAATATTACTATTATTTGCTTATTTTTCAGGCCGTTGATTCTTCAAATTCTAACAATTTTCACTTGATTGTTTTAAGGCCCTTCTTTGTTCATCCTTTTCCTATCTACTTTGTTGCATAGTTTTTATAAAAATTTAAAATCGTACGAGTGATATTTTTGATCTATATACTGATTATTTCATAATATAACATCATTGTATTCACTAAATTATTTTCACTAATAATATTAAGATTTTTTTTTTTTTTTTTTTTTTTTTTTTTTTTTTAAATTTATTTTAGATGTGACAATTCTTTTCTTCTTCTTTAATATCTCTAAGAAATATAGTAAATGTATTAAAGAAAATAATGAAGTAAAACTGGTGTGTTATCAAAATATGTCTTTGATTTTTCAATTATTTTTTCACTATGTATTGATTTATTTTTACTATATCAAATAAAAATGATACATTTTTAGAAGGATTCATATAATTTTTTTATTTTTATTAATTATGAAACATTCATAAAAATAATAAAGAAATATGAATTCTAATACGAATTTAAACAAGAATCTCTTTGTAATTTCTCCCTTTGTCTCAGTGCTTTTTAATATATATATATATATATATATATATATGTTTATTATTCCTTGATTTAATGTAAGGAGATGTTTAATTGAAGAAAATAATAATACTTTGATAGCTAAAGGAAGAAAATGTTAAATAGAGATTTGGTTCTATTTTCTATGTTTATTTAATTATTTCTTATTTCTTGGAAATAAGTAAAAAGGTAACGATTTTTAAAATTTTACCAAAAATCTATTATATTTCTTTACAATATTCTAGTATAAGAGATTTTTGTAAATACATTATTTTATATTATAACAAGTGTTTCAAGAGCGTTTTGTTGGAATATAAAACAATAATTTCCACAAATACTATAATAATAATTTAAAAAAATATTAGTTCATTGATTTATATTCTTTAATATTGTTTCGGTTAACTTTTAAAATTTATTTATTTATTCGTCTTATTAATCTTTATTGCTGATATTGATATGATATATATATATATATATATATATATATAGTTAGAACAAATTGTATAATTGATTGAATTATTAATTCTTTTTCTTATTTGGTTCAGTAATTGGTAATGAATTTTTTGGTATTATATATATATATATATATATATATATAAGAATATTATTCAAAATTCATACAGATACAAGATTATTAGATTCAGTATCTGATGCCCTTGCTTTGACTTGTAATTAGGTCATTATGTAAAAAAACTAAATCAATTTGTTTCTCTTCATTCCTGAGAATCTAAAACATTTGTACTTAAATTAATAATTTGATGTCAGTATAGGTCTTTTATAGACAAAAATCAAAGCAAGACTAACAACTTTTATTTTGAGGTTTTTTAAGCTAGTAAAAGTGTTTACCTTTAATACTACAAGATAAAAATTATAGATGAGTATTGTGTAGTTTTTGTAAAATAAAAAATTATTTATAACATAATTTGTATTAAAAAAATCATTTTTAATATAAATACACAACTTCAATTTTTTTGGTGGAATTGAATAAATTTTTAAATTAGTTATTAAAATTTAGTTGGTATGATCAATTTTTAAAAATAAGTTGGGAATAATCGTATAACCTTTTCTTTTGTTCTTCTAAGCAACATCCTTGTAGTATTAATAATTTTATATTTTTAATATGTACTTTGGTTCAAAATCAACTATCTGAATTGTTTTGAAACAATTACTCTGTTGATCATGTTATTCAATTTTTTGATTGTTGGTCGATTTCTTTTATAACTACACTTTCATTCTAATTTTAGATTTTGAATATCTCTATTAATTAATTCAAAAACTTCAAAAGAAGAAATAAAAGAGATGGGACAATGCAAGTTAGATTGCTATTAATGTACAAATAGAAAAGATTTTATATTTCAAAAATATGGGTAACACTAATTATTTCTTGTTGTTTGAATATAGTATCTTTATGATATCTTTATTACTTCATAGTACTTGGAATAGTTACAGTATCAACTACTACAAAATAAATAGAAAAATGAAACGTGGTTAAAAATATCTACAGTATAAGTTGATATAAGTTTTTTTAATATTTGTCTAAATTAGAGGTTGAGATTTTTTTTAACATAAAAACAGCTTATATAAATAATATCTAATGTGTTCTATTAAAAATAATTTAATATCAACTTTTTGGTTTTTTTAAATACACTAATAGCTAAATTGTTTATAATTAATTGCAACAATGAACTAACTATTGTGTAATTTATTTTTGATTTTTAGAAGAATAAAATTTTGATATTATAATTTTTTTATAGTTTAATTAAATTAAGAATTTATCTTTTAAGAGAAAATATTAATTTAAAATTTATATTTATTTATTTTATTATCAAAATATCAGTTTGTTTTAATTTTTTTCGTTGCCTAGATCATATAGATCACTACTAATTTTATTTATCTATTTTAATTTTATATTATTAGAGTTCTATAAAATTAAAGTAAATATATATATATATATATATATATATAGTTTTATTCTCAAAGCTATTATATTTAATTGCTACATCAAAGGCATAGGTATATACATAAAACTGTTTGATTTTATCGTTGTCAAAGTAGAAAAAAAACATTCTTCTACTAATTTTTGATTTATTAGTACATTTTATTTTATTTTGAGATATATTTTTATTATTTTTATTATTATAAATTAAATTTATGATTTGAAATATTAATATAACATAGTCTTATTATAAATATTTATTAAAATGAACTAAGTTTTTTAGTGCCATTACCTCTTCTGCATCTTTAGATAAAAACGTATTTAAAGTAACTTTAGTTTTTTAAGATCTAATAGTTTACTTGAATGTACTATAAAACGAAAACTCTTGAATAAACCAATTGTTTATATCTCTTAGAAAATGAGTAAAAAAAAAGTTAATATTTTATTTTAAAAATGTTAATAAAAAAAAAAGAGACATATTATGCATATTAAAATCATCAAAAAAAAGTTTATAAATATACACATACTCATAGTATGCCCAAATTCTTAATTTTGGTAAATAGAAAGAATATCTATAGAACTAAAGAAAACTTTATAGATGTAAAGGAGCTTCATTCAATAATAAAACTTGCTTCATACTAGATTTTAGATTGAAATCTTATAATTGATTTATAGGTGAAATGGTCATCTATAAATGTATATATTTTATTGTTACTATTTACCTCAGCCATAGTTAAAGTTAAGTTGATTTCTTTAATTTTGTTTTGTCAAAGTAGTTATCTATATATATATATATATATATATATATAAAAACTTGAGTTAATACAATTCTAATTATAAAAATAATATAGTTTTTATTTCTTAAAAAAAACTCTTTAAAAATTATGAATAAATAGCTATTTTATCATTAAAGAAAAATTGGTAGTATGTATATATATATATATATATATATATATGAACTAAACTATTTTTATAATTAAAATCACAATCAAAGAGATTTTAAGCTAGAAGTAAAACATATGTATAACAAAATTGTGTAACTTATGTATAGATGTTAACATGTATACAAAGATAAGGCATAAGAGTAAAACATTTGGATTAAAATAATCAATTAAGTGTTTATATTATAAAACATAATTAAAGTTTTTAATAAATTTTATTTTTTATTTTAAAAAATATATTGAGATTTTCTAATCATTATCAATATTATCAATATATGGTGAGGATATTAGCTACTTTTTTAAAATTTAAATTCTAAGATAAAAATTAGACATCTAATAACCTTGAAATCTATATAAAATCATTATATATATATATATATATATATTTTTTTTATTTCTAGATTTATATAAAATTAAAAATAAGATGTTGTTTTTATAACTAATTCTTGGTTATATTATATTAAACTGTATAGCTCTCTTTTCACATATTCATAGTTATTTTTTAACATAAGAACTTATATAATATAAATAGTTAAAACAACTATTTTTGTAGGATTAATCCCTAAAGCTTCTTAAAAACCAAAATGGCATTTAGCTGATTTGGGCATTTCAAATAAAGTATCAAACGTTTGGGATATATATATATATATATATATATATATATTTTGTTTTGTTTTTCTGAGAGTAGAAATTCTTATAAAGCTTATGCTCTACTAAAGTTTCTAGAAAAATTAAAATTTAAGATTTAGTTATGGTGTTTTTTTAGATTTTGACCCCAACTAAGGTAATTTGGGTCGGGGTCTATGCCATCACATGATAGCTGTAATTGTGGGCGATTTTGGGGGCTGCATAAAAATTAATACAAGGTAGTGGGTCCTTGTTGGCAAGGGAGATCATGTATTATAGAGCTGCCCAATACATTTTCAAGCTTATATATATATATATATATATATTATTTCTACTTCTTCTAAAACATGTAAAAGTATTCCAACTACCATCCATTTTTTAAATAAAATAATTTTTTAAAACAATTTTTTTGTTATCAGCTTTTCAACTACCTACTTCTTGATTTTTTTTAGTTTATGGTATTGTACATGTCTCTTTGCCCTAAGATTTTTCATGAATATGCTGAACTTCAGGATATCTTTGAAAAATTATTCCTCCGAAAATTTTGTGGTCACAAGTATGAATTGTGTCTAGCTCAAGTCTTACTATACCATTTGGGCAACATCAATTTTTCTTTTTCTTTTTCAACTTTGAATGTTGTGATCTCGTACATGCAATGACATCACCACCTAAGATATAAAAGACTTCTTAATATGAGTTAGGAACACGATCTTATAATTAAAAGTATTGAAAATGCTTTAGATTTTTTTTTTGAAAGAAAACTATTTCAAGTAAATTATTTCAAGTAAACTTGCAAAATGAAAGATGGAATGGTATCAGCAATTGGTGGCAATCTAACATTTCACATAAACATTAAGCCTGTCCTCTTCAACGATTTACCACCTTTCTATTTTACTGCTGAATTATGTTTCTGAGTAGCACAATCACTCCACATTTACGCCACAATACCTAATAAACGTATTGGACAAGATCAATAGAAGTCAATTTTATGGGAATTCTCCGCAATCATCATCAATGGATATGTTCTGGAGTCAGATAACTACCTCAATCTAATGCTATATCAGTCACCATTTATTTTGAATATATGCTAAATTCTCAACTTTATTTCAATAGATTCTAGGTGGACCCTGAATAGTTAAGGGAAACATGCTATGCAGGAAGCTCGCGATTAAAGTATCCAACCTACCATTTATTCAAAAAGATAATGCTTTCCCATTACTACGATATCACAATCTACAATCGCAGGTCTAGAGACGACTTTATTACTTCGATAAATCCTGCATTTAGAAGTAAATTGATGAGGTGGAAACCCTTCACCTTTCGCCCTAAAATGATCGAATCACTTGCATGTTGGCCTTCCTAAAGTAGACATGCATTTTTACATGAGTTGGACGAGTTCTCAAACTGGGCATGCCTGCCAAGCTTGAACTTGTATGCCTCAGGTAAGAAGCCAAAACTCTTATGGTAACATCAAACAATCCTAACTTAATGGCTGCTCTTCATGCCTATTCAAAACCTTTGCAACCATATATGGACATTATGAACACTGCAACACTTCCTCAAATTTCTAAATTTTGATAATACGGCCTAAATTTACAATTAAACTACCAGCTCATTCACGATACTTTGAAAAGAAATGAGAAGTCCAGTTTACATGGCTTGCTGACGGAAGACCTGCCATTCATGAAGCACAGCAGATTGCAATGCACGGTGCTCCATCTCTTCAGGAGAGGGAGGAGCGAGAGTGGATGGTCTCTTCTTTGGTTTGGTTTCGAGGCCTGGTAGCAAGCTATCGTCTTCTTCTTCAGGTTCAGGTTCAGGCTCAGGCTCTTTAGGCTTGGCTCTAATTATTGCTAGGAGCTCAATTAATCTCTTCAGTTTTTCTTGAGCTGCGGCCTGATACAAGCAACGTCATGGTGGGGTAAGCGTTCCAAAGTTGAGGAACCATGGCAAAAAAGACGATCGAAGCAAGATCATGATTTCGACACAAAATTATAAAATGGTTTCGATGTATGACTGGAAAGAAAATGAGACCAGCAGATCTCGCACTCGTCAAAAGACAATTCAGAAAGACTGCGACCGGAAACCTACTGTAGAGACATGCGGACAATTAAAAGCCAGTATTCATATTACTAACCTGCACTTCAGCATCAGAAACCACTCTGACAGCACAATCTGTCAGATCGTCGAGCCAGCTCTGCACATCAGCGGTGATTTCATCCACTAATGTACCAGATGATGACCGTATCACAAATTTGCAAACCATCGTCCTCGTTTCTTCCCCAAGGTCCACATCCCCACTAACTTCACTCACGCCAAATATCATCATACCTACCAAGTCGCCATACCAAGTCTTGGCTGCATAACAAATCTGCACAAGAAGATCCTTATTCAGACAATTTAAGGGAATGAAATGGAGGTTCTGTTCGTACTACTAGAAGAATCTCCAGAACATATCCATTGAGAACATTTACCTGAAATCCCGCCACTGTGCGCAGAACATGAGAACAAACTTTATGGAACGGTTTAGACGACAAAGCTTTAAGCCCAGTGAGAATTGGTAGAACTGCAGGTTCCATATACCCTCCAGACACAGTTGCTGTTTTTCGTCCTTCACCCTCGTACACATAACCCCCAGTAAATTCTGCTATAGCTGGGAGACTTGGCCAGAGTCTGAAGAACTCTACAGGTGAAAGAGCATGCGGAAGTAAAATTTCTATGAGAGGAAGCCAGTATGATCCACACCGCAACACCACTGGTTCTCCATACTCAGTCGTAACCGTTTTACGTAGACGACCATGAGTTCCCTCTACTGGGGCATCTACCTCTTCTCCATTGGCTACTCCTACCCCACCAAAGAATGGGTAATAGAGAATCTGTACGGACAGGGAGCACCGCTCAAACCGCGAAATTCCAACCGTAACACTGCATGAGACTGGTGTCTGCAAGAACAGCAAAAGTTAGCAATTGCGATGATTCGGAGTCCAACTGTTACTTAGCAGAGATATGATGCAGATATTAGATGTCAGATTATGCTAATGTTTTGGGACTATCTCCAATTTTATATCCTATGATAAAACTCAATGTCAAAATATCATCAGATAGTAATGGAGCGCAATGAAGGCCAGTAATGAACTACCATGACCTTCTAACCCCTCAATTCTAGATGTGGAACATTACATGGTCTCCTAAGGCCTCGCTCGCATTTAGCACCTTCCCAGTGAAGGGCAACAAGGGATACCTTATTGTACGAATATCCCACAACTTCAAAACCCTTTGAGGTTGAGATCGCTGATTAAGACATACCTGGGAGTGGAGCATTTGAAGTTGCCGGACACCCTGGGGAGAACCGTCCATAAATCGTAGGGCACCAATTAAACCCACCCGTACATCAACTCGCTTGAGTTCTTGCTCTGTCATATTGACGATCTGAAAAGGCCACAAAAGACTTGCGCGTTTAGTTCTAAAGCACCTGGTGGGTGCGTTTCAGTTTTCCTCGATTATAAAACAAAGCAGCGGTAACCAAGCCTCAACAACGAAATGAATCACTAAGTGCAAATACCAAGTCACTCATGGCATAAGAACGAGTTGGGATCATCCTCCACAAATTCATTTACTAGCTTAACTTCTTATTGAAGTCGAGGTTACCTTCAGATGCAGAGTAAGTCGTTTCTCATGAGGATCGATCAGGTGGTAAGCCTCCACGAAGCAGGGATCACTGCTGCCTGATAAAGTTACGGGTGTTGGTGGAGACTTCAAGTGCGAAAATCCAGAGGTCGCTAAACTAAGCTCACTTCGTGCAGGTCGCCAAAGGTCCTGAACAGCAGTGTGTACAAGATCTTCTAGCTTTCGGTCCTGAGCTGCTGAGTTATCAAAGTACTGGGCTGAAAGCTTATGATGTGTGAAAGGATAATCGCCGGTAGCACCTGAATTTCCTACCCACCTACAAAAAAGCAATACTGTCTGAATAAATGCACCCGTGATTTCTAGGCACTATTCCAAAACCATAGATGCACAAAGTGATTCTGACTGACCACAATCCCTTCAATATGCATGTCAGCTGACAGGTACATATCCACCAAATCCAAAAAGTACTTCAGCCTTATACAGAGAATGCCGATTCAAACAAAAATACAGCCTACACTATACCAGTGGCCATACTGATCATTCTACTGCGATCATTTACATCTTAAACCGGAATGCGTGTAATCCTTGCATCCTTCCAAGCATTTGAAAAATTATCTTTGAAATTGCTTACTTAGAATCCTGATGCTTAGCAATATATTTGAACTTCTGCAGTATTAGGCGGCACTGGTGCTTGAGCACAGAGTCGGCTAGAGTACTATTCCTGAATTCTTCAAGTTCTCTTGTCAGGAGCTGCCCAGCTCGCAAATTCCTTGCGCCTAAATGTTCAGCACAAAGTAACAGAGCCTGTGCATCCTGTAACCTGCAAAAGCAACGGTTACTTAAAAAAAAAAAAAAAAAAAAAGGACCAGAAAGATCTGATATCATTCTACAGGTGCAAATTGCGATAGTAAGCCAAAAAAACACAATGGAAAATTGTCACAAACAAAAAGAGAAGTAGACTACCTATTGGTCGAAGTTGCCGTAGAGTCGTGATTGAAGAGGACCTTGTGTATGTGATCAATGATAACATTCAAAGGATCCTCAGGATCATCAGCCAGCAACGGATCTAGACCCTCAAGATCAAAGTGCTCCGCCAAGGCCCATATGACACGGGCTCGCAACCTTGAAGTAGCAACCTGCACAGAGAAAATGACTCTTAAATCTCCTTCGAGGCACTAATCTGGAGAAAGTTCAAGTAACAAAATCACAACCAAATCAAATTCAATTCAGATACTTGTAGTCGATGTATTCATCAGCTCAACTTAATTATAAGCAGAAAAGCTACACGAGCTAGACTAAATGAACAAACAGGTAAAATACAATGGAAATATACTAGAAACCCCGTTTCCCACATTGTACACACTCATACCAAGAATCAAGAGCTATTTTACATGAAGACTATGGTGAAAGTAACAACTCCGTGACTTGATGCACTAACCGCATTGAGATCTTTAACAAGTTCCCGTTGAAGAGCCTGCAATCGTTTTTCTGCCAAAATTTGCTCAGGGGATGCACCATCCTTAGCTTTCTTCACACCCCCAACCGTGTCATAGATATGACATAACCGCACTAGCAGCTTCAAATAGCAGTCCATGGCATAAGTGCGACCTGCCAGAAACATAAGATTTCACTACTGCAAGCATCTCCATAGCCGAAAAACAAGAAACTCTTCACACTACCACACACAGTGCAGGGCGCAATCATATCAATCAGAAGACAATTATTTAGAGACGAATGCTGCACCTTGGCAATCCCACTTGACGCAAGGCCTGCAAACCTCCACTACTTCCAGAGCTGATTGGGTCCAGTTCATAGCTCCAGACCCCGTACCATAAGTTACGGCTCCTATAACACGGCTCTCAGTATCCTGAGATTTTAAGCGCGGCAGAGGGACAGACAGCTGGAAACAGCTCTCAACTAGACAGGCAACCAATTCTTCTCGAAAAAGACCTTCACTCTGGATCCTTCGCTCTGATCCTCGCTCATTTCCTCCCTTATTTATGGAGGTTTCAAGAGAGATGCTTGTCATTTCCTCCCTTATTTTTGACTCCTCAAATAGTGAAGCTATATTCGTGTTCTGTAACGGTTTTTGACCACTTCTAACGCTTCCCTTCGCAAAAAGGTCCACACACAGTGCAGTTCGGCAGATACAGGCGAGAGCATGCATGCGATCCGCTTCAACTCTTAGATTCCTTACCATTAGAAGAAGACGTTTGAAAAGTGACACCTGCAGTGTCACGTGAAGCACATAAGCAATCTATTGAACTTCATACACAGCTCTCTCTCTGTGTGGGAGTAGGTGATTCAAACAAAAAAAAAAGATCAGCAATAAGCGAAGCAGAAAACACGGATCATTAAAAAGAGGGCATGGAAGATATCAGTGTACTTCTCAAATTACTGGAAGTCGAACCTGCAAGTGAAGGTCCAAGAGTTGAAGATTTTTCACGACTGCACGAACGATGCTCTCTCGCCCTGCATTAAACTCCTGTCGATCCCATAGCGTGAGTAGTGCAGTGATTGGTGCCGATGCCCACTCAGGCTTTCCTCCTGGCACATCTGCCAAGGAAAGGAGGTTCACACTAACCTCATAAACTAAAGCTGGGTCAAGTACAAATAAGTAAGGCATAAGGTGGGAAACCACGTCCGAAATTCCAAGAATGTTCTCGGCATTGTCTCTCTGCATTACTGCCCTTCGAGACCTCACATGATTCCCCGACAGCATCTGTTCCACCAGAACCATGGTTAGCAGGATCAATACGAAGAACAATCGAAAACAAGAGACGCGCAGCATCTTCGAGGACCACTTGCGAATGACAGATCCTAATGGACCTCCTAGTAAGGCACTCTTTACTGAACAACAATAC
Organism: Physcomitrium patens; assembly: GCF_059467195.1. Lineage (NCBI taxonomy): Eukaryota > Viridiplantae > Streptophyta > Bryopsida > Funariales > Funariaceae > Physcomitrium > Physcomitrium patens. The sequence goes on along the minus strand of NC_143419.1, from coordinate 13,453,396 downwards.
TGTCCCAGTTCATAAATCTTTGATGCCATAAATTTGTGAACCACTGAAATTCGCAGCTTCTTGTCACATTTGTGTAGACCTTTACTAGCCCGAACATTCAATCCTCATGTAGCAGTACTCATGGTTTGACATTCTTTCGGCTTCGAGGTTAAGCCAGCATTGATGTAAGAGATCTGACTCTATGTGAATGGCAAACTAGCAATGATGACAGAGAGCTTCGATTTTTCATGGTTAGTTACTGCTCCACTTGATGACACAAGGGTCTGCGTCGACTAATAGGAAATGATTGGAATTGTTTTAACCACGAAGGTGAAGATTAATACTTGCCTCCATTTCCTCTACCATTCCGGTAGCCACGGCCTTAGCTGAGAAAACAAGCGGGTAAACAGACGATCGAAAGCTCTCGAGTGTTAAAACCTTGGCACGGGCCCTCAGCAAATCGGCCTTTTCCCACACAAATCTGCACATGGCCGCAACCCAGCCGGAGCGAATGGCAACGGCATCTTCCGTGGGCACAAGCTTGTCACCCGCTAGCCTGCTCATCCTCTTAGTACTAAACTCCAGGAAGAGGCGCCCGACGCCTTCGTATGCAATCCTCGCCACGGCGTCGTAGGGATGGAGCATGGTTTCACCGAGCTGCCGCCACCATAATGACACTTTCTCCAGCAATGGGGCGCTCGACACGCAGAGGTTGACAAGATCGTCCCGAGCAAGCAAGCACCCGAGCGTCTCGATTATCGCATACCTCAAATTCGGGTTGTCGCTTAAAATGCAATTAGAAATCTTGTCGCTGCAATCGATGATAAAATTCCCAAGTCGCCAAGATGGAATTGCGGATATGAAGGAAACTGCCGCGGCTGTGACGTCCGAGTCCGGAAAATCGAAATCATTAAGAATGCCGCGACACACGACCTCCCACTGCTCTGCGGTCAGGCGCGTGCACCTGACTAAGTCGAAGGCCAGCTTCTTACACACCGCACTTGCGGGGCTAGCAATTACCTCATCGCAAGCGGAGCTCGCAATAGAGGAGATGTCTTTCCCTGACGCCGCTTGCTGCAGCGCCAGCAGTAGCGCGTTCGCTTGCCGCACCCCATCGTTGGAGGCGAGCTCCGTCCGAATCCCTGCAAACACATGATCCATCGAATTCTTCCCTCCACCCAATCTCTCCAAACCCTTCACTCATCTCCCACTCCACAATCCACTCCAGAATCCTCACCCGAACTTCACCCACGCCCTTTCCCCTCTCGCTGCAATCTTTCAAGGTTGCCTGTGTATATCCTAATCCTAACCCTAACTCCAAACCTCCTCTAACACAAACCTTCAGGAATCAATTTCACAAGAGAGATGACGAAAAACTCCCTCGTCTATACTGACGCTACAGAACCCTCATCCAAAACCCATTTGACTTAGTCGCTTTTCCGGCAACTTCTTGACGTCGGGATTCCCTCTGAATTAACCTCAAAAGTGGTACGCAAGCTACTTTTGCGCAGTTGCGATGTTTCGTTAACATGACTGTTATTTATAACTCGCCATATAAACACTCTCAATTTGCCGTGCTTTGAATCTTCAGATGAGGGTGCTTGATACTGAGCTGGCGAATTCATCGACATTCTGTACTCAATATGACATTCTTCACACTCGACAGGGAAGTCGATCGATCACAATAATGAAATATGGTTGCAGACAATTTGTAAAAAAATATCATGAATGAATGAATGAATGAATTACAGCCCTTGCGGGAGAGAACTAATGGCCTAATTATGGTACTACTACTGCTTCTTGCAGCTGAGAGAAACCACACTGAATTAGCTCGGCCGAACCACATGAGCTATCTGTTTACTTCATTAACCTCTTGTAGAACTAAAATTAGAAGTACAGAGCAATGGATCATCCCAAAATGAAAGTTTAAGTGACACTGCTGCGGACGTTGAGAATCAAGTCGTGAAGTTCGGGGAATGTCTGCACCAGGAGCATCTCCAAGAGGCCGTAAGTCAGCTGCTTCACACAAACGGTAGACTGCATCACCCACATACCCCATTCAGATAGAAAGGTTAATATCTGCTAGTCTGTAAAACCATGGCATTCATTGGCACCCGAGATGTACATGCTACAGCTACAGAATGTTACGTGGGGCTACTCTGAAAGGATGTTGTACTAAGTTAAAGTCATGAACAGGAATTCGCAGTTGAAATTATCAATCATTCCCTGGTTGAAGAGAAACCTGAGAGAAATAATAAATATCTTTTGCGCATCTTGTATACTGCTTCTTGCCAATAAGGCTCACAAGAGGGGTGGGTGCTTTTTCTGCAGGATAATGAAACACTATTGGTGAGAACCTCGAGAAACTTGAGCCCTTTGATTTTCAGTCAATTGGTGGTGAGCAGACTTCAAAAGCAAAGAATTCATGAATAAGGGGTATTTGCTTACCCAGAATAGTCTCGCGCACAATGCTAGCCCGTCTTGCAGCCTCGAGTCGGTATTCAAAACAGTTGGTGGGGGGGCGTTGCTGCCATTCGTAGCCTGCTTCTACCACCTCATGCCCTGTGCTTTCCAGTATTGCAGCACTTGCTGCCGGCAGGTTTCTGGGGTGCTTTGTGACAAAAATACCGTCTGGCCATAATATCTACAATGACAACATTCACATGATGAAAAAATGTCCTACGCGTGGATAGTTCAAACTAAGTGTCAAAGATTAGGAGACAAGACTCACCTCTCTCACCCACTGAATCCCTGATGCTACCACCTCTTCTCGGCGCAACCACTGGATCCTCCCCAGCAGCCAGTCGTCAATAGCATCACCCATTCCAAGCTGCAGAATTTGCTTCGCTATCCACAATACCTGTCTCCTGAAAAACAATCAATTCACAGCAATGATCAGTAGATGGTTGATCCATGAGGAGGACACACAGAAATGACGAAGCTAATTGTTAAATAACACCAAATCGAAATCTCACGGATTAACGAAGTACCTGATCCAACCCCGGCCTTGGAGCTGGAAAATAAGATCCACCAAGTTGAGAAGCGGCACACTCACTTTCGGTGGATACCACTGCAAGAGCCATGTGTACCTATTAAAAACGTCAAACAGATCCAGTGATTTTCATTAAGCGAACAACAGAACTAAGCACATTTAAGTGGAGTTCTTGAGACTACCTCTTGAGGAATAACCAGATCGTCTGCAACTGTTTCAGAAGCGTAGGATTCAACGGGTGAGTGCCCATCTGAAAACGTCCCCTCCAGTCGGCTGCCAAGGAAGCGGTTATCTAAGCCAGAGAAAAAAGGAAGTGGCCCCGTCTTCAACGCTTCAGTGTCCGAAGAATCTAGATGAACATCACTATCTGATTGCCACCCAAGCGATCCCAACCCAGGCACGTTTGCTCCAAAGGCTCCTCCATACTCATCCCCTGAAACTGAGGCTCCTGTGGGTTTTTCACTAAGTTCACCATCGGTTAGGTCGGGTGTTGTCAAAGGAGCATGAAGTCTTGAAGCAAAATTTCCATATGTCAATTCCCGAGTATCTTCAAAAGCAACTGCGTCGCTCATATCTGCACAACTTGTAGGAAGCCTTTGCCGTATCCCCGTTGTGGCAGTTTTGATCACCCCAGAGATATCATCTGATACTCCACGAATCTGGCGAACCATGTCGTCTACTGCATCGTCCACATTCACTGCAACCAGCAAGTTTTCTTTTGTGAGCGAGATAGGCATATAGCAGCATCCAGCAAGAAGGATGAGGAAAATAAGTAGGTGCTTTACCGGCTAATGTCTTGATCATAGAAACAGAATTGTCGTGTGTGTAGTGCTGGAGATGAAACCACACATCGAGGTCAGTTAGTATTTAAGATTTACAAAAGAACTGAAAAAAAATTATATAAATCTGAAAAGATAGACATGTCGCATTCTAAACCACCAAGATGACTAGTACGAAATATGAGAAGACATTTCGAAAATAAAATGTAAAAAAGAAAAAAGAAAAAAGAAAGAAAATGGACAAATCATAGACAGAGGAAAATAAAGCTTGAATTCATCAAGAATTCTAGCAAGACAGATGTACAACACATACCACGTGGCATGTTCACACTTAAGAGGAGACAATCAATAACATGAGTGACCGTGCCAATTCACGATCACTACATCACCAGACTTTGCCAGGTCCAACAGTAGATCTCACATACTAAGAGTCTGTTACGATTCTGGTCATAATTGGACGACTCAGCCACGTTGATGTGGAACCACTTCAACCAAAAAAAATACCGCTTTTCGGATTTTGGAAAAAGCTTAACCTACAGTTGAAGTCATATACAGCTTCAAATGTATACATCAATTCGTGACGGGTTAAATAAAAGACAAAGAAAAAAGACGAAGGAAACCTTTGAAAAGCAACTATACGAATGAAGACCACTTCATCTACGAAGAAATATACTAGCTTAGAAATAAAATTCTAAGAAACTGTTTCTGAAGGAGGTTATGAACCTGAGAATTCAGGCTCAAAAAGTCCCATACTTCATGTAGCTCAGCAACACTTGGGATGGCTAACAAATCCTGCAGCCACAGTAATTACAGCACACAAAACATGAGACATTGAACCATTACGCCAGATGGTTAGACGAGTACAGAAAATGTTTCAAAACAGAGCTAGCATTGTATGATGAAGATCAGAAATGCAACAATCCAAGTTAAAGAGCGAACATCATTGGGATACCAAATTGTCTACTTTCAAATTAGTGCATAGGAGCGTTTCTACGAGAGAAAGTTTTCAAATAGGGGCCGACATAATTACTTTCAAGTACTTGTCAAGGAGGGTGCAGCGCTCGCGGACAAAAGTACTGTCAAGGCTTGAAGAAAGGAACCTCTTTGGAGGTAGGGTAAGATTATAGTATGGCATATCTTTCAAACGCCTATGCAACTGCTCAAAGTTTCGAAACCTACACCGCAAGAAAACCAAGTCAGTCACCGAGTCGTGTACAATCATTGAGCACCCTATGATCTTGAAAAAGGAATATAACCATACGTAAAATCAATTCATATCCATTGCAATCTTATGCTATATCATAGTTATAACCAAGTCTGCAGAATGCTATTCAGTCGAGTTTCTCTAAATTTTCTTTGCTGAGTGTGTATATTTAAGTCCACAATATATACATTTCAGACCACATATAGTTGTATCATCCAGCAAATAAGTGCTTTAATGCACTTAAATATCAGCTAGAAAACTTCTTTGAACCCCAAAAATTTATGATTTCCATTCAAGAATCTATTAGCCCTTTTAATCGCTGCCAAACCGTACCTTCTTTGAATTTGCCAGGTGCGATTTTCAGTGTCTTTCACCTGGATTATATATACAGCAAAGGTCCTTGATCCAATTTTCTCGAAATGAGCCACTAATACCTGCACAATACCCCAAGATATTAATAAATACACATCATCAGGTCCTGATGATAAAGAACGAGGATTCCACATTAGACACATATGATCAAATTTTTTGTTCGAGCAGTACTACATTCATCCTAAGATCAAATTGGTTGAAAAATGATTAACATCTTACGGGGGACAGGAAGATGAAGTAGAACACAATTTCAATAGCCTATTTAACTTGACAGCTGAAAAATGTGAAGTGGTTTTGGTGCTCCAATAATACATATCATTCATGTTTATGGTATGCAACTCACAGGAATGCCAGAAATTTGGGTCTTACCCGACAATGCAGCATGCTTAGCGGTGTTTGCATCACTATGGCATCAACATCAGCATGTACTGGAGGCCGAGACGGATCCGGCATCGGAGATTTCCTTGAACTTCTCCAACGTCCATACGACTCCGAGGCAGAACTTCTAGCCGGAGAAGTGTCTTCAGCATTCACCAAAGGAGTCAGACCCTGCGATGATCCCCCTTCTAGACCATTCCACCCATCCAATATCCCTCCACTGCTTTTGGTCTTACGATGAGACAGTATCTTCACCGCTTTCCTTAACCTCTGCGACGATAAGCCTGGCCTGTAGTGGTGCCTGGATCTTGGTGACTGCCCACTAGTTTCCGCTTTCGGTTGACTGATTCTACTAGAACTATCTAAATCTTCATTAGTGCCAAGCCTTTCAAATTCTGGACCTCTAGGACTGCTGCCATCAGTAACATTATTTGGGTTGCCCATCGACTGAAAATTTGGATGGGGAGTTCCTAAAGTAGAGAAGCCTATCCCAGGTAAAAGCTTATCCCCCTCTTTTGAGTCCCCAAACAAGAGTGCTCCATTCGACTCAATGACGTTCTTATCTTTAATCGGCAGTGCCGAGGCGTCTAAATGGTAGTCATCTACTTCCATACGTATGGGAGAGGCAACTGTGTCCTTGGAATTGAGCTCTTCATTCATACACATTTCCTGACCTGAAAGTACCTCACTGGAAATGTCTACCTCCACTGGAATAGGTGCTAGTGAATTAGTGGCAGGGTCTTTGATACCTGCTGGTACGGGCATCGCAGGCGTAGTGATTGTTTCAATTTCTCGCTTTTTATAATCTCGACCTTTGGTCCAAAGATTGTCCAGATGCTCTGGAGCTAGAGCTTGAACTCGCCTTTGAGTCACTGCGTCAAGAGCCTGCCATGAAAATGAAAAGAACGAGATGAGACATGCGCAGAGTAAAGACACCTTGATTATGTTCAAAAGGTCGTTTTGATCCTCTCAAATACATAAAAATACCTTCATGTCTCATTTGGGAGATTCAGAACCATCAACTTTGCAAAATTATGTGAAGTCTGAAAATGGTAACCGATTCCCATAGAATACCTGGGGCCCGCTGCCAGGGGGGGGAGGTCCCACTTCCTTCATGGTGTCGGGAATGAATTGTTCAGTTCCTTTTGCCTGGTTGGTTTTTAACATGCATTCCAGAGTTAGTAAGTTTCACCTCTCCCACATTATTAGCATAAGTGCGCGAGAGCATGATAGTATAGCAAATCATTTCACAGAACTGTACCCACACATCAAAAGGCCCATCAACATATCCAGCATGCATGCACGCTACCTCTTTCACAGGCTTTATAGCATATGGTGGCTGACTTTGAGTAGAACCTTCAACATCTCCTATTGCCTTTACATGTTTTTTCTTTTTCTTCAAGGGGTTGATTTCTGACACAACTTGCTTCGGGCTACGAGGTAAGCGGCTCAGTCCAATTGTTTCATGCCCAGATACAGATGTTCTCTTCTGAGAAGTGGGATCAGAGACGCGCTGTTGTGTGGGTCCAGATGCCTTTTCACTGCCCTGACGTTCCTTTTCCGTTGAAGCAATTACTAGAGATTCGATAAGTTCATTGATATACCTAAAGCAAACAACCCCTAAATCAAACAAGTAACCGGCAAGAAATAAAGGACAGGCATTCAAAAGAGTTACGGAGGACAAATCGAGAAGCCACCACTGCGTCATGAAGCGGTGGAAGATGAAAATTGAACTAAAACCAGATATACACAAATCTTCACAACAAAACATCTTAATGAAACGACATGCAACGCTATAATGAGTTGGCAAAGAGCTTTACGGCCCTGGAGAACACCTACCCAGGAGTCGCAAAGTTAAGGACAGGTCGTAGCACAGCACAAGCTAGCAGCTCTCGGGCTAAAGTCCTTAACAAACGACAGTGTGAATCCTGTCGTTTCAGCACTAATGCAACTATCCCTCCAGTCAGCTTTTTCAATACCTGAAAACATACGAGGTATTCAGCTGCAAAATAAATAGGAATTAATGCCACAAAGCTGAAGCATCTCTAAATAGAATGCACACCAAGAAAGAGTTAGGATTCCTAAATATCTGTAAATAGGGTGCAAACACCCAATATGGCAAGAACCTCTACCTTAATGCTTAAATTAACTTATGGGACTTAACAATTTGTGGAACTGGTACCTCAGAATACGATGCGGGATAGACAGTCATTCAAAACTATACCATAACAAAATATAATATCTCATTACACTCAACTCTAGAAGCATCAAGCAATAAGTCTTTCATGTTACGCAAGATTTCTCTTTGCCCTGAATTAAAATTTGCATAATAATATACGAACCTTGTATTCAGCTTCATCTGAAACAAGAGCTGGGTGCAACTTGCGGGAGGTCATCATAGCAAACTTTAACTTCTCATCCCTCTCTTCGATAGACAATGATGCGATTATGTCAGGTCCGATCTTGGATTTCATTTGCCGATAAAGTTCGAAATGAGTCCCGACCAGTTCCACCACATCTCTGCAGCATGATGTGGACAAATGCGGTTGACTACGTAAACAAAACTTGACACATGATGTTCTGCTCTCCTATACCACTAAAATCCCACAACATGTGTATAGACTAATTCGCTGCTGGAATACCCAGATCTTGTTCAGATGCGGAACAACTAGAAAATACCATGAATACCAGTCTATGATATTATGTAAGATGTATACAGATTCAATAGCAGCGCACAGAACCTATGGTTGGCAGAACCTTACCTTGATAGTAGAGTGACCAGATCCACACGTTTCGCACGATGAGCAACCTCAGCAATCACGCCATTCAAGAGAATCCGTAATTCTTCAGGAGCCTCTTGATCAGGGGTAATGGAAGAATACCAGAGACTAGTAATAAACTCATCAATTACACACCTTGTAAGCTCATCCACTGCTTTCTCCACCACAAGTGAGTCAATCTGGCGGCGCCATCTGAAAGTGTGAGCACTATTTGTCAAGAAACTTTATTTAATTTTAAAACAACATCCCCCCTGGATTTCTTTGATAACAATTAACTTCTTGCTGAGTTCTTTCCCAATTGAAAACGACCTACAATCAGGTTAGCTCGGAAAAATCATCTTCTTAACATACATGAAGACGAAAAGCAAAGAAAAACGAGAGAGAGAGAGAGTACACTGAACTGTAAGCAAAATCGTTTTTGCATATAAGTAAATGTTGTCAGATATGATAGTCATTCCATTACAACAAATAGCCGAGGCAAATTTGTTAATAAATACCAAAACAATTGATACGAGAAACTACACGTAGAGTACAAAAATGAGAAAGTAAAATAAGAGAACAAACCGGGTAGCCGCCACATGGGTCGGAAGTCCAGAGAGAAGGGGGTCATAATTGGTCAGCTGACGGCGGTGCTGATGCAACGCGTATTGCGGTCGACTCTGATTTATTCGAGGCCTCCAGCGAAATTCGACCTCGAAAGAAAGACGGCGTAAGGCAGCCAAGACGAGAATGGAAACAGGCAGATTGATCCATACCGAACTGCTGGTCACTGCACCACGACCGCATAAACACAAAAAAAAATTACAATTAGCAAGCGAAGGTCCTAACGAGATGTGAGAAAAATCGTGTTCTAATGAGAAACTATGTAATCACATGGCAGTTAAATATTGCAGCAATTTGACAGGAATAACAACCAGCATTCCGATCAGCAAAGGAAGTCATCAGAAACAGCAACAGTGCGCTGACACCATTTCACGGTCTCCTTGGTTAAAATCCCAAGTGAAGGGAATTTCCCAGCACCTGATTGATAAATTCCACCCAATAGTTTGAAAGGAGTGCACTATTTGATAATAAATCAACAAGTCAACATGAACAGATCTATCTGCAGAATATGTTCACCAAGTGATCAGAACATGATCCTTCATGAAGAACCGAGTTGTAAATGAAGAGTAGGCATACATGACATAACGTAAGCAACAATGAGCACCAAAATTGCCACCAGAATTGTCCGCCGTTTAGCCTCCTCCAACAAATCTTTCAGCGTCTCCATGGTTAACCTGATACTCAGGTGCTCGCAGACAATGCGCAATCCACTAATCCGTGACTGCCAATCACTACATTCTGACACTAGCGCATTTCCATACAGCTACACAATGCGGAGTCCCATACTTTCTAGAGCAGACCTAATAGTTTCCAAAATCCAAAATGTCAGTCGACCCCAACTGGAAAATTGGAGGCTCAGCTATTTGCCGATCACCCAGGAGCACTTCCATGCTTGAACCAGTCACAACTGCTTCTAATTTTGCTACAAAATCCCAATCCGTCCTTTCACCATCCAATCATGACCTTGATAAAGTATTGAACCTACAAACTATTTGGACAGCTAAACCCTGTTTCAAAAATCTTCAGATAAGTTTGAATTGGAGAAGTCTTCCACGTAATAAGATAATCACAAAGAGATTCGGATCCGACAACGTTGAACTATTCCCGCTTCTTCTCGTACGAACGATTAACACCAGGGCACCAAATCGATACTTCGTGGATTCAATTACAGGAATCCGAGAACCCTTCCCAGGACGTCCCCCCTAAACTGGAATTTCAAGTTGCTTGTCTCCTTCGAGAAAGAGCCATAACCCTAATTCGAAGCCTACATTCTCGTATGAAATTTCTCACAATCCAAATCCTGCAAATTCCATCGCCAACCACATTAACGACTGCTCTTCCCACCTGCAGATTTCAGGCAATCCTTCCCAATAGCACCTGCTCTTTGACTACAGAATATCAAGTTTGGTTGCGACTCTACCCACCAATCCTCGCCCCATTTCTTACTTCAGACCCCCAAAACCTGAATCAACACTCGACGTAGAGAGTTTCCAAAGAAAAGCCCTCCTTGGGATCCGTTCCTCCTAAGACACTCGGCATGCACCCCACACAACCTAATCGCAAAAACCCTGCCCTTCATCACAAGCAACCGCTTATGTGTGAAACACCAAGGCACAACTGCTCCACAATCTCGCTTCAAACTCTACAAACTTCCTAGTTCTCCTCTATATAGCACTCTCGAACAGCTACAGTATCAAATGTAAAACTCATCATGCTCTACAGCACTAGCGTCCATCCACAAGAATCAAGCTGCGATCACGCTTCGATCACGCATTACATCTGGAGATAATCTGGCATAATTTTCCGAATGCACAACTGCGATTGCTTTAGTGGTGCCTCGATGCTCGTGAACTAATCTGTCAACAGCTTACTTTCCACCCAGCGTCGAGAATGAGCCAACACAGGGGCAAAAGCTGTGACCAAGCACTTAATTGGTAGGAGCACATCGCACAGGGCAGCTGCCCTTGGACATTTCAAATCGCGGCACTCAAAGGTGTTCAAACGTCTCAAAAGACACCTGTGCCTGAATGTTCATCGATCTTCAAACCTCGCAGCCTGCAATGCTCCACACACAATGATTTCACAGCTGTCCTTCTAGGTTGGCGGTTAGCAGCTTCCCATCCTTTTCTTCCCCTCAAATATGTTCATGGTTCATTTAAATATTTAGCGCTACAATTCTACGCTGTCTCTTCTTGTTACTTGAGTAATCCAGCAGATTTGCCACAAATTTGGACAGAAGTGTGAATGACGCTACAATTTGAAAGAATTCTTTTTATAGAAACTGCGTGCACAACTAAGTCAGTGAAGAGTCGACCAGTCCCATTGAAGTCTAAGCTTTCTTTAGTGCGGGCCACGGTAGTTCCTTAACGATCTACAGTAACCGCAAAACTGCCTATTCTTTACCTCGATTCGCTGCAAGGGTTGATGACAACACAGGTGCAACAGCCACATGATTTGTCAACGCAGTTTCGGATCCACCATGTCACTCGTGGCGAGAAGAATGGTGTGGCCCTTAAGCGTGAAGACCTCCATTGACAATAGTTTTGTTTTAGTTATCATTGATAGTTAGGATTTACGTAATAAAAATTATTTAACCATCAATAACTCGTTGTCCAACAACTTTCGATACATATTCTCGCTCCTTTGTCCCTTTATTGAAAATACCCAGCAAAAGACCTACTATATTCATTTTCAGTTGAAACCGATAAATAGGGTTCCGTAACTATGAGAGCTTTCCTCATTTTTCTTTGTCGTACTCAGTCACATTGTTGCTACAAAATTCCGAAAACAGAGAAAAATTAACTCAGCTGACTGAAGATAAGTAGATTTCCTAGTAGTTTTTCAATCTAGAAACTTGTGGTGTCCACACGACAATAAAAACTAAAAAGTTTTAATTAGCATGGACAGAATTCAAAATTGATAAGGAAAGCAGATGAGAATTAGGTGTCAACAAGTGAGAAGGTGATGAGGACTCCAGCAATAAGCAAACTGAGCTCTCCATAATATTTACTGTAGACTACAGTAATTACCATAGCTACAGTATTTAGAGTTTAGTGGAGAAGTATCGTTCATCCTCTTCTCTTTTCTCTTCTTGTATACGAGACACAACCAGATCAATAGATTTGTGTGTGTGTGAAGCTCTCTCCCCTTAGAAACCCTCTTGTGTGTATGACTTACTACTACTCTTGTGTGTATGACTTACTACTACTCTTGTGTGTGTATGACTTACTACTACTCTTGTGTGTGTGTATGACTTACTATTACTCTTGTGTCTTTCTAAACATTCTCAACAGGTTATCAGGACGACTCTCTTCTACACACTATCACAATTTATTGCTCTAGTCTTTGACTCTTCAAACCTGTGGCTACCCTTGCTCAATGTCTGCGTCTTGCTAATCTTGTTCTTCTTGCTGGCCCTTCACACATAAGCTGCTTGCTTAGAGCACTTGTTCCACTCCCTGCCTTGCTTGCTCTCAATACTTGATCCAGCCCAACTCCACCCTCTGCTTGCTCCTGCTGCGCCCCGCGCTTGCCATCGAACAAACGCCGAAATGCTGCCAAATCCACCGCTGCCACCCTGTCGTCGCTAACGCTGCCGCCCGCCGCCGTTCCCACCCTAACGCCGCTGCCACCCTGTCGTCACTAACGCTGCCGCCCGCCGCCGTCGCCGCCCTAACGCCGCTGCCGCTGTCGCCGTTGTCATCGCTAATGCTGCCGCCCGCCGCCGTCGCCGCCCTAATGCCGCTACCGCCGTCGCCGTTGTCGTCGCTGTCCGCTGCTGCCCGCCGTTGCCCGCTGCCCCCCGCTGTTGCCCGCCGCTGCCACCCTGCCGCCCTACCGCTGCCTACTGTCACCATCTTATTGCTGTTCTGCTGCCTTAATCTACAATTCTTTCTTCTTAAAATATATATATATATATATATATTATTTTTTAAATTTCAAATTTATCATTTTATTTGACTTTATATTTTAAGGTACATTTTACTCAACTTTTCTATTTGATCTTGTATTTTCTTTACAGATTTATTTATAATGAGTGCTTCAACATCTTTAACTGCTTCTACTATGGTTCCAACTATTACGAGTGCATCCCAACATTTTCAAGCTCTTTTATTTCCACCATTGACTGTGGATGGAAACAATTATCTATTATGAGCAAAAATGGCAAAAGCAAATTTATTTGCAGAACAACTCTCGGATGTCATTATGTTTGAAAAATCTCCTAGAACAAGTATTTATATACCTCTTGCTATTCGTTGGAAAGCACTTCTTTTCCTTCGTCGTCATCTTGTACCTGCATTACAACATCAATATTTGGAAATGGAAGATCCTACAGAACTTTGGAAGAATCTTAAATCTAGGTTTGATCATCAAAAGACCATTTTTTTTCCACGTGCACGTCATAATTGGACACATTTAGGTGTCTTGGATTTTCCAAATTTAAATGCTTTCAATAGTGAAATGTATAGTATTGTCTCACAATTACGATTATGTGGACAAAGCATTTCTGAAGAAGAAAAGTTTGAGAAAAGTGTCTCTATATTTCCTCCTAAATCTACTGTGCTTGCACAACAATACAAGAACATGAAATTTCAGAGTCATTCTGATCTCATGTCCTATCTACTTCTTGGGAGAAGCAAAATGAACTACTCTAATGAAATGTGGAAGCTCGTCCTATTGGAACTACAGTTCCAAAATCTCATGCATTTAATATTTCAAAGTCTAAGAAGAAATTATATAAACATGAAAAACCTGCTTATAAGTATCACGGTAGTCATAATCAAGACCATTTCTATCCATATGGAAAGAATAAACGTGTCACGGACATACTTTTGTAAGCTAGTAATTACATATACAAATAGGTAGAAGTAAGTAAAAGTAGGTAGAAATAAATTAATTCTATAGTATTTAATATGGAAGCTTCCTAGAAGCTTAATAGATGCTACTTTGACTTCATAGGTGTCTTTAATTGACTTTTTGGATTAGAAACGTGGTCAATAAGTTGGCCATGTGCCACACATGTTGTTAGCTTGAAGATCAAGCTAACTATATGGCCCACATGTAGAAAAACTTGCCTTGTAAGTCAAGGCATGTGTCCTACAAAGTCAACACATATTGGAGGTCTTATAGAATGTTGCCACGTAGCCCCTAGTTATATAGTATATATAGAGACAAGAGTGAAGCCTTCTTCACTCTTGTCAACTCCTTTCTTGCTTCCGGTCTAGTTTCAAGGGTCTCTAGTTTTCTTGTCTTTTGGCAATAGCCATTCCAGTTTCTCTTTCAATATACATACTTGTTTATTTATATTTTGTTATCTTTCTTTGAGTGAAGGCTCACTTGTCTGAATTATTTTTTCATCGAGTTCTTGTCCTTGACAGATTGACAAGAGTACACCTACAATATCAGAGCTTTGTCTAATCTTGATTAAGAGTGGATTACCCTTTTTTCTTGATAAGATATAAGCATATTAGAAGTTGCAGATTACCCTCTTTTAAACTGATATTGTCATTAGTATTTTCTTTGTTCTCAAATCCTCTGTTCTATTTGTCTTGAGCGATATTAGACATCTTCTCTCTTCTAAGTGTTATCATGGCAGAACTTGTTGAAATGAAGAGTGCAATGGCACAAATGCAAGAGCAATTGAGGGAATTAATGCTTGCGATGCATCAACTCAATTTACCACCACAAGGAGCAACAAGATTGGCAGGAAGTGAAGATATAGAAATGGTTGGAGCTGCTTCAACATTTGCACCAAACCATGTCCTTTTTCCTATGGTGGAACGCCCTTCAAATGTTAGAGAACCAAGAATTGCCCTACCCGAGAAGTTTGATGGTACCAGATTCAAGTTTCGAGGATTTATCAATCAAGTGCAACTTGTCATTGAACTTCAACCCCAAAGCTATCCAACTCCAGGATCACAAGTTAGATTCATTGATACGCTTCTTTCAGGTTCAGCACTATCGTGGTTTTCATCTTTTCTTAAACGACGAGATCCAATATTGGATAATTTAGAGGCTTTTTTGGTGGAGTTTTGATCCATGTATGGAGAACATGATGCAATTTGTGTTGCAACCAATAAGATCCGTATTTTACAACAAGGCAATTGATCAGTAACGTTATACGCTTCACAATTTTGACAACTTGCAACTAATATCAAGTGGAATGATGCTACACTTATTAGTCAATTTTTCTACGGATTGCAATATGAGGTAAAAAAATTAATGCTCAACTTACTTGATCCTCAAATCTTGAGTCAAGCAATTGACTTTGCTGTGAAGTGCGACAATCACCTTTTTGAATTTCGATCTGAGAATCGTACAAGTGGACCTCAACGTTACTATAATTCAATGGCAACACCAACACCTCTTCAATACATACATTCGGAAGTAGAGGATATGCAAATTGATGCAGTACGTTTCAAACCTCTTACTGAGTAAGAAAAGACTCATCGTCATCAAGAAGGATTATGTTTATATTATGGAGAACCAAAGCACATTGCTCAACATTGTCCAAAGAAACGACGCAATCACAAAATGAAGAGTATGGCTGTGAAAGAAGATAATATGTCGAAAAACGAGTTTGTTCAGCTACAATAGGAACCGTGCGGCTGGAATCTTGCACAACATCTAGTAAGGGTCCTATTCTCTCCTCAAAGCCCTCTCCTTGTTTTACATTAAATATTATTTTAGGACCTAAACATTACAAAGTCTCTGCCTTGTTAGATTCAAGAGCCTCAACTTGTTTTTTAGATGAAGAATTTACTAAAAGACATAGCATATCTTTAGTAAAGAAAACTAAACCTGTTCATTTAGAAGTCATAGATGGTCGTCCATTGTCTTCTGGAGATATTACTCACGAAATCCTTCTTATAGAAGTAATAATCAATGGTCATAATAGTTTTGTGGTATTTAATATCATTAGATCTCCCTCTAATCCAATCATTTTAAGTTTATCGTGGTTAGAAAAATACAACTCTCAAATAGATTGGATTTCCCAAACTCTTACTTTCTCCAAAAGTATAACTAATGAAGTAGAGAGTCATAAGTCTAGTTCAATTAAACTCGTATTTATAGGTGCAAAAGCTTTCTTGCATCCTGCTATGAAAGAATCACCATATATTATTTATGCCACACCCATTTCTAGTGGTGAAAAGACTTCAAGTGGCATTCCAAGCCAATATCAAGAATTTCAAGATGTATTCGAAAAAAAGAATGCGGATACACTCCCGGAACATCGTCCCTATGATTACTCAATTGACCTTCAAGAAGGAGCACAACCGCCATTCGGACCAATCTATAATTTATCACAAAATGAGTTGGCTGAACTCAAAGAGTATATTGAAGAAAATCTAGCCAAGAATTTCATACGCCATTCTAAATCTCCAGCAGGAGCTCCAATTCTATTTGTGAAAAAAAAAGATGGATCATTACGGATGTATGTTGATTATCGAGGACTCAACAAGATTACCATCAAGAACAAGTATCTACTACCTTTACTATCTGGACTTCTTGATCAGCTGAATCAAGCTAAGATCTATACAAAAATAGATCTTCGGAGAGCATACAATCTAATACACATCAAAGAAGGAGATGAATAGAAGGCTGCGTTTCGAACTAGGTATGGACATTTTGAATACAATGTCATGCCTTTTGGACTTACAAATGCATCAACATCTTTTCAACATCTAATGAATGATGTTTTTCGAGAGTTTTTGGACGGTTTTGTTGTCTG
Organism: Physcomitrium patens; assembly: GCF_059467195.1. Classification (NCBI taxonomy): domain Eukaryota; kingdom Viridiplantae; phylum Streptophyta; class Bryopsida; order Funariales; family Funariaceae; genus Physcomitrium; species Physcomitrium patens. Next base: position 13,436,577 of record NC_143419.1, on the reverse strand, counting down.
TTATCTAAATGACATCTTGATCTATTCTAAGAATCCAAAAGAAGATGAACTTCATGTTCGTCGTGTGTTACAAAAATTAAGAGATGCAGGACTCTATGCCAAGATAAAAAAAGTGTGTATTCCACACTACTCAAGTCGATTTCTTAGGTTACATCATTTCAAATGATGGACTTATGATGGATCCTAAGAAAGTTCAAACTATTATAGACTAGAAGATCCCCAAAACGGTAAGAGATGTCCAATGTTTTTTGGAATTTGCCAACTACTATCTCATCTTCATCAAAGACTTCTCTTAAGTTATAGCTCCACTTACATGTTTGACTTGTAAAGACAAACTCCAATGGAATCAAGAAGCGAAAGTTGCTTTTGAATCTTTGAAGACAACGTTTGTTTCTACACCAATCTTGTATCGTGTTGATTTTTCCAAAGCATTCTTTATAGAAATAGATGCATTGGACTTTACTCTGGGTGTGATTTTATCACAAATGGGAACAGATGACAAACTTCATCCAGTAGCCTTTCATTCAAGAAAATTCTCAGCAGCAAAAATCAATTATGAGATCCATGACAAAGAACTTCTTGTAATTATGGATTGTTTTCAAGAATGGTGTCATTATCTAGAAGGCGCTTCCAGTCCACTCACCGTATATACGGATTATAAGAACCTCGAATATTTTATGTCAGCACGCATATTAAATCGTCGCCAAGCTCGTTGGAGCATGTCTTTATCAAGATTCGAGTTCATCATTACTTATCGGCCAAAAAAACAATAAGGTTTGTCCGATGCCTTATCTAGACGTTCTTATCTTGCACCAAAAGAAGGAAATGCAGCTTTTGAGCAACAAAGAATGGTTCTCTTGAAGCCAGAGCAATTTCATCTTCAAGCAATAAAATCAACATTGACTGTTTATTTAACTTTTCTTAAGCAAGTCCAGTTAAGTATGTCTTTAGACCCTCTTGTTCATGATATCAAGAATAATTCTTCTAAATCTCATGATCCCTCTAAATTTGAATTCAAGAACAACCTACTCTATTTTGAAGGATGCCTATATGTTCCAAAAGGAGAAGCACATTTACGTGTTCTTCAAGCTCATCACGACTTCCCAACAACAGGACATTTTGGATATAATAAGACTTTGGAGCTGATATCTAGGGATTTTTGGTGGCCTCAAATGTGAAAGGCAGTTAAAGACTTTGTACAATCATGTGATATTTTCTCAAGATCAAAAACTCCTCGTCATCGACCTTTTGGACTTCTTCAGCCATTACCCATTCCAAAACAACCATGGTCTTCTGTTTCTATGGACTTCATCACGGATCTTCCAATCTCAAGTTCTTATGACTCTATATTCGTGATAGTAGATCGTTTTACCAAGATGGCATATTTTGTACCATGTATAAAATCTATCACAGGTGAAGAAACAGCTAAACTCTTTCTTGATAATATCTATCGCTATCATGGATTATCCAAGGATATTATATCAGATAGGGGAACTCAATTTGTATCAAGATTTTGGCAGACTCTTTTCAAGATTCTTAAAGTGGATATAAAACTATCTTCGGTATTCCATCCTCAAAGTGATGGACAAACGGAGCATGTTAATCAAGTTTTGGAGCAATATTTAAGATGTACTATTAATTACCAACAAGATGATTGGACAACTCTTTTGCCATTGGCAGAGTTTGCTTACAATAACACGGTACATTCTTCTACAAAACAAATACCTTCCTTTGCTAATTATGGTTATCATCTACGACTTGATACTTTTGACTTTTCAAAAGTTGATAATCCTACTGCGAAAGATTTCACAATTCATTTATCAGAGCTACATGCAACGATGAAGGTGCAGTTAAAAGATGCTGAAGAACAACAAAAGGTTAATGCGGATGTCTATCGAAAGGAACAACCACCATTCCTCTTGGGCAATAAGGTATGACTACTTTGTCACAATATCAAGACCACTCGTCCTTGTGACAAGTTGGACTATCGAAGGCTGGGACCATTTTTTATTTCTGTACAAATCAATCCAGTTGCATATCGTTTACATCTACCGAATTCAATGAAAATCCATCCAGTATTCCACGTGTCTCTTCTTGAACCATACAAGACAGTGGGCATACCAAGAAGACGACAAGCTCCACCTCCTCCTATAGAAGTGGACAATAATGAAGAGTTTGAACTAGAAGAAGTCTTAGATTCAAGGCGGTGCCAAAATAAATTGAAATATCTTGTCCATTGGCATGGATATGCTATTAGTGAACGCACATGGGAGTCAATAAAGAATCTTGCAAATGCAACAAAAATGGTGGAGGCTTTTCATCGATGACATCCATCAAAATCAAGATGAAAACTTTCTTTATAAAAGAAACAACATCTAGGCAAGACTACATTCTACTTTCAATCCTTGTTCGTAGCTTCTTTGTAGTTGTGACGTTCAGGAGATAGAGAACCAACAACCAGTGGATTCAACTGAAGAGCCTTCATTTGCTGACCTGTTGGATGAGACATTACAGTTGTCATAACCTTCAAGACGATGCAATCGAGATGAAGATCTTCAAGAACGACATGTTCTTCCTCGAATAGATGGCGAGATACAACGCGTTTCGTATCACAACCTTGGAAGGGACTCCCAATGTTTGGTGATTTTGCTAGAGGTAGAAACAACTCCTGATGGTGTTCCAAATGTTCTATTCGAAGGAAGTTATGAAGGCCTCAACAATGATCAAATAATTGGGTGGTCTTTCCGCCTTAGTATGGGACACTATCGATGGTTGAGAGGCCCTATCAATCATCTTTGAAGAGAACAAAGATCAGAATATGTAGCAAATACAATTCGTCGCATCATAGATTTTCTCAACATATGATGATCACTCCTTGTGAAACTCGTGCCTAGAAGGGGGGATAATGTCATGGACATACTCATGTAAGCTAGTAATTACATATACAAATAAGTAGAAGTAAGTTAATTCTATAATATTTAATATAGAAGCTTCTTAGAAGCTTTATAGATGCTACTTTGACTTCATAGGTGTCTTTAATTGACTTTTTGGATTAGAAACGTGATCAACAAGTTGGCCATGTGCCACACATGTTGTTAGCTTGAAGATCAAGCTAACTATGTGGCCTACATGTATAAAAACTTGCCTTATAAGTCAAGGCATGTATCCTACAAAGTCAACACATATTAGAGGTCCTATAGAATGTCGCCATGTAGCCCCTAGTTAGATAATATATATAGAGACAAGAGTGAAGCCTTCTTCACTCTTGTCAACTCTTTTCTTGCTTCCGGTCTAGTTTCAAGGGTCTGTAGTTTTCTTGTCTTTTGGCAATAGCCATTCCAGTTTCTCTTTCAATATACATACTTATTTATTTATATTTTGTTACCTTTCTTTGAATGAAGGCTTACTTGTCTGAATTATTTTTTCATCGAGTTCTTATCCTTAACAAAATGTTCTACTATTAATTATAGTAGAAAATAAAAATCAGAGATATGTTCTTGTCATAAGTGTGGAATGATTGGACATTTAGTACATGCGTGCCGTACTTCAGAATATTTTATTAAAATTTTCCAAGAAAATAAGAAATTACGAGCTGAGGCTCGTGAAATTCATACCATAGATGCGTCCATGGATTCAATTGGTGTTGATGACTTAAAGGCTTATATGAATGATAGAACCTCTAATGATGAATCAAATGATGCACTCATTGATTCTATAATAACACATACTATCTTGCGAGATAGATGATTTTTTATTGAAAAATCTTCAACTTGGCAAACTAAAAATATGATGACCATGGATGGAGCAAATGCGTTTTGTTTCCAAGAGGGCACAACGATGATAAAATTACTTGCGGGTTCCATCATAAAATGTAAACATGTGATGTTTGCACCCTCAGCACCTCAGAGTCTGATCAGCTACTGAGATGTGCGTATTAATGGTTATCACCTCTCGACTGCCACTTTAAATAGAAAAGAAGTTTTGGTTCTTGCGAAGAACCATAAAGTTATTGAAAAAGCTTTTGCTACAAAAAATGGTTTATATCGAATTATGCTTTGGCCTCCCATTATATTTGATTTTGCATCATCTATCTCAGAGAGTCGTGTTTCTCTCTAGCATGGATAATTGGAACATCTAGGATCCACATTATTTAGAAAGATCATTCCATATATAACTGGACACAATTTAAAGCCTGCAGATGTAGACTCTATGGAATTATGTCATACATGTGTATAAGGTAAAATGATTATTCGGCCTTCAATTTGAAAACTTCTACAAGAATTACCACCAATGCTTGAAAGATTGCATGGTGATATTTGTGGTCCTATTAATCCAATATCAGGACCGTTTCGTTATTTTTTGGTCCTTGTTGATGCATCAGGTAAACAATCACATATTTCTTTATTATTAACTCAAAACATGGTGTTTTCCAATCTTATATCTATGCTTATTCACTTTTGGGCACATTTTCCTGATTATCCTATAAAAATATTGCATATGGATAATGCAAAAGAATTTGTATCAAAGTCTTTTGAAGACTATTATACTGCAACAGGAATCGAGTTGACATATTGTATTCCATATGAACATGTTCAAAATGGACTTGCAGAGTCATTTATAAAGCGTATACAATTTATTACTCGGCCACTCCTCCTTCACGCAAATCTACCTGCATCTATGTGGGGTCATGCAGTTTTACATGCTGCAGTATTAATATGCCTCCGTCCTTCTTCTCTTGAAATTGTTTCACCACATGAGCTCATTTCGGGTCGTATTCTAAATGTATCTCACTTACGAATATTTGGTTGCCGTGCTTGGATTCCAGTACTAGAACCTCAACGGCATACCATTGGAGCTCATTGACAAGAAGGCATATATGTTGGTTTTGATTCACCAAGCATTATTCATATTGTTGATCCATCAACTGATACATTATTACGTGCACGTTTGCAAAATTACCGTTTTGAAGAAAATGTATTCCCATCTCTTCGAGGAGGAGTATCCAATCAACAAAGAAATAAAGTACTCATATTTGAAGCACTAGAAATCTTTACAATGAATCCCGATCTTAGGACATCTTTGACAGAAACTGAAGTTGCTAAGATTTTACATTTAAAACGGATTGCAGATGAAACACCTAATGGCTTCAATGATGCATCTAGAATTACAAGAGTTCCTATTAATGAGGCTCAGAATGCACCTGCTCAGATTGCAGTGCCATTGACTATAATATCTCAAGTTATAACAACAACAACTAAAAGAACTCGTGGACCAAATAAGCAATCACGTAAGAAAAAAAGCTATAAAATTAACTAATCATGGTATTATTTCTCAAGAAATTGCTACTTATCTTGCACGACTACCAATTCATGATGATATATCCATGCATAATGTACCTTCAATTCCTATGAAAAATAATCTTGGAATTGGAAGGAATAAGAACAAATTGAGTAAAGAATTATCTATTCTGTATTGTGCTACAGATGATATTTGGGAAGGACCATCTATTATGGTAGATGAATCATTTGCATATATGATTGTAGAAGCCTTTTCTTGTAAGGAAGACGATCCTGAACCTCAAACCATTGAAGAGGCGATGCGTCGCTCTGATTGGTCAAAATGGAAACCTGTTTTTGAGGAGGAGTATGCCTCTTTGCGTAAGAGGAAAGTCTTTGGTCCAATTGTAGACACTCTTACATCTCGCCCTGTGGGATATAAAATGGTATTAATATGCAAGTGAGATGTTCAAGGCCAAATAACCCGCTATAAAGCTCGTCTTGTTGCTCAAGGATTTACTCAACGATTTGGCATTGATTATGAATCCACATATTTTCCAGTCATGGATTCAATTACATTTCGATATATTATTGGAATGACAGTTCATGCCACCCTTGAGATGCATCTGATAGATGTAGTTACTGCATATCTATATGGTTCTCTTGATGCAAATATTTATATGAAAGTTCCACCTGGCTTAGAAACAGGAACTCCAAATCAATCCACTCCAAGAAAATATCATGGTAGTAAATTATGTAAGGCCTTCTATGGTTTAAAACAATCCAGACGAATGTGGTATCAACGTCTACAAGATTATTTAATTAAAAATAATTTTATAAGTGATCCACTAATCCCTTGTTTGTTTATCAAACGAGATAAAACTGGTTTTGTGATCATCGCTATATATGTTGATGATCTTAACCTAGTGGACACTACATCTGTATGTGTTACAACTACAAACCTACTTATACGTGAATTTGAGATGAAAATACTAAGAAAAATAACTTTCTGCATTGGTCTTCAGATTATGTATCTTACAAATGGTAGCATTTTTTTCTACCAACTAACGTATATTAGACGAATTTTGCAAAGATTTAATATGATTGATGCTTATCTATTGTCCACACCAATGGTTGGATGTGGTCGTGATGGTCATGATCCATATAGTCCATGCGAGGAGGAGGAGGAAATATTGGGAGACCAATATCCATACCTCGCAGCGGTTTGAGTACTTTTGTATTTAGCTATATCTACAAGACTAGATATTGCATTTGCGGTTAGTGTTCTTGTAAGACATAGTGCACGTCCAATACTACGACATTGGAATGGCATCAAATATTTATTACGTTCTTTAAAAGGTATTGAAGACTTGGGATTATATTACACAAAATTTGTAGATCCAAAATTGGTTGGATATTGTGATGCAGGATATAAATCTGATATTGCAATAGCTAAATCTCAAACAAGATATGTATTTTTAAGACATAGAGTTGCAATATCATGGAAATCAATGAAACAAACAATAACTACAACTTCATCCAACCATGCAAAAACTATTGCCTTACATGAAGCATCTCGAAAATATATTTGGTTGCGATCAATTGATAAATTCATTCAAATAATCTAAGGATTTTCATATGATGATTCTCCAACTATCTTGCATGAAGATAATAGTACTTGCATTGTTTAGATACAAGTTGGTTTCATTAAAGGTGATAGGACAAAGCATATTGATCCAAAGTATTTTAGTTATATTCATAACTTGATTACTGATCAAGCACTTATAATTAAGAAAATTGAATCTACAAATAACCTTGCTGACCTCTTCACCAAAGCTCTCCCATTAAGCAACCATCGTCGACTTACTTATGGCATTGGTATGCGACGACTTACTTTTCTTGAATAAGAAAGTTAATGAGCTCTTTAAATAATTAAAGAAAATGATGTTGTACTCTTTTTCTTTCATCTATGGTTTTGTCCTTAAATAAAATAAGGTTTTCTTAAATAAGGTTTTAATGAGGCAACAATTATTGATCTTGTAAGATCACAAAAAAGTATAGATCATAATTCTATACAAATTTTATATTATGTAAATGTTATGATGAGCGAGGAGGAGTGTTGAGATCATTAAATGTAGCTGACGCTCTCCTTAATATTTACTGTAGACTATAGTAATTACTGTAGCTACAGTATTTAGAGTCTAGTGGAGAAGTACCGTTCATCCTCTTTTCTTTTCTCTTCTTGTATACGAGACACAACCAGATCAATAGATTTGTGTGTGTGTGAAGCTCTCTCTCCTTAGAAACCCTCTTGTGTGTATGACTTACTACTACTCTTGTGTGTGTATGACTTACTACTACTCTTGTGTGTGTATGACTTACTACTACTCTTGTAGATGTGTATGACTTACTATTACTCTTGTGTCTTTCTAAACATTCTCAACAAAAATAAAAAAACAAAAAAACTACTACAATGAAATGACCCGGGACGAAAGAAAAGTTTCAGGAATTGGTGGACTGTTTCAACTAGTAGCGTTTGTCAAAGGAGTGTGTGGTGTGAAGCTAACTGATTCGAACATTCTGCTCAGTGCATGTCGCTCACAGAAAAGCACGAAGGATATTAGTTGAAGCGAGCAATAGGAAAACCCACCAGATCACATTCTTTTTGTTGTCGCAAGTTTCCAGCTTAGCAATGGTTACAATCTCTTGGCAGGAAGTTCACACTGCCACTGCCAAGCATACCAATCTTCACACTCAATCTCACGAATCAGATCGATGTTGTTGCTTAGTTTGCGTTCCACTGACAGATTAACCAGAATTAATTAAAGTGTTATGCAATTTTAAGCTTTCTTGAAGTGGATAGTTTGACGAGTTAGTGGTAAGGATTGGGTCTGCGTCGAGATAGAGTGCGGTGCCGTCTACGAAACTTGAAACTATTTTTAGCGCTCAAGGTAGATACGACCTTTCCATTGAATAAAGGAGCATGAGTTTCTGTTCTTTTAACACACTTTGTCCATAGCCTTGACGTTTCTATCAGCTACAAAATAAGATCATAGATACCATAAGCACAAGTGCTATTCATGGATCATAGCTGCACTACCATTTGAAAGACACGATCAGAAAACCTGAAAATAGATGAACAACCTATTGAAAAGATTTTTTTCATGTCACAAAAACTGCCGTGGTCGCAACTCAATGGTCCTGGAAGCTTTGGTAAATCAGCAACCGATAGGTAGGATATTCCAGACACGAAGTTGTGTTGTAGACTCAAGCAAATTGAATCATGAAACACACAGAAACTCAAAGCAATAGCAGTGTGCCAGGAGCCCGTGGTGATCTCACCATCATGCAATTGGAAAATCAAAATGACAGCACTGATGGAACTCAGTACAGCACAGCACAACGAATACCAACAACTTCCACAGGCTTCATATGTCATGGTCCTTCACAGATGACCACTCCACTCACTACAATTGTACTGTTGGTTTTTGTGCCCTCGATTGCCATAGCTGTTCAAAACTCCGGCTTTTAGGGTTTGAAAGTAAGGCAAGCTGTGCCACCAAAATTCAGAGACGAGCCATGCCACCCCGAATTGTGGGCAAAAACCTCATATTCCCAAAATTGTCAACAGATTGGATTGAAGGTGAGATTGCCGAATTGCGCATATGGATTCCATCCGTTCCCTGTATCTACCTAAAGTTTCTTGTTTGATCAAGTGGAACCAGATCCGTTTGCAACATTGAAGTATTAAACCCATGTCTTGCTATCTAGAGTGACATCAAACCTTGCGGTAATGTGCACTCATTTTCAAGTCCACTTGAGAAGCTCAAAGCATTAAGTAGCACAAGGTAGTGTTGGTAGTTACAGATACATAGATTGAAACCATAATATTATCATTGGAATTTATTTGAATGATAAATGCAAAAGTCACCACATTCTTGAACAAGTATTGAAAGATATTTGCCACATGGAAGTGAAATTCTTATTTTAATGAACTTGAAATAATAGTTTTATAATCTTTACAAATAAAAAATATTACAATATACAAATAAAACCAAAGAAATGTATGGCATCTAAGACTATTCCATGTAAATCATAATACACTTCATTAAATTTAAGGACCATTTGAAATAATATCTTCTTTTGATTTTAAAAACCTAAATTTGTATTTTTGTTGCAAAACATAACAAGTAACATAGAAAAAACAATGTATACAAGAAAAAAAATGAAGACTATAACCTTAATTAAATCAATACATTTAAATGAGAGTGATCTTATAATAGTTTGTACTTATATAAGTTTTAAATGCTTTATGATGTATATAGATAATTATTTTAAAAATTGAAATATTTACTTAATTTTTAAAAAAATCAATAGCCTTCTAGAAAAAAATATATTAGTAATATCATATACAATAAAAAACAGAAAAAAACTAAAAACTAAAATCAATATACAAGCTAAGTATCAATTTAGAAATTTAAGACACTTTGTGCCAAGAAGGCATAAAATATGAAGTAACAAAAACATATATTTTACAAAAAAAATATAACAGCTAAAAAGTTTTAGAATTTATTAAAAAAAAATACTTGAAATTATATCATATTCAAAAATATATTGGAAAGCTATTTAAAAATATATGTATTTATAAATTAAAAATCTAGCAACTTCCAAGTAGTAAACATAAATGTTCATAAATTACAATATGTTTAAAATTTTAATATATATATATATATATATATATATATATATATATATATATATAAAATAATTATATTTTTAAAGAATAAAAAATAATTTAATTTCTTTAAATAATTTTTTTTAATATATTTTATTTTCTTCTTTATTGTATCAAAATTCTATTGCAAAAAGAATTTGAGATGTTTGATAAAGAAGAAATTCAATACAAATTTTGAATCTTGATAATAAAAGATAGAAAAGAAGAATAGACTATGATATATTAAAAAAAACATTAAATAAAAACATAAGTATATCATGCTTACTTGTGTTCACTTTATTATGCCAAAATAGACAAGAAAAAATATTAAATATTTTTATTATATAGATGTTAAAATAAACTAACTTAAATCAAAACAGTTAGAAGTCGTGTGTATTATTGTAAATTCTAAATCATAATGTTTTAAAAACATTTCCTAGTTTAATACTATATATATATATATATATATATATTTATTTATTTCAATTCTTTGTATCTGTAAAATAAAAATTACTTATTATATTATTTAAAATTTTATTTTAATTTTTATTTAACTTTTTGGATTTAAATATCAAGCTACAGAAGATAAAGATTTATAATGTAGATATATTTATCATTAGTAGGTTGGTTATAATAAAACCAAAAGACTCTTTTTTGAATATGTATCTTTTTTCATTAAAGAAGGTATTTTCTTGAATTAAGAAAAAACAACATACAATTGCGTATATTTTAATAAAATCTAAAAATATAATTATAACTAAAACTATAAAGATATTGGCCAAAAAGAATATTTTTTTGATATAGAATTTATACACAATAATTCTACAGAAACGAAGTTTGATAGAAAAAGTAATAAAATCTTTACAAATAGTTTTGAATATTAATATAAAAGAAAATTTGTAGATTTTGAATATTATTTTTTAAAAATTAAAATATTAAAAAATTAATATGATTGAAAACATAATAGAAAATATATTTTTAAAAGTCTTATTTAAAAAAGAACTATAAAAGAATAAATTATAAATTATTTAAATTAAAAAAATTATATCTCTACTATATTATCTATTCAAGCACAAAATTATGTTTTTGTAAGTTTATGCTTGATTTTGGTTTTATTTCTATAAAGTTTTAGTTTTCTTTGATTTTTATTACAATAGAAGTAGGACACATTTAAGCAATTTTTGTAATATGTTATTTATCTCTATTTTTGTTAAAAAAAGAAAAATAAAAATAAGAAAATAAAAATTTATGGTTTTTATTATTGGTTTTTTACTTAAAAGCAAAATAGTTTAATTTAAACTATAATATCCAAATATACTAAGTAGTAAACTTTTTCAATAAAAAATTCTAAAATTTCACAATGTAATAGTATTTTAAATATAGAATAATTCAAGAAGTCCATATTTTCTTTTTAATCATAAATTATTGCTAATTTGAACTAAATTATACCTCTATACTTATGTACAATAAGCAATAAGTAAACAACCATCTCCAACAAGTATGCAAATAAAAACAACTACAATGCACTACTAGCAAACACTATAATTTAAGAAGCCAACCTAGTTCATCAATAGATTTATACTACTAATCTATAAATAGAACAAAATTAAAATAATAAACACATAATTTGATATTGCCAAAAAAAAAAACATTTAGAAAAAACAATGTCATTGAATTAGCCATTCTCATGAATTTGCAATAGACTTCACATAATAAAGACTATAGTACTCAATTAAATTTGAGTAATTGCAAACAAATTTTGTTTTAATTTTATTCAAGAAAATGGTTTAGTAACAGAAAAAATTAGAATAATAAAAAAGTTTAGAACTAAAATCAATTAAATACACAATACTTTAACAAAATAAACTACAACATTTTGTGCCAACACAATATTTGTACTACAACCTCATTAGCAATCTAACAATAGTGCCATAAGTAACAATATCTACTTTTAAACCCTTGAGCAACAACACCAAAACACCAACAATGATTATTGAAACAACAGAAAATCACAACAAAAATACAAAGACACAACATCTACCACAATACCTTAGGATCTCAGGAATCCACAGGAATTGAGATGCTGATAAACTTCGCCCAGTGTGATGTGCGAAGACGCGAGCAGAATCTAGACATCTTGTATATAACATTCATTTAAATATTCCTAATAAAATAGGAATATTTAAATGAATGTTATATACAATATAATATTTAAAAAAAAAATTATATATAAAGGTTTAGGGTATGGGTCTTACTTTTCTCTAGTATTTGTGGAATCATTTTTTTTATTCATTTTTGCTTATTCTTGGTACTAGAATTTTATTTGTTAGTCATTCAATTTTAAGTGTAGAAGGCAACGTCAGGATCTCCGGATCAGATCCAGTGAAACAGCTGGAAGCCCTTCCTCATAATTCACATGCAGAGCGTGAATGAACCCAAATGACCGCTGGACTTTTCTGTCTTTCTCTGAAGATCTAGACATGAATCCTGAAGCCTTCTTTTGGTGCATACTACTCTGAATCTGCACTGGAAGTTGTGATGTTACCTTTCGAGACGAATTAGTTTATACGAGTCTCTAAACATCTGAACGTTTTTGTCGATGGAATAAGGAGCGTATGTCTAGACATTCGATTGAGGCAGGAACTTTTGATTCGAGAGGAGAATTGGATTTCACGCATCTCAAGGAACTGAAGAGAGATTGCGAGAATAACAAGACTACACACAGAGAAAGAATTAAGTAACCCAGGCAACGATCACGGCGTTTCAAACTGTCACGAGGTTACCATTCAGACTGGTAACTGCAAAAGAAAATTCTTAACGGAGGAAAACATCTAACCTTCCCAAAATTAAATCGAACTGAGTCTTTACGTCAAGGCATAGCTTCTGCATAGCATCTAGTAGCTTTTGCGAAGTGTAGGGTGGCAAGTTATTCCAGCGCTTAGATTCTTATTTCGAGTTCATGTCCAAAAGACTGAAGAACATGCAGCACGTCGCGTTTATACACCAAAGCAAACCAACACCAAAAACACAACTGAAAATGAAAAGCTGAGGTAGGAAAGAGTATGCATAAAATGCAGGATGTTTCAGATCATAAGCCAGGATTGGACAATAAGATCGACCCACAACCTGCTCAAAGACATCATCAAATCTTAAAATTATGTTAGACGAACCAAACAAAATATGATTTAATTCCAGTCTAGAAGCATCCACCCTGTTGCCATGTTGCTTTCCCGTAAGGGTGTGGCTACTGGGTATTATTCACTATACAAACCTGTACTTATCATCTTCTATACGTATCAAGTCACGTTTATACATATCACTTGTGATGATAACTCATTGTAGTAAGGAACATCTCAGATCTATTCTTTGGCGCAGGTTCCAGCAGGGCAGTCACAGTTGGCACCGCACTTGCCATTCTCGTTTGCGCATGTTCCTGCAACCATGTCATCATAGTAACCATGACTACAAAGGAATCTCAACGTCGTTTACCACAGTCCACACATCTTCAACGTGAACAAAAGAGTATTTCACCAACAGCAAGTGTCCAATTCTTTCCCAGTGTTACCTGCTGGGCAATCACAGTTGGCTCCGCACTTGCCATTCTCCTTAGCGCACGTTCCCGCTGGGCAATCGCAGTTAGCACCGCACTTTCCGTTGTCCTTTGCCATTGTTGCAAGCTGCTGTCAAGCGATCAAATCTGCTCAATCAAATGAGTACCAATTGTCAGTATACTCTGACTTCCAAATCCTGTCGATCGCCACCAACTAATGCTGTGATCACATCAAAGTTCATAACGTTGATACTGTTAAGCAGTCGAGGCTGAAGCTAAGATCTCTGCTCTCCTATTAATTTGGTCCTGCAAGTTTAGCAAGAAACTCACTATGGCTTGAGGGATATAATCCTTCAACGTCCAAGGGTCTAATACCCAAGTTTGGCTAGATGGTAGTGAGAGGACAATCTGATTCACTGATACATACATCATACGAGCAAAATTCCCGTGACATGTATGACTGATTCATTGTATGGGTTTGAACGAGCTAATAAAACATGGTATTATAGAACTCTTATTAAAGAATAGAAGAATCTAGCGGGCTAGCTCTTCAAGCAAACAACCGAGGCGCTGCATACAAGAGGAATGTCCTGCTACGGCCTCCCAGGGTGGTGACCATGCATGACACACAGGACGTCAAAACCATGTACAAATGCAGGACGTATATGAGAGGAAATGAGAGAAGACAACTTGCTAATGAGTAGGAAGACGTCGCTGATTTCACCACTGGAGTGCACTTGCTACGGAATGATGCAACAGAGCCCATCCTCTCAGCACTTTATACCCAACTCCTCCATCTCCATTTTCCTCCTTATCTGACTCGATCACTGTCTCGTCCCTTTACCTTCCTATTCACGCAACACTGTTCCACACTTCCACTCATGACTCCTCCACAAGAGATATATTATTCTGCAAAAGTTGGACCAAAGTTAGAGCATTAAACACAGGCAAGCTATTCACACCACGGCGTCCATCCGTTGCCATTTGTGGTAACTTGACGACGGGGTCATTGTCTGAATTTAGGATTCATCGTTGAAGGATTAGAGGACACATGCAGACTTTCCCACGATGGACATAGTGAAAGAGATGCAACACCACTCTCCTTCAAACATCTTGCACCATTCCGCAGGAAAAGATCCTCTGGGAGGGCCACCCCAACCCTGGAATATAAAATTCATTCCACTGAATTCAGGAAACCGCTCCACGTTGCCTATAAACACCTTGCTTGTAAACCGAGACCATCCAAATATCCCTATTCCAGAATTCATTTAATCTTGTATTTAGTAGACTAGCAACCTGACCACCAGTCTTTCATCGAAAAGTGTGCAGCTCTCATCCATGTAGGCATGGCGTGTGCCGCAGCCCAGTGCCGAAACTACAATCACTTTGATCTGAATCCAGATAAACACGCCAACCTTTGACATCATGCGACCACTGCATCATTTTGCAACATGCTAAAATCTACACAAGTAGATTCACACATGTAGTGAATGTCGTTTTGGACCTCTCAAAGGTCACAGTACAAAGTAAATTTACAAGTGTTTCTCAGGCTTTGGGTTGCAACAGTGAGGGACTGTGTGAGGAAAAAGCACGACAAAGCAGAGTTGAGATGGACAGGCAGAAACCCATCGCCTTGCTCATGAGTCCATCATAGTGTGATTTTTATTTATTATTTATTTGACTTATTTATGAAAGTACTATTATTATTGTTGTTAGGAATGTTAGGTGTACGGCTATGTTGGTTGTTTATCTACTTGGAAATTGCATGAGAGAGGTTTGGATGGTCAATTTTTTGGATTTTACATCACATTATATCAACTATGGGCTTCAAGGGTCAGAGCCCAACTCCCCACTTATTGTCCTCTTTGGTAAGCAAGGGGCTAAGGGATGAATTTTCTCTACAATAATTCCTCTTTGATTTTACTTCTCTACCATGTGTTGCACAAGTGCTCTTTACTAAAACATCTCATTGTATATGTGTCAAATTGACATTAACTTGATCTAGCATTAAATAATTATGAATGTCATAAATTCTGCAACCTTCATTTCATCAACTTATACCAAACTCTTCTAAAATCCAACTCTTTGTTTGGACTAACACCTTGTGTAGAAGTTTCTTTTAACAATTCTTTTTTTAAGACTATTAATAAATGAGCACACATTAGAAATTTTTGGACTCACTTATGGTATTTATGTAAGTAGATATTAATTTTAAGATATTATATTTTTCTAAATATAGGGATTTATTTTTAAAAGCTAATTTCTTTGGCATAAATAATAATTTTTTAATGGAAATGGTAAATAGTAAATCTCTAATAGAATAAATTATGTTAAATAGAAATTTTTAATATATTCATCTCAACTAATTAGTGGACAATAAAAATATAGTTGCTTTCATAAGTCCTAATTTAGATTACTTAGAGAGATAATTATCTAATTATTAAAAAACTGAAGAATAATTAAAGCATGATTAAAAAACTTTAAAATGACATTTTATTTAAATTTAGGATGTTTTTTTTTGTAAAGAAAAATTATACTTGATTTTTTTTAATGGTATTTGAAAAAATTAATAAAACAACGGAATTAACTTCTATGATTTATTTAATTTTAAAATTATAGATCTAATTTCATAAAATATAGATTATTTTGTAAAGATATTTATATTATTTATATTAATATTTGTAAAACAAATTTAGTAAAAGTAAAAATAAATTACGTAGACATTATTTTCTTCAATAAACATTATTTTTTTTATTTATTTTATTTTATATAATTGGATTTAGGATTACATAAGAGGCTAGATAAAAAGATTTAATGTATTTTTGTTTCTAAAATCTATAATGCAAGCATTCTACAATATATGTACTTAGTATATAATTCTTTTAGTATATAAGAAGCTTCATTATGGCCTTTGTGGTAGCTAATATATATATAATTGCAAGATTAAGATTATTCTTAATTTTATTAATACCATTTTAAAACTATAGTCTTGTTTCAAGATTGTAAAGACTTTTGTGCTTGACAATTGTTATTATAATCCGTCATTATTTTATTAATGAAAATATATTTATATTGAAAATAAATAAATAAAGATTATATATAAAATAGAATGCTATTGAAAATTATGTTAATTAGGAAAATTTTAAATTTATTTATCTACATATGTAAAATCCAAAAAATTAAATATTATATATATATATATATATATATATATATATATGTAAATAAATTTTAATATAATAAAATTTTATATTTAAATTATATTTTTTTTATTAATTGGATACCTTCATTATAACATGATATTTAATAAATTATGACTTTTAAAATATTGTGACACTACTAAATGGTATGTACAATCTAATACAATGTTTTTACACAATACTTGTAGTTAAAAATGCTTATGTTACTTTTGTAAATAGAAGTAAGTAGAATCATGTTGAAACTCATTAGATATATAACATCTTCATCAAAAGATATAAGAGAAGTTTCTTAGATATGGCTTACATCATTAGATTCTTCTAAATGTGCCAAAAGACTATTGGAACTTATTCTACAAATTTATTACTTTTAAGAATATACATTATAAATAATTTACGATTTTATTGTTTAAATTACAATTTTTGTGGTCTTTGAAATATTTAGTGCAAGTTTGTCAAGATTCTAAAAATTCTATAATTTACATCTTTATAATATTAGACTTGTGTGCTTTTATTTGTATTTTTGATAGTAAAAATTGCTAAATATTATAAGATGTTGATTATATAAATTATTAAACCTATTTATATAGAAATCATAGATTCTTTTTTATATTTTTTTATAGAAATTCTACCTATAAAATATTAATATATTTTTTATTAAATAAAAATCTAATAGTATTCAATATTACAAAATATCTAATCAATCTTCTTTTTTTACTATTACCATGACTACGAAAATATAATTTATATATAAAATAGATATCTTATTGTCTTAAATATTTTAACTTCTAAAAAAAATTAAAATAAGATATATATTAAATATAAAAATAAAAATAAACTTATATTTTTTAGAGCAAAAATATTTGTACAAATTGAAAAATGAGACTTATTTGTCATTTATTCAACACCATGTCTTCATTAAAGTGGAGGTTTTAGTAGAATTTTAAAGCAACATAAAGAATATTATGATATATTTGAAAAGAAGAGTTTTGATATACTACCAAAATATCAACCTTATCATTACTCAATTGACCTTCAAGAAGAAAGTTTGATACAATTATATATATATATATATATATATATATATATATATTTATATATAATTATTAAATTAGTAATTTAACCATCAAATTTTTTTATTCTTTATTTTTGATATAAGATCTTTTTTCTGAATTAAGTGAAGCTAAAATCTATAATAGAATAAATCTATAAATATTATATAAGCTATAAATATTATAAATCTATATTATAAAAATTTAGAAATATAAGACTAAATACCATTTTTTTAAACAAATGTGTTTATTTTATACAAATTAAATAGAATTTTTAGAATATATCATTGTAAATAAAAATTAAAAAATAATTTTTAGAAAATATAAATTATTACAAAGCTAGGAAAGTTCAAATATTATTTATGATTAATAATGATTTTAAAATTTTAATTTAAAATAAAATCTAGAATTCGTTTTCAATTATTACTTAATTGTATAATTTACTTCCAAATATAGATTGGAGTAGACTAAATATGTAAAAAGAAAATTTAAGGTTAATTTTTTTTTCACATCATTTCTTATTTTATGCCATTTTAGTTTGTTTTAGACATTTTTTTTAATTAAAGCAGATCCATTTATAAAAATTAAGACTTAATTTGGATTATATGTATATGATTATTATTATTATTAAATTTTGAATTTTAATAAATCAAAAAAATAAATATTCTATATTAAAGTAATAAAAATTATACATCCAAGTTGAATAAATTAGGAGTCATAATAAGATAACAGTTAATTTGTCTTAAATTATATATATATATATATATATATATATATATTTATATTGATCTAAAAATATATAGATAAATTTCAATTCAAATGATGAATTATATAAATAATAATTATATTTTATTTTTATATAAATATTTTATTTTGAAATTAAAATATTATTAATATCTTAAATTATAAAAAATACTATTAATATATAAATATAGTAATAATATTTTAGAAATAATTATATATATAGGTATGGATTAAAAATATTATTTTTTTGATATTAATTTAATAATTATTATATTTGGTATAAAATTTAGTTATTCATATTTTATTTTGAGATAAAAATTATTTTTCTAAAAGCCATAATATCATAATACTATAAAAGTAGATCAAAAGTTAAGATAAATAATATATTTTTTCATTCGACATACATTGTTTGTAGATTTTATTTGCAATCGTAAGTAGATGATTATAAAATTAAAAAAAATATTTTTATCAAAAAAGGCTATAAAAATAATTTAATATTATTTTGTTTTATACTGAAAATTATATATAAATATATGTATATATAATTATATTTAAAAACTTAAATATAATAAAAATTAAAATTTGATTTAATTTGATTTCTTTATTTTATTTAAATTCCTAATGTCTTCTTTATGGTTTTTTTAAAGATCCAAATAAAAAAATAATATTTAAATTAAAAAATATTAAAAAATATTCATGAATAATTCCTAATTAACTAATTAATTATCTTGATAAACACAATTACTTACTTATTATCACATTATCTACAAACATGACATTTTTTTAATGTATTCTTATAGTAGAATAGAACTTAGTAATTTACATGTTAAATTAATAATATTAGTAAGTTAAATACCCAGAGATATGAATCTCAAAGAACTTAAGGATCAATATATTCTTGTATCACTCAAAAAGACTAAAAAATCACTCAAAGATGATATAGTATTAAACTAGAATAGCTATTGTTAAAGAGAAGAAGATTAGAAATTCTTTAAATAAGACTAAGGACTTGAAAGGCATTGACAAGAATGAAGAAGGCTTCATTCTTCTTCTATACATACTATCTACCTAGGATTTGTGTGGAAATATTCTATAGGACCTCTTACATGTGTTGACTTTACTAGATACATGTCTTAACTTGCAAAGCAAGTTTTTCAAATATACACTATATAATTAGCTTGTTCTAAAGTTACATATGTGTGGCACATGGTTAACTTATTGACCAAGTGTTAAAGAAGTATAATATATATTTTTTTAAAGAAGTATAATAAAATAGAAATAAAGAATTATATATATTAAAAAGAAATTAAAATGACTATTGCCCAAAGACAAGAAAACTAGAGACTTCTTAAAACTAGAGACTTCTTAAAACTAGACTAGAAGCATGAAAAGAATTGTTAAGAGTGAAGAATGCTTCATTCTTGCCTCTATACATACTATCTATCTAAAAACTACTTGGCAACGTTCTATAAGATTTCTAAAACGTGTTGACTTTGCACAATATATATCTTAACTTACAAGATAAGTTTTCTATATAGGTGCCATATAATTAGCTTATTTTTCAAATTTCCAACATGTATGGCACTTAGTTAACTTGTTGACTAAATTTTTAATCTATCAATCAACTGTAAACACATGTAAAGTCAAAGCAACATTTATGAAGCTTCCAAAAAGCTTTCTTAAAAGATATTATGAAATTAATCTACTTTTACATACTTCTATTTATGTATATTACACAAGTTACAATTACAATAAATATATGTTCATGACATTATCCCCTCTTCTAGGAATAAGTTTCAAAAGAAGCAATAATCACATGTCAAGGAAGTTTAAGATATGGCGGATTATATTTGGCACAAACTCTGATTTTTGTTGCCTTCAAAGGTAGTTAATAGATTCTCACAACCATTAGTAATGTCCCATTTCAAAGCAAAAATACCACCGTGTTATTTGATCATTGTTGAGACTTTTATAACTTTTTTCAAACAAAACATTTGTAACACCATTAAGAATTGTTCTTACTTCCAATAAAATCACCAAATATTGAAACTCTCTTCTTAGGTCATGATATCAAATACATTGTATCTTGCCATCTATTTGAAAAAATACATGTCGCTCTTGAAAGTCTTCATTTCTATTACATCATCTTCAAGGCTGTAATAATTGTAATGTTTCATCGAATAAATTAGCAAATAATGGCTCTTAAGTTGAATCTACTAGCTATTGATTTTTTAACTTTTGAATACCACAATAATATAGAAGCTACAAATAAGTATAGAAAGTAGAATGCAATCTTTCCTAAATTGTATTTTTTTTTATAGCAAAGGTTTGTTATCCTTCATCTTCATTTTGATGGATGCTATTGATGAAAATCTTTGACCTTCTTTACTACATTTGTAATATTTTTTGTTGGCTTCTATGTGAGTTTGTTAATATTATATCCATACCAATGAATAAGATATTCCAATCTAAGTCAGTGTCATCTCAAGTCTAAGACTTCTTTGACCTTAAATTCTTGATTATTATTCACTTCTATATGAGATGATGGTATTTATCTTCTTTTTAAAATATTCACTATCTTATATGACTCTAAAAGAGACATATAAAATATAAGATGGATTTTTATAGACTTTAGTAGATGTAATTGATAAGTGACTAAATTAACTTATTCACATTAGGAAATGGTTCAAGTCTATGGTAATCAAACTTGTCATAAGGACAAATAGTTTTAATATTACAACAAAGTAACCATATTTTATCTTCAACGTAAAAATGAAGTTGTTGCTTACAATAGGTATTTACATTGTTTTTTTTTTTTTTGTTCTTGAGTCTCTTTTAGTTGCACTTTTATTGTTGTATGTAGCTCAAATAAATGATTTGCCAAATCTTCTGCCACAAGGTTATTAACTTTTAAAAAGTCAAAAGCATCAAGTTGTGGATGATAACCATAATTAGTAAAAAAATATATTTATTGCATAGAAGAATATATCATGTTATTATAAATAAACTTTGCGAATGGCAAAAGAGTTGTCCAATCATCTTGTTGATTGTTAAAAATACATCTCAAATATTGCTCCAAAACTTGATTTACATGCTTTGTTTGTCCATCAGTTTGAAGATGGAAAGCCAAAGATAGTTTTATGTCTATCTTTAGAATTTTAAAAAACATTGCCAAAATAGAAAGAGTTACTCCAAGAAAGTATTGGACTTTTAGCTATCATTAATTGCTTAATCAAGTCTCAAGATAAGAAAATATTAAGTTTATATATAAAATTGTCTCTAAAGCTTTGAAGCTTTATGTTAGGATTTTGAATGAAGGATAATGAAGGGCAATTTATAATTTCTATAGGCTATATAAATCCTGCTTCAAGTAACCTTTCTAATTTTATTTTCATAATAAGTTACATCTTAGGATTGAGACTTCTATATTTTTGTCTTACAAGTGTTGTATTTGGAAGAAGTGAAATATGTATTGATAAATGCTAGAAGGAATATCTTTTATATCTCTAATAGACCACATAAATATATCTCGATATTCTATTACTAAGGATTTGTATTTCTTAAGTTCTTCTTTATATAATTGGAATCCAAACTTAACATACTTAGGTTCTTCTTAATCATGATTGACTAGAATTTTGATCCAATCTTGTTCTATCACATGTGTGGGGTTAGTTAGTCCATAGTATCAACCTTTAGATACTGGTGGATATGTTGATATATCATGTCCAGCTTCAATGCCTTGAAAAATATGTTTGAATTGTAAAAGAAGAGGCATGATGGTTTTTCCTTCATGATAATATATATATCGTCTATTTGAATTCCATCAATTTTTAAGCTAAAAGCTTCATTTATGCAAATTTCATCAAAAAAGGTTACAAAATCTAGACAAAAGCTTCAAATTTTCTAAAAAGAGAAATGAGCCCGATTTTAAAAATGTAGAAGTTATTGCAAATCTACCACTTCTAAATGGAATAAAAGACATTCAAAAGATTTTAGGACATATAGATTGGTATCATGATTTGATTGAATCATATTCTATTCATGCCTCTCCATTGACTAATTTATTGAAGAAGACCACTAAATTTGAATGGACTTTAGAATGTCAAGCCGGTTTTGATGCAATTAAAGCCAAATTGCTTTCATATCCTTGTCTACTACCACCTAATTGAGATCAACCTTCTTTTGTTTATTGTGATGCCTCTGAATTGGCAATAGGTAGTGGCTTATGTCAACTAGATGATAAGGGTGTGATTCATCCTATTGATTTTGCTAGTAAACAATTGATAAGTGTTAAGTGCAACTATACAACTATGGAATGAGAATGTCTAGCTATGATATTTAGTGTCAAAAAATTCTGCCATTATCTTTTGATGAACAAAGTCATATCCTTTGTAGATCACATGGTTCTTAGATATATTGTGAATAAACAAGATTTATGTAGTAGATTAGTATGATGGATATTACTTGAAGTAGAATTTGATTATATAGTGCAATACAAAGCGGGAAAAGAATATAAACAAGCTGATCACCTTTCATGATTATCTACAACTATGGGTACCCGAGATATCGATGATGACTTCTTGATGCTCAATTGTTCCATGTTATGTTGGTATCTACATGGTATGAACATCTTGCTTAATTTTTGAATACTCAACAACTACCCAATACCTTATCAAAAAATAAACAATAGAAGATTAGAGTAAATAGTATCCATTTTGTTCTTATAGCAAAGAAACTATATCGTCAAGGAATTGGTGGAATCTTAAGACATTGTCTTACTTATGAAGAAGTACCATTGATATTAGAAGCTTGTCATTCAAATGCTTAAGGTGGACACTTCTCTGATCAATTAATACCTCAAAAAATCCTTAGAATAGTCTATTTTTGGCCTATAATGTTTATCAATTCAAAATCTTTTGTAAGATCTTGTGATGCTTGCCAAAGATATGCACGCAATGATTTAAATCTTGCAATGCTTTTAAATCTATCACTTCCACTTGTTCCATTTGAAAAATGGAATATAGATTATATTGGACCTATCCATCTATTGTCTTCATGTCAAATGCAATAAATCATTGTAGCTACAAAATATTTGAAGAAATGGGCAGAAGCAAAAGTTGTGAAGAAGGCATATGCTAAACAAATTGCCATCTTTTTCTATGAGAATATCATAGCTCATTTTGGTTGTTCAAAAATCCCTGTGAGTGACAATAGTATTTATTTTTTAAATGAAGCTATCAAAGAAATGACCACATTGTTTACCATCAATCATAAGAAGAATTCTCTCTATCATTTTCAAATAAATAGTCTTAAAAAAAGAGTCAACCAAACCTTAGTACAATATTGAAAAAAATTGTGATGGATTCTAAACATAATTGGGATCTTAAACTTACCTTAGCAATTTGGACTTACCCAACTACTTATAAGGTTTCTACAAGAATGTGAGCTAAAATAAACCTCAACTAGTTGGAAGTTTATTCTAGTTCACAATAAGTGAATTAATCATTTTGTCCTTAGAATTTTAGCTCATAATTAAATCTTAATCAATTCACTCTTAACCTCTTTAAATCCCACACGTAAGAAGTGGCAATAACCTCTACTAATTGGAGTTATTCTTAACTCACAATAATGGAATTAACAATGTTATTTTGACAAATTATAGCTCTTATTTAATCAAATTTAATTCATTCAAAAATTCCTTAATTTATCCAAGTAATCAAGCAACTCCTACTACCAATTAACACATATAAAAATAAATTAGTCCAAAATGTTATGCAAATTTTAAAATTATCATTACTACTAATTCAATTTATTTAATCATTTAATTATTATTATTATTATTATTATTATTTTATTGTTTTAATTTCGAATTAACATTCATCCATCAATAAGAACTCATCCTTGAATGACTATTCATCCATCATTAATAACTCATCCATGATCAAATATTCATCCATGTTTAAAAGTTCATCTTTGATTAAAATTCCATCTAATAATTTCATCCAAAACCCTAATTCTATCAAAACCCTAATTTAGTGTCTTCTTAACCTAATCTCATCTTGTGAACCTGAAATTCACCTGGTGATCTTTTATTGATAACAATTTTGGAAGAAGTCACTGCCTCCGCTGCTTTGCAACTTGAATTGTTGCACATGAAGGAAGATCTGATCCACATGGAGCAATGGAATCTACATCCACCTGCTTCAATCGCATCGTCAATCGCTTAACTTCGCATCTTCGCCCTTGATGCCCTTAGCTTTGTAATGTGGTTGACATTCTTTGAACAATTGAGATGCACTACATTCTGCATATTTCTAGGCAGTTCTTCAACTGCATAGCTAGTGGACAACCTGATGGAAAAAAATGACCGCTGAACCCCGTCCGTTCTGCCTCTTATTTCATAATCCAGTGAAGCTGATGAAGAAGGGATGTTTGGACTCCGATCCTGCTGAAATCCTCCGCCTCAATCGAGCTGGTCGGCAATCTTACCCATGCCAAGTAGTACCACCTCAAGCTGCTCACCGAGCAAAAGAACATCAGACGCAGGTCAAGGTTGCATGACAACGCACGAGGCTTCCAACCGTACACAACAAGGAAAGAAACAAACAGCCTGACCACGGCTCCTCTACCACAACTCGTCGCAGTATGCATCCACACTTTTCGCTACGTAGCTCAAATCAAGGGTGACTCCCAACCAGCCACGAAACCACCCAAGCTCTTGCTTCCTCACAGTCACAGAGATCGAGGAAGAACAGTGCTGGATTGAGAAGGGAAGAGAGTCGGAACGAGAGCTGACGGCACCACCGCAGCCCATGTAAGAGCGCCTCATGCCTCACTCCAGTCACACCGCAGCACGATCTAGCCATCGCTGCGCCACACCTTCGTTGAAAATAATTCCACTCTAGAACCGTAGTGGATTGTTGCCACCTCCTACGCCCAGACAACTCAAACCGTCTCCACGCTGCAATCGGCTCTTCGCTCACACCAAAGCCAAAAGATAGAGAAGCATGTCGTTGTGGCTCCAGTCGACACAATGTCAATGACGATGACAACACCAAAGAATTAACAATGCTGATCTCAACAACAATAACAAAATCGCACCGCAGCAACAATGACGTGGACAGTTGTTGCTCGCTCGGCCGCTTCGAAGTCACGACTAGTCGTAGGGAGGACGAGAACCGAAAGTAAAACAAGAACAAAACGGGAAGTACTGCCCCGCAGTAAGTCAACAAGCAGAAGAATTCTAACAGGGAAGCAACTCCGGAGCGCTCGGAACTCATGCAAATGAAGGAAACAAAAAACAAAAGAAAAACCCGAGATCTGCCTAATGCGAAACTCTTCCACGGCACACACCACCAACTTGTTTCTCGCTGGAGACGAATCTATATATCGGGTTGCCTCCAATCAGCTCAATTCCACGTAGTGGCTGCTCGTGACGGCGTGAAGAGGAGGAAACAATAAGAAGTAGGCCTCTGTAGCCGCTCTGGGCCATAGAATCCACAGGAGCAGGAGCAATGCTCCACCGCAGCACCTCACAGAACAACTCATACAAAAAAATGCAAGGAACAAACAACTCCTTTGTCCACAAATTTCGGAGCTCCACCCAAACAGGAGAGGAAAAAATTAGAGAGAGCTTCATCCCAATGCAACACCTGAACTTCTGCAGTACATCGACCACACCAACTCCACACAGCACAGGCACGTCGAAGAAATACAGAGAGTGAGTGGATATTGTGTGGTAACACAATTATATAGTGAAAAATAAAATATGGATGTTATTATAGAAGAGCCTAGCAAAAAGATGTAGTAGAAAAATAAGGATAAATGATAGAAAGATAATAAAAGATTTAATCTTAATGCTATCTTTTTATAGAAGGAACTTCTATTTACTTTGTAGAGGCAAAATTAGCCAAATCAAAATAAATGAGATAAAAAATTAATATAGGCATGTTAAAAAAAATAACAATAAGATAAAGAAAAACTTACTTCAAATTACTGAAAATTGATACCCAAAAAGGACTAGTTGTCAACTTGAGTCAAAATCAATCTTTAAAGCATAAAACCATGTCCATATAGCAACTTTGATATTCTTTTGTAGATCAAAGACTAGAATTTGAGAGGAGACTTGAGGAGAGATTTTTTAGCATTAGTTTTTTGTCAATTGAATCAATATTGAGTTTTTGAGAGATTTTCAAAGTAAGTAATATTCTTGGTTGCTTTAGATTTTGAGAAATAAAAATATGTTTATAAATTTGAAGGTTTCTTAAGTTTTGTGGTGTACATATGGATGAATTTTAGGTAGTGTGTTGGTTTGCTAGTTGTAAATGTATATGAAATTTTTTAAGGTCAATTAAATAGTTAGATCAAAGTGTCTGAAGGTTTTTGTGGATTGAGGTCTCAAAAATTGGAATTTGAGGGTTCGTGAGTATTTCTAAGATCTTTAGTAATCTATTAATTGAATTAAAGTAAAATTATTTTATCTCAATACTAGATTCAATTTTCAATGTTTAAGTAAAATTTGAAAATAATTCAATGGTTCAAAAAAGAAGTATTGGTACTAAATGTTCAACATTTAAGTTGGAAGAGGTGTTAAGGACATAAACTAAAAGATGATGCATAAACCAATGAAATCCATATCAAAGAAAGATTGACAAAATAGAAATAAGGAAGTACGTATATTAAAAGAAACTCGAAAGGCTTATTGCCAAATGACAAGAAAACTTAAGACTCTTGAAACTAGACTAGAAGCAAAAAAAGAGTTGACAAGACTGAAGAAGGCTTCACTCTTATCTCTATATATACTATCTAACTAGAAAATATGTGGCGATGTTCTATAGGACCTCCAATATGTGTTGACTTTGTAGGACACATGTCATGACTTACAAGGTAAGTTTTTCTATGTATCGGCCACATAGTTAGCTAACAATATGTATGGCACATGGCCAACTTGTTGACCACGTTTTTAATCCAAAAAGTCAATTAAAGACACCTATAAAGTCAAAGCAACGTCTATAAAGCTTCTAAGAAGCTTTCATAGAAGATATTATAGAATTAATTTGATTTTACCTACTTCTATTTGCTTCTACCTATATATACAGGTAATTACTAGCTTACATGCGTATGTTCGTGGTAGTAGGAGGCTGCCTAACATCTGATTGAATTAACTTATATTTCTTTCAATTAGGAAGTAAAATTGATTTTATCTTTCTTTTGCTTGTTTTTAACTATGATATTAAAAAGTCTACAAATATTGAGCTAATATCAATGATTTGATTATTAATTTTTAAGGTTTTATTTTGCTATAGGATTTGATTTAGGATTTGTCTATACTTTGATTAGGACTTAAGATTTGGTGTAGGATTTGGTAATGATTATGATTTACTTGAAATTTGATTTAGAATTTAATTAGAGATTAATTAAGATTTATATAGGATTTATTTAGGATTTAGGATTTTATTAGGATTTCATTAAGATTTGATCTAAGATTTGATTACAATTTAATTCAAGTTTTAATTAGGATTTGATTTAGGAATTGATTAAGATTCAATTATCATTTTAATTTTTAATATTCTTTTAGAATTTTTTTGTTTCTTTTAAAGTTTCTATTTTTAGTTTTTAAAGATTACTATTATTTTTTTAAATGTTTATTTTTATATTTCTTCAAAAAAAATTATTATTTTAAAAAAAATTAGTTTAGGACTTCTTTGTGTTTCTTTTATAATTCCTTTTAAATTTATTTTGAATTAGTCAAAGTTTGATTAGGATTATTAAATTTTACTAAAAATATATGTAAGATTCTATTAGACTTGATAAGATTGTTTTTGTAATTCTACTTATCTTTGAGACTTAGGTGCCTCGTATATTTTCAAATAAGAATACATATAATATGACACCGTGTTAATTTGCATAGGCTCTAGCCTAAACAAGTAAGCTTCCAAAAACATAGAAGGTATTGCTATCGTTTAAATTGTCCTTCAATCAAATCTTTGATCTTGGCATCTTTGAAAGAATCAATTATCACATGCAATGGCTTAAGCAATAAATTGCTCTAGTAAATTTGCTCTTGAAATTATCAACAATAAATCTTTGGTATTAACTTTTAATCTATATTAAAATTAGTTGATTAAGGCTTTATTATTGTAGTCTACATTGGAAGCAAGAATTTGGAATTTAGTAATATATGTAGTGGCTGAACATGATCTTTGTTGTAGCAATATAAGTTTGGTCTTTGCTACTATTTTTCAATCATTTTCTCCAAATGTAATTGTAAATACTTCTAAGAATGAATTTAAATCATAAAATAATTATGAATCATTTTTTTTATCAAAAATAAAAATAAAAAATGAGTACTTTTTCATAGAAGTGAGCTTATAAATCCAGGTTGAGTAAATCAAACAAAGTATTGGAAAGGATGCAATCTTAAATAAAACTTAATTTGTTATAAAAATCCTCAAAATTTTGATCTTGTTCCATCAAACTTCTTGAATATGATAATCTTTGCCTCTCATATGTTGGTAGAAGCGAGACTTCATGAATTTGATTGTGATTATGATCAACTTGCTTCCTTCAACTGCATAACTTTTTGGCATAGAATTTGGACTTCTTATATATATATATATATATAGAGAGAGAGAGAGAGAGAGAGAGAGAGATAGTACTTTCATGATTCACATTAGAAACATGTAAGATTTCTACTCTTAGAGTGTTGAAAAGTTCATAAAGATTTGTAATAGTTGCAAATCTATTATCATTTCCATCGAGAGTAGCATCCATAATCTTTTCTTCCATAGACAACTCAAATAAATTCAAAAAGTTAAATTAGACGAAGATAATCTGCAACCTCTAATATCAAATGAAAATTTCTACAAAGAAAGTAATCTAATCTCTTAATATATATATATATATATATATATATATATATATATTAAAAAACTAAATTATTTGTTTAAAGGTGAATTGCCACAACTTTCAAAATACAACAATAAAAGGGAGGTAATTCACTCACTTCTAAATCTAAACAAGAATAATAAATTAGCACTCTTTTCAAATTATCAAGGATATAAATCTCAAAGAATTAAAGGATCAATACAATCTTATATCACTCAAAAAGAATAAATAATTAGTCAAAGATGATATAGTACTAACCGAAAATGGCTATTATTAAAGACAATAAGATTAGAAAGTCTTGAAATAATACTAAAGACTAGAAAGGTATTGTCAAGAGTGAAGAAGGCTTCACTCTTACCTTTATATATACTATCTAACTAAAAGCTATATGGCAATATTCTATACGACTTCCAATATGTGTAGACTTTGCTAAATATATGTTTTAACTTCTTAAGCAAGTTTTTTTATATGTATGTCACATAGTTAGTTTGTTCCACAAGCTACCAACATGTATAATATGCGATTAACTTATTGACCTAGTTTTTAGCCTACCAATCACCTACAAATATGTATATAGTCAAAACTACATCTATGAAGCTTCTAAAAAGCTTTTCTAAAAGATATTATGAAATTAATTTATATTTACCTACTTCTAACTAATCATATAGGTAATTATTGAAAAAAATATGTATGTTCATTATAAAAATTGGACATTTAAAATTTAATCTTGTTACTAGTTTTACATGAATATTATTAAAATTAATGAATTATTAATTATATATATAATTAAATATTAAAGAAGTTTAAAAATAAATAATTTTTTATTATAAAATATCAATATATTTTTATTAAAGAAGGTTATTAATAAAATATTTATAAATATAATTTCATCACATATTTTCTTCTAATAAAATTAATAATAATATTTTAGTTTTTTTAATCTTAAATAAAATTCTAATTAGAAGAAAATTTTATGAATAAAAAAGTCTATGTTAAAAACATACAAAACTATAAGAAAGATGGTGCAAAAACTTATTTTTTGTAGTTTGGATTTTGGTACATCTTCAAAATAGATCCTAATATCCAAACTTCAAAACTTTAGAAATAAATTAGTTTATAATGTAGTACTTTAAAAGTTCAGCCAAATTTTGTTGCAAGTTAGAGAAACTTACTAACTACCTTCACATGCTTTTAGATTATTTTATTCTTTGTCAAAAGCCAATTTTCAAATAAAAAATTTAATACCATTTCTTACATCAAAGTTAATAGATTGTATGCAAAACCCATGTCAAAAAGGTTTTTATATTGGATATTGTTTTGAGCTAAACTTTATAGAATTTAATTTTAATCAAAAATATAAAAGTCTAAGATAAAATAAATAAATAAAAATAGAAATACCATATTATAGAAGTATTCAAAATAGACTTTTTAATTTTAAAAAATAAAAATAAAGAAAAAAAATACGTTTTTTTATTATAATTTTGTTTTGCACTTATACTACTAGTTAATTATGATAACTAATTATCTTTTTTTAAGAGCTATTTATTGTCTTGCCTTAATCTGCTCTATCTCAAGTGTTTGATGTTTAACTAAATTGAATATTTTTGATATGCTTTCGACCTTTTGGATCTACTCTCTAAACCCTATTCTAATATTACTTGGATATCTACTTCTTAGGTAGGTTGGAAATATCTAACCTGTCTTCAACTTGTTGGTTCAAATTTTCTTATTGTGTAAATTCTATTGGTTCAAATTTACTACTTAATTAACCAAGCCAATTAACATTCTTAATCAAATATTATAATTCATTGTAAGCTAAATATACAAAGCTTTTGTGTAGAATTTTTAAAAGTGTTGTCAGTACAATATTTAGTCTAACTTTTTTAAAACTAACAATAAGAAAAAATCACGTATACAAAATATATGAAAAACCAACAAACAATGTAGAATAAACACAAATCAAATTATTCATTGACTTCATCAACAGTTCTGTGCACATATATTGGGTCTTTTGAAACAAAATTCATAACACACTAAGAATCCATACTTGCATCACTCTATTCAAGGTTCTACCCGACTATTCTGATATTCAACCTGCCAAGTCTAGAATTGGAACATTCGAAGCCCTCCAATGTGATTCATCGATATATAAGTGAGCTTGTGGTCTGCACCATTTGAGCTGCAAAGTTCAGTTTGAACAATAGCATAACACACTGAGATGATCGTAAACTCTTTAAGTTAGATAGACTGAGTTGAGAGATTCACCGATAGTTTGCTATTCACAGAATCATGTGCTTTCAAAACTTTCCATCATTAATCTCTCTCTCTCTCTCTCTCTCTCTCTCTCTCTATATATATATATATATATCTCTAGGATTATAAACTAGAGGTCTGCAGTCAAGTAGGGTGACCAATCATCTCAGGTCCATGGCGGAGCAAGTCTTGCTCTGAGTCGGCCTGTTTCTAGAGCACGCAACACATGCATTCCAGTGCTAAAGTGGGGAATCGTGCGGTGTTTTACTGATGTAAGAGACGTCTTGATACTAGTGAGGAGGAGGTTTTGCTATAGGACATGGTTATCTGGTGACAGAACATGCACATTGAGCGCTGAGGGATCGTTGCAGCTAGCTGTCAGCGCATTTGAATTGTTCTTGATTGCTGTTTGTAATGAAGTTGCAGGGTGAATCAGAAAATATCATGCAAGTTTCCGAGATAATTTTGAGGATAGGGTTCATAGTAGTTTTGCATGAGGTGGGGCTCAGACTTCTGGTGAGGTTGCATCGAAAAATTAGGCTGTATTAGAGAGACAACTCCGGATTAACCCTTGTGGCCATGTACCATTCGATTATGTATATTTAGAACTGTATTTTAAAGCCTGGGCGTAGGTAGATTGTGATAGTGCACTTGAAATCTGGCACACACATGCAAGCGACGATTAAAACCTTCAGAAGCAGTATCCAATCAACCCTTGAATTGTAGTAACCTGCTGGCTCATACCCGGATAAAGGGTGACACAAAATCTTTTCTTGCCAGCAGAATCACAAGCTGTCTTCGATTTGAATTAATAATCTTCAAAGATTCCTTCAGCGTTAAGAGATAAGAATACGCTTCATGAACACTAGAGAGGATCTGAACCTCATATTGAACCTACTTGAGAAGTTGAGCTCTGGAGCATTTTCATGTATTCTAAACTGTGAACCTTCAGCTATAGGAGATGCTGAATGAAGAATGGTGGAGAATAACAGCCATGGTATCCACGAATTTTGGTGTGTTTTCAATTGTGATGTATAGTAGGATTCTGTCTCTATGAAGTTGTTCGTAGTGTTTTTCTTGTTTAACTCTATACTGTCACCTATGCTCTCCACGCACATGTACTTCAAAAATTGCACCTCAGTTCTTTCATTTCAATTCAAGCAGTGAAGAGTCATTTCGAAGTGAAATTCCAAGTTTATGCTTATTGCCATATTCGACTGATAGAATGTAAGATATGGGTCACTCACTTGAATATGTGCACATATGTACGCTTGCATTCAATGCTAAAATTTAAGCTCATCCTCAGGGAATCGTAGAGGAAGTGCTGCATGAGCAGCATTTACATTCACATAAAACCATAGTTTATTGGTTCTAAATCCTTAGTCAAGAACCACCCATCCGAGCGTGTCACGCAACTGAAGTGCGGCATAAACAGTTTCTTGTGGATCAGAAATAACTGATTGTTTAGAAGGAAGAGTGTTGAATCACGGTTTATAAGTACTGCACAGAATTCGTGAAAAGGCAGGAGACACAAAGAACGGCGGTAACCGTGTTCTCACATTACCTTGAGCTTAATTTTGCGCTTGATTTGCGGTGGGACGTTCAGACTGAGCCCACAAGTCTGTTCACAGATCACGGTCCTTCAAGCTGTCTACTCATCATGATTCATAGTTTGATACATCAATCCACCTCTGTCGGCTGACGTGAAAGCTCACCATCACATTTTGGATACAGTACAGCATACCGCGAGTATATCCAGGATTCTTCCAGACGTTGTGACATTACACATCAACCACAAGGGACAAAAATCATGAACCAGAGTCAGAGTTGAGCAGGCAGATTCCAACACATTAAAATGACTACAGAAAATTGACTCTTTCTATTGTGTGCGATTTATGCTCGTGCACTGTCGAAACCCGCTAAAATCACACAGGCGTCTCGCAAAACGCAAGTGATTCATCCAGATCCCTCCAGTTTCATCTTAATAACGTACATATAACAGTTCTGTCGTTGAGAGATTCGACTTCGAAGTGTGAAGAATCCAAGCAGTGTCATGCGGATTAGCTGGTGGAATCCTGCTGCTGATTGAATCACCACATTGAGTAACGAAGATTAAGCAGAGTCTTCTTTTTTGGAGAAAGTCCCTTGAACCCAATGCTTCGACTTCTGTGTACTCAAAGCAACGCATTGAGTTTCTGTTATCAGTGAGGCTAACAATTCCTTGTATGTCAGATTGTTAGAACTGTGGTGACCAATGCCCCCATTCATCGCCCTAGTTTTGGTGTTCAATACTTTCTCATCAAGGAATTAGGCTGATGAAGTGGGGTATCTCGCCATCCACTGTGTATGAAGCACTGATAATTCTCTGTTTATTTTTTATTATTTTAAAAAATCAAGGATATCATATTCCACGTTGTGTCTGCTGACTCTGCTTTAGAACAACCGAGGGTGTTTTGGCTTGATTTTCATCGATTTGAGGATGGTATTGTCTCGTTAGAAATGGATATCCAATCGCTGCAAGCTCTGTGACTCATGCAACGGCGTCAAAAGGGGGCGTCATATCCGGTGCCTGGTCAATGAACTTGGCAGCACTGGATAATTATGAGTTCTCTTTCAAAGGCTTTTACACTGTTCATGATTTGGAGTACCCGGCACATATCATTCGCTTAAGGCTAGCACACGCACGCTGCATTATCAGCGACACTTCACCAACCAACAATGCGGCATTACTTCCTACTCTGACAAACCTTCTCTGATTTCCAGATACTCTTCCAGCAGCTCTACAATCTCTGAACTGGAGAAGGGGATCCAAAGCTTTGATTGAAGCATCTCCAGCACCACGAACCCGTCAGAGAAACATAAGCACTTCATGAACACAAAATCATGCCGAGACACTCGTTGTCCTGTCCACGTTGCAGGAACATCCGGACCCTGTCTGCGGTGAGATCTGAACAGTAGCCAGTAGATCCCCCCATCCAGTGGAGGGTCTATCTACACTCCGTGAAGGACCATGACTTACAAACTAACGATCTGGGAACTGTTTTGTCGAACAGGAACAATAATCCGACCAGTTCAGTAGCTGTCGCCAGAACTGTAGTTCTTGCCTTCTATATTCACCACCTGACCTTTGCCATGTCTCAAGAGGCACCGGACACCACGCAAGCGCCCAACGGCATCCGAATGACACTAGATTGTCAGATCAGAAAACCAAGATTCACGTCCTTTCAGCACAACAAGACGAATCTCTGTCTGCGTGGCCTCTGTTGCTGCCAAAGTCTAGTGAGAAAAAAATCGTGCAAAACTGAGATCACTCTGGAGCTGAAGAATCATCCTCTTGGCTTGAATCCAACCCATGTCATTCTTCGCCGTTAAAACTCGATTCTGCGCATGGTCTTGTGACTACTCTGTTCAAGGTCTTGTGCACATTCTCTGCATTTCTGATGTGTCCAGAATATGAGATTCTATGTGGAGAGTTTGTTTGCACGATTTCATCAAACATGATGCTGTACAATAACCACATCTAAATGAGTGGGTTCGAGTGAAACTTCTACTTGTCAGCGAAATTGATTTGACTAACACTGTCGTCATTTTGTTATTTTGTCTTATGTTTTTTTAGCACATAATGTTGGCAATCAATGAAGTCATATGGTCTGTGGTTGAACAAGGATTTGATCGAAATATTAGTTGGAGTAATTTTATGTGTAAGAATACAGTGGATTTTTTTTTCTTGAAAAACCAAATACACCAATTTTTTTTCACTCTCATCTTTCAGCCATACGCAAAATATCCTCACGCTCGTTTTTTAGCACAAGTTTGCAATTGGGTTGCTTTTTTTTAATTTTTATTAATAATTTTTTTACCTTAGTTTTCAAAAGAATTCATTTTAATGAGATTACTAAGAATGAACTGAAAAAAAAGAATATGGAATCAAGCTTTGTAAGAAAAATAAAATGTAAAGAATAAAAATAAAGAGAGTGAAATGGAACCAAATGAAATGAAATATCTACTATTGGATAATAAAATAAAATAAAAAATCATAATCTAAGAAACTTACTTACCTTCGATACTAAAGTGATTTATTTGAATTTCCTAAGTTTTTGTAAGCCATGAATTTATTATAATTCACAAGTATTCTATTTTCTTAAATATGAAACACATTCTAAGTGATTGTATATAACATCTATTTTTCAACCAATTTTAATCAAAGGTAATTTTTATATTTTATAATTTTTATGAAATTAAAATTATTATTAAAAAATAAATAATAAAAAATAAATGATTTTAAAAACTTTTTATAACTTAGAATATTACATTTTTTTTAATTTTTTTAAAATAAGTCATATGTATATATGTACTTTTAAAGTATGTAGTATTTTTTTGAATTATAAATAATAAGCATGAATATTTAATAAATTTAAAAAAATTAGAAAAAATCTAATATAAATATTTATAAAAAAAATTAATACTTTGAAATTTTTGTTATTAAGAAAAAATGAATGTTGTATTTTTATTTCAAAAATCTACTTCTTTTAATTAAAAAAATTGTCTTTTAAAAAATTAAATAATATCATTTTAGTATTTTAGAATTCTATTGATGTAAATTATGTGTTTTTAACAGAAGAATAAAAATAAAATAATCAAGTTTTTATAAGTTTTTGACATTATTTAAAGGTTTTATTTTTTATCATGGTAATATAAAAAATATTTCTGTGAATTTATATGCCTCTTAAATTAATACATCAAACTCATGATAACAAACTTATTCAAAGAGTTTTTGATAATTTTTATATTAGTAGTTTATTTTTAAAAATTTAGGATTTATTTTTATAAAAGTATATAAGAATATATCATTATTATTGCATAATACAAAATAAAACAAATGTAAATTTTTTTCAATACCTTTTTTTAAAAATATATATATATATATATATATATATATAAATAAATTAAAGGTTTATATATATGTATATATATATAGATAGATAGATAATAAAAATAATAATAAATATTATAAATTATAAATAAAGAAAAAATTTAATAATAAAGAATTTTGTAATACATGACTTCACGGAATATAAATATTAATTTTTTTATTTTACAATATTCTTCCATTCTTGTAATTAAGACATATATTAAAAATATGGATTAGATAATAAAAGATATGATTATAATTTTACAAAATTAATCCAAAAACATATTTAAAATTATAACTTAACAATAATTAGAATTAATTGATAAGAACACACTACAACTCAAAGAGTTTGTTTCAACTTGCTACTTATTACTTCTAAAGAAATTAATCAACCACTTCCAATAAGTATTTTATTAAATTTTCATAAGATTTAGATTTAGCTTGTTGTCTTTTATAATGATCTAATTTTAATGTAATAGCCATTATTATAACAAATTTTGCATTTTTCTTAAAATTAACACATGTCTCTTCTTAGAACATTCACTTTTGCACATAAAATAAATTAAGTAGAGTAGGATATGACAATGAATGTAAAGATTTTACAACTTAATGGGTATTCTTTGACACTGAATTTCACTAATTAATGTAAATTAGAGTAGTTTTAGAAGTTGAGATAACATTAAGAATAATGTCTTTAGAACATGTAGAAACACCTGAACTACATTTTGAAAAGATTTAAATGAGAGGTAGTTTGGTATTAAAAACCATCCTTAGGATTTGACACATGTTTATTACATCTCTATTAATTTAAATATTTAAATATTTTTTTATTGATTTAAAAATTGGTTTTGTAAAATTCTAATTTTATTTTTTAGAGGTATATTAAAAAACAAATCATACATAAAATTGTGATACAAGAAAATTTATGTTTCTAAATATTTTTTACCACAATTTTTATAAAATAAATAAAATTAAAATTTTAAAAAGTGAATTTAGAATTATCAACAAACAACTAACTAATAACTTAAAAGATCTATTAAAAAATTTAAATAAAATTTTTACACATTAAATTTAAATTTTTTAATTTAAAATTTATTTTAATATTGTTTGAAGTAGTTAACAAAGGTAATAGATAGAAAGCATTATTTTTTTCTATCTATACTATACCATTTAAAAATTTTATTAATTCTTCTATGAGTGATGAAATAAACTTATTTATCTTTAACATCAAATAAACTTAATTGATGTTAAAAATCTAATATTGAGTCAGTCTAATACTTGTAATGTTGAGATTCATATCATGATATATATATATATATATATATCTATATAGTTTCTAGAAAATTCTTCGTCTATAGATCGTTATATTATTAAATAGATCAAACATCTATAAGATTAACAAATTAGTTAGAACATTTCATCAAATAGACTTCTCATGAGCTTTTGTATATTAAATCATGGTAGTAAAATATAGAAGAAAAGATGAAAATATCTATGATATTAGAAGCAATAAATCACAAAGAATTTGTATAATGGATATATAGATATTAATCTTTCTATCTATTATCTTTCCATCTATTATATAATGGATATATAGATGTTAATCTTCAGTCTTGACAATATATCTCATGGAGCTTTAGCTCACTTCTCTTGGTGTTGATCTTGTATTCATCTAATTTAATGAAGTTCTTATTAGCTTTCTTGTTAAAACTCTTTTATTCAACTTCTTGTTTGGTCTTCTGTATAGTGTATCTATGACAATAAGATTTGCAAAGTTAAAATCTATATTACTATAAAAATCAAAATTTTCATTAGAAATTTTTATATATAACATGAAAAAAATATGGCAATATATAAATAAAAATAGAATAAAAGTTAAAACATATGTAAATATAGTAGTAATATTTTTATAAAACTATACAAATATTAATTAAAAATAAAAGAACATAAATTATAGAAGCATATCTATATATATATATAGATATATATATAACATGAAATAACATCTACTTCTAAAACTCTCAATTACTTACTTCGTCTCATAACTTTATCAAGACTAGGAATTGCTTATAGTTATGTATTTTAATTAATAATAAGAAGTTTTATTTTCTTATGCTCCAAACTATATTAATAATCCATTGGATTATTAATTTATTTGAAGATGTTTTTGACACATAGATTTGTTGTAATAGTTAAGAATTTTAAACAACCTTAACATCTAAAATTCTAATTTTTTAAAGATGTAAATAAAAGAACCATCTTAATATAAAATAAAAATACACCTAGTGTAGATTTCTCTATTATTACCATATGGGTTGTGAATTACCAACATGTTGTAAAGAGCACTAGTGTTCTATCTAACAATTATTCCTTGCCTAAAACCTATTATCTCTTTTGCCATCCACACGCTATTGTAAATATTGACAAACATAGTACTAAATTCCAGTTTATTTTCTAATAACTGTTTTCTAGACCATTTCTAATAAGATTTACCATATTTGTCAAATCCATCCCATATTTTTCAACAAGTCTTTTCTGTCATTCCATACATATATTTTTTTTAAAAAACACATTTCTTTGTATCCAAATTATCCATAAACAAGTTCCTCTATGTTAGTAACCAAATTTTACAGAAACGTGTAAAAGGTGATGGGATTGATTCAGCAAATGCAGATTGTGCAATCCAGAATGGGTTCAATCCGACTCGGTGTGACAAATAACTCAGTGATGAGAAGCAAATGAAACTGACAGAGTGCAGGAGATGAAATGAGAGGAGAGCAGAGAGGGTGGTGGAAGGTGTGACTAGTAATAAAAAAGAATGAGGGGTTTGTAATGAGCGGTGACTCACGTGGAATCCCACTGGTGCACGTGCATGGGGTAGGCAAGGAAGGACGCAAACCCAGCTGGGCGTGGGGGCGTGTGTGTGATGGATAGTGAGTAGCGTTCGAGGCAGATGGTCACTGTGCAAGATGCTTGTGTGTAGGAGGGAGGGGAGGGCACCGGTATGGATTCTTCAGCAACATCCATCCCGATGCATCTAGAACAATAAAAGTCGGCGCCCACCCATGCCGTTACTCCTTCCTGTAGGGTGTAGTTTTCTAGATCATTTGCCTCGAATCCTGGGAGCGAAGCAACCGTATGCCACCGCTAGAGTGGCGAATCGCGACGAGGCGCTAGGGCTACATTCATTTCGAAACAAGTGGTTTTTCGAGGGGATTTCATTACGTATCTCTATGAAAGTCACGGTTCACGGTTCACGGTTCTCGAGCTGGGGTGTCGCGGTTTGGGGTACTTCTACCGTGGCGTGATCGACAGGGTCGAAGTTGGGCTGCGCGAATGTGCCTTCACGTATTGGAAAGCCGTGCACCGATGATCGCCATTCGGTCCCCGATTTGGTCTTTCGTGGCCTTTGCTGACTTTCGTGGCCCTGGCATGCAATGCTCACCTCGATCGCCCCGTTAAACAGTTGGTGGGATGAGAAGTAACTCGATCCAATTGATATATCATCTCCGTCTCCTTAACTTAGCAGACTGAACCTGTCAAAGGCTTCGCAGTCCGTGACTAGCAATCCAATGCGCCACACGTAATCACCAGACTCTGACGAGTTATTACGTCGAGCGGAACTGGTCTGCACCTACGAGCTTGCGTATGCATCAAGCTGACTGAGCTTCAACTCGGGCAAAGCATTTGCTAGCTGGTTCTCAAAAGCACTGGTTCTGAATTTATCGCCCTTTTCGATCACTGATGTCTTGTCGCAGCTGAACTGAGATACAAGTGCCCTGCCCCTCAAAAATTCCCACCAGACCCGATCAAATTTTCAAATCTACCTTGTCTCATCGTGCTTGCATGCAACGTTCTAAATGCGGTGCTCGCTTCCTGGCAACTGTAACTGTGGCTTCGTGACAATTTGTCCGGGGTATGTTGCAAATAATAATAGTCCTCCTCGAGAAGCCTCGGCCACGATTAACGACCTTGCCCTTTGCAGGCATGAATCTCTAGTTTTCTCATTGAATGGATGGGAGGGGGGGGGGGGTTCTTTGCAGAGAGTCCTCGTTTCCAGGTGAGGGAACTCAGCCACGAAATCAGGAGCGAATGATGGGAACAGTTGGATAACTGCTCATAGCACCAGGCTGCAAGTGTCGTGAAGGACTTCCAGTGTGTGCTCAAGTGACGGAACCGTTCCGGTCGGGACCGAGAATGGAAATCCTTCCTGCTGCAGTTAAATCCACATGCACAGGCCACCACCTTGTATGCAGCAACAACCCCATTCACCAATCGTGAAGGAGGGGAGACACCATGCTACGAAATCACAGCACCTCGCGACGAGCCTTTGTCTGTTCCAGCACCGGACACCTGCACGTCATGCATCCCGTCGACCTAAAATAGTGAGTACACCGCCCAGATTCACTGGTGACAGTCCACACTTCCGAATGTCAGTATTAACACCATCTGCTCCATCGAAGATGGAAGGAAAGGGCAAGATGGATTCCAGATACTGTCAAAGGCTGGTGCTGTGCCGGTCAACGGATGACGTCGTGACGTGCTCAATTTGCAGGGTGGGCTGGGGATCCGTGAGCCCAGCTCCAGCAGTGCATGTGGTGCCGGCGCCTGCGCTGGTAACACAATCCTGGCGCACTGTAGTTGCGGCACAAGTGTGACGTTGCGGGATTTGTTTTGCTAAAGACGTCTCGCGGCGGCGAACTGGCATCCAGTTCCTTACCGCCCTCGTGGGCAGCGGGGCCCGCAGCTCACCACAATCGGAACCTGCTAAACTTAGCGGTGCGTGCTGCACTTGGACGGGCTAAACCTGGCGGTATGGGCTAAACTTAGAGGCGAGGTGGAGCTCCGATCGTGGAAACAATGTTTGAAAGGGGTAAAGAATAGTGTAGTTGTGTGTGCATTGGTACCAGGCACCATGTTGCACAAGTACACTGTTTTGCATGCTAGTTTTCCCTGATATCAAAAGGAATTTCATTATTTAAAAAAAAATAGACAATGTGGGTTAATCTATTTAACTTTGTAAAATTTATCACAAAAGAGGAGAGAATGTTATAGACAATAAAATAAACTTCTTGGGTATCTTATATGCCACGATTATAAACTTCTTTTAAACAAAATAAGAAGTAACAGTAAAAGAATCCATTCTATATTCTTTTTCTAGAAGCAAGGCCAATGTATATTTAAAAGAGAATGTCTTACGCCTCATTTTTTTAATATAAGAATGCAATGTATCGTTTTTGGTTTTCTCATGATTACAGTAATAATAATTTGAGTACATGGTAACTAAAAATCCCGAAAGAAATCATATCTTTGCAAGCAAGATATATATAACCAAGTCAACAGCCTTTCTCAATTTTGTCACATATATTACTAAAAATCTTGTAGATTCCATGGCTTGCGAACTTTTGGTACATCATGGAGTAGCTATTCAATATCATTGCATAAATTTCACATAGCCAACAACATCTTGAATCTATTTTTTCTGCTTATTTTTTACTTTTTTATTGATTCGTAAGATCAGGGACTGAAAAGTCTCCTCAATACATAAAACCTTTGTTATTTGCAGTAACAAAACGGATTGAGGGATGCTAGACACATGGGAAAGCTAATAAGTCTAGACTTAATTATATATATATATATATATATATATCTATGCCACAAAAATATTCCCAAATCACATTCATCTCACAACAAGAGATGTAACTTTTACAAACACCACTCTTAAAAGGGAACTAGGATAATTTTAGAGCACGTCACACATTATTCAACCATACACACACACCAACACACCAACACACGATGAGAACAACAACATCTTATCCAAAATAGTAGATGGTAAAGAAACTACCCGATCACGGGGGGTGACACGTGGGATAGAACCGGGGTCACAAGAAAGAGCCAGTTGGCTCGACCCGGTTTCGATCCCGTGATGGCCACAGGTGGTCACACTGTGCATACGTGGCAGGAGGATGTGGAGGGGTGAACTAGTCACGAGAACCACAACTTGGTCATTACTAGTGGATGAATTTTCACCGCTCCATCAGAATGAACAGAACTTGTTCTAAGTTAGTGGCAGATTCATCTATTGGATGAATCCCCCCTCCCCGGCCCCTTCCCCGTCCCCGAACTTGGAGCCCGGCCCGTGGTGGTGGAGGGGGTAGGGGGGTTTTGTGGGTGCCGTCCTCGTCCTCGGCAGCAAGGCTGCGGCGGAGACATGTGAGATGGGCTCGTAAATTAGTGGGGGAAATAGCCAAGGAAAGGCAAGATGTCAAGTGGGATCCGCAGCCCTAGGTCTGCGTGAAAGGACAATGCAAGCTTCGACGAAACATGACTGCAGGGAAATTGGAAGTAGAAGCGTAATAGAAGAAGAAGAAGAAGAAGAAGAAGTGGCTTGGAATCTGGAGTGACGGCATTCTCATCTCCCTGAATCCGGCCTCGTTCCCTGCTGTTGCTGTTGCTGGTGCTGCTTTTGCTATCAAGCCACACCCCCTCAACACCCACAAGAGTGTTATGTCGTAGAGTGTTTCTGCTTTAGATTTTGAGGGTCTCGTTTGGGTTGTTATTGAGAGCTCGTGTGTGGAGACTTGGGGCCTGTGCTGTTTTCGTGTAGTTGGAGCTCAAGCCCGAGGTGTCTGGGTTTGACATTTGCAGGATAGAGGAGGGGAGAGCTTGAAGGTAGTCGTCTCCTCTTAGTCTCTGCATTCGTTGTGATGTGTCGATTGCAGTGTTTCATGATTTTTATATTTTTTTATACTTTTTGGAATTCTTATCATCGAATCCGGACTGTGAACTCACTCGGTTGGTGCTGGCACTTTGAGTGGGGGTACTTGCTGGGTTGTATTGTCAATCGTGTAGTTTGATCTATCCCGTTACAAATTCTTGATTCTTGTGAATGTTGACAGAGCTTGACGATTGAGGTGTTCATATGATGTAGTCCTTTACCAGTTGTTGGTGGATCTAGGTTGCGAAGCATAAGCTTTGGGTCGAGTAGCTTTGCCCTGTCGGTTCCGGTGTCAACTAAAGAATCTGTCCATGACACATTTGAATTTAATTGTGTTGGCAGTTTAGAGACTCTCAAGAAGTTACCTGAGAATCCTTCTGATGTCACACAGGTTCAAGTCTAAAAGACAATTCGATTGTGTAGGAATTCACATGGACATTGAGTGGGAAATCAATCGCGAAGTCCTTGTCTAAAAGTTAGCAGTATTTCGTCCTTGATTGAGTGAAGAAAGTGGCTGAGGGAGATCAGATGATGCTGTTATTTTGATCAGTTCCTCATGTGGTTTCTCGTGATT
The DNA here is from genome assembly GCF_059467195.1 of Physcomitrium patens. NCBI lineage: Eukaryota > Viridiplantae > Streptophyta > Bryopsida > Funariales > Funariaceae > Physcomitrium > Physcomitrium patens. The sequence goes on along the minus strand of NC_143419.1, from coordinate 13,392,697 downwards.
GCAGTTCTTAAACCGACACGATGTCTTGCGGTGGTTGTGGCTGCTGCCCCAAGTGCGGGTGCCGAGCAACTTGCACGTGAGTAGCTCCTCTGTCTGAATTCATTCACCCAATTAATTATTCAGCAGTGAAATTAGTAGTTCACTGTGTAGTTCCAAGTCTTATTGTTTGCTCTTTATGATGTGGTGATCTGCAGTTGCAACCAAAATATCTGGTCTCTTGAAAGCCGGGACGATATGAGGTATGGAAATCGAGTCATTCTTCTACATGCTTTCGATTTCTCTGTCTGCAGGAAATTACGACATAACCGACATAAGAGGCTCTGACATCGTCATCCTTTTTTGTGTTCGTTTAAGAACTTTGTTGGAGATGATTGTCCTACATTGGATTGCAGTGGGATAGACCGAAGTAATCCAAAATGTTATGTTTCAGACTGGTTTATTGTGGACAAAAATGACTTTTTAGCTGTTCTCAATTGACAATCGAGGTTGTTAGTTCTTGTGGACTCTACACTGTTAGTTTCAGGGGTAATAGCTATGTTTGATCAGTGGGTATGATAAGCGGTATTACGTGGGAAAAGATCTTAACTGGTTCCGATCGTGCAGGTATGCCGGCCTGAAGCCTGTGGTGGATGATTACGAAGGCCAATATAACTTCAATGGCGACAGCCAGTATTTCTCACCTCAGAGCTGTTACAACTCGGTGGCTGGTGAAAACAAGTGCGGCAATTGCGACTGTGCAGGTAATAATTTTCCTTTTCCAAGCATACTGAATCCATGACTTAATGTAGCGCTAGATTCGAGTATCTGGAGGCACGTGTTAATAATAGAAGAAAATTTTGACTGGTTCGTTATTTTTCCATCAGGGACTTGTGCAAAAGAGGGGGGCTGCAACGGTGGTTGCGGAGCTGATTGCGGCTGCGCCAACTAGTAGAGTCAAGTAGAAGATTTGTGAGACACTATTCATAGTAGCAATGCCAGCGCTTGTACCATGAGAGTGATTTATCATTACCCCCAATAGATGTCAGTCCATGAAAGACCATCGTGAATACCAACAGCTAGATCTACTTTCTATGTTCCGAATAATTTGCACCATCAGCGCATGGATTCGAATCCTGCTGAAATGGCTTGCAAAGGAACTGTCATGAGGTGTGCCTGATACAGGGCTAGTTTAACCAGTTTGCGCAAGGATCGAGTAGTCGAGAATTTCTTACTCTTGTGCCGCTGACCACCGTCACTGCCAGAAGGTTCTCACTCATGATGCGGACAAGCTTCTTGTGTCGATCGCAGAATTGCATAATGCCACTTTGCTGATTTTGCCACCCAGTTTCAAAGTCTTCGTTTGTTTTTTTTGTGCACTTGGATTTCGACTACATTCACGACTCGCACTGTCAATGCTGTAATATGAGAGTGAAAGTAATAAATCAACTTCTGCCTAGAATCACTTGAAAACTGGAAAAATTCTGAATCATTCTAACAAAATTTTCTAGATAACTGTAATAGTGCATTTGAAAACCTCCTGACATATATAATATGTACGAGTTGTGAACACAAGTAATGCTGGCATCCCATTGCATGGGTCATGTTGAAGATAAGGTCTCCAAGAGTTCCACCGAGCAGACGTTACAACCATGACAAGCATAACACCATTATTATTCAATAATACCTCCACTCCATCACTGTCAAAATTAAGATAAACCCTATCATCCTCAGGAGTAATAAACCATAAGAAATCATTTCATGTAAAAGCATGAAAGTGATACCATTTGAAGAAATTGAAATTGTTGTGAAGGTGAAAGCTCACAATCATGTTGCATTGAATAAGAATATTGGAGAAATGATACATATATATATATATATATATATACATAAATATCTGATTCTCCTTCAAAACAAATAATTAGAATTCATTAGGTTATCACATAGTGACAGACAGTTGGTAAAAACAATCCAATATTGATAACTCCCTTAAAAGATGTATTTAATAAGGAACTACAAACAAAGGTGCTGACAAAAAGAAAGTATGCCTTAGCAAGATTTGAACTTGCATTACAATATTCATAGTCCAAAGTCCTGACTACTAAACAACAGGATTCAACCCAGCAATGTCTGTCATGTCTATATGCCAACAACAATTTATCATAGCACCAAATAACCACTTTGGAGGTTGCATCAATAAATATTAAAATGGCTCTATTCTCTATTCTCCCATTGCTTTATTATTCTTAATTGAAGGATATGCACCAAATTGTGAAATATCCTTGGTACAAGAACTTAAGAGTATGCACCAAAATATGAAATACCCTCAATACAAGAAATGTTGTAGCAAGATATAGATACATGTCATCTTGAAGCCACTTCTTTAGTAACATTGTCCAAAGATAGAAATAGCCTTCTTTGATTCTAATTCTAAAATCATAAAACAATTCAACCATAACACCATTTTTTTTCCCCCTTCATTGACTTTTGTTTTCCTTTGAGTTTGAAACATGGAAATTTAAAATGACTTACTAAAAATTAGGTTGTAATCACAATCCTAAATTTATCTAAAGAATCAAGAATATTTAATACAAGGGTGACATAAAAATGTCAATGTTGACATATGATAAAGATGTATATGCATAATTTTGATAAAACCACATTAAGAATTCCAATTTTTCAAAGCCATAATAATATACTCTTATATTTCTCTTGTGTGTAAAAAAGAATTATAAAACTATGAACTTAAGACAATGCATTGGAAAATCAAGTATCTAAATTATTTGGTAACAAATATTAGGCATTCAAATTTTTACAATTGAAATGAATCAATTCCATCAACAATCTTTTTATGATGGCTTTAGAAGCATGAATTGAAAGTCACTAACCTTAGCCTAATTGAAGATTCTTTAATAGCCATATAGTAAATGAAGAAGAATATTGTAGATAGGCCATCATTCATAGGTTGTACTTGCTTAAAAAAATAACACCAAGTTGCATAATAGAGTATTATTATATACATTCTATTGTTGCTATAAACTATGTTCTAATCTTTTTCTAACATTGTCTTATTCTATTCTAAAAAAAATTGCATTATAATCAATGCTTAATAGATCAAGACATTAACACATTAAAACATAAAATTTAATTAAAATTGACTAATTATATTTGAATTGATGCAAAATTGGTCAAGTAATTATATATAAAAAATTTATAATATAAATATTTTTCTTATTTATTTTTAATATTAAAAAAATAAAAATAAAATAAAAATAATTTTTAAATTAAAAAATAAAAAAAATATGACTATCATATGAACAACTTGAGAGAATTGTGGCTATTAAGAAGAAGCATGAAGTTGCTTAGAGGGATATTCTTGAGGAGCAATACTACACAAATCTTTTATTGGAAAAGCAAATTCTTGTAAAGATGATTCTTGAAGAATTGATGTAGAATTGTTATAATGTAAGGCAATAGGATACATAGTTAATAAATCAACTATAAAACTTAATAAGTTTGCAGTCAAAATTACACATATTAATGTATATATACCAATTTTTTTTGAAGGTGTTGGAAGACTTGTGCATCAAATGTACATCATGAGATTGTTATATATTTTAAGATCTAAATCTATTTTTCTTAAGGAATCTAGGACTACTTCCATCTTTTAAATATAAATAGTTAAATGCCAAGGTACTTGATCTTATAACTCACACAACATGTTAAAGTTTGATTGCTACTTTAGAATATATTTTAATTGGCCAATGTTTAAGATGTAATAATAATTGTTTGCATTGTCTTTTTCTTGTGATAAAAAAAATTGTAGGTCACAAAATATTATACAAAAACATAAAGCAACACAACATCTTAATGAATATAACCTATTTTCAATAATGATATCTATTCTATTAAGAAAAAATCCAAATTTTATTTTATTCTTCTATTGCATTTTTTTTAACTACCCAAATTACAAATACCTTCTTCATCTCTACCAAAATCTTAAAATCACTTGTGAGTTGCATAATCAAATCCAAGCCTAACTTATTTAGTAGAAACCACCAAAAAACATAATTAAATGATACAACATCATTAAATCAAAACACTTAGTAGAATCTAAAGAAGTAGTATTTTCTATGCAAACTATATAGCAATTACTACAACACAGTTTTATAATCATTTGAGTAAAATCATAAAAGAAAAATATCAAAATCTATACTTCTATGTAAAAAATTATTATTAAAATAAAGAACATATAAAATATTAAATATAAATGAAGACTATTAAACAAATTGTGCAAAAAAATTATAAGAAATCATGTTCAATAAGGCATGGTTTTAAACCTATTCTGATTTTGTTCAATGCAAATGAGATTTTATAGTAATCTCTATTGTGTTACCAAGAGCTGACATCAAACATTACTACAACTAACTCTCAATCTATCAATTAGATATTGCATGTATAATTAGTATATCTAAATCCAAATGGAACTATTTTTGGTATCTAGTGCATTGTTCTAGTGTCAGGATTGGATTTTTATTATATTGTCATTTTTAATGATAGAAATATTAATCAATAGGATTTTAAAATTATTATATTGGTGATTTTTTTTATAGAGCCATTAAAAGATTAAATTCAAGGAACTTTTCTTACCATCATTGATACATTGAAACTACATTTAACTAGAATTGTAGTAAAAAAAAATAAAAATATCATGGATAAAATGAAATAATGAAAGTTACATATTAACAAAATTTCTTTAGTACTTAATTGATATATAATTATAATATTAATATTCAAATTTATATACATTAAATTTCATGTATGTTAATAATTTTTTAAAGATATTTTTATAAATACTAATAAATAAAAAATTAATAATATTATAAATATTAACTTTATTTATATATCTAAATATATATACTTTTAATAGTAAATCTTAAAAGAAATTTTTTAAGGTTTATAAAATTTACACATGTTATTTTAAATGTTTATTCAATTTTATTATTATTTTATTATAAAATTATTTTACAATAATAAAATAATAATATTATTAATAAAAATAAATAAAAATAAAACATAGATTATTTCATAGACATGATTGATATTTTGTTTCTTTGATTAAACTTGAAACACAATATTTTGTATGAAAAATTTAAATCATAATTTTTTCAAACATGATTTCATGATTTTTTTATGTTTAGAGAATCCATGATGCAATTCGAGGGGATTATGTGGTTACTTCGAGTATTAAAAGATAGAGTGATGATCTCACAAAGTACAGTTAGATTAGAATATAGAGTGATTAAATTATCTTTAAATCTTAGACCTAAGTAGAATTTTTACGTAGTATTAAGTAAGTTCCATTCAATCATCATACTTTAGATGCATAGTATTGAAAAAAAAAAAAAATCTCAATACTTATTATTAATAAGATTGCATATAAAGAAAAGTATGAAATAAGCTAATTTTAACTTTTATTTCGAATACCCTTTACTTACAAATGTAAGGTTATATTTGATGTAGATGAACTTCATTTATAATTATCTTCATCATAGTAACTTTATCAAAGCCTTTGATTTTTTTGACTATTTACAACTTACTAGAATTATAATCTTAATATTATTACTACAAAATATTTAATCTTAATAATATAAAGTTATCATAGATTTTTTGATTTTCAAAACTTCAACTTTATGTCATGGAGATACTCATATAAGCCAATAATTACATGTATAAATAGGTAGAAGTAAGTAAAAGTAGATAAAAGTAAATTAATTCTATAGTAATTGATATGAAAGCTTCCTAGAAGCTTCATAGACGATGCTTTGACTTTATAGGTGTCTTTAATTGACTTTTTGGATTAAAAACGTGGTCAACACGTTGGTCATGTGCCACACATGTTGTTAGCTTTAAGACCAAGCTAACAATGTCACCCACACGTAGAAAAACTTGCCTTGTAAGTCAAGGCAAGTGTCCTACAAAGTCAACACATATTGGAGGTCCTATAGAACGTCGCCACATTGTCGTGTTGTGGTTCGGCTACTATATGAAAATAATGTAAATATGTACTTAATACATAATTTATTAAGTAACATGGTGAGAGCCATGTTAGTAGATTTTAGTTGATTGTAGAATATAATTTGACTATTATTTTGTTAAGAGGTTGTTTAAAAAAGATTACTATAGAATTTGTATAACTTTAATTTCTTTTTGATAGTGGCTTTTAAGATTGGTTTTGGTTGATAGTAACTTCTAAATATTTAGAATCACCTTTGTTAAACATTGGTGATATTTGAAAACTTATTTTGATTCTTTTATTTAGTGTTTAGAGCATAAATTATGAAAATATTATAAGAAAAAGCATTGAAGAAGGGTTTTGGTAGCAAAGGGAGTAATAAGGGCACCAATATAGATGAATGAAGATGAATGATGAAAATTTCCATTCCTATTGGTCAAAAATCATGACCAATAGGCTTTGAGGAGGCAGCTTGAGGCCATATTAGGGATTAGGGTTAGTTTCTCGAGCCATTTGCGTTTTAAAGGCTAGGGACAGAAGGTTTAGGTTTTTGGCTATAGTTTTGGTGCAAGTTTTATGTCATTTGGAGTTTTTATGAAGAAGTTATAGGCGCTCAAAGTTAAGGTGTTAGTTTTGGACCTACTGTCACTCTTTTGGGCATAACGCACGCGTACAGATAGTAATTGAAGATCGGCGACCGCAACTAGAGAGAGCACTTTTTCGGCTATACTTTTCATACATTGCTTACTGGATTCCAAGTTATAATGAAGGAGTTATTGGATTTTTAAGTCAGCGCATGCAATCTAAGGGTAGTAAGTAAACCGATTTACTAGTGGTTGTATCTTGAGCTATATCTTGAGCAATTTGACAAGGTTTTGGCTCAAAACTTCTTGGAATGTGTAATTTCATGTTAATAAACTTTTTTCATAAGTTTTATGATATTTGGAGTTTGGATTTTTGAGATATAAGGAAAATAGGTTTTCAGGTGCTTGTAAATTAGGATTTAGAGAGCCTGCTAGGGTTTCTTAGATTTCAAAAGATCGGGAGTGAATTTGTAGTTTGTTTTCTTTGGTAAAATTTAAGGGTAAATTCTACCTATCCTATAAATTTGAAACAAATTGAATGGTTAGATCAATAGTTAAGATTTTCTAAAGTTTGGGGCAAGAAAATCCTTCGCGGGAAAAATATGTTTTGAAGAGATTTTGTTATATTTGGAGTTTTATACAAAAATAAAGGAGTTTTGGAAGCTAAGACAAGAATCATATAAAGGTTTAAGCTACACTCTCTATAACTAGATACCCAGTATATTCCTAGATAGTAAATCATGCCATACGACAACATAGCCCCAAGTTAGATAGTATATATAGAGACAAGAGTGAAGCCCTCTTCACTCTTGTTAACTCCTTTCTTATTTCCAATCTAGTTTCAAGTGTCGTCATATTTTCTAGTCTTTGGAAATAGCCATTCTAGTTCAATATATTATCACCTTTGAGTGATTTCTAAGTATTTTTGAATGACACAAGAGTATATTGAGATTATCTTTCTTTGGAGTTCATGTCCTTGATAGTTTGACAAGAGTGCTAACATATTGTTTCTGTCTTGTTCTAAAAGTGAGTGGATTACCCCACTTCTAATATTGTATTTTGAAGGTTGCAGACTATCCACCTTTAAACAAAAAATCTAGTTTTCTAACATTGATCTTTTCCTTAAAGAAAGTAAATTATCCGTCTTTGTAGAATTTGTTTTTAGAGGTTGCAGATTATCCTCCTCTTATTTAACTTTTGAATTCGTTTGAGTTGTCTATAGAAGAAAAAATCATGGATGCTACACTTGATAGAAGTGAAAATAGATTTGCAACTATTGCACATCTTCATGAGCTTGTCAACACTCTTAGGACCGAAATTTTATGCATCACCAACACCAACCATGGAAGCACTATTCCTACTACTATAGAAGAAGTTCAGAGTCTACGCCAAGAAGTTGTGCAGTTGAAGGAAACAAGTTGATTAGCCTCGAAACCAAATTTTAGGAGTTTTGCTTTTACAAACTCAAGGGAGGTAAGGATTAGTATGCCTAAAAAGTTTGATGGAACAAAATCAAGTTTTTGAGGGTTTTTGCAACAAGTTAAACTCTACTTAAGGTTGCATCCTTTCCAATACACTGATGGATTTACTCAAGTTGGATTCATAGACACACTTCTATCTAGGAGTGCTTTATCTTGATTTGCACCTTTGATGGAAAAAGATTCACGACTACTCTATGATTTGAATTCAATCTTGGAAGTATTTACAGCTACGTTTGGAGAAAGTGATTGAGAAAGGATAGCAGAGACCAAGCTTGTAACACTACAATAAGGACCACGTTCAGCCACCACGTATGCCACTGAATTTCAAAGTCTTGCTTGTGATGTGGACTAGAATTATAAAGCCCTTATCAATCGATTTTGCTATGGATTAAAAGATAATGTCAAAGATTTGTTATTCATAATGCCAAAAATAAATTCTTTAGAATAATTCATTGTTCAAGCTATTGCATGTGATAATCATTTATTTGAAAGATGTCAAGATCAAAGGTATGGCTGGAGAAGAATAAGTCAAGTCGTGAAAACACCTTCTAAGTTTTTGGAAACCTTTCTATGAAGGCCAAAGCTAATGCAAATTGATACGATATGTTTTAAATCCCTCATGGAGCAAGAAAAGACTTGACGACGTCAAGAGGGTTTATGTCTATATTGTGGAGAAGCTAAACACACTGCTCAACATTATCCAAGGAAGCAATGCAATCACAAAATAAAGAGTACGATTGCAAAAGAAGACAATGTGTTGAAAAACAAGTTTTTCTAGTTACAATAGGGACTGTGCAGCTGAAACCATGTGCAACACCTAGTTAAGGTCCTATTCTCTGCTCAGATCCTTCACATTGTTTTCTAATAGATGTATGTTTAGGAGCCAAAAATCATAAAACCTTTGCATTATTAGATTCAGGAGCCTCAACTTGTTTCATAGACGAAGACTTTGTCAAGAAACAAGAAATATCGTTAGTCAAGAAAATCAAACCCGTACATGTGGAAGTCAAAGATGGCCATTTGTTATCATCTAGTGATGTTATCTATGAAACAGTTCCTTTAGATGTAGTAATTAAAGATCGTAATAATGTAGTAATATTTAATGTGATACGATCTCCTTTGAATTTAGTCATTTTAGGACTATCTTGATTAGAAAAGTACAATCCTCAGATAGATTGGATTTCCCGTTGTCATGTTGTAACACGTCTATATGATAAAAATATAAATGAAAGAGGGGAGAATTAAATATATGATAAAAATATAAATGAAAGAGGGTTAAAGGGGAGGATAGGTTAAGAAATGAAAGAGGGGAGAATTAGGATTTTAAGGAGGGAGAGCAAGTTTCATGCTTTTGGGGAGGAAAAGAGAGAGAATTAGGATTTTTTTTTCTTCATAGGATTTTAGAAATATTGAGGCAATCGTTGCTGAAAGTCAGTGTTGTATTGGTGAATTAGATTTTTCTGTAAGAGAGGAAAGGCTGGTACTCTTGATTGTTGATGGAATGGAAGATACTTCTGTGGTTGAAATTCAGAGTTGTCTAGAAGGTTGAGTATGCTGAATGCATGTGTGGTTGTATTAATCTGACTGTACGGATAGAGGATATCTGCCAACTGTTTAAAGAGGTATTAAAAGTTGGCAAATTGAAATTATTTAGGGTTTCTATAATAATTGGAGACCTATCGACAGGAATAAGAGGAAATTAGTGAGCGGCAAAAAGACATCGGTGCGGATTACAGCATAGCCTCACAATTTGTAAGCGGGGTTGAACTGGAACTTTTTGAGCATTCGAAAGGACTTGTAGAGACACTAGTGATAGATGTTCACAACAAGTCGAAAGGACAGATTGAGGATCACAGCTTGCCAAAGTTCACGGTCTAGGATTAAGGTAATTAACGATAAAGATAAAATAAAAAACATAAAATAAATAAAATAAAAAAAAGAAAGAAGAGATTGATGTTATATAGGGTCTCTAGGTGTTTTATATTAGAATTAAGCTTTTACATTGCAATCCGATATAGATTGTATTTGGGTAGTCAAGAACCCGATAGACTGCTTGAGTACTAGTGAAACACCATACTACTTCCTACAGCTAGACGCCCGGCGCGTTCTCAAGCAAGATAACACGTAATACAATCGTAACCTTAACTTTCTTAGTAGTTTATTTCAAAATTCTATTAATCAAGAAAAAATACATAAGTCTAGTGTATCTAAGTCCTTACTAGTAGGAGCAAGAGCTTTCATGCATGCGGCCAAAGAGGGGTCATCTTTTGCTATATATGCCATGCCCATTTCAGATAGAGAAAAGACGTCAAGTGGTATTCCTAGTCAATATCAAGAATTCTAAGATATTTTTGAGAAGAAGAATGTAAATATTCTTCCAGAACATCGACCTTATGATTGTTCAATTGATATTCAAGAAGGAGCTCAACCGCCATTTGGATCAATCTATAACTTATCACAAAATGAATTGGCTGCACTAAACGAGTATATTAATGAGAACTTGGCTAAAAACTTCATACGCCATTCAAAATCTCCAATAGGAGTGCCGATCTTATTTGTGAAGAAAAAAGATGGATCTCTACGGATGTGTGTAGACTATTAGGGCCTTAACAAGATCACCATCAAAAACAGGTATCCTTTATTTTTGATTTCAGGACTTTTTGATCAACTCAATCAAGCAAAGATCTACACAAAAATAAATCTACGACGAGTATACAACTTGGTCTACATCAAAGAAGGAGATGAATGGAAGACTACTTTTCGAACTAGGTATGGACATTTTGAATATAATGTCATGCCTTTTGGACTCACAAATGCACCAGCTGCTTTTCAACATCTTATGAATGATATTTTTTGTGAGTCTTTAGATGATTTTATCATTTGTTATTTAGACGACATTCTAATCTACTCTAAAAATACAGAAGAACATGAATTCTATGTTTGTCATGTATTATAAAAACTAAAAGATGCAGGATTATATGCCAAGTTAGAAAAGTGTGTATTCCACATTACTCAAGTTGACTTTTTAGGATACATCATTTCCAACGAAGGCTTGATGATGGATCCTAAGAAGGTCCAAATTATCATAAATTGGAAGATTTCAAGAATAGTACGAGATGTGCAATGCTTTTTGGGCTTTGAAAATTACTATCAAATCTTCATCAAGAACTTTTCTCAAGTTGTAGCTCCACTTACGAATTTGACTTGTAAAGACAAATTTGAGTGGAGTAAAGAATTTGAAGTAGCATTTGATGTTTCAAAGAAGAAATTTACTTCTGCACCAATGTTGTATCGCATCGACTTTTCTAAGGTATTTTTTTATGGAAATAGATGCATCAGACTTTATCTTGGTTGCCGTTTTGTCATAATTGGGAGTAGATGACAAGCTCCATCCAATAGCTTTCTATTCATGGAAATTTTCAGGAGTTGAGATTTATTATAAAATCTACATTAAAGAGCTTCTTACAATTGTAGATTCATTTCAAGAATGGCGTCATTATTTAGAAGGCACCTCAAGTCCAATCTCAGTGTACATGAATCATAAGAACCTCAAGTATTTTATTTCAACACATGTATTAAATTGTCGTCAAGCTCATTAGAGCATGTCTTTATCAAAATTCGAGTTCATCATCACTTATCGAGTAGGAAAACAACAAGGTTTGTCCGATGCCTTGTCTAGACGTTCTTATCTCACACCAAAAGAAGGAGATGCAACTTTTGAGCAACAAAGAACGGTTCTCTTGAAGTTGGAGTAATTTCATCTTCGAGCAATATAATCAACATTGATTTAACTTTGCTCAAGCAAGTTTAATTAAATATGTCTTTAGACCCTCTTGTTCATGATGTCAAGAATAATTCTTCTAAATCTCATGATCCCTCTAAATTCGAGTTCAAGAACAACCTACTCTATTTCAAAGAATGCGTATATGTTCTAGAAGGAGAAGCACATTTTCATGTTCTTCAAGCTTGTCATGACTTTCTAGCAGTAGGATATTTTGGATACAATAAGACTTTGGAGCTGATATCTAAGAATTTTTGGTGGCCTCAAATGTGGAAGGCTATCAGAGATTTTGTACAATCATGTGATGTTTGCTTAAGATCAAAAACTCCTAATCATCGATCTTTTGGACTTCTTCAGCCATTACCCATTCTAAAACAACCATGGTCTTTTGTTTCTATGGACTTCATCATAGATCTTCTAATCTCAGGTTCTTATGACTCTATATTTATGATAGTAGATTGCTTCACCAAGATGGCACATTTTGTGCCATGTACAAAATCCATCACAAGTGAAAAAACAGCTAAGCTTTTTATTGATAATATCTATTACTATCATGGATTATCAAAGGATATTATATCGGATATGGAAACTCAGTTTGTATCAAGATTTTGAAAAATCCTTTTTAAGATTTTACAAGTGGATATAAAACTATCTTCGACTTTTCATCCTCAAACTAATGGACTGACAGAGCGCGTAAATCAAGTCTTGGAGCAATATTTAAGATGTACCATTAACTATCAACAAGATGATTGGACAACTCTTCTACCATTGGCAAAGTTTGCTTATTATCATATGGTGTCGTATTACGTGCTTTCCTGCTTGAGAACGCGCCGAGCGTCTGGCTGTAGAAGGTAGTATGGAGATTCGCCAATAGTCAAGCAGTCTATCAGTTTTTGACTGTTAGAATATAAATGACTGCAAGAATACATCATAAATCTATACGGATGCCCTTCGACTGCTCGCCGAAGTCCTTTTTGTCCCGGTCGGTAGGTCTCTAGACGTTATAGAGAACCCTGAACAACCCAAACTATTAATCTTCGATACCGCTTTGTACTTACAATCTTGTATCCACTGACTATCATGTTAGATTAATCCAATAAATTTCATTCACTCCGCATACTCAATCCTATAGACACCCTTTTTATTCTTCAATCTCAGACGTAACTCGATTTCACAAAACAGTCAAGAGTAATCAAACCCTCTTCATTAAAAATCCCGATTCACTATTACAAGACTGACTTCAGCAACGATTGCCTCAGTCTTCTCAAAATCCTATGAAGAAAAAAAAAAAAAAAAAATCCAATTCTCTGTCTTCTTTTCGCGGTCGAAGCATGAAGCTCCCTCTCCCCCCCGATCTTCAAAAACCTCCCAAAAACTTATTCTCCCCCTAACCTTATCCTCTGAATTTCTTAAATCTTCCGTCTTGGATCCGAAATTGGCTCCCACCGTTAGAGCTTAGATCTGAAATTGGCTCCCGCCGTCAGAGCTTTCTCCTCCGTTTTTACCTTTAAGAGATCCATTTATCGAAAACAACATTCCCTGAAATTGCACAGAGAATAGGACAGCCTGAAACAGAATCGAAACCCCGTACTCAGGTCCACATTGAGTCGCCCGACCAATTCAGGTCTCATAATGGGTAAGATGCCCGTAGTAACCTAGATGTTCACGTAATTGGGTCAAATTGGTCCTCACGTCAGATTGGCTAAGAGGCGCGTAGTAAGACCTAGATGTTCCCATAATTGGATCAAATTGGTCCTTTGCGTTAGACTGGCTGAGGCCCGTAGTAAGACCTGGATTTTCCCGTAATTAGACTGCATTGGGTTGCCTGACCAATGCAGGTCTCATATTGGGTAAGAGGACCCGGATTGGATTCTTGAAATTAGATCCAATTGGCTCTTCGAACCAGGCTCACCCGTCATGTGAATTGGTCCTTTCTCTTCCTGCTGACTCCCGTTATTGGAATCGAATGGAGCATTTCAGTATGCCCGGACTGACTGTAATGGGGTGACTGAACCTGGCCACTCAGTATTTGCACTAGATTTGGTTGTTGCTTCCAATATTCGAGGTAATTGAACATTAATAAAAGTCCCCTTTCTTTATATTTTCATGGTATACTCGTATTACAACACGACAATGGTATATTCTTCTACGTAACAAATACATTTCTTTGTCAATTATGGTTATCATCCATGACTTGACGTATTTTATTTTTCAAAAGTTGATAATCATGCAGCAAAAGATATGACAAATCGGTTGTCAGAGTTACATGCAACAATGAAGTTGCAATTAAAAGAAGCTCAAGGACGTCAAAAGATAAATACGGATGTCTATCAAAAGGAATAAGTACTATTCCACATGGGTGATAAGGTATGGCTATTTCATTGCAATATCAAGACTACTCGTCCTTGTGACAAGTTGGACTATCGAAGGCTTTGACCATTTTCTATTTTTGTACAAAACAATCTAGTTGCATATCGTTTACATCTATCGGAGTCAATAAAAATCCATCCAGTATTCCACATGTCTCTTCTTGAACCATACAAGATAATGGACATACCATGAAGACGACAAGCTCTACATCCTCCTATAGAAGTGGATAATAATGAAGAGTTTGAAGTAGAAGAAGTCTTAGATTCAAGGCGGCGCCAAAATAAATTAAAATATCTTGTCTATTGGTGTGGATATGATATTAGTGAATGCACATGGGAGCCAATAAAGAATCTTGCAAATACAGCAAAGGTGGTGGAGGCTTTTCATTGACAAAATCCATCAAAATCAAGATGAAAATCTTCTTTATAAAAAAACAACATCTAGGCAAGATAACATTCTACTTTCAATCCTTGTTTGTAGCTTTTTTGTAGTTGTGACGCTAAGGAGATGGAGAACCAAAAACCATTAGATTCGACTCAAGAGCCTTCATTTGTTGACTTGTCGGACGAGACATTATGATTGTCACAACCTTCAAGACGACGCAATCGAAATGAAGATCTTCAAGAATGACATGTTCTTCTTTGAATAGATGGCAAGATTCAATGCGTTTGATATCACGATTTAGGAAGGGACTCTCGATGTTTGGTGATTTTACTAGAGGTAGGAACAATTCTTGATGGTGTTCTAAATATTTTATTCGAAGGAAGTTATGAAGGCCTCAACAATGATCAAATAATTGGGTGGTCTTCCCGCCTTGGTATGGGACACTATCGATGGTTGAGAGGCCCTATCAATTATCTTCAAAGAGAACAAAGATCAAAATATGTGGTGAATACAATTCATTGCATCATAGATTTTCTCAACATGTGATGACCGCTCCTCATGGAACTCGTCCCTAGAAGGGAGGGTAATGTCACATAGATGCTGCTTTGACTTTATAGGTATCTTTAATTGACTTTTTGGATTAAAAACGTGGTCAACAAGTTGGCCATGTGCCACATATGTTGTTAGCTTGAAAACCAAGCTAACTATGTGGCCCACACATAGAAAAACTTGTCTTGTAAGTTAAGGCAAGTGTCCTACAAAATCAACACATATTGGAGGTCCTATAAAACGTCGCCACGTAGCTCCTAGTTAGATAGTATATATAGAGATAAGAGTGAAGCCTTCTTCACTCTTGTCAATTCCTTTCTTATTTCTAGTCTAGTTTCAAGAGTCGTCATGTTTTCTAGTCTTTGGCAATAGCAATTCTAGTTCAATATATTATCACCTTTGAGTGATTTTTAAGTATTTTCGAGTGATACAAGAGTGTATTGAGATTATCTTTCTTTGGAATTCATGTCCTTGATACATTATTACTTGTCAAAAATCTTTCAATCCTAATATCTTTTTAATACTTTATATCTATTATACCATTTTTAATCTTTTTTTTCATCAAATATTGTTGAATATCAATATACAAGGTTTTTTGAATAGTAATTTGGATTCTTAAAAAATACAAGATATCTGTCATAGATATATATATTTCCATCCATAATTATTTATATGATGAGGTAGAAGTAGGTAAATATAGATTAATTTCATAAAGTCTTCTAGATAAGCTTCTTAGAAGCGGTTTTGATTTTAGATGTATTTACAGAATAGAAACTTGGCCAACAAGTTAACCACATGTTAGTATTTTCTAGAACAAGGTAACTATGTGGCACATATATAGATTACTTGCCTTGCAAGTTAAGATATGTGGCTAGCAAAGTCAATACGTTTTGAAGGTCTTATAGGACATTACCATGTAGCTCTTAGTTAAGAGTATATATGGAGGTAAGAATGAAGCCTTCTTCATTGTTGTCAATGCCTTTCTAATCTTTAGTCTTATTTCAAGACTTTCTAGTCTTTTTGTTTTTGGCAATAGTCATTCTAGTTTAATATTACATCATCTTTTGAGTTCACTTTTTGATTTTCTTCAATGACATAAGAGTATATTGAAGATTTCCTTTCTTCAAGATTCATGTCCTTAACAGTTTGACAAGAGTGCTAATATACTATTTTTATCTTATTTTAAAATTAAGTAGATTATTCTACTTTTATTTTTATATTTTAAAGGTTGTAGACTATTTATCTTTAAATTAAAAAAATCTTATTTTTTAATATTAATATTTTCTTTAAAGAGAGTGGATTATCTCTGCTTATAAAAATTTTTATTAGAGGTTATGGATTACCTTCCTCTAATTTAACTTTTTGAATTTCTTTGAGCTGCCTATGGAAGGAAAGATTATGGATGCTACTGTCAATAGAAATAAGAATAGATTTGTAACTATTGAAATCTTTATGAGCTTGTCAACACTCCAAGAGCAAAAATCTCATATATTTTTAACGTGAATCATAGAAGTACTATGCCTACACATATGGAAGAAGTTCAGAGTCTATATCATGGATATATATATATATTTACCTCAATAGTTACTTATATAATTAAGTAAAAATAGGTAAAATAGAATAATTTCATAAAGTCTTCTAGAGAAGCTTCCTAGAAGCTTCATAGATGCGGTTTTGACTTTAGATGTATTTGTAGGTTAGAAACTTGGCTAAAAAGCTAACCATGTATTGGTAGCTTATGGAACAAGTTACCTCCGTATAGTAGCTTATAGAACAAGCCAACTACGTGGCACATACATAGATAACTTGCCTTGCAAGATAAGACATGTGGCTAGCAAAGTCAACACATGTTAGAGGTCCTATAGGACATCGCCACATGGCTCTTAGTTAGATAGTATATATGGAGGCAAGAGTGAAGCCTTCTTCACTCTTGTGAATGGCTTTCTTGTCTTAGTCTTGTTTCAAGTCTTTCTACTCTTTTTTTTTTTGGAAATAGCCATTCTAGTTAATATTACATCACCTTTTGAGTGACTTTCTAGTTCTCTTCAGTGATAGAAGAGTGTATTGAGGATTCCCTTTCTTCGAGATTCATGTCCTCGATAGTCTGTGGCAAGAAGTTAACTATTTGAAGGAAGTAAGTAGATCGACCTCACAACCAAATCTAGTGAGTTTTTCTTGTACAAATATGACAAGGACAAGGATCAGTATACATGAGAAGTTTGATGGAACAAGATCAAAATTTTGAAGATTTTTGTAACAAATCAAGTCCTATCTAATATTGCACTCTTTTCAATATTCTGATGGATTTATTCAAGTCAAATTCATAAGTGCATTTCTATCAAAAAGTGTGCTTTCTTAGTTTGTACCTTTAATGGAAAAAGATTTGTAATTCCTTTATGATTTGAATTCATTCCTAGAAGTATTTATAACCACATTTGGAGAAAGTGATTAAAAAAGAGTAACACAGACCTAAATCTTATTTTTACAACAAGAATCATAGTCAATCACCATATATGCTCTTGAATTCCAAAACCTTGCTTGCGACTTGGATTAAAATTATAAAGCCCTTATCAATTAATTTTGATATGAATTGAAGGATAATGTCAAAAATTTATTCTTAATAATGTCAAAGATAGCATCTTTGAAATAATTTATTAGTCAAGCCATTACATGTGACAATTGATTATTTGAAAGACATTAAGAACAAGGATATAGTTGAAGAGGAACAAATCAAATAATGATGAAAACTCTTAAGTTTTCAAAAACTTAATTGTCAAAGCTAAAACCAATACAAATTGATACGATATGGTTTAAATTCTTCATACAATAGAAAAAGAGTCGATGACATCAAGATGGCTTATGCTTTTATTATTGAAAAACTAAATATAATGCTCAACATTGTTCAAAAAAACAACGTAATTACAAAATGAGAAGCATGATTGCCAAAGAAGACAATGAGTCAAAAAACAAGTTGCTGTAGCTACAATAGAGACCATGCAATTAGAATCATATGCAAGATCTAACAAAGGTCTTATTATCACCTCTGATCACTCACCTTATTTTACAATAGAAGTT
This sequence comes from Physcomitrium patens, assembly GCF_059467195.1. Taxonomy (NCBI): domain Eukaryota; kingdom Viridiplantae; phylum Streptophyta; class Bryopsida; order Funariales; family Funariaceae; genus Physcomitrium; species Physcomitrium patens. The sequence goes on along the minus strand of NC_143419.1, from coordinate 13,374,481 downwards.
TTTCTAGGACAAAAAAATCACAAAATCTTAGCCTTGTTGGATTTAGGAGCCTCAGCTTATTTTATAGATGAAGACTTTGTCAAAAAATAAGATATATTCTTAGTTAAGAAAATCAAACCTATACATGTAGAAGTAATAGATAGATATTCATTATCATTTGAAGATATTACACATAAAAATATTCTTATAAAAATAGTAATTAGTAAAAATAATAGTTTAGTAGTATTTAATATGATTAAGTTTCCTTCTAATCCAATTATTTAAGAATTATCGTGGTTAAAAAGATATAATCTTCAAATAAACTAGATTTCTTGCAATCATGATTTTTTCCACAGTTTAGTCCAAGGTCTTCTTACGCAAGTAGAAATCTATAAGCTTAATATATAAAAACTCTTATTAATAGGTATGAAAGCTTTTATACATGCTACAAATAAAGAGCCATTTTTTGCTATATATGCCATATCTATTATTAATAGTAAGAAGATATTAAGTAGTATTCCTAGTAAGTATCAAAATTTCTAAGACGTTTATAGAAAAAAGAATGAAGATATTCTTCCAAAGCATCGTCCTTAAGATTATTCCATCGATCTTCAAGAAAAAACTCAACCACCATTTGGACCAATCTATAACTTATCACAAATTGAGTTAGCTGCACTCTAAGAAAACATTGATGAAAACTTAGCTAAAAACTTAATACGCCATTCTAAATCTCTTGCTGGAGCTTCTATCTTATTTGTGAAGAAAAAAGATGGATCTCTATGAATATGTATGGATTATTGAGGACTTAATAAGATCACCATCAAGAATAGGTATCTTTTATTTTTAATTTCAGAACTTTTTAATCAATTAAATCAAGCAAAAATTTATACAAAAATAGATCTATAAAGAGCATATAATTTGGTCTGCATCAAAGAACGAGATGAATAGAAGACTGCTTTTCTAATTAATTATGGATATTTTGAATATAATGTCATGCCTTTTGGACTTACAAATGCACCAGCTACTTTTCAACATGTAATGAATAATGTCTTTTGTGAATTTCTTGATGATTTTGTCCTCTTTTATTTGGAAAATATTTTAATCTATTCTAAGAATGCAAAAGAGCATGAAGTTCATGTTCATCGGTTTTACAAAAATTAAGACATGCAAGTTTATATACAAAGATAGAAAAGTGTGTATTCTATACTATTCAAGTTGATTTTTTGGAGTATATTATTTCCAATGAATGTCTAATTATGGATCCAAAGAAGGTCCAAACTATCATAGATCGGAAGATCTCAAGAATGGTAAGAGATGCGCAATGCTTTTTGAGCTTTGCCAATTATTACCAAATCTTTATCAAAAACTTTTTTCAAGTTGTAGCTCCACATACGTGTTTGACTTGTAAAGACAAACTTAAGTAAAATAAAGTAGCCAAAGCATCGTTTGTTGCTTTAAAGAAAGAATTTGTTTTTGTACCAACTTTGTATTGTGTTGATTTTTTTAAGGCATTCTTTATGGAAACAAATGCATCAAATTTTACCTAAAATGCACTATTGTCACAAATGGGAGCAGATGACAAACTCTATTTAATAGCCTTCTATTCCAATATTTTTTTAGCAATCGAGATTAATTATGAGATGTATGACAAAGAACTTTTTGTAAATATGGATTCATTTCAAGAATGATATTATAATCTAAAAAACACTTTAAGTCTAGTCACAGTATATACAGATCATAAAAACCTTGAGTATTTTATGTTGACACATGTTTGGAATCATCGTCACACCCATTGGAGCATGTTATTATGAAGATTTTTTTTCAAGATCACATATAGACCTAAAAATAATGATTTTTATCAAATATCTTTTTTAGACATTCTTATCTTATACCAAAAGAGGGAGACATATCTTTTGATCAACAACGAACAATCATCCTCAAACCAAAGCATTTTTATCTTTGAGTAATGAAATTAATATTGAATATTGTTTTGATCTTTGTCAAACAAATTCAATCAAGTATGTCCACTGATCCTCTTATTCATGATATCAAGAATCTTTCTTTTAAGTCTCATGATATTTCAAAGTTTTAGTTCAAAAATAACCTACTCTATTTTGAAGAATGCCTACATATTTGAAAATGAAAAGCATATTTACGTTGTCGTGTTGTAGTTTGGCTACTATATGAAAATAATGTAATTATGTACTTAATATATAATTTATTAAGTAACATAGTGAAAGCCATGTTAGTAGATTTTAGTTGATTGTAGAATATAATTTGATTATTACCTTGAAAAGAGGTTGTTTAAAAATATTACAATAGAATTTGTATAACTTTAATTTTCTTTTGATAGTGGTTTTTAAGATTGGTTTTTTTTTATAGTAACTTCTAAATATTTAGAGTCACCTTTGTTAGACATTGGTGACCTTTGAAAACTTATTTTGGTTCTTTTATTTGATGTTTAGAACATAAATTATATAAAACTTATAAGAAAAAAGATTGAAGAAGGATTTTGGTAGCAAAGGGAGTAATTAGGGCACCAATATAGATGAATGGAGATGAATGATGAAAATCTCCATTCCTATTGGTCAAAAATCATGACCAATAGGCTTTGAAGAGGCTACCCGAGGCCATGTTAGAGATTAAGGTTAGTTTTTCGAGGCCATTTGAGCTTTCAAGGCTAAAGTTAGTAAGTTTAGATTTTTGGCTATGATTTTGGTATAAGTTTTATATGGTTTGGAATTTATATAAAGGAAATACAAGCACTCAAAGTTAAGGTGTTGATTTGGGAGCTACTATTAGTTTTTTTGGCATAATGCAAGCGTACGGACAGCAATTGAGGATTGGCAATCGCGATTAGAGAGAGCACTTTTGCGGCTATACTTTTCACATACTGCTTATTGGATTTCAAGTTGGAATGAAGGAATTATTGGATTTTGAAGTCAGTGCATGCAATCTAAGGGTAGTAAGTGAACCGATTTACTAGTGGTTGTGGCTTGAGCTATATCTTGAGCAATTTGATAAGATTTTAGCTCAAAATTTCAGGAAATGTATAAATTCATGTTAATAAATTTTTTACATAAGTTTGATGATATTTTAGTATTGGATTCTTGAGATATTAAGAAAATAGTATTTGGGTTCTTGTAAATTAGGGTTTAGAGCATTTTCTTGGATTTCTTAGATTCTATAAGATTGGAAGTGAATTTGTGGTTGATTTTTTTGTGATAAAAGTTAATGGTGAATTCTACCTATCCTATAAATTTGAAAAAAATTGAACGATTAGATCAAGAGTTATAAATTTCTAAAGTTCAAGAAAAGAAACCTCTTTATGGGAAAAATATGTTTTGAAGGATTTTGTTATATTTTGAGTTTTATGCAAAACAAAGGAGTTTTGGAAGCTAAGACAAGATTCATATAAAGTTTTAAGCTACACTTTCTATAGCTAGATACCTAGTGTATTCCCAGATAGCAAATCAGGCTATACGACAACGTATTCTTTAAGCATATCATAACTTTTTAGTAACACGATATTTTAGATATAATAAGACTTTAGAGATTATATCTAGAGATTTTTGGTGGCGGAAAATGTAAAAGGTGGTAAAAGTCTTTGTCTAGTCATGTGATATTTGTTCAAGATCAAAAACTCCTTATCATCAATCATATAGACTTCTCCAACTATTGCTTATATCCAAACAACCATGGTCTTTCATTTCTATGGATTTTATTATAGATCTTCCAAGTTTAAATTCATATGATTCTATATTTATAATCTTAGATCACTTCATGAAAATGATATATTTTGTATTATATAAAAAATCTATTTCAAGTAAAGAAAACAATTAAGCTTTTTATTGATAATATCTATCGCTATTATGGATTACCAAAAGATATTACATGAGATAGGAAGATTCAATTTATATTAAGATTTTACAAAACCTTATTTAAGATTCTAAAGGTGGATATAAAGCTCTCTTTGGCTTTTCATTGCCAAACTAATGGGCAAATAGAATGGGTGAATCAAGTTCTGGAACAATATTTGAGGTATACCATCAACTATCATTAAGATGATTGGACAACTCTTTTGCCATTGATACAGTTTGCATATAATATTTTGATATATTTTTTTATTCAATAAATATCTTTTTTTATTATTTATGGTTATCATCCATGATTTGATACTTTTGACTTTTCAAAAGTTGATAATCATATAATAGAAGATTTAAAAAATCATTTGTCAAAGCTACATGCAACAATGAAGATACAATTAAAAGAAGCTCAAGAATGAAAAAAGATCAATGCAAATATTTATTACAAAGAGCAACCACAATTCAACGCAGGTGATAAGGTATGGTTACTTTATTGCAATATCAAGACTACTCATCCTTGTGATAAATTGAACTATTGTAAGCTGAGTCCTTTTCCTATTTGTAAACAAATCAATCTTGTTACTTATAGATTACATCTATTGGAGTCTATGAAGATCCACCTTATATTTCACATATCCCTTCTTGAGCCATATAAGATAGTGAATATCTTGAGAAGAAGATAAATGCCACCTCTTCCTATAAAAGTGGATTATAATCAAGAATTCGAGGTAGAAGAAGTCTTAGACTCAAGTCGGTGCTGAAATAGGTTGAAATATCTTATTCATTGGTATAGATATGATATTAATAAACTTACAAGAGAGTCTTCAAAGTATCTTATAAATACAATAAAGAAAGTTGAAGCCTTTCATCATCAATATCCATTAAAATCAAGATGAAGAAAAAAAAATATTTATTATAAAAAAAAAAAGATCAAAAGAAGATAACATTCTATCTTCTATCTTTTTTTGTAGCTTCTATGTATTTGTGATGCTAAGGAGATGGGGAACCAATAAGTAGCAGATTCAACTCAAGACCTTTCATTTGTAAACTTACTAAATAAGACATTGCAATTGTTAAAACCTTCAAGACAACAAAATTAAGATGAAGATCATCAAAATGATATATCTTTATTCAAATAGATGGCAAGATACAATATGTTTGGCATCATGACCTTAGAAGAGACTCCCGATGTTTGGTAATTTTATTAGAGGTAAAAATAACTCTTGATGATATTTCAAATATTTTATTTGAAGGAAGTTACAAAGGCCTCAAGAATGATCAAATAACATATTGGTCTTTTGATCCTAGTATGAAATACTATCAATAGTTGAGAGGGCCTATCAACCATCTTCAAAGAGAGCAAAGAGCGGTGTCATATTGTGACACAATTATATAATAAAAATATGATTAAAAATAATTATTTAATTAGACACTCTATTATATTAATTCAATAAGAATTTAAAATATTTAAATAAGGCTTTTATGAAAGCCTCTTAGCCTATTTTCTTATCTTAATAGCAAGTAGATAAAAGTTAATTAATATTTTTACCTTGTAAGATATAAAAACTTTTTTACTACTTTAGAAAAGCCATAAACTATTAAAATCAAGATAAAAGAGGTAAATGGTTGATATGGTAGATACTAAGATCAAGTTGAGGGAAGGATTGGGCTAAAACATCCTTAGGATAGATTAGATTGATACTTAGGGGTTGATCATTTGTGGGACAGGGTTGAAATCAGACCTCTAGTCATTAATATGACTACTTAGGACAAATTAGGAATTCATTTGAAGTTCGGAGATTAGATTTTAAGAGCTAGCTTCAAGCTCTTTGTAAAGGCATAAAGGTGGTTTTTTTAAGATTTTTTAAGATGGATAAATTATTATTCAAAGTCAAGGTTTATATTGGTGATTTGGATTTTGTATAATATAATTAGGACTAGCAATTTTCACTAGTTCGTGCAATTGCTGTAACATCTATAATTCAAAATTTGTTACTATTTGGATTATTACGTGTACTAAGTGTACACAAACTTTTGTAATAATCTAATGGTGTGGTTTAGATATATTTGGTTTTTAGCACAAGAGGATTTTAGAAATTGGCAGTTTGAGGTTGGGTAGAGAATCTCTGATATCTAGAGATCTATTAGTTGGATCAAGGTAAAATTTGGCATGGTATTGAAGGACTTGAAGATCAAGTTGCATACCAATTTTGAGTCAAAGTTAACGGTTGAAGAAGGAAAAATCACTGCTAGGATTTTTGCTTCACTTTTCAAGTTGGTAGCTAAGTAACATAAGTGTAATTTTTGGAGGTTTTCTCACAATCTTCAAGTTGGATTGGACAAAAAATCCTTGAGCATATAGAAAACTTACATTGATAGTTATATGCAAAATTTCACATGAAAAGGATGGTCAGATTAGAAGTTACAACTTGTTAAAGCTCACTGATTAAGATTGGGGCTTATAAGAAAAATCTAAATTTCTTAAATATGAAAATAACAAGGTAATTGAGATTTATGTGTAATTGAGGCTACTAAGAAGAGTGTTTTTTTAATACTTTTGAATTGAAATTCGGATTATATTCTTTTCATATGGGTGAAACCTATTAGGATTTCTTGGATACTTGTGAAATACAATCTTATCTTTCATAGCTAGGTACCCAGTACATTCCTAAACAAGACAATACATAATACAATAGTGGAGTATGTGGCAAATACAATTTGTTGCATCTTAGACATCCTCAATATATAAAGACCGCTCCTTATAAAACTTGTTCCTAGAAGGAGGGGGTAATATTACAAACATATATATTTACATCAATAGTTACTTATATGATTAGATAAATATAAATTAATTTTAATAGTTATTCAGATAATATATGAAGTAGATAAATATAGAATAATTTCATAAAGTCTTCTAGATTAGCTTCTTAGAAGCTTTATAGATGTGATTTTGACTTTAGATGCATTTATAGAATAGAAACTTGGCCAACAAGTTAACCACATGTTGGTAGTTTGTAGAACAAATTAACTCCATGTAGTAGCTTGTGAAACAAGCTAATTATGTGGTGCATACATAGATAACTTGCCTTGTAAGTTTAGACATGTGGCTATCAAAGTCAACACGTTGTGGAGGTCCTATAGGACATTACCATATAGTTCCTAGTTAAGAGTATACATGGAGGCAAGAGTGAAGTCTTTTTCATTGTTGTCAACGCCTTTTTAGTCCTTAGTCTTGTTTCAAGACTTTCTAGTATTTTTTTTTTTTAGCAATAGTCATTTTAGTTTAATATTATATCACCTTTTGAATTCACTTTTTGGTTCTCTTCAGTGACATGAGAGTATATTGAAGATTTTTTTTCTTTGAAATTCATGTCCTTGATAATATTCTTAATTATTATATGCGATTAGAATTGCCTTCAATTGCAGAAGTCCAATATCTTCTAAAATATTTCTTACTCAAATTGCTTCTATTGTACAATGGCTTATTACCATGTATTCAATCTCCATGGTTGATCTTATACTAGTTTGTCTCTTGTAATTCCATAAGATAGCTTCTATTTCACAAAAAATACATGCTTTGTTATATATCTTCTATTATTTTTATATTTTTTGATTGTAAATATTCACTTACAACCAATACTAAATCAATCTATTGAAAAAAGAACCAATTTTCATGTTCCATTGTCAATTTAAGATGATATTCTTTTTCCATGGTTTTTTTTTACTTAATTACATTATGGAACTTTATGGCATTGCATAAAAATAAGGAATCAATAAAAAGAGTAATATTTATATGTTTTTTATTTATATAAAATAAATAAGGTTCTTCTACTATTTATTAAATGATTTTTTTTTTAATTAAATAAAGGTAATTCTTATTAAATACCATAGTTTCTAATAATTTTATTTATTTATTTGAAGATAATTTTAATCTTTATATATCACATCTTCTTTTATTTTTGAATTTTTTTTTGTTGGTCTTTTAAATTATTAAAGCCTTATCTTTAAAAGTACTAAGTTCTTTATTTAGTATTATTACTTAATCTACTTATTTTATTTCTTCAAAAATTCAACATCAAAATTTTTGATGATCTTTTTGTTATCCAAATATATTAGTTATTATATCTTAGTACCTTTATAATAATTTAAGAACACATACATTATATCTTTTTTATCAAGTTTGAATTTTATATAATCTAATACATTTATTTTTTAATAAAAGCTTTAAATTTCTTAAATCTCTAAGAATACATATTTTTGGCTTTTAAAATGTATATCCAAATCTTTTTTGAAAAATCATTAATGAAAGTAAAGAAGTATCTTTTTCTTTCTATACTTATAGTCTTCATAGATCTACATATATTATAATAGACAATCTTATTATTTGGACTTTTGAACTTACTAACAAGTATAAAATACAACCTTGTAAGATTTGACTTCATATACACAATGATTGAAAAAAGAAAAAGACTAGTTTGTTGCTCAATCAAAATTACATGGCCTTTGGCCCAATACTAGGTTAACTTAAGGTGCTCTTATATAGGATCTGCTATATGTTGTATTACTTCTCAACTATTTGCTAAATACTTTCACCGACTCTTAATTATTCTTCAATCTTACTAAGTTTCTTGCTAATTTTGACAATCTTATGGTGATGCCTTATTTCTTTATTTATTATTCTTATAACACTATATCATTATTGTGTAACATGAATTCTTACTTGAAAATGCACTAGATACTTAATTGTAGAAGATAAATAAAAATGCAACAAGAAGATCTTATTAAATCTAATAGAATCTTGAATAAATACCATTTAATCCTTCACAAATTTAATCAAAATTTAATCAATTTGAAAGAAATTTAAAAGAAATTATTAAAAAAATAATTAAAAAAATTCTAAAAAAATTCTAAAATAAAAATATAGAAGAAATAATAAGAGCTTTAAAAAAATATTACAAAAAATATCTTAAAAATAATAAAAAAATCCTTAAAAAATACTAAAAATAAAAATTCTAAATAAATCCTAAGTAAATCCTAGGTAAATCCTAACCAAATCTTAATATGGTTCTAAACAAATCCTAAATAAATCTTAATAAAATCTTAAATAAATTCCATTAAAATCCTATAGAATCCTTAATGAAATCTTCATAAAATCTTAGTCAAAATTCTAATTCAATCCTGACCAAATCGTAACAAATTATAATCAAAATCTAATCAAATTCTAATGAATCATAATCAAATCCTATTCAACCTTAACTTAAATCCTAATTTTTTAAAATAAAATTCTAAATTTATTTTAAACTCTAAACCAAACCTTATTCAAATTCTAAACAACATTAAAAAAATTATAAGCAAATCTTAACCAATTCCTATAGTTATTTTAAAACTTCAATATATATTAGTAAAATTATTGATCTCATCTAAAATTTCACTCATACTTCAATCCACAAGAAATTAACATGCACAAAAAATTAAACTCACCATTTGAACAAAAAAGCTCCTAAACCACTTAAATATCAACTATCTTCCTTCTGCAATCTAAATGTTGAACTTTTAGCAATAAATTTTTTTACTGAATAATTCAATCACTTTACAAATTGGCTAGTATGTATATTTGTAAGTCCAAATAGTTTTTGCTAATCTTTTCTTCAATCGAATTAGTGGATATTAGAAGATTACAAAAATCCTCATTGATCCTAAAGTTTAAGTATCCAAGACCTTAATCACATAAAACTCTCATATTCTTCAATCTAACTATTCAATTAATATCAAATTTCTCAAAAATACTTACAACTAGCATATTCACAATTTTAGAAATTTTTACTTGTAAATATGCTACAAAATTCACAAAATCATCAAATTATAAACTTCATTTTATTTCTCAAAATTCAAAACTACTAAGTACATCTCTCATTTTAAAAAGCCCTTAAAAATTCAATATACCTTCAAATCACATGAAACCAATTTTTAAAAATCCTCTCACAAGTCTTTTCTAAATCTTTATTCTTTGATCAACCAAAAAGTCTTAGAATTGTCATTAGTGTATAGTTTGTGTCTTGCACTCTAAATCTGATCCTAGTTCACAATTAATTATTTTTGAATATCAATTCTTGATATTTTGATATTTTTTTCTTAAATCCTATTTTTAATTCTCTTTTAAAGATGCCTGTATTAATTAAAAAATTTATCTATTTTTATTTGTCTTATTTATGTACTTATAAAATAAGTAAAAGTCTTGTCTATAAAAAAGTAGCATTAAGATTAAAAGTTTTGACTACCTTCATATCATTTATCCATATTATGTCTTTTTACTAGGCTCTTTAATAATAAAATCCATATTTTAAAAAAAAATTATCATATAATTGTATTACTACATGATATTGTAGGAATATTTTGATGGATATTATTTGGATAATATCTTTGTAATATCTTTGTAATCGGATGTAGTTACTTTGGACTTGTAACAAATTTATAATAATTTAGTAACACATATTATTATAACACTTAAAAAGAAGCCTATTGTTATTTTTTTTTATATGCATCCTTCACATATAAGTTGTATTTTCAAGATTGAAGCTACTTACCATAGATTAGAATCCTTTCATGTTCTTTACATTCAAATGATTATTTATTAAAAATAAAATTTTACTTCATCTTTGACATATAAAAGATTTATTTGAATTAAATCTAATTATTTTTTTAAATTACAACCACCTCCACTATAATAGAATCAATTCTAATTGCTTCAAATGTCATATTATATTTCTTGCTAAAAGAGCTTTATAAGATATTAAATTAATATTTATACGATATCATTTACTAGAAACAACTCTTGTATCATTCAAAAAAATTGAAGAATCACTCAAGGATGATAGAATATTAAATTAAAATATATATTATCAAAGACAAAAAAACTAGAAAGTCTTAAAATAAGTCTAAAGACTAAAAAGGTATTGACAAGAATGAAAATGCTTCATTCTTGTCTCTATATATGTTATCTAACTAGGAGCTATATAGCGATGTTCTATAGGACCTTCAATACATGTCCAATTTGTAAGACATATGTCTTAACTTGCAAGATAAGTTTTTTATATTTGTGCCATATTATTAACTTGTATCACAAGTTACTAATACATATAATACATGATTAATTTTTTAGCCAATTTATAACTTACCAATTAATTATAAACATGTATAGAGTCAAATATGTATCTATGAAGCATTGCCATAAGATAATTTCAAATTTACTTATATTTATCTATTATCTAGTATTTCTTATTTAAATATGTAAATCCGTAATATTACTCCTTTTTTAGGAAGGTATTCCATAAAGAACATGAATCATATATTGAAAAAATCTAAGATACAATAAATTATATTTACTACATATTCTAATCTTTATTTTCTTTGAAGGTAGTTGATAAGTCTTCTCAACTACTAATAGTATCTCATACCAAGATAAAAAGACTACCCTATTATTTGATCATTGTTGATGCCATCATAACTCTCTTCAAATAAAAAATTTGAAACATCATTAAAAGTTATTCTTACTTCCAATAAAATCATCAAATATCAGCAATCTCTTTCAAGGTTGTGATATCAAATGCATTATATCTTGCCATCTATTTGATGAAAAATATGTTATTTTAGAAGGTCTTTATCTCTATTATATTATCTTGAAGACCATGATTATTGCAATGTCTCATTTGATAAGTTAAAAAATAATAGCTCTTAAGTTGAATCAGTTGATTGTTTGTTCTCTATTTTTTTAGCACTACAAATATACAAAAATTAAAAATATAGATAAAAATAGAATATAATTTTTTTAAACAATATTTCTTTTATAGATATTTTTTACTATTTTTTATCTTTTCAATAAAAAAAAATATTTTTTAATAAATTTATAAGATTCTTAGCTAGCTTTCATGTATATTTATTAATATCATTTCTATACCAATAAATAAGATATTTCAACCTATTTTGGTACTACCTTGAGTCTAACACTTCTTCAACCTAATACTTTTTTGATTATTATTCATTTTTATAAGAAGAAGTAGCATTTGATATTATCTTATGGAAATACTTCATATATACATATTTGACTCTATACATGTTTATAATTGATTGGTAGGTTAAAAAATTGGTCGTAAGAGTAAATAGTGTTGATCTTATGACAAAGTAACCATTCTTTATTGCCAACATAGAATTGAAGTTTTTCCTTGTAATAGGCATCCATATTAATCTTTTGTTGTTCTTGAGCTTCTTTTACTTGAGCCTTCATTTTTGAATGTAGCTTTGATAAATGATTCATCAAATCTTTTGTTATAAGATTATTAACTTTTAAAAAATAAAAATTATGAAGTTATAGATAAGAACCATAATTTATAAAAAGAAATCTATTGAATAGAAGAATGTATTGTATTATTATAAAAAAAAAAATTGTGAATGGTAAAAAATTATTCAATCATCTTGTTGATAGTTGATGGTATATTTCAAATATTACTCTAAAAATTCATTTATGCACTTCATTTGTCTATTGGTTTAAAGATAAAAAGCCAAAGATAGCTTTATATCTACTATTAAAATCTTAAAAAGAATTTTTTAAAATCTTGATACAAATTGAGTCCTCCTATTTAATATAATATCCTTGCACAATCTATAATAGGAACAGATGTTATGAATGAAAAGCTTAGCTATTTTTTTTATTTTTGATAGATTTTATACATGATACAAAATGGACCATTTTAGTAAAAAAATCTACTATCACAAATATAAAATCATAAAAATCCAAGATTAAAAGACTTATTATAAAATCTATAGAAATAAAAGACTATATTTGTTTTGAAATAGGTCTAGTTGAAGAAGTCCATAAGGTCAATATTGAAGAGTTTTTTATCTTGAAAAAATGTCACATAATTTCACAAAGTCATTGACTGCCTTTTAGACTTGAGGCTACAAAAAATCTTTAAATATGAGATTCAAAGACTTATTGTATCTAAAATGTCCAACTGTTGGAAAGTTGTGACAAGCTTGAAGAATTTGTATTTATATTTTTCTTTTTAAAATATATAATTATCCCTTAAAATAAAGTAGATTATTCTTGAATTTGAACTTAGAAGTATCATAAGACTTAAAAATAATACTCTTAATCTCATAAATAAGAAGATCAAAGAACATATTAGATTGAACTTGCTATAAACAAATTGAATCAATAATCAATGTTGATTTCATTGCTCAAAGATGAAAATGCTCTAATTTCAAGAGAATTGTTCCTCTTGATCAAAATTTGCATGTTTTTTTTTGGATGTAAGATAAGAATATATCAAAAGGGCGTCTAATAAAATTTGTTATTTTTTGGATCAATAAGTAACTTTGAAATCAAAAATTCATAAAGACATGCTCTAAAAAGTTTAGCAACAAATTAAATATGCATATTGCCATAAAATACTTGAAGTTCTTGTGATTCATATACTCAATGTCATATAGTAATATGATTATATAGTAAAAAATAAAAAAATATGGATTTTATTATAGAAGATTTTAGAAAAAAGATGTAGTAGAAAAAAAAAGATAAACGATAGGGAGGTGATTAAAAGTTTAGTCTTAATGCTATTTTTTATAGAAGAAACTTCTATTTATTTTTTAGAAATATAAAAGCCTCAAATCAAAGTAAATGAGATAAGTAAATAATATAGATACCTTTAAAAGAGAGTTGAGAATAGGTTTAAGCAAAAAATTTCTCAAATTACCAAAAATTAATATCTAAAGATGATGAATTGTCAACTTGAGTGAAAATTAGTTCTTAAGATACAAAACCAAGCACCAATTGCAACTCCATGGTTTTTTTATAAATAAAAGGATAGAATTATAGAAGAGATAAGTAAAGAAATTTTGAGAGTTAATTTCATATCATTTAGATTAATATTGAGTTTTTGAGGGATTTTTTTAAAAAAATGATGTATTTGGTGGATTTAGATTTAAAAAAATACAAACAAGTTTATAAATTTTAAGATTTTGTGAGTTTTGTAGCATGTTTATAGATGAAAATTTGAAAGTTTATTATTATATTTTTTGTAAATATATATTAAAGAATTAAGGTCAATCAAGCAATTAGATTGAAGAGTATGAGATTTTTTGTAGGTCGTGGTCTCAAAAATTAGGTTTTAAAGGATTGGTGATGGTTTCTTAGATATTTATCAATCCACTAAATAATTTTTCTCAATAGTAGCTAACTCGATTTTCAACAATTTTTCAAAGATTATGACTAATTGAATAGTGAAATTAAGAGATTATGACTTTTGAATATCAACATCAAGGTTGGAAAAGGAGGCTGATCAACACTAAAGCAAAATTTAGAGATTATTGTCTATTTAGTATGTGTAATCTTCTTCAATTTTTTGTGCTTATTGATTATTTTATTTTTATGAAATTTAAAAATTTTAAATTAAAATCAATGGATCAATCATTAGTTATTAAATTTTTAATCTATTATAGGATTATTTAGGATTTATTTAAGATTTATAGTTTGTTTAGATTTTTGTAAAGATTAATTTAGGATTTGGTTAAGATTTGGTTAAGATTTAGAATTTAATTAAGTTGATTTAGGATTTTATTAGGATTGATTTAGGATTTAGAATTTGATTAAAATTTCATTAAGATTTAGAATTTCATTAAGATTTGATCTAGGATTTGATTAAGATTCATTAAGATTTTAATTAGGATTTAATTAGGATATTACTTAAGATTTAGTTAAGGTTTATTAGATTTTAATTAGGATTTTAATTGGAAGCTGATTTAGGATTTGATTAAGCTTTATTAGGATTTAAGTAAGTTTAAATTATGATTTATTTGGAATTTATTTAAGATTTCTATTTTTAATATTTTAAATTATTATTATTATTTTTTAAAATTTTATTTTTATATTTTTTATGATTATTTTTTATACATTTTTAGATTAATTTATGACTCCTTTCTATTTTTTTTTGTAAATTTTTTTAAAGTTATTTCAGATTGATTGAAGTTTGATTAATGTTATTAAATATTACTTAAAGTTTATATAAGACTCTATTAGACTTAATAGGATTTTTGTTGTATTTCTACTTATCTTCCACAACTAGGTGCTTGGTGCATTTTCAAGCAAGAATATACATAATACAATAATTTTGATTAGAGTAGAAGTACTTTTTAAATAATGAAGCTATTCTTGAAATGAATCCATAATTGCAAAGAATTCTCTGTCATGGATCTTGTAATTAATTTTGGTTGTTAAAAATTTCTTAGAATGGAAAAGTGTCGAGTGGAGCTTGTCATCTACTCTCATTTGTGACAAAATCGCACCTTCAACAAAGTTTGATACATTTTTTTCCATTAAAAATACCTTAAAAAAATTGACACAATATAAAATTGATACAAAAATAAATATTATCTTCAAGGCTTCAAAAGATGTTTTAGCTCTTTGCTCCACTCAAATTTCTCTTTATATATTAGAAATATAAAAAGAATCACAACTTGAAAAGAATTCTTCATGAAGATTTAGTAATAATTGAAAAATTTCAAAAAATATTATATATTTTTTATTATTTTTGAAATCTTACAATCTATGATAGTTTGGATTTTCTTAAAATCTATCATAAGGCCATTGTTTGAAATGATGTATCCTAAGAAGTCAACTTGAATAGTATGAAATATAAACTTTTCTATCTTGTCATATAATCCTACATCTTTCAATTTTTGTAACACATGACAAGTATGATGATCATGCTCTTTTATGTTATAAGAGTAAATTAAAATATTGTCTAGGTAATAGATAATAAAATCATCAAGAAACTCATAGAAAACATCATTCATTAGATGTTAAAAAGTAGTTGATAAATTTGTGAGTCCAAAAGACATGACATTATATTCAAAATATTGATATCCGGTTCAAAATGTGATCTTCTATTTATCTCTTTTTTTGATGCATACCACATTGTATGTTCATAGATCTATTTTTGGATAAATCTTTGTTTGATTGAATTAATCAAATAGTCTTCTAATTAAAGATAATGGATATTTATTTTTGATGGTGAACTTGTTGAGTCCTTAATAGTCCATATACATCCTTAGATATCCATTTTTTTTTCTTTATAAATAAGATAGAAGCTCTTATTAGAGATTTAGAATGATGTATGAAGTTTTTAGCCAAGTTCTTATCAATATATTCAATGAGCGCAACCAAATTATTTTGTAATAAGTTATAGATTGGTCCAGATGGTGGTTGACTTCTTTTTTGAAGATAAATAGAATAGTCATAGAAATGATGCTTTAAAAGAATATCAATATTATTTTTTAAAAAAAAACTTGATAGTATTGATATTAATTTAGAATACCACTTAAAAAAATTCTATCAAAAAAAGATATAGCATATATAGCAAAAATTGAATCTTTTTTTGTTGCTTGCATAAAAGCTTTTGCGCCTACCAATAAAAATTTGATTGTATTGAACTTATGGATTTTTACTTAACTAGTAGAATCTTAGAATAAATTATGGAAAAAATAAAGGTTACAAGAAATTTAATTTATTTGAAGATTATACTTCTTTAACCATAATAATCTTAAAATAATTGGATTAAAAAGAGATCTAATAATATTAAATATTATGAAGTAATAATATTTTTTAGTTGTTAAATTTAAAAGGATTATTTCATGAATAATGTTTTTAAAGAATAATAAATGATTTCTACATATACAATTTTGATTTTCTTTATTAAAAATATTTCTTAGTTTTTGATAAAATCTTTGTTTATAAAACAAGCTGAGGCTCTTAAATCTAACAAGGCAAAGGCTTTATGATTTTTTGGTCATAAAATAACTTTTATTGTAAAACACAATGAGAGAGCCAACAAAAGAATAGAATCTTTATTAGATATTGTATAAGATTTTAGCTACATAGTTCCTATTGTAGTTGAAAAAACCTTGTTTTTAATACATTTTCTACTATGACAACTATATTCTTTATTTATTTTTATTATGTAACTTCTTTCATAATGTTGAGTAGAGTGCTTGGATTCTCTATACTATAAGCATATATCTTCTTAATAATATCAAGTCTTTTTTTGCTTAGTAAGAAATTTAGAATGTACCATGTCAATTTATATAGACCTTTGCTTGAATGAATTAGCTTCCAAAAACTTAGAAAATATTGCTATAACTTGACGTGTATCTTTTTAATTAAATCTTTATTTTTGGCATATATTAATAAGTCAATTATTACATACAATGGCTTAAGTAATAAATTGCTTCAATGGCATTATTGAAAATAAATCCTTAATATTATCTTTCAACTAATATTAGAATTAATTGATAAAGGCTTTGTCATTTCAATCCATGTTGTAAATAAGGTTTTGAAATTCAGCAGTATATATAATGGTTGAATATGATTCTTGTTGTAAAAATATAAGTTTTATTTCTACTATTCTTTTTCAATTTTTTTAAGTATGGCCATAAATACTTCTAAAACTAAATTCAAATTATAGAATATTTATGAATTATTTTCTATTAAAAGTATAAATTAATAAAAATACTCCTAAATAGAAATATGCTCATAAATCCAACTTAAGTAAATCCATGAAGATATTGGAAAAGATGCAATTTTAGATAGAACTTTACTTCTTGTAGAAACTCTTGAAACTTTGATCTTATTCTATCAAACTTCTCTGGCATACTTATTCTTGCCTCCTTCGTACTTGCAATAGTAAGGCTTTTTAGATTTGATTATAAACTTGATTTATTTGCTTCTTTTAATTGTATAATTTTTTAGCATAATCTTTGAACTTCATTATTTATTTCTTCCATGGATATAGAAATGGTACCTCTATAATTCATGTTGGAAATACATAAGATTTCTATCCTAAGAGTATTGATAAGCTTATGAAGATTTATCATAGTTATAAATCTATTCTCACTTCCATCAAGAATAGCATGTATAATTATTTCTTTTATAAAAAAATTAGACAAATTTATAAGTCAAATAAGAAAGAAATAATTTGCAACCTCTAATATCAAATGAAAGTTTATATATATATATATATATATATATATATTTTAAATAATATTAAAAAAATAAATATTAATTTAAAGTTGATAATTAATAAATTTTAAAATACAAAAATAAAAGTAGGATAATTTATCCACTTCTAAAAATAAAATAAGAATAATAAATTAGTATTCTTGTCAAATTGCCAATAACATGAATCTCATAAAATTAAAAGATAAATATACTATTGTATTACTTAAAAAGATTAAAAAATCACTCAAAGATGGTATATTATTAAATAAAAATGACTATTGTAAAAGTCAAGAAGATTAGAAAGTCTTGAAAGTAGATTAAGAACTAGAAATATATTGACAAGAATGAAGGAGGTTTCAGTCTTACCTTTATATATATTATCTAATTAGGAGCTATAAGGTAATATTCTATAGGACTTCTAAAACATATTTAATTTTTAAGACACATATCTTAATTTGCAAAGCAAGTTTTTTATATGTATACCATATTATTAGCTTGTACTAAAAGCTACCAACACATGCAATACAAAACTAACTTGTTGGCTAATTTTCAAACCTATCAATCAACTACAAATATGTATAAAATCAAACACACATCTATAAAGCTTCACTACAAAATAATATGAAATCTATTTATATTTACCTTCTACCTAATACTTCTTATTTAAATAAATATGTATGTTTATGAAATTTCAACACTACAATGAGATAGTTGTAGAAATCTAATAAATTTATTAATAAATTTATGATAATATTTACACCTTTTATTGACTTATTAACAATTGTAAGTTGATTTGCAAGTACCTTCACTTAGAGTCGTGGACATACACATGTAAGCCAATAATTACATGTATAAATATGTAAAAGTAAGTAAAAGAAGATAAAAGTAAGTTAATTCTATAGTATTTGATATGGAAGCTTTCTAGAAGAATTATAGACGATGTTATAACTTTATAGGTGTCTTTAATTGACTTTTTGGATTAGAAATGTAGTCAATAAGTTGGCCATATGCCACACATATTGTTAGCTTGAAGACCAAACTAACTATGTGGCCCACACATAGAAAAACTTGCCTTGTAAGTCAAGGCAAGTATCCTACAAAGTCAACACATATTGGAGGTCCTATAGAATGTCACTATGTAGCCCCTATATAGATAGTATATATAGAGACAAGAGTGAAGCCCTCTTCACTCTTGTCAACTCTTTTCTTATTTCCAATCTACTTTCAAGAGTCATCATATTTTCTAATCTTTGGCAATAGCCATTCTAGTTCAATATATTATCACCTTTGAGTGATTTCTAAGTATTTTTGAATGACACAAGAGTGTATTGAGATTATTTTTCTTTGCAATTCATGTCCTTGATAGTTTGACAAGAATGCTAACATATTGTTTTTGTCTTATTCTAGAAGTGAGTGGATTATCTTACTTCTAATATTGTATTTTGAAGGTTGTGGACTACCTACCTTTAAACAAAAAATCTAGTTTTCTAACATTGATCTTTTCCTTAAAGAAAGTGGATTACCCGTCTTTGTAGAATTTTTTTTTAGATGTTGTAGATTATCCTCCTCTTATTTAACTTTTGAATTTGTTTGAGTTGTCTATAGAAGGAAAAATCATGGATGCTACACTTGATGGAAGTGAAAATAGATTTGCAACTATTGCACATCTTCATGAGCTTGTCAACATTCTTAGGACCGAAATTTCACGCATCACTAATACCAACCATGGAAGCACTATTCCTATTACTATAGAAGAAGTTCAGAGTCTACGCCAAGAAGTTGTGCAGTTGAAGGAAACAAGTTGATTAGCTTCGAAACCAAATTTTGGGAGTTTTGCTTTCACAAGCTTGAGAGAGTCAAGGATTAGTATGCCTAAAAAGTTTGACGAAACAAAATCAAGATTTTGAGGGTTTTTGCAACAAGTTAAACTCTACTTAAGGTTGCATCTTTTCCAATACCCTGATGGATTTACTCAAGTTGGATTCATAGACACACTTCTATCTAGAAGTGCTTTCTCTTGGTTTGCACCATTGATGGAAAAAGATTCACGACTACTCTATGATTTGAATTCATTCTTGGAAGTATTTACGGCTACATTTGGAGAAAGTGATCGAGAAAGGAAAGGAGAGACCAAGCTTATATCACTACGACAAGGATCACGTTCAGCCACCACATATGCTACTGAATTTCAAAGTCTTGCTTGTGATGTAGACTGGAATGATAAAGCCCTTATCAATCAATTTTGCTATGGATTAAAAGATAATGTCAAAGATTTGTTATTCATAATGCCAAAAATAAATTCTTTAGAATAATTCATTGTTCAAGCTATTGCATGTGATAAGCATTTATTTAAAAGACGTCAAGAACAAAGGTATGGCTAGAGAGGAACAAGTCAAGTCGTGGAAACACCTTCTAAGTTTTTGGAAACCTTTCTATCAAGGCCAAAGCTAATGTAAATTGATACGATATGTTTTAAATCCCTCATGGAGCAGAAAAAGACTCGACGATGTCAAGAGGGCTTATGTCTATATTGCGGAGAAGCTAAACACACTGCTCAACATTGTCCAAGGAAGCAATGCAATCACAAAATAAAGAGTACAATTGCAAAAGAAGACAATGTGTCAAAAAATGAGTTTCTCCAGTTACAATAGGGACCGTGCGGCTGGAACCATGTGCAACACCTAATCAAGGTCCTATTCTCTCCTCAGATCTTTCACCTTGTTTTCTAATAGATGTGTGTTTAGGAGCCAAAAATCATAAAGTCTTTGCATTATTAGATTCAGGAACCTCAGCTTGTTTCATAGACGAAGACTTTGTCAAGAAACAAGAAATATCGTTAGTCAAGAAAATCAAACCCGTACATGTGGAAGTCAAAGATGGCCATTTGTTATCATCTAGTGATGTTACCCATGAAACTATTCCTTTAGATGTAGTAATTAAAGATCATAATAGTGTAGTAATATTTAATGTGATACAATCTCCTTTGAATCCAGTCATTTTAGGACTATCTTGATTAAAAAAGTACAATCCTGAGATAGATTAGATTTTCCATAACCTTAACTTTCCTAGTAGTTTATTTCGAAATTCTATTAATCAAGACAAAATACATAAGTCTAGTGTATCTAAGCCCTTATTAGTAGAGGCAAGAGCTTTCATGCATGCAGCCAAAGAGGGGTCATCTTTTGCTATATATGCCATGCCCATTTCAGATAGAGAAAAGATATCAAGTGGTATTCCTAGTCAATATCAAGAATTCTAAGATGTTTTTGAGAAGAAGAATGTAAATATTCTTTCAGAACATCGACCTAATGATTGTTCAATTGATATTCAAGAAAGAGCTCAACCGCCATTTGGATCAACCTATAGCTTATCACAAAATGAATTGGCTACACTAAAAGAATATATTGATGAGAACTTGGCTAAAAACTTCATACACCATTCAAAATCTCCAATAGGAGCGCCAATCTTATTTGTAAAGAAAAAAGATAGATCTCTATGGATGTGCATAGACTATCAAGGCCTTAACAAGATCACCATTAAAAACAGGTATCCTTTACCTTTGATTTTAGGACTTTTTGATCAACTCAATCAAGCAAAGATCTACACAAAAATAGATCTACGACGAGCATACAACTTGGTTTGCATTAAAGAAGGAGATGAATGGAAGACTGCTTTTCGAATTAGGTATGGATATTTTGAATATAATGTCATGCCTTTTGGACTCACAAATGCACTAGCTGCTTTTCAACATCTTATGAATGATATTTTTTGTGAGTCTTTAGATGATTTTGTCATTTGTTATTTAGACGACATTCTAATCTACTCTAAGAACATAGAAGAACATGAACTCTATGTTCATTGTGTGTTATAAAAACTAAAAGATGTAGGATTATATGCCAAGTTAGAAAAGTGTGTATTCTACATTACTCAAGTTGACTTTTGGGATACATCATTTCCAATGAAGGCCTGTTGATAGATCCCAAGAAGGTTCAAACTATCATAAATTGGAAGATTTCAAGAACAGTATGAGATGTGCAATGCTTTTTGGGCTTTAAAAATTACTATCAAATCATCATCAAGAACTTTTCTCAAGTTGCAGCTCTACTTATGCGTTTGACTTGTAAAGACAAATTTGAGTGGGGTAAAGAATCAGAAATAGCGTTTGATGCTTCAAAGAAGGAATTTACTTCTGTACCAATGTTATATCGCATCGACTTCTCTAAGGCATTTTTTATGGAAATAGATGCATCAGATTTTATCTTGATTGCCGTTTTATCACAAATGGAAGTAGATGACAAGCTCCATTCAGTAGCTTTTCATTCATGGAAATTTTTAGCAGCCGAGATTAACTATAAAATCTACGATAAAGAGCTTCTTACAATTGTGGATTCATTTGAAGAATGGCCTCATTATCTAAAAGGCACCTCAAGTCCAATCACCATTGTGGTGTTGTGGTTTGGCTATTATATGAAAATAATGTAATTATGTACTTAACATGTAATTTATTAAGTAACATGATAAGAGCTATATTAGTAGATTTTAGTTGGTTGTAGATTATAATTTGATTATTATCTTGAGAAGAGGTTGTTTAAAAAGACTACTATAGAATTTGTATAACTTTAATTTCTTGTTTGATAGTAGCTTTTAAGATTGGTTTAGTTTATAGTAACTTCTAAATATTTAGAGTTACCTTTTTTAGACATTGATGACCTTTGAAAAATTTTTTTGGTTCTTTTATTTGATGTTTAGAACATAAATTATATAAATCTTATAAGAAAAAAGATTGAAGAAGGGTTTTGGTAGCAAAGGGAGTAATTAGGGCATGAATATAGATGAATGGAGATGAATGATGAAAATCTCTATTCCTATTGGTCAAAAATCATGACCAATGGGCTTTGAGGAGGCTGCCCGAGGCCATATTAGGAATTAGGGTTAGTTTCTCGTGGCCATTTAAGTTTTAAAGGCTAAGGTCAGAAGTTTTAGGTTTTTGGCTATGGTTTTGGTGCAAGTTTTGTATGGTTTGGAGTTTACATGAAGGAAATACAAGCACTCAAAATTAAGATGTTGATTTAGGAACTATTTTCACTCTTTTTGGCATAACGCACGCGTAAAGATTGCAATCGAGGATCGGTAACTGCGAATAGAGAGAGCACTTTTGTGGCTACAATTTTTATATATTGCTTACTGGATTCCAAGTTGAAATGAAGGAGTTATTGGATTTTGAAGTCAGTACATGCAATCTAAGGGTAGTAAGTAACCCGATTTGCTAGTGGTTGTCTCTTGAGCTATATCTTGAGCAATTTGATAAGGTTTTGGCTCAAAATTTCTAAGATTGTGTATAATCTTGTTGTAAAGCTTTCTACATAAGTTTTATAGAATTTGGAATTTGGATTTTTGAGATATAAGGAAAATAGTTTTTTGGGTGCTTGTAAGTTAGGATTTAGAGTGCTTGCTAGGATTTCTTAGATGCCAGCAGATCGGAAGTGAATTTGTATTTGGTTTTTTTGTGGTCAAATTTAAAGATGAATTCTACCTATTTTGTAAATTTGAGACAAACTGAACAGTTAGATCAATAGTTATGATTTTTTAAAGTTTGTAGTAAAAAAAACCTTTGCGAAAAAAATATTTTTTGAAGGGATTTTATTATATTTGGAGTTTTATAAAAAAATAAAGGAGTTTTGGAAGCTAAGACAAGAATCATATAAAGGTTTAAGCTACACTCTCTACAGCAAGATATCCAGTATATTTTGAGATAGCAAATTATGCCATACGACAAACTTGGTAAATACAATGTGAAAATTTCTAGGATAGAGAGTTTTGAAGAAATATTTTGGCTTCTATTATGGAAGTGGGGCAAGGAAGTGGTAGTAGAAATTGCACTGAGGAATCTCTATTAGAACTTAATCTTACTACAACTCAAATATTTCAAGTATTTGTACTTTTTATGCAACAATTGCAAGCAGTGGAATGCAAGGAAGCAATGGCTACTAAAGCCTTGCAATCTGTTGTTGGATTTTTGGATCAATTTGATGGAAGAAATATTTCCAAGCATCTTAAGTATTATTCTCGAGAGATGGAGTTCAATAAAGTATCGGAAAAAGATATGATCCTTACATTTGAGCTTGTAGTTGTACCAGGGCTTCGTGAGCATATAAAGGACATTATTAAAAGTCATAGAGAGAAATGGGAGGATTTTATCATTCAGCTAAAAGAACAGTATTCTTTGGAAGATGTAGAAAGGATGACAAGAAAATCATTTATGGAATTGGTCAATAAATCTAATAAGGGGTTAGCTGCTGTAGAATAGATATTTATTCGTTTTTGAAAGATATTGATAAAATATATTAATAGTCCATGTAATAGGAAATTCAGGAAGACGGATGAGTGATTTAGTTCTTAAAAGTAGTTAATGACAGAATTACGATTAGAATCTACAGAATCAAGGGAAAGTATGTAGGAGTTGAAGAAGTTAATTAAGGTGCCATCACTGTGATAGTTGTGAGCCAGGGTAAGCTTGGTGCTACCTCTTTTCTTTTATTTCCAATTGAGAAAATAGCCAGTGGGATACCTAATTCCTCTGTGCCTTCCTCGTTTTCCGTTAACGGCTTCAAGAGGTATATTGAACTATTAGCAACGCTCCCCACGAGTGATCTTGGCAATTTCTTTAACAGTATATTCTTTTGAAATATTAGAGGTCGATCGTCTTCTAGGTATGATCGAATATGCCGACAGGCATGCAACCACCGCTTAATCCAACTTTGTCGATGCTTCTTTTTTAATTTGCAATCTTGCTCGTTATGCAACAAATTTCTTGTTTGTGATCGCTCTGTTCTTTCCTTTGATTGCTTTATTCTCTTTGCTGTTAAATTTTCATTCTTAATAACTATACTATTAAGATTGCAGTTCAAATGGGTGCATTGGGCGATCGAATGACTAGCGTCGTACCACTACCTACTTTTTGGAGATTTTCGAATGCAGATCCTGATCAACATTTGTCTCAGTTTCTTACAGCGTGTGTAGTCAATAATAGCAAAACTGAAGATATTTGGTTAAGATGGCTGCCAGCGACATTGAAAGACACAGCGTTTGAGTGGTATAACTGCCAACCTGTTGGACAATTTATCAATTGAGAGGCATTGAAAAATACATTTTTAGTCCATTTTTGACCAATTGGTTTTGAAGAACATCTTAGAAAAAAATTAATGAGCAGCAGAATGGTACTAGGGAAGCAGTACAATCATATTATGGTTGTATAGCAGATATACTTTGAAAATGGCCAAATAACCAAATGTCGAAATCGTTTGTGTTGTGCATATTGGTTAATGGACTACACCCACCAGAATTGAAGTTGTTTGTAAAGGAGGCCCAATCAGCCACTATTACATCATCTCTTCAGCGAACGAAAGTATGAGAGGAACATCACTATGACCAGAACCTCCACCAACTACAATATCTCGTAGGCAACTGCCACATCCTGCTATACCAATAAGTACTATTTCATTTCCTATGTCTACAGTTGCACTACAAAAAGATACAATTGATGACTTGGTAAAAAGAATCAAAGACTTACATATCAAACTGGCAAAGATAGAGGAGAAAGAAGGATTACTTGAGAGCAAATCTATATCAAAGCCAGGATATATATAACGATGTATTTGATATGATACTATGGAGCATCCTTGAAGGAAGTGTGGAGATTTTGCTCATATTCTGCGACAAGGAGTAATTTTATAGAAAGATGGAAAAATTTCGTTGCAAGATACAGGTGAATTTCTCAAAACCAATTTTGGAAAAGGAGGGATGAAAAAGGTTTTGGAAGAGCATTTATTTCAACAAGATATGGTATCAAGAAAAGCTATTACTTATGGCATTGAGGCTGTAAAGGAGAAGGAGGATGTTTTGACAAGCATGTAAACATAGGAAATCTATGGAATCATGTTATTATCAGCATGAATAAAGAAAAAACAATAAGATAAGAATTATTTAATATAGCCATAATAATTAGAAATACTACAAGATGGGATGACCCTGTAGATACTAGGTCTGTACATGCTTATTTAGCAAAGTCTCAACATGAAGCTTTAATGGAGGTAAAAAAGAGAAGAAATGAAATAGAAGAAAATTTTGAAGAGCGAACTAAGAAGAAGAGATCTCAAAGGCATGCAAAAATAATGCAAAATAAAGAAATACCTATACCATAGGCTAATAGACCATCTAAGGTTGGACCATTGATATTGCACCCTGAAAAAGTATCACTGCCAAAAGAGAAATGGGAAGAAAGGATGGAAGTTGATAAAGACAAAGGAAAGAGTAAGCATGTTACTTATAAGCTTTAATCAAATATTGAGGCAGCCACAGATTTGAAAGGAGTATTGGAAGAAAGAGTATTAAATGCCAAAATTGAATTTATTCTATGAGAAATTTTAGGCATTGCAAAGAGAGAGTTTTATGAAGTCATCATAGACATTATTAAGCAAAAGAGGCAGTTGATAGGAGAATCTTCTGTATTTAATGCTTTGGATACAATCTTGACTGAAGAAGAGGAACATGAATTGGCAGAATGTTATATCAATAAAAAGGGATAATTTGATTTGGATGAATACAAGGATGATGACAAGGGCCCTAGACACTATACGAAGGGACATTGGGCATGAGCCATAATAGAGACTTTAGTAAAAATAGAAGACTTGGTAGAACCAGTAATTGCTCTCATTGACCATGGATCTAAAATTAATATTATGTCAAAAGAAGTCTATAAATATGAAAGGTGCTCCATTGATATTAACCATGGATGGATGATTTACATAGCAAATAATACAAAAGAAGATCTTTATAATGCTTGCTCCAATGAGAAGGTAAAAGTTGGAGATGCAACCACAGAACAAATTTTTTTTCTTCAAGACACTACTTCATACCCAGTGATTTTTGGTCAACCATATATTATAGCTGTGAGGATGTAGACCAAAGTTTTGAAT
This sequence comes from Physcomitrium patens, assembly GCF_059467195.1. NCBI lineage: Eukaryota > Viridiplantae > Streptophyta > Bryopsida > Funariales > Funariaceae > Physcomitrium > Physcomitrium patens. Next base: position 13,347,614 of record NC_143419.1, on the reverse strand, counting down.
GATGGATCAATATGTGCCTATATTAGAAGTCAAGATGGAAAAATGATAGTACAATTTCTAATATTACCTATAAACCATGAGCGCAATCAGGATTATTTACGAAGTGATTTATTACCAAAGATTAGTGAAGAGTTTATAGATTTTTGTAGGGTACTATTATAGAGGGGGAATATAGTAGTACATCAAAGAAGGTACTCTCACATGAAAAAGAAAGTACCTTTTATATAGATGTTATAGAATTATCTAAGAATGGATTTGTTATGTATACACAACTTAATAATCTATCAAAGTGGGAGAAAAAAGTTGTGCAAAAATCTGAAAAAGATCTAAAAAGAGTGAGTGTACTTGATGGAGATGATAAGATAGTAGGTGAATATATGGAAACTGGTTTAGAAGATTTTATGGGAGAAATTTTAGAAGTTGAAGAAGGAAATGAAGATCAAGTAGTACAAGTACATTTAAGACAGCTCTACTCAATTACATAAGCATTTTAAGATTATAAAGTCAAAGTTGAAACTAGGTACAAGATTGTGGACAGGAAAATAAAACTTGTAGCTATGCTATTACCTAGTGATTCCAATCATCAAGTTCAATAAGCTTTGAAAGAGAAGAGCTTACAAGATTCTAAATAAATTGGCTATAAGTTTACTAAGAACACACTCAATGAGTTAAAAATAGGATCTGTAAATTTCTTATTGCCTGTTAAAGAAATAAAATTTAGAAATATGTTAAGTATATATAGAAAGGCTTTTACTTTTGAACCTTCAAAAATTCGATGTGTCAATTCAAATATTGTGGCACCAATAATTATATTTATAGTCCGACATGTTCCTTGGGATTTAAGACCAATTTCGGTGCCTAAAGTACATCTACCTAAAATTATGGAGCTTTTAAAAGAAAAGATGCAAATGAAGATCCTCGAGCCATCATTTGCACCATATTCTAGCCATTGGTTTACAGTACCAAAGAAAAATGGAACACTATGGTTCATTCAAGATATGCAACCAATGAATCAAGTAACTATTAGAAATATTGGAGTTGGACCAATTGTTGGAGAATTTACTGAGGCATTTGCTGAAAGAGCTATTTACTCTATTGGAGATCTTTATTTTGGATATGATCAATTTCAACTAGCTGAAGAAAGCAAAGATGTTACTACTATGAAGACACCTTTAGGGTTGATTAAGATGTGTACAATGCCACAAGGAGCAACAAACTCAATAGCTCATATGATGAATGGGATGAATAAGGTTCTTTGTGATTTCATTCTAGAAAAGACTATGCCATTCTTAGATGATATTCCAATAAAAGGGTGTGTCGAAGAAAAAAAAAATGAAACAATGGATCAAAAGGGGCACCGTAAATTTGTATCTAATCATATTTCAGACTGTGATAAAATTTTATTTCGACTTGAGGAGGTTCACTTGACACTATCAAGAACTAAATCTACCTTTGGAGTTCAAGAAGTTGTTATTGTAAGATAATTATATGGATGGTTTGGTCGCAAACCTGATCCTAATAAAATAGATACCATACAACGAATGAAGGATATTTATAACTCACAAATAGAGGTACGAAGGATTTTAGGAGCTTGCATATTTTATTGTATATGGATTCTTCATTATGCACATGTAGCTGATCTTTTTTATAGTTTACTAAAAAAAGAGAAGATATTTAAATGGGAGAAAAAACATATAGAAGCAATTCAAAAGCTAAAGCAATTATTATCTTCTCCACTTGTATTGTGAAGAATAAGTTATGAGGATGGCAAATCAGTGATACTTACAGTTGATACTAGTCCAATAGCTGTTGCTTGGGCTTTAGGATAAAATGATGAAGAAGGTAACAGGTTTGCTATTAGATTTGGAGCTAAAGTATTAAATGAACCACAAAGAAACTATCCACAGGTGAAACGGGAGCTATGGAGAATAGTTACAACTATGAAAAGTAAAAGAGATTATTTAATTGGAATACCAGTGATAGTGGAAATAGATTGCTTGCCACTATTGGAAATGATTACCAACTGTAAAACCCCTGATATTGCTATGCTAAGATGGATTGCATATATTAAATCTTTGAATCTTGAATTTAGGCATATATCAGGCAAGGATAATCTTGTAGCAAATATGCTATTCCGAGCTAGATATGAACAAGAAGAAGATTTGATTGAAGATACTAAAGATATAAGTACTATCTTTAATTCTACGGTACAACAAGGAGAAGTTGAATATCCAAGACCATTTATAGAAGAATTGTATGAAGAAGAATGGATTGATATTGGATACTAGTTAAGCACATTATCAAGACAATCAGGATGGACTGATATTCATTTCAAACAGATTAGATGGAAGGCTTATAATAACCTCTTACAAGGTGATTACCTATGGAAGCAATGCAAACAGAGTAGTGGAATGCCACAAAGAGTAGTTTGCAAGAAAAAGATACAAGAAGAGTTAATCCATGAATTTCATGATATTTTGTGGGCTGGACATAGAGGTATTTATGCCACCTTTAACAAGCTTAAAGAAAAATATTGAAGGCATAATATGTATAGAGATGTGGTGAAGTTTGTAGAATCATGCCAAACCTGACAGATATATTCGAAGATTCAAAATAGAGATGGATTGCATCCTACATATTCACTTGCAATACATTATAAATAGGTTGAAGACCTAGTTACTATGCCTATAGAGATATGGCAAATATGATACTTGGCTTTGGGATGAGAAGATTTATCTAACCAAGTAGAAGGAAGAGCTCTACGAACAAAATCCACTGAAAGAGTTTGTAGATTTTTATTAGAAGATATAATTTATAGATATGGATGTATTGGAAAAATTACTACTGATCGTGGAGAATTGGATGCACATGAGGCTAGACAGTTCTTTGAGAGATGTAGAGTCAAGCTACCACTTACTACATCTTATAATCTAGAAGATAATGCTAAGAGTGAGAGAGATCATCTTCCTATTGTAAAGGCCATTGTAAAGCTTGCAAAGGAAGAGCAAGAGAATGGCGAAGATTATTACCATTTGCTCTTTGGGCTAATCATACTACTCACAGTTCAGTGACACGATATATGTTGGCAGAGTTAATACAAGGACAGAAGCCCATTATGCCTATTGAAGAGCAAATACTTATTTGGAGTATCTTGCTGTCAGGGACAAGAACTCGATGAAAGCTAAAGAGTAAGTGAGACTTTTCTCAAAAAGAAATAGGACAAAATAGAAATATGTATATTAAGAAAGAAACTGGAATGGCTATTGCCAAAATACAAGAAAACTAGAGACCCTTGAAACTAGACTAGAAGCAAGAAAGGAGTTGACAAGAGTGAAGAGGGCTTCACTCTTGCCTCTATATATACTATCTAACTAGAAGCCACGTGGCGATGTTCTATAAGACCTCCAATATATGTTGACTTTCTAGGCCACATGCCTTTGCTTGCAAGGCAAGTTTTCTATGGACGGACCACGTAGTTAGCTTGTTCTTTAAGCTTCCAACATGCGTGGCACATGGCTAACTTGTTGACCAAGTTTCTAACCTAAAAGTCAACTATAGACTCCTATAAAGTCAAAGCAGCATCTATGAAGCTTCTAAGAAGCTTCTCTAGAAGATATTACACAATTAACCTACTTTCACATACTTTTATCTATTCATATAGGTAATTATATGTATGTCCGTGACATTACCCCCCCTTCTAGGGACGAGTTCCACGAGGAGCGGTGATTATATATTGAGAAAATCTAATATGCGGCGAATTGTATTTGCTACATACTCTGATCTTTGTTCTCTTCGAAGATAGTTGATGGGTCCTCTTAGCCATCGATAGTGTCCCATTCCAGGGCGAGAAGACCACCCTGTTATTTGATCACTGTTGAGGCCTTCATAACTTCCTTCAAATAATACATTTGAAACACCATCAGGAGTCGTTCCTATCTCCAATAATATCACCAAACATCGAGAATCTCTTCCAAGGTCGTGATACCAAACGCGTTGTATCTCACCATCTATTCGAGGAAGAACATGTCGTTCTTGAGGGTCTTCATTTCGGTTGCGTCGTCTTGAAGGTTGTGACAATCGCAATGTCTCATCCGGTAAGTCAGCAAACGAAGGTTCTTGAGTTGAATCCGCTGGTTGTTGGCTCTCCATCTAATTAGCGTCACAAAATGCAAAGAAGTTACAAACAAGGATAGGAAATTGAATGTTATCTTGCCTCAATCTTGTCTCTTTTATAAGAGAGGTTTTCATCTTGGTTTTGATGGATGTCGTTGATGAAAAACTTTGACTTTAGCTGATGCATTTGCTAGATTCCTGGATGGCTCCCATGTGCGCTCACTAATATCATATCCGCACCAATGAACAAGATATTCCAGCTTATTTCGGCGCCGCCTTGAGTCTAATATCTCTTCCACCTCAAATTCTTCATTATTATCTACTTCTATAGGAGGCGGTGGCATTTGTCTTCTTCCTTGTATATCCACTGTCTTATATGGTTCAAGAAGAGACACGTGGAATACAGGATGGATCTTCATTGACTCCGGTAGATGTAACCGATATGCAACTGGGTTGATCTGTTCAGAAACAGAAAAGGGGCCAAGCCTACGATAGTCCAATTTGTCACAAGGTCGAGTGGTCTTGATATTGCGACGAAGTAGCCATACCTTATCACCCACGTTGAGTTGTGGTTGCTCTTTACGATATACATCTGCATTTATCTTTTGTCGTTCTTGAGCTTTCTTCAACTGCACCTTCATTATTGCATGTAACTCTGACAACCGATTTGCCATATCTTCTGCTGCAGGATTATCAACTTTTGAAAAATCAAAAGTATCAAGTCGTGGATGATAGCCATAATTGGCAAAGAAAGGTGTTTGTTGCGTGGAGGAATGTACTGTATTATTATAAGCAAACTCTGCCAATGGCAGAAGGTTTGTCCAATCATCTTGTTGGTAGTTGATGGTACACCTTAAATACTGTTCCAAGACTTGGTTTACGCGCTCTGTTTGTCCATCAGTTTGAGGATGGAAAGCTGAAGATAGCTTTATGTCCACTTTTAAAATCTTGAAAAGAGTCCTCCAGAATCTCGACACAAATTGAGTTCCCCTATCCGATATGATATCTTTAGGTAATCCATGATAGCGATAGATATTATCAATGAAAAGCTTAGCTGTTTCTTCACCTGTGATAGATTTTGTACATGGCATAAAATGTGCCATCTTGGTGAAACGATCTACTATCACAAATATAGAATCATAAGATCTTGAGTTTGGAAGATCTGTGATGAAATCCATAGAAACAGAAGACCATGGTTGTTCTGGTATAGGTAATGGCTGAAGAAGTCCGTAAGGTCGATGTCGAGGAATTTTTGATCTTGAACAAATATCACATGATTGTACAAAGTCTTTGACTGACTTCCACATTTGTGGCCACCAAAAATCTCTTGATATGAGTTCCAAAGTCTTATTATATCCAAAGTGCCCTGCTGCTGGAAAGTCATGACGTGCTTGAAGAACACGCAAACGTGCTTTTCCTTCTGGAACATATAGGCGTCCTTCAAAATATAATAGATTATTCTTGAACTCGAACTTAGAAGAATCATGAGACTTGGAAGAATTATTCTTGATATCATGAACAAGAGGGTCTGAGGACATACTGGACTGGATTTGCTTGAGAAAAGTTGAATCAACAGTCAATGTTGATTTCACTGCTCGGAGATGAAATTGCTCCGGTTTCAAGAGGACCGTTCTTTGTTGCTCAAAAGCTGCATCTCCTTCTTTTGATGCAAAATAAGAACGTCTAGACAGGGCATAGGACAAACCTTGTTGTTTTCCTGGCCGATAAGTGATAATGAAGTCGAATCTTGACAAAGACATACTCCAACGAGCTTGACGACGATTCAACACGCGTGCTGACATGAAATACTCGAGGTTCTTGTGATCTGTATACACAGTGACTGGACTAGAAGCACCTTCTAGATAATGACGCCATTCTTGAAAGGAATCCACGATTGCAAGAAGTTCTTTATCGTGGATCTCGTAATTGATCTCGGCTGCTGAGAATTTTCTTGAATGAAAAGCTATCGGATGAAGTTTGTCATTTGTTCCCATTTGTGATAAAACTGCACCCAAGGCAAAATCCGATGCGTCTGTTTCCATAAAAAATGCCTTGGAAAAATCAACACGATATAAGACTGGTGCAGAGACAAACGATGTCTTCAAGGCTTCAAATGCTGCTTCCGCTTCTTGATTCCATTGGAATTTATCTTTACTAGTCAAGCGTGTAAGTGGAGCTGCAACTCGTGAGAAGTCTTTGATGAAGATCCGATAGTAATTGGCAAATCCCAAGAAACATTGGACATCTCTCACAGTCTTTGGAATCTTCCAATCCATGATTGTTTGGACTTTCTTAGAATCCATCATAAGACCATCATTTGAAATGATGTATCCTAAAAAGTCAACTTGAGTAGTGTGAAATACACACTTTTCTATCTTGGCGTACAATCCTGCATCTCTGAGTTTTTGTAATACTTGACGAACATGTATTTCATGTTCTTCAACATTCTTAGAATAAATCAGGATATCGTCTAGATAGCAGATGACAAAATTGTCTAAGAATTCACGAAATACATCATTCATGAGATGTTGAAAAGCAGCTGGTGCATTCGTGAGTCCAAAAGGCATGACATTATATTCAAAATGCCCGTACCTGGTTCGAAACGCAGTCTTCCATTCATCTCCTTCTTTGATCCGTACTAGATTATATGCTCCTCTTAGATCTATTTTTGTATAGATCTTAGCTTGATTTAACTGGTCAAGGAGTCCTGATATCAAAGGTAATGGATACCTGTTCTTGATTGTGATCTTGTTGAGTCCTCGATAGTCAACACACATTCGTAAAGATCCATCTTTTTTCTTTACGAATAAAATTGGAGCTCCTGCTGGAGATTTTGAATGGCGTATGAAATTCTTCGCTAAATTCTCGTCAATATATGTCTTGAGTTCAGCCAACTCATCTTGCGATAAACTGTAAATTGGTCCAAATGGTGGCTGAGTTCCTTCCTTGAGATCGATTGAACAATCGTATGGGCGATGCTCAGGAAGAATATCTGCATTCTTTTTCTCAAAAACGTCTTGATAATCCTGATATTGACTTGGAATGCCACTTGAAGTCTTTACGCTTTCAGAAATAGGTGCAGCATAAATAGCAAAAGTTGATCCTTCTTTTGCTGCGTGTATAAATGCTTTTGCACCTATAGGTGTGAGTTTTACTATACTAGACTCATGGTTTTTTACTTGGTTAATAGAACTGTTACTAATGCTCTGAGGAAAATCAAGTTTACGAGAAATCCAATCTATTCGAGGATTATACTTTTCTAACCATGATAAGCCTAAAATTACTGGATTAGAGGGAGATCTAATTATATTAAAAATTACGCAACTACTATGACCATTTATTACTACATCTACAGGAAGTGTTTCGTGAGTTACATCTCCAGAAGACAACGGACGACCATCTATGACTTCTACGTGTACAGGTTTAGTTTTTTGTATTAATGATATTCTATGACATCTAGCAAATTCTTCATCTAAAAAACAAGATGAGGCTCCTAAATCTACTAAGGCAGAGGCTTTGTAATTATTAGGTCCTAAACGCACATCTATTATAAAACAAGGAGATGGTTTTGAGGAGAGGATAGGACCTTTATTAGAAGTTGTACAAGATTCCAGCCGCACGGTCCCTATTGTAGCTGGACGTACTCGTTTTCCGACATACTGTCTTCTTTGACAGCCGTACTCCTCATTTTGTAGTTACGTCGCTTCTTTGGACAATGTTGAGCAGTGTGCTTAGGTTCTCCACAATATAAGCACAATCCTTCTTGTCGACGACGAGACTTTTCTTGCTCAGTAAGAGGTTTGAAACGTACCGCATCAATTTGCATATCCTCTACTTCCGAAGGTATGTGTTGAGGAGACGTCGGTGTTGCCATTGAATTGTAGTAACGTTGAGGCCCACTTGTGCGACTCTCGGATCGAAATTCAAAAAGTCGATTGTCGCACTTCACAGCAAAGTCAATTGCTTGACTCAATGTTTGAGGATCAGGTAAATTAAGCATCAATTTCTTTACCTCATATTGTAATCCGTAGAGAAATTGACTCACAAGTGCGGCATCATCCCACTTGATATCAGTTGCAAGTTGTCGAAATTGCGAAGCATATAATGTTACTGATCGATTGCCTTGTCGCAAAATACGGATCTTGTTGGTTGCAACACGAATTGCATCATGTTCTCCAAACATGGATCGAAACTCCGCCAAAAAAGCCTCCAGATTATCCAATATTGGATCTCGTCGTTCAAGAAAAGATGAAAACCATGACAATGCTGAACCTGAAAGGAGTGTACCAATGAATCTTACTTGTGACCCTGGAGTTGGATAGCTCTGGGGTTGAAGTTCAATCACTAGTTGGACCTGATTGATGAATCCTCGAAACTTGGATCTGGTACCATCAAACTTCTCGGGCAAGGCAACTCTCGGTTCTCTAACACTCGAAGGGTGTTCCATTCTGGGAGAAGGGACATGGTTTGGTGCAGATGTTGAAGCAGCCCCAATCATCTCTATATCTTCACTTCCTACCATTCTTGTTGCTCCTTGTGGTGGTAAATTGAGTTGATGCATCGCAAGCATTAACTCCCTCAATTGTTCTTGCATCTGTGCCATTGCACTCTTCATTTCAACAAGCTCTGCCATAGTAGCACTTAGAAAAGAGAAGATGTCTAACAACGCTCAAAACAAATAGAAGAGAGGAATTGATAACAAAGAAAATACTAAGAACAATATCAGTTTAAAAGAGGGTAATCCGCAACTTCTAATGCGCTTATGTCTTATCAAGAAAAAGGGGTAATCCACTCTTAATCAAGAAAAGACAAAGCTCTGATATTGTAAGTGTACTCTTGTCAATCTGTCAGGGACAAGAACTCGATGAAAGCTAAAGAGTAAGTGAGACTTTTCTCAAAAAGAAATAGGACAAAATAGAAATATGTATATTAAGAAAGAAACTGGAATGGCTATTGCCAAAATACAAGAAAACTAGAGACCCTTGAAACTAGACTAGAAGCAAGAAAGGAGTTGACAAGAGTGAAGAGGGCTTCACTCTTGCCTCTATATATACTATCTAACTAGAAGCCACGTGGCGATGTTCTATAAGACCTCCAATATATGTTGACTTTCTAGGCCACATGCCTTTGCTTGCAAGGCAAGTTTTCTATGGACGGACCACGTAGTTAGCTTGTTCTTTAAGCTTCCAACATGCGTGGCACATGGCTAACTTGTTGACCAAGTTTCTAACCTAAAAGTCAACTATAGACTCCTATAAAGTCAAAGCAGCATCTATGAAGCTTCTAAGAAGCTTCTCTAGAAGATATTACACAATTAACCTACTTTTACATACTTTTATCTATTCATATAGGTAATTATATGTATGTCCGTGACACTTGCCTTGGCAAGAAAATATATCTAAAGAAGAACTTCTTGTACTTCGAATTTGTCAACTAGAAAGAAGACTTGAAGATGTAAAAAAAAACAATTATAAGGCTGAGAGAGTCGCGCTTGAAGAATAAAGATAGATTTGATAAGCGACACGGGTTGAGGCCAAAAGATATTCAAGAAGGTGATTGGATTCTGGTATATGACAACAGCTTGGATAACCAACATAGTGCTCTTAAAAAGTTTTCTAAGCATTGATTTGGGCCTTATGTGGTTGTATATGTTTTGGATAATGCTACATATGCATTAAAGGAATTAGATGGAATAAGACTCAAAATTACAATTGAAGAAAAACATATAAAACTTTTCAAACAACGGAATCAAGAACTAGTCCTCGAAGATGTTGAAGAAGAGTTTGATCTATCTACTTATGAGGAAGAAGAATTGGATTTTGAAGAAAACATTACTGAGGAGGTAATATGATGCCGACCACAACTTTGGTTCTTCCTGGTGCATACCGGAGGATGGACATGTTTAGAAGAGGTAGATGTCGTGTTGTGATTTGGCTATTATATGAAAATAATGTAATTATGTACTTAATATATAATTTATTAAGTAACATGGTAAGAACTATGTTAGTAGATTTTAGTTGGTTGTAGATTATAATTTGGTTATTATCTTGAGAAGAAGTTGTTTAAAAAGACTACTATATAATTTGTATAACTTTAATTTTCTATTTGATAGTAGCTTTTAAGATTGGTTTAGTTCATAGTAACTTCTAAATATTTAGAGTCACCTTTGTTAGACATTGGTGACCTTTGGAAACTTATATTGATTCTTTTATTTGGTGTTTAGAGTATAAATTATATAAATCTTATAAGAAAAAGGATTGAAGAAGGATTTTGGTAGCAAAAGGAGTAATTAGGGCACCAATATAGATGAATGGAGATGAATAATGAAAATCTCCATTCCTATGGATCAAAAATCATGACCAATGGACTTTGAGGAGGCTGCTCGAGGCCATATTAGGAATTAGGGTTAGTTTCCTATGGCCATTTGAGTTTTAAAGGCTAGGATCAAAAATTTTAGATTTTTGGCTATGGTTTTAGGACAAGTTTTGTATAGTTTGGAGTTATATGAAGGAGATACAAGCACTCAAAATTAAGATGTTGATTTAGAAACTATTGTCACTCTTTTTGGTATAACGTATGTATAAAGATAGCAATCGAGGATCGGCGATTGTGATTGAAGAGAGCACTTTTACGACTATACTTTTTATATACTGCTTACTACATTCCAAGTTGAAGTAAAGGAGTTATTAAATTTTGAAGTCAGCACATGCAATCTAAAAGTAGTAAGTAATCCGATTTGCTAGTGGTTGTCTCTTGAGCTATATCTTGAGCAATTTAACAAGGTTTTGGCTCAAAATTTCTAAGATTGTGTATAATCTTATTATAAAGCTTTTTACATAAGATTTATAGAATTGTCACGGCCATAATCATGTAAGCTAATAATTACATATAGAAATAGGTAGAAGTAAGTAAAAGTAGATAAAAGTAAGTTAATTCTATAATATTTAATATAGAAGCTTCCTAAAAACTTCCTAGATGCTGCTTTGACTTCATAGGTGTCTTTAATTGACTTTTTGGATTAGAAACGTGGTCAACAAGTTGGCCATGTGCCACACATGTTGTTAGTTTGAAGATTAAGCTAACTATGTGGCCCACACGTAGAAAAACTTGCCTTGTAAGTCAAGGCATGTATCCTACAAAGTCAACACATATTAAAGGTTCTATAGAACGTCGCCACGTAGCCCCTAGTTAGATAGTATATATAGAGACAAGAGTGAAGGTTTCTTCACTCTTGTCAACTCCTTTCTTGCTTCTAGTCTAGGTTCAAGAGTCTTTAGTTTCTTATCTTGTGGCAATAGCCATTCCAGTTTCCTTTTAATATACCTACTTGTTTATATTTTGACTTATTATATCAAGATAGCCTTTTTGTATATTTTTCCACATCGAATCTTTGTCCTTGACAGATTGACAAGAATACACTTACAATATAAGAGCTTTGTTTTTCTTGAGTGAGAGTGGATTACCCCTTTCTCTTAACAAGACATAAGCGTATTAGAAGTTTGCGGATTACCCACTTCTAAACTGATATTGTTCTTAGTATCTTCTTTGTTATCAAGTCTTTCTTTTCTTTTGTCTTGAGCAGTATCAAACAAATTTTTCTTAGTGTCATTATGGCAGAGCTTGTTGAAATGAAGAGTGCAATGGCACAAATGCAAGAGCAAATGAGGGAGTTAATGCTTGCGATGCATCAACTCAATTCACCAACACATGAAAGAACAAGAATAGCAGAAAGTGGGGATATAGAGATGATCGGAGCTGCTTCAACATCTACAACAAATCACGTTCCTTCTCCAATTATACAACACCCTGTAAGCACTAGAGAACCAAGAATTGCCTTACCCGAGAAATTTGATGGTACGAGATCTAAGTTTCGAGGGTTCATCAATCAAGTACAATTGGCAATTGAACTTCAACTGCAAAGCTATCCAACTCCAGGATCACAAGTCAGGTTTATTGGCACTCTACTTTCTGGTTCTGCATTATCATGGTTTTCGTCTTTTCTTGATCAACGAAATCTAATATTGGACAATTTGGAAGCTTTCTTGGCGGAGTTTTGATCTATGTATGGTGAATACGATGCAACTCGTGTTGCAACAAATAAGATCCGAATTCTGCGACAAGAAAATCGCTCAATAACAGTATATGCTTCACAATTATGATAACTTGCAATTGACATGAAGTGGGATGATGCTGCACTCATCAGTCAATTTTTTTATGGATTGCAATATGAAGTAAAGAAATTGATGCTCAACTTACGTGATCCTCAAACTTTGAGTCAAGCAATCGATTTTGTGGTAAAATGTGATAATCGACTTTTCGAATTTCGATCTGAGAATCATTCACGGGAACCTCAACGTTATTACTCAATAGCAACATCAACATCTTTGCCAAACATACATTCGGAAGTACAAGACATGCAAATTGACGCGGTACGTTTTAAACCTCTAACTGAGCAAGAAAAGATTCGTCGTCGTCAAGAAGGATTATGTTTATATTGCGGAGAATCTAAGCACACTGCTCAACATTGTCCAAAGAAACGATGCAACTATAAAATGAGGGGTACGACGATCAAAGAAGTCAACATGTCGAAAAACGGATTCGTCCAGCTACAATAGGGACCGTGCAGCTGGAACCTTGTACAATTCTTAATGAAGGTCCTATCCTCTCCTCAGAACCCTCTCCTTGTTTTATAATAGACTTATATTTAGGACCTAAGAATTACAAAGCCTCTGCTTTATTAGATTCGGGAGCCTCAGCATGTTTTTTAGATGAACAATTTGTTAAAAGTCGTAAAATATCCTTTGTACAGAAACCTAAACCAGTACATGTAGAAGTCATAGATGGTCGTCCCTTGTCTTCTGGAGATGTCACTCATGAAACTCAGCCTATAAAAGTAACAATAGACGGTCATGATAGCTACATAGCTTTTAACATAATTAAATCTCCGTCCAATCCAGTTATTTTAGGTTTATCCTGGCTAGAAAAATATAACCCTCGAATAGATTGGAATTTGCATAAACTTGACTTTTCCCAGAGCGTTATTAATAGTTCTACTAACAAAATAAAAAATTATAAGTCTAGTATAGTAAAACCCACACTAATAGGTACAAAAGTATTTATACACGCAGCAAAAGAAGGATCAACTTTTGCTATTTATGCTGCACCTATTTCTGAAAACGTAAAGACTTCAAGTGGCATTCCAAGTCAATATCAGGATTATCAAGACGTTTTTGAGAAAAAGAATGCAGATATTCTTTCTGAGTATCGTCCATATGATTGTTCAATCGACCTCAAGGAAGGAACTCAGCCACCATTTGGACCAATTTACAGTTTATCGCAAGATGAGATGGTGATGATACGGTGTATTCTTCTACTCAACAAACACCTTTCTTTATGAATTATGGTTATTATCCACAACTTGACATGTTTGATTTCTCAAAAGTTGATAATCTTGAGACAAAAAATATGATAAATCGGTCGTCAGAGTTACATGCAACAATGAAGGTGCAATTAAAAGAAGCTCAAGAACGTTGTCGTGTTGTAACATGAGTATACCATGAAAATATAAAGAAAGGGGACTTTTATTAATGTTCAGTTACCTCAAATATTGGCAACAACGACCGATTCCAGTGCCAATATTCAGGGGCTAGTTGAGACATCCTGTCACAGTCGGTAAGAGCATACTTACTAGTAACGAAATGCTTCGTTCGAGTCCAATAGTGGGAGTCAAGAAAATCGAAAGGATTAAATCGATGAATGAGCGAGCTTGACGTGAAGGACCAATTTGACCCAATTACGGGAACATCCAAGTCTTACTACGGGTCTCTTAGCCAATATGAAACCTGAATTGGTCGGGCGACTCAATGTAGTCTCGATTATGGGGATTTCAATTCCGTTTCAGGCTGTCATGTTCTCTATGCTGTTTCAGGGAACGTTGTTTTAGGAAAAAGAACCTTTTAAAAGGCAAAAAATGGATGAAAAAGCTCTGACGGCGAAGCCAATTCTGGATCCAAGACAGAAGATTGAAGAAATTCAAAGGCTAGGGTTTTTAAAGAGGAGAGCTAGCTTCATGCTTCAAGGGAGGAAAGACAGAGAATTGGGATTTTTTTTTCATAGGGTTTTGGGAAGACGGAGGCAATCATTGCTGAAAGTTAGTGTTGTAATGGTGAATCGAGATTTTAATGAAGTGGGTGTGATTACTCTTGACTGTTTTGAGAAATCGAAGTTACGACATATTCTATCATTTTCTGACATATTTTCTTCTTTCACAGCCATACTCCTCATTGAGTGATTGCATCATTTCTTTGGATAATGTTGAGAAGTGTGCTTTGGTTCTCCACAATATAAACATAATCTTTCTTGACGACGATGATTCTTTTCTTGCTGAGTAAGAGGTTTGAAACGTACTGTATCAATTCGCATATCCTCTACTTCCGAATGTATGTGTTGAAGAGGTGTTGGTGTTGCCATTGAATTATAGTAATGTTGAGGTCCACTTGTACGATTCTCAGATCGAAATTCAAAAAGGCGATTGTTGCACTTCACAGCAAAGTCAATTGCTTGACTCAATGTTTGAGGATCATGTAAGTTGAGCATTAATTTTTTTATCTCATATTATAATCCGTGGAGAAATTGACTAATAAGTACAGCATCATTGCACTTAATATCAGTTGCAAGTTATCAAAATTATGAAGCATACATCATTATTGATCGATTATCTTGTCGTAAAATATGGATCTTATTGGTTACAATACGAATTGCATCATGTTCTCCATACATGGATCGAAACTCCACCAAAAAGGTCTCTAGATTATCCAATATTGGATCTCATCGTTCAAAAAAAGATGAAAACCACAATAGTGCTGAACCTAAAAGAAGCGTATCAATGAATCTAACTTGCAATCCTGGAGTTGGATATCTTTGGGATTGAAGTTCAATCACAAGTTGCACTTGATTGATAAATCATCGAAACTTGGATCCCATGCCATCAAACTTCTTGGGTAGGACAATTCTAGGTTCTCTAACATTGAAAGGGCATTCCACCATATGAGAAGGGACATGATTTGGTACAAATATTGAAGCAGCTCCAATCATTTCTATATCTTCACTTCCTGCCAATCTTGTTGCTTCTTGTAGTCGTAAATTGAGTTGATGCATCGTAAGAATTAAGTCTCTTAATTGCTCTTGTATT
Organism: Physcomitrium patens; assembly: GCF_059467195.1. Taxonomy (NCBI): domain Eukaryota; kingdom Viridiplantae; phylum Streptophyta; class Bryopsida; order Funariales; family Funariaceae; genus Physcomitrium; species Physcomitrium patens. The sequence continues at coordinate 13,332,310 of NC_143419.1, read as the reverse complement.
TATGCCATTGCACTCTTCATTTCAACAAGTTTTGCCATGATAACACTTAGAAGAAAGAAGATGTCTAATATCGCTCAAGACAAATAGAAGAGAGGACTTGAGAACAAAAAAAATACTAAGGATAATATCAATTTAGAAGAGGGTAATCCACAACTTCTAATATGCTTGTGTCTTATCAAGAAAAAGGGGTAATCCACTCTTAATCAAGATTAGACAAAACTCTGATATTGTAGGTGTACTCTTGTCAATCTGTCAAGGACAAGAACTCGATGAAAAAATAATTCAGTCAAGTGAGCCTTCACTCAAAGAAAGGTAACAAAATATAAATAAACAAATATGTATATTGAAAGAGAAACTAGAATGGTTATTGCCAAAAGACAAGAAAACTAAAGACCCTTGAAACTAGACTGGAAGCAAGAAAGGAGTTGACAAGACTGAAGAAGCCTTCACTCTTGTGTCTAAATATACTATCTAACTAGAGGCTATGTGGCGACGTTCTATAGGACCTCTAATATGTGTTGACTTTATAGAACACATGCCTTGACTTACAAGGCAAGTTTTCTATATATGGGCCACATAGTTAGCTTGATCTTCAAGCTAACAACATGTGTGACACATGGCCAACTTGTTGACCACGTTTCTAATCCAAAAAGTCAATTAAAGACACCTATGAAGTCAAAGCAATATCTATGAAGCTTCTAGGAAGCTTCCACATTAAATACTATAGAATTAACTTACTTTTACCTACTTTTACTTACTTCTACCTATTTATAAATGTAATTAATAGCTCACATGATTATATCCATGACAGAAGATAATGTCACGTTCATACTCATGTAAGCCAATAATTATATATATAAATATGTAGAATTAAATAAAAATAGATAAAAATAAGTTAATTCTATAGTATTTGATATGAAAGTTTTTTAAAAGCTTCATAGATACTGCTTTGACTTTATAGGTGTCTTTAATTGATTTTTTGGATTAGAAACGTGGTCAACAAGTTGGCCATGTGCCACACATGTTGTAAGCTTGAAGACCATGCTAACTATGTGGCTCACATGTAGAAAAACTTGCCTTGTAAGTCAAGGCATGTGTCTTACAAAATCAACACATATTAGAGGTCCTATAGAACATCGCCATGTAGCCCTTAGTTAGATAGTATATATAGAACAAGAGTGAAGCCCTCTTCACTCTTGTCAACTCCTTTCTTGCTTCTTGTCTAGTTTCAAGAGTCGTCATATTTTCTAATCTTTGGCAATAGCAATTCTAGTTCAATATATTATTACTTTTGAGTGATTTCTAAATATTTTCGAGTGACACAAGAGTGTATTGAAATCATCTTTCTTTGGAGTTCATGTCCTTGATACACATATTGGACGTCCTGTAGAATGTCGCCATATAGCCCCTAGTTAGATAGTATATATAGAGACAAGAGTGAAGCCCTCTTCACTCTTTTCAACTCTTTTCTTGCTTTGAGTCTAATTTGAAGGGTCTGTAGTTTTCTTGTCTTTTAGCAATAGCCATTCTAGTTTCTTTTTTAATATATATATCAAGTTATTTCTATTTTGTCATCTTTCTATGAAAGAAGTCTCACTTATTTATTTATCTGTATCATGTTTTTGTCCTTGACAGATTGACAAGAGTATACTTACAATATCAGAGCTTTGTCTAAGCTTGATTAAGAGTGCATTATCCCTTTTTCTTGTTAAGACACAAGCATATAAGAAGTTACGGATTAACCTCTTCTAAATTGATATTGTCATTAGTATTTTCTTTGTTCTCAAGTCCTCTCTTCTATTTTTTTTGAGCGATATTAGACATCTTCTCTTTTCTAAGTGTTATCATGGGCAAACAGGCTGAAATGAAGAGTGTAATGGCACAAATGCAAGAGCAATTGAGGGAGTTAATTCTTGCGATGCATCAACTCAATTTACCACCACAAAAAGCAACAAGATTGGCAGGAAGTGAAGATATAGAAATGATTAGAGCTGCTTCAACATTTTTCTCAAATCATGTCCCTTCTCATATAGTGGAATGCTGTCGTATTACGTGCTTTCCTGCTCAAGAACGCGTCGGGCATGTGGCTGTAGAAGGTAGTATAGAGATTCGCTAATATTCAAGCAGTATATCGGTTTTTGACTATTAGAATATAAACAACTGTAAAAATATACCGTAAATCTATACAGATGTCCTTTGACTGCTTGCCGAAATCCTCTTTGCCCCAGCAGGTAGGTCTCTAGACGTTACAGAGAACCCCAAATAAACCAAACTGCTAATCTTCGATACCGCTTTATATTCACGATCTTGTATCCATTGACTGTCTTGTTAGATTAACCCAATAAATTTTGTTCACTCCGCATACTCAATCCTATAGACACCCTTTTAATTCTTCATCACAGACGTAACTCGATTTCACAAAACAGTTAAGAGTAATCACACCCACTTTATTAAAAATCTCGATTCATCATTACAACACTGACTTCAGCGACGATTGTCTTAATCTTTCTAAAACCCTATGAAGAAAAAAACCCCAAATCTCTGTCTTTTTTCTCCCTCCCGAACAATGAAGCTAGCTCCGATCCCTTCTCTCCCCAAAAAACTTATTCTCTCTCCTTTAACCCTAATTCTCCCCTCTTTCAAATCCTAGCCTATGAATTTCTTCAATCTTTCGTCTTGGATCCAAAATTGGCTCCCGCCGTCAAAGCTTTCTCTTCTATTTTTACCTTTAAGAGATCTTTTTATCGAAAGGACGTTCTCGAAATGGCACAAAGGACGAAACAGCCTGAAACAGAATCGAAGCCCCATAATCGGGACCACATTGAGTCGCCCGACCAATTCAGGTCTCATATTGGCTAAGAAGCCCATAGTAAGACCTGGTTGTTTTCGTAATTGGACTGCATTGACTTACCCAACCAAGTCAAGTCTCAAATTGGATAAGAGGCCCGTAATAGAATCTAAATTAGATATCTTGAAATTGGATCCAATTGGCTCTTTAAACTAGGCTCACCCGTCATTGAATTGGTCATTTTCCTTCCTGCTGACTCCCGTTATTGGAATCGAATGGAGCATTTCAGTATGCCTCGGCTGACTGTAATAGGCTGACTGAACCTAACCTCTTAATATTTGCACTAGAATTGGTCGTTGCTCCCAATATTCGAGGTAACTGAATATTAATAAAAGTCCCCTTTCTTTATATTTTCAAGGTATACTTATGTTACAACACGACATCCACTCCCTCTGAACTTGTGCATCTTCTGTTATGTACCAATTTATCCAATTGCTGTTTGATTTAGAATATATCCTCTATATCTTTGTCCAGTTCGTCTTCGTCACCTTCATTATCCAAATCACTTTCATCTTCTTGCTGCGGCATTTCTATACCTTCATTAAGGTCTTTCATATTCATCTCCACGTGTCTTCGTTTAAATATTTTTACTCACTTCCCTGCAATTGGTATTTTCAATTTTGTACCATCTAACTTCCGTAATGACTAAGTCGCATTATCATGAACAGTTGTTACTACATACGGTCCAAACCAACGTTTTAAAAATTTCTCCAAAGTACTATGTTGATTATCCAAACTATTGTCATAAACAAGTACCCAGTCACCTTCCTCGATTGCTTTAGGTCTCAATCGATGTTGCTTATTGAATCGCGACTTGTTTTGTAACCTTGCTCTTTTTAACCTTTCCAATGCTATTTGCTCATCTTCCAATCTTTGCTCCAATTGTCGAATCCTAATAGCCAGACGTTCTTCTCTTCTCAATCCATCTTCCTACAGTAGCATACTCCAAGTAAGTACCTTTTTTTCAATCGACATAATTGGTTTTTGACCTATCATAAGTTCTACTGGCATATATCCTGTCACCAAACTATATGTTGTTCGATCAGCCCATAATGCAAATGACAAAAGCTGTGGCCATTCTCTAACTTTCCCATTATAAGCTTTAACTAATTCTTTCATAATCGGTGGGTGACCGCGTTCGCTTTTTGCATTCTCTTCCAGATTATAAGTAGTAGTTAGTGATAGTTTAACTCCACATCCTTCAAAGAACTTACAAGCTTCTTGTGCATTTAATTCTCCACAATCTGTAGTGATTTCTCCTACGCATCCGTAGCAACAAATGACATCTTTAAGCAAAAACCTACAAATTTCCTCTGTAGATTTTGTCCTCAATGCTCTTTCTTCTACTTCATTTGATAAATCTTCACGAGCTAAAATGAAATATCTCATCTGCCATAACCCAACCGGCATAATAACCAAATCAACAACCCATTTAAAATGCATAGCCAGAGGATATGTAGGATGAAGACCATCTCGATGTCGGATATTAGAATATGATTGACAGATTTCACATGACTCTACAAATGAGAACACATCTCGATATATATTTTTCCACCAATATCGTTCCTTGAGTTTAGCAAAAGTAGCCTAGATTACTCTATGCCCTGCCCATAAACTATCATGAAACTCCTTTAATAATTTTAGTTTTTCTTCTTTTTTGACTATCACTCGTTGTGGCATCCCAATTCCTTTCTTCGGTCTCTTCCATAAGAATCCATCTCGAAGTAAAAATCCATATGTTTTTTTTCTTATTTGTTTGAATTTTTTTGAAGACCAATTTCCTTACTTAGTCAAGGTATTCAAGTAATGATCAATATCCAATAATTCTCCTTTACAAGATTCTTCAAGAAATAGCTTATCTTCTCTGTTGAGATTTGATATTGAATAGAATTTCAATCCGACGTCATCAATGTCTTCAACCATTTCGTCCTCTCTCTCGTATCTTGCTCGAGATAGCATGTCTGCTACTAAATTGTCCTTCCCAGTAACATGCTCAAATTCTGGATTTAGTGACTTAATATAAGCAATCCATCTCAACATTGCAATATTTGGCATTGAACAATTAGTAATCATTCCAAGCAATGGCAAGCAATCTATTTCAATTACTACTACTGCCCCAATCAAATAGTCCTTTTTAGCTTTCATAGCCGAAACAACTCCCCAAAATTCTCTTTTGACTTGCAAATACGCACGCTGACGAATACTTAAAACTTTAGCTCCAAATCAAACTGCAAATCTATTCCCACTTGAATCATCTTAACCCACAGCCCATCCAATGGCAATTGCACTAGCGTCCACAGTAAGAATCACTGGTCTATTGCACTTATAATCAACCTTCCTCAATATTGGAGGTGACATCAATAATTTCTTCAATCTTTGCATAGCCTGAATATGTCTTTTTTTCCATTTAAATCGATAACCCTTGCATAACAGTTCATATAATGGATCCGCTATGTGAGAATAATGAGAGATCCAAATTCGATAAAATACACATGCACCTAAAAACCTACAAATCTCTGTTAAAGAATCTCAATGCTCTTTCATCCTTCGAATTGCATCAACTTTAGTCGAATCTGGTTTTCTTCCGTAAGATCCACATAAATGTCCAACAATCACAACCTCTTGTACTCCAAATACGGACTTCATACCTGATAATATAAGATGAACTTCTTCAAGCCGAGTTAAAATCTTTTCACAATCTTGTATATGATGAACAACATATTTGCGACACCACCTTTTATCTAAAGTTTCATCCTTGTCTCCTTCTCTGCACCCTTTTATAGGAACATCATCCAGAAAAGGCATAGTCTTTTCCAAAATAAAATCTTTCAATACCTTATTCATCCCATTCATCATATGCGCAACTGAGTTGGTCGCATCTTGAGAAAGAGTACACATTCTAACCAATCCAAGTGGTGTCCTCATTGTTGTCATATCTCTACTTCCTTCGGCAAGTTGAAATTGATCATAACCTGAATACAAGTCATCCATTGAATAGATCGCCCTTCTTGCAAACGCCTTAGCAAATTCATCTACAATAGGTCCAATTCCTGCATTCTTGACAGTTACCGCATTCACCGGTTGCATATCTTGAATAAACCGTAGTGATCCATTCTTATAAGGTACCATAAACCACCGACTAGAATATGATACAAATGAGGGTTCGAATATATTCATCTTTATCTTTTCTTTTAATAGTTCCACCAATATAGGTAAATATGCCTTCGGTACTGAAATCGATCTTAGATTCCAAGGTACATGCGGTACAGTGAAGATAACCATAGGTGTTATAATATTCAAATCCACACACCCAATTTCATAAAATTCGAAGCCAAACGATCTACCTTGTTTAACCAACATCTTTTTGAAGCAAGTAATTTCCTTCGGTAATAAAGAACCATCAGAACCAATCTTCAATTCTTCAAAAGTTTCTTTAATAAACTGATGTCCAATACTCATTGGATCTCTTAAACTAGCTTTTTTTGATGCTTCTCCCATTTGTTCCTTAGAATCTTTTGGTAATGATCTGACAATAGGCTTTACCTTCTTATCGGACGTTTTATATCTTGTCTCTACAGTGACTTCTAGTGCTTGAAAAGATTCAAGTATGGTTTAAACCTTTCTTGAATGAATCTCAACAATCTTATCATTATCCCCTAACCCAATAGATGTAATGAATTCCAATGAATCTTCCAGTCCATTTTCTTCATAAACACCTAAAATCCTCTCATCATCTTGCAATGTACCTAACTTGCATAATTCTCCTTCAATATTATATAATCTTTTTCTTTATTTTCTTTTAAAATCATTAACTTTCTTATACATAATATTTCCATTCTCTAAAATACCAATAAAACTCGCATCAAAGGCACCTTCATCTCGCAAGAGTACCTCCTCTTTTGTACCTTCATAATCTCGCTTTACAGTGGTACCTCCCCAAAATCCTTAAATCCTTCAACAATCTTTGGCAATGGTTTCTCCATCAACCTATTTCGATTCCGTTTATGGTTAGGAGGTACTGTTAGAAATTATACAGCTTTCCTCCCATCTTCGCTACGTATCCTTGCATAAGCAGAACCATCGTCAAGTACTTTTGTTTCCATCCGTGTTGCCGTAATATAAAGTTGTCCTAAAATCAATGGATAAGACGTTGTATCTTGAACAAAGAAATATTGCTCCGTCGCAACATCCCCAATCCAAATTTTGACATCTGGACAAGCTCCATATAATTCGCCCCGTGTGTTATTAGCTGCTCGTATTGCCCATCCATGTTCCATATCAATTGGCCATTTTTGCTTCTTATAAAGATCTTTAGACATGAGATTTATTTCAGAACCATGGTCGACTAAAGCAACAATTGGTTCTTCTATATTTCCTACTTTCACCAATACCTTAGTAGTTGCCTCTGCCCAATGCTTTTGAGTATAATGACTCAAAGTTTTTATTTCCTTGTCACTATAATCTTTGAAATGTACTCGTTGATTATACCTATTCTTTTCATTTGTTAGTTGCTTGTAACCAATATCAATCTCTTCTTCATCTTTATATATTCTTGTATCAATAGCATCACTCATTCCAGTTTCACCCATTAATTGCCTCTTTCGCTTAATATTTTCAATGATAATATCATGAAACTCCTTCTTTGCAATTCCCAAAACTTCTTTCAATGTGAATTCTACCTTAGCGTTTAATATACGTTCTTCCAACATCCCTTTCAAATTTGTTGCCGCTTCAATGTCAGAAAGTAGCTTATAAGCAATTGATTTGCCCTTATCTTTTGTCTCCCTGTTTTTTTTGTTCCAATGATGCTGAGGTATCCTTTACAGATAATTCTTGTGAAGCTGCCTCCCGAGCCTTGTTTCCTTGAGTTTGCCTCTTAGAAGAATTTCCTTCTCTCATATCTTCAAAATTTCCTCGTCTCTTTTCTTCCATCAAAGCTTCATGTTGGCTCTTAGCAATATATGCATGAACTGAAAGAGACTCAACAGGATCCTCCCAACCTGTTGCACCTCGTATTGTAGCTGCAGTCCTGAATAATGCTTCTCGAGGTAATTTTCCTTCTTGGATTGTAGAAATGATAGAAGCCCAAAACTCACTAGTTTTTGTTCTTCCACGAAGGTCATCATCTACTCTAGCACCATAACTTGTACTTTCTCGTGCTGCTATTTCATGCTCTTTTAAGTAATCTTGAATCAATGCTCTCTTTCTCTCCTTGCCAAAATTGGTTTGAAAAAGATCCTCCCTGTTTTTTAATGTTGTCTTCCCATCTTTTCAGTACATAATTCCTTGCCGTATCATATTATTAAATTCATTGCAATCTTTCCTAGTGTGTGAAGCGTCATCACACCAAATGCATCTTTATACATATCTTTGTTTTGAAACATTCTTCAAATTGTTTGTAGAAGTATTGTCTTCAAGTCTTGCCAATTTGATTTGAAGATCTTGTATTCCTCGTATAATTTCTTCCATCCCCATATCTACTTTCTTTGATAAGGATGTCGAAGGTTGAACTGTAGGCATTGTTGGTGGTGTTGTATGTATTGGAGCTTTGGGTGCTTGTACTATTTTTGAAATATTGCTCCTATCTTTCTTCCATTCTCTTTTTGTAAGCAACCCCACCACATCTTCAACGTTCTTCCACTTTGTTGTCAATCCTTCATCTTCTTCTTTATCTTCAAGAAGGAGTTCTAATTTCCCTTGTAATTCTCCATCAGCAGCTTGAAGAAATAGATCAACTTTGTTCGGCTCCAATGTCAATTTTTCTACCTTCGACAATTGAGAGTACTGCCTCTCAAATTTCTTTAGTAGCTCTGTTGCTTGCAAATTCTTATTGGGCCGTTGAATCCATTCTAGAAACAGCTTCTTAGTAACGCCATCAGTATCTTTCAAGAAATATTCGTCTTTCAATGCATGTGAAAAAACCTCCCATGAATTCCCATAACGATCCGTAATCGATGTCATATAGTCTCTTATCTCCGGTATCATGGCAAGTCCAAATAATTCAACCATTTTCTTCTCAGAAACCCGATTTAATTCCATTTCACGAACATAACATCTTAAATACTTTAAAATATTCCTTCCATCAAATTGATCAATTTTATTGACCACTGCTTGCAATGCTTTGGTTGCCAAAGCTTCCTTTCGATCATTGCTTTGTTGTTGCTGCATTGATAATGAGAAGGCTTGAAACATACTAGCAATAGATGAATCCATGTGCATACTTTGTCCTTTCGAAGAACCTCCACCAGAAACTCCTTCCAAAGATCCTTCAAAATTTTTATTTTTATTTTCCATAAAAATAAAAATAAAATCAAACGAAATCCAATACCTTCCACCTCAAGCTTTCACGTCGGGTTCACCACTTATGTCGTGTTACGTGCTTTCCTGCTCAAGAACGCACTGGGCATCTAGCTGTAGAAGGTAGTATAGAGATTTGCTAATATTCAAGCAGTTTATCAGTTTTTGACTATTAGAATATAAATAACTGTAAGAATATACCGTAAATCTATACGGATGTCCTTCGACTGCTCGCCAAAATCCTCTTTGCCCCAGCTAGTAGGTCTCTAGACATTACAGAGAATCCCAAATAAACCAAACTGCTAATCTTCAATACTACTTTATATTCATGATCTTATATCCACTGACAGTCTCGTTAGATTAATCCAATAAATTTCGTTCACTCTGCATACTCAATCCTATAGATACCCTTTTAATTCTTCATCACAGACATAACTCGATTTCACAAAACAATCAAAAATAATCACATTCACTTTATTAAAAATCTCGATTCACCATTACAACACTGACTTCAGCGACGATTGTCTTAATCTTTCTAAAATCCTATGAAGAAAAAAACCCCAAATCTTTGTCTTTTTTCCCCCTCCCGAAGCATGAAGCTAGCTCTGACCCCTTCTCTCCCTCCAAAACCTCATTCTCTCTCCTTTAACCTTAATTCTTCCCTCTTTCAAATCCTAGCCTCTGAATTTTTTCAATCTTCTGTCTTGGATCTGAAATTAGCTCCCACCATTAGAACTTTCTCCTCCATTTTTACCTTTAAGACATCCTTTTACCGAAAGGACGTTCTCGAAACGGTACAAAAGACGGAACAGCTTGAAACAGAATCGGAGCCTCGTAATGAGGACTACATTGAGTCGTCCGACCAATTCAGGTCTCATATTGGCTAAGAGGCCCGTAGTAAGACCTGGATGTTCCTGTAATTGGACCGCATTGAGTTGCCCGACCAAGTCAGGTCTCATATTGGATAAAAGGCCTGTAATAGGATCTGGATTGGATGTCTTGAAATTGGATCCAATTGGCTCTTCAAACCAAGCTCACCCGTCGTTGAATTGGTCATTTTCCTTCCTGCTAACTCCCGTTATTGGAATCGAATGGAGCATTTCAGTATGCCCCAATTGACTGTAACGGGCTGACTGAACCTGGCCTCTCAATGTTTGCACTGGAATTGGTCGTTGCTCCCAATATTCGAGGTAACTGAATATTAATAAAAGTCCCCTTTCTTTATATTTTCATGGTATACTCGTGTTACAACATGACAACGCCCTTCCAATGTTAGAGAACCAAAAATTATCCTATCCAAGAAGTTTGATGGCATGGGATCCAAGTTTCGAGGATTTATCAATCAAGTGTAACTTGTGATTGAACTTCAATTCCAAAGCTATCCAATTCCAAGATCGCAAGTTAGATTCATTGGTATGCTTCTTTCAGGTTCAGCACTATCATGATTTTTATCTTTTTTTGAATGACAAGATTCAATATTAGATAATCTAGAGGCTTTTTTGGCAAAGTTTTGATCTATATATGGAGAACATGATACAATTTGTGTTGCAACCAATAAGATCCATATTTTACGATAAGATAATCGATTAATAACGATGTATGCTTCACAATTTTGACAACTTGTAACTGATATTAAGTAGGATGATGCTGCACTTATTAGCCAATTTCTCTATGGATTATAATATGAGGTAAAAAATTAATGTTCAACTTACTTGATCCTCAATCATTGAGTCAAGCAATTGTCTTTGTTGTGAAGTGTGACAATCGCCTTTTTGAATTCTGATTTGAGAACCATGCAAGTAGACCTCAACATAACTATAATTCAATAGCAATATCAACATCTTTTCAACACATACATTCGAAAGTAGAGGATATGCAAATTGATGCTGTACATTTCAAACCTCTTATTGAGTAAAAAAAGATCCATTGTCGTCAATAAGGATTATACTTATATTGTGGAGAACCTAAGCACACTGCTTAATATTGTCTAAGGAAGTGATGCAACCATAAAATGAGGAGTACGGTAATCAAAGAAGATAGCATGTCAAAAAATAAATTTGTCCAACTACAATAGGGATCGTGTGCCTGGATCTTGTACAACTCTTAGTGAAGGTCCTATCCTCTCCTCAGAACCTTTTCCCTGTTTTGCGATAAATGTTGTTCTAGGACCTAAATATCTCAAAGCCTCTGCCTTGCTAGATTAAGGAGCCTCAGCATGTTTCTTAGATGAAAAATTTGCTAAAAGACATAGCATATTTTTAGTAAAAAAAACTAAACCTGTTCATATAGAAGTCATGGATGGTCATCCGTTGTCTTCAAGAGATGTTACTCATGAAATCCTTCCTATAGAAATAGCAATTAATGGTCATAGTAGCTTTATAATATTTAATATCATTAGATCTCTTTCTAATCCAATCATTTAAGGTTTATCATGGCTAAAAAAATATAACCCTAAAAAACATTGGACTTCTTGTAGTCTTGAATTTTTTGAAAGTATAACTAAGAGTGTAGTTAATCAAGTAGAAAGTCATAAGTCTACTATAATTAAACCTATATTTGTAGATGCAAGTGCTTCCTTACATGCTGCAAAAAAAGAATCACCTTGTGTCATTTATGTCACACCTGTTTCTATTTGTGGAAAGACTTCAAATAGCATTCCAAGCCAATATCAAGATTTTCAAGATGTATTTGAGAAAAAGAATGCGGATACTCTTTCACAACATCGTTCCTATGACTGCTCAATTGACCTTCAAGAAGGAGCACAACCGCCATTTCGACCAATCTACAATTTATCTCAAAATGAGTTAGCTAAATTCAAGGAGTATATTGAAGAGAATTTGGCCAAGAACTTTATATGCCATTTCAAATCTCCAGCAAGAGCTCCAATTTTATTTATAAAGAAAAAAGATGGATCATTGCAGTTGTGTTTTGATTATCGAGGATTCAACAAAATCACTATCAAAAAATAGGTACCTGCTATCTTTGATATCTAGACTTCTTGATCAGCTGAATCAAGCTAAGATCTATACAAAAATAGATCTATTGAAAGCATACAATTTGATACGCATCGAAGAAGGAGATGAATGAAAGACTACATTTCAAACAAGATATGGATATTTTGAATACAATGTCATGCCTTTTGGATTTAAAAATGCACCAACAACATTCTAACATTTAATGAATGATATTTTTTGGGAGTTTTTAGATGACTTTTTTGTCTATTACCTAGACGACATCTTAATCTATTCTAAGAAGTTAGAAAAATATGAACTTCATGTTCGCCAAGTATTACAAAAACTAAGAGATGCAAGACTCTATGCCAAGATAGAAAAGTGTGTATTTCACACACTCAAGTTGACTTCTTAGGATACATCATTTCAAATGATGGACTTATGATGGATCCTAAGAAAGTTCAAACTATTATGGATTGGAAGATCTCAAAAATGATAAGAGATGTCTAATACTTTTTGGGATTTGCCAACTACTATCAGATCTTCATCAAAGACTTCTCTCAAGTTGTAGCTCCACTTATACGTTGTCGTATTACGTGTTGTCTTGTTCGGGAATACACTGGGTATCTGGCTGTGGAAGGTATAGTTGTTTTTGCAAATAACAAAGAAACCCTAATAGATTTTATCCATGTATGAAGAATATAATTGAAATATCAATTCCCAAGTATTTAAAAACACTCCTCATAGTCATTTTAACCATATAATATTCCAATTGCTTTATTTCTTTTATAATTAAGTTGTTTTTGATTTTCTTAACAAGCCCTAACCCTAGCCAGTGAACTTTGACAAGCTGTAACTTTTGATCCAACCGTCCACTTAGTGTGAAATTTTGCACCCAAATACCAGTATAAGCCTTCTATATGCTCAAAAAAATTTCAGCCCAATCCAACTTACAAATTGCAAGAAAACGCCGAAAAACTGCACTGATGACACTTGACTGCAACCTTGAAATTTGATGTAGAAACTCCAGAAGTGATTTCTCCTTTGTCAACCGTTAACTCTAGCTCAAAATTGAATAGCCGCCTGATCTCCAAATCTTCTATTACTAAGCCAAAATTTACGTCGATCCAACTAGTAGATCTTCAGATATCACAGAACCCTATCCAACCTTAGACTGCCAACTTCCGACAATCCTTTGTACTAAAACCCAGATATCTCTTGATTGCATTGTTAGATTAATACAAATTTTTGTATACACTTAGCAAACCCAACTATCCAGACAATACCAAATTTTGACCCATAGATGCTACACGACTTGCACAAACCGATTGAGAATGTAAACCATCAATGTTTTATATAAAATCCAAAACACCAAAATAAACACTGACTTTGAGCAGCAATTGCTCTCCCCTCACAAACCCTAATGAAACCAAACTAGTGACCTTGAAAAGAGCTTAAAGCTAGCTCTTCGATCCAGAAACCCGATCTGAAAAAATCCCCCGTATTTTGCCCTAGGCGGCCGTTTTAGTGGCTAGAGGTCGGATTTCGACCCTGTCTCATATTCGGCCGACCCCCAGATATCAATCTAATCTATCCTAGTGGTTTTATAGCCCGATCCTACCCTCAACTTAACCCTAGTATCAACCATGCTAATAAATTATCCTATTTATCCTTTTTTTACCATTTTATGGCCTTTCTAAGGAAATAAAAAAGTTACTACAGCCTAGAAGGTAAAATTACTAACTAGTTTTTATCTACTAGCTATTAAGTGAAGAAAATAGGATTAGAGGCTTTTATAAAAGCCTTGTAAAATATATTGAATACTTGTTGAACCATGATAATAGAATATTAATTAAAATATCATTTTTTTTGTCATATTTTCACCATATAGTCGTGTCACAACACGACAACGTTTGACTTGCAAAGACAAACTTCAATGGAATCAAGAAGCAGAAGTAGCATTTGAAGCTTTGAAGAAAACCTTTGTTTTTGCACCAATCTTGTATCGCGTCAATTTTTTTAAGCCATTTTTTATGGAAACAGACGCATCAAACTTTGCTTTGAGTGTCGTATTATTACAAATGGGAATACATGATAAACTTCATCCAATAGCTTTTCATTCCAGAAAATTTTCAGTAGCCAAGATCAACTTTGAGATCCATAACAAAGAACTTCTTGCAATCATGGATACGTTTTAAGAATGACACCATTATCTAGAAGGTACTTTTAGCTCAATCACAGTGTATACGGATCACAAGAACCTTGAATATTTTATGTCAGTACGTGTTTTGAATTGTCGCAAAGCCCATTGGAGTATGTCTTTGTCAAGATTCGAATTCAAGATCACTTATCAACGAGAAAAACAACAAGGTTTGTTAGATGCACTCTCTAGAAAATCTTATCTTTCAGCAAAGGAAGGAAATGCTACTTTTGATCAACAACGAATAATTTTGTTGAAACCAGAGCATCTTCATCTTCAAGTAATGAAATCAACACTAACTATTGATTCAACTTTCATTAAGCAAATTCGGTCAAGTATGTCTTCTGATCCTCTTATTTGTAATATTAAGGAAAATCCTTCAACATCTCATGATACTTCTAAGTTTGAATTCAAGAAGAATCTACTCTATTTTGAGGGACGCCTATATGTTCCAAAAGGTGGAGATTAATTACGTGTTCTTGAAGCTCATCATGACTTTCCAACAGCAGGACATTTTGGGTACAATAAAACTTTGGAACTAATATCCAAGGACTTTTGGTGGCCCCAAATGTGAAAAGCAGTCAAAATTTTTGTACAATCTTGTGATGTTTGCTCAAAATCATAAACTCCTCGTCATCGACCTTATGGACTTCTTCAGCCATTACCCATTCCAAAACAACCATGGTCTTCTGTTTCTATGGATTTCATCAAGGACCTTCTAATCTCAGGTTCTTATGTCTGTATATTCATGATAGTAGATCGTTTTATCAAGATGGCTCATTTTGTACTATGTACAAAATCTATCACAGGTGAAGAAACAACTAAGCTCTTTCTTGACAATATCTATCGCTATTATGGATTATCCAAGGATATTATATCAGATATGGGAACTCAATTTGTATCAAGATTTTGGCGGACTCTTTTCAAGATTCTAAAAGTGGATATAAAACTATCTTCGACAGTCCATCCTCAAACTGATAGACAAACAAAGCGTGTTAATGAAGATTTGGAGCAGTATTTAAGATGTACCATTAACTACCAACAAGATGATTGGACAACTCTTTTGTCATTCGTAGAGTTTGTTTATAATAACATGGCACATTTTTCTACAAAACAAACACCTTTCTTTGTTAATTATGGTTATCATCCATGACTTGATATTTTGACTTTTCAAAAGTTGATAATCCTGCTGCAAAAGATTTCACAATTCATTTGTCAGAGCTACATGCAACGATGAAGGCGCAATTAAAAGAAGCTCAAGAACAACAAAATGTCAATGCAGATGTTTATCGAAAGGAACAACCACCATTCCACATGGGTGATAAGGTATGGATACTTCGTTGCAATATCAAAACCACTCGTACTTGTGACAAGTTGGACTATCGAAGGCTTGGACCATTTTCTATTTCTGCATAAATCAATCCAGTTGCATATCATTTACATCTACCGGAGTCAATGAAAATCCATTCAATATTCCACATGTCTCTTTTTGAACCATACAAGATAGTAGAAATACCAAGAAGACAACAAGCTCCACCTCCTCCTATGGAAGTGGACAATAATGAAGAGTTTGAAGTAGAAGAAGTCTTAGATTCAAGGTGGCACCAAAATAAATTAGAATATCTTTTCCATTGACAGGGATATGATATGATATTAGTGAACGTACATGGGAGCCAGTAAAGAATCTTGTAAATGCAGCAAAGGCAATGGAGGCTTTTCATTGATGACATCCATCAAAATCAAGATGAAAATCTTCTTTATTAAAGAAACAAGATCTAGATAAGACATTACAATTGTTTCAATCTTTAAGATGAAGCAATTGAAATGAAGATCTTTAAGAACGACATGTTCTTCCTCGAATAGATGGCAAAATATAACGTGTTTGATATCACAACCTTGGAAGGGACTCCCGATGTTTGGTGATTTTACTAGAGGTAGGAACAATTCTTGATGGTGTTCCAAATGTTTTATTTAAAAGCAGTTATGAAGCCCTCAACAATGATCAAATAACTGGGTGGTCTTTCCACCGTGGTATAGGACACTACCAATGGTTGAGAGGCCCTATCAATCATCTTTAAAGAGAACAAAGATCAGAGTATGTGGCCAATACAATTCGTCGCATTATAGATTTCTTCAACATACGATTGCTGTTCCTCATGGAACTCGTCCCTAAAAAGGGGGGTAATGTCATGGACATACACATGTAAGCCAATAATTACATGTATAAATAGGTAGAAGTAAGTAAAAATATGTAAAAGTAAGTTAATTCTATAGTATTTGATATGAAAGCTTCCTAGAAGCTTCATAGATGCTGCTTTGATTTTATAGGTGTCTTTAATTGACTTTTTGGATTAGAAACGTGGTCAATAAGTTGGCCATGTACCACACATGTTGTTAGCTTGAAGATCAAGCTAACTATGTGGCCCACACTTAGAAAAACTTGCTTTGTAAGTCAAAGCATGTGTCTTACAAAGTCAACACATATTGGAGGTCCTATAGAACGTCACCACGTAGCCCCTAGTTAGATAGTATATATAGAGACAAGAATGAAGCCCTCTTCACTCTTGTCAACTCCTTTCTTGCTTCCAGTCTAGTTTCAAGGGTCTCTAATTTTCTTGTCTTTTAGGAATAGCCATTCTAGTTTCTTTTTTAATATACATATCAAGTTATTTCTATTTTTTCATCTTTCTTTGAAAGAAGTCTCACTTGTTTATTTGTCTTTATTATGTTCTTGTCATTGATACTTTGTTGATGTGCACAATGAGATCTTTATTTTCTTCTATTTTGCTTATAAGAAATTTTCTTCTTATATAAAGTACTTTAGACAAGTTCTTGCTTTTATAAGTGTTACAAAGATACTTTTATGTTTTTAATAGTAATTTATAAGTAATAATATATAAAAAATTGGCTTCATCAACATTAGTTACAATAAATCCAAAATCCTTCTTCTTACAACATTTGTACTTATTTTTCTCTTTCATATTAAAATGCATGCTTAAAACTCTTTACTTTCATCTATAATATTTTAAGATCTAAAGAAGCCAACAAAAGCTCTATTTCATCTTTAAATGATAGAAATTATCTCTTTTATACATTTAAATGAATTTTAAGCCCTTATCTGTATTTGAAGATATATCTAAATATATATGTATATATATGTATATATATATGTATATATATATGTATATATATATATATATAAATCAAAAAAAGAAGACTTAAAGCTTTCAAAATTAATAAAAATGTGTTGTTATTCTATAATTCCAAAATTCGTTTTTTATAAAAAAAATCTAATGTTATCACTTTCAAAGCAATGTCAACTTTACTTCTAAGATTTTTCGTAAGTCCTATCAATAATAGAAATATCTAAATTAAGATTATATATTCATAAATAACTTCTATATTTACAAATCATCTCTTAGTACCATAAGAGGTCTTTTGAATATCTTTAATTTTTTTAACAACTCAAACTGCAAAGTTAATCCATCAAAGATCTAACTCAACAAGAAAGCACAATACAAGTATTCTAAAATGTCTCTTTTAGGTGTAAGACATATACCAAATTCAAAATGTATTTAACCACAAGTAAGTAAAAATCAAGATCTAAATTAGTCTCAAAACTAACACTTTCACTACTAACACCTTTTCTTTCAAGTGGATGATTGTATTTGATGCAGATGAACTTCTTCTACAATCATCTTCATCCTAATAACTTTGCCAAAACCTTAAATGTTGTTTGACCATTAGCAACTTATCAAGATTAAATTCTTAGTGGTAGTAACTTAACTTAGATTTGTTGATCTTTAATACATACTTGATAAAAAAATAAACCAAAAAAATGATGTTGAATGGACATTAACTTAATACATATATGTTTAAACAACATATACACAATTGGTAACATACAACAAAGTTCAAAAATTGGTAGTCATTTTCAACAAAAATTATAAAGGTAACAGAAGAAGAAGAGAATATATATATATATATATATATATATGTATATATGTAGACTATATATAATCCAAAAACAGATCAAGGGTGTGTTGCAAACCACTGAAAAAAACCAAAATATGACAACCATCACAATCCTAATCAAACAACTTACTTTAATTATTCCAATACAAGCTTGGAATGTTTACTTGGGGGTGTCTCCCCTGCATCAACTGTTTCGGGTGCTGGATTGGACCTCACAAAAACTAGTGTCATCCATCCACATTGTGGCCAACAAAGTGTGAGGTCTACACAAGAAACCCATTGTACAAGTTTCCCATCTGATTGGGCTGGTTCAGTTAACAGCACCTCTTAATAATTGCCACAAACAAATCAAAAGCACCATGCAACCGAAAGGAGAACCGAGAGATCCTTCCTGCGTCTCTCAACACGTACACGGTAGCCACCCTTCGTCAACGAGACCTCGCCGACGGTCGTCGAGTTCTTCCTCACGTCCAACGATGGTGAGAAGGCCGTCGGACTCGTCTACTTTTCGTTCCGGTTTCGTCGATCTGGGAAGCGGGTCCCCGCCAAGCTTTTGGTTGCGAGGCGGAGACTCCTGCGTGCTTGCGTTTGTCAGGAAAGCGGTAGATATTTCACCCACTGCTCGTGAATCGTTACGAGTTTCGTGGCTTCAGGTTGGAGGAGATTGTGGTGGATCAAAGGTGACGTTTTCCCTCGTACCCAGTTGTAGATTCGGTGTTTGTGCGTTGGAGCAGTTTTGGGTGGTTCTGTTAGCCAGCGATGGTGATCCTGTGGCGAGTGTAGGATCGGGGAACGAGGAGAGGGCAATCGACGAGATTTGGCTCTGTGGTGCGCATGCATCGAGGAACTTGCATTCGAAAGCGGTGCAGTGTTCTCGCGTTTGGTTGGAACTCTGCCGAAAATTTGATTGCAACAGGGGATCGTAGGTTTTGGGCCGAGTCCTTGTGAGTTGGTGTTAGGGATGCTTGAATGTTTGTTTAGTGGATTCTGAACTGGTCCTGCCAGAGTGGACTTATTTTGCTCTGCCGCTTTTGTGTAGTGAGGCCGTTAAGAGGATCATTATTTTTGGGAGAAGTAATGCATGTGGAGTTTTGGATTCGTTAAGTCGGTTTGTAAACCTCGCATGTCTTTCTGGAGTGACAACAGTGGCTGTTGTGACTTGTTCTCCACGCCAGATTGTTGTTGAGCGGCAGGCTGCAGGACTTACTCAGTATCGGACATTAGAGTTTTTTTGAATTTAGAGTCTGATCAGAATTTTGAATCCCTTTTTCTCTGTTCGAGGGAATTCGAATTGTGGAGTTATCTGAATAAGTATTTTAATAGTTTGTCTACTTTTTTAAAGTACTGTACAGTAAAAGTCCTGTTAGAGAACAGGATTCTGCTGCCCTTCAATATGCGATAGAATCCAAAGAGAATCATTTTACAGCTGCTAGCTAGCCTTTCCTGTAAGTTCATCCTTTACATTTTCGTTTGATCAGTGATCAATTTAGAAAGCAGGCTGTACAGTTATATTTTTCTGGCGATGAGTTAAGCACGGATTGAAGCTTTTGAAGCGGTTCGCCATTTGAACCTGCATAATTCATTGCTTTGCTCAAGTCATATATTTGTCCAATATTGGCTACAAATGGAGGCTCTTTCTGTTGGCGGAATTCATGCGGGTCCAATTTCTTCAAGTTTCATTTACAGCAAGCCTGAAAGTCATTCACCATTAAAAAAATCATCGACATGCCAAGTTTTTGCTCCAAACTCTTCTTCTTTTCTCGGTTATAATCCTTTTCCGAAAGGTCTTCTCTTTTCTTACTTTTTGAAACGCAAGGAAGGACGTTTTGAGAGCAGAAGACCATCGGCTTTGTTGAATTCGCATGAATACAAAAAACAGAAACTGGAGAAGACACTTCAGAAGGACATTGAGTCCGGTGTTGATAGTGACAACGACGAGGACCTGTGTCCAATTGAATGTGTTCGCGAGATCAATACACTAAATGAGCTGGAACACGTTGTCCAGGACTCAAAGACTTCGGGTTCCTTAGTCGTTGTTGATTTCTTTCGAACTTCGTGCGGGAGCTGCCGATACATCGAGAAAGGATTTCAGAAGCTTTGCAAAGGAGCTGGGAATGGAGAAGCTTCTGTTGTATTTCTTAAACATAATGTTTGTACACTGTATCCTCTGACTTTCATTATAATGTTTTTCAAGCTCTAGAATTGTTCCTAGTTTAACGATCCTTCCGATCATTATTGTTTGAAAATCGTTCCTCTAAATAGAATTCCAGCCACCCTCCACTGTTTGAGAAAAATTCTTGACCTGTTTATTCCAGCTTGTGTTATCTATAGCATGTCTGATCAAGCCTTCCTGAAAACCTGCCTTCAGGATTTCATTGAATTTCAATATATCATCTATCGATTGACACCTAAGCACAAGTATATGTTCACCTTGTTGATTGACTTAGAAAAAAAAACAGCGAAAAGCAAGCTACTTTAACAACTTCCGCGGAGTCAAACTTGATCAGTATTCACAAGTTGGTCCGTATTTCGTGTGCAGGTGTTTGATGAGTATGAGGAGCAATCTGATATAGCTGAGAAATTCAGAATTAAGGTATGGCTACCTCAATCAACTGGGTGATCATAGCTTGTTAATGGATTTTGGTCGCGTGTATTTTTGGACTTTCAATGCTTTGCCAATCATTCTTTCAGTAAATTCCACTTGTGGCATCCCTGCGTCAATCCATTGACATTTGGATGCTTCACATGGACTTCTTTATTACTCTGCAAGAGTCTTGCTGATCCGACAACCGCAACACTGACGTGTGCAGGTTGTGCCGCTGTTCCATTTCTACAAGAACGGAGAGCTTGTAGAATCCTTCCCAACCCGTGATAAAGCGAGAATTCTAGAGACCATCTACAAACACTTGGGCGTTGATCAGACAATTGAAGAGTGGAGTGACATTCATGGCCTCAAATAACAGAGTTCTGAGCTTGATTACCTTCCGTGCTTTGTCTTTAACATTCTGTAATTTCATTTAACCTGAAGAATTAGCTGTGCAAATGATGTGCACCTCATTCATCCGTGTCTGATGGCTAGTTACATGGTGCATTCGGGTGTTGTTTTAATCTGTCGCTGCTTTTAAATGGAAGTTTAATTTGATATTACATCAAAAGCATCAAAGAAAGACATTGGCTACATAACTTGTAATCTTCTAGACATATTTTTTTAGTATTTCTTCTTCCTATCATATAATTTATTAATTTTTTAAATATATGTATATTTAAAATTATATGGAAAGTAAGTTTAGTTTTAATAAAAATTAGTAAAAAATTAATAAGAATTAATTGTGGTAGTAGTAGTAGCATTTTTTAAGATTAGGCTTAGGCTACAAACACACTTTATGTTCCTATATGTACTAGCTTCATGTTCTTATATGTATTGGCTTAGAATTGATTAGGCACTTCATGTTCTTATATGTACTAGCTTCATTTTCCTATATGTACTGGCTTACAATTGATTGGATGTTACTGTGTGGATCTTACTACCTAACACACAAATATGGGAAGAATAAAGGGATTTGGCAACCCTTCTTTTGATGGCAATCCTTCTTTTGATAGTTCCATTGATTGATTGGTACACATGGTTAAAGAATAATGCCCCTTGTAGAATCCTCCAAGAGTAGTATCTCTAGAAGGAAATTTAAAACCACCAAAAAAGTGCTTGAGTATTTTTTTTTACTAACTTTTATCACACCACATTGCACATTCTATTACTATTGTACGGCGTATTGCAATAACTTTTACTGCATCACATATTTCCTTTATAGATCCTCATTCCAAGCCTTGTTGTACACAAACATCATAAACTTTATTATATATAGACATCATAAGCCTCATTATTTACAAAAATCAAATCAAATAAAGTTGGTGTGGTGTTTTTTCTTTAGAATCATTATATTGGCAAGGTGATGATTATTTTCTTAATGAGTTGAAATTGTAATGCTCATCATGTTTTAGAGTCTTTTCATCCTTCTCTTATTTAAATTATTTCTATAGAAAACTCGGCTTACATTGTTTACTTTGCATCTCGCTTGATTTTCATATGTAGGACTTGTAGCTTCTTTGCTTCTTTGACCAAATAGCTTCATCTTTGAATATGCTTGACTCCCAGTGTTTGCCAACTCCTTACTTGTTTCTCTTTTTTCCAAAGCTTATATAAAAATTTTCTTATAACTGATCCTTTGAAGGTTATATAGACTAATCTTTTCTTTGTTTAAGAACAAGCTACTTAATAATCATTCGGCACCCATTGCAAAGAAATAATGTTCCAATAAAAGATGTCAATGATTAATTATCCCTATGATTCTAATCAATTTGTAAGTAACTTGATTTTTGATTTTATTAATTGATTGTACTTTTTAAAACATTGTCATTACATGTAAATTGATTTCTTATTGTTAATATGTTGAATTTTTATTTATTATATGTTAAAGATTTGTCATTAAAGTTATCTGAAATTGTATGGAGTAGACATGTCATATATTATAAGGTTGTTGGTGTTTACCTTAGATAAAGAAAGAAGATGATACTGGCCATTTGTATCCTATTCATTAAACATGCCTAGTCCATCAATGCTTTTTAACTTTAGTACAATTAGCAATCATCAATCTTGACTCTTATTTGTTCTTAAGAGAAACTTTTGCTACAAAGTTTGGAGTACTATGTTTGTACATTTTTTATTTAATTCTATTTGAATTTTGAAAATAAAACTAAGTTTTAGTCTATGAAGCTATAAAATCTTTGATTAGCTTCACAATAATTAAAAATATTGGTTGATTACTTATGAAATATATTGCATTATGTTTATCATAAACTCATTTTTAGATGTGGCTTAATACTACATGAATTGGATATTATTTTTTACATTGAGGTATTATAAATATTAAGATTTTGGATTGCCAAATTTCTTGATTGCCCCTTTGTTATAATATTATTGGCTAATCTTTTTAATAATATATATAAAGGCTCAATATTTCATATTTAAAGTATTTAAAAATAATATAATTATATTGAATGTAATCATATTGTCTGATGTTGTAATGTATTATAATCACATTCAAAAGTTTTCAAGTATGTTAAAAGAAAAAGATATTATCATATCTTTTATTAGCTTTGAACTAAAGCTAATAGAATTTTACAAGGTAATATAATTTAGCACATTGAGCCTTTTTAATTGTAACTGATTTTATTTCAATGAAACAAAAGTATTTAATTGAATCTATGATATATTATAAATAATAATCATCATAAATATTTTTTGATTTATGACTATCCTATTTTAGAGCAAAATGATTATATCTAAAATTTGTGATATTTGAGCTATTATAACTATTTTTTTTATTGACAATGTTAACAATGTAGAGAAATTCCAACATTTGAGGATGAGTCCTAGTTCTTATTATATTTGATACCTCACTTTTAAAAACTTCCTATATTTGCTATTCAATTTGACTTATTTTAAAAATCTTATTGAAATTTTGAAGGTTAGTTGTAAAAGACTAAAAATGTCGTGGTAATTTGGCATAATTATTAAAATATGATTTTTTATAGATGTTTTCAAAATTTAAGGTATGAATTTTTGAAATTCATTTATATAGAAGAAATAAATATTTTTTTAATATTTAAATAACAAATAAATAATAAAATAATAATATTATAAGTTAAAATTTGAATTTATAGGAATTTATTAGTGTTAATATAGGATCTAAACTAAAGCTCATATATAATAATGAGTTATATTTGTTTTGCAGGTATTTTGTATAATAAGTAAGCCAAATTGTATCATGTGTTTTTTGTACAGTAAATGCAAACATTACATTAGCCTATATATCAAGTAAGTTTAATTATTATTGTAGAAATCTCTCTCTCTCTCTCTCTCTCTCGCTCTCTCTCTCTCGCACACATATAAACAAACTCTTTCTTTAAATAATTGTCTTAAATAATCTCATGCTATATGAGCTATTTATTTGTTGTCTTTTATATTTAACAATGTGAAGTTGCTACTTCAGTAGCATGTTTCATCTCAAAATAAGCAATTAATAGCAAATATATTTTATTTTAATTTAAATATTATCTCATCTTCTTTCTATTTTCTCTTTTTTTTATTCATTCCTATTCTTATTTTTTTTAATCTTTTTTATATTAAGTTTTTTTTTTTAAATTTACAAAAAATGTGCAACTCATAAAAAAATTATTCAAAGACTATCAAGAATAAGAACTTAATGAAAGCAAATAACTAAGTGAGACTTTTTTCAAAGAAGAATGACAAAATAGAAATAAAAAAACATGTATATTAAAAGAAAACTAGAATGGCTATTACCAAAACATAAGAAAACTAAAGATTCTTGAATATAAACTAGAGCAAGAAAATAATTGATAAGAATGAACAAAGCTTCACTCTTGCCTCTATATATACTATCTACTTAAGAGCTACGTGGTGATGTTCTATAAAACCTCCAATATGTGTTGACTTTGCAAGCTACATATCTTAACTTGCAAGGCAAGTTTTCAATAAATGTACCACATAATAAACTTGTTCTAATAAGCTATCTACACATATAATACATGGCTAATTTTTTGACCAAGTTTCTAACCTAAAAGTCAATTACAAACATATGTAAAGTCAAATTGTGTCTATGAAGCTTCTAGGAGCTTATCTAGAAGATGTCATGAAATTAATCTAATTTTATTTATTTTTACTTACTTCTATTTAATAATATAGGTAATTATTAGAATAAGTATGTATGTCCATGATAGTATATCTATGACATTACCTCCTCTAGGAATAAGTTCCACAAGGAGTAGTTATCATATATTGAAAAAAGTCTAAGATGCAATAAATTGAGTTTGCTACATACTTTGATCTTTGTTCTCTCTGAAGATGGCTGATAGGTCCTATCAGCCATTGGTAATATTTCATATTAAGGCCGAAAGACCATCTTGTTATTTCATTGTTGTTGAGGACTTCGTAGCTTTTCTCAAATAAAAAATTTGAATACTATTAGGAATTTTTTCTACTTCTAATAAAATCACCAAATATTAGGAATTTCTTTCAAGGTCATTGTCAAGGTAGAGAGAGTTTGTCTCAAGAAAGCACTAGGCTCCTAGCTATCACTAATTACTCAATCAACCTTCAAAATAAGGAAAGCCTTAAGTTTATATATAAATTTTTTCTTTTGGAGTAATTATATCAAATACATAAGCCTCAAGTAACCAACAACGTTCAAAATATGATAAAGTCCTTGTATATCCTTATGTGCAAATTTTTCCAAACATCAATATTACATAACTCTTGATGTGATTGTCCAAACTTACTCAAATTTTATATGAAGTAGTGATGTATTTTTACCAACTTCTACAACAAATTTCAACTGCAAATTTATTGCAGAACTTGAGGTATCTTGAAAATCCTAATAGTTATTTCAAACCCTTATCTTTGTACACTTCTATGCAATTTTCTTTATATCTCATAAAATAAAAGCTCAAATGCTATGAAATTTATATGTATAGCTTTATAACACAAAATTTTTCATTCTCCAAAATTTTGAGCTAAAAATTCATCCAAAAACTCAAATTATGGCTCCAACCATTACTATAAATAAAACTGCTCACTTACTACCTTTGATTTGGAAGTGTCACCTTTTAATTTAATCTACTAACCACTCTAATATACATTTATATTTGTCAACATATAATATGTTTTAACTAATTTTTACATATTGTAATCATTTACAATATGACATCCACCTCCTCCAAACCTATACATCTTCTAGTATGTGCCATGTCTTACTCATCTTCATCATCTTAAAAGTGCTCTGAATCATTTATAGGTTTTTCTTCTTGAAGTTCTTGATTCTAATATTGTGGTAAGAATTCTTCAAGGTCCTCTATTTTGAATTATCCATTTCTTCTCCTAAAAGTCTTTATCTTCTTTTCAGCTACTAGAATTCTAATGATAATTCTATTTAATTCACGTAAAGTATATGTGGCATTATCATGGATTGTAACTACTGCATATGATCCAAACCATTTTTTTACAAATTTCTTTACAGTACTATATTGACGTTCAAGGCTGTTATCATAAAATAAAAACCAATCCTCAATCTCTATAGGCTTAGGCCTCAGCCTATGAGTCTTATCAAACCTTTCTTTATTTTTCAATCTTGTTCTCTTTAATCTCTCAGTTGCAATTTGTAGGTCTTCAAGTAACCTACCCAACTGTTGGATTTGAAGTTCCAATAATCTTTTTCTGTCAATGTCATCTTCTCAATATAAAAACATCTATATAGGATAGGTTTCTTCAGTTGGCATCATAGATTTTTGCCCTAACATTAACTCCATGGGCATATAACTAGTGATAGTACTGTGAGTAATTCTATTAGTCCATAAAGCAAATTGAAGCAATTTAGGCCAATGAATTGATCTATCTTTATATGCTTTAACTAATGCATAAATGATAGGAAGATGACCCTTCTCACTCTTCCCATTAGCTTCAAGATTATAAGAAGGAGTCAACTTCAACTGAACTCTATACCTGTTGAAAAAATTTCTTGCTTCAAGAGCATCCAATTCTCTTCTATCAGCTCTCATAGCTCCCAATGCTACCATATTTCCTAAAGATATCTTTCAGTATAAATCTATGTATTACCTTTGTAGTCTTGGTTCTCAAAGCCCTCCCTTCAACATAATTTGATAGTTCTTCTCTTGCAAAAATCAAATATTTCATATTCCAAAGTCCTGATGGCATAGCTACCAACATTTGCTACTGGTAGAATGGATTTTAGTGATAAGGTTCAAAAATTCTATGAAGGTTTGTATAAAGATAAATTGAAGGATATTAGAATTTATTTAAATGTAATAGAAAACTCTTTACTAGAAGACATCTTTAGCAGATATGGTAGCATTAGGAGGAGATAGTTCTCTTTCAAACCTCTCTTTTAACTTAGAAATAAGTCATTTTCTTTTTTTTAAGAACCCTAGCACCAAACCTTATAGAAAATTTTCTTCCTTCTATATCATCTTGTCTAATAGCCCATTTAATTGCTATAGGGCTTGTATCCACTGTTATAACCACTGGACATTCACATTGATAATTCACTTGTCTAAGTACTAGTGGTGAACTCAACATCTTTTTTAAATTTTTTATAGCTTCTTCTTGTTCTTCTTTCTAAAAAAAATTCTTATCCTTCATCAGTAACTTTTATAGTGGCTCAGAGATATGGTCAAAGTGAGGCACCCAAATATAATAGAAAACTCATGCTTCTAAAAACCTTTTGACTTCTGTAATATTTTTACAAGCCTTTATTGTAGATATAGCATCAATTTTATCAAGGTTTGGTTTCTTATTATACTTGCTATACATGTGTCTCACTACTAAAATCTCATCAACTCCAAAGCTTGATTTCTCTAAAGATAACGTTGTCTTATAGCGTGATTTGCTATCTAGAAATACACTGGATATCTGGCTGTAGAGAGTTTAGCTTAAACCTTTATATGAATCTTGCCTTAGCTTCCAAAACTCCTTTGATTTGCATAAAACTCAAAATATAACAAAATCCCTTCAAAATATATTTTTTCCTCGAAGGATTTTTTTATCTCAAATTTTAGAAATTCATTACTCTTGATCTAGCCATTTAATTTTTTTCAAATTTATAAGGTAGATAGAATTTATTTTTAAATTTTACCAAAAATAAAACCAACTACAAATTCACTTCTAATCTTTTGAAATCTAAGAAACCCAAGCAGATGCTCTAAACCCTAATTTACAAGCACTTGAGCACTATTTTCTTAATATCTCAAGAATTCAATACTCAAATGTCATCAAACTTATGTACAAAGTTTATTAACATGAATTTACACATTTCCTGAAATTTTGAGCCAAAACCTTATCAAATTGCTCAAGATATAGCTCAAGACACAACCACTAGTAAATCAGATCACTTACTACCCTTAGATTGCATGTGTTGACTTCAAAATCCAATAACTCCTTCATTCCAACTTTGAATCCAATAAGCAGTATGCAAAAAGTGTAGCCACAAAAGTTCTCTTTCCAATGGAATCGTCGATCCTCAATTGCCTTGTTCAATTGCCCTGTGTATGCTTATGTTAAATCAAAAAGAATGACAATAGCTTCCAAATCAACACCTTAACTTTGAGTGCTTGTATCTCCTTCATATAAACTCCAAATCATACAAGTTTTGCACCAAAACCATAGCCAAAAACCTAAACTTGCTGACCCAAGCCTTCAAAGCTCAAATGGCTTCAAAAAACTAATCCTAATCTCTAATATGGCCTCGGGCAGTCTCCTCAAAGCCCATTGGTCATGATTTTTGACCAATATTAATGGAGATTTTCATCATTCATCTCCATTCATCTATATTGGTGCTTTAATTACTCCCTTTTCTACCAAAATACTTCTTCAATCTTTTTTTTTATAAGATTTATATGACTTATATTCTAAACACTAAATAAAAGAACCAAAATAAGTTTTCAAATGTCACCAATGTCTAACAAAGGTGGTTCTAAATATTTAGAAGTTACTATCAACCAAAACCAAACTTAAAAGCCACCATCAAAAAAGAAATTAAAGTTATACAAATTCTATAGTAATCTTTTTAAACAATGTCTTCTCAAGGTAATAATCAAATTATATTCTACAATCAACTAAAATCTACTAACATGGCTCTCACCACATTACTTAATAAATTATATATTAAGTACATAATTACATTATTTTCATATAATAACCAAACCACAACACGACATCCACCTCCTCTAAACTTGTGCATCCTCTGATATGCACTAAAAAAAATCAAAGTTATGGTTGGCGTCTTATTACCTCCTGAATAATGTCTTCTTTAAAATCCAATTCTTCTTCATCATAACTAGATAGATCAAACTCTTCTTCAATATCTTCGAGGACTAGTTCTTGATTTCGTTGTTTGAAAAATTTCATACATTTTTTTATAATTGGAATTTTGAATCTTGTTCCATCTAATTTTCTTAATGCATATGTAGCATTATCCAAATCATGTACAACTACATAAGGTCCAAACCAATGTTTAGAAAACTTTTTCGAAGCACCATGTTGGTTATCTAAATTGTTGTCATATACCAAAATCCGATCACCTTCTTGAATATCTTTTGGCGTCAACATATGTCGCTTATCAAATCTATCTTTATTCTTCAAGCGCAATTCTCTCACTTTAATAGTTACTTTTTTTACATCTTCAAGTCTTCTCTCTAGTTGACGAATTTGAAGTACAAGAAGTTCTTCTTTAGATATAGTCTTATTAAGGCAAGATACTTCAATTAGATATATGCTCTTCAATGGGCATAATGGGCTTCTGTCTTTATATTAACTCTGCCGGCATATATCCTGTCACTGAACTGTGTGTAGTACGATCAGGCCAAAGAATAAATGGTAATAACTTTGGCCATTTTCTTGCTCTTCCTTTGCAAACTTCAACAATGGCCTTTACAATAAGAAGATGACCTTGCTCACTCTTAGCATTGCCTTCCAGATTATAAGATGTAGTAAGTGGTAGCTTAACTCTACATCTCTCAAAGAACTATCTAGCCTCATGTGCATCCAATTCTCCATGATCAATAGTAATTTTTCCAATACATCCATATCTATACATCACATCTTCCAGTAAAAATCTACAAACTCCTTTAGTGGATTTTGTTCGTAGAGCTCTTCCTTCTACTTAGTTAGATAAATCTTCTCGTACCAGAGCCAAGTACCGCATTTATCATATCCCTATAGGCATAGTAACTAGGTCTACAACCCATTTATAATATATTACAAGTATATATTTAGGATACAATCCATCTCTATGTCGAATCTCTGAGTATATGTTACAAGTTTGGCATGATTCTACAAACTTCATCACATCTCTATACATATTACACTACCAATATTTTTCTTTGAGCTTGTTAAAGGTGGCATAAATACCTCTATGTCCAGCCCACAAACTATCATAGAATTCATGGATTAATTGTTCTTGCATTATTTTCTTACAAACTACTCTTTGTGGCATTCTACTATCGTGTTTGCATCGCTTCCATAGGTAACTACCTTGTAAGAGGTAATTGTAAGCCTTCTGTCTAATCTGTTTGAAATGAATATCACTCCATATTGATTGTCTTGATAATGTGCTTAAATAGTATATAATATCAATCCATTCTTCTTCATATAATTCTTGTGTAAATGGTCTTGAATATTCAACTTCTCCTTGTTGTGCCCTAGAATAAAAGGTAGTACCTGTATCTTTAGTATCTTCAATCAAATCTTCTTCTTGTTCATATCTAATTGGGAATAGCATATCTGCTACAAGATTATTGTTGCCTGATATATGCCTAAATTCAAGATTTAAAGATTTAATATATGCAATCCATCTTAGCATAGCAATATCAGGGATGTTACAGTTGGTGATCATTTCCAATAGTGGCAAAAAATCTGTTTCTACTATCACTGGTGCCCCAATTAAATAATCTCTTTCATTTTTCATAGCTGTAACTATTTCCCATAGCTCCCTTTTCACCTGTGGATAGTTTCTTTGTGGTTCACTTAATATTTTAGCTCCAAATCTAATAGCAAACTTGTTACCTTCTTCATCATTTTGTCCTAAAATCTAATCAATAGCTATTGGACTAGTATCAATTGTAAGTATTACCGATTTGCCATCCTCATAATTTATCCTTTGCAATACAGGTGGAGAAGATAATAATTGTTTTAGCTTTTGAATTATTTTTTTATGCTTTTTCTCCCATTTAAATCTCTTTCCTTTTCATAACAAACTATAAAGAAGATCAACTAACTATGCATAATGAAGAATCCATACACAATAAAATATGCAAGCTCCTAAAATCCTCCGTACCTTTGTTTGTGAGCTACAAATATCCTTTGTAAGTCCCACAAATTGATCTTAATTAGTGGATTAATTAAAAACATAATTTTAAGTCATTCAATTATACAAATGTTAAAAATAGAAAGTTTTTTTTTAATTATTTAAGTATTTATTATAATTTAGAAGTATTTATAAGTTAAAAAAGTATTATTAGAAGAAAAGTTATAAAAATGGAGTCTTAGTAAGTCTTGGAGGCAATTATCTTAGTTAGTTTAGTATTTTTCTTATTGTTAAGTATTAAGAGTTAGTTATTGAAGCCAATATCTTCATTGGCTCCTATCTATAGGTATTACTTATAAAATCCTATCAATGATTAGTTAGTAGTTAGAAGAAGCATGAAAAAGAGCTTCATGTCTTTTTAGTTAATTATATAAAAAATAGGATTTTTAGTGGATTTAAATTGATTTTATTACTATAAAAAATCACCAAGATAGGAAAATATAGCCTCATATGGATGTTAGTATTCTAGAAATATTATAGAATTTTTTAGAATTTTTTTGGAGTTTTTTATGAATTTTTAGAGAAAATTTCAAGACTTTGGTAAAATTGAGTTTTATCAACTTGAGAGCCATTATGAAGAAATGAAGTAAGATTTGAAGACTATGTAAGGTTTTTAGGCTAATTGGATGTTTTTAAAGGCCATGGTGAAGTCAAAAATGCAAAAAAAGTAGTTTTACTAGTAGAAAATAGGAGGACCAGTAGCTAGTATAGTCCTTGTAGGAAGAGAGGTGCACAATTTCCATATGGGTTGTAGCACCTTGGGTTTAGGTAGGAAGATAAGACTAAGGCCTCAAGGCCTCTTAAAGAGGGAATATACACTACTTGTGAGCCTTGGTAAGGCTCGAATTCCTGATTTCTATAGCAAGTTATCCTTGAGGTAAAAATTATTCACTAAACTTTTCCATTATTTACATTCTATCTTTAATCTATCATAACTTATTCATAGTAACTTGGAATTACATGGTTTTTATATCATTTTAAAGATAATAAAAATTGTATATCTAGAAATTTATTTTTTAATTTTTAGTTTTACTTTTTACTAGATGAAAATCCAGTGAACGGACTGTGACTTTATTTTGGATGTTGTGATTACTTGATTTCATCTCTATTACTTGTATTGTGGTTGTTCGTCCTTGGTCTTTTGCCAATTGCTTACTTCACTTCACACCACTAATTGCAAGAAACTCTTAATTGAGGCCATCTTGTAATTGGGGCTAAGGAGTGAAATTTACACTCACATAAATGGTGCATTTGCCGAGAGATGGTGCTTCTAATGGTATATGAGAATGTGAAGTGAGCATTTTGTGAATGATCTTGCTTGGACTTGTTGTGTGAGAATTGAAACTTATTCTTCATTATTTTTAAGTTTCTACCTCTCTCCTTGTTAGTGTAAACAAGGCCTTCAAATTTTTAAAAAACAAAAGATAGTCAAAGGTTTTGTTGTTGAGTAGAATGTTGATTTGCTCTCGGATTTTTGTCAATCAGTTTTTGGATATTTCATAGTTGAATTTGAAACTTTTTCAGTTCATGTATCTTGCTGTTAGCTTTCTAAAAAGATATTATATGCTCAATTTGGAGCTATAACGAATTTGTGGTGAATTTTCGAACACAAGAGGGTTTACTGCCTTGGCAGTTTTGTATATCCTGTCCATGACAAGGCATTTCTTAGTGCCGGGTGATTATTTCATAGTGAAATTTTTTGGATACAAGCACTTTAAAATTGAGGTCGTAATGGTACAAATTTCAATGCTTTTGAATCAAAATTGAATTTTTGGTGACTTTTGGAGTAGAGAGAGGTTGCTGCCTTGAGTAAATACAATTGAGCATTAAGGATGGAGCTCGTCTTCAAGGTTTCATCACTCTCCCTCCTTGTAAATTTTCTAGTTGACGGCCTTTCTCTACTGGTAGGGGGATTTAATCACTCCCTCCATCCCTCGAACATCTCTTTGCATCCTTAGAAATTTCCAATGGAGGGCCTTTCTCTAGTGGTAGGGAGATTTAATCACTCCCTCTACCCCTCATATCCCTTCTATTCACAGGAATAGTATAGAAGGAGCTTAAAAAGAATTCAAGGAAATTCTTCATAAACAAAAGAAAAAGAGATTCAAAAAGAAGAAATAGGTAGAAGAATTAGATAGAAGAAATTTAGAACAAGTAAGAAAAAAGAAGAAAAGAAGGAAAGAGAAGACCAATAAAGTCAAATTATAATCCAAGGTGAGTATATTTTTAACAAAAATTATTTAGTTTTAAATTTATTTTACTAACACAGATTGTAGGTTGAGAAAAAGGAGCACAGCTTGGCAAAATTGGGTGGGTTCCAAACTTGAGCTCTTTAATTTTATTTGAAATTTTAGACATGCAAGGAAGGAGCACGGCTTGGCGAAATTAAGTGGGTTTCAAACCTAGTTCTTCATTTTTATTTCAACTATAGGTATACTTAAGAAGGAGCATGGTAGAACTTGATTTTGCTAAGTATTTTCTAAATCCCTTCTATCCTCTTATAGTATAAGTGGATAAAATCCATTACTTGACCTAGGAATTTCTCCACTCCACCTCTTTTCTTAAAGGAAACCTGGTGTGTTGTTAATAAGTACTATTTCAATTTGTAATTGTTTTGTAGAAAGTGAAGTCGGATTAATGGCTAGCATGACTTTCTTTTATTGTTGAGCTTGTACTTGTCGGACATGATGACCCTCATGAGACAAAGTTCAAAGCAACAGGTTGCCTTATAAGTTGTCCTTTTCCCTATCCATCTGATTTTTGTAGTATCCATGTAATAAAATTTTTAAATTACTTGTACTTCTCTTGGCTTGATTTTCTAATCTCTAAATTATGAATCAAGTCCAATTAACAGGTGACTCTACCATATTAAGATTGGCACGAGATGGACCTCGTGCATCACTCATGAAAAAGGTTTAATTATTGGATGAAATCACTAATTTAAGATTGGCTCGAGATTTCATCTTAGTACATAATTAAACCACATGCCTCATAAATAGATAAGAAGAGAAAGGATTTTATGTTATTTCATAAAATAAAATAAAAATAATTTAAAGTCATTTTTTTATTTTTAATCACCTATTAAGTCTTTTATCTTAAGAGAGTCATTAAAGAGCCATATACTTAGTTGTATACTACATAGAATTGAATCCAAGATAGTTTAT
This sequence comes from Physcomitrium patens, assembly GCF_059467195.1. Lineage (NCBI taxonomy): Eukaryota > Viridiplantae > Streptophyta > Bryopsida > Funariales > Funariaceae > Physcomitrium > Physcomitrium patens. The sequence goes on along the minus strand of NC_143419.1, from coordinate 13,297,922 downwards.
CTTCTTCCTACTCGCTTTATTTTACAATTTGGATGTATTTTACAATCTAGATCATATATTGAACCTATAGTTTTAAAAACCCACATATTAAAAGAACCTTATGACAAGATGTCATAAGCTTCTATTGAGATAGAGCATAGTAGAGAGCATCCTTCAAAGCCTCAAGTAGAGCCTTTAGCATTTCTAACTCAAATGACTAATGTAGCCAATGAAGATAACCACAACTTCCAAGACAATATCCAAATCGACCTGATGATATTACCTAGGGGATTACCAATTATAGTGCCTTTATAATTATAAGGGGCATCAATTCCACCTAACCTCTCAAGATTTAGTGGATCTATCAATGAAGACCCGATAGTCCACTTAGAAAGGTTTATAGGAATGCTTATCACTAGTTTAGTAATCAATCATGGCTACTATTTAATATAGTTTTCAACAATCTTAACAGATTCTGCATATGTTTGGTATAGATTTCATGTAGGAGGAGCATTCACTAAATAGAAACAACTTCTAATAGCATTTTTTTATCAATATAGGCTCGTAATCGGCCAACAACAAGCTCTTTCAGCCTTGACAACCATTAGACAAGGTCCTTTAGAAGATATTATTTCTTATGTGAGGCGATTTTGAGTAGTATGTACTCAATATGTTGGTAACCTTTTAAATGAGGATACCATAAGATACTACTTTATTCAAGATTTTGCTGTGCCTTCTATAATTTGAAATATTCTAAACAAGAGATCTAAAGACTTAGAAAGAGTCATTCAAGCCACTTTAAAAGTAGAGGTTATTGATAAGAAAAATGATCGTATACTTCGAAGGGCAAAAGAACTAATATCCTCCTTTATACCCTTACAACATCGACCTACAAAATTCCATCAACCTCTAGCTTTAAGCTACTAACAATCTTCTACTTTTTCTTGCCAATTAGTAATCCAATACCTTTAGCTATATAATCTCTACATGATCAAGTTCAAACTAAGACCTTTTATGATATGAGATTGGAAGAATTTAAAAGTGAATTAAGGCAAATCAATGAGGTGTTCAAAAATGAGATGATGAATACTATGAAAGCTATTAGTCAACAAATATTTTGTCTCATTAAAAATCAAACTCCAACTATAGAGCCTAGATACCACGAATCAAAAATTCATACTTTTAGATTGTGGTGTACAAACTATAGACAAATAAATTACACTGCTCAATTTTATCCACGGTTTTTACAATAGCTATTTATAGAAAAGAATCAACCCCAATCTTATAGATTTCCTTACCATTCAAGTCAAAAAGGTTCTAGTCTTCCTTCCAACTAAAGGAATAATATTACGCCTTGTCCTACTTGTAGAAAATCACATCGGGTAGGTCAATGTTGGATTGAGAATAGAATTATATGCTCAAATTTTAGAGGTTCTAATCCTACGAATCGTTGTAGAAGATTCAACTAAGTTAATTTCTCAACTTCTTCTTCAAGAAATTATAATAATCAAATTAGAGGAATTATACAAAGAATTAGATTTACAGATCCTATTATTATAAAAAAATCCATCAAATATGTATTATGATCCTTCGAGCAATGGTTAAAATCATCATCCTCCAACAATAGTTAAAATCAATCATGGAACATTACAAGGATCTGTAGCCTATACCCAAAACCAAAACCAAAACCAAAAATCACATTCTTCTCAAGATGTTAGATATACAATGGTTCAACTTAATGTACCTACTACATCAATCTTATTATCTCCTCAATCCAACTTGGTTCAACTTAGTATTTCTACAAAGGCTTAACTTAATGTACCTATTATCATCAACCTTAATGTACCTACTACATCAACCTTATTATCTCCTCGATCCAACTAGACAAGAAGGAGATCTTCAAGAACAATATATATTTATCTTTTCTAATTGTAATTAGAAGTATGAGTGCTAAAAAACCAATAGATTTAGCACTTCTTGAAGATGATGAAATATCTTTGGATACTTCAGAAGAACGGCGTAAGTTTATAGAATTGATAAAAACTACTCAAGAAGTAGCTAAACAACTAAAACACAATCAATCATCTTCTTCGATTGAACCTAATAAAGAAGAATATCAATTTGTAGACAAAGAAGGGCCTTGGACTTCTAATACCTTGTTAAAACATCCAAGAATTATTAGAACCTTCAATTGTGCAGAACCATATGATTTATGGGAAGACCAATATTTCTTTTGGTCAAATGGATCAAGTAGTACCAACCATAAAAAAAACCTCAAAGAAGGTATAATTATATAATAACAAACCAAAAATATGGAAGGAATAGCTAGAGTTGAAGTTAGAGATTTAGAAGGAGATATTACCTTGAAAGAAGGAAAAGACAATAGAGAGTATGGACATGTTGAGATAGATGTAGAAATAGTAGATAAAGTAATTCCTAAGGTCATAGTAGATGATGGAAGTATCATCAATATTATGCCCAAATCCATCATGATCAAATTAGGATTAAAAATCATTCATAAGGTAGTTATGAAGGCAAAACTAGTTGATCAAAGATCTTTTCAACCTTTAGGTCAAATTCAAGACCTTTGTATGTAAGCAAGAAGTATAAATTATATAGTATCATTTTATGTCATACACCTATATGAAGAACTAGATAGCTATCTTCTATTATTAGGAAGAGGATGGTTGAGGTAATCTAAAGGTGTAACAAATTACAGGGCTTCTAAGTCTTATTTTACTTCTAGACCATTAGACAATTGTACAAAAATCATAGTATCTAGTCAGTTTAGACTCCAATCTTTGGCTCCATTAGAAAAAATACCAACATCTATAGATACCAAACAAAGTAGTTTTATCCAATCCAATTCAACTTTAATAATTGTACCAATAAAATATATTGGTCTTGAATTGTATGAATATGAAGATGAGGATAATTTTGCCAAATGGTTAGAAGAGAATCCGTATGAAGAAGAAGACATCCACATTCAATTTATAGAAGTAATTGATTAGTTGGAACTTGAAGATGATTATCCAGATCTTGCAATCATAATTGATGATATTTATATAAATGAAGCTTTTAGTTTTGCAATCGATGGAACTCAAGTAGATAATTTGGATACTATTATGAAGGAAGGAACCATTATGCCTTTTCCGTTATAATTCAAACATACTTTAGAAGGCATTGAAGTTGGACATGATATACCGACTTATCTACTAATACCTAAAAATTGGTACCATGGATCCACTGATCTCATACATATGATAGAATAAGATTGGATTAAAATTCTAGTAAATCATAATGAAGAAGAACCCAAATATGTTAAGTTTGGATCCCAATTATGTGAAGGAGAACTTGAGAAATATAAATCCTTAGTAATGGAATATCAAGATATATTTGCATGGTCTTATAAAGATTTAAAAGGTATTCCTCCTAGTATTTTTCAACATACTATTCCACTTCTTTCAAATACAATACATGTTAGACAAAAATATAGAAGACTCAATCCTATGATGCAAATCATTATGAAAATAGAATTTAAAAGGCTACTTCAAGCGAGATTTATAAAGCCTATAGAAATTACAGATTGGTTGTCTTATATCGTCTTGATGAAGAAAAAGGGAGGAAATAAACTCAGGGTGTGTATGGATTATCGGGATCTAAATAAGTACATTCAAAAAGACCATTTTTCATTACCTTTTATCACTTTTGTAGTAGATGATGTGACGGATCATGACATCTAGAGTTTTATGGATGACTACTCTAGTTACAATCAAGTATCAATAGCTCTTGAGGATTGGCACAAGTCTGCATTTTTATCACCTTGAGGAACCCTTGTATATGTAGTAATGCCTTTCGGCTTATGCAATGCTCCATCAGCTTTTCAAAGAGTCATGACCTATACAAAAAACTATGTCGGTTATTATTGACGGCTTTAGTTGTCAATCTTCAGAAAATGATCACCTTCTAAGTCTTCAATTATGTTTTCAACATTGTATAAGAGTAGGAATTTTCTTCAACTTGAACAAGATTTATTTGATAGTTAAAAGAGGAGTTTTACTAGGTTATGTCATTTCTAAGAAGGAAAAAGAACCTGATCCTAAAAAGGTAGATGTTATTGTAAACCTACCACCTCCAAATGGAATAAAAGACATTCAAAAGATTTTAGGACATATGGGTTGGTATCGTGATTTGATTGAATCATATTCTACTCATGCCTCTCCATTGACTAATTTGTTGAAGAAGACCACTGTTGTTCTCATTGTGTTCAAGCTTCAATATACCAAAGCAATTGAATTAATAGAAGTGGGTTCAAACATGGAAAAAGATTAATTATATGAATTGGATTTGTTAGTATCACAATTGACTATATTCTAGCTATCTAAAATCAATTATCAAACTACAAAACACCAAGGCTTACTACTTCTATCTTAATTCAATACATAATCTATTCTACGACTATCAATTCAACAATACTTCTATATTCTTATCAGTTCATCTCTCACTTACTCTCTTTGTGGTTTATATATATTCAATTACTGATCTCCAACTTACTTATTATATTCAATTTCTCAATTCATCACTTAAAATTTAATATCTTTACTTAACAAAATTCGATAATCTCAATTCTCAAGGTCATACATTTTCTCCAAAACGGTCAATCCAAAGTCATATTCTACAATATTTTAATCACAATTTCAACAATACTTCTCTCAATCACAATTTTTCATAAGAAAATAATAAAAATAAAAAAAATGAAGAGGTAGTACCAAGCTTACTCCGGCTTATGACTCTCACAATCTGGCCCCGATCTTCCTTTTCTCAACCTCTTTATCCTACCAAAAGATAGACTGTCGGCCAGCAGATTTCAAAGGTTATGAACCTTTGAATTCTTAACCATTTGTTCTACTAACAACCTACTGTTATCAACTAAACTGCCTAATCATAAGTCTAATTCTCAAGGTTTTCAATAACCAATCAGTAACTTATTACAAAATTTATTTACATATTCTACATAGCTCCACTCCTATCTGTATAGCATCCTTGCAAACATTATTTAGCCTTAACTTATAAAGACGTAAAAATATTGGCTTCTTCAATCAATGGCATTGGCTTTTCACCCTTTGAATTGGTGACCTTCTTCTCTGTTATATCTTCGTCATCTACTTTGATGTTCAAGAGTTCTCTATCTAAACATACTATGAGATCTTCATTCAAAAAATCCAATTCCTATACCTGAGACTCAAGACGAACAATTTGGTTGTCACGTTCTTCCAACATCTTTTGCCATTCTTCTGTTGGTTTCAAAGGTATCTCCAAAGGTGTTGTCGCTGAAACTGACGTATTGATCTGTACTAAATTATTGTCTTCTTTCTCTAATGCAGCTAGTTTAGTCTGCAACATTGTAACCTCTACCTGCAACCACTCTTGCCGTTCCTTCCAATCGATCTCTATTCTTGCTTTCTCAGATACCATGTTCGCCATCTTCTCCTTTTCTGCCATCTACTTCTCCATAACTCTAATCTCCACCAGTACAACATCAATTAGTAGTAAGTTTTGTAAAATGCGTATAAACTCCTTGAAAATCCTGATACTTCTTCCTAGTCCAACAAACATCTAATCGAATCCGCTCCATATTAGTCACAATAATACACCCTATTAGTAGCAACTCATCCTTGCGCCTTACATTGTGTAGTTTCTTTCTCTATTCAATTGCCTTTTAGTCTTCTCAATTGCTATTGTATTCTAACACAAGAAAGCACTCACAACTAATCTCTCAAAACATACATACACAGCTGCTTAAACAAAAGAAAATACGATGCTTATTAAGAGCTCCCCTCCTACTTCTTACTATGGTCCAATCAATTGAGTCGACTCTCCTTTATTTCTCACGATTCGTCATGATGAAATATCCTACTAACTAAGTCTGAGAACTAGTCTTTACTACCGCCGTCACTAATCCCATCCATATTCCTCACACTTCTTATGACCTTACATTTACTATCCTATCATCATCATTATTTATCCCTCCCTCCTTCTTTTGTAACAAAAAATCCATCCCAAGTTTATATATAGTAAAGTTAAAGCCAATTGCCATTGATCCATGTCATAAATTTAGTATCCATAAAATCTTCCAATTGCACTGAATCATTTGAAAATTCTTCAATAAATTGATATGGCCCATGCCATCGAACTTGAAATTTTTCTAGAAATTTTTTAAATCGACTATTATAAAGAAGTATCAAATCATTTGGCATAAAAGCCTTTGATCTAAGCTTACTATCATAATAAGTCTTCCTTCATTTTTGTGTAGTTTCTATTATCATTAATGCATTGGCTCTAATTTCATCCAATTTTTTTAATTCTTCTAAACAGTGCCGTAATGAATCATGATCTCCTAATTTAATATATCTATAGAAATTTTTAAACTTTGGACTTCCAATTCAATAGGTAATATTGCTTCCTGGCCATAAACCAATTGAAAAGGAGTAGCATTGGTAGTAACTTTATACGCAATACGGTATGCCCATAAAGCTACAAACAACTTAATATCACAATCTGTTTCCGCTCTTAAAACTATTTTTGTTAAGATTTTACATAAAATTCTATTAGTCTTTTCCATTTATCCATTGGCTCTAGGGTGATACGGTGTAGTCTTACAATATTTTATCTCATATTTAGCTATAAGTGCTTCAATTGTACTATTTATAAAATAAATTCCTTGATCACTAACCGATTCTCGTGGACAACCAAATCATATAATAATATTTTCATACAAAAAGGTTGCTACTTTACTTGCACTATCGATTTTCGTAGCTATGGCTTCAGTCCATTTTGTTACGTAATCCGTTGCTACAAATATATATCATTTTTGTCCATTTCTTGAGGTAGTACAATTTGTCCTACAAAATCAATTCTTCATTTTTCAAAAGGCACGTTGTCGTATTACGTGCTTTCCTGCTCGAGAACGCGCCGGGCGTCTGGCTGTAGAAGGTAGTATGGAGATTCGCCGATAGTCAAGCAGTCTATCAGTTTTTGACTGCTGGAATATAAACGACTGCAACAATGTACCGTAAATCTATACGGGTGCTCTTCGACTGCTTGTCGAAGTCCTTTTTGCCCCAGCCGGTAGGTCTCTAGACGTTACAGAGAACCCCGTACAACCCAAACTGTTAACCTTCAATACTGCTTTGTACTTACGATCTTGTATCCACTGACTGTCTTGTTAGATTAACCCAATAAATTTCATTCACTCCGCATACTCAATCCTATAGACACCCTTTTAATCCTTCAATCACAGACGTAACTCGATTTCACAAAACAGTCAAGAGTATTCAAACCCACTTCATTTAAAAATCCCGATTCACCATTACAACACTGACTTCAGCAGCGATTGCCTCAGTCTTCCCCAAAACTCTACGAAGAAGAAAAATCCAAATCCTATGTCTTTCCTTCCCCGACCTGAAGCATGAAGCTCCTCTCTCTAATTTCCTTGATCTTCAAAAAAAACCTCCAATAAAAAAAAACCGAACTGGTAACCTTGCAGAAGCTTGAAAACTCGCTCCCCCCAATTCCCCTCCAAAAAAAAACCACACCCAAAACTATATCCCACCTAACCTTATCCTCTGAATTTCTTCAATCTTCCGTCTTAGATCCGGAATTGGCTCCCACCTCAAGCTTGGATCCGAAATTGGCTCTCACCTCAACTTGGATTCGAAATTGGCTCTCGCCGCCAAGCTTTCTCCTCCGTTTTTACCTTTAAGAAATCCATTTATCGAAAACAACGTTCCCTGAGACGGCACAGAGAATAGGACAGCCTGAAACAGAATCAAACCCCGTAATCGGGACCACATTGAGTCGCCCGATCAATTCAGGTCCTATATTGGTAAAGATGCCCATAGTAACCTGGATGTTCCCGTAATTGGGTCAAATTGGTCCTCGCGTCAGATTGGCTAAGACCCGTAGTAAGACCTGCATTTCTCGTAACTAGACTGCATTGGGTTGCCCCACCAATACAGGTCTCATATTGGGTAAGAGGACCCGGATTGGATTATCGAAATTGGATCCAATTGACTCCTCGAACCCGTCGTGTGAATTGGTCCTTCTCTTCCTACTGACTCCCGTTATTGGAATCGAACGGGGCATTTCAGTATGCCCCGGCTGACTGTAACGGAGTCACTGAACCTGACCACTCAGTATTTGTACTGGAGTTGGTCGATGTTCCCAATATTCGAGGTAACTGAATATTAATAAAATTCCCCTTTTTTTTTATTTTCACTGTATACTCGTGTTACAACACGACAACGTGAGCCAGAATTGGTACCAATGGCATTGTTGAAGTTCCAATAGTTCGACCCGTTCTCTATCATCGATCACAATGATGGACGAATTGGTGGGCATCAGCAAACATTATTGGCCATCAATAACCAGCCTATAAAGCTTTACAAGCCGTGCTGTCCCTCGTAAAATGTCCACCACAATTGTCCAAGTGGCAATCTTCTAATATAATATTTACTTCAGTCTGATAAATACAGCATCGCAAAACTCCATCCTTGCCTTGTTTATATAAAGCTTCACCAATCATCGTATATGTGCACATTTTAATATTAAGCGTTGTTAAGCTTTTCATTAAAATTAGGTGCGAAGGTTTGAGATGTCAAGTATTGAATTATTTCACTGTACTTCGGAGTAATTACATCTACTACAAATAGTTCCGCATAGGATAGTGCATCATTAATGGGTTCATTACCCAATATATTAAATAATCGAGATAAATGGTCCGCATTGGAATGTGATTTTTCTGGTCTTACTTGAATAGTAAAGTCAAATTTTTGCAAGAGTAAAATCCATCGTGCAATATGACCACTCAATTGAGGCTTATTAATCATATATTTTAAAGCATCATGGTCGATATGGAAAACAAATTTATAACCAAGAAGATAATGTCGAAACTTTTGTATGGAATAAATCATCCCTAATGCTTTTTTTTTGGTTGTTGTATAATTTCTTTCAACTGCTACCAATTGACGACTTGCATAATAAATAGAGTGATCAAAACCCTGGTTATCTTTTTAGCTTAGCACAGAATCAATCATGCCATTAGATGCATCCACATAAACTTGAAATGGTTTTGTCCAACAAGGGGCCACCAATATTGGTGTTGAAACCAATTTTTGTTTCAATGTTTAAAATGCAATTGTACATTCCTTTGTCCAAATTGGACTGGTTCCATCGGTTGGTGGTTTCTTCAAGAGATTTATTAAGAAAAGATATATAACTATAAATAGATAGATAAATTGCCAATAATAACTGATATGATCGATAAATACCTGAACATCCATAATAGTATCTGATTTCTTTAATTCTACTGTAAACTTTATTTTATCCGGATCTGTAGCAATGCCTACCATCGAAACTATATGATCCAATAGTTTACCAGAAGGTACATCAAATTGGTACTTTTCTAAATTTAAAGAAATTCCATATTTGTGATATTGATTCAAACATTGACCTAGATATTTTAAATGCCTGACTCTTGTACTAAATGTATAGAAATCATCTAAAAATATTTTGATTGAAATTTGTAGATAATCTTGGAATACTTATATCATTATCCTTTGAAATATAGCTGATGCATTACAAAGCCAAAATGGCATAACCTTATATGTAAAGGTCCCCCAATCCGTAGTAAAAGTAGTTTTTAACTTGTCTTCTTTTATAATTTTAACTTGATTATAACTGAAGAATCCGTCAAGAAATGAATAACATTCATGTCTTGTGACAGCATCTAATATATTATTTGTAAATGGTTAAGGAAAATAATCCTTCTTGGTAGTCACATTTAATTTGCGAAAATCTTGATAGATGCAAACTTTTCTATTTTTTTTTGGTACCATAACAATTGGTGAAACCCATTTACTAAAAGGAACTGGATAGATAAATCTAACCTCCAAGAATTTATCTAGTTCTTCTTTTACCATAAGTGAGTATTTTGGATTAAGTTGATGTTGTCTTTAGCATACTGATGTAGCATTCTCCTCCAATATAATTCGATGCTCACAAACTTCAGCTGGAATTTCTTTCAAATCCGCATATGACCATGCAAAAGTAATTTTATGCATTAAGAAGTAATCCACCTAAATTTCTTTCTCCTTGTCTTTTATATCGTCATAAATCTGAATGATTTGAGGAGCCTCTCCTATACCTAAATTAATTGGTTGATATCATGGAATTTTAGGAGTCTCTAGAATAATGTTCTACTCAATTCCAGAATCTTTCATAAAATCTGACAAATTAAAACTTTTCAACTCTAGTTCCATAGCACTAACATGATTAACATCCTGTCTATTCATCCAATATGCAATCATATGATTAGAATCGTCAATAACATGTGGAGGAACTAAATACTCTCTTAGTCTCCTACATTGATATTTTATTCTAGTATTCTTGACAACTTACCTTGTATCAACATAAATTGAGTCAGGTGCACCAATTTCTTCTTCTATCGACTCATCTTCACAATCCGGTGTGAATTCCGAACTAGCAAATTGAGTTTCTCCATGATATTAGATAGGGTACATTTGAAGCACAATTTTATCATCACCTTTCTCAATTATCAATGTACTATGGTCCTAGTCATTTCAAGCTTTAGCTTGATACAACCACGGTCACCTCAATAAAATTGGATATGACAATATAGAGCTTCACAATCGAAAAATAATATAATCAATTTTATAGGTAATCTCCATAATTACTTTATCAATACTTCGTAAAATATCCATAGGTTTAATTCGACTGGAGTTAGCCATTCTCAAAACTATTGTTGTAGGTAATAAGTGATCCAAATCCAACTCTTCTATTGTAGTGATATTCATGAGATTTACACTAGATCCTCCATCTACTTGCACTCCTGATAATAATACTTCATCAATTGAGACATCAATCGTTGGTGCACCTGGATTGGGATTCAAACTTACTTCTTGGATTTCTTTATTTTGAGATCTGCGACAAATTAATGAAGAATTCAAGATAGTTCGACATTCATGTGCTATCGCCAATAGTTGCTTCATAGAGATCATGGGCTGTATGGTGCCCAAATCTTTTAAAATATCATATGGTTCAATATTAGTGGTAATTTCCAATGTCCATTTCTTCTTCTCAATCCTAGATATTGACGTAGGTAAATTGGTTTTCTCTATATTGGAAATTGGTAAAGTTACTAGAACTGAATTTAATGGAGCTTGTAAAATCGATTCTTTCAACGGATAAGATTATTCTCTCAATTGGTTTGATATTGGTACCTTGGAATTCAAGCCTTTGAGAGGATCTTTCAACAAAAATGATGTTTTTCAAAAGTATGTAGAGAACGAAACAGCTTGAAATAAAACCGAAGCCTTTGTAATCGGTACCTCATTAGAGTGTACAACTGATTCAAGTCTTATACTCAGTAAAGGACCCATGTCAGGACTTATATTGGATGGCCTTGTAATTGGGTCCAATTGACCCTTCGCTTTAGGATCACTCAAATGTTGAATTGGTCATTTCTTCTTTTGTTGACTTCTTGTAAAGACAACTTGGATTACTTCTATCCGATGTCGTAATGTGTGAAGTCTTGCTTAAGAATGCTCCAGGCACCTGGCTGTAGAAAAAAGAATAGAAATTGCAATAACAAAATCCTAAATAGAATACGAACTATGCTCTAATTAGACTATAATAATGATAAACAAACGTAATCAAATTCAAAACAACTCAAAGAAATTTTAAACAAACAATAAAATTCTTAAAAAAATATTAGAATGATCACAAATTTTATTCAAATATATGTCAATTCAACCTTAATTTAATTCTAGTTAAAATCCTATTGAATTTCACTCAACTTTAGACCAAACCTAATTAAATCTTAAATCCTAATAATTCCTAAACCCTAAGTCAAATCCTAAATAAATCTTAAATTAAACCCTATTTCAAACCTTAAACCTTAAATCAAACCCTAAATCAAATCCTAAACCAAACCCTAAACCAACCCTAAACCCTAAATCAAACCTTAAATCAAATCCTAACCAAACCTTAATTCAAACCCTAAATCCAACCTTAATCCAAATCCTAATCCAAACCCTAATCCAAACCCTAATCTAACCCTAAACTCTAATCCAAATCCTAAATCCTAAACCAAACCTTAAATCAAACCCTAATCAAATCCTAGTCCAAACTCTAATCCAAATCCTAAATCAAACCCTAACCAAACCCTAAATCCTAATTCAAACCCTAATCCAACCCTAAACTCTAATCCAAATCCTAAACCCTAAACCAAATCTTAAATCAAACCCTAACCAAACTCTAATCCAAATCCTAATCCAAATCCTAAATCAAACCCTAACCAAACCCTAAACCCTAATCCAAATCCTAATCCAAACCCTAATCCAAATCCTAATCCAAATCCTAATAATTCCTATGATAGATTTAAACCTCAATATCTAATGAATAAACCGTTAATCTCAATTCAAAATTTTCACACTTCTTAAAAATCAAGTTCAAAACAAGCAAAAAAAATTTGAAAAGTATCGGAGTTGCCGAATTGACGAAAACCTCAAAAATGTGTTCGGATGTTAGTCGGCCTCCTTCTCCAATCTTGTTGTTAACCTTCCAGAGCCAATTTCTCTTCTTTGCACCGTTCGATTGGTTTTAAATTTCTTATGAACATAGAAAAACAAGTCTAATATTTTCTCACATAAGTTTTACTCCAATCCAACTAGTAGATTGCATGAAATCTTAAAAACCCTCACTAGACCTAAAATTCTACTTTCTGAGATCTTAATTCACTTAAACCTCAATATCTCTCAGTTCAACTATTAGATCAAGCTCAAAATTACAACATGTATTCAACACAACTATAACCATGAATCCAAAAAAATTCACCTGTAGATCTGCAAAAAAACTCTCGAAATCATTCAAAACATAAACCCTATTTTATTTCATAAAATTCAAGTCATCCGAAAAAAATCTCAACTTTGCAAAGCTCTTACAAATTCATATCAATTCCAAATCATCCAAAATCAATGCCTATAAAAATCCTATCCAACCTTCTCTCCAATCCCACTCTCCGATCTGCCAAAGATTCTTGAAGTCGTCGTCGAGACTCGGTTATGAGCCTCAGGGTTTGATTTCGACCGTGGTTCATAACCGGCCCTCTTCGGGTATCAATATCTAGTTTTTCTAAGTAATTTTTTCTAGAATTTACTCTTAACTTTCTTCTAAAGATTCTTATATCATTTATTTTTCCAATTTACTTTGATTTGCCTTACTTATGGTACTACAAAGTAAGTAGAAGTCACCTTTCTAAAAGGTAGCATTGATACCTTTTAATTTTTCTACCCCTTTGACTATTAACTATATTTCTAAGATAATTTGTTCTAATACTTTGAACTAAGATCTCTTAAATTATAATAATCTCCACACTCTTTCACCTATTAATCGTGTTATATCACGACACCAATGAACTGGTGATTCCTGTGTCCCGTTATTTTTTTCTTCTACAATTTACACAGTCGATTGTATCTTCTGATCATAATTATTAGGATTAAATGGAACATTGCATTGATAATGAAAATGACTCGATTGCTTGTAATTTCGACATATTGGAGCATATTCATCTATAAACCTTGGATTAGGGCATTCACTGGCATAATGACCAATTTATCGGCACCGGTAGCAACGTAGTGGTTTTTGGCCCATACTGTCAGGTATACTTGGAGTCTCCACTGGAATATATCTACTTGGAAATATGGGTGGTTGGAATAGTAATCACCCAAATCGACCTAATCGTGGCTTTGGAAATTTTCAAAATACTAATTAAAATCTGGTTTATGGAACAAATATGCAGAACGATGGAAATAACCAAGGAGATAATCTCCAAACTATACCAATTCAATACTCTGATTCTCGACCAGTAGCAACTGATCAGCCAAGATCATTTACTATGGCTACTTGGAATTTCGTATCAAAATGACTTTGTCCCTTACAATTATTATTCCATACATTAGGTCTCATATTAGAAGGCTTCTGCCCTTTCTCCTTATCTTTAGTCAAATTCACGGCCAATTCTTCCATCTTCTTTGTTAGATTTAATAACAAGGCTTCATTTGGATCTTTAACAGTCACATTTGTGAACAACTCTGGTTGTTGATAGGTTGGCAATGTAAAATAAGGTATCATTGTTATTGGCGCTATTGCTTGGAGTGGAGTAGCATTAATTGATTTTTGCAACATAACATTCTTCATGTTGGAGTAAGCCATTTGTGAATAATTATCCATCAACACATTTCTCGATTGTATTTATTGGCTTCTTGAACTTGGAATCATTGTGGCCCCCATTGTTAACAATTGGTCATAATGACATTCTTCCCATATCTTTGCTCGTGCCAACAATGCCTCTACCGTAGCTGGTCAAGCCTCTTTTACAAACATTTTTAATTCTGATAGATGCAAACCATTGATTAATATCGATAATATAAACGCATCTAGCATTTGATTATTTGACCATTTACAAAGTATATCCACGACCCGGCTATAATAGGATTCTACTGATTCCTCCACAAACATCTTGCTATTCATAAAAAATTTTCTAAGCCAATCTTCAAATCTAATTAGTCTAAAATGGATTAAGAAGGCATTTCTTAAGGCCTCCAAATTTGGAAATCTACCCACTGATTGCCGATTATACCATTCAAAAGTTGTATCTTTTAAAGTTGTTGGCAACCATTTCAATCAAATGTCTTCATTTCTATTATTATTAGTCACGTAGGCTGTCAAGAATTGAGATATATGGTGATCGAGATCAGAGCCCGGTCAACCACTAAAAGTAGATAATGGTGCCACACTTGTAGTACAGTCTCTTAATGCTCTCATTTGTACTACAATTGGTATTTCTAGCACTCTCGTGGCCATTGGTATTATCACTGATCTCCTTCTCATTTGAATTTGAATTTTTCTTCATTTGGTTTTACTTGGACCTACAATTCCTTTTTGTTATTCCCATAGGAAAATTCTTATGAGTAATTGCTCCTATCTTTCTTTCGCTTGTCGATTAATTCTTTGATAATCCTCCCCTTCATGATTATCACTCATAATCTTTCATTCTTCTTTACAAAATCAATACTGCCTTGAATTATAACTCACATATTTGTAACCCTAAAACTGGTTCTTCTCACGTTCTCATTCAACATATAATTCCATCTCCTATACAATCAATTTCTAACATTTCATATTGTTATCATTTTTCCAACAGCGGTGCCAAAATATTATTCTTGTTGTGTTTAAGTTTGAATATACCAAAGCAATTGAACTGATAGAGGTAGATTTGAATATAAGGAAAGACTGGTTATATGAATTGGGTCTATTAGTATCACAATTGACTGTACTTTAGCTATCTGAAATCAATTATCAAACTACAAAATATCAAGGCTTACTACTTCTATCTTAATTCAAAATATAATCCATTCTACAACTATCAATTCAACAATACTTTCATATTCTTATTAGTTCATTTTCCGCTTACTCTCTTTGCGATTTATATATATTCAATTACTGATCTCCAGCTTACTTATTATATTCAATTTTTCAATTCATCACTTAAAATTCAAGATGTTTACTTAATACAATACAACTCGATAATTTCAATTCTCAAGGTCATAGATTTTTTTCAAAACGGTTAGTCCAAAGTCATATTCCACAATATTCTAATCATAATTTTTATAATACTTCTCTCAATCACAATTCTTCATAAGCAAATAATAAAAGCAAAGAAAATAAAGAGGTAGCATCAAGCTTACCCCGGCTTACAACTCTCACAATCTAGCCCCAATCTCCCTTTTTTCAACCTCTTTATCCTACTAAAAGATGGACCGTCGGCTAGCAGATTTCAAAGGTTATGAATCTTTGAATTCTTAACCATTTGTTCCACTAACAACCTACTGTTATTAACTAAACTGTCCAACCATAAGTATAATTCTCAAGGTTGTCAATAATCGACCAGTAACTTATCACAAAATTTATTTACATATTCTACAACCACCAAATTTGAATAGACTTCTCAATGCCAAACCAATTTTGATGCAATTAAAGCCAAATTACTTTCATATCCTTGTCTACTACCTCCAAACTGGAATCAACCTTTCTATGTCTATTGTGATGCCTCTGAATCGGCAGTAGATAGTGCCTTATGCCAACCAGATGATAATGGTGTGATTCACCCTATTGCTTTTGCTAGTAAACAATTGACAAATTTTGAACACAACTATACAACTACAGAATGGAAATGTTTGGCTATGGTCTTTAGTATCAAAAAATTCCTCCATTATCTTTTGATGAGCAGGGTTATTTTCTTTGTAGGTCACATGGCTCTTAGTTATATTATGAACAAACGAGATTTAAGTGATAGATTAGTAAGGTGGATATTACTTCTAGTAGAATTTTATTATACAGTGCAATACAAACCAAAAAAACAACACAAATAAATCGATCACCTTTCACAATTATCTACAACCATTGGTATCCAAGATGTAGATGATGAACTTCTTGATGCTCATTTGTTCTATATTATGATGGCTCCTATATGGTATGAATATATTGTTGAATTTTTAAGTACTCAATAACTATCCCATGTTCTATCCAAAAATGAATGACAAAAGATTAGAGTAAATAGTACCTATTTTGTTCTTATAGCCAAGAAATTATATCGTCGAGGAATTGATAGAATTTTAAGACGTTGTCTTACTTATGAAGAAGTACTACTTGTAATAGAAGCTTGTCATTCAAGTGCTTATGGTGGATACTTCTCTGATCAATTAACAGCTCAAAAAATCCTTAGAGCAGGCTATGTTTGGCCTATAATGTTTACCAATTCAAAGTCTTATGCAAGATCTTGTGATGCTTGCCAAAGATATGCATGCAATGATTTAAATCTTGCAATGCCTTTAAATCCTTCACTTCCACTTCTTACATTTGAAAAATGGGGCATAGATTATATTAGACCAATTTATCTTGTATCTTCACGTCAAATGCAATATATCATTGTAGCTACAGAATATTTGACCAAATGGGTAGAAGCAAAAGCTGTGAAGAAAGCAGATGCTAAACAAACTGCCATATTCTTATATGAAAATATCATTGCTCATTTTAATTGTCCAAAAATCCTTGTGAGTGACAATCGTACTCATTTCAAATAAAGCTATTAAAAAAATGACCACATTGTTTACCATCAATCATAGGAAGATTACTTCCTATCATCTTCAAATAAATGGTCTTATAGAAAGGATTAATCAAATATTAATTCGGATATTGAGAAAAATTATAATGGATTCTAAGTGTAATTGGGATCTTAAACTTATTTCACCACTTTGGACTTACCGAATTACTTATAAGGTTTCTACAAGAGCTACACTTTTTTCTTTGGTATATAGAATAAAAGCCATTTTGTCAAAAATTTAGAATGTTGATGAGAAATCTAAAGAAAAAGCTTAAGAAGAATCGACAAGAACTAGATTAATCTGATGAGTACAACAACAACATTAGAAAGGTAAGCTAGAGCTCTAAGAGGTGTGTTGTCCAGATTGATGATCCCCTTAGTCTCGATTCTTATATATACTACAAGCTAGGAAGCTTCTCAAGTAGCTTTTATATGTTAGAAATCTTCTCAAATAGCTTCTATAAGCTATGAAGCTTCTCAAGTAGTTTCCATGAGCTTGAAAACTTCTCAAGTAGCTTCTACAAACTACAAAGCTTCTCTAGAATCTTCTAAAATCTTCTACAACTTTCTGGTGTATGTCTTTGACATCAACTCCCTCTTTACCTTCGAGGTCTCCAAGAAGCACTCCTATTGCGAGTTAGTACCAATGTAAGAAGTTCAAAGTTTGTCACATAGTGACTGCAATATATTGCAATTGTTGTTCATGTAACAAGTAGTTTATTGGTCCTTGTAACCAACAATAGTATCCTACGCCTTCAATTTCTAAGCAGGCATGAACTTTCATGTCTTCATTGTGAAAATGTTGTGCAAACACTCCTTTGGAAAGATCACCATAGGCAGGTTCTACCTCAAATACAATCACTAGTGACCTGTTATTAGTTATCTTCCATCGTCTTCATGGTACAAGAGTTTCTTCATCTCAGGGTCGTGTTTGTGAGATACTCGATTGAGAAGACATGACTAATATGATATCTATTCCTTGGCTATCCATATCAAACCAAAAAAATAAGTACTAAACATGGAAGAATGGGCTCAGGTTATAGATTTATAGTCTCTAACTATGTCTTTTAGAAGTTCCTTCTCTCCCTTCTTTATAAGGCTGAGGATTAAGAGGCTTCAAGGAGAAGGGACTTCACTAAAAATCTTTCATTGAAAGGGCTTAGGTTTCTGAGGATAGCGTCAATGAAACTCATGTACTTTTTGCGATGCATTGATAAGATTTTCCGCTAGTTCTTATGTGCACTCATTGATATCATAGCAGCTCCAATACACTAGGTATTCTAATTTTTCTCACTTATAGTACGAATCTAGTACCTTTTCCACCTCGTATTCCTCGTGGTTCTTAATTTCAGTACTAGATGGTGGACATTACACTCTTCTAGGAAAAGACGACTCTTGATAAGACTTTAACAAAAAAACATGAAAGATTGGGTGTACCTTCATAGTAGCCAGTAACCCCAAATGGTATGCCACTAGATTGATTTCCTTCTGGATGACAAATGGTCCCAATCTCCAGTAGTCCAACTTAACACATGGCTGTTTGATTTTGATATTCCATTGAAGCAGCCATACTTTATCTCCAATTTTGAAAGTAGGTGCTTGATTTCAAAATTAATCTGCGGACTCCTTGTAAGCTTCTTGGGCGATTTGTAATTGAAGCTTCAATATAGTTTGAAACTCCGATAGTTGTTTCACAAATCCTTTAGCTATCAGGTTGTTATTTGTTGATGGACTCAAAAAATCAAGCTTTGGATGATATCCATAGTTGGAAAAGAATGGTATTTGTTGAGTCAATGCATGAAGGGTGTTGTTATATGCAAACTTTATTAATAATAGATATGCAGTCCAATCATCTTACTGATAGTTGATGCTGCCTCATAAATACTGCTCCAAAGTTTGATTCACTTATTCCGTTTGGCCGTTAGTTTGAGGATGGAAAGCCGAAGAAAGTTTCATATCCACCTTCAATATCTCAAAAAGAGATCTCTAAAACTTTGATACGAATTAGGTTCCTCGATCCGACACGATATCATTTGATAAACCATGATATCAATACATACTATCGAAGAAGAGCCTTGCTGTATCTTTGCTTGATAATGTTTTCTTGCAAGTGACAAAGTTTACCAACTTTGTAAGCCGATCTACCACACAAAGATGTTGTCAAATGAATTTGATGGCGGCAAGTCTATAATAAAGTCCATGGAAACTAAAAATCATGGTCGACGTGGAATAAGCAATGACTGAAGAAGACCATAAAGATGATACCGAGGGTTCTTGGATCTTGAACAAATGTCATAAGAGAGGAAAAAATCCTTGACATCCTTCTACATTTGGGACCACCAAAAATCTCGAGAAATAAGTTTCAAGGTCTTATTGAATCCAAAATATCCCGACTATGAGTTCTTCAATCTCGACATGACTTTCCAACTTCATAATATTGAAGGCTAAAGAATCTCCAATAGCCGCAGTGCATACCTGGTTGAGGAAGTCAGCATCAATTGGCACTATAGCAAAGCAAATCCTGAATTGTTTTGACTTCAATAATATTATACACTATTGATCAAATGCTGCTTCTCTAGCCTTTGGCGCTAGATACGATCTCTTTGATAATGCATCAAATAGTCCTTATTGCTTCCTAAGCCGATAAGTAATAACAAAGTCAAACCTAGATAGTAACATATTCCATCGAGTTTGATGATGATTTAGAGTTCAAGCCAACATGAAGTACTCCAAATTCTTGTGATCCATGTATATGATCACCAGATGCACAGCTCCTTCGAGAAAGTGATGCCAATCTTGGAAAGAATCCACTATCGCAAGAAGTTCTTTATCGTGGATCTCATAGTTGATCTTGGCAATAGAAAACTTTTAAAAGTAGAACACAACTGGATGAAGCTTCTCGTCTGCACCTATCTATGAAAGTACAGCTCTTATAGCAAAATCTGAAGCATCGGTCTCCAAATAGAAAGCCTTTGTAAAGTCTAGATGTACGAAGATTGGAGCCATAATAATTTTTTTTTCTGCTAAAGGTTTCCATTCGATCTTGTCTTTACATATCAACTGAGTGAGTGGAGCAGCAACTTGAGAATAATTCTTGATAAAGATCCAATAGAAGTTAGCAAAGCCAAAGAAGCATTGTACATCTCTAATCATCTTTGAAACTTTCCATGATACGATTGCTTCCACCTTCTTAGGGTCCATCTTCAAGCCTTCCGTAGTTGTAATGAATCCCAAAAATTCCATCTTAGTTTGGTTAAACAAGTACTTTTCTAACTTGGCATAAAGTTCTCACACGCGAAGTTTTGTAAAGACCAGACGAATGTATTTCTCATGCTCTTCTACATTCTTCAAAAATATCAAAATATCATTTAGATAGATATCAACAAAATCATTAAGGTGCTCCCAAAAGATGTCATTCATCATGTATTGAAAGACCACCGGAGCATTGGTAAGACCAGAAGGCATGATATTATATTCAAAATGGCCATACCTTGTATGAAAAATTGTCTTCCATTTGACTCCTTCTTTGATTCACACAAGGTTGTAAGCTCCTCTTAGATCAATCTTTGTAAAGATCCTTGTATGCCTAAGTTGCTCTAGAAGATCTAATATCAAGAGTAATGGATAATGATTCTTCTTTGACACCTTATTGAGACCTCGATAATCCACACACATCCACAGTGAGCCATCTTTCTTCTTTACAAATAAGATTGGTGCCCTAGTTATCAACTTCAAATGACGAATGAAGTTCTTAGCTAGATTCTTGTTAATGTACTTCCGCAACTCCGCTAACTCCGTCTGTAACAAATTGTAGATTGGGCTAAAAGGTGGTTGTGCTCCTTTCTACAAGTCTATAGCACAATCATATGATCGATGCTCAAGTAACATGTTTGCATTCTTCTTTTGAAACAGATCATTAAAATCTTTATATTGCTCTGGTATATTTGCTATCAAAATCTTCTCTCTGTTAGTTGGAGTCACGTAAATGACAAACGGTGTGCCTTTCTTCACCGCAATACAAGGATAGTCCTTCGTCCATATGCCACTTTTTTTCTTCTAAAGTTAGGAATTTGATACGTACCATGTCAATTTATATGTTTGCCAAATGCTTCCACAAATGCCTCCAAAAAAGTTTCAAAGTTGTTCAAAATTAACAACCTTTTCTCAAATAAAGGAATAAACCATGATAGAGCTTACATAGTAAGCAAAGTTTCAATGAGTCCAACACATGGCTCCTTCGTCAGATAGTGTTTGGACTGTAAAGTTGTTATCAATCTAATTTGATTGACAAAACCTCAAAACTTGGAATGCGTACCATCGAACTTATCTGAAAGGCTAATTCAGGGCTCCTTTCATTGTAAGACCAATGGTCCTTGTTGAACTAAATACAAAGCTGCTTCTCTTGATGCTTAAGCTTGAGGCTTGTGAATCCATGATTGCGCCATCTTAGATGTTCTATCATTCTAAAGTCTTGCAATGATTCCTTCAATTTCTATAGTTCTCTTTGATAACGTAGCAAAAGCATTCATAATGGCATCCAACTTGGACTCCAAACTTTCAATCATACTAATATCTTGACCTCCGGCCATTCTAAGACAAGGAAAGAAATGATTCTATAAGAAGACAATATTGGTTTAAAAGAGGGTACTCCGCAACTTCTAAAATGCCTTAAAATCTTCATGAAGAGGGGTAATCCACTCTCTCCAAGAAAGATAAGACTCAATATTATAATAGAAGAAATATCAATTTAGAGGAGGGTAATCCGTAACTTCTAAAATGTCAGCACCTTCAAGATGGATAATCCACACTCTAACAAGAAGGAACTAACTTTGATATGAAAGATGAATGTAGTCTCAATAAACTATCATGAATTCAGAATACTGGCTGGAAATCTATACAAGAAGCTCAAGAAGAATTGGCAAGAACTAGATTAATCAAATAAGTACAAGAACAACACTAGAGAGGTGAACTAAAGCTTGAAGACGTGTGTTGTTGAGACTGAGGATCCCCTCAGTCTTGGTTCTTATATAAACTACAAGCTAGGAAGCTTCTTAAGTAGCTTCTACAAACTAGAAAGCTTCTTAAGTAGCTTCTACAAACTAGAAAGCTTCTTAAGCAGCTTCTACGAATTAGGAAGCTTTTCAAGCAGCTTTCACATGCTAAGAAGCTTCTCAAGCAGCTTCCACAAGCTTGAAAACTTCTCAAGTAGCTTCTACAAATTAGAAAGCTTCTATAGAACCTTCTAGAATCTTCTACAACTTCTTAGTGTATGTCCTTGACATATTTTGCCAATAGAATTTGAAGTCCCATCCTTACTCATTGCCATTGATGAAAGATAGAATACTTCTCAATCTTTGAAAGAACGATTGAAGCATCTAAACAGACTTAATGAGATTCAAAGGTTTGCAACTCAACAAATAGAAACAACTTAGAGGAGAAGGAAGGAGATCTTTGATAAAAAGATAAAAAAATGTCTTCTTACTCCAAGATTGTGAGTGATAGTTTAAGATACTAGGAAACTAGAATTTCCAGCCAAATTTGATGCATTTTGGATAGGGCCTTATATTATCAAAGAAGTCTTTGATAATAATTCAATTCAACTTAAAACATTAGATGGAAAAGATTTTCCTACATGAATTAATGGAAGTCGTTGTAAGGAATATAGAATGTAAACATTGGCTCCAATACCAATATACATTGTCATTTTTCTTTTATAGTAGTTTTAAGTCAAACCTATAGGTTACTATCCCTTTAATATACTTTAATGCTAAGCTTAAGGTACTACGAGTATGGTTAAGTATTTTTTCTTGAGTCATGGACATCTTTCATGTGGTCTATAGAATTCAATTTTATCGTTATGAATTATAATCATGTAGTCTTAGTTCAAATCTAAAAATATAGTACTATCAAAACTTGAATTAGTGATTGAGCTAGAGTTTACTAGATGTGGAGACATATTGAGTCTAAACCAAATAATTGTCTTTTTTTGTCTCAAGGTCAATGTTTTAGTAGTTCTACTTATATTCCACTTCTTCTAGTAGATGACAATGTCTTTTTTGATAAATTTTTATATTTTATTTTATCTTAGTTATTTTATTTTTTATAGACTGTTGTTGTATGGCATGATTTGCTATCTGGAAATACATTGGGTATCTAGCTGTAGAAAGTATAGCTTAAACCTTGATATGAATCCTTTGTTAGCTTCCAAAACTCCTTTATTTTGCATAAAACTCAAAATATAACAAAATCCATTCAAAACATATTTTTCCCACAAAAGGTTTTCTTGTCTCAAACTTTAGAAATTCATAACTCCTAATCTAATCGTTCAATTTGTCTAAAATATATAAAATAGGTAAAATTTATTCTTAAATTTTACTACAAAAAAAACCAACCGCAAATTCACTCCCAAACTTCTAGAATCTAAGAAACTCTAATATATATTCTAAACCCTAATTTATAAGTACCTAAGCACTATTTTCTTAATATCTCAAGAATCCAATACTCAAATGTCATCAAACTTATATAAAAAGTTTATTAACATGAATTTACACAATCTTTAAAATTTTGAGCCAAAACCTTATCAAATTGCTCAAGATATAGCTCAAAACACAACCACTAGTAAATCGGGTCACTTACTACCCTCAGATTGCATGCGCTGACTTCAAAATCCAATAACTCCTTCACTTTAACTTGGAATCCAGCAAGTAGTTTGTAAAAAGTGTAGCCGCAAAAGTGCTCTCTCCAGTTGCAGTCGCCGATCCTCAATTGCTATCTGTGTACGTGCGTTATGCCAAAATGAGTGACAATAGCTCCCAAATCAACACATTAACTTTGAGTGCTTGTATCTCCTTCATATAAACTCCAAACCATACAAAACTTACACCAAAACCATAGCCAAAAACCTAAACTTGCTGATCCTAGCCTTCAAAGCTCGAATGGACCTCAAAAACTAACCCTAATCCCTAATATGCCCTCGCGCAGCCTCCTCAAAGCCCATTGGTCATGATTTTTGACCAATAGGAATGGAGATTTTCATCATTCATCTCCATTCATCTATATTGGTGCCCTAATTACTCCCTTTGCTACCAAAATCCTTCTTCAATCTTTTTTCTTATAAGATTTATATAATTTATGTTCTAAATACCAAAAAAAAGAACCAAAATAAGTTTTTAAATATCACCAATGTCTAACAAAGGTGACTCTAAATATTTAGAAGTTACTATCAACTAAAACCAAACTTAAAAGCTACTATCAAAAAAGAAATTAAAGTTATACAAATTCTATAGTAATCTTTTTAAACAACCTCTTCTCAAGGTAATAATCAAATTATATTCTACAACCAACTAAAATCTAATAACATAGCTCTTATTATGTTACTTAATAAATTATATATTAAGTATATAATTACATGATTTTCATATAGTAGCCAAACCACAACATGATAGTATGAGATTAATTAACTCCAATCTCTCCAATATTCGAGCCACATCTTTATTATTACTCTAGACAAATTTTTGATAACCTTCAATCTCTATAGTCTCATCCTTGTTTTCTTTTTTATCTCCTTTTATAGGTATATCATCCAAAAATGGAATGATTTTCTCAAGTTTAAATTCTTTCAATATTTGGTTCATAGCATTTTGCATATGAGCCACTGAGTTGGTTGCACCTTGAAGTAAGGTACACATCCTCATTAAATCCAAATGAGTTTTTATAGTAGTTAAATCTCTAGTCTCTTTAGCCAATTGAAATTGGTCATATCTAGAATATAAGTTTTCAATAGAATAGATTGCATGACCTACAAATTGCTTAGCCACTTCATCTACTATTGGACATGATCCCATGTTTCAAATAGTTACTCTATTTTCAGGTTCCATATCTTGAATAAATCTTAATACCCTTGACTTCTTGGATATTGTGAACCATATATTAGAATAAAGTACAATTGAAGGTTCTAAAATACCCATCTTGATCTTTTTCTTTAATAATTCTATCAATTTTGGAATCGAATCTTTGGACACAATTATAGGCTTTAAATCCCATAGAAAATATGACACAATAAAGATTAATATAGGTACTACAACATTAGGATCTACACATCTAATTTCATCAGGAGTTAAGGCAAATGTCTTAGCATGTCTAATAAGCATTTTTTGAAACATATTTTTGTCCCTTGATGTCAAGAAATCACCCCCTCCAATCTTCAATTTAGCCAATAATTCTTGAGTAAATTGATATCCAATTCCATGCCTTTGTCTTAGTCTTGGCTCTTTAATTGCTTCCTTAATATGTTCCATAGTATCAATTTATAATTTGGTAGTTATAGGCTTTATCTTTCTTGCCACATCTTTATATTTAGTTTATATTCTAGCCTCGTGTTTCAATCCATAGCTTGTAGCAAGTCCACCATTTGTTACTATCTTTTCTAATTTCTTATAAGTCTCTCTTGAATATATTTCTACTATAGCATTCTTATTTATGTTTATAGTTAAATTTTCCAAAATCTTTATCAAATCATCTTCCAAACCTATTTCTTCTATTACTCCAACTATAGCTTCACCACTTGAAACTAAATCCACTCTTTTTAAGTTTTTTTCTTATTTCTTCACCCTTCTTCTATTTATAAAATCTAAATCTTTTAACTTTTGAATACTCACAAATCCAAAACTAGTCAAGTTCAAAAATCTAAAATTCATATTATCTACATTGAGATTTGTAAATGACTTATTTACACCCATGTATTTCCATTCTACAGGGGTGTTTTCTAGAAATCCACAAAGTTGTTTCTTAGTTCCAAAGACATTCCTCTTAATTGTTCTCTGTACCTCTCATGGATAGATTTCACAATAATAAATTACATAGCTTTTCTTCCATCCCAACTACAAATCTTGATATAATGTGAACCATCATTTAAAACTCTATTTTCCATTCTAAGAGCTATAATATAGGATTGACCAAGTATTATCAGATATATATCAGAGTTTTATACAAAGAAATTTTGTTCCACTTCCACATCTCCAATCCTAGTCTTTACAGCTAGACAAGCTATATATAAATCACCTTATTGGTTGTTTGTAACTCTTATTGTGCAACCATGATTGGTATCAACTGGCCACTTATTTTTTTTCATATATCCGCCTTGACATGATATTGATTTCAGATCCATTATCAACTAAGGCCAAAATTGGATCTTTAGAGTCCTTCAATCTTACATATATCTCCATAATAGCTCTAGTCCAATAAAGAACTGAATAGCTATTACTTTCCATTCCATCATTATTATATTTAAAGCAAGTATTTACACATGCTTCTTATATATTCTTCTTTATCTCAGTAAATTCTATAGATGCACATTTTATTTGGTACACTTCTATAGCCTCTTTATATTTAATTAAAGCCTCATTTTTCATATCAATCATAATTTCAACTTCTCGCATTGCAATTTGTGCAAAAACCTATCCTATTTCTTCTTTCTCATCCATAGTTACTTGAGTTATTAATGCCTCTATGATAATAGCTTCGGCTATCATTTGTATCTTCTTCTTTATCACATTGATGATCAATTCATGGAAATCCTTCTTAGCTATACCAAGAGCCTCTTTTAGAGTGAATTTAATTTTTATATCTAAAATCTTCTCCTATAAAATGCTCTTCATATCTGTAGATGTTTCAATGTTAGATTGAAGCTTATAAGCAAGCTTTTTATCTTTAGACTTACTTGCATCATCTTTCTCTTCCTCTTTGCCCTTCTTCCACCACTCTTTTGGTAATGGTGCACCACCATGATGAGTATAAGAAGATATTTTTTGTGATTTTTATTCTTTAAAAGCTTCTTTGTTTCTTAGAGACATCTTCTTATTTTCAGGGTCAAGAACATCCTCTTCATGAATAGCTCTACCTCTTTTTTCTTTAATTATGGCATCATGCAAATCATCATGATATTTATTCCTATATAAATATGCTTTAATATTAATAGCATCAACTTGATCATTCTACCTAGTCATTTTTTTGATAGCTTCAGCTCTCATAATCCTAACTTCTGTACTTAATAGGAAATTAATCTTAACTACTTTTTGTTCAACTTTAATAGAGTAAGACTCAACTCCTTCTCTTTGTATGGCATTATTCTTTGATATTTACTCTTCCACTAATTTTTTCATACCATCTTTTCTAAAATTAGTCTTTAAAGGTTCATTAGATCCTGCGAGTCTTATCCGGCCCTCTTTAAAATATACAATACCATCCTCGATTGTACCTTTGTATCTAACACATTCATCATGCTTGTGGTTTGGATTGTCATATTATGTACATCTCTCTACAAATCCCTCTAAGCCTTCAATTATCTTTGATGAATTTGCTATCTGAGATTTCTTCAACTCAATCATTTCTACCTTCAAATCTTGAATGCCTTTGATCAATTCTTCAAGTATACCATCTTTGATAGTCTTGATCACTTCTTGAAGTTGCACTTGATTCTACAATGTAGGCATTGGTTTCAACCTTGATATTAAACCATGAGTCTTAATCTTTTGTTGTTTAGCCAAAAGTCCTATTCTCTCTTTTACTAGCTTTCAATTATTTATAAAACCACTCTCAGATGTCTTATCTACTAGATAAAAGAGTAACTTTTCCTCCAAGTATTCTTCATCTGCTTGTAAGAATAATCAAGTTTTCTTTGTTTCTAAGAACTGCCTCTCTTATTGTG
Organism: Physcomitrium patens; assembly: GCF_059467195.1. Lineage (NCBI taxonomy): Eukaryota > Viridiplantae > Streptophyta > Bryopsida > Funariales > Funariaceae > Physcomitrium > Physcomitrium patens. Next base: position 13,269,996 of record NC_143419.1, on the reverse strand, counting down.
GTAATTGCCCAAACTTAGTCTCAAATTCCTTGATTAATTCATTTGGAGACATTTGATTCCCTCACCTTTTCTCAATCCATTCTAAAAAGTCTATTTTATCATCTTTTCTGAGTCTTCCTCAAAAAATTCATCTTTTAAGAATTCTTCAAATTTCTTCTATGATATAGTCTCAATATACAACTCTTATATCATTTCTTTGATTTCTAGTATCACTGCCAAATCAAAGGTGGTAATCATCTTCATTTTTGAAACTTGATGTACTTCCATTTTACATGTATAAATCTTTAAGAACTTAATGATGTTTTTCCTATCAAACCTTCTAATTTTATCCACCACTACTTGTAAAGCTTTGGTGGTATTTCTATCCTTTCCATGCTTATGTTGTCTTTCTTCCATAAATTGAACAAATGCCCTGAATAAATTATGAGTACCAACTCCTCCTGATAATTCAAATTTTGGATTTTGATCCTCTATTTCAACTTGTTGAAAAATTAGTGCCTTAAGGCTCTCTCAGTGGAAGCACCAATATATCAAGATAGAGAGAATTTACCTTAAGAAAGCGTTGGGCTCCTAGCTATCACTAATTATTCAATCAAGCTTCAAAATAAATGAAGTTATAATTTTATATATAATTTTTTTTTTTGAGAGTAATTACATTAAATATATAAGCCTTAAATAACCAATAACCTCTAAAATATGATAAAATCTTTTAAATCCTTGTATATCCTTATATAGAAATTTTTCCGAACTTCAATACCTCATAATTCCTGATCCAATTGTCCAAACTTATTCAAATTTTACATGAAGTACTGATGTATTTTTACCAACTTTTACAACAAATTTCAACTGCAAATTCATTGTGAATCTTGAGGTATCTTGAAAATCCTAACAATCACTTCAAACCCTTGTCTTTGTATACTTGCATGTAATTTTCTTTATATCTCATAAAATAAAAATTTAAATGCCACGAAATTTATATGTATAGCTTTATAATACAGAACATTTTATTTTCAAAAAATTTGAGCCAAAAATTCATCCAAAAACTCAAGTTATGGCTTCAACCATTACTATAAATAAAATCACTCATTTACTGCCTTTGATTTAGAAGCATCACCTTCAACTCTTTATATTTCTTTTATATGAACTCCAAAAGCAACAATTCTTTCATAAAAGATGTAAGTCTTCAAAAACTGCCATATAACTCTTTGTATTCACAAAAGAATAATAGTATATTTTAAATTAATATCTTAATTTCAAATGACTATAGCTTCTTTATCCTAAGTCCAAATCCTCTAATTTTTGCACAAAAATTATAGTCCAAATTCTAAATCTTATAACTTTAGCTTCTAATTTTCGAATGCTTTCTTTGAAGTTGTCAAAATCTTCATTAAGGTTGCCTATTCAAAGCCCATTGGATATGGTATTTGATCAATAGGGATGAAGTATTCCATTCCTTACCTTCATCCGACCATGCCTTGCTTTCATCCCTTCTAATTAGCCTCTCACTAGTTTGGATTTTCTTTCTTAGGTTTCTACCTTCTTCCAAAGCTTCATATTAAATATTTAGGTCCTATATATATATATATATATATATATATATATTTATATGCCAAAATCAAAAAAATAAAAGAAACAAAATAAGATTTCTTATATTAGCTCCTTTTAATTTAATCTACTAACCACTCTAACACATATCTAGATTTGTCAATATATAATATATTTTAATTAATTTTTATATATTATAATTATTCTAAGTATGATATCGTGATATCAAAAACTTTATATCTTACCATCTATTTAAAGAAAAACATGTCATTTTTGAAGATCTTTATTCAATTACATTACCTTGAAGGTTGAAACAATTGTAATGTCTCATTCGACAAATTAACGAATAATAATTCTTAAGTTGAATCCATTAATTGTTAATTCTCCATCTCTTAAATATCACAATATATAAAAAAGTTACAAATAAGGATAAAAAATAGAATATCTTCTTTTGATTTTGTTTCTTTTATGGCAAAGATTTGTTATTCTTCATCTAGATTTTGATAGATGTCCATAATGAAAAGCTTCTACTTTCTTTACTACATTTCTAAGATTCTTTGCTGGCTTCTATATCCATTCACTAACATCATATTTTTGCCAATAAAAAAGATATTTCAACGTATTTTGGTGCCACTTTAAGTCTAAAAATTCTTTCATTTCAAACTTTTTATTATTATCCATTTCTATAAGAAGAGGTGACACCTGTTGAAGATCAATGAAATCTTACATAGTTGCCACTACATGGAATTAAACCATAGTAAATTTTTAATAGTCAAAAGATAACAAAAAATAAAAAGATATTACTATAGTTGCAGCTAGGGTTTTAAGTGGTCGCTAGGTTAAGAAGAATCTAAGATTTAATTGGATGTAGGAAAGAAAGATGAAAATAATTGTAGATAAAGTTCATCTACAATCAATGTAAATTCTAGCTATAAATAAAGAGTGTTGGAATTCAAAGTTATCTTACTCCACACTTCACTTTATGTACAATCTTGCTAATGCTAAATATTGTGGCTTTTAACTACTCTTTTTTGAATATGTTATGAATCCACTTACATTTGCTTGTGAGTTTTGAAATTATATGAAGTCTTTGTTATTATATGGAGTAGATTATATTATTCTTGTTGATGTTTAGAATCACTTAATTTTTAAATTTAGATTTAGATCTAGATCTTGATTTGCTCTTACTTGTTGTTAAAAGTATTTTGAATTTGGGATATATTTTACTTTTTAAGGTAATATTATAGAACACTTGTAATATATTTTCTTGCTGAGTAAGATCTTTAATAGATTAACTTTATAGTTTCATGTATTGAAGAAGCTTAAGATACTTAAAAGACCTCTTATAGTACTTAGAAGTGATTTGTGAGCATAAAAGTGATATAAGATTTGTAAATTTGGTTTGAAATGTTTACATAGTTCATTAGACTTGTGGAAAGTCTTAGAAATGAACTTAAAAGTATTTGAGAGTAAAAACACTAGTTTATTCACAAAGAGGGCATTTTAAAATTTTAAGGCAACAGCACCTTCTTGCTAATTTTGAAAGCTTTAGGACTATTTCTTTTAATATTTTTAGATACACCTTTCTTTTAGACATGGCTTCAAATGAAGATGAAGACTTGAAAATAATTGAAAAGTTTAAAGATAAAAATTTCTAGCATTGGAAGATCAAAATAGAACTATTATTGGTTTTTTTGGACCTATGGGATATTGTAGATGAAAGTAAAGAGCTTCTAAGCATGCATGCTAATACAAAAGAAAAGAAAGATTACAAACATTGTAAAAAGAAGGCCTTTGGATTGACTGCATATAATATTGATGAAGCCAACTTCTCCCATATTATCTCTTGCAAAGGACCAATTGAAGAATGGAAGACTCTTTGCAATATCTATAAGAGTAAGAACTTATTCAATATCATCTACATAAGAAAGAATTCCTTCACATTTAAGATGGAATAAGGTAAAGACTTCATAGCATACATGAAGACACTGAAGGCACTTGTAATTATTGTGAAGCCCTTAGTAGATGCAAATGTTGTCTTGACTCTACTCATGAGTTTGCTGGAATCCTACAACTACCTCATTGTTGCTTTGAAATCCATCAAAATGAAAGAATACACAATGGACTATGTAATAGTAAGACTTAGCCATAAAGTGACCAAAAAGAAAGAAAGAAAATCTTAAAAATAAAGATTTAGTAGTCTATTGATAATATGGCAAGGATAACTATTCAAATAAATAAAATAATATCAAAACTTACTTCATTTATGGCAAAGTATGACATTTTGCTCAAAATTGCTACAAAGGCAAAAAGATAGAAAAAGAGAATGCAAATAATATACAAGATGAATTTGGAGGATAAGATTATATATTCATAGCAACAAATAAGATATCTATGGCTGCCATATCAAGATGGATTGTGAATTCAAGTTATTTCAAACATATGATAGCTTATAAGTATTCATTTGACACTTATGACGATATTTTAGTATCAAATGTGATTTTGTCAGATAGTGGCACATCTAAAGCCATTAGAATTGGTTCTATTATAATAGAGATGGTTGTAAATGGATAAACCAATAGAATAAAATTCAAAAATATCTTCTATATGCCCATGATGAAGCAAAACCTACTTTCGGTGAATAAACTTGCAATGGAAAGTTTTATGATTCGATTAAACATGAATGGATATTTTATAAAAATATTATATAGAAATATGATAGCCAAAGACTCAAAAGAGGAGAATTTATACTACCTCAAGTGTAAGGAGGTCAATAGAGTGGAGGTAGCTACATTTGTTGAGTTTACATCAAAACAAGATAAGTTGAATATATGGCATCGTTGCCTTAGTTATTTGAATGTGAAGAGCATGACAAAACTTAAATATATGGTAAGTGGCTTATATCTTGGCAAAATAAGCTAAAATATAATATAACTTATATGTGAAGGATGCATATAAGATAAACAATAAAAGGCCTCATTTCCAAGTGGTGTAGCAACATGTTGTCATAATACGTGAAGTCTTGCTTGAGAATTCTCCGAGCACTTGATTGCAGAAGATAGAGTAGAAATTGCAACAACAAAATCTTAATTCTAATAGAATACTAACTAAATTCAAATAAGACTATAATAATATTAAACAAGCTTTAATTAAATTCAAAGAAACTTCAAAGGAATTACAAAGAAACAATAAGAAATCTTAAAGAAATATTTGAATGATCAGAAATATATCTCAAATACATCTTAATTCAATCTTAATTTAATCCTAGTTAAAATCCTATTAGACTTCATTCAAACTGTAGGCCAAAAATTAACTAAATCTTAAATCATAAATAAATCCTAATAAAATCCTAAATCCTAAATCAAATCCTAATCAAATTCTAAACTCTAAATCAAATCATATTCAAATCCTAATCAAATCCTAATTTTAAATCAAATCCTAATCAAATCCTAAACCTTAAATCAAATCTTAACCAAATTCTAAATCCTATATCAAATTCTAACCAAACCTAAATCCTAAATCAAATCCTAACCAAATTCTAAATTCTAAACCAAATCCTAAATTCTAAACTAAATCTAAATCCTAAACCAAATCATAAATCCTAAATCAAATCCCAACTAAACCCTAATAATTCCTACGACAGATTTAAACTTCAATAACTAATAAATGAACTATTGATCTTAACTCAAAATTTTCTCACTTTTTAAAAATTAAGTTGAAAACAAGTACAAAATTTTTTAAAAGGATCGGAATTATCAAATACACAATAATCTCAAAAATGTGCTCGGATATTAGCCGAATTCCTTCTCTAATCTAGATGCCAATCTCTTAGAGCCAATATCTCTCCTTTTCACCATTTGATTGATTTTAAAATTTTCATATACATAAAAAAAAAGTCTAGTATCTTCATCAACAAATTTTACTCCAATCCAAATAGAAGATTGCAAGAAATCTTAAAAATCCTCATTGGACCTAAAATTCTACTTTTTGAGGCCTTGACCCACTTAAACTTCAATAATCTTCAATTCAACTATTAGATCTATTTAAAATTCACAACACATATTAAAAACAAATATAACCATTAACCTACAAAATTTCACCTGTAGATTTATTACAAAACTCTTGAAATTGTTCAAAATATCAATCCTATTTTATTTCATAAAATCCAAGTCATCCAAAAATAAACTTAACATTGTTAAGTTCTTACAAAGTCATTACAAATCCAAATCATAAAAAAAAAATGCTTATAAAAATCTTATCTAGTATGCTATCAAACTCTACTCTCTGATTAGCAAAAGAATCCCAAAATCATCATTGAAACTTAGGTTTGTACCTTGGGAACTGATTTTGACCTTGGTTCATAATTGGCCCTCTCTGATTATCAATATCTAATTTTTTAAGGTAATTTTTACTATAATTTACTCTTAACTTCTTTCTAAAGATACTTATATTATTTATTTTTCCTATCTACCTTATTTTACCTTATTTATGGGCCTACAAAGTAAGTAGAAGTTACTTTTCTAAAAAGGCAATACTACTATTAAAAGTTTTATTACCTTCCTTTCTTTTATCAAAGTTTTTTTACTTTATCTTTTAAATTGGCTCTTCTATAATAAGATCCATATTATCATCTTTCACCATATAGTCATGTTACAATATGACAACAAGCTACAAATTTATTAGAGATTATCTATTCTGATGTATGTGGACCTATGAAAAATACAAGTATTAGAAGAACAAGGTATTTTCTCATTTTCATTGATGATTTCTCAAAAAAGATGGTATTACTAAAAGATGCAATATCATATACTCCACAATTTTTTATTAAATAAATAGTAGTGCTAAAAGATGCAACACCATATACTCTACAACTTTTTGTTAAATAAACAGTGGTGCTAAAAGATGCAACACCGTATAATGAGTTAAATAAAAAATCTATATATTCCACAACAAAATGATGTTGTTAAAAAGATAAATTAAACCATTGTAGAGATAGCAAAAAATATGCTTTATGCTCAAAATCTTGATTATGAATTTTGGATGGAAGCTATGGAAAATATAATATATACAAGGAATAGGTGTATAATAAATATTCTTGTATCAATGGCACTATAAGAAACTTGGAATAGAAGAAAATCTTGCATTTTATATATGAGGACCTTTAGATACATTGCATATGCAAAGACACTAGATTGTATGAGGTCCAAACTTGATACAAAATGTACAAAGTGTGTTTCTTTCAAATATTATGAAGATACTAAAGCATATAAGATAATGTATTTGGATACTAAAAAGATCATCAAAAGTCGTAATGTTGAATTTTTAGAGAATAAAAATACTTATGAGCACTTGGAGATATATCAAAGTAAGAGTAATGGTGTATTTGTGGAGACACCTTCAAATTTAATAAAGAAATAAGAAGATGAAGATAATGAAGATAGCGGGAGGTATGAGTGAAAATAAAGAGGTGAAGAAGATGAAGAAGAAGGCTTTACAAATTCCTACGACCAACAATGAAGGTATTAAAGATTATGGTGATCATGATAAAAAATATCAATCTTTAAGTGAAAAAAGATAAGCTATAAGAAAAAAGAAGCTTAAAAGAAAGCTTGAAATATAACAAGCTGAATCTTCTTCAAATGAAAGAAAATATTCTTTGAGAGAAAGAGAGCTCATGGTGAATGGTAGAAAAACCACATCTTTCTTTAAGTAAATAAAGAACATACAAATATTACTTTCTTTATTGATCTGTTATCTCTGTATGATGCTATAAAGTCCTAAGATGTAATGAAAAGGAAGAAGGCTATGGAAGAAAAATACCAATTTCTTATAAATAATGATACAAGGTAATTAATACCTTTTCTAGTAAATTGATCTAGTGTTGATTGTAAGTGGGTGTTTATGACTAAAAGAGATGTAATGGATATAGTGGTGAGGCACAAGGTAAGATTAATTGTCAAAGAATATTCACAAATTGTTAGTATTAACTTCAATGAGACTTATGCACTTGTCACCAAATTCACCACCATTAGAATTACTATGGCAATTGAAGCAAGAATGGACTTGGAAATGTATCAAATGGATGTAAAGACGGTCTCTTTGAATGAAAAATTACAAGAAGTCATCTCCATAAACCAACTTCAAGGATTTGTACAATAAAATAAAGAATACATTGTATGTAAATTGAAAAAATTCTTGTATAGATTGAAACAATCACTAAGAATATGGCATCAATATATAGACATATTTTTTAATAATAAGGAATTTGTAAGAAGTTAAGCTAATTATTTACTATATGTGATGTAATCCAAAGAATTCTTGTTGATTGTAATCTTCTTTGTTGATGATTTGATCATTTTAGCTAATATTATGGAAAGATGGATTGAATGAAGGTGATATTAAAAAAAGAATATGAAATGAGTGATTTGAAAGAGTTCCACTATTGCTTATGAATGGAGTTTGTAAAAGATTATAGTAAGAGATGATTATAATGAGTCAAACCGAGTACATTGAAGAAGTGTTGAAATAATTTCACATAGAAGAGTGCAAGCCTATTAGAATACCTTTGGAGGCCAATTCAAAGTTGATGAAGCTCACAAATGAAGAGTATACAGAAGTTGAAGGTGAGATACAAAGTATTCCATGTAAGGCAATAATAGATTCACCTATATATACAATGGTGGCTACAAAAGTAGATCTTATATTTAATATAGTATTGTGAGCCAATACATATCTAAGATAAGACCTTTGTATTAGGCAACGGTGTCGAGATAGAAAAAATTTGCCTCAAGAAAGCACTGGGCTCCTTGTGATTGCTCGTTTTACTTATTCCAAATTAATCTAATAGAAATAAACCTGTATAGGGAGATTCGAACACGAGGAATGACTAGTTGCTTAAGCGTTCACGTTAGCATCACACAATCAATTACCTCCTGAATATATCATCTCTATTTTTAATATCTGAATACAAAAAGGAACTATAATCTCCTCCTTCATCTTATCAATTTCTTCCTTACAGCAATTCAGTTATACCAATAACTGCTATTTCTATCAATATATTTATCCTCATAATCTCCAACTGTAATACTGCACCTTCACAACTTTCAGCACACAATTACCTTCATTCCAATTATTGGAATTCTTTACACAAAACTGCCATTCACATTACGGTATTTTACACAAATACAGACTCATTCTCTCTGCTGAACTACAATCAGATTTCACCATTCAATCTTTCTTCTTCTCAAATAATACCAATCACATTTCTATTCTATAATTCACTTCACAATATTCAGAAACTCTCAATCCTCTTATTCAAAGAAAATAAAAAACAAAAGAAAAGAGGTAGCACCAAGCTTACTCCGGCTCAGAACTATCACAATGATGGCACCTTAATTAACTTCTACAACTCCTATATACTTTTCTCTGATTATCCAGATTTTAACTATAATTTTATAATTAATTACTTTTAATAACTAAATCACACATCCGTCTTCCTGAATTTTCTATTATATAGACTATTAATATATTTTATCAATATCTTTCAAAAATGAATAAATATCTATTCTATATAGCCCCACTTCTATCTGTGCAGCATCCTTGTAAACACTCAATTGATACCTATCTAAAAATTATCTAATAAAACTCTACAAAAATTATGATTCTTTTGGCCTATCTAATTAATTAATTGCCGTAGTATCTATTATTGGTTCCATCGATTCCAGTTCCAACTGCAAATCTTCGTCCTCCTCCAAACCTTCCATCGGCTCCTGTCTCAACTGAGCTGAAAGGTCTTCATTGTACTCACCTAATTCATGGACTTGAGCTTTCAATTTCAGGATCTGAGCATCTCTCAATTCCAATTGGAACTGAAAGTGACTCCTCTCTTTTGAAACTTTGGAAACTAACAACGACAATACTTATGCTTGACCAATATTGACTAAATTCTCTGCCAATCTTGTCACCTCGGCGTTCAGGGCCTCAATTTTAGCCCTTAACTGCTCCGTTTTACATCTGTATTGATCACTCAATACCAATTTTTCTTGTGCTAATAACTCGACCTTTTTTCGTTCCATTACCAACTGAACCTTCACTTTTTCTAGTTCCAAAATTGAATGACTTTAAGCCTGGAATAGTTCTTGCTTGTGGATCTCCACCATGTGTTCTCTTTTTTTGTTCCAAGCTTGCTGTTGTTCCCCAATTTTTCACTCTAATAACAGCTTAGATTCCGCATTCACCTGGATGATCCATTCTTGCTCTTCAATTCTTCAGGTCTGCTCCGATATCACCTTTTTGCTTGCCTCTAATTCCTGTTTACCACTGCTCTTTATATCCAATGCTCTTATCATGCAATGTATTTGTGAAATGCACTTCAATAGAGAATTTTTAAGATGTATGCCTTCCAGTAGTCGGCCTTGTGGAAACGCTAACTGATTGATATCTAACAATATCGGAACTTCATTCTCTTCCTCTACCATCAAATGAATCGGATTTGTTTCCAGTGCCACTAGACGGCTGGATTCTCCAATTTCATGTATTACCTCCGTTGTATTGATATTCTGTGCCAATGAATTCTGTTCTTGCTGCGGAGGCATTGGCACTGGTTCAGAACTTCCCTCTACTAGTGATGTTTGCCGCAATGTGTATGCGATCATAGCATACACATAATTGGAACATAGCAATGCTGTAAACTTTCCTATTTGGCGTCTAGCAAATCTCTAGCTTCATAGGCTCCATATTGGTAATGATTACTACAGATGATGGTCCTAAATTACATTTAGCTTTCACATTTCGGCCACTTTTTTCTCTATCCATAGTTCTCTTTGCACTCTCAATTGCCATGATGTACACTCTTTCAAGCTCTAACCGTCAATACTACGCTCCAATACTCTGAAATATCCAAAATTGTAACACCAAAAAGAAACAATAATAGAATGCGACACCTGAGAATGACCATAAATGGGTGCCCTACTCCTATTCTTTTACCTAGTGGTGATAACAACAATATGTTACGACTATTGTCCGTTTCTCACCTCCGTCCCATCTGACACATTAGTAATTACTAACTATCCTTTCAGCTGCCTCTACATCCTAATGCACTTAATTAGGTCTATCTTAAGTACATTCGACGTGACCTCTTCCAGAAATTGAAAACCCATCCCGGATTTTATGTATGATATAACCGTTGTCGTATTGTAGATACTTGCAATATATAAAAATTAGTTAAAACATATTATATGTTGATAAATCTAGATGTGTGTTAGAGTGGCTAGTAGATTAAATTAAAAAGAGTTGGTATAAGAAACTTTACTTTGTTTCTTTATTTCTTTTGATTTTGACATTAAATATATATATATATATATATATAGGACCTAAATGTTAACTATGAAGCCTTGGGAGAAGGTAGAAGCCTAAAGATGACGATTTAAACTAATAGGAGGTTAATTGGGAGGGATGAAACCAAGGCATGGTTGGATGAAGGTAGAAATAAGGATCTTCATCCCCATTGGTCGAAATCCATGCCCAATGGGCTTTTAGGAGGCTGCCCGCGACCTTGATAAGGGTTTCGGCGATTTCAAAGAGGCCATTAGGAAATCAGAGGCAAGGGTTGTAAAGTTTAGGGTTTTGACTACAATTTTTGTGCAAATTTTATAGAATTTAGAGTTAGGGTGAATAAGTTATAACCGTTTGAAGTTAAGGTGTCAATTTGAGACCTACTGTTACTCTTTTGAGTTTAAGAGAAGTCTTATGGAAGCTTTTGGAGATCGGAAGGTGCGGATGGAAGGAAAACTTCAAGACATACATCTTTTGCGAAGGAAATTTTGCATTTGGAGTTTATGTGAAAGAGTTATAGGGAGTTAAAGACAGCGCATTCAAATCAAAGGCAGTAAGTGAGCGGTTTTGTTCAAAGTAGTGTTAGGAGCCATAACTTGAGTTTTCGAACGAAATTTTGGCTCAAACTTTGGGAGAATGTTAAAATTTGTGTTGAAAAGCTATCTATATAAGTTTCGTGGCATTTGGACTTATGGTTTGTGAGATATGAAGAAAATTGCGCTCAGGTATATAAAGATTAGGATTTGAAGCGACTGTTAGGGTTTTGAAGATATCTCAAGATCCGCGACGAATTTGCTATTGAAATTTGTTGTAAAAATTAATAACAACATATCAGTACTTTATGTAAATTTTGATCTTGTTTGGACGGTTGGATCAAGAGTTATGAGGTGTTGAGGTTTGGGAGAATTTCCACATAAGGATATACAAGGTTTTAGAGTACTTCTACCATATTTTTGGTGTTGTTGGTTATTTAAGACTTAAGTATTTGGTGTAATTGTCCCAAAAGGAGAACTTATATATATAAAATTAGTTTTTCCTTATTTTAAGCTTAATTGAGCAATTAGTGACAGCTAAAAGTCCAACGCTTTCTTGAGGCAAAACCTCTCTATCCCGACACCGTAATCGGTTCCCGTTAATGGGGGTACTGAATCGATGATCCATGAAATCTTCCAATTCAACAGATCCATTGGAAAATCCTTCAATCACACGATATGGCCTATGCTAGCAAACTTAAAATTTGCACAGAAAATGATTAAACCTGTTATCATACAACAATACCAAATAATTGGACATAAAACTCTTTGGACGTAGTTTATTATCATAGTAACTCTTCTGCCGTTTTTGAGTTGCTTCCATGTTGGAAAGAGCTGTAGCTCGTATTTCATCTAATTTGTCCAACATTACCAACTGATATTGGAGTGATTCTTTATCTCTAAGACGTTCATCCAACACAATGCGCAAACTCTGAACTTCTAATTTAATTGGTAATATTGATTCTTGTCTGTACACCAATTGGAATGGTGTGGAATTGGTAGTCACTTTATATGCAGTACGATACATCCACAATGTCGCAAATAATTTAGTATCCCAATCCATTCCCGCACTCAAAATTATTTTGGTTAAAATCTTATATAGAATATCATTGGTCTTTTCCATCTGTCCATTGGCCCAAGGATGATATGGTGTTGTTTTCCTATGCTTGATTTTGTATGTGTTCGTCAAGGCTGCTATGATAGCATTTATGAAATGGGTGTCGCGATCGCTAACCAATTCCTTCGGACATCCAAATTGAGTAATAATATTCTCATATAGAAAAGTGGCTACCGTACTGGCATTATCATTGTGGGTAGCAATAGCCTCCACCCATTTGATTACATAGTCCATGGCGACTAAAATATACCGCTTTTGTCCATATCTCGATGCTGGTACAATATATCCAACAAAATCAATTCCTCATTTCTCAAATGGTGCTTGTGCCAAGATTGATACTAATGGCATCGCTGAAGTACCTATGGGTCGACCAATTTATTGACAGGGATCACAATGACGAACAAATTGGTGTGCATCAGAAAACATTTTGGGCCACCAATATTCGGCCATTAAAGCCTTGCGAGCAATACTGTCTCCCTCGAAATACCCACCACAACTATCCAAATGACATCCCTCTAGTATCGATTGTACTTCACTGGAAAAGATGCAATGGCGTAGAATTCCATCCCAACCTTGCTTATACAAGGCGTCTCCCATCATCGTATATGATGCACTTTTTAAAATCAGTCGTTTCTTGAGTTTCTCACTATATATAAGTAGAAATGTCTGAAATGTTAGATATTGAATCAATTCACTATAGTCGATTGTAATCACTTCGACGGCAAATAACTACACGTCAAGAAGTGCATCATTAATAGGCTCATTATTCAAGATATTGGACAATCGGGACAAGTGATCTACATTGGCATGTTTTTTTCTTAGTCGTACATTGATAGTAAAATTAAATTCTTGAAGTAATAACAGCCATCGAGCAATGCATCCACTCAATTGAGGCTTATTAATCATGTATTTGAAGGCATCATAATCCACATAAAAGACAAATGGATACCCAAGCAAATAGTGCTGAAATTTCTAAATCGAGTATATCATACCTAACGCTTCTCATTCAATAGTAGTGTAATTACGTTCGGCAGCCACCAATTGTTGACTAGCATAATTGATAGGATGATCCAGACCTTAGTCATCCTTCTGACTTAGCACCGATCTAATAGCCACATTGGATGCATCAACATACACATGAAAGGGCTCGGTCCAACGAGGGACCACCAATATTGATGCAGAGACCAATTTTGACTTAAATGCTTCAAAGGCCACGGTACACTCCATGGTCTTGATGGGACTAGTCCCATCTAATGGAGGTTTCTTCAATAAGTTTGTTAAAGGTTGACAAATAACTATAAATGAATGAATAAATCGTCGATAATAATTGACATGGTCGACGAATCCTCGAACACCGGAGACCGTCTCTAGTCTAAGCAAGTTCATTATATGTGTCACTTTATCCGGATCTATAGCGATACCATGGCTAGAGACGATATGTTTCAATAATTTTCCTGATGGAACATCGAATTGACTCTTATTTGAGTTCAACGATATCCCAAACTTAGCAAACTTAGCCAAGCATTTGCCGAGACAATTAAGATGATCTTGTTTTGTACTGAATGTACAGAAGTCATCTAAAAAGTTCTCCATAAATTGTCAGAGATAGTCTTGGAAGGCTTGAGTCATCACTCTTTGAAACATGGCTGGGACATTACATAACTCAAAAGGCATTACGTAATAAGCGAATGTGCCCCAATCTGTTGTCGGGGTAGAGAGAGTTTGCCTCAAGAAAGCGCTGGGCTTCTGGCTGTCACTAAATACTCAATCAAGTTTGAAATATAAGGGTAACAATTTTATATATATAAACTCCTCTCCTTTGAAGCAATTACATCAATATACAAGCCTTAAAATCCAAAGAACACCAAAATACTTGATAAGGTGATATAAAAAACTTACATATCCTTATGAGGAATTTTTCCCGAAGTTCAACAGCTCATAACTTACGATCTAACCGTCTAAACAACTCCAAATTTTACATGGAGTACTGATATATCTTTAGCAACTATCACACCAAAATTCAACCGTAAATTCGTCTTGGATCTTGCGATATCTTGAAAACCCTAACTGTAGCTTCAAACCCTAGCTTTTTTACATCCGTGTACAACTTCCTTCATATCACACAAAAAAATAATTCAAATACTATGAAACTTTGATCTAAAGGTTTTTAACCCAATTACACACACTTTTGGAAATTTTGAGCTAAAAATTCGTCCAGAAACTCAAGATATGGCTTCACCCATAACTAGCAACAAAACAATATACTTACTTCCTTCAAATTACAAGTGCTGTCTTCAACGCCTCATAACTCCTTCACTTAATCTTAGAATTCACTATACAATAAGTAGAATGTGTAGCCGAGAAAATGCCTCCTCCAAATCTAGTCGCCGATCTTCCGTTGCTCTCCGTATTCATATGTGATGCCAAAAGAAGTGACAGTAGGTACGAAATTGACACCTTATCTTTGAACATTCATATCTTTTCCATAAAAACTCGAAATCACATAAAATCTTCACCCAAATTATACCCAAAATCCTAAAACTTCTGACCCTAGCCTCAAAAGCTCGAATGGCCTCGAAAGAGGAACCCTAATCCCTAATATGGCCTCGGGCAGCCTCCTCAAAGCCCATTAGGCATGGTATTCGACCAATAGGGATGAAGTTCTTCACCCCTTGCCTTCATCCAACCATGCCTTACTTTCATCCTTCCCAATAAGCCTCCTTCTAGTTATATTTTCATCTTTTAACTCCTCCCTTCCCTTAATCTTTATACTAACTATCTAAATCCTATATAATATAAACTCTATAATCAAACTAGATTAACTTCCAAATAATTTTTCTTATTTCAATTCATTTTAAATTAATATACTAACTATTCTAATTCACATTAAGACTTATAAACATATTACATGTTTTCAATAATTTTTACATACTGTAAGTAATTACAGTACGACACCGTAGTAAAGGTCGACTTGAGCTTGTCTTCTGTTGCAATTTGAACCTGATTATATTCGAAAAATCCATCTAGGAATGAATAACATTCATGACTTGCTATAGCGTCCAATATACTATGCGTGAAGGGCAATGGGAAGTAATCTTTCTTGGTGGCCGCATTAAGTTTCTAAAAATCTTGACAAATTCAGATTTTTCCATTCTTTTTTGGCACCATCACGATTGGAGAAACCCACTCACTATTTGGTATCGGGTAAATAAAACCAACTGCAAGAAGCTTGTCCAATTCCTCCTTCACCATGAGGAAATATTTAGGATTAAGGTGATGTTGCCTTTGCCATACCGGTTTAGTGCTCTCCTCTAAAATGATACGATGCTCACAGACTTCAACGGAACTACCTTTTAAATCATCACAAGTCCAAGCAAAAGCGGATTTATGATGCAAGAAAAATTCGGTCCATCAGGTCAACTCTTGTTCCTTAATACCTTTGTAGACCTTAATTGTCCGAGATTCTGTTGTGGTCGCCAAGTTGATAGTTTGACATAAAGGTGCAACGGTGATGTTCTGTTTCAACTTCCATGTTGATTTAAAGTCAGTCGATAAGTTCGACATATACGAAGTACTGAATCCTGTGTCTAGGGCACTAACATGGTGCACATCATACTTGGTCATCTAATCAGTACTAATATAATCCGAGTTTTTTGAGTCCATCAAGTATATCAAGTATTCCTCCGGACCTCCACATTGGTACACCACTCCAGGGTATAGTGCTGCTTCTACAAGCACCTCCGTAATTGGTACTACTGCATCGTCATCGGAGCTAAGCTCATTGTCCGACGTTAATTCAGATGTTTGCAATTGAGACTCCCCGTGATAGTATACTAGGTACATTTGTAACACCATTTTGTCTCCGCCCTTGTCAACTATCAAAGTACTCCAATCCCAATCGTTCTTGGCCTTTGCTTGATAAAGCTAAGGTTGTCCCAATAAAATTGGATACGATAAAGTTAAACATTATAACTAAAAGATAATATAGTCGATTTCATATGCAATATCGACAATCATTGTTTGAACACTTCGTAAGATATCCATTGGTTTAATCTGTCTATGATCTGCCATCTGTAATACCAATGTCGTGGATACTAAGTGTTCTAAATCTAAAGCATCCATTGTATTAGTATTGATTAAATTGACGCTGGAACCACCATCCACCTAAACACCCGAGATCCTAACACCGTCAATCGAAACATTGATGGTTGGTGCACTTGGGTCAGGGTTCAAACTGACTTCACAAACTTCTTTATTATGGTGCTTATGTCATGTTAACAATGAATTCAATGTAGAACGGTACTCTACTACGACCGCTAGAAGTTGCTTCATAGAAATAGAAGGTCGAATAGCATCCAGATCTTTCAAAATATCATAGGATTCTATATTTAGGATAATTTCCAATGCTCTCTTTCTTTTCATTGGTTTGAGTTTAACTCCGTGAAGTAAGATATTCTTCCACTTTGGACTCGAAATTGGAACAGCAATTGGGGCTTCTTTGAAATTTCTGCCGCTGAGAAGATCTTTCAACGGATAGGACGTTTCTCGGAACTGCATACAGATCGGAACTGCTTAGAATGGAACCGAAGCCTCCGTAATTGGAACCTCATTGGGTTGTGCCATCGAGTCAGGTCTCATACTGAGTACAAAGCCCGTAACAGGACCTGGATTGGATGGTCCCCTAATTGAGTCAAATTGGTCTTTCGCATCAGGATTATCCAAATGTTGAATTGGTCCTTTTTTTTATGCTGACTCCAGGTAAGAACGGCTTGGACACATTCCACCCAATTTATTGGAGAATCTTAACGACCTCGATTTATCTCCTCAATTTTTCCTTGGCTTTGGATCTGCTGATCCCGATTATTGACATTGAACGGAGCATTACGTTGTTGATACGTATGCCCCGATGTCGTATTACGTGCTTTCTTGCTCGAAAACGCGCCGGACGTCTGGCTGTAGAAGGTAGTATGGAGATTCGCCGATAGTCAAGCAGTCTATTAGTTTTTGACTGCTGGAATATAAACGACTGCAACAATGTACCGTAAATCAATACGGGTGCTCTTCGACTGCTTGTCGAAGTCCTTTTTGCCCCAGCCGGTAGGTCTCTAGACGTTACAGAGAACCCCGTACAACCCAAACTGTTAACCTTCAATACTACTTTGTACTTATGATCTTGTATCCAGTGACTGTCTTGTTAGATTAACCCAATTAATTTCATTCACTCCGCATACTCAATCCTATAGACACCCTTTTAATCCTTCAATCACAGACGTAACTCGATTTCACAAAACAGTCAAGAGTATTCAAACCCACTTCATTTAAAAATCCCGATTCACCATTACAACACTGACTTCAGCAGAGATTGCCTCAGTCTTCCCAAAACTCTACGAAGAAGAAAAATCCAAATTCTATGTCTTTCCTTCCCCGACCCGAAGCATGAAGCTCCTCTCTCTAATTCCCCTGATCTTCAAAAAACCTGCAATGAAAACCGAACAGGTAACCTTGCAAAAGCTTGAAAACTAGCTCCCCCCTCGATTCCCTTTGAAAAAAAAAACCCCCCTCCCCTCAAAATTATATCCCCCCTAACCTTATCCTCTGAATTTCTTCAATCTTCCGTCTTAGATCCGGAATTGGCTCCCACCTCAAGCTTGGATCCGAAATTGGCTCTCGCCGTCAAGCTTTCTCCTCCATTTTTACCTTTAAGAAATCTATTTACGGAAAACAACGTTCCTTGAAACGGCACAGAGAACAAGACAGCCTGAAACAGAATCGAACCCCGTAATCGGGACCACATTGAGTCGCCCGACCAATTCAGGTCCTATATTGGGAAAGATGCCCGTAGTAACCTGGATGTTCTCGTAATTGGGTCAAATTGGTCCTCGCGTCAGATTGGCTAAGACCCGTAGTAAGACCTGGATTTCCCGTAACTAGACTGCATTGGGTTGCCCCACCAATACAGGTCTCATATTGGGTAAGAGGACCCGGATTGGATTATCGAAATTGGATCCAATTGGCTCCTCGAACTCGTCGTGTGAATTGGTCCTTCTCTTCCTGCTGACTCCCGTTATTGGAATCGAATGGGGCATTTCAGTATGCCTCGGCTGACTGTAACGGAGTCACTGAACCTGACCACTCAGTATTTGTACTGGAGTTGGTCGATGTTCCCAATATTCGAGGTAACTGAATATTAATAAAATTCCCCTTTCTTTTTATTTTCACTGTATACTCGTGTCACAACACGACATCCACCCCCTCTGAACCTGTGCATCCTCCGGTATGCACCAATTTACCCAATTACTGTTTGATTCAGAATATATCCCCTACGTCTTTGTCCAGTTCGTCTTCGTCACCTTCATTATCCATATCACTTTCATCTTCTTGCTGCGGAATCTTTGTACCTTCATTAAGGTCTTCCATATTCATCTCTGCGTGTCTTCGTTTAAATATTTTTACTCTCTTCCCTGCAATTGGTATTTTCAATTTTGTACCATCTAACTCCCGTAATGAGTAAGTCGCATTATCATGAACAGTTGTTACAACATATGGTCCAAACCAACGTTTTGAAAATTTCCGCAAAGTACTATGTTGATTATCCCGACTATTGTCATAAACAAGTACCGAGTCACCTTCCTCGATTACTTTTGGTCTCAATCGATGTTGCTTATCAAATCGCGCCTTGTTTTGTAACCTTGCTCTTTTTAACCTTTCCAATGCTATCTGGACATCTTCCGTTCTTTGCTCCAATTGTCGAATCCTAATAGCCAGAAGTTCTTCTCTTGTCAATCCATCTTCCCATGGTAGCATACTCCAAGTAAGTACCTTTTCTTCAATCGGCATAATTGGTTTTTGACCTGTCATAAGTTCTACTGGCATATATCCTGACACCGAACTATGTGTTGTTCGATCAGCCCATAATACAAATGACAAAAGCCGTGGCCACTCTTTAACCTTCCCATTACAAGCTTTAAGCAATGCTTTCACAATCGGCGGGTGACCGCGTTCGATTTTCGTATTCCCTTCCGGATTATAAGCAGTAGTCAGTGATAGTTTAACTCCACATTTTTCAAAGAACTTACGAGCTTCTTGTGCATTTAATTCTCCACGATCTGCAGTGATTTTTCCTACGCACCCGTAACGGCAAATGACATCTTCAAGCAAAAACCTACAAATCCCCTCTGTAGATTTTGTCCTCAATGCTCTTCCTTCTACTTGATTTGATAAATCTTCACGAGCTAAAACCAAATATCTCATCTGCCATAACCCAACCGGCATAATAACCAAATCAACAACCCATTTAAAATGAATAGCCAGAGGATACGTAGGATGAAGACCATCCCAATGTCGGATATTAGAATACGATTGACAGATTTCACATGACTCTACAAATGAGAGCACATCTCGATACATATTTTTCCACCAATATCGTTCCTTGAGTTTAGCAAAAGTAGCCCAGATTCCTCTATGCCCTGCCTATAAACTATCATGAAACTCCTTTAATAATTTTAGTTTTTCTTCTCTTTTGCCTATCACTCGTTGTGGCATCCCAATTCCTTTCTTCGGTCTCTTCCATAAGAATCCATCTTGAAGTAAAAATCCATATGCTTTTTTTCTTATTTGTTTGAATTTTTCTGTAGACCAATTCCCCTGCTTAGACAAGGCATTCAAATAATGACTAATATCCAATAATTCTCCTTCATAAGCTTCTTCAAGAAATAGCTTGTCTTCTCTGTTGAGATTTGATATTGAATAGAATTTCAATCCGACATCATCAATGTCTTCAACCATTTCGTCCTCCCTCTCGTATCTTGCTCGAGATAGCATGTCTGCTACTAAATTGTCCTTTTCAGTGATATGCTTAAATCCTGGATTTAGTGACTTAATATAAGCAATCCATCTCAACATTGCAATATCTGGCGTTGAACAGTTAATAATCATTCCAAGCAATGGCAAGCAATCTGTTTCAATTACTACTACTGCCCCAATCAAATAGTCCTTTTCAGCTTTCATAGCCGAAACGACTCCCCAAAGTTCTCTTTTGACTTGCGAATATGCACGCTGACGAATACTTAAAACTTTAGCCCCAAATCGAACTGCAAATCTACTCCCATTCGAATCATCTTGATCCACCGCCCATCCAACGGCAATTGGACTAGCGTCTATAATAAGAATCACTGGTCTATTGCACTTATAATCAACCTTCCTCAATATTGGAGGTGACATCAATAATTTCTTCAATCTTTGCATTGCCTGAATATGCCTTTCTTTCCATTCAAATCGGTAACTGCGTAACAGTTCATATAATGGATCCGCTATGTGAGCAAAATGAGGGATCCAGATTCGATAAAATACACATGCACCCAAAAACCTGCGAACCTCTGTTAAAGAACCACAATCCTCTTTCATCCTTCCAATTGCATCAACTTTAGTCGGATCTAGTTTTCTTCCGTAAGATCCGCATAAATGTCCAACAATTACAACCTCTCGCACTCCAAATACGGACTTCATACCCGATAATGTAAGATGAACTTCTCCAAGCCAAGTTAAAATCTTTTCACAATCTTGTATATGATCAACAACATATCTGCGACATCCCCTCGTATCTAAAGTTTCATCCTTGTCTCCTTCTATGCACCCTTTTATAGGAACATCATCCAGAAAAGGCATAGTCTTTTCCGGAATAAAATCTCTCAATACCTTATTCATCCCATTCATCATATGCGCAACTAAGTTGGTCACGCCTTGAGGAAGAGTGCACATTCTAACCAATCCAAGCGGTGTCCTCATCGTTGTCATATCTCTACTTCCTTCGGCAAGTTGAAATTGATCATAACCTGAATACAAATCACCCATTGAATAGATCGCCCTTCCAGCAAACGCCTCAGCAAATTCATCCACAATAGGTCCAATTCCTGCATTCCTGACAGTTACAGCATTCACCGGCTGCATATCTTGAATAAACCGCAGTGACCCATTCTTCTTAGGTACCGTAAACCATCGACTAGAATACGGCGCAAATGAAGGTTCTAATATTTTCATCTTTATCTTTTCTTTCAATAGTTCCACCAATTTAGGTAAATGTGCCCTCGGTATTGGAATCGGTCTTAGATTCCAAGGTACATGCGGTACAGTGAAGATAACCATAGATGTTATAATATTTGGATCCACACACCCAATTTCATGAGATTCGAAGGCAAACGATCTACCTTGTTTAGCCAACATCTTTTTGAAGCAAGTAATTTCCTCCGGCAATAAAGAACCATCAGAACCAATCTTCAATTCTTCAAAAGTCTCTTCAGTAAACTGATGTCCAATACTCATTGGATCTCTTAAACTTGCTTCTTTTGATGCTTCTCCCATTTGTTCTTTAGAATCCTTTGGTAATGGTCCGGCAATAGGCTTTACCTTCTTATCTGCCATTTTATATCTCGCCTCTACTGTGACTTCTGGTGCTTGAAAAGATTCCAGCATGGTATAAACCTCTCTTGAATGAATCTCAATAATCTTATCATTATCCCCTAACCCAATAGATGTAATCAATTCCAATGAATCTTCCAGTCTATTTTCTTCATAAACACCCAAAATCCTCTCATCATCTTGCAATGTACCTATCTTGCGTAATTGTCCTTCAATATTATATAATCTTTTTCTTTCTTTTCTTTTAAAATCATCAACTTTCTTATACATAATATTTCCATTTTCTAATATACCAATAAAACTCGAATCAAAGGTACCTTCATCTCGCGAGAGTACCTCCTCTTTTGTACGTCCATAATCTCGCTTTACAGTGGTACCTCCCCAAAATCCTTAAATCCTTCAACAATCTTTGGCAATGGTTTCTCCCTCAACCTATCTCGATTCCGTTCATGGTTAGGAGGTACTGTTAGAAATTGTACAGCTTTCCTCCCATCTTCGCTCCGTACCCTTGCATAAGCGGAACCATCGTCAAGTACCTTTGTTTCCATCCGTGTTGCCGTGATATAAGGTTGTCCTAAAATCAACGGATAAGACGTTGTATCTTGAACGAAGAAATGTTGCTCTGTTGCAACATCCCCAATCCGAATTTTGACATCTGGACAAGCTCCATATAATTCGCCTCGTGTGTTATTAGCTGCTCGTATTGCCCATCCATGTTCCATATCAATTGGCCATTTTTGCTTCTTATAAAGATCTTTAGACATGAGATTTATTTCAGAACCATGGTCCACCAAAGCAACTATTGGTTCTTCTATATCTCCTACCTTCACCAATACCTCAGTAGTTGCCCTTGCCCAATGCTTTCGAGTATAATGGCTCAAAGTTTCCATTTCCTTGTCACTAGAATCTTCGAAACGTACTCGCTGATTATACCCATTCTTTTCATTTGTTAGTTGCTTGTAACCAATATCAACCTCTTCTTCATCTCTACATATTCTTGCATCAATAGCATGACTCATTCCACTTTCGCTCATTAATTGCCTCTTTCGCTTAATGCTGTCAATGATAACATCATGAAACTCCTTCTTTGCAATTCCCAAGACTTCTTTTAATGTGAATTCCACCTTAGCGTTTAATATACGTTCTTCCAACACCCCTTTCAAATTTGTTGCCGCTTCAATGTCAGAAAGTAGCTTATAAGCAATTGATTTGCCCTTATCTTTTGTCTCCGTTGTTTTTTCTCCCAATGATGCTGAGGTATCCTTTACAGGGAATTCTTGTGAAGCTGCCTCTCGAGCCTTGTCTCCTCGAGTTTGCCTCTTAAAAGAATTTCCTTCTCTAGTATCATCAAAATTTCCTCGTCTTTTTTCTTCCATCAAAGCTTCATGTTGGCTCTTAGCAATATATGCATGAACTGAAAGAGACTCAACAGGATCCTCCCAACCTGTTCTTCCTCGTATTGTAGCTGCAGTTCTCAATAACGCTTCTCGAGGTAATTTTCCTTCTTGCATTGTAGAAACGGCAGAAGCCCAAAACTCACTACTTTCCGTACTTCCACCAATTTCATCATCTACTCTAGCACCATAACTTGCACTTTCTTGTACTACTGTTTCATGCTCTTTTAAGTAATCTTGAATCAATGCTCTCATTCCTCCCTTGCCAAAATTGGTTTGAAGAAGATCCTCCCTATCTTTCAATGCTATCTTCCCATCTTTCCAGTAAATAATTCCCTGCCGTATCATATTATTAAATTCATTGCAATCTTTTCTAGTGTGTGAAGTATCATCACACCAAATGCATCTTTGTACATATCCTTGTTTTGAAACATTCTTCGAATTGTTTATAGAAGTATTCTCTTCAAGTCTTGCCAATTTGATTTGAAGATCTCGCATTCCTCGTATAATTTCTTCCATACCCATATCTGCTTTCTTTGACAAGGATGTCGAAGGTTGAACTGTAGGCATTGTCGGTGGTGTTGTACGTATTGGAGCTTTAGGTGCTTGTACTGTTTTCGGAATATTACTCCTATCCTTCCTCCTTTCTTTTTTTGTAAGCAACCCCACCGCATCTTCAATGTTCTTCCACTTCGTTGTCAATCCTTCATCTTCTTCTTTGTCTTCAAGAAGGAATTCTAATTTTTCTTGCAATTCTCCATCAGCAGCTTGAAGAAATAGATCAACTTTGTTCGGCTCCAATGTCAATTTTTCTACCTTCGATAATTGAGAGTACTGCCTCTCAAATTCCCTTAGTAGCTCTGTTGCTTGCAAATTCTTATTGGGCCATTCAATCCATCCCAGAAACAGCTTCTTAGTAACGTGATCAGCATCTTCCAAGAAATATTCGTCTTTCAATGCATGTGAAAAATCCTCCCATGAATTCCCACAACGATCCGTAATCGATGTAATGTGGTCCCTTATCTCCGGTATCGTGGCAAGTCCAAATAGTGCAACCATTTTCTTCTCAGAAACCCGATTTAATTCCATTTCACGAACATAACATCTTAAATACCTTGAAATATTCCTCCCATCAAATTGATCAATTTTATTGACCACTGCTTGCAATGCTTTGGTTGCCAAAGCTTCCTTTCGATCATTGCTTTGTTGTTGCTGCATTGACAATGAGAAGGCTTGAAACAAACTAGCAATAGACGGATCCATGTGCATACCTTGTCCTTTAGAAGACTCCCCACCAGAAACTTCTCCCAAAAATCCTTCAAAATTTTTATTTTCGTTTTCCATAAAAATAAAGATAAAATCAACCGAAATCCAATACCTTCTACCTCAAGCTTTCACGTCGGGTTCACCACTTATGTCGTATTACGTGCTTTCCTGCTCGAGAACGCGCCGGGCGTCTGGCTGTAGAAGGTAGTATGGAGATTCGCCGATAGTCAAGCAGTCTATCAGTTTTTGACTGCTGGAATATAAACGACTGCAACAATGTACCGTAAATCAATACGGGTGCTCTTCGACTGCTTGTCGAAGTCCTTTTTGCCCCAGCCGATAGGTCTCTAGACGTTACAGAGAACCCCGAACAACCCAAACTGTTAACCTTCAATACTGCTTTGTACTTACGATCTTGTATCCAGTGACTGTCTTGTTAGATTAACCCAATAAATTTCATTCACTCCGCATACTCAATCCTATAGACACTCTTTTAATCCTTCAATCACAGACGTAACTCGATTTCACAAAACAGTCAAGAGTATTCAAACCCACTTCATTTAAAAATCCCGATTCACCATTACAACACTGACTTCAGCAGAGATTGCCTCAGTCTTCCCAAAACTCTACGAAGAAGAAAAATCCAAATTCTATGTCTTTCCTTCCCCGACCCGAAGCATGAAGCTCCTCTCTCTAATTCCCTTGATCTTCAAAAAACCTGCAATGAAAACCGAACAGGTAACCTTGCAAAAGCTTGAAAACTAGCTCCCCCCTCGATTCCCTTTGAAAAAAAAAACCCCCCCTCCCCTCAAAATTATATCCCCCCTAACCTTATCCTCTGAATTTCTTCAATCTTCCGTCTTAGATCCGGAATTGGCTCCCACCTCAAGCTTGGATCCGAAATTGGCTCTCGCCGTCAAGCTTTCTCCTCCATTTTTACCTTTAAGAAATCTATTTACGGAAAACAACGTTCCTTGAAACGGCACAGAGAACAAGACAGCCTGAAACAGAATCGAACCCCGTAATCGGGACCACATTGAGTCGCCCGACCAATTCAGGTCCTATATTGGGAAAGATGCCCGTAGTAACCTGGATGTTCCCGTAATTGGGTCAAATTGGTCCTCGCGTCAGATTGGCTAAGACCCGTAGTAAGACCTGCATTTCTCGTAACTAGACTGCATTGGGTTGCCCCACCAATACAGGTCTCATATTGGGTAAGAGGACCCGGATTGGATTATCGAAATTGGATCCAATTGGCTCCTCGAACTCGTCGTGTGAATTGGTCCTTCTCTTCCTGCTGACTCCCGTTATTGGAATCGAATGGGGCATTTCAGTATGCCTCGGCTGACTGTAACGGAGTCACTGAACCTGACCACTCAGTATTTGTACTGGAGTTGGTCGATGTTCCCAATATTCGAGGTAACTGAATATTAATAAAATTCCCCTTTCTTTTTATTTTCACTGTATACTCGTGTCACAACACGACATCCACCCCCTCTGAACTTGTGCATCCTCCGGTATGCACCAATTTACCCAATTACTGTTTGATTCAGAATATATCCCCTACGTCTTTGTCCAGTTCGTCTTCGTCACCTTCATTATCCATATCACTTTCATCTTCTTGCTGCGGAATCTTTGTACCTTCATTAAGGTCTTCCATATTCATCTCTGCGTGTCTTCGTTTAAATATTTTTACTCTCTTCCCTGCAATTGGTATTTTCAATTTTGTACCATCTAACTCCCGTAATGAGTAAGTCGCATTATCATGAACAGTTGTTACAACATATGGTCCAAACCAACGTTTTGAAAATTTCCGCAAAGTACTATGTTGATTATCCCGACTATTGTCATAAACAAGTACCGAGTCACCTTCCTCGATTACTTTTGGTCTCAATCGATGTTGCTTATCAAATCGCGCCTTGTTTTGTAACCTTGCTCTTTTTAACCTTTCCAATGCTATCTGGACATCTTCCGTTCTTTGCTCCAATTGTCGAATCCTAATAGCCAGAAGTTCTTCTCTTGTCAATCCATCTTCCCATGGTAGCATACTCCAAGTAAGTACCTTTTCTTCAATCGGCATAATTGGTTTTTGACCTGTCATAAGTTCTACTGGCATATATCCTGACACCGAACTATGTGTTGTTCGATCAGCCCATAATACAAATGACAAAAGCCGTGGCCACTCTTTAACCTTCCCATTACAAGCTTTAAGCAATGCTTTCACAATCGGCGGGTGACCGCGTTCGATTTTCGTATTCCCTTCCGGATTATAAGCAGTAGTCAGTGATAGTTTAACTCCACATTTTTCAAAGAACTTACGAGCTTCTTGTGCATTTAATTCTCCACGATCTGCAGTGATTTTTCCTACGCACCCGTAACGGCAAATGACATCTTCAAGCAAAAACCTACAAATCCCCTCTGTAGATTTTGTCCTCAATGCTCTTCCTTCTACTTGATTTGATAAATCTTCACGAGCTAAAACCAAATATCTCATCTGCCATAACCCAACCGGCATAATAACCAAATCAACAACCCATTTAAAATGAATAGCCAGAGGATACGTAGGATGAAGACCATCCCAATGTCGGATATTAGAATACGATTGACAGATTTCACATGACTCTACA
This sequence comes from Physcomitrium patens, assembly GCF_059467195.1. Classification (NCBI taxonomy): domain Eukaryota; kingdom Viridiplantae; phylum Streptophyta; class Bryopsida; order Funariales; family Funariaceae; genus Physcomitrium; species Physcomitrium patens. Next base: position 13,242,767 of record NC_143419.1, on the reverse strand, counting down.
AATGAGAGCACATCTCGATACATATTTTTCCACCAATATCGTTCCTTGAGTTTAGCAAAAGTAGCCCAGATTCCTCTATGCCCTGCCTATAAACTATCATGAAACTCCTTTAATAATTTTAGTTTTTCTTCTCTTTTGCCTATCACTCGTTGTGGCATCCCAATTCCTTTCTTCGGTCTCTTCCATAAGAATCCATCTTGAAGTAAAAATCCATATGCTTTTTTTCTTATTTGTTTGAATTTTTCTGTAGACCAATTCCCCTGCTTAGACAAGGCATTCAAATAATGACTAATATCCAATAATTCTCCTTCATAAGCTTCTTCAAGAAATAGCTTGTCTTCTCTGTTGAGATTTGATATTGAATAGAATTTCAATCCGACATCATCAATGTCTTCAACCATTTCGTCCTCCCTCTCGTATCTTGCTCGAGATAGCATGTCTGCTACTAAATTGTCCTTTTCAGTGATATGCTTAAATCCTGGATTTAGTGACTTAATATAAGCAATCCATCTCAACATTGCAATATCTGGCGTTGAACAGTTAATAATCATTCCAAGCAATGGCAAGCAATCTGTTTCAATTACTACTACTGCCCCAATCAAATAGTCCTTTTCAGCTTTCATAGCCGAAACGACTCCCCAAAGTTCTCTTTTGACTTGCGAATATGCACGCTGACGAATACTTAAAACTTTAGCCCCAAATCGAACTGCAAATCTACTCCCATTCGAATCATCTTGATCCACCGCCCATCCAACGGCAATTGGACTAGCGTCTACAATAAGAATCACTGGTCTATTGCACTTATAATCAACCTTCCTCAATATTGGAGGTGACATCAATAATTTCTTCAATCTTTGCATTGCCTGAATATGCCTTTCTTTCCATTCAAATCGGTAACTGCGTAACAGTTCATATAATGGATCCGCTATGTGAGCAAAATGAGGGATCCAGATTCGATAAAATACACATGCACCCAAAAACCTGCGAACCTCTGTTAAAGAACCACAATCCTCTTTCATCCTTCCAATTGCATCAACTTTAGTCGGATCTAGTTTTCTTCCGTAAGATCCGCATAAATGTCCAACAATTACAACCTCTCGCACTCCAAATACGGACTTCATACCCGATAATGTAAGATGAACTTCTCCAAGCCAAGTTAAAATCTTTTCACAATCTTGTATATGATCAACAACATATCTGCGACATCCCCTCGTATCTAAAGTTTCATCCTTGTCTCCTTCTCTGCACCCTTTTATAGGAACATCATCCAGAAAAGGCATAGTCTTTTCCGGAATAAAATCTCTCAATACCTTATTCATCCCATTCATCATATGCGCAACTAAGTTGGTCACGCCTTGAGAAAGAGTGCACATTCTAACCAATCCAAGCGGTGTCCTCATCGTTGTCATATCTCTACTTCCTTCGGCAAGTTGAAATTGATCATAACCTGAATACAAATCACCCATTGAATAGATCGCCCTTCCAGCAAACGCCTCAGCAAATTCATCCACAATAGGTCCAATTCCTGCATTCCTAACAGTTACAGCATTCACCGGCTGCATATCTTGAATAAACCGCAGTGACCCATTCTTCTTAGGTACCGTAAACCATCGACTAGAATACGGCGCAAATGAAGGTTCTAATATTTTCATCTTTATCTTTTCTTTCAATAGTTCCACCAATTTAGGTAAATGTGCCCTCGGTATTGGAATCGGTCTTAGATTCCAAGGTACATGCGGTACAGTGAAGATAACCATAGATGTTATAATATTTGGATCCACACACCCAATTTCATGAGATTCGAAGGCAAACGATCTACCTTGTTTAGCCAACATCTTTTTGAAGCAAGTAATTTCCTCCGGCAATAAAGAACCATCAGAACCAATCTTCAATTCTTCAAAAGTCTCTTCAGTAAACTGATGTCCAATACTCATTGGATCTCTTAAACTTGCTTCTTTTGATGCTTCTCCCATTTGTTCTTTAGAATCCTTTGGTAATGGTCCGGCAATAGGCTTTACCTTCTTATCTGCCATTTTATATCTCGCCTCTACTGTGACTTCTGGTGCTTGAAAAGATTCCAGCATGGTATAAACCTCTCTTGAATGAATCTCAATAATCTTATCATTATCCCCTAACCCAATAGATGTAATCAATTCCAATGAATCTTCCAGTCTATTTTCTTCATAAACACCCAAAATCCTCTCATCATCTTGCAATGTACCTATCTTGCGTAATTGTCCTTCAATATTATATAATCTTTTTCTTTCTTTTCTTTTAAAATCATCAACTTTCTTATACATAATATTTCCATTTTCTAATATACCAATAAAACTCGAATCAAAGGTACCTTCATCTCGCGAGAGTACCTCCTCTTTTGTACGTCCATAATCTCGCTTTACAGTGGTACCTCCCCAAAATCCTTAAATCCTTCAACAATCTTTGGCAATGGTTTCTCCCTCAACCTATCTCGATTCCGTTCATGGTTAGGAGGTACTGTTAGAAATTGTACAGCTTTCCTCCCATCTTCGCTCCGTACCCTTGCATAAGCGGAACCATCGTCAAGTACCTTTGTTTCCATCCGTGTTGCCGTGATATAAGGTTGTCCTAAAATCAACGGATAAGACGTTGTATCTTGAACGAAGAAATGTTGCTCTGTTGCAACATCCCCAATCCGAATTTTGACATCTGGACAAGCTCCATATAATTCGCCTCGTGTGTTATTAGCTGCTCGTATTGCCCATCCATGTTCCATATCAATTGGCCATTTTTGCTTCTTATAAAGATCTTTAGACATGAGATTTATTTCAGAACCATGGTCCACCAAAGCAACTATTGGTTCTTCTATATCTCCTACCTTCACCAATACCTCAGTAGTTGCCCTTGCCCAATGCTTTCGAGTATAATGGCTCAAAGTTTCCATTTCCTTGTCACTAGAATCTTCGAAACGTACTCGCTGATTATACCCATTCTTTTCATTTGTTGGTTGCTTGTAACCAATATCAACCTCTTCTTCATCTCTACATATTCTTGCATCAATAGCATGACTCATTCCACTTTCGCTCATTAATTGCCTCTTTCGCTTAATGCTGTCAATGATAACATCATGAAACTCCTTCTTTGCAATTCCCAAGACTTCTTTTAATGTGAATTCCACCTTAGCGTTTAATATACGTTCTTCCAACACCCCTTTCAAATTTGTTGCCGCTTCAATGTCAGAAAGTAGCTTATAAGCAATTGATTTGCCCTTATCTTTTGTCTCCGTTGTTTTTTCTCCCAATGATGCTGAGGTATCCTTTACAGGGAATTCTTGTGAAGCTGCCTCTCGAGCCTTGTCTCCTCGAGTTTGCCTCTTAAAAGAATTTCCTTCTCTAGTATCATCAAAATTTCCTCGTCTTTTTTCTTCCATCAAAGCTTCATGTTGGCTCTTAGCAATATATGCATGAACTGAAAGAGACTCAACAGGATCCTCCCAACCTGTTCTTCCTCGTATTGTAGCTGCAGTTCTCAATAACGCTTCTCGAGGTAATTTTCCTTCTTGCATTGTAGAAACGGCAGAAGCCCAAAACTCACTACTTTCCGTACTTCCACCAATTTCATCATCTACTCTAGCACCATAACTTGCACTTTCTTGTACTACTGTTTCATGCTCTTTTAAGTAATCTTGAATCAATGCTCTCATTCCTCCCTTGCCAAAATTGGTTTGAAGAAGATCCTCCCTATCTTTCAATGCTATCTTCCCATCTTTCCAGTAAATAATTCCCTGCCGTATCATATTATTAAATTCATTGCAATCTTTTCTAGTGTGTGAAGTATCATCACACCAAATGCATCTTTGTACATATCCTTGTTTTGAAACATTCTTCGAATTGTTTATAGAAGTATTCTCTTCAAGTCTTGCCAATTTGATTTGAAGATCTCGCATTCCTCGTATAATTTCTTCCATACCCATATCTGCTTTCTTTGACAAGGATGTCGAAGGTTGAACTGTAGGCATTGTCGGTGGTGTTGTACGTATTGGAGCTTTAGGTGCTTGTACTGTTTTCGGAATATTACTCCTATCCTTCCTCCTTTCTTTTTTTGTAAGCAACCCCACCGCATCTTCAATGTTCTTCCACTTCGTTGTCAATCCTTCATCTTCTTCTTTGTCTTCAAGAAGGAATTCTAATTTTTCTTGCAATTCTCCATCAGCAGCTTGAAGAAATAGATCAACTTTGTTCGGCTCCAATGTCAATTTTTCTACCTTCGATAATTGAGAGTACTGCCTCTCAAATTCCCTTAGTAGCTCTGTTGCTTGCAAATTCTTATTGGGCCATTCAATCCATCCCAGAAACAGCTTCTTAGTAACGCGATCAGCATCTTCCAAGAAATATTCGTCTTTCAATGCATGTGAAAAATCCTCCCATGAATTCCCACAACGATCCGTAATCGATGTAATGTGGTCCCTTATCTCCGGTATCGTGGCAAGTCCAAATAGTGCAACCATTTTCTTCTCAGAAACCCGATTTAATTCCATTTCACGAACATAACATCTTAAATACCTTGAAATATTCCTCCCATCAAATTGATCAATTTTATTGACCACTGCTTGCAATGCTTTGGTTGCCAAAGCTTCCTTTCGATCATTGCTTTGTTGTTGCTGCATTGACAATGAGAAGGCTTGAAACAAACTAGCAATAGACGGATCCATGTGCATACCTTGTCCTTTAGAAGACTCCCCACCAGAAACTTCTCCCAAAAATCCTTCAAAATTTTTATTTTCGTTTTCCATAAAAATAAAGATAAAATCAACCGAAATCCAATACCTTCTACCTCAAGCTTTCACGTCGGGTTCACCACTTATGTCGTATTACGTGCTTTCCTGCTCGAGAACGCGCCGGGCGTCTGGCTGTAGAAGGTAGTATGGAGATTCGCCGATAGTCAAGCAGTCTATCAGTTTTTGACTGCTGGAATATAAACGACTGCAACAATGTACCGTAAATCAATACGGGTGCTCTTCGACTGCTTGTCGAAGTCCTTTTTGCCCCAGCCGATAGGTCTCTAGACGTTACAGAGAACCCCGAACAACCCAAACTGTTAACCTTCAATACTGCTTTGTACTTACGATCTTGTATCCAGTGACTGTCTTGTTAGATTAACCCAATAAATTTCATTCACTCCGCATACTCAATCCTATAGACACTCTTTTAATCCTTCAATCACAGACGTAACTCGATTTCACAAAACAGTCAAGAGTATTCAAACCCACTTCATTTAAAAATCCCGATTCACCATTACAACACTGACTTCAGCAGAGATTGCCTCAGTCTTCCCAAAACTCTACGAAGAAGAAAAATCCAAATTCTATGTCTTTCCTTCCCCGACCCGAAGCATGAAGCTCCTCTCTCTAATTCCCCTGATCTTCAAAAAACCTGCAATGAAAACCGAACAGGTAACCTTGCAAAAGCTTGAAAACTAGCTCCCCCCTCGATTCCCTTTGAAAAAAAAAACCCCCCCTCCCCTCAAAATTATATCCCCCCTAACCTTATCCTCTGAATTTCTTCAATCTTCCGTCTTAGATCCGGAATTGGCTCCCACCTCAAGCTTGGATCCGAAATTGGCTCTCGCCGTCAAGCTTTCTCCTCCATTTTTACCTTTAAGAAATCTATTTACGGAAAACAACGTTCCTTGAAACGGCACAGAGAACAAGACAGCCTGAAACAGAATCGAACCCCGTAATCGGGACCACATTGAGTCGCCCGACCAATTCAGGTCCTATATTGGGAAAGATGCCCGTAGTAACCTGGATGTTCTCGTAATTGGGTCAAATTGGTCCTCGCGTCAGATTGGCTAAGACCCGTAGTAAGACCTGGATTTCCCGTAACTAGACTGCATTGGGTTGCCCCACCAATACAGGTCTCATATTGGGTAAGAGGACCCGGATTGGATTATCGAAATTGGATTCAATTGGCTCCTCGAACCTGTCGTGTGAATTGGTCCTTCTCTTCCTGCTGACTCCCGTTATTGGAATCAAACGGGGCATTTCAGTATGCCTCGGCTGACTGTAATGGAGTCACTGAACCTGACCACTCAGTATTTGTACTGGAGTTGGTCGATGTTCCCAATATTCGAGGTAACTGAATATTAATAAAATTCTCCTTTCTTTTTATTTTCACTGTATACTCGTGTCACAACACGACACCGACTGCTTACAATTCCCACAAACTGGTGCATAATCGTCACTGGCTCTGGAATTGGGACATTCATTGGCATAATGACCAATTTGTCTGCAACAGAAACAACGAAGTGGTCTTTTTGTACTTCCATCAGGCATATTGGGTGCCTCCACCGATATATACCTACTAGGCTTGTTCTATGTAGGGTTAGAAAATGATCTTGGTTGTTCCGTTGATACTAAGGGAACTTGTTTGATGACGTCGGTGGAACATATTGCTAATACCTCTGCTGCTCCTTACCGTAGTTCTGGGGGTTCGATGTAGACCCCTGATTAAAATTGGGATTTTGAAAGTTATTGAATGCTCGATTTTTTTATTTAAATTGATTTCCATTCCATCCAAACGTATTTCCCATTTGCACTTGATTGACGTCCCACTGGGTTGGTGGGATCATAGTCTGATTACTAAATTATTGTTGTTGTCTTTGCCAATTCCAATAATTTGCTGTTAGGTGCTTTCTTCCGCAAAATGTACATTGACCCATTATTTATGAGGGTGAGGGGCATTCTGTTACAGAATGACCGTGGCCCTTACAATTATTACACCATACATTGGTCTTAGTATTGATAGGCTTTTGCCTCTTCTCCTTATCTTTGGTCATATTGACGGCCATTTCCTCCATTTTCTTCGTCAAATTCAATAACAAGGTTTCATTGGAATCTTTTAGGGTTGGCATTATAGGTATCTCTAACATAGTTAATGCTTGTTGTTAATATAGAAAATATGGAGCATACGCTGTTGTCACATTCGATGGTATAGCTTGCAATGGGGTGACATTAACTGGCCCCCGAATATTGGTATTGGAATTGGCCCCTGTTTCTAACATCCGTGGATAACTGCCCACTGATTCATTCCAAGTCAGATTTTGATATCTACCTTGAACTGGAATCATCATGGCTCTTGCAGTTAAAAACTGATTATAATGGCATTCTTCCCAAACCTTGGCTCTATTAAGGGACGTAGCCACCGTAACAGTTTGAGCTTCCTTTATAAATATTTTTAGCTCTGGTAGGTACAAACCATTGATTAATATGGATAAGATAAATGCCTCCGATATTTGGTGATTCGGCCACTTACTAAGTATATCAGCCACTCGGCCATGGTACGATTCTATCGCCTCCCCTAGGATCATTTTACTTTTCATTAACCTCTCTCGAAGGCGATCCTCAAAACCAATTGGTCAAAAATGAGATAAAAATATATTCTTCAATGCTTTCCAATTCAAAAATTGATCCACTGATTGGCATTTGTACCATTCAAACGCTATGTCTTTTAAGGTCGCTGATAGCCATCGCAACCAAATATCTTCAATTCTGCCATTATTAGCTACACATGCTGTAAAAAACTAAGACAAATATTCATCGGGATCCACACCCAAAAATCTCCAAAAAGTAGGTAGTGGCATGATACTAGTCATATCATTGCCTACTGCACCCATTTGTAGTGCAATCGAAATGGTTGGTCTTTTTGATGCCATTGAATTTCTTGTTCTCCTAAACTCCATTTTAAAATAATCTCTACTTTTCCTTATTCTAATTTCCGAACTCTCAGTGCTCCTCGATTTACTGTTATTTTTTGCAAATAGTTTTATTGGTTGAATGGCAGGTGAAAACGTCAGATTTTGAAATACAATAGAGTTATCTTTATTGGCGACCAATTTGTGTTAATCTGAAGAGCCACTATTACTCGTTTCACTGGTACCCTCTATTGAAAAAATATCCAATGGAGTACCAAATTCTTCTCCACCTCCTTCTCTTTCAGTGAATGGCCTTAAGATTTCCACTGGAATGTTAATAAAATTTTTCACGAGTGTTCTTGGCAGTTTTTCTAACTGTACATACGACTACAAAATTAATAGTCTGTGCAGTTCTTGATATGTTTGGATGTACCGACAAGCTTGCAACCATAGTTTAATCCAATTCTATTGATGCTTCTTTTTAAGACTACGTTCTTGCTCCTCTCTAAGCAAGTTTCTTCCTTGCACTCTTTCCTGTCTTTCTCTCAACTGATTTATTTTCCTCGATGCAATGCTCTCGTTCTTATTAACCATAATCTTGCTTCAAATACTACTGAAATTGTCTTCCATTGCCAATTTTCTCACACGTTTGATAATTAATTCCTAATACTCAAAGCTATTATCACTCCCCGGCAGCGGCACCAAAGTGTGATTGCTCGTTTTACTTATTCCAAATTAATCTAATGGGAATAAACCTGTATAAGGGGATTCGAATAGAAGAAATGACTAGTTGCTTAAGCGTTCACGTTAAGGTCGCACAATCAATTACCTCTTGAATGTATCATCTCTATTTCTAATATCTGAACATACAAAGAAACTATAATCTCCTCCTTCACCTTATCGGTCTCTTCCTTACAACAATTCAGTCATACCAATAACTGCTATTTCCACCAATATATTCACCCTCATAATCTCTTAATGTAATATTGTGCCCTCACAGCTTTCAGCACACAATTACCTTCATTCCAATCACTGGAATTCTTCACACAGAACTGCTATTCACATTACAGTGTTTCATACAAACACAAACTCATTCTCTCTACTGATTTACAATCAGATTTCAGCATTCAGTCTTTCTTCTTCTCAAATAATACCAATCACTTTTCTATTCCATAATTCACTTCACAATATTCAGAAACTTTCAATCCTCTTGTTCAAAGAAAATAACAAACAAAAGAAAAGAGATAGCACCAAGCTTACCCTGGCTCACAACTATCACAGCGATAGCACCTTAATTAACTTCTATAACTCTTATATACTTTCCCCTGATTCTCCAGATTCTAATCGTAATTCTGTAATTAACCACTTTTAATAACTAAATCACTCATCCGTCCTCCTAAATTTCCTATTATATGGACTATTAATATACTTTACTAATATCTTTCAAAAATGAATTAATATCTATTCTACACTCCTGGTTGCCACTAATTGCTCAATCAAGTCTTCAGATAAAAAAGACCAAGTTTTCATATATATATATATATATATATATATATATATCACACTTTTAGGTATAATTACACCAAATATATAAGTCTTAAGTTCCCAAAAATATCTCAAATATGATAAAACCTCTAAATCCTTAAATATCCTTATGGAATATTTTTCTCGGACTTCAAAAACTCATATCTTTCAATCAGACCATTCAAACACACTCAAATTTTTTGTTGAAATACTGATGTATTTTTAAAAAATGCTACAACAAATTTCAATTACAAATATATTACGAATCTTAAGATATCACCAAAACCCTAACAATAGTTTCAAACCTTAACAATAGCTTTAAATCCTATTTTTTATACATCCACATATAATTTTCTTTATATCTCACAAATTAAAAACTTAAATGCTATAAAATTTATATATATAGCTTTTTAATATAATAATCTATCTTTTTCAAAATATTTGAGTCAAAAATTCGTCTAGAAACTCAAAATATGGCTCCACCCATTACTATGAACAAAATCACTTGCTTATTGCCTTTGATTTGGATGTGTTGACTTTAATTCTTTATAAATTCTTTATCTAGACTCCAAATTCATCAAATAGTATATAAAAAGTGTAGTCAAAGGATTGTTCTCTCCAATCCTAGTTGCCGATCTTTTGTTACTCTCTGTAAACATATGTTATGCATCAAAGAGTGATAATAGATATGAAATTGACACCTTAACTTCGAGTGCCAATAACTCCTTCATTAAAACTCCAAATTATACAAAAAATTTATCCAATCCGTATCTAAAAATCTAAACTTTCTAATCCTAGCCTCTAAAGTTCAAATGACTTCGAAAGAAAAATTCTAATCTCTAATAAGGCCGTAGGCAACCTCCTGAAAGCCCATTGGGTATAGCTTTCGACCAATAAGAATGAAGATTTCCATTCCTTGCCTTTATTCAACTATTCCTTGCTTTCATCCCTCCCAATAAGCCTCCTACTAATTAAGATTTTCTTCTTTAGGCTCTAATCTCATCTCAAGGCTTCATACTAAATATTTAGATCTTATAATTTTTTTAAATGCTATAATAAAAAAAGATAAAAGTCAAAATAAAGTTTTTTAAATCCACTCTCTTTAAATAAATCTATTAATCATTCTAACATATATCTAGATTTATTAACATATAATATATTTTAACTAATTTTTACATACTATAAGCTTTTACAATACAAGAACAGTAAAAGAAATATTGATGTACTTAAAAGTTACAAAGAACTTCAAATTATACCTTGGTAGTAAAAATATTAATTTACAAGATTATTATGATGTAGGTTGGATTAAACATAAAAATAATAAAAGATTTATAATAAAATATGTATTATTTATTATGATAGGAGCCATTTCATGGAATTATAAGAGATAATTTATCATTGCAAGATCAACTACGGAGGCTGAGTACATGGCAGCAAGTTATTATACAATAGAGGCTTGTTGGATAAGACATCTTTTAAAAGATATTGGATTAGTGCAATTAGAAGCAATTCCAATAATGTGTGATAATCAAAGATGTCTTATATTTTCCAAGAATCTAAAGTACCATTCAAGAATCAAATATATTAATGTTCAACATTATTTCATATAAAAAAATTTGAAGATGGAATAATTGGTATGAAGTATTGTACTAAAAAATACATGCTTGTTGATATACTTATAAAAGCTCTAATAAAGGATAAATACCATAAGTTGATAGAGAAATTAGACTTCAAAAACTTTTGATAATTAGTAAGTGGCAGTATTGAAGATCAACAAGATCTTATATAGTTGCTACCAAATAGAGTTAAATCAAAATAAGTTGCTAATAGTCAAAAGATAATAAAAGATTAAAGATATTACTATAGTGGTAGGTAAGATTTTAGATATCAAGTAGGTTGAGAGGAATCTAGGGTTTAGTTGAATATATGAAAGAAAGATAAAAATGATTGTAGATGAAATTCATCTATAATCAATACAAAATATAGCTATAAATAAAGAGTATTAGAAGTAAAAATCAACTTACTTCATACTTCACTTTGTGTGTAACCTTGCTAATGCTAAGTATTATGGCTTCTAACTTCTCTTTCTTTACTAGTATTTTTTTTTTTTTTGATATATTTTTTGTCTTGTATGATTCAAACAGAAATATATGGAATATAGGATGGATCTTCATTGACTTTGGTAGGTATAATCAATAAGCAATTAGATTGATTTGTTTACAAATAAGAAAAGATTCAAGCTTACAATAGTCCAATTTGTCACAAAGATAAGTAGTCTTAATATTATGACAAAAGAATCATATTGTGTCATCCATATTTAATTATCATTATTCCTTGTAATAGACATATACATTTATCTTTTGTTATTCTTGATTTTCTTTTAATTGTGCCTTTATTGTTATATGTAGCTTTGACAAATAATTGCCAAATCTTTCTTTGTAAGATTATCAACTTTTAAAAAGTTAAAATCATCAAGTCATGGATGATAATCATAATTTATAAAAAAAAAGATATTTGATAAATAAAAAAATATATTTTATTATTATAAAAAAAAATTTGCCAATGGCAAAAGAATTATCCAATCATCTTATTAGTAGTTGATAGTATACCTCAAATACTACTTCAAAACTTAATTAACATGCTTCAGCTATCCATCAATTTGAGGATAAAAGATAAAAAATAACTTTATATCTATCTTTAGATTTTTAAAAAGTATTCTTCAAAATCTTAATACAAATTGAATCCTCCTATCTGATATAATATCCTTAAGTAATCCGTGATAGCAATAGATATTTTAAAAAAAAACTTGACTATTTTTTTTTATTTTTTACCTATGATAGATTTTATACATGGTATAAAATATGCCATCATAATAAAAATATCTACTATCATGAATATAGAATCATACAAACATGAGATTAAACGATTTATAATAAAATCCATAGAAATAGAAGTCCATGATTGTTGAAATATGGACAATGGTTAAAAAAGTCCACAGGGTCAATAACAAGGAGTTTTTTATCTTAAATAAAATTCATATGACTTGACAAAGTCTTTGATTACCTTCTACATTTGTAACCACCAAAAATCTTTAGATATAAGCTCCAAAGTCTTGTTGTATCCAAAATGTAAACTCGTTGATAAGTCATGATATGCTTGAAGAACATGTAAATGTACTTCTTTCTTTACAATATATAGGTATCCTTCAAAATAGAATAGGTTGTTTTGAAAATCAAACTTAGAAGCATCATGAGTCTTAGAAGAAAGATTTTTCATATCATAAACAAGAGGATGAAAAGACATATTTGATTGAATTAGTTTGAAGAAAGTTGAATGAATAGTTATCATACTATAAATGATTCTAGTATATAAAAATTAGTTAAAATATATTTATATTCATAAGTCTTGATGTATATTAGAATAGTTAATAAAATAATTTAAAAAGAGTAGATAAAAGAAACTTTATTTTAAAATTTATCTATTTTTATTATAATATTTAAATTATGTAAGATTTAGATATTTAATATAGAGCTTTAAGAGAAGGTGGAAGCCTAAGGATAAAAATTTGAACTACTAGGAGGCTTATAAGGAGGGATGAAATCAAGGTATGGTTAGATGAAGGCAAAAAGTAGAGATCTTTATCTCTATTGGTCAAAGGCCATATCTAATGGGCATTCAATAGGCTATCTACGACCATAATAAGGATTTTGGTGACTTTAGACAAGGCATTTGATAATCAAAAGTAAGGTTTATAAAATTTGGAATTTAGACTATAATTTACAGTGACAAACAAAATAGAGTACAAAATCTGAACAGTCATAGTTCATTGATCCTTCCAACTGACACACAAGTCAATTGATAGAATTACTTTTTTATTATGTGTATTCATCCAGTCCTCTACATGGATAAAAAATCTCATTATCATTTGAGGTAGGATTTATGAGAAAAGTGTTGTAGAAGCACACAGATGTGCGTACTCAGTTTTGGTTGCTTCTTCTTGCTGAATTTCGAAATTTCAATGTATACTCCTTGTTGCAAAATTTGAGGGCATTTTTTGTTTGTTGTGTTGCTCTTGTTGTGTACTATCTATAATAAAAGTTAATTTGTCAATTGTATCTCTATGCCTCGGTTGTGTGAATCATTGAAGCACCAAGTATTGGTGCAACTTAGGAGTGGTGTTTCTACAAGAAAAGTTGCAGACTCACTTGGAATGAGTCAGTCTTCAATAGCTCATTTGAAGAAGGAGATTAGTGGTGAAATAGAAAAGCAAAGAGGAGGACGTCCAAAGGTTTTAGGAGAGCAAGAGAAGCAACTTGGTGTGCACCTTGTCACTGCTGGTTGTCTCAAAACGGCAAGTGCAGCTACAAAACAACTTCGAGAAAAAACAGGTAAACACTTCTCATACATCACCTTGAGGCGTGGTTTGAGAGAAGCTGGTTTGGGTGCTTGTGTGCAACAAAAGAAGCCTCTACTTGCCAAAAGATATGTTCTTGCAAGGTTGAGTTTTGCTCATAAATACAAAAATTGGACCGTTGATGATTCGAGATGGATTATTTTTAGTGATGAGACAAAGATTAACCTAATCAACTTAGATGGTAGGTCTTGGTGTTGATTGAGAGAAGGAGAACGACCTGGACCTAAACATATTAGTCAAACTATCAAACATGGTAGTGGTTCAATTATGATTTAGGGTTGTATGACTGCTTTTGGGCCGGGTGCTTGGTATCAAATTGAAGGTAGAATGGAGCAACACTTGTACAAAAAAAATTTAGAAACCTACTTGCAAAGTACTATACAGAATTACAACTTAGATCCTACTAAGGTGGTTTTTCAACATGATAATGATTCCAAACATATGGCAAAAAGTGTTCAGTTTTGGCTCTCTTTACAGCCATTTCAGCTCCTTTGATGGCCAGCTCAATCTCCAGATTTGAATCCAATGGAACATTTTTGGAGCCTTCTCAAACAGCGTTTAAGCCAAGTCACTCCAAGGCCAAGAGGTGTTCAAGAATTGTGGGAGAATGTTTGTAGTATTTATCCTAGTTTTGATGCAAAAGATTGTGAGAAACTATACAAAAGTATGCCAAGAAGGATTTCAGCTGTTTTGGAAGCAAAAGGTTATTGGACTAAATATTGAAGTTTGAAGATTTTCTTTGAACAATACTTAGTACAAGACATAGTTGTTGATTTGACTTTGTAGAAGGATGTTTAGTTATCAATTTGATGTGCAACTTTGTACATGTGTATAAGACTGTGTGTATTATTCCATGTAACTTTCAGATTTATAAAGCAATCATTGAAATTTCTGTAATTGCTCTTGAAAGTTGGCACTTTAGATTTTGTACTCGATTTTGTTTGTCACTGTATATATAAAATTTAGAGGATTTGGAATTAAGGTGATGAAGTTATAGCCATTTGAAGTTAAAGTGTCTTTTTAAGACATACTATTGCTATTTTGAAATTATGAAGAGTTTTATGATAGATTTTGGAAATTGCAAGGTATTTTTACAAGATTGATTTCAAGATCTATATATTTTCTGAAGGACTTTTTGCATTTAGAGTTTGTATGAAGAAGTTATAAAATGTTGAAGATAGCATATGTAATTCAAAAGTAATAAGTGAATTGTTTTATTGATAGTAATGGTTGGAGCCATATTTTGAGTTTTTGGATGAATTTTTAACTAGAATTTGTCAAAATTATGTATTATTGAGTTAAAAAGCTATATATTAAAATTTTATGGTAATTAAATACTTTACTTGTGAGATATGAATAAATTTTTATATAATTATATGTAAGCAAGGGTTTGAAGCTATTGTTAGAATTTTGGCAATATCTCAAGATTTGAAATAAATTTACAATTAAAAATTGTTATGATAGTTGTTAAAAGTACATCAGTACTTCATATAAAATTTGGATTTTTTTAGATAGTCTAATCATGAAATATGAGCTGTTGAAGTTTAGCAAGAATTTACCCTGAGAATATACAAGTATTTAATAATATTTTTATCACATTTATGGTGATCTTTGTGCTTAAGGCTCATATATTAATGTAATTGCTCCTATAGGAATAATTTCATATATAGACTTGGTGTTTTCTTTATCTAAAGGCTTACTTGAGTATTTAATGACAATCAAAAGCTCAACACTTTTTTAAGGTAAATTTTCTCTACCATGACACAGTTAATATTGATTTTATTATTCAAAGATGAAAATGCTCTACCTTTAAGAAAATTATTCTTTGTTGATAAAAAGATGCATTTTTTCTTTTGGAATAAAATAAGAATATTTAAAAAAGGCATGAATTTTCTTAAGATCCATCATAAGTCCATTATTTGAAATGATATATCTTAAGAAGTTAACTTCAGTAGTATGAAATATACACTTTTTTATTTTGGCATAGAATCTCATATCTTTTAGTTTTTATAAGACATCATGAATATAAAATTCATATTGTTTTATATTCTTAGAACAGATTCAATTTTTATCTAAGTAATAGATAATAAAGTATCAAAGATATGAACTAAAAGATGATGCATAAATCAATAAAATCCGTGTCAAAGAAAGACTAATAAAATAGAAATAAAGAAGTACTTATATTAAAAGAAACTCAAAAGGCTTATTGTTAAAAGATAAGAAAACTTGAAACTCTTAAAACTAGACTAGAAGCAAGAAAGAAGTTGACAAGAGTGAAGAGGGCTTCACTCTTATCTCTATATATACTATCTAACTAGGGGCTACGTTGTCATGTTGTAACATAAGTATACAGTGAAAATAAAAAGAAAGGGAAATTTTATTAATATTCAGTTACCTCGAATATTGGGAGCATCGACCAACTCCTGTACAAATACTGAGTGGCCAGGTTCAGTCACCCCGTTACAGTCATTCAGGGCATACTGAAATGCTCCATTCAATTCCAATAACGGGAGTCAGCAGGAAGAGAAGGACCAATTCACACCACGGGTTCGAAGAGCCAATTGGATCCAATTTCAAGAATCCAATCCGGGTCCTCTTACCCAATATGAGACCTGAATTGGCCGGGCAACCCAATGCAGACCCAATTACGGGAACATCCAGGTTATTACGAGCATCTTACCCAATATGGGACCTGAATTGGTCGGGCGACTCAATGTGGTCCCGATTACGAGGTTTCGATTCTGTTTCAGGCTGTCTTGTTCTCTATGCCGTTTCAGGGAACGTTATTTTCAGTAAATGGATTTCTTAAAGGTAAAAACGGAGGAGAAAGCTCTGACGACGAGAGCCAATTTCGGATCCAAGATTGACGATGGGAGCCAATTCTGGATCTAGGACGGAAGATTGAAGAAATTCATAAGATAAGGTTAGGGGAAGAATAAGTTTGAAGGGGGGTTTTTTTTTTTTTCTCTGGGAATCGGAGGGGAGCTAGTTTCAAGCTTTTGCAAGGTTACTAGTTCGGTTTTTATTGGAGGTTTTTGAAGATCAAGGAGATTAGAGAAGAGGAGCTTCATGCTTCGGGTCGGAGAAGGGAAGACATAGAATTTGGATTTTTCTTCTTCGTAGAGTTTTGAGAAGACTGAGGCAATCGCTACTGAAGTCAGTATTGTAATGGTAAATCGGGATTTTTAATGAAGTGGGTTTGAATACTCTTGACTGTTTTGTGATATCGAGTTACATCTATGATTGAAGGATTAAAAGAGTGTCTATAGGATTGAGTATGCGGAGTGAATGAAATTTATTGGGTTAATCTAACAAGACAGTCACTGGATACAAGATCGTAAGTATAAAGCGGTATTGAAGATTAATAGTTTGGGTTGTTCGGGGTTCTCTGTAACGTCTAGAGACCTACCGGCTGGGGCAAAAAGGACTTCGATAAGCAGTCGAAGAGCACCCGTATTGATTTACGGTACATTGTTGCAGTCGTTTATATTCCAGCAGTCAAAAACTGATAGACTGCTTGACTATCGGCGAATCTCCATACTACCTTCTACAGCCAGACGCCCGGCGCGTTCTCGAGCAGGAAAGCACGTAATACGACATAAGTGGTGAACCCGACATGAAAGCTTGACGTAGAAGGTATTGGATTTTGGTTGATTTTATCTTTATTTTTATGGAAAACGAAAATAAAAATTTTGAAGGATTTTTGGGAGAAGTTTCTGGTGGGGAGTCTTCTAAAGGACAAGGTATGCACATGGATCCGTCTATTGCTAGTTTGTTTCAAGCCTTCTCATTGTCAATGCAGCAATAATAAAGCAATGATCGAAAGGAAGCTTTGGCAACCAAAGCATTGCAAGCAGTGGTCAATAAAATTGATCAATTTGATGGGAGGAATATTTCAAGGTATTTAAGATGTTATGTTCGTGAAATGGAATTAAATCGGGTTTCTGAGAAGAAAATGGTTGCACTATTTGGACTTGCCACGATACCGGAGATAAGGGACCACATTACATCGATTACGGATCGTTGTGGGAATTCATGGGAGGATTTTTCACATGCATTGAAAGACGAATATTTCTTGGAAGATGCTGATCGCGTTACTAAGAAGCTGTTTCTGGGATGGATTGAATGGCCCAATAAGAATTTGCAAGCAACAGAGCTACTAAGGAAATTTGAGAGGCAGTACTCTCAATTATCGAAGGTAGAAAAATTGACATTGGAGCCGAACAAAGTTGATCTATTTCTTCAAGCTGCTGATGGAGAATTGCAAGAAAAATTAGAATCCCTTCTTGAAGACAAAGAAGAAGATGAAGGATTGACAACGAAGTGGAAGAACATTGAAGATGCGGTGGGGTTGCTTACAAAAAAAGAAAGGAGGAAGGATAGGAGTAATATTCCGAAAACAGTACAAGCACCTAAAGCTCCAATACGTACAACACCACCGACAATGCCTACAATTCAATCTTCGACATCCTTGTCAAAGAAAGCAGATATGGGTATGGAAGAAATTATACGAGGAATGCAAGATCTTCAAATCAAATTGGCAAGACTTGAAGAGAATACTTCTATAAACAATTCGAAGAGTGTATCAAAATAAGGATATGTACAAAGATGCATTTGGTGTGATGATACTTCACACACTAGAAAAGATTGCAATGAATTTAATAATATGATACGGCAGGGAATTATTTACTGGAAAGATGGGAAGATAGCATTGAAAGATAGGGAGGATCTTCTTCAAACCAATTTTGGCAAGGGAGGAATGAGAGCATTGATTCAAGATTACTTAAAAGAGCATGAAACAGTAGTACAAGAAAGTGCAAGTTATGGTGCTAGAGTAGATGATGAAATTGGTGGAAGTACGGAAAGTAGTGAGTTTTGGGCTTCTCCCGTTTCTACAATGCAAGAAGGAAAATTACCTCGAGAAGCGTTATTGAGAACTGCAGCTACAATACGAGGTAGAACAGGTTAGGAGGATCCTGTTGAGTCTCTTTCAATTCATGCATATATTGCTAAGAGCCAACATGAAGCTTTGATGGAAGAAAAAAGACGAGGAAATTTTGATGATACTAGAGAAGGAAATTCTTTTAAGAGGCAAACTCGAGGAGACAAGGCTCGGGAGGCAGCTTCACAAGAATTCCCTGTAAAGGATACCTCAATATCATTGGGAGAAAAAACAACGGAGACAAAAGATAAGGGCAAATCAATTGCTTATAAGCTACTTTCTGACATTGAAGCGGCAACAAATTTGAAAGGGGTGTTGGAAGAACGTATATTAAACGCTAAGGTGGAATTCACATTGAAAGAAGTCTTGGGAATTACAAAGAAGGAGTTTCATGATGTTATCATTGATAGCATTAAGCGAAAGAGGCAATTAATGGGCGAAAGTGGAATGAGTCATGCTATTGATGCAAGAATATGTAGAGATGAAGAAGAGGTTGATATTGGTTACAAGCAACCAACAAATGAAAAGAATGGGTATAATCAACGAGTACGTTTCAAAGATTCTAGTGACGAGGAAATGGAAACTTTGAGCCATTATACTAGAAAGCATTGGACAAGGGCAACTACTGAGGTATTGGTGAAGGTAGGAGATATAGAAGAACCAATAGTTGCATTGGTCGACCATGGTTCTGAAATAAATCTCATGTCTAAAGATCTTTATAAGAAGCAAAAATGGCCAATTGATATGGAACGTGGATGGGCAATACGAGCAGCTAATAACACATGGGGCGAATTATATGGAGCTTGTCCAGATGTCAAAATTTGGATTGGGGATGTTGCGACGGAGCAACATTTCTTCGTTCAAGATACAACGTCTTATCCGTTGATTTTAGGACAACCTTATATCACGGCAACACGGATGGAAATAAAGGTACTTGACAATGGTTCCGCTTATGGAAGGGTACGGAGCAAAGATGGGAAGAAAGTTGTACAATTTCTAACAGTACCTCCTAACCATGAACGGAATCGAGATAGGTTGAGGGAGAAACCATTGCCAAAGATTGTTGAAGGATTTAAGGATTTTGGGGAGGTACCACTGTAAAGCGAGATTATGGACGTACAAAAGAGGAGGTACTCTCGCGAGATGAAGGTACCTTTGATTCGAGTTTTATTGGTATATTAGAAAATGGAAATATTATGTATAAGAAAGTTGATGATTTTAAAAGAAAAGAAAGAAAAAGATTATATAATATTGAAGGACAATTAGCCAAGTTAGGTACATTGAAAGATGATGAGAGGATTTTGGGTGTTTATGAAGAAAATGGACTGGAAGATTCATTGAAATTGATTACATCTATTGGGTTAGAGGATAATGATAAGATTGTTGAGATTCATTCAAGAGAGGTTTATACCATGCTTGAATCTTTTCAAGCACCAGAAGTCACAGTAGAGACGAGATATAAAACGGCAGATAAGAAGGTAAAGCCTGTTGTCGGACCATTACTAGAGGATTCTAAAGAACAAATGGGAGAAGCATCAAAAGAAGCAAGTTTAAGAGATCCAATGAGTATTGGACATCAGTTTATTGAAGAGACTTTTGAAGAATTGAAGATTGGTTCTGATGGTTCTTTATTACCGGAGGAAATTACTTGCTTCAAAAAGATGTTGGCTAAACAAGGTAGATCGTTTACCTTCGAGTCTCATGAAATTGGGTGTGTGGATCCAAATATTATGATACCTATGGTTATCTTCACTATAATGCACGTACCTTGGAATCTAAGACCGATTCCAGTACCGAGGGCACATTTACCTAAATTGGTGGAACTATTAAAAGAAAAGATAAAGATGAAAATATTGGAACCTTCATTTGCACCGTATTCTAGTCGATGGTTTACGGTACCTAAGAAGAATGGGTCACTACGATTTATTCAAGATATGCAGCCGATGAATGCAGTAACTGTCAGGAATGCAGGAATTGGACCTATTGTGGATGAATTTGCTGAGGCGTTTGCTGGCAGGGCGATCTATTCAATGGGTGATTTGTATTCAGGTTATGATCAATTTCAACTTGCCGAAGGAAGTAGAGATATGACAACAATGAGGACACCACTTCGATTGGTTAGAATGTGCACTCTTCCTCAAGGCGCGACCAACTCAGTTCCGCATATGATGAATGGGATGAATAAGGTATTGAGAGATTTTATTCCGGAAAAGACTATGCCTTTTCTGGATGATGTTCCTATAAAAGGGTGCAGAGAAGGAGACAAGGATGAAACTTTAGATACGAGGGCGTGTCGCAGATATGTTGTTGATCATATACAAGATTGTGAAAAGATTTTAACTCGGCTTGGAGAAGTTCATCTTACATTATCGGGTATGAAGTCCGTATTTGGAGTACGAGAGGTTGTAATTGTTGGACATTTATGCGGATCTTACGGAAGAAAACCAGATCCGACTAAAGTTGATGCAATTAAAAGGATGAAAGAGGATTGTGATTCTTTAACAGAGGTTCGCAGGTTTTTGGGTGCATGTATATTTTATCGAATCTGGATCCCTCATTTTGCTCACATAGTGGATCCATTATATGAACTGTTACGCAAGGGTTACCGATTTAAATGGGAAGAAAGGCATATTCAGGCAATGTAAAGATTGAAGAAATTATTGATGTCACCTCCAATATTGAGGAAGGTTGATTATAAGTGCAATAGACCAGTGATTCTTACTGTGGACGCTAGTGCAATTGCCATTGGATGGACTGTGGGTCAAGATGATTCATATGGGAGTAGATTTGTAGTTCGATTTGGGGCTAAAGTTTTAAGTATTCGTCAGCGTGCATATTCGCAAGTCAAAAGAGAACTTTGGGGAGTCGTTTCGGCTATGAAAGCTGAAAAGGACTATTTGATTGGGGCAGAAGTAGTAATTGAAATAGATTGCTTGCCATTGCTTTGAATGATTATTAACTGTTCAATGCCAGATATTGCAATGTTGAGATGAATTGCTTATATTAAGTCACTAAATCCAGAATTTAAGCATATCACTGGGAAGGACAATTTAGTAGCAAACATGCTATCTCGAGGAAGATACGAGAGGGAGGACGAAATGGTTGAAGACATTGATGATGTGGGATTGAAATTCTATTCAATATCAAATCTCAACAGAGAAGACAAGCTATTTCTTGAAGAATCTTATGAAGGAGAATTATTGGATATTGATCATTATTTGAATACCTTGACTAAGTAGGGGAATTGGTCTACAGAAAAATTCAAACAAATAAGAAAAAAAGCATATGGATTTTTACTTCGAGATGGATTCTTATGGAAGAGACCGAAGAAAAGAATTGGAATGCCACAACGAGTGATAGTCAAAAGGGAAGAAAAACTAAAATTATTAAAGGAGTTTCATGATAGTTTATGGGCAGGGCATAGAAGAATCTGGGCTACTTTTGCTAAACTCAAGGAACGATATTGGTGGAAAAATATGTATCGAGATGTGCTCTCATTTGTAGAGTCATGTGAAATCTGTCAATCGTATTCTAATATCCGACATTGGGATGGTCTTCATCCTACGTATCCTCTGGCTATTCATTTTAAATGGGTTGTTGATTTGGTTATTATGCTGGTTGGATTATGGCAGATGAGATATTTGGTTTTAGCTCGTGAAGATTTATCAAATCAAGTAGAAGGAAGAGCATTGAGGACAAAATCTACAGAGGGAATTTGTAGGTTTTTGCTTGAAGATGTCATTTGCCGTTACGGGTGCGTAGGAAAAATCACTGCAGATCGTGGGGAATTAAATGTACAAGAAGCTCGTAAGTTCTTTGAAAGATGTAGAGTTAAACTATCACTGACTACTACTTATAATCCGGAAGGGAATGCAAAAAGCGAACGCGGTCACCCACTGATTGTGAAAGCATTGGTTAAAGCTTGTAATGGGAAAGTTAAAGAGTGGCCACAGCTATTGTCATTTGCATTATGGGCTGATCGAACAACACATAGTTTGGTGACAGGATATATGCCAGTAGAACTTATGACAGGTCAAAAACCAATTATGCCGATTGAAGAAAAGGTACTTACTTGGAGTATGCTACCATGGGAAGATGGATTGACAAGAGAAGAACTTCTGACTATTAGGATTCGACAATTGGAGCAAAGAACGGAAGATGTCCAGATAGCATTGGGAAGGTTAAAAAGAGCAAGGTTACAAAACAAGGCGCAATTCGATAAGCAACATCGATTGAGACCAAAAGCAATCGAGAGAGATGACTGGGTACTTGTTTATGACAATAGTCTGGATAATCAACATAGTACTTTGCGAAAATTCTCAAAACGTTGGTTTGGACCATATGTGGTAACAACTGTTCATGATAATGCAACTTACTCATTACACGAGTTAGATGGTACAAAATTGAAAATACCAATTGCAGGGAAGAGAGTAAAAATATTTAAACGAAGACACGCAGAGATGAATATGGAAGACCTTAATGAAGGTATAGAGATTCTGCAGCAAGAAGATGAAAGTGATTTGGATAATGAAGGTGACGAAGATGAACTGGACAAAGACGTAGAGGATATATTCTGAATCAAACAGCAATTGAGTAAATTGGTGCATACCGGAGGATGCACAGGTTTCAGAGGGGGTGGATGTCGTGTTGTAACACGAGTATACAGTGAAAATAAAAAGAAAGGGGAATTTTATCAATATTCAGTTACCTCGAATATTAGGAGCACCGACCAACTCCTGTACAAATACTAAGTGGCCAGGTTCAGTCACCCCGTTGCAGTCATTCAGGGCATACTGAAATGCTCCATTCAATTCTAATAACGGGAGTCAGCAGAAAGAGAAGGGCCAATTCACACGACGGGTTCGAAGAGCCAATTGGATCCAATTTCGAGAATCCAATCCGGGTCTTCTTACCCAATATGAGACCTGAATTGGCCGGGCAATCCAATGCAGACCCAATTACGGGAACATCCAAGTTATTATGGGCATCTTATCCAATATGGGACCTGAATTGGTCGGGCGACTCAATGTGGTCCCGATTACGGGGTTTCGATTCTGTTTCAGGCTGTCTTGTTCTCTGTGCCGTTTCAGGGAACGTTGTTTTCAGTAAAAGGATCTCTTAAAGGTAAAAACGAAGGAGAAAGCTCTGATGGTGAGAGCCAATTCCAGATCCAAGACGGAAGATTGAAGAAATTCAGAGGCTAGGATTTGAAAGAGGGGAGAATTAGGGTTAAAGGGGAGGAAGATTAAGAAATGAGGGGGTTTTTTTTTTTTTCTTTTCAGATCGGGTTTTTTTTGGGTCGAAGAACTAGCTTCAAGCTCTTTTCAAGGTCACTAGTTTGGTTTCATTAGGATTTGTGAGGGGATAGCAATTGCTGCTCAAAGTCAGTGTTTATTTTGGTGTTTTCGGATTTTATATAAAATATTGATGGTTTGCATTCTCAATCGGTTTGTGCAAGTCGTGTAGCATCTATGGATCAAAATTTGGTATTTTTTGGATAGTTGGGTGTGCTAAGTGTATACAAAAATTTGTGTTAATCTAACGATGCAATCAAGAGATACCTGGGTTTTAGTACAAGGGCTTGTCGAAAGTTGGCAGTCTAGGGTTGGATAGGGTTCTGTGATATCTGAAGATCTACTAGTTGGATCGACGTAAATTTTGGCTTGATAATAGAAGATTTGGAGATCAAGCGGCTATTCAATTTTGAGCTGGAGTTAATGGTTGATAAAGGAGAAATCACTTCTGGAGTTTCTACATCAAATTTCAAGGTTGCGGCCGAGTGTCATCGGTGCGGTTTTTGGGCATTTTCTTGAAATTTGTAAGTTGGGTTGGGCTGAAATTTTTTGAGCATATAGAAGGCTTATACTGGTATTTGGGTGCAAAATTTCACACTAAGTGGACGGTTGGATCAAAAGTTACAACTTGTCAAAGCTCACTGGCTAGGGTTAGGGCTTGTTAAAAAAAACAAAAACAACTTTATTATAAAAGAAATAAAGCAATTTGAATATTGTATGGTTAAAATGACTATGAGGAGTGTTTTTAAATACTTGGGAATTGATATTTCAATTATATTCTTCATACATGGATAAAATCTATTAGGATTTCTTTGTTATTTGCAAAAACAACTATACCTTCCACAGCCAGATACCCAGTGTATTCCCGAACAAGACAACACGTAATACGACAACGTGAAATATTGGATGGATTTTTATTGACTCCTTTAGATATAAACGATATGTGACTGGATTAATTTGTATAAAAATAGAAAATGGTCCAAGTCTACGATAGTCCAGCTTATCACAAGAACAAGTGGTCTTGATATTGCAATGAAGTAACCATACCTTGTCACTTGTGTGGAATGGTGGTTGTTCCTTTCGATAGACATTTGCATTGATCTTATGTTGTTCTTCAGCTTCTTTTAACCGCACCTTCATTGTTGTATGTAACTCTAATAAATGATTTGCCAAATCTTTTGTTATAGGATTATCACCTTTTGAAAAATCAAAAATATCAAGTCGTGGATAATAATCATAATTGGCAAAGAAAGATGTTTGTTTTGTAGAAGAATGTACCATGTTATTATAAGCAAACTTTGCTAATGGCAAAAGAATTATCTAATTATTTTATTGATAGTTGATGGTACATCTTAAATACTGCTCCAAAACTTGATTAACACACTCCATTTGTCGATCAGTTTGAGAATGGAATGTAAAAGATAGTTTTATATCTACTTTTATAATCTTAAAAAGAATCTACAAAATCTTGATACAAACTGAGTTCTCTTATCTAATATAATATCTTTAGATAATCTATCATAGTAATAGATATTTTTAAAAAAGAACTTAGTTTTTTCTTCACATGTGATAGATTTTGTATCTGGTATAAAATATGCCATCTTGGTAAAATGATCTACTATCACAAATACAGAGTCATAAGAATCTGAGATTGGAAGATCCGTGATGAAATCCATAGAAATAGAAGATCATGGTTGTTCTAGAATAGGTAATGGTTGAAGAAGTCTATAAGATTGATGATGAGGAGTTTTTGAACTTGAACAAATGTCACATGATTGAACAAAGTCTTTCACACACTTCCACATTTGTGACCACCAAAAATCTTTGGATATAAGCTCCAAAGTCTTCTTATATCCAAAATGTCCTACTGTTGAAAAGTTGTAATGTTGTCCTATTGTGATTTGGCTACTATATGAAAATAATGTAATTATGTATTTAATATATAATTTATTAAGTAACATGGTGAAAGTCATATTAGTAGATTTTAATTGATTGTAGAATATAATTTGATTATTACCTTGAAAAGAGGTTGTTTAAAAAGATTACTATAGAATTTGTATAATTTTAATTTTCTTTTGATAGTGGCTTTAAAGATTGGTTTTGGTTGATAGTAACTTCTAAATATTTAGAATCACCTTTGTTAGACATTGGTGACCTTTGAAAACATCTTTTGGTTCTTTTATTTGGTGTTTAGAACATAAATTATGTAAATCTTATAAGAAAAAGGATTGAAGAAGCTTTTTGTTAGCAAAGGGAGTAATTAAGGCACCAATATAGATGAATGGAGATGAATAATAAAAATCTCTATTCCTATTGGTCAAAACTCATGACCAATGGGCTTTGAGGACGCTGCGCGAGGCCATATTAGGGATTAGGGTTAGTTTTTCGAGGCAATTTGAGATTCAAAAGCTAAGGTCAAAAGATTTAGGATTTTGACTATGGTTTTGGTGCAAGTTTTGTATGGTTTGGATTTTATATAAAAGAGATACAAGTGTTCAAAGTTAAGGTACTGATTTGGGAGCTACTGTCACTCTTTTGGGCATAACGCACGCGTACGGATAGAAATTGAAGATCAGCGATTGCAACTAGAAAGAACACTTTTGCGGCTATACTTTTCATGTACTGCTTACTAAATTCCAAGTTAAAGTGAAGAAGTTATTGGATTTTGAAGTCAGTTCATGCATTATAAGGGTAGTAAGTAACCCGATTTACTAGTAGTTGTCTCTTGAGCTATATCTTAAATAATTTGGCAAGGTTTTGGCTCAAAATTTCTGAAAATATGTAATTTTATGTTAATAAACTTTGTGCATAAGTTTTATGAAATTTGAGTATTGGATTCTTGAGATATTAAGAAAATAAAGTTTGGATGCTTGTAAATTAGGATTTAGAGTATCTGCTAGGATTTTATAGATGCCAAAAGATCAGGAGTGAATTTGTAGTTGGTTTTTTTTTTTAATAAAAGTTAAGGGTAAATTCTACCTATCTTATAAGTTTGAGACTAATTGAATAGTTAGATCAAGAGTTATGATTATTTAAAGTTTGGAACAAAAAAACCCTTCGTGAGAAAAATATGTTTTGAAGGGGTTTTGTTATATTTTGAGTTTTATGTAAAATAAAGGAGTTTTGGGAGGCTAACATAAGATTCATATAAAGGTTTAAGCTACACTCTCTATAGCTAGATACCCAGTGTATTCCCAGATAGCAAATCACGCCATATGACAATGTGCTTGAAAAATACGTAATCGTGCTTCTCCTTTTGGAACATATAATCGACCTTCAAAATAGAGTAAGTTGTTTTTGAACTCAAACTTAGAAGTATCTTAAGACTTAGAAGAAAAATACTTAATATTACAAATAAGAGGATCAAAAGACATACTTGATTAGATTTGTTCTACAAGAGTCAAAACAATAGTCAACATTGATTTTATTACTAGAAGATGAAAATGCTCTAGCTTCAAGAGAATTGTTCTTTGCTGATCAAAAGATGCATCTTCTTCTTTTGGTGCAAGATAAAAATATCTAGAAAGGACATCTAACAAACCTTGTTGTTTTCTAGGTCAATATATGATCTTGGAATCAAATCTTGATAAGGACATGCTCCAATGGGCTTGGCGATGATTTAAAACATGTACTGACATGAAGTACTCAAGATTCTTATGATCCGCATATATAGTGAGTAAATTAAAAGCGCCTTCTAGATGATGACACCATTCTTGAAATGAATCCATGATTGCAAGAAGCTCTTTGTCGTCGATTTCATAGTTAATTTTGGCTACTAAAATTTTTTTGGAATGAAAAGATATTAGGTGAAGTTTATCATTTTCTTCTATTTATGATAATACAAGATCCAAAGCAAATTTTGATGCATCTGTTTCCACAAAAAATGCCTTAGAAAAGTTGACTTGATACAAGATTGGTGCAAAAATAAAGGTTGATTTCAAGGTTTTCCATCAAAAAATATTATTGATAGATGTCATCTATAAGATTAATAAGTATTGATTTCATATAATGTAAATTCTTGCTTGAGAATGCATCAAGCACCTAGCTATGGAAGATAAATAAAAAATACAATAACCAGATTTTATTAAGTTTAATAATATCTTAAATAAACTCTATTTAATCTTTAATAATCTAATTAAACTTTAACCAACTTAAAAAAATTAAAAGAGATAACTAAAGTAACATAAAAAAAAGTCATAAATTAATCTCAAAAAAAAAAAAAAAAAATTCTAAAAAAATTCTAAAAAAATTCTAAAAAAATAATAAAATAAAAATATTAAAAAAATAATAATAAATTTTAAATAAATATTAAAATTAGAAATACAAAATAAAACTTTAATAAAGCTTAAATAAATCCTAAACAAACATTCATATAGTCTTAAAAAAATCTAAATAAAATTCTAAAAAATCCTAAATAAATCCTAATGATAGTTTAAGTAATTATAAAAAAATCCTAATAAAATCCTAATAAAAATCTAATAAATTATAATAAAATATTAAATCAATCCTAATCAAAATCTAATCAAATCATAGACAATTCTATACCAATTTTATTCAAATTCCAACCAAATCTTAAATTCTAAGAAAATTTTAATCAATTTCTATAGCTATTTTAAAATATCAATAAATATTAATAAAATTATTAATTTCATCTAAAATTTTACTTATAATTTAATTTACAAGCAATCAATATAAAATTTGAGAAAAATAAAATTCACCAACTAAATAAAAAAAACCTCCTAAACTTCTCAAATATTAGTTGCCTTTCTTTTCCAACTTGAATGTTGAACTTTTAGTAGTGATTTCTCCTTGTTGAACCATTCCATTTCTTTCAAATTAGTAGATAAGTAGATTTCTAAGTCCAAATAGTATTCACCAATTTTGTCTTCAATCAAATTGGCAAGTTTTTTAAGATTGTAAAAATCCTCATTAATTCTAAATTTTAAGTATTCAAGATCTTAACTTGATAAAATTCTCATATCCTTCCATCTAATAATTTGATTTTCATCAAATTTCTCAAATAAATTTAAAATAAGTACAATAATAACCTTATATATCTTCATTTATAAATGTCTAACAAAACTCACAAAATCTTCAAATTTATAAACTTCATTTTATTTTTTAAAATCCAAAACTACTAAATACATCTTTTATTTTAAAAAGCTCTCAAAAACTTATTATACCTTCTAATCACATGAAACAACTTCCAAAAATTCTTTCATAAGTCTTCTCTTACTCTTCATTTTTTAATCAATCAAAGAATCTTAGAATTACCATTGATATGTGGTGTTGTACCTTGCAGTCTAATTTTGACTTGAATTCATAATTATTCTTCTTTAGATATCAATTCTTAGTATTTTGAGATAATTTTTATTAAATTATATTTTTAGCCTTCTTTTTAAAATAACTATATTAATTAATTATCTCATTTACTTTGATATGGCTCATTTATGCTCTTACAAAATAAGTAAAAGTCTCTTCTATAAAAAGATAGTATTAAGATTAAAAAATTTTACTTCTTTCCTATCATTTATCCTTGTTTTGCTACTTTAACTTTCAATCAAGTTCTTTTATAATAAAATCCATATTTTTTTCTATCTTTCATCATACAGTCATATTACTACACAATATCAAATGTCCTTCTTATATGTTATTAGACACACAACTTTCAATAGTTCTTTTATGGTAGTGCTTATCTTACTGGCCTTAGACAAAGTTGGATCATACCAAGTTGCACTTAAGTAGGTCAAATAATTATTTATTCAGATATCATTTCCTAACATCTTTATAATGGATTGTGAATTGATTTTATTCAATGTAATTAAAAAATCTTTCTATCTACAACCATTCTTCTATGTCTTTGGCATATTAATAAGAATATTGTGAAAAATTTTAAGCAAGACTTTACAAATGAGCAATGGCAAGAAATTTTGCTAAATTGGTACTTAATAGGATTTGCATATTATAGGGACAAGTTTAAAGTATACTAGAACAACTTTATAGAAATCTAGAATGTCAATTTTTCTAAAGCAATTACGTACATAAAAAATATATAATGTGTATAAATAGATGTTTCTTGTCATATGAACAAGATTTACTACTTTAGCAACTCTATAATCTTCATAGCAGAAGATATGCACTATACATTTAAGCAATATATTCAATTAAAAAAAAAATGATTTGCTTGACATATGCTAATATGTAGAGCTTTACATCAAAAATATGCATAAAGAGCATGTCACATAGTTCTTTCATGAAAAGATGTGCATCTTGATATTTTCCAATCAAATTCCTTGTAATGAAATCTTTTAAGATATTAATTGACTAATATCTCATTATATGTTGAAGAAGATCTGTGAGCAAGTTTAATTTTTATATTTGCATATTATAGGTAATATTGAGCCCTACAAAGACACTTTCATCGCAACGCTTGGTCTGCCATATTTACATCTAATTTGAATTATTCTACATGAAGAGCAATAGTTCAATCTGAGTAACTTTGATACCATTGGCATTTATTAAATTAATGGTATTTTTTTTTATTAAGAATATGTTCAATTTTTTCTTCAAGATATTGGACCAATTTTTAGCAACCATCATTTTTCTTCTATTATATCAATAGATATATATGTTTAAAAAATTCTAAATTATGTCACAACAACAACCACAACCTATTGATAAATTATAGATAATAAAGACAAAGAAGCATTTATTGCAGAAAAATGGCAAAAAAAGATATTTATTTGGATTTAAATATTTTTAATATAAAGTATTGATAATACCTTGTAGTGTATGTGGTGATGTTGAACATTTGGTGAATAAACTGCAAGTACACATAATATGGATATGAAACAATATGATAAAGTTCAAATTTAAATTTTTCTTATTATTTTTTTTGTTGTTATATATATGCACTATGATATGATATTATATGAGTTTTAATGGTTAATACTACTAAAGGTGATATAGTTAATAAAAAAATATAAGCTATCTAAATAAGACTAAAAAATTTGTATGTATATTATAATAAGTTTATTTTATTGATTTTAATTTATTTTATGATTTTAATTAGATTTTTTCATGTTCTAGCATGTATAAAATAAGGTACAAGATTTAATATATGCTTAAAGTTATAAAAAAAAATATAATTTAATCTAATATATTTAAAATTATTTTTATTGTATTATTTATTATTTATTTAAAGTTTTATTTTTTAATAATAAATTTGTAGTTATTTCATTATAATCATGATATCAAGGATATGAATCTTAAAGAAAGAAAATCCTCAATACACTCTTGTGTCACTGAAAGGAACTAGAAAGTCATTCAAAGATGATATAATATTGAACTAGAATGGCTATTGCCAAAAAAAAGAACATTACTAAGTCTTGAAATAAGACTAAGAACTAGAAAGTACTTGACAAGAGCGAAGAAGGCTTCATTGTTACCTCCATATATACTCTCTAACTAGGAGCTATGTGACAATATTCTATAGGACTTCTAACATGTATTGACTTTGCTGGCCACATGTCTTAACTTATAAGGCAAATTATCTATGTATGTGCCATATAATTAACTTATTCTACAAGCTACTATATGGAATTAACTTATTCTATAAGCTAAAAACATGTAGCTAATTTGTTAGCTAAGTTTTCAATCTATAAACACATCTAAAGTAAAAACCATGTCTATGAAGCTTTTAAGAAGCTATTCTAAAAGACTTTATGAAATTAATTTATATTTACCTATTTCTACCTAATCATATAAGTAAATATTAGAATAAATATATATGTCCATGATATTATCTCTCCTTCCAAGGATGAATTCTACAAGGAGTAGTCATCATCTTTCATAAATCTTACAATTTTTTATTTTTATTTTGATGGATGTCGTTAATAAAAGGCCTCAACTTTCTTTATTACATTTGCAAGATTCTTTATTGGCTCCCATGTGCATTCACTAATATCATATCCATGTCAATGAACAAGATATTCTAATCTATTTTGGCACCACCTTGAATCTAAGATTTCTTCTACTTCAAATTCTTGATCATTATCGGCTTTTATAGGAGGAGGTGGCAATTGTCTTTTTCTCAAAATATCCACTATCTTATATGGTTCAAAAAGAGATATGTTGTCATATTGTGATTTGGCTACCATGTAAAAATATTATATTTATATATTTGATATATGATTTATTAAGTAACATGGTAAGAGTCCTATTAATGAATTTTAGTTGGTTATAGAATAGAATTAGATTATTATCCTAAAAAGAAGTTATTTAAAAGGACTAATATTAGAATTTATATAACTTTATTTTCTTTTAATAATGACTTTTAAAGTTGATCTTATTAGTAGTAACTTTTAAATATTTAGAGTCATCCTTGTTAGATATTGGTGATCCTTGAAGTTTTATTTTATTTCTTTTATTTGATGTTTAGGACATATATTATATAAATCTTACTAAAAAAAAGATTGGAGAGAGATCTTAGAAGCAAAAAAAGAAGTTAGGACATCCATATGGATGAATGGAGATGGATGATAAAAATCTCTATTCTTATTGGTCAAAAATCATGCCCAATGGAATTTAAGGAGGTTGTCTGAGGCCTTATTAAGGATTAGAGTTATTTTTTTAGGACCATTTGAACTTTGGAGGCTATAAAAAGTAAATTTAAAATTCTGGCTATGATTTTGTACAAATTTTGTATGATTTTTTATAAAAGTTTATATAAAAGTGATATGGATGCTCAAAGTTAAGGTATTAATTTTGTACCTTTTTTCACTCTTTTGGACATAACATGCGTATATAGAAAGTAATAAAAGATCTAAAATTGGAAGTAAAGAGAGCATATTTTTGGCTATACTTTTGACATATTATTTTATGGATTCTAAGTTAGAATGAAGGAGATATTGGAGGTTCAAATCAGCACTTACAAATCTAAAGGTAGTAAGTGACTTGATTCACTAATGGTTGTGATTTTTTGCTATATCTTAAGTACTTTGATAAGATTTTGGCTCACAATTTCTAAGAATGAATAAAGTTATATTAGTAAATTTTATGGCATTTGAATTTTGGATTTTTAAATATGAAGCAAATAGTACTCAAGTACTTGTAAGTTAGGATTTAGAATACCTGCTAGGTTTTTTAAGATGCCAAAAGATCAGTAGTGATTTTACAGTTCATTTTTTTTTAAAATAAAGCTTAAGTATAATAGCTACATTATAAATAAAAAATTGAGAAAAAGTGAATGGTTGGATCAAAAGATATGAATTTCTAAAGTTCAAAGAGAAAAAATTCTTTGCAAAAAAAATATGGTTTGAGGGGTTTTTCTATAATTTGGACATTTTATATAAAGTGGAGAGGTTTTAGAAGCAAAAACTATATATATAAGTTAAAGGTGGAATAAATCACTTATTAAAGCTAAGTAAATAATTTAAAACTAAACTCTTTACAGCTAGATACCTTATATATTCTTAGATTGCAAATCATGCCATACAACAATATGAAATATAAGACAAATTTTCATAAATTTTAGTAAATGTAATCAATAAGCAACAGAATTGATTTTTTTACAAATAATAAAAGGTCCTAACCTATGATAGTTCAACTTATCATAAGTACAAGTAGTCTTGATATTACAATGAACTAACTATATCTTGTCACTTATATTGAATTGTGCTTGCTTCTTGTGATAGACATCCGTTGTCGTGATGTAATATGACTATATAAAGAAATTATAATAAAAATTGAATTTTAAATTAATATCTAATTATCTTAGTTCAATTATAATTTGAGGTATCTAAACATGGCTTTTATAAAAGCCTCTTCGGTTATTTTTTTATCTTAATAGTTAGTAGATTGAAGGTTAGTTAGTAATTTTACCTTCTAGGTTGTAGAGACTCTTCTACTACCTTAGAAAGACCATAAATTGATAAAATCAGATTAGAAGAGGTAAATAATTAAAATAGTTGGTACTAGGATTAAGTTGAGAGTAGGGTTGGACTAAAAAATCCTTAGGATAGATTAGATTGATATCCAGGGATCAACCATTTGTGAGACAGGGTCGAAATTAGACCTCTCGCCACTAAAATGATAGCCTAGGACAAAATAGGGATTCATTTGAAGATCAAAGGATAGGATTTGAGAGCTAGCTTAAATTTCTTTCCTAAAACATAAAGATTGTTTTTGAAGGATTTTTGAAGATTTAGAAATTATTGTTAAAAGTTAGGATTTGTATTGGTGATTTGGGTTTTATATAATATAATTAAGGCTAGTAATTTCAGCTAGTTCATGCAATTGGTGTAACATCTACAGTTAAAAATTTGAAACTATTTGGATTATTAGATATGCTAAATGTATATCAAATTTTATAATAATTTAATAGTGTGGTTTAGAAATATCTGGTTTTTAGCACAAGAGGGTTTAAAAGTTGGAAGTTTGACATTGGGTAGGATTTCTATATTATCTAGAGATTTGTCAGTTGGATCAAGGTGAAATTTGGCATGGTATTGAAGGACTTGAAGATCAAGCTGCACACCAATTTTGAGTCAAAGTTAATTTTTGAAAAGAGAGAAATCACTATTGGAATTTCTACTTCACTTTTCAAGTTGGTGGCCGAGTGACATCAGTGCAATTTTTAGAGGTTTTTTCACAATTTGTAAGTTAGATTGGACTAAAAATTCTTGAGCATATAGAAGACTTAAATTATAAATTTACATCAAGTGGACAATCAAAATGGATGTTACAGCTTGTTAAAGCTCACTGATTAGAATTGGGGCTTATAAGAAAAATCTAAATTGCTTAAATATGAAAGTAACAAGATAATTGGGATTTATGTATGGTTAAGGTTACTAAGAAGAGTGATTTTAGAAATTTTGAATTCAAATTCAGATTATATTCTTCTCATATGGATGAAACCTATTAGGATTTCTTGAATACTTGTGAAACACAACCTCGCCTTCTACAGTTAGGTACCCGGTGCATTCTCGAGCAAGACAACACATAATACAACATAAGTGGTGAATGTGGCATGAAATTTTGGAGTGGAAGGTATTAGATTATATTTGTGGTTATTTGGAATTGATGGCACAAGAAGGCAATAACATTGAATTTAGATTTTTGAATGGAGTTTTGGATGGAGCTTTAAGTGGATCTGCTTCAAGTGGGATTTCTATTATTGAACAAGGTATGTACCTTGATTCAAACACTGCAAAAATATTTCAAGCATTTACATTATTTATGCAATAGCAATAGGGCAATGATTGCAAAGAGGCTTTGGCAACCAAAGCATTATAAGTAGTGGTTAACAAGATTGACTAATTTTATGGGAGGGATATTTTCAAATATTTAAGATATTATGTGCAAAAAATAGAATTGAATCATGTTTTTAAGAAAGAGATGATTCAATTATTTGAGCTTGCTATGATACTAGAGATAAGAGAGCATATAAGATCTATTATGAGGCAATTTAGAAGTTAATGGGAGTTATTTTTACATGCATTGAAGGATGAATATTTTTTAGAGGATATTGATCAAGTTACCAAGAAATCATTCTTAGAATGGATTGAACGACCTAACAAAAATTTACAAGCTACAAAATTATTAAAAAAATTTGAAAGGTAATTTTCTCGATTATCAAAAATGAAAAAATTTAGATTGAGACCAAACAAAGTTAAATTGTTTCTTCAAGCTGTTGATGAAGAATTACAAGAGAAGTTAGAGGTTCTTCTTAAAGATAAGAAAGAATAGAAAGGATTAAAAATAAAGTGGAGAACTATTGAAGATGCTATTAGATTATTTACCAAAAAAAAAAAAAAAAAAAAAATGATAGATTTGATGCTCGAAGAGTAATACAAGTATCAAAGATCTCAATACCTACCATACGATTGGCTGTACCTGTTGTCTAACCTCTATTGACTATACCAAAGAAAGAAGATATGGGACTTGAAGAGATTGTATGAAGGATACAAGATTTTCAAATCAAACTTGTAAGGCTTTAAAAGAAGACTTCTACAATAAGTTCAAAGGCTACTTTTAAATAAAGGTATGTGAAAAGACGTATTTGGTGTGATGATGATTCTTATTCTTGAAAAGATTATGATGAATTTTATGAGATGGTACAATAAGGCATTGTTTATTGGAAAGATGGAAATGTTGCATTGAAAGATACTGGTGATCTTTTCCAAACCAACTTTGATAAAGGAGGCATGAAAGCATTGGTTAAAGATTATTTGGCAATACATAAAATTGTCGCAATAGAAGGTGAAAGTTATGGAACTAGAATAGATAATGATGGTAGACAAAATTTTGTTAGAAATGTTCTTTCAAGTAGACTTTGGTCTTCTGCCATTTCTATAATTCAAAAAGAAAAGATGCCACAAGAAGCTTTATTGAGAACTGCAGTAACAATTTGTGGTGCTATGGATTGGGAGGATTCTATAGAAGCTTTGTCAATATATGCATATATTGCTAAAAGCTAATATGAAGCTTTAATGGAAGAAAAGAAGAGATGAAATTTTGATGATTCAAGAGAAGAAAATTCTTCTAAGAGGCAAACTCCAGGAGATAAGGCTTGTATAGCAGCTTCACAAGAATTGTCTACAAAGAATACTTTAACAATATCAAAAGAAAAAGTAAAAGAGATGAAAGATAAAGATAAATTGATAACTTGTAAACTAATCTCTGATATTGAAGTGGCAATAGATTTAAAGGGAGAGCTTGAAGAACGTGTGCTCAATACTAAGGTTGTGTTTACATTGAAAGAAATTTTAGAAATTGTAAAGAAAGAATTCTATGATGTCATTATTGACAGTATTAAATAAAAGAGATAATTAATGGAAGAAGTTGGATTGAATCATGCTACTGATGCATACATATATGAAGGTAAAAAAGATATAATTGATAATTATTACAAATAATCAGCAAGTATTGGAAGGGCTCATAATCAAATGGTATATTTTGATGATCAAGATAATAAAGATAGAAAGCTTTCAAGTCATTATACTCAGAAGCATTGGACTAGAGCAACTACAGAGCATTAGTGAAGATTGGAGATATGGACGAGTCGATTGTTGCTTTGATTAACCATGGTTCAAAGATAAATCTTATGTCTAAATATCTTTATACAAAACAAAGGTGGCCAATTAATATGGAGCATGGATGGGTAATACGGACAGCCAATAATACATGAGAGAAGTT
The DNA here is from genome assembly GCF_059467195.1 of Physcomitrium patens. Lineage (NCBI taxonomy): Eukaryota > Viridiplantae > Streptophyta > Bryopsida > Funariales > Funariaceae > Physcomitrium > Physcomitrium patens. The sequence goes on along the minus strand of NC_143419.1, from coordinate 13,205,728 downwards.
ATATGGTGCTTGCCTAGATGTGAAAATTTGGATTGGTGATGTTGCAATCGAGCAAAAATTTTTTGTTTAAGTTACAATATCTTATTCTCTTATTTTGGAACAACCATATATTATTGCAACTTAGATGGAAACAAAGATACTTGATGATGGTTGAGCTTATACACGAATTCATAGTGAGGATGGAAGAAGAGGAGTACAATTTTTGACTGTGCTTCTAAATTATGAGCAGAATTGAAACAAATTGACAGAAAATCCATTATCAAGGGTTGTTAAAGAATTCAAGGATTTTTTATGGATACCACTATAAAGCAAGATTATAGAGGTACAGAAGGAGAAGTATTCTTGTAAGATGTAGGTATCTTTAATAGAGGATTTATTGGTATTTTTAAAAATGGAAGCATTATGTATAAGAAGATTGATGATTGAAAAAGAAAAGAAATGAAGGAATTAAGTACTATTGAAAAAGAATTGTATAGATTAGGAATATTAGAATATAATAAAAAGATTACTAGTATTCATGAAGAAAATGGACTAGAGGATCTTTTGGAATTGATTGCATCTATTGGATTAAGTAATTATGATAAAATTATACCAATTCATTCAAGAAAATTTTATGATATGATTGAATCTTTTCAAACACTAGAGGTTATAATTGAGACAAAATATAAGACAGTAGATAAGAAAGTTAAACCAGTTGCTGGACCTTTGTCAAAAGATTCTAAAGAATAAATGATTGAAGCATCAAGAGAAAGGAACTTGATGGATCTAAGGAATATTAGTCACAAGTTTATTAAAGAAACTTTTGAAGAATTGAAAATTGGTTCTGATGGTTCTTTATTGCTAGAGGAAATTATGTGCTTCAAAGAGATGTTGGAAAAATAGGGTAGATCATTTGCTTTTGAATCTTATAAAATTGGGTGTGTAGATCCAAATATTGTAACACTTATGATTATTTTCACTGTATCTCATGTACTTTGGAATTTAGGGCCAATTCCAATACCAAGGACATATTTTCCAAGCTTGATAGAATTATTAAAAAAAAGATGAAGATGAAGATTTTGGAGCCCTCTTTTGTACTATATTCTAATCGATGGTTTACAATACCTAAGAAAAATGGATCATTATGTTTTATTCAAGATATGCAACCATTGAATACAGTAACTATCAAGAATGTAGGAATTTGGCCTATAGTAGATGAATTTGCTAAGGCATTTGCAGGAAGGACAATCTATTCAATAGGTGATTTGTATTTGAGCTATGATCAATTTCAACTTATAGAAGGAAGTAGAGATATGACAATGATGAGAATACCACTTGGATTAGTTAAAATGTATATTCTTCCTCAAGGCACAACCAACTTAGTTGCGCATATGATGAACAAGATGAATAAGGTATTGAGAGATTTTATTCTTGAGAAGACTATGCCTTTTCTAAATGATGTTCCTATAAAGGGGTACAAAGAAGAAGACAAGAATGAAGCTTTAGATAAGAGGGGATGTTACAAGTATATTACTGATCATATAAAAGATTGTAAAAAAATATTGACTCGGCTTCGAGAAATTTATCTTATATTATCAGGTACAAAATCTACATTTGAGGTATAAGAAGTTGTCATTGTTAGACATTTATGTGGATTTTATGGAAGAAAACAAGATCCAACTAAGATTGATGCGATTGACAAAATAAAAGAGGATTATAGTTCTTTAATAGAGGTTCATATGTTTATAGGTGCATGTACATTTTATTGTATTTGGATTCTTCATTATGCTCATATAGTAGATCCATTGTATAAATTGTTATTCAAAGGTTATTGATTTAAATGGAAAATATATATATATATATATATATATATATTAAAGCACTGCAAAGATTGAAGAAATTATTGACATCACCTCCAATGTTGAAAAAAGTTGATTATAAGTATAATAGGCTAGTGATTCTTATTATGGATACTAGTTCAATTACCATTGCATGGGTTGTAGGTCAAGATGATTCGAATAGGCACAGATTTGTAGTACAATTTGGAGCTAAGGTTTTAAGTACTCGCCAACGTGTATATTCACAAGTAAAAAGGGAACTATGGAGAGTTGTTTCAGCTATAAAAGCTGAAAAAAATTATTTGATTGAAATTATTGTGGTAATTGAAATAGATTGTTTGCCTTTACTTAGAATGATTACCAATTATACAACACCAAATATTGTGATGTTGAGATGACTTCCTTATATCAAATCATTAAATCCAAAATTTAGGCATGTTGCGGAGAAAGACAATCCGGTAGCAGATATATTATCTCGAGTAGTATATGAAAGAAAAGACAAGATGGTTGAAGATATTGATGATGTTGGAAGAAAATTTTATTTAGTATCAAATCTTAATAAAGAAGAAAAGATGTTCTTTGAAGAGATTTATGAAGGAGAATTATTAGAAATTGGTTTTTATTTAAATACCTTGACTAAACAAGAGAATTGGTCAACAAAAAAATTTAATCAAATAAAAAAAAAGGCTTATGGATTTTTACTTCAAGAAAGATTTTTATGGAAGAGACCAAAGAAAGAAATTGGAATGTCAAGATGAGTAATAGGTACTAAAGAAGATCAACAAAGACTACTCAAGGAGTTTCATGAGAGTCTATAGATGGAACATAGAAGAATTTGGGCTACTTTTGCTAAAATGAAGTAATAATATTGGTAGAAGAATATATATCAAGATGTAACTTTGTTTGTAGAATCTTGTGTAATTTATCGGATGTATTTAAATATACAATATCGAGATGGCTTATATCTGACATATCCTTTGGCTATTCATTTTAAATGGATTATAGATTTGATTATTATGCCGATGAGACTATAGCAAATGAGATATTTAGTTTTGACTCGTGAAGATTTACTAAACCAATTAGAAGGCAAGGCACTAAGAACAAAGTCCACAGAGATAATTTACAGGTTTTTATTTGAAGAAGTTATCTATTGCTATGGATGTATAAAAAAGATCACTACAGATTATAGAGAATTGAATGTACATGAAGCTCGTGATTTTTTTAAGAGATGTGGGATCAAATTATCATTGACTACTGCTTATAATTTAGAAGAAAATGCAAAGAGTGAATGTAGGCATCCACCAATTGTAAAAGCTTTAGTTAAAGCTTGCAATGGAAGAATGAGAGAATGGCCTCAACTTCTATCTTATGCATTATGGGCTAATCAAACAACACATAGTTCAAAGAAAGGATATATACAAGTGGAACTTATAATAGGTCAAAAATCAATTATGCCAATTGAAGAAAATATACCAACTCAAAATATGCTACCATGGGAATATGGATTGACAAGGAAGGAATTGTTAGCTATTAGAATTCGGCAACTTAAATAAAGATCGGAAGATGTGGAATTAGCATTAAAAAGGTTATAAAAGAAAAGGTTAGGAAATAAGACTCGATTTGTTAAGCAATATTGATTGAGGCCTAGAACAATTGAAGAAGGTGATTGGATACTTGTTTATGATAGCAATCTAGATAACCAACATAGTGCTTTACAAAAGTTTTTAAAATGTTGGTTTGGACCATATGTGATAGTAATAGTTCATGATAATGCCACATATTCATTAAAGGAGTTAGATGGTATGAGGTTGAAAATACCTATTGTTGAGAAGTCAGTGAAGATTTTTAAAAGACAAGATAGAGAAATCAATATAGAAAATCATGTTGAAGATATCAATATTTTTGAAGATAATTGTTTTGAAGAGGATGGTGAAAATAAAAATAAAGGATTTGGTGAAGAAAATGAAGAGATAGTGTGATGCCAATTATGACATATGATTCATTTGGCGCATGCAAGAGGATGCACAGGTTAAGAGAGGGTGGATGACATGATGTAATACGACTATAATGAAGACTTATATTTATAATTGCATACAAAATTTTACATCAAGTGGACAGTCAAAATAGATGTTACAGCTTGTTAAAGCTCACTGATTAGGATTGGGACTTACAAAAAAATCTAAATTGCTTAAATATGAAAGTAACAAGATAATTGGAATTTATGTATAGTTAAAGCTACCAAGAAGAGTATTTTTAGTACTTTTGAATTACAATTCAGATTATATTCTTCTCATATGGATGAAATCTATTAGGATTTCTTGAATACTTGTGAAATACAACCTCACCTTCCACAATTAGGTGTCTGATGTATTCTCAAATAAGACAACACATAATACGACACCGCATTGGACTTTTGTCATTCTTGAGCTTATTTTAATTATGTCTTTATTATTGCATGTAGCATTAACAAATAATTTACTAAATCTTTTGTTCTATAATTATTAAAATTTGAAAAGTCAAAACTAACAAGTTCTAAATGATAACCATAATTGGCAAATAAAGGTGTTTTTTGAATGGAAGAATGTATCAAATTATCATATACAAACTCTACCAATGGCAAAAGAGTTGTCCAATCATCTTGATAATAGTTGATGATACATCTCAAATACTGCTCTAACACTTGATTCATCCTTTCTGTTTACCCATCAGTGTGAGGATGAAAAGGCAAAGAAAGCTTTATATTCACCTTTAAAATCTTGAATAGGGTTCTCTAGAATCTTTATACAAATTAATTCCCTTTATTTAATATAATATCTTTTAGCAATCTATAATAGCGAAAGCTATTGTCAATAAAAAGCTTAGTTATTTTTTCACTTAAAATAGATTTTATACATGATATAAAATGTATCATTTTAATGAAGCAATCCATAATTACCAATATAGAGTCATATGAACTTGAACTTGAAAGATCTGTAATAAAATTCATAGAAATAGAAGATCGTGGTTGTTTGGATATTGGCAATGGTTGAAGAAGTCTATAAGATTGATGACAAGGAGTTTTTGATCTTGAACAAACGTTATATGACTGGACAAAGTCTTTTACTACCTTCCATATTTGTAGCCACTAAAAATCTATAGATATAAGCTCTAAAATCTTATTATATCCAAAATATCATTCTACTGAAAAGTTATGATATGCTTGAAGAATACATAAATGTACTTTTTCTTTTAGAATATATAGGCATCTTTCAAAATAGAGTAGGTTGTTCTTGAACTCAAACTTTGAAATATCAATAGACTTAGAAGAAAAATTCTTAATATCATGAACAAGAAGATTAAAGGACATACTTGATTGAATTTATTTAACAAAGATCAAGACAATAGTCAATGTTGATTTTAATATTCAAAGATAAAAAAATACTTTCGCTTCAAGAAGATTGTTCTTTGTTGATCAAAAGATATGTCTTCTTCTTTTGATATAAGATAAGAGCATCTAGAAAGAGCATTTGATAAACCTTGTTTTATTTTAAGTTGATATGTGATTTTGAAATCAAATCTTGATAATGACATGCTCTAAAGAGCTTGGCAACAATTCAAAATATGTGTCAACATAAAATACTTGAGATTCTTCTGATTTATATATATCGTAATTGGATTTGAAGTGCCTTCTAGATAATGATGCCATTCTTGAAATGAATCCATATTTGCAAAAAATTCTTTATTATAGATCTCATACTTAATCTTGGCTGCTAAAAATTTTGTGGATTAAAAAGCTACTAGATGGAATTTATCATCTGTTCTCATTTGTGACAATACTGCACCTAAGTCAAAGTCTGATGCATTTGTTTTTGTAAAGAATTGTGGTTGATCGTTTTACTTATTCCGAAAAGAACCTCCCAGAATAAACCTGTATAGGGGAATTCGAACACGGGGAGTGACTAGTTGCTTAAGCGTTCACGTTAGGATCACACAATTAATTACCTCCAATGTATCGTCTCTATTTCCATTGTCTAAGCACACAAGGAAACTATAATCTCTCCTTTCACCTTATCAATCTCTTCCTTACAACAATTCAGTCATACCAATAACTATTATTTCCACCAATATATCTTCACTCTTATAATCTCCAACTATAATACCGCAACATCACAGCTTCAGCAGACAATTACCCTCATTCCAATTACTGGAATTCTTCACACAGAACTACCACTCACATTACAGTGTTTCACACAACCACAGATTCACTCTTTCTGCTAAACTACATTCAGATTTCAGCATTCAATCTCTCTTCTTCTCATTCAATAACATATAATTCCAATCACACTTTCATTCTATGATTCACTTCACAATATTCAGAAACTCTCAATACTCTTATTTCAAAGAACATAACAACAAAAGAAAAGAGGTAGCACCAAGCTTACTCCGGCTCACACTATCATAGTAATGGCCGTTTCTTCGTCTCTCTCATCCTCCTTATCCTACCACGAGATACCAACTGCTACATCTCTAATGAAAACTACTTTTCCTAACTATTCATCCATTTTAACTACTGAACTACCTTTCCAACAGTCATCTATCCCTCTTTACACTATAAACTAAGTATATACAAATCAGCAAATAACTACTTATTCTACATAGCCCCACTCCTAATTGTGCAGCGTACTCGTAAACAACCAGTTCGAAACAAAAACTGATGACTCCTTAGCATTATCCATACTCATAGCTACTGATTACAATTCTAAAGTCACTTCTTTGTCTTCCCCATTTGATACATTTATTGGTACTATGTTCAATTTGGCCGTTAAATCTTCATTAAGTGCTCCCAATTCACGGACTTGACTTTCCAATTGCAGAATTCGGGTGTCTTTCGCCTCTAATTGGTATTGTTGTTGCTTCACCTTCTGTTCCATTTCGCCAATTGAACCTTCAATTGACCCTTGTGGCCATCGAACGCTGACCAATTCTTCCTCCAATTTCTTTGCAACCTCCTTCAGAGTGTTGATCTCCCCTTACATTTCCTCTGTTTTCACTCTGAATTGGTCACTCATCGTCTTCTTTTCCTGTTCCAAAGTCGCCATCTTCGTCTGGTTCAATTCTAATTGTTGCTTCATTTTCTCAACTTCCAGTTTCGATTGATTGAGAGAATTGGAGAGTTCTTGTTTCTCTTGGTCCCCATGGAAGTGCCAATAAATTGCTCCTCGGTTTTGGTAGTACTGGAGCTGCTATCGTCTTCCCTTTCTTTGGCAACGGTTGACTCAACTCATAAATTATTGCTGACTGTATATAATTGGAACACAGAAGCGTTGCAATTCTACCTGACCTGCGCTTGTAACTCAACTCTGCATGAATTTTGGTGGCCACGTACGCTGCCCAATTGAACACCATACTCTCAAAGGAGCCTATTGTCGCATATAATAATCGTTTAGCTATATACGTCGTATGTCTATTTAATTCCAACCTCTTCTGAACGAAGCGCATCCACTCCATCAATTCTGGTGTAAGTGCATCCGCCGTCCGCCATCATTGATTCCTTTCTAGCGACGTCATACCTCCTTTAAAATAACTCCCCGGATTGAAGTCTGAAGACTCTTCTGCGCCAACCGCTAACTCTCCTATTGGTAACTGTAATGCTTTATGCAAGGTATTCTCATCAATTCCCAAAGTCCTCCCTTTTACAACACTCGAACCATCCTCAGGATCATAGTTCGTCAAGTATTCTTCCAATAGTTCTACATCGATTGGTGGTAGATTGTCTGCCGCTCGCTGAAAAGGATATAGTTGCGCACTTCTAAAGTCCTTCTGCCGCGTTGCATTCCAGCAAATTTCTAACTGCATGGATTCCATATTTGTGAGTATACAAAGAGAAAGCTCATCCATATTACTCCTTGACCTCATCCTTCTACCCTCTTCCTCCTTCTCCGAGGCTCTTTTCACCTTCTCCCTTGACATTATAAAGCTTTGCGTATTCGCACTAATACTATGATTTGTCGTAAACTCTCCACTAACGAACTATGCTTCAACAATTCTAGACAAAATACTGAAGGCAGCTACACAGAGTGCCCCTCTCCTAACTATTTAACTAGTTATGAAACAAGAATCCCTAATCTTGATTGCTGATGTTCTAATACACTAATCAACCACCGTCATTTGCCTCCGATTAGACACTTATGATGGCAGACAAGTCATCATGAACGGCACGTCTGCCCCCTCCAATCTTGATAAACTTGCCCCCGAGTTTATGTATAATACAGGCGTAGTCGGTTTCCATTGATACGGGTTGTGAATTTGGTTCCCGTAAAATCTTCCAATTAGACGAAACCATTGGGAAAGGCTGCCAATACGTGATAGGATCCATGCCACCGAATTTGAAATTTTCCCGAGAAATTGTGAAAATGGCTATCGTATAGCAGGACAAGATCATTGGGCATAAATAATTTTGTGCGGAGTTTACTATCGTAATAACTCTTCTGGCGGCGCTGAATAGCTTCCATGGTCATCAAAGCCGAAGCCCTAATCTCATCCAATTTTTCCAATTCTGTTAACCGATATTGGAGAGATTCTTTGTTACCCAACCGTTCTTCCAATGCAATTCTTAAACTAGGAACCTCCAATTCTATTAGTAAGATGGCCTCCTACCCGTATACCAATTGAAAAGGTGTAGAATTGGTTGTTATTTTATACGCAGTCGATATGCCTACAATGCTGCAAATAATTTAGTATCCGAGTCGGTTCCCGCTCCTGAAATAGTCTTTGTTAAGATTTTACAAAGGATACAGTTGGTCTTTTCGGTCTGCCCATTAGCACGTGGATGATAAGGGGTAGTTTTTTGATGCTTGATCTCATACTTCGTTGTCAATGCTTCAATGGTTGCATTAATAAAATGGGTTCCTCGATCACTAACCAATTCTTTCGGACAATCAAAACGAGTGATAATGTTCTCATATAAAAATGTTGCTATAGTAGTGGCATTATCAGTTTTTGTTGCCGTAGCCTCCGCCCATTTGGTGACATAATCGGTGGCTACTAAAATATAACGTTTCTGTCCATTCCGAGAAGTAAGTGTAATTGGTCCGACAAAATCAATACCCCATTTTTCGAATGCTGCCTGCGCCAAAACTGGTACCAATGGCATTGCAGAAGTTCCAGTAGGTCGACCAATTCGTTGACAAGGGTCACAACGACGAATATATTTGTGAACATTTGAAAACATTATTGGCCACCAATAACCAGCCATTAAAGCTTTACGCGCGGTGCTATCACCCGTAAAATGTCCTCCACAGCTATCCAAATGACATCCTTCCAATATGGTACACACTTCACTTAGAAATATGCAACGTCATAAAATACCATCCCGTCCTTGTTTGTATAATGCAGCTCCAATCATGGTATATGGCGCACTTCTTATAATCAGACGCTTCTTTAATTTTTCATTATAAGAAATTGGAAAAGTCTGAAATGTGAGATATTGGATCAGGTCACCATATTCGGGTGTAATAACCTCCACAGCGAATAATTGTGCATCCGGAAGGGCGTCGTTTATCGGCTCATTACCCAGTATATTCGATAAATGGGACAAGTGATCTACATTGGCATGTGTCTTGCCAGGGCGAACATTAATTGTAAAATTGAATTCCTCGAGAAGTAACACCCAGCGAGCAATTCGTCCGCTCAATTGGGATTTATTTATCATATACTTAAGCGCATCATGATCAACGTGGAACACAAATGGGTACCCCAGTAGATAATGGCGGAATTTCTGTACAGAATAAATCATGCCGAGGGCTTCTCGCTCGGTAGTATTATAATTACGTTCGACCATAACCAATTGTCGACTCTCAAAATATATTGGATGATTACAGTTATTGTCATCCTTCTGACTCAATATTGATCCAATCGTGATGTTGGATGCATCGACATAAACCTGAAATGGTTTTGTCCAGCATGGGGCAACGAGTATTGGTGCAGACACCAATTTTTGCTTTAAGGCCTCAAAGGCAACACTGCATTCTGCCGTCCAAACGGGACTAGATCCATCCAATAGTGGTTTCTTCAGCAAATTTGTCAATGGCTGATATAGTACCGCAAAAGAGTGAATAAAACGCCGATAATAGCTGACATGGCCCACAAAGCCACGTACTTCTGACACCGTTTCTAGCTTTGGTAAAGCCAATATTCGAGTTACTTTATCTGGGTCCGTAGCAATACCACGGTTGGACACTATGTGGCCCAAGAGTCTTCCAGAGGGGACCCCAAATTGACACTTCTCTGAATTCAACGATATACCGTACTTATCGCATTGATCCAGACATCGTCCCAGGCAGTTCAAATGATCGACTGTCGTACTGAATGTGCAAAAATCATCTAAGAATATTTCTATTGACACTCGTAAATAATCTTGAAAGGCCTGTGTCATCACTCTTTGAAATGTGGCTGGTGCATTGCATAATCCAAATGGCATCACTTTGTATGCAAATGTACTCCAATCTGTCGTAAAAGTAGTCTTGGACTGATCTTCCTTGGCAATTTTGACTTGATTGTAACCCGAAAAACCATCCAGAAATGAATAACATTCGTGTCCTGCTACGGCATCCAATATACTGTCAGTAAAAGGTAGAGGAAAATAATCCTTCTTGGTAGCAGCATTGAGTTTCCAAAAATCTTGACAGATTCTAATCTTGTCATTTTTCTTAGGTACCATTACCATTGGTGAGACCCATTTGTTATACGAAACCGGATAAATGAATCCCACATGCAATAATTTGTCCAATTCCTCCTTTACTATCAAGGAATATTTTGGGTTGAAACGGTGTTGTCTTTGATGAATTGGTGTAGCATCCGGAACCAATGTAATATGATGTTCACACACCGTTTCTGGAATATCCTTCAGATCTGCATACGTCCAAGCAAAGGACGATTTATGTCGGAGGAAGAATGCTTTTCACTGACTCAATTCGTTATCTTGAATACCCATGTATATCTTTATATTCTGGGGCGTGTCAAGGGTGCCTAAGTTCAGAGTCTGGAAAACAGGTTCTTCCACAGCCACCGATTTAAAATCGCCTGTTGGCCTGTCGTCGTGCGAAAGAGACTGCAACTCCTGGTGACTCATGTCTGATTGCATTGCACTCATATGATTGACATCATATCGGGTCATCCATTCGGTAATAACATGATCCGAGTTAGAGGCATCCTCCTGATGCAGTAAATATTCGCCGGGGCCACTACATTAGTAGACTCCGCCCTTGGTTGTTGAAGGGGTTTGACTTGCCCCAAATTGCGGTGAAACTATAGTATCGTCATCTTCCTCAATCGAGTGACTCTCGTTATCCGATGTAAATTTTGATTTGGGCAATGGGGTTTCTCCGTGATATTGTACCGGGTATATTTGTAGAACAATCTAGTCACTGCCTTTTCTAATTGTCAATGTGCCGCGGCCCCAATCATTCTTAGCCTTGGCTTGATACAACCAAGGTCTGCTCAATAAAATGGGATACGATAACGTAGAACTTTGTAACCGAAATACAACATAATCAATTTTGTATGTCAATCTCGTGATTACAGTGGCAATATCGAGTAAGATTCCCATCTGCTTAACCCGACTATGATCTGCCATTTACAAAACTAATGTCGTAGGGAGCAATTGCTTTAGATCCAAGTCTTCCATTGTATCAGTATTCATTAAATTCACACTGGAGCCACCATCGACTTGTATCCCTGGAATTAAAACTCCATCGATTGATACATCAATTATTGGTGCTCCCAGATCTGGGTTTAAGTTAACTTCATGTATTTCTTTAGTGCGGGATCTTCGCCATACTAACGCTGAATTCAATGTTGATCGACATTCCGGTGCTATAGCCAAAAGTTGCTTCATTGTAATTGAAGGCTGGATAACATCCAAATCCTTCAATATGTCGTAGGGTTGCATATTGAGAGTAACTCTCAATACTCTTTTGCGTTTCATTGGTTTCGTTTTGACTCTGTTCGGCAGTAATTTCTTCCTCTTAGTCGACTCTTCTACCACTAAAGGTTCCTTCAATAAGTAAGAGCTTATATTGGGTTGTGCGGATATTAGGACGGGGTCATTTGGAATTGATCTTGATGTCCCCAAAAAATTGGCACGTGAAATTGAATTGGGTTCCTCGTCCTGTTGAGGTCCCAATATTGGAATACGGTCTAATACTGGTATTGGTTCGGTTCGCCTCATGGACGGTGCTACTGTTGTTACTTCAATTGGGTCATCCAGGTCCTGAATTGGATTCTTGCCTTTTTGTTGGCCCTTGGTAAGCACTGCGTTCACTACCTCGACGTGATGTACTGGTGATTCCCGTTGAATAGGACCTTTGTCCTCCGCCGGCTGGCTTGTTTGCATCTGCTGGTCACGGTTATTATAATTAAATGCCGCGTTGCACTGCTGATAAGTATGACCAGACTGCTTATAATTTCCACATATTGGGGCATAATCATCACTTGCTCTTAGATTAGGACATTCACTCGCATAATGTCCGATTTGTCTGCACCCATAGCAACGAAGTGGTCTTCTGCCAACTCCTTCAGGGATATTGGATGTCTCTACTGGTATATAACGACTCAGTCTATTCCATGTCGGTTGAGTGAAGGATCCTGGTTGATCCATTGGTACTGTAGATTCTGGCATTGGCTTCTGCATGGTTGAATATTGATGATATCCTTGCTGATTCAGCCCCAAACCATAAGTATTGGATACACCTTCTTAGTAAAATTCAGAGTTTTAGAAATTAGAATAATTCCTGTTTTGTTTATTCGCTCGATTTCCATTCCAGCCGAACCTATTATTTGTTTGTACTTGATTTACATCCCATGAAGTTGGTTGACTCATGGTCTGTTGTCCGACTTGTTGTTTCCTTAAGTTCCAACAATCGGCAGTGGTATGCTTACCCTCACAAAAGATACATAGAACCATCATTTGGAGTGGTGAAGAACATTCGGTTACCAAATGACCTTGTCCCTTACAATTGCTACACCAAACATTGGGTCGCATATTCGTCGATTTATGCCTTTTTTCTTTATCCTTGGCCAGATTCACAGCCAATTCATCCATTTTCTTCGTTAATGTTAACAGCAATGACTCATTGGGATCCCTTGATACCAATTCATTGGTCAATTCCTTCGTAGGTATTGGTTTTTGATACGCGGAATAAGGCACATACGGTTGTGACGATGATGGTAGTACAGCCTGCAATAGAACGGCATTCACTATTCCCTGTGGAATTGTACCATAATCACTCCTTCCCGGATAACTTTTCGATGCGTCATTCCAATTTGTCATTTGATAACCGCCTTGCGATGGAATCATCATGGCGCCAACGGTTAAGTGCTGATTGTAATGACATTCCTCCCATACTTTTGCTCGCTCAAGAGATGCTGCAATGGTAGCTGATTGGGCCTCCTTTACAAACATCTTCAATTCTGGTGGGTGTAATCCATTAACCAATATGGACAACACAAACGATTCCGGCATTTGGTTATTTGGCCATTTCCGAAGTATATCTGCTACACGACCATAATATGACTGTACCGCTTCCCCTGGTACCATTCTGCTGTTCATTAATCTTCCTCGAAGACGTTCTTCAAAACCAATTGGTCGGAAATGGGCTAAAAATGCCGTTTTTAATGCCTCCCAATTGATAAATTAACCTACAGGTTGGCGGTTATACCACTCGAACGCTATGTCTTTTAGTGTCGCTAGCAACCATCTCAGCGAAATGTCTTCTGTCCTTCCATTATTGGCTACACACGCCGTCAAGAATTGAGACAAATGTTGATTTGGGTCCGCACCTGGCAAACCATGAAAAGTAGGTAATGGTGCGACGCTAGTCGTACGATCGCCCAAGGTACCCATTTAAACTGCAATCGGAACGACTGGTCGTCCTGCCGCCATTGAATTTTCTGTTCCTCAGAAATTTGTTTTAAAATAATCTCTGCTTTCTCTTACTCTAATTATCGAGCTCTCAGCGGTCCTTGCTTTACTGTTATTCTCCGCAAATAGTTTTGTTGGTTGACTTGCAGGTGAAAAAGTTGGATTTTGAAATACGATATAGTTGCCTTTATTGGCGACCAATTCATGCCAATCTGCAGAGCCCCTATTGCTCGTTTCAGCGGAACCCCCTACTGAAAAATTACCCAATGGAGTACCAAATACTTCTATGCCTCCTTCTCTTTCAGTTAACGGCCTCAAGATTTCCACTGGAATGTTAACAAAATTTCCCGCGAGTGTTCTTAACAGTTTTTCTAACGATACATATGACTGCAGAATTAACAGTCTGTCCGATTCTTGATATGTTCGGATGTGCCGACAAGCTTGCAACCATGGTTTAATCCAATTCTGTCGATGCTTCCTTTTAAGATTACGTTCTTGCTCCTCTCTATGCAAGTTCCTTCCTTGCATTCTTCCCTGCCTTTCTCTCAACTGATTTAATTTCCTCGATGCAATGCTCTCATTCTTATTAACCATAATCTTTCTTCAAACACTACTGAAATCGTCTTCCATTGCCCATTTTCTCACACGTTTGTAATTAATTCTTAACACTCAAAGCTATTATCACTCCCCGGTAGCGGCGCCAAAATGTGGTTGATCGTTTTACTTATTCCAAAAAGAACCTCCCAGAATAAACCTATATAGGGGAATTCGAATACAGGGAGTGACTAGTTGCTTAAGCGTTCACGTTAGGATCACACAATTAATTACCTCCAATGTATCATCTCTATTTCCATTGTCTAAGCACACAAGGAAACTATAATCTCTCCTTTCACCTTATCAATCTCTTCTTTACAACAATTCAGTCATACCAATAACTATTATTTTCACCAATATATCTTCACTCTTATAATCTCCAACTGTAATACTGCAACATCACAGCTTCAGCACACAATTATCCTCATTCCAATTACTGGAATTCTTCACACAGAACTACCACTCACATTACAGTGTTTCATACAACCACAGATTCACTCTTTCTGCTGAACTACATTCAGATTTCAGCATTCAATCTCTCTTCTTCTCATTCAATAACATATAATTCCAATCACACTTTCATTCTATGATTCACTTCACAATATTCAGAAACTCTCAATACTCTTATTTCAAAGAACATAACAACAAAAGAAAAGAGGTAGCACCAAGCTTACCCCAGCTCACACTATCACAGTAATGGCCGTTTCTTCGTCTCTCTCATCCTCCTTATCCTACCACGAGATACCAACTGCTACATCTCTAATGAAAACTGCTTTTTCTAACTATTCATCCATTTTAACTACTGAACTACCTTTCCAACAATCATCTATCCCTGTTTACACTATAAACTAAGTATCTACAAATCAGTAAATAACTACTTATTCTACAAGAATACCTTATAAAAGTCAATACAATATAAAATTGGCACAGAAGTAAATTTCTTCTTCTAAGCAACAAACGATGCTTTGGCTTCTTTATTCCACTTAAGTTTGTCGTTACAAGTCAAACGTATATGTGGAACTATAACTTGAGAAAAGTTCTTGATAAAGATTTAATAATAATTAAAAAAATCCAAAAAGCATTGCACATCTCTTACCATTCTTAAAATCTTCCAATCTATAATATTTTAGACCTTCTTTGGATCCATCATAAGACTTTTATTGGAAATAATGTATCTCAAAAAGTCAACTTGACTAGTATAGAATACATACTTTTTTATATCTTTGCATATAATCCTATATCTCTTAGTTTTTATAATACACAATGAATATAAATTTCATACTTTTTTGTGTTTTTAGAATAGATTAAAATATTATTTAAATAATAAATAATAAAATCATCAAGAAATTCACAAAAAATATCATTCATTACATGTTGAAAAGTAATTGGTGCATTCATGAATCCAAAAGACATGATATTATATTTGAAATGTCTATATCTAGTTTGAAAAGTAGTCTTCTATTCATCTCTTTTTTTGATGTAGACCAGATTATATGCTCTTCGTAGATCTATTTTTGTATAGATCTTTGTTTGATTTAATTGATCAAGAAATCTTGAAATCAAAGATAAAAGATACCTATTCTTGATGGTGATCTTGTTAAGTCGTCAATAGTCTACACACATTTGCAAGGATCCATCTTTTTTCTTCACAAATAAGATAGGAGCCCCAATAAGAGATCTAAAATAGCATATAAAGTTTTTAGCCAAGTTTTCATCAATATACTCTTTGAGTGTAAGCAACTCATTTTGTAATAGGCTATAGATTGGTCCGAATAGTAGTTGAGTTTTTTTTTGAAGTTCAATAGAACAATCATAAGGACGATGTACTAAACTTATGGATATCTATTTGTTTAGCAAGACCTTGGGCTTAACAATGGGATAAATTAAGATTGTGAGAAATCCAGTCTATCTGAGGGTTATATCTTTCTAACTAAAATAATTCTAAAATAATTAGATTAGAAGGAGATTTAATCACATTAAATATTATTAAACTATTATGACAACTAGTTGCTACCTCTATAGGAATAGTTTCATGTATAACATCATCAGAAAATAATAAATATCTATCTATTACTTCTACATGTATAGGTTTAATTTTCTTGATTAAAAATACATCTTATTTTTTAAAAAATTCTTCATATATAAAATAGGCTAAGGCTCCTAAATCCAACAAGGCTAAGAGTTTGTGATTTTTCAATCCTAAACAAACTTCTATTGTAAAACAAGGTGGAAGATCTGAAGAAAAAATATGATCTTTATTAGATGCTGCACATGATTCTAACTCCATGGTTCTTATTATAGCTAGAGTAACTTATTTTTTGACACATTTTCTTTGTTCAAAATTTTGCTTCTCATTTTGTAATTGTATTGCTTCTTTGGATAATTTTAAGCAATGTGCCTAGCTTCTCTATAACATAACCATAACCCTTTTTGATGTTGTCAATTCTTTTTTACTTCTATGAGGAATTTAAAATGTATTATATTAATTTGTATTGATTTTGGCCTTGATGAATAAGTTTTTGAATACTTAGGAGTTGCCATCATTATTTGGTTTATTCTTCTTTAGCCAAATCTTTTTTTTTGATATCTTTTAAGTAATTAATTGTCACATACAATGGCTTAAGGAATAAAATATTTTAAATATTCTATCTTTGAAATTATCAATAATAATTCTTTGACATTATTCTTCAACCCATATCAAAAAAATCTTCAATATACTCTTATATCATTGAAAAGAACTAGACAGTCACTGAAAGATGATATAATATTGAACTAGAATGTCTATTGCCAAAGAAGAAAAAAAAAATCTTGAAACAAGACTAAGGACTAGAAAGGCATTGACATAAGTGAAGAAAGCTTCATTCTTGCCTCTATATATACTCTCTAATTAGGAGCTACGTGGCAATATTCTATAGGACCTCCAACATGTGTTGACTTTACTAGCCACATGTTTTAACTTGCAAGACAAGTTATCTATGTATGTGCCACATAACTAGCTTATTATACAAGCTATTACATGGAGTTAATTTTTTCTACAAGCTACTAACACATGGTTAACTTGTTGGCCAAGTTTCTAACCTACAAATATATCTAAAGTCAAAACCACATCTATGAAGCTTCTAAGAAGCTTATTTAGAAGACTTTATGAAATTAATCTATATTTACCTACTTCTACCTAATTATATAAGTAACTATTGCGATAAATACAGATATCCATGACACATGATCAAAAAAAGATAAGCCTTTATTAAAAAAAATAAATAAATAACTAAAATCTAAATATTTATTTTAAATATAATTACTTTATTTAATTATAAATATATAAAAAATACCAATTCTATATATATCATATAATAATTTTTATTGAAATAATATATAAAAGTACATAAATTTTTTTTTTTACAAATCATTTATTTTAATTTTTTTTCTTGTCAAAAATTATAATAAAAAGTTTGAAACTTATTTGTTTTATATTAGAAGATTATATGAAGTTATACTAAAATTTCTTTTAAGAATTCTAGAATTAAATGTATATATATATATATATATATATATATATATATAAGTAATTGTTCCAATCAATATTTATATGAAACTTGCATATTGATGAAGTATTTACTTGTTATCTATAAATGAGTTCATAAAACCATGCTTCTTCAAAGATTTGATGTTCTTTTGAAGAACATGTGATATTGATATTCATGATTATTTCTACTTTTTATGAATCATAATTTATAATAATTTTATTTAAAATATGTCAAAATTTTATTTTTGTAAGAATTGTATAAATATAATTTATTATATCTATATATATATATATATATATATATATATATAAAGAGAAAAAATGAGAGAAAAAGAAAAAACATAAACTTTAACAAAAGAATTATTTTTAATACAATAAGTATATAATAAGACAAGGCATATATAGAGACTAAATGATAAAATAATAAAATTATTAATTTTTCACAAGAATTGCATAATTTTGATGATGTTTTTTATAAATATTTGAATATTTAATTTTTAATAAAAAACTATTCATGAATAAAAGAGCCATGAAGATATACTATAATTTAAGCTAGAGTTGTTTGATTGATTATTAGATAACTTTTTAATAGATCCATTATTGAGCTGAGTTATTCATTATTTACAAATGTGAATCAGGCTAATTTGGCAAGGTCAGGTAGTTAAAGAATATATAGCAATGATACATAGTAGTTGCAAGATTTGATAAGAAAGATTTATTTGGTTGCTTCAATCAAAAAACTATTGTTAAAGAATTTTTAAGAGCAAAAAAGAGAGACTTCTAAAGTGAAGTAAATATGATGCAAACAAAGAACAAAGAGGTATTAGAACTAAATGTATGGACAAAGCAAGAAGACATAATCTCTTTACAATGGATGTTGAATAATTGTTGCATAGCTTAGTATTGAATGAAGAAAAGAGTATTTTATACATTCTTCAAAAGATTAATTATAAGAAAAATTTTACATAAGCTTTGGCCAAGGGAGAAACAACTAAAGAATTGGCAAAGAATGGAGGCTCAAGTACATGCAAAGAAGAAGCCATTTAGCTAAAGAAATATAAAAACTACAAGTCTTAGATATAAAAATCAAGCTACAAATAAAACAAGCAATGCTAACTAAGTCTTCTATAGAAGTAGTCTAAATATTAGAAATAAAAAAGAATCGAAATTTTGAGAAGCATTATAAGATCAACTTATTAACAAATTAGCCATTACCTTCACAGTATAATGATTCTAAAAAAAAAATGCTAGACCAACTTTACTTGGTTGGATTTTTTTACATAATGAAGCTCATGATATTTGTGTGCAATAAAAATTGTAATATTTATATGCAACAAGGCTTGTTATGAAGATTTGTAAAATGAACGTGTGGTGTAGTGAAAGTCATTACACTACACCATAAAATAACAATAGAATATATAGTGTGATATGGTAAAAATCAGTAAAAAAAAATACTAATGTACTTTTCTATTAGTCTAAATTTTTTTTTCAAGGGTGCCATCTTCAAAGGCCTCCACAAAAAAGACTACGTATTGAACTTATCCACCAATCAATCAGCAAGATTATCACATGGAAGATTATTGTAATGAGATATGGATAAGATATTTGTATTATTGATACATAGAAATAGGTAGTTGGAGCCATGTTTGGAAAGTTTTTAGAAGTTTTTAAAATTGAGACTAGATTAGTGGTCTATATAGAATCTTCTATAGAACATTCTAAAAAGGACTTAGGGTAGTTATTTAGATAGAATCCATCATTAGAAATATTCTAAAAAATTCCTAAATGGTTGAATAAACTATAAATAGGACTGACAAGGGCCATTTGGATACTTGATCAGGTATGGCTTTGGTCCCTTTTTCTTGATAAAGTTTGATTTTACATTTTTTTGTTCAATTCAACTTTATTATTTTTAGCTCTATTTTGCCTTTCATGTTCCATTTTATTTAATTCTATTTAGTTTTTGTTTGATCTATGTTGTCTCACATTGTAACAAGATTTATGTTGCTATAGATTGAAAGGATCTTAGATCTTAGAGATAATCCAATCTTATTTCATTGATATCAAAATGAGTGTTAGTCTATTCTTTAGTAGTATGTTAATACTCATCATTTACTTGAAGGTTAGCTATTGTGATCACATCAAGTATTATTTTGGGGCTACAACAAGCTACTTTTAAGAAGTCAATTGGAAGAAGAAAAGACATTACATTAACAAAGTTTAATAAAGAAATTATAGCATGGAAGATATGGCAAAGAAATCCTAAATAAAAACTTGGATACAACATCTTCTAAGTTAGATAGCTACTGTGCAAGGGCAAATAGAAACCTCTAGAACAAGGGAGTTGACATCTACTAAGTTGAAATTGAATAAGCCCAATACATACTCTGGGACTTCAAGGTAAGAAGATGTATGCCAATGTCTATTTTATATATGGCAATACCTCCAACTATTTGAAGCAAATACCACCAAAGAAATTATGTAGGCAACGAGCTATTTGAAATTTGTTTACTTCTACTTACTTCTATCTAATTTCTTTAATCTAGGTAAATATGTATGTTCATGACAAGAAGCTATAAGTGAGTTACTGCATTAAAATTAATTTTAGAAAAAAAAAATTAAAAAATTAAAAAATTAAATATCAATATTTTAAATAATATTAATTTATTATTTAAAATAAATTTTATAATAAATTTCAAAAAAAATCTATAACTTTAACTATAAACTAATACTAAAACAAATTATGGTCTTGATCTTTAATTCAAATGTCAATTAAAATTATACAACTTTATTTTTCTAAGATGATAGTTATAATGTTTATTAAAAAAATAAATATAAAAAAAAATAGTGACCTAAGGTAAAATAGCTTGTTCCTTCTAAGTTTTTTCTTATAAATTTCTTCCTTATCCCATTAATAGAAGAATATAACCTAAATTTAATAAATTTAAATATAAATGTACAACCTCTCATTGCGTCATTCAAAGTTGGATGCTATTAAGTACTAATTGACTTGGCAATAGACAAAGGTGATTAAGATAATATAACTCTTTGTATAACAGTTATTCCTACTTAGTTTAAATAATTCATTTTTAAGTGAAAAAACAAAATAATGATTAACAATATTTTGTAAAATGTCATACAAAAGTATTGCTTAAATTGTCTAAAATCTTGTTAGCTCTTGAAAAAGTTCTTACATTAAATGGTTTTGTTGTTAAGCAACTTTTTAATTTTCAATTTTTTTTTTTCTTTACCACATTAAATTTGTGATTTTTTTTTTTAACAAAAATTATAATCATTGCTGTAAAACATGTACATATATAATGCTTTCTTCAATAATTAATCTAAATTCTGAGAACCAACTTTGTTCTATGATACATAATTCATAACCTCTAATTTGTAATAGACAATTGATTTTCTTTCACTTTTATTACTTAACAAAGGTCATATGATTACATGTGATTGGCAAAAGTAGAAACAAGCAACTTAATTTGTAAGGCTTTGGTGGATGATTTCCATCTTACATTCAATTCACTATCTTTGATGCTTAATGATCTCTAATAATTATTTCTTTGTCTTGCAACAGATGATGTCAGTCGACAAAGGAACACCAAATACACTACAATAAGTTAAAATGTTATGTCTTCCAATCTTAACATATATACTTATTAGTAACTTGATTGCATCTATTTTCATCTATTTGCCAGATTTATATTACTACCAACTTATTCTCATTATATGATTCTCTCCTCAATTATTATTATTATAATTTGTATTACATGCATTCAAAAAACAAACTAAAAGTTAAGAGTATCTCAAAAAACAAACTAAAAGTTAAGAGTATCTCACATTGTGAGTCATAAATGATTAGTCGGATAACAGTACAGAAAAGTAAATATTACATTAAAAAGGTCATCATGCACGACAGCACATTCGCCATTAAGAATATAGAAGTTAGACCAGTGCCAAGAGAGCTGGCTCATTACTGGAAAACAAACATTATCAGATCAACATAACCTTCAGTTAAATGTCTCTGAGGATCCCAAAACATCAACATCTTGCTAAAAATATCCAAAAAAACTCATCCCTGGTTGTTCTTGGAATTTTTGCTAGTGAAATTCATGGACTGAATGTTAGAAAGAAGCAACCTTTCTGTACAATACATGACACTAATCTTTGAACAAATTTAGTTACAAAAATTATATGCACTGTTTCCTGGGGCATGATCACGCCACTTTCAATGTATAAACCGAGGAGTTTGGTTCTCATCACAAAGCACAAACGCTGAAACTAATAATCTTTTGAACTGTTCTTGGAAGTACTGTAACTGACTGACTACAGTGACTACTGTGTTGATGGAACCGTGCACAAGGTTGATGTGCTAAGTGAATCCTCCCAATCACACCAGCTGAGACCCAATCTCGTCTTCACTACCAACAGCAATAATAAGCAAATCACCTGGACATTGCTAACTAACCCCAGTTTCCTGATCTGAGGCAGCCAGTCATGATGATGCAGATATAAAGAGAGCTAAAATGATGGTAAACTTACTACAGCTAGACAATTGAAATAATAGAGGCATGATTATACTCTAAACTGAATGAAAATCTGTAAAAAGGTCATGTGATTCGCCATACAAAGAACAATATTAACAGTGAAGCTGAGCCTTAAGTTCAAATGCACTACCTCAGGTTTTCAAGTGTGGAACCAGACCATTCAATTGCACGACGAACTGTCAGATCTGGACTCCACAAGGTGCGGCAGGAGTTATTCAGTATTGGACTTCAGCGTCAATTTCTCACAACTATGGTATATCTGTGTGAGCCTCTCGCTTGCTACAGTTGGGTCATTATACATAGCTGAATCACGTGGATAACCTTTCTGCGACCACAATCAGAATGCAGCTAATAAGAAAAGTTTACCAACAGAAATAAATCACCAGATTTACAAATGCAACGTTTGAAGAAATGTCGTTCAGTGCGCTTTAAAAGTTCAAATCTGTCGGAAGAGAAAAAAAAACTAGTTTGATGTACATGCTTGAAGGCCCAAAGTGCGATCGCTAAGGGGGATGAAGGTAAACATGAGATACATGCAACACAATACGGACTTCCCCAAATAAACAGAAAGGTCGTGAGAAACAGCACAAACCGAAACCAAGGCATCAAAAGTATCCTCTTTGATGTTGCGCTCCCTTATGACCACGGGGAGTGCGGTAGAATCCCTTTGGATTCGACAATACATACGCGTGTCTCTCAGTCTAATGAGAGCTCCGTCAACCCGCATCTGTCAACAGATAATAGCAATGGGTGGCATTCAGAACGTACTATGGGTCCTATGCACAATACTAATGATAGAAAGAGAGCACTAGCACGATTAATTTGATGACAATTACAGCGTACTGACGAATTAACACGCTTGCAGAAATATTACAAACGTGGATGAGAAAATTAAAGATATTGTGTAAATTCTTAATAAAGCAAAAAGATATTGTGTGTTGTAACCAAGTCCTGGTTGCACGCAACCAAGGAAACAATCACTGGTAAGATGCTTAAAATCTGGTTTGAATATAGCCAGTCCGTGAGAAGCTTACCCAAAAGCGCAGCAGGAGGAACCAGCAGCTAGGCATTACTCTCTGCGATTGATATCCATGTATCCAGTAAGAAAACCAGATTTAAACGGTTATGAGCCAACAAAATCAATAAACGTCATATTGAGATAAGTTGAATTCATCTTTCTAAAACAGAGCATGACATCAACTGCATACCACTTTAGCAGTCAGAAGCGATATTCCATTATCATCCAACTCGTCCTCATACAACACCACCTGTACAAACAAGAACAGATAGACGAACTTTTAAAAAGTCCAGATGAAGGTATTCCAACGTACAGGAGTCAAGACTTCATTTAAATACGATCTGAACACAAAATGGGGGAAAACATATATATCTTGTTCTCGCTAAACTCAGCTACAACTTCTCGAACAAGTATCGTGTATGCCAGAATACAATGATTTCCTATTTGTTTCAATATATCAAACCTGTTTGTATAACCTTAATCAAACTTTCAGCTGGGAATTAATTAAACTTTCAGCTGGAAATTAATCAAGCTTTCAGTACACGAATAGATCTAGAATGTTTCATTTTCAAATGAAAAAGGGAATACACTTTATTCATTTGACAGTATTCGGGCCAAACAGTGCTAAGATTACCTCTTCGAAGAACAGAATTGGATCCCTGGCTTGTAGGGCAGCCATATCAATGCGTTCTTGGCTTTCCACCCACTCAACTGCTGTATTTACATCGCCCTGTTCATGCAATAAGCAATCACCACAAAAGCTGTTGGAACAGAAAAATTTGCGATCATCGCGATAGTCTGCGTAATTGAACATAGTTGCGAAAGGCATAATCCTGGCCCACTGGTAAGTCTATGGCCAACGTCATACAAGATGTAACGTAATCAATAACTGCAAGATCGTGCACAACAATAATCATAAAAATGCTGAACGAGTACCTAAAAGGGGAAATCAGATTGCTAGAGATTCACCAAAAGGTTATGTATCAGAAATGAGAAAGTATAAACCTGTTTCTCTTGAACAAACTGACTTCCAGCATAAGGTGTTGTGTATGTGTAATCATAATTTAATATGATTTGCTCATCTGGTTTTCTGCATTACACAGTACGCAGTCAATCCGCAAAAATTCTAATTGAATCTGCCCAGAATCCAAAATAAATCCATCACAAAGGAAAAAAAAACTCGCAGCGAGCTCTTATATGTCGGGTATTGTACAACTAGACAGTTTGAGCTGAAGAATACTGCGTAGTAACTGTAAACTATCATCCAGACGACAGGTAATCCTGCCGCCTAAAATATTTTCTGGATACGAATTTTGTCTAAAAACAAAGACAAACATGCTATGCTAGAAGAATCTTTCAGGTAACATTTGAGCTAACAAACCGTACGTGCGGAGCTTCCACTTAGCCGCAGCAGGAATCTTCACGGGAGGTAGGCTTTCTTGGCGCCACCCTCGAAGTGCATCCAGTGCATTAAAATGGATCTTGACTCCCGAGGTTTCATGGACAAGTTCCAAAGAATTGTCACCAAATACCATCTGAGGTAAGTGAATTGTTCCCAGCATTTTCTCCCACCTGTCCTCAAACAACACAGCCTTCTGCCCAGATCATAACCCTATAGCAACCCCACTTGCACACACACACACACTTGATCTACCACATATTCGGAACCACAACAACTCACAACCATATGGCCTCATCGCAATGACCCAAATCATGATTCGTCCCATCATATCTCCAGTACTCCGCGCAATATAAACTTTGCCGTAATACTCAATCGTCACAACTACAAACAAAACCAAACACACAACTCAACCTAAACACGGAATGGAAATTTCTTTTTCTATTCTTCTGCAAACAACTCACTTCTCACGGGGCCCCATTTTCAGAATCGGGCCCTTCCGCGACTGAATGAACCACCCACCAACGCGAATCCCTTTGACACCATCGCCTTGGATCAATTCCCCACCGGTGGCCTTGAGGGCCTTCAATCGGAGCGTTTCCTCGTCGTCCAAGCAATCCGTTCGCAGCGTCGCTTGGTCTAATTCCTTGGCAACGTTGCCACACGCACAATCATCGCACGCCATCGCTACTTCTCCCCCACCACGGCTTGATGCGATGCGACACCAGCTCTGCGAAGACGTCGCGAAATCGATTCGAAATTCGAAGCTCGCAAAAACCTTCTAGCACAAACTTCGGTGACGGGGCCGTAACCCTAATTTGGGGTGCTAGGCGACAAAAACCCTTGCTTTTGTCGTCTTGTGGACTGTCGACCAAGTGCCGAAGGGTGCGTGCGGATGTTTTTACATTTCTATTTTATTTATTTTATTATTATTATTACTATTTATCCAACTGATATTTCGACATTTTATTTTTCCTTCTTTGTTTGTGCATAGTTGGTGTGTGGGATATTTATATATGCTTATTTAGAATTTGGGTAAAATGCATGTTTGGTAAAGAAGCTACAGATGAAACTGTAAAAGAAAAAACCACCTGGAAGTTTAATGGTAGTGTATCATTGTTGTTGTATATCCTACTTCATGCATGCATTTGTGTGAGTTGTGTTATAATCTTTGCTGAAAATTTAACATTGTGGTTTTTTCCATGTGTTGGTTTATTCTCAATTATCAAATCCATAATTACTAATCATAAGAATTGTTTATTATTATTGTTATTTTAATATTATGGTCATTAGGTCTTTAATCATATTTATTTTTTTAACTTATATTACATATATGAAAGTCAAGCCAAATTTTGTATGTATGTGTATATATATATATATATATATATATGTATGTGTGTGTGTATTCGAATTTGATATTTGAATTACCAAAACATTAATTTGACCCGCCTTAATCTTAAATTGATCTATTTAGATACAATACTATTGGTTTTCCATGGTATTTGATGTAAGATTTATTCTATTGTTTATTGTAGGAGGGTGTGATGTGTTAACCAGATTAGATGACGTTTATTTCACCTCAACCTTATTAAAATGTAAATAAATAAATAAATAAATGCTTTGGGGGCTTCCAAAATGTGATACCCTAAAAGAAGCAACGAAAGGGATCACAAGCAATGAGGTAATTTGCACTGATGGAAGGCAAACCCACCATTAGATCGAAAATACTATACCCAATTGGGTCAATTTAAGATTTAGGTGGGTTGAATTAATATTGTCCTATAAAATCTGTCTCTCTCTATATATTTTGAATATTTTTTATTTTCTTTTGAAAACATGTCAAAGCAACATATTAATATATAGTAGTACGTAAAACAAATATGAATCACGATGCAAATAATGTATATAGTTCTTCAAAGATTTTTTTAATTAAAATTAGATTCCATTTCGTTTTAATCTTTCATGCAAAACACTCTTAACATACACACATTCTTTTCTTATACAACAAAGTAGCAAATTCAGATTTCGCATTCCCATGGAAATTATGGGAAATGACAACTAGTTCTCAGGCAATTCAAATCAAGTGCAGTTGGTATATTCCTCTACAGTTATTAGAAATCCTGCTCTACAAGCAACTGGATTCAACAGCCGAAGTTGGAGATAAACGCGTCCGCGAAGCGTGTTTCGATTGTTCGAATTCCATATCCAAACAGCATCTACTTCATTTCAATACTTGAATGCGACTGTGAACGTTTAAATCCTATGGTTTCAGAGATCTGATCCGGTAGCACAAGCAGAACCTGTGTCATAAGTTACTCAAAAGCCACAACCCTACATAAATCAGAGCAGGCAACAGAGACTTCGGTTTGAAAGAAGAATTGCCTTTACAAAGGATTACTGAGAACCTCACCATTGAATGTGATGAGATTTTGTCATAAAAGTGGGGCCCGCACATCAAGCCATTTGTTTGTCGAATTCTATTTTCGAACGCATTTCTATGCCAAATACTAAAGCAGTGAAAATTCTACCTGCAGTACACTTCCAGATTTATTAAAAAACCAGAAGCAACTGCTCGTCATCTGCACCCTGTACTTAAACCCATTGCCATGTCTGAACCTTATTTCCAGACAACTGCTGCAGTTCAGGTGGCGAGGAAAGACAGGCTCAACCCAACGTTTGGCTGAGCTTTCAAGTCTCTAGAGTTCACCTCAGCAAGCAGACTGAATGTTACCAGAGGGTTGGGAGAGAATTGCAGAAGGCCAGCAACCAAACCCTTATCATCAAACCGTCCCTTCAATGTGGTTTGTCCGTTGTAGACGTATGATCCAGCGACCCTTGCAGCGGTGAGCCCCTTCTCGTATAAGCGGCTGATGTGGGTACCAACTTGACATCTTGGTGACAGTTGACGCGTCAAGTAGAGGTCAAAACTTTTTTCAATGAGGGGGTCGACAATCAAAGATCCCGTGAACTCTTCAGTCGCATACCCAATACCTGCGCATCATAAACCGTCATGGAACATGAGCATCAATATCAAGATCCGAAACTAAAACAGTATCGGTAATGATAGCTTACATCTTCAGATACATAAGACCGCATGCTGCTCTTGCAGTTAAACACGTATGACCGTATGCTTCTTCGTATAACATTCAAAGAAAGAAGCGAGATTTAAGGAACAAGAGCCACCTAGCTTCACTTTTGAGACCTTTCATTGTGCTTTCATCCATGGTTCCTTTCATCTATCCTCTACATTTTAAGGTTGTCACGAACTCCAATTAGAATGGTATCACGGATGCCATTTCTAATGTCCATCCAAGGGGGTGTTAGAGAATGTTATCAAGCCGCTAGTGGCATATAAATGAACTGATGAAAACATTTTAAAAAGAAGTGATGCGAGAATTTTGAAGATGATTAAGGCAAATTTTGGTATTCGAGAAACGTTGGAATTCCAATTCGGAAAACCTACCAGCTCTAGTCATGTTAATGTTTCTTGAATCTGTGTTGTACAACAACGAACCTCCCGCAAAGAGCTTTTTGTTTCCCAAATTTGCGGACAATTCAAGATCAGGTGCAGCTTTGAATCCATGAATTTTGGCGTGGAGAGCCGCAAAATCATGCGAGTAGGTGATCTGTCACAAAGTAAACAGAAATCTATGGACATAAGAAAATACACCTAGGTAATCCTACAACAGATGAAGTAATGGAACACGATCTCACAAACACCCTATTTGACAACTTATAACGCAATTAAGTGCTCCGTGACACAGAAAGGTAGAGTTGGAACATTGATATACATGGGCTTTGCCATTCTCGCCGTTAGGAAAACTTGTCTGAACACCTGCGGTCAATCCTGACACTCCAAAGTTTGATATGGTTGATTGGGCTTGAATCTGCAAAAACCCGTAGAAGAATTAATTATATAAGATGGTAAAAAATGCAAATGACTGGCACGATTGTCACCGGATATTAGTCCTTAATTTCCTAATAAGCTCTCTAAAATAATTTCATAGTTTCTCTCGCTAGTGAATTTTACCCTTAAAATAAAAATGAGTAATTTGAATTCCAACAAAGAGTTGTCCTCAGCCGGTTTAGCTCTCCAAGCAGCATGAAACGGGGTTGTTATTTCTCTCATGATATTTCAGCGGTCAATTACTTATTGATATTCTGATTCCGGCAGCCTTCGTTCCACAGATTTAGAACTTCCCAGATGCTTTTAATCCCACGATCAGAGGCTATATCAATATTAACATAATTCCTTCTTGCTCTCACTGAGCGACAATTCGCAGGTTTACCACGCAATGAGCGATTGAAAGTACGTAATCTACATACAACGTACCCTTTCAACACCTGCTAACTGTGAATTATTAAAAGTGCCACACAGATCATGACACTCCGTACCCCATCAACCATAAATGAAACAAGAAATCGGCTTGTCAAAAGCTTCAAACACCCACATGTCAATAGCTCCTAAACAATTATCGATCAGGAGTTAAATCAAAACGGAGCTACAATATACGAGTTCAACAACGAAAACCAACAAAATACACAAGGTACCAATCAACAAAATTCACACAAAGTTTAGTGTACGACCACAGTTTGATGTTGTTCACTGCTTACATTTAAAATAAAATAAAATAAAATAAAGAATACGTTAATATATTGATCTCAAATAATTGGAATTTTATGAACTTACCACCAAGACCATTGAACATTGACCAAAATCTTAAAATATTGGCTCTAGTAATAGAAACTCGTGTACATACAGAAACAAACAAATGATTGAAACTGCATCTTCTACTGTTCTGTGATGAATCCTACGGGTCCTACTAAACAGTAAATAACCAAATACACTTAAGGCGGAAAGTTACCCTCTACCAATTTATTTTCAAATTTGCAAAACAGAAGTTCCGACACATTACGATTAAACACTACGAACCGCCATACTCAATAGCCCCTCACAAACAATCCTGAATTTGAGGATTTCCAGAAATGCATCACAACAAAACAAAACAAAACAAAACAAAATCCTAAACGAATGGCACAGGGGAATTACGAAAACGAAACGGAAGCAATCTAAAAATCGAATACCTGGTTGCCCGTGGTAGCGAAGGAGAGGTTATGCGTAGTGTTGCCTTCCAGGAAGTTAGCCTGGACAATCCCCACCGTAATGTCCTGCACAATCGTGGCAGTGGTGGTGAAAGTCGCTCCGCGCGGACCAATGCACGACACCATGAGAGTATGCCCACCCACGAATCCCTTGGTCACCAAATCCTTCGCCTGCTTCCCGACATCCTGAAACAGCGTTGGCCCGCCGATGCGCGCCAGCAGTGGCTCTTTCTGCCCATTCGTCATGGCTGTGCTTCACAAGCTTCAAAACCAAGCCAAAACAAGCCGCAAAAACTCAAACCCCACTCCAGAGATTCACAACGCAGCGGAATGCAAGCACCCAACAACGAAGATCGAGACTCCCTCACAAGGGAAGGAGTGGGGAGCAACTGCGCACCCGGATCGACCTTTCTGGGGCTAGAACCCACCAAACACGATGATCGAAAGCGCGTCGGAAACCCAGCGGCGAGCCCTAGAGAGAGAGACGGGTCAGTAACCACGAGGAATGGCTGGATTTCTGGCGTGAGGAGATGCGCCGTTAAGTCTAAAACTGAGCAGAGGACCCTCGCGAACAACGACCTTCACAAGCCACAACGGACGGCGACTGCCACCACTGCAAGTGAGCCGCAGCCACGCCCCCGCCACGTGTACTGGGTCTCCCCAATCACCCCCTGCCAAGTGTTTCTGCATGCGTACGTGCCATGCCCATGTTCGGCATTGCACGGTCCCCTGCTCGTCGCAGTTTTAGGCGGGTGCTGGACGGGTATCACTAAGGTCTCTTGCACTTGTGTCCCGGGTATGATTAAGTTCAAGGGTATCAACCTGTGTTATCGCAAATTCTCTTGTATAGAATCAAAACATACGTCAAAACTTACGTGATTAGTGTTTATTTTTATTTGTTCTTTGTTTGCTGTAAAAAAGAGAAGGTTGCGTTGTTTTTTTTTCAAGGGTATTTGTGTGAAATTATATTTTTTTAGGGATAATTTTTAATTATTTTTATTTATTTCGCTAAATTTATACTTATAATTCAGAAAGATCTATAATATTATTTATTAAACAATTGTAATAATGTGTGTGTGTTTGTGTGTTTGTGTGTGTGTGTGTGTGTTTTTTTTTTTTTTTTTTTTTTTTTTTTTCTTTTCTTTTCTTTTCTTGTAGTTGTGTGTTTATTGTTTTTTTAGTTTTGAGGGTGATATAATGGTGATATAATGGTGCTCTGTCTCATGAAAAGTTGTCAAGTAATTGAGTTGGAATTTGATTTTTCTTCATCACCTATGCAAACCACATTTTTTTTTTCTTTTTTATCAAATATATGGTGGGTTTCATTTTTTGTCTTGAAACCCCATCAGATGCTACTTGAAATCTCATTCTCAACGTGAAAGAATTCCAATTATTAGCATCCACATTCTAAATTATATATATATATATATATATATATATATTTGTAATGTTTTTCTTTTAGAATTGTTTTTAAAACATGGAGGTTTCCTAAATGTAAAAGACCTTTATATTCTCAACAATGCAAAGTACACAGTAAGTTCAAAACACAGCATGAAACAGATGTTGAAAGAACTGATGTATAATAAATATTGATTCACATATTTCTTATTCATTTTAAATATTGACTACTCAACTACTAGTGAGCTAGAGATACTTGTCAAACTGTATAGTGAATATTATTTAGTTGCATTAATAATATTCTCTTGGATTAAAGGTAGAATTTGAATGAAAAAAGATGCAGTATTACTTTGAATGCCTCAATGAATTTTTTAAAAATATTCCATTATCTTATAAAACAGGATCATAAAAACCAGTAATTGATCTTATTGGTTTTTTTTTTTTTTTTTTTTTTTTTAATTTTTAAAATTATTTTGGTTTGCTTTTGATGGTTATGCACATTTTTCCAATTTTCTTAAAGTTTTCCGCATCAATCATTATTGTGATACAAATTCATTTGCTTACAACTTTAAAAGAAAAAAAGAAAAAAAGTAACCCAATTTTCTTTACATTTATAATGCTACTGAAACAAGTATATCAATCTTGTTTTTACAAGATTTTTTTTTAGTTTTTTTTTTCTTTCTTTTTCTTTTTTATTTTTATTTTCTTCCTTCCTTTTTCTTCTAACAACAACAGTGACATGTTAAAAGGTTTTTATTTACCTTGTTTTGTGTGAAACTTTCATGTCATATCTACAATTAACTTAAGCATTCAGGGCCTGAAAAATACTAATAACTTTTTTATTTACTTTAATAATAATGAGGTTTGATCGTTTTACCATAAAGATTAATATTTTAAAACAGTCATAGAATGTAGAAATAATCCACATGGTGAGTATTGAATTTTGTAAAATATTCTTGAAAAGTATATATAACAAATTAATTTTTGTACTAACTACTTTCATAAAAAAGACATCTATTTCTTATTGAACATTTTTATTTATTTATTTATTTTTTTGTAAAGTCATTTTAATTGTAGCTTAATTTGCAACAGTAAATCAAAATTGTAGACTCTTTTATTTTATAGTAAAAAACTTACAAATCCACATTTGAATTAAGAGTGCTTGTTAGAATTTTATTAATAACAATCAATTATTACTCAGATTCACAAAAGTAAAGTCAACAGCAACAAAGGCACTTTCCCACGACTTGTTAACAAAATAAAACAAAATAATGAAGTGTATTATCTTGCTTTATGGCATATAAACAAGAAAAGAAGATTAGTAAAGACAAGTGGGCACACAATACTAATCCTACATCTGGAGCAATAATTGTGAAAGAAAGAGAAGCAGTATTGAGAAGTACAATACTTGGGTGATAGAGGGGTGGCAAAACAAAGGCATGGTAGTGGCAAGGAGAAAAATCTATCACATTGATCAATGGGGTTGAATTGCAAAACATAAATATATTTCCATGAATTATAAATTGCTGATGAGGTTGAAGATGAAGAAAAAAATGTTAAAAGAAAAAAAATAATATTGAGAGAAAAAAACAATAAAATAAAAGAGTAGTCTATGGACAATAAAGGCTTTGTAGAAATGGCATTGTAAAAGAAATTTTATTTTCTATGAAGAAAATAAGATATCTCACACAAGTTGTAGGAAAAAAAAATAATAACAAAAACAAAAACAAAAACCATTAGTCTTAGAATTATTTAAATTTGATTATTTTCATTACATAATTGGATAATTTACTTTGCAAAAAGTTAAAAAAAAAACATAGATCATACTTAAAGGAGTATCTATTATTTTTAAATTCAATAAATTATATATTTTTTGATTATTATTTAATTTTTGTTAGATTATTTATATGTTTCTTGTATAAGATTCTTTCATTAGATTAAATTTCTTCTAATTATTATATTTTTTTGTATACTAAATTACTAATATAGATTATTATGTCAATATTCTAATACAAAGTATACAACATTTGTTCATAGTCCTTGTATTTTTGAATCAAAAATAATTTAGGACGTATTTAAAAAGTAAATTAATTCTTTTTTATGTAAGACTTTATTGATACTTGTAAATAAAAGTTTAAGCAACAGTATAACCTTCATCTATATAATCTTTTTTTATTACTTCATTGATAATATTAAAATTTAATTTATACAATGTTGTTATTTATATATATAAATAGTATATTTTTTTATATATAAATAGTATATTTTTATTTTTAAATTATGAATTATTTAATTTAATTTAATTTTGAATCAAAGTTTTATATGAATATTTATAATAATATTTTTATATTAGTCTTTTTAACCTAAAAAAAATGATATAGTTGATTTGAAATATTAGGAACTTAGATTATTGGCTGTAAGAAATAAAAAATATATTACTTAGATATAAGATGATTAAGCTAAACTATTAGTTTTTTAATAAATATAATAAAAAATATTTTATAAGATTATTATTATTTTTTTCTGTTAAAATAAATTATGTAATACAAAAATCTAAAAGATAAAAAAAAATTAAAAAAATACTAGAAACAAATCTATGATACAAACATGAATATTTATTTAGATTAAATGAATTAAAAAAAATAGAAATAAGTAGATTTGATAATATATTATAAAGAAACTTCTTATAAGCTTCATAGATATAGATTTGACTTAATATATATATTTTAGGTGATTGATAGGTTGAAAACTTGGCTAACAAGTTGGCTACGTGTTGCAAATATTAGTGACTTGTGGTTGAAGTTGGCTATGTGATTCACACGTAAAATAATACATATTGGTTGAAGTTTTTTTGAAATTTAAATAAATATTGGAGGTCTTATAGAACACTACTATATAGATTTTAGTAAGATAATATATATAAAGGTAAGAGTGAGACATTTCTTACTCTTCTCAATATTGTTCTTGTTCTTAGTCTTCTTTGAAAAGTTTCTAGTCTTCTTGGCTTTGATAATAGTTATATTAGTCTTAATATTATACCTTCTTTGAGTAATTATCTATTCTTTTTAAATAACACATGAATGTATTGAAGTTTAGAATCTTTATGATTCATATTGATGACAGTATGACAAAAATGTAAATTTAATATTCTTATTTTTTTTAAAAAAATAAATAGACTAACTTATTTTTTTTATGGTATTTTAAAGATTGCAAAACATCTACTTTTTAACTAATATTTTTTTATCTTCTAATATTTATTTTCTTTAAAGATAATAAACTACTCTTCTTTATAGAAATTTTTATTTAATATTAAAGATTGAAGATTGAAGACTATTTTCTTCTATTTTGACTTGTAGATTTATTTAAGTTGTTTATTATAGAAAGTAAAAATTATTGATACTACTCTTCACAAAAGTGAGAATAGATTTGCAACTATTACACACTACTATGAGCTTGTTAATATTTTTAGGAGATAAATTCCTTATATTACCAACATCAATCATAAAGATATTATTTCTATACATATGAAAGAAGTCAAGAATGAGGTCTAATATCTATGCTAGAAAATTGTGCAATTGAAGAAAGCAAGTAGGTCATTCTCACAATTGAATCCAAGAAGTCCTCCTACTATAAGTATGAAGGTGGCAAGGATGAATATGTTGACAAAGTTTGATAGAACATGATCAAAATTTTAAAGATTTCTACAATAGATCAAGCTTTGTCTAAGATTATATCTTTTAAGATATCACAATAAATTTAATCAAATTGGATTTATAGAAATATTACTATTTAGAAGTATTTTTACTTAATTGTATCTTTGATAGAAAAAAATCTACAATTTCTATATAAATTCAACTTAAATAAATCATACATGTAATAATCAACTTTTAAAAGATACCAAGAACAAAGATTTGAGTTGAGAGAAACAAGTCAAGTTTTGACAACAAATTCTAAGTTTCCAAAAAATTATTCATTAATGCTAAAACATATGTAAATTAATACAATATATTTTGAATATATCAATAAATAAGAA
Source organism: Physcomitrium patens (assembly GCF_059467195.1). NCBI lineage: Eukaryota > Viridiplantae > Streptophyta > Bryopsida > Funariales > Funariaceae > Physcomitrium > Physcomitrium patens. The sequence continues at coordinate 13,170,388 of NC_143419.1, read as the reverse complement.
AAGACTTGACATTATAAAGAAGAATTATGTGTATATCATAAAAAACTTAAGTGTATTTATTAGTATTATTTAAAGAAGAAATTCAATTACAAAATAAGGAGCATTTTTTTAACAAAGATAATGTCCTAAAAAAAAAGTTTGTCTAATTACAATAACAACCATGCAGTTGGAATCTTCTGCAATACTTAGTAAAGATCTTATTCTTTCTTAAAATCCTTTACCTTCTTTTACAATGGATGTTTAACTAAGACCAAAAAATTACAAAGCCTTTTTTTTGTTAGATTCAAGAGTTTTTACTTATTTTATAAATAAATAATTTTTTAAAAAATAGAAAATATTTTCAGTCAAGAAAATTAAATTTGTATATGTAAAATTCATAGATAATTGTTTATTATTTTTAGAAGCTATTATCTATACTTCTATTCTTCTAGATATAATAATTAATAGATATATTAGCTTAATAATATTTAATGCTATTAAAGCTCTCTATAACCTAGTTATTTTAGATTTATTGTGGTTTAAAAAATATAATCCTCATATAAACTACATTTCTTATAATCTTAATTTTTTGAATAGCATAACTTAGACTTTTGTTATTAAGATAAAAAATCATAAGTTTAATACAATAAAATCCTTATTAATAGATATAAGAACTTTTAGACATGTAAAAAATTTGGCCACCTTTTATTGTTTATAGTACAAATTTTTTTAATAGTGGAAAAATTTCAAGGGGTATTTTAAATCAATTTAATTATTATCAAGACGTTTTGAAAAGAAAAATGAAAATATTATTTTAAAAAATTATTCTTATGATTGCTCAATTGATCTTTGAAAAGAACTCAACGATAATTTGGACAAATCTATAAATTATTAGAAAAAAAAATTGACTGCATTTAAGGAATATATTGATAAGAACTTACCTAAGAATTTTATATACCATTTAAAATATCTAGTAAGAGCTCTTATCTTCTTTTTGAAGAAAAATGATGAATCATTATAGATGTATATAAATTATTAAAAATTCAACAAGATCACCATAAAAAATATGTATCTTTTATCTTTTATTTCAAGACTTCTTTATGAATTGAATTATGCAAAGATCTATATCAAAATAGATCCATAAGGAGTATATAATTTAATATGTAAGAAAAAGAAATGAATAAAAGATTGAATTTTGAACGAAATATGAACATTTTAAATATATAAATACACTAGATTCTTTTTAACATCTAATAAATGATATTCATGAAGATTTTTTAAATTATTTTGTTATTTTTTATTTAGACAATATGTTAATCTACTTTTAGAATATAGAAGAGCATAAACTTCATATTTATCATATATTACAAAAATTTAGAGATATAAGATTGTATACTAATATTGAAAAGTGTATGTTTTATACAATTCAAGTTTATTTCTTAGAATACATTATTTTAAATGATGGTCTTATAATGGATCATGAAAAAGTTCAAACTATTATAAATTAGAAGATTTCAAAATCAATAAATAATGGCATGATTTCAAAATCAATAAATTTTTCTTTATTAAGATTTGAATTCAAGATTACTTGTTGACAAAAAATACAATAGGATTTATAAATATCTTTTTTGATTACTTTTATTTTATACCAAAAGAAGAAGATGCAACTTATATTCAATAATAAAGAATTCTTTTGAAGCCAAAGCAATTTTATCTTTGAACTACAAAATCAACCTTGACTAGTGATTCAATATTTTTAAAGCAAATTCAATCATGTATATTATTGTTAAGACCATTGTTGTGTAGTAATACAACTATTAGGTGATTTTTATTTTATTTTATTATAGAAAAGCCTAATTAAAAAATATCGATAAATGATAGGTAGATAGTAAAATCTAATAGTATTAAAATTATTTTTTATGAAAATAGATTCTATTTACTTTATAGAGTTAAAATAAGGCAAAATAAGGTATATTAAAAAAATAAAGAATATAGACAAATATAAAAAGAATTAGGAATTGATGTTAGTAAAAATTACTTGAAGAAGAAAAAAATTAATATTTAGAGAAGACCAATTATTAATTAGGATCAAAATTAGACCTTAAGATATAAAACTGAGCACCTAACACAATTTTGGAATTCTTTTATAAATTTAAGAATAGAATTTGAAAGCAAACTTGAAGAGAGATTTTTAATTATCAATTTCATGTCATTTGGATTAATATTGAAATTTTGGAGGATCTCAAAATTAATGATATACTTGATGGATTTAGATTTTAAGAAACAAAAAAAAAATCACAAATTTCAAGATTTTGTGAGTTTTGTAGTATATATATAGATGAAAATTAGGCAATTTATTGTTGTTTTTGTTATGAATGTGTTTAAAAAATTTGAGGTCAATTGAATGATTAGATTGAAGATATGAGGATTTTTTTACATTATGGTCTCAAAAATTTGCAATATAGGGTCAATGAGTGATTCCAAGATCTAATAACATTTGCAAGTTGGATTCAAGCAAAATTTAGTGACAGCAATTGAGACTTAAATATCTATACACAACCTAATTTTTGAAGCATTTGAATAATTTAGTAAGAAGAAATTAGTATTGAAAGATCAACATTCAAGTCAGAGAAGGAGGGTAGCCAATAATTCAAAGGCTTTGGGAGCTTTTCTTGAAATTGGTAAGTCTTATTCTTTGCAAAAATTTGTATGCTTATTAATTGCTTGATAATTGAAGTCTAGGTGAAATTTTAGTTAGGATGTATGATTTAATTAATATTTATTGAGATTTCAAATAACTATAATAAATTGATTGAAATTTATATGAGATTTTTTAAAGATTTTTTTAGGATTTAGGATTTCATTAGGTTTTGGTCTAGTATAAGGATTTATAATTTTCATAGGATTTGATTAAGATTGATTTAGGATTTGATAGGATTTGTTTAGGATTTAGAATTTTATTGGAATTTGGTCTAGAATTAGGATTTAAGATTTTTTTAAGATTTAATTGGAATTTTTTTGAGATTTGATTAGGATTTATTTAAGATTTAATTAGAATTTGGCTTGGGATTAGGATTTAGGATTTGTTTAAGATTTCATTAAGAATTGTTGAAGGTTATATTAGAATTTGATTAGAATTCAATTAAGATTTTTATTTTAAATATTTTTTAAATAATTTTTTGTTATATATATTTTATTAAGATTAATTTATGATTTTTTAAATATTTTTTTATAAGTTCTTGAGACTTTTTTAGATTTAATTAAAGGTTGATTAAAATTATTTTAATTTAATTGAAGTTTATTTAAGATTTGATTAAAATTGTAAAGGTTATTTTATTACAAGATCAATTTTTTCTTCCACAACTAAGTGTCTAGTACATTCTCAAACAAACTTCAGATAATACAATACTATAATAATATCAACAAGTATTTTAAGTATAATAATATCAAAAAGTATTTTAAGTATAATAATATCAACAAGTATTACTCTATTAAGAGTTATTTTATTTCAATATAGTTACAAAAGAGTAGGAAATTTTATAGAATTACACCAATAAAAGCCATTATGCTAATTAGTAGTAGCACTACAACAAAAATATGATATTAAGCAGTGCTTAAAAAAGTTTTTAGCACTTTCAGGCTCTTTTGATTTTGATGATTAATCATTTGTGCAATAGTGCCTTAAATGCTAATAGTTTCATGAAGCCCTATAGGTACTTTGATTATATACATGACTATATATTATTTTGCTAAAGAAATAAAAAATCATTAATTCCATTGAAGTCAATATAAATATGGTGCCATAATATCTTTATAAAATATTTTGCACTGATTTAGAAGTACCATATGGCTTTTCAAAGGAGTCAGTAAGGCATTGTGATAATTTTTATTATCTATTGGTGCATATTTGACTATCAAAACCTAAGGACAAATATTCATAAGATCTTTTTATTTATGATATTAAAAATAATCCTTTTAAATCTTATGATACTTTTAGGTTTGAATTTAAAAATAAAATTTTTTATTTTAAAAAATACTTATATATTCTAAAAAACTATACACGACTATATGCTTTTCAACCTTGTCATGATTTTTTAGCTGTAAGATACTTTTGATACAATAAGACCTTAGAATTAATTTCTAACAATTTTTAGTAGCTTCAAATATAAAAGACATTTAAAACTTTGTACAATCTTGTATTCTTTGTTTAAGATTAGAAACTCCTTGTCATTGATTTTATAGACTTTTCTAACCACTACTTGTATAAAAATAACTATGATCTTTTGTTTCTATGGATTTTATTATATATCTTTCAATCTCAAGTTCATAGGATTCTATATTCATAATAATAGATCATTTCACTAAGATGATATATTTTATATCATATGTATAAACTATCACAAGTAAATAAATAAATAAATTTCTTTTAACATTATTTATTACTATCATGAGTTGCTAAAGAATATTATATTAAATAGAAGAACTCAGTTTATATAAAGGTTTTAAAAAAATCTTTTTTAGTGTCAAATTAATAGAAAAATAAACTAGATGAATGGAGTTTTGGAGTAATATTTTAGATATACCATCAAATACTATTAAAACGATTAAAAAACTCTTTTATTATTGATAGAATTTGACTATTATAACATGATACATTATTCTACTTAAAAAATTTATTTCTACTCTTATTATGATTATCATCTACAACTTGGTATTTTTGACTCTTCAAAAATTAATAATCTTGTAGAAAAAGATTTTAAAAATTTATTTTTAGATTTATAAGCAATAATGAAGGTATGATTAAAAAATAGAGAATAAAAAAATCAAGACAAATGGCTATTATAAGAAATAATATTAATTCTATGTTGGCAGCAAGATATGATTAATTTACTGTGATATCAAGACTAATGGTCTTTGTAATAAGTTAGATTACTATAGACCTAGATTATTTTTAACATTTAAATTAATTAATTCAATTGCTTATTGATTACACTTACTTGTATCTATAAAGCTTTGTTTTATATTTTATATATCTCTTACTAAGCCATTTAAGACAATGGATATATTGTGAAGAAGATAAATACCACCTACTTTTATAATAGTGGATAAAAATAAATAATTTCAAGTCAAAGAAGTATTAAAGTTAAAAAAAAAGTAGAATTGGTTGAAATATCTTATACAATGGTACAAATATAATATTAATAAATGTATATATATATATATATAAGTCAATCAAGGATCTTGTAAATATAGCAAAGAAGGTTGATATTTTTCATTCACAACATCTATCAAAACTAAGACGAAATATCAAGCAATTTTTTGCTATTAAAGAGACAAAGTTCAATAAAGATTGCATTCTATCCTCTATTCTTATTTGAGATTTTTGTATATTTGTGGTACTAAAGAGATGGAGAATTCAAAATCAATAGATTCAATTCAAAAACTATTGCTTATTGATTAATCAAACAAAGTATTGAAATTGCCACAACCTTTAAGATGTTGTAACAAAAATGAAGACCTTCTAAAATAATATGTTTTTAAATAGATGGTGATGTAGAACATATTTAATATTACAACCTTAGAAGAGATTCTCAATATTTGGTAATATTATTAAAAATAAAAACTACTTATAATTGTATATAAAATATTATATTTGAAAGAAATTATTAAAGCATCAATAATGATTAAATAATAGGATGATCTTTTTATACAAATATAGAATATTATTGATGTTAAGAGGATCTTTTAACTACTTTTAAAAAAAAAAGATAAAAATATGTAGCAAATATAATTTATTATATTTTAGACTTCCTAAATATATAACTATTATTTTTTGTGAAACTTGTTCCTAAAACGAGTATCATAGATATACAAACATAGTCTAGTGAATACTTATATGATTAGATAGAAGTAGATAAAAATAGATAAAAATAGATTAATTTTATAATACCTTCTAGAAAAGCTTCCTAAAAGCTTTATAGAAGTTACTTTGACTTTACATGTGTTTGTACTTGATTGGTAGGTTAGAAACTTCATCAAAAAAATAATCACGTGTTGGTAGCTTATGAAACAAGCTAACTATATGGCGTACATATAAAAAAATTGTCTTACAAATTAAGATACTTGTCTTGTAAAGTTAATATATTTTGGAGGTCTTATAGGACATTACCACATAGGTCCTAATTAAGAGTATATATAGAAGTAAGAATGAAGCTTTTTTCACTCTTATTAATGCCTTTCTAGTCTTTAGATTTATTTCAAGACTTTCTAGTTTTCTTGTGTTTAGCAATAGCCATTCTAGTTTAATACTATATCATCTTTGAGTGATTTTTTAGTTCTTTTGAATGACACAAGAATATATTGAGGATTTCTTTTTTAAAGATTTATGTCCTTAATAATTTTATAAGAATAATAATTTATTATTTTTATCTTATTTTAAAAATAAGTAGATTATTTCACTTCTATTATTAATTTTTGAAGGTTGTGGAGTATCTACCTTTAAACAAATAATCTTATTTTTTAATACTATTTTTTTTCTTAAAGAGAATGGATTATCTTTCTTTGTAGATATTTTCATTTGATAATAGAGATTGTGGATTACCTTCTTATAATTTAATTTTAAGAATTTATTTGAATTATTTATAGAAGAGAAATTTATAGATGTTACTTTCAATAGAAGTGAAAATAGAATTGTAACTATTGCAGATCTTCATGAACTTATCAATACTCTAAGAGTAGAAATCTCATGTATTTCTATTATGAATCATAGAAGTACTATTCCTACACTTATGGAAGAATTTCAAAATCTATGGCAAGAAGTTGTGCAGTTGAAGGAAACAAGTAGATTGACTTCACAACCAAATTAAAGGAGTTTTTTTTCTATAAGTATGATGGAGATAAGGATTAATATGCTTGAAAAGTTTGATGGAATAAGATAAAAATTTTGAAAAGTTTTACAACAAGTTAAGTTTTATTTAAAATTAAATCTTTTCTAATACCTTGATGGATTTATTCAAGTCGGATTCAAAAGTACACTTCTATGAATAAATGTTTTTTTTTGATTTGCACTTTTAATAAAAAAAAGTTTTGTGATTCTTTTTTTGTTTTAATTCATTCTTAGATGTATTTATAGATACATTCAAAGAAAGTGATGAAGAGAGAGTAGCAAAAATCAAGCTCTTATCTTTATGGCAAGAATCATATTACCTATTGTATATGCTGCTAAATTCCAAAACCTTGCTTGTAAGTTGGATTGAAATGATAAAACCCTTATCAATAAATTTTGATAGGGGTTAAAGAATAATATCAAAGATTTATTATTGATAATATTGAAGGAAAAATCTTTGAAATAATTTATTACTCAAGCCATTATATGTGACAATCAATTATTTAAAACATGTTAAGAACAAAGACTTGGTGGAAGAGGAATAGGTCAAATAATGGTGGAAGCTCCTAAGTTTTTAGAAATTTTTCATTAAGGCTATAACCAATATAAATTGATATAATAAATTTTAAAACTCTCATGGAATACAAAAAGACTTGATAATATAAAGAAGATTTATGCTTATATTGTAGAGAAGCTAAATATACTATTTAATATTGTCCAAAGAAACAATGCAACTACAATATGATAAACATGGTTGCTAAAGAAGATAATGTGTTGAAAAATAAGTTTTTCAAGTTACAATAGAGATTGTCCTGCTAGAATCTTGTCTAATTCCTAGTAAAGGTCATATTCTCTCATCAAATCTCTTACCTTGTTTTATAATAGAAGTTTATTTAGGAAAAAAAATCATAAAGTCTTAACTTTGTTAGATTTAGGAGTCTCAACCTATTTTATAGGCAAAGATTTTATCAAAAAAAACAAGAAATATTATTAATCAAAAAAACTAAACCCGTACATGTGGAAGTCATAGATGGTTATTTACTATCTTCTAGAGATGTTATGCTATTGCATTATGTATCATTCTATTTGGAAATGCATCTGATATATGGCTGTCGAAGGTAAAATTGTGTTTATAAGTATTTAAGAATTTGAATTTATATCACCTTTATAAGAAGAATGTAATTTGAAATTTAATTTGAAAGTACTTAAATCTAATATAAAGTATTCAAAAACACTCTTTCTAATAATCTCAATTGTATATAAATTCCATTTGTCTTATTACTTTCATAATTAGGAAATTTTGAATTTTCTTTGCAACCTTAATTCTATTTAGTAAGCTTTAGAGAGGTGTAGATCCTAATCTAATCATCCACTTCGAACAAAATTTTGCATAAAAATGCTACTATAAGTCTTTTATAAGTTCAAAAAGAATTCATCTCAATCCAATTTACAAATCGTGAAAAAATGCCTAAAAACCACACTAATGTTACTTGGCCACCAAGTGTCAAGGACAAAGACTCGATGAGGGAAAATATACACCAAAAGGCTATCTCGATATAATAAGTCAAAATATAAACAGGTAGATATATTAAAAGGAAACAAGAATGGCTATTGCCACAAGACAAGAAACTAAAGACTCTTGAACCTGGATTAGAAGCAAGAAAGGAGTTGACAAGAGTGAAGAAGCCTTCACTCTTGTCTCTATATATACTATCTAACTAGGGACTACGTGGCGACGTTCTATAGGACCTCCAATATGTGTTGACTTTGTAGGACACATGCCTTGACTTACAAGGCAAGTTTTTCTACGTGTGGGCCACATAGTTAGCTTGATTTTCAAGCTAACAACATGTGTGGCACATGGCCAACTTGTTGACCACGTTTCTAATCCAAAAAGTCAATTAAAGACACCTATGAAGTCAAAGCAGCGTCTAGGAAGTTTCTAAGAAGCTTTTATATTAAATATTATAGAATTAACTTACTTTTATCTACTTTTACTTACTTCTACCTATTTCTATATGTAATTATTAGCTTACATGATTATGGCCGTGACATTACCCCCCCTTCTAGAGACGAGTTCCACGAGGAGCGGTCATCATATGTTGAGGAAATCTATGATGCGACGAATTGTATTCGCCACATACTCTGATCTCTGTTCTCTTCGAAGATGATTGATAGGGCCTCTCAACCATCGGTAGTGTTCCATACCAGGGCGGGAAGACCACCCAGTTATTTGATCATTGTTGAGGCCTTTGTAACTTCCTTCGAATAGAATATTCGGAACACCATCAGGAGTTGTTCCTACCTCTAGAAAAAACACCAAACATCGAGAGTCCCTTCCCAAATCGTGATACCAAACGCGTTGTATCTCACCATCTGTTCGAGGAAGAACATGTCGTTCTTGAAGATCTTCATCTCGATTGCGTCGTCTTGAAGGTTGTGACAATCGTAATGTCTCGTCCGGCAGGTCAGCAAACGAAGGTTCTTGAGTTGAATCCACTGGTTGTTGGCTCTCCATCTAATTAGCGTCACAAATGCAAAGAAGTTACAAACAAGGATAGGAAATTGAATGTTATCTTGCCTCAATCTTGTCTCTTTTATAAGAGAGATTTTCATCTTGGTTTTGATGGATGTTGTTGATGAAAAACTTTGACTTTAGCTGATGCATTTGCTAGATTCCTGGATGGCTCCCATGTGCGTTCACTAATATCATATCCGCGCCAATGAACAAGATATTCCAGCTTATTTCGGCGCCGCCTTGAGTCTAATATCTCTTCCACCTCAAATTCTTTATTATTATCTACTTCTATAGGAGGCGGTGGCATTTGTCTTCTTTCTTGTATATCCACTGTCTTATATGGTTCAAGAAGAGACACGTGGAATACAGGATGGATCTTCATTGACTCCAGTAGATGTAACCGATATGCAATTGGGTTGATCTGTTCAGAAACAGAAAAGGGGCCAAGCCTACAATAGTCCAACTTGTCACAAGGTCGAGTAGTCTTGATATTGCGACGAAGTAGCCATACCTTATCACCCACGTTGATTTGTGGTTGCTCCTTATGATATAGATCTGCATTTATCTTTTGTCGTTCTTAAGCTTCCTTCAATTGCGTCTTCATTATTGCATGTAACTCTGACAAACGATTTGCCATATCTTCTGCTGCAGGATTATCAACTTTTGAAAAATCAAAAGTATCAAGTCGTGGATGATAGCCATAATTGGCAAAGAAAGGTGTTTGTTGCGTGGAAGAATGTACCATATTATTATAAGCAAACTCTGCCAATGGCAGAAGGGTTGTCCAATCATCTTGTTGGTAGTTGATAGTACACCTTAAATATTGCTCCAAGACTTGATTTACGCACTCTGCTTGTCCATCAGTTTGAGGATGGAAAGCCAAAGATAGCTTTATGTCCACTTTTAAAATCTTGAAAAGGGTCCTCCAAAATCTTGACACAAATTGAGTTCCCCTATCTGATATGATATCTTTAGGTAATCCATGATAGCGATAGATATTATCAATGAAAAACTTAGCTGTTTTTTCACCTGTGATAGATTTTGTACATGGCACAAAATGTGCCATCTTGGTGAAACGATCTACTATCACAAATATAGAATCATAAGATCTTGAGCTTGGAAGATCTGTGATGAAATCCATAGAAACAGAAGACCATGGTTGTTCTGGTATAGGTAATGGCTGAAGAAGTCCGTAAGGTCGATGACGAGGAATTTTTGATCTTGAACAAATATCACATGATTGTACAAAGTCTTTGACTGACTTCCACATTTGTGGCCACCAAAAATCTCTTGATATGAGTTCCAAAGTCTTATTATATCCAAAGTGCCCTGCTGCTGGAAAGTCATGACGTGCTTGAAGAACACGTAAACGTGCTTCTCCTTCTGGAACATATAGGCGTCCTTCAAAATATAATAGATTATTCTTGAACTCGAACTTAGAAGGATCATGAGACTTGGAAGAATTATTCTCGATATCATAAACAAGAGGGTCTGAGGACATGCTGGACTGGATTTGCTTGAGAAAAGTTGAATCAACAGTCAATGTCGATTTCATTGCTCGGAGATGAAATTGCTCCGTTTCAAGAGGACCGTTCTTTGTTGCTCAAAAGCTGCATCTCCTTCTTTTGGTGCAAAATAAGAACGTCTAGATAGGGCATCAGACAAACCTTGTTGTTTTCTTAGCCGATAAGTAATAATGAACTCGAATCTTGACAAAGACATACTCCAACGAGCTTGACGACGATTCAACACGCGTGCTGACATGAAATACTCGAGGTTCTTGTGATCTGTATACACAGTGACTGGACTAGAAGCGCCTTCTAGATAATGATGCCATTCTTGAAAGGAATCCACGATCGCAAGAAGTTCTTTATCGTGGATCTCATAATTGATCTCGGCTGCTGAGAATTTTCTTGAATGAAAAGCTATCGGATGAAGTTTTTCATCTGTTCCCATTTGTGATAAAACTGCACCCAAGGCAAAATCTGATGCATCTGTTTCCATAAAAAATGCCTTGGAAAAATCAACACGATATAAGACTGGTGCAGAGACAAACGATGTCTTCAAGGCTTCAAATGCTGCTTCCGTTTCTTGATTCCATTGGAATTTATCTTTACTAGTCAAGCGTGTAAGTGGAGCTGCAACTCGTGAGAAATCTTTGATGAAGATCCGATAGTAATTGGCAAATCCCAAGAAACATTGGACATCTCTTACTGTCCTTGGAATCTTCCAATCCATGATTGTTTGGACTTTCTTAGAATCCATCATGAGACCATCATTTGAAATGATGTATCCTAAAAAGTCAACTTGAGTAGTGTGAAATACACACTTTTCCATCTTGGCGTACAATCCTGCATCTCTAAGTTTTTGTAATACTTGACGAACATGTATTTCATGTTCTTCGACGTTCTTAGAATAGATCAGGATATCGTTTAGATAGCAGACGACAAAATTGTCTAAGAATTCACGAAATACATCATTCATGAGATGTTGAAAAGCAGCTGGTGCATTCGTGAGTCCAAAGGGCATGACATTATATTCGAAATGTCCATACCTGGTTCGAAACGCAGTCTTCCATTCATCTCCTTCTTTGATCCGTACTAGATTATATGCTCCTCTTAGATCTATTTTTGTATAGATCTTAGCTTGATTCAACTGGTCAAGGAGTCCTGATATCAAAGGTAATGGATACCTGTTCTTGATTGTGATCTTGTTGAGTCCTCGATAATCAACACACATTCGTAAAGATCCATCTTTTTTCTTTACGAATAGAATTGGAGCTCCTGCTGGAGATTTTGAATGGCGTATGAAATTCTTTGCTAAATTCTCGTCAATATATGTCTTGAGTTCAGCTATCTCATCTTGCGATAAACTATAAATTGGTCCAAATGGTGGCTGAGTTCCTTCCTTGAGGTCGATTGAACAATCATATGGGGATGCTCAGGAAGAATATCTGCATTCTTTTTTTCAAAAACGTCTTGATACTCCTGATATTGACTTGGAATGCCAATTGAAGTCTTTACGTTTTCAGAAATAGGTGCAGCATAAATAACAAAAGTTGATCCTTCTTTTGCTACGTGTATAAATGCTTTTGCACCTATCAGTACGGGTTTTACTATACTAGACTTATAATTTTTTACTTAGTTGGTAGAACTATTAATAATGCTTTGGAAAAAGTCAAGTTTGCGCGAATTCCAATCTATTCGAGGATTATATTTTTCTAGCCAGGATAAACCTAAAATAACTGGATTGGACGGGGATTGTATTATGTTAAAAGCTATGTAGCTATCATGACCGTCTATTGTTACTTTTATAGGATGAGTTTCATGGGTGACATCTCCAGAAGACAAGGGACGACCATCTATGACTTCTACATGTACTGGTTTAGGTTTCTGTACAAAGGGTATTTTACGACTTTTAACAAATTGTTCATCTAAAAAACATGCTGAGGCTCCCGAATCTAATAAAGCAAAGGCTTTGTAATTCTTAGGTCCTAAATATAAGTCTATTATAAAACAAGGAGAGGATTCTGAGGAGAGGATAGGACCTTCATTAGGAATTGTACAAGGTTCCAGCTGCACGGTCCCTATTGTAGCTGGACGAATCCGTTTTTCGACATGTTGACTTCTTTGACCGTCGTACCCCTTATTTTATAGTTGCGTCGTTTCTTTGGACAATGTTGAGCAGTGTGCTTAGGTTCTCCGCAATATAAACATAATCCTTCTTGACGACGACGAATCTTTTCTTGCTCAATTAGGGGTTTAAAACGTACCGCGTCAATTTGCATGTCTTCTACTTCTGAATGTACGTTTGGCAAAGATGTTGATGTTGCCATTGAGTAATAACGTTGAAGTTCCCGTGAATGATTCTCGGATCGAAATTCGAAAAGTCGATTATCACATTTTATCGCAAAATCGATTGCTTGACTCAAAGTTTGAGGATCAGGTAAGTTGAGCATCAATTTCTTTACTTCATATTGTAATCCATAAAAAAATTGACTGATGAGTGCAGCATCATCCCACTTGATGTCAATTGCAAGTTATCGAAATTGTGAAGCATATACTGTTACTGAGCGATTTTCTTGTCGCAGAATTCGGATCTTATTTGTTGCAACACGAGTTACATCGTGTTCACCATACATAGATCGAAACTCCACCAAAAATGCTTCCAAATTGTCCAATATTGGATTTCGTTGTTCAAGAAAAGACGAAAACCATGATAATGCAGAACCAGAAAGTAGAGTGCCAATAAACCTGACTTGTGATCCTGGAGTTGGATAGCTTTGCGGTTGAAGTTCAATTGCCAATTGTACTTGATTGATGAACCCTCGAAACTTTGATCTTATACCATCAAATTTCTCGGGTAAAGCAATTCTTGGTTCTCTAGTGCTTACAGGGTGTTGTACAATTGGAGAAGGAATGTGATTTGGTGCAGATGTTGAAGCAGCTCTGATCATCTCTATATCCCCACTTTTTGCTATTCTTGTTCTTTCCTGTGTTGGTGAATTGAGTTGATGCATCGCAAGCATTAACTCCCTCATTTGCTCTTGCATTTGTGCCATTGCGCTCTTCATTTCAACAAGCTCCGCCATAATGACACTAAGAAGAAAAATTTGTTTGATATTGCTCAAGACAAAAGAAAAGAAAGACTTGATAACAAAGAAGATACTAAGAACAATATCAGTTTAGAAGTGGCTAATCCGCAAACTTCTAATATGCTTATGTCTTGTCAAGAGAAAGGGGTAATCCACTCTTACTCAAGAAAAAAAAAAGCTCTGATATTGTAAGTATACTCTTGTCAATCTGTCAAGGACAAAGACTCGATGAGGGAAAATATACACCAAAAGGCTATCTCGATATAACAAGTCAAAATATAAACAAGTAAATATATTAAAAGGAAACTGGAATGGCTATTGCCACAAGACAAGAAACTAAAGACTCTTGAACCTGGACTAGAAGCAAGAAAGGAGTTGACAAGAGTGAAGAAGCCTTCACTCTTGTCTCTATATATACTATCTAACTAGGGGCTACGTGGCGACGTTCTATAGGACCTCCAATATGTGTTGACTTTGTAGGACACATGCCTTGTCTTACAAGGCAAGTTTTTCTACGTGTGGGCCACATAGTTAGCTTGATTTTCAAGCTAACAACATGTGTGGCACATGGCCAACTTGTTGACCACGTTTCTAATCCAAAAAGTCAATTAAAGACCCCTATGAAGTCAAAGCAGTGTCTAGGAAGTTTCTAAGAAGCTTCTATATTAAATATTATAGAATTAACTTACTTTTATCTACTTTTACTTACTTCTACCTATTTCTATATGTAATTATTAGCTTACATGATTATGGCCGTGACACCAAGTTGAAAGTTGATGTAAATGTTCTAGTAGTAATTTCTCCTTCTTCAACTGTTAACTTTAAGTCAAAATCGGTATGTAGTTTGATCTTCAAGTCTTCTAAGACCATGCAAAATTTCACCTTGATCCAACTAGTAGATCTTCAAATATTCCTTACGTCTCTAGAATAAGCTATAAGCTACTCTCAAATTCTAATCTCTGATTTTTAAATAAAACCCTATTGTCACTAAGGCGGTTGCTTTGATTGCTTGAGGTCTAATTATGACTCTGTCCTACAAATGGTCGACCCCTGGATAACAATCTAACCTATCTTGAGGTTTTTTTAGTCCAATCCTATCTTCAACTTAATCTTAGTATCAATTATGCTAATTATTTATCTCTTTTAATTTAATTTTATCAATTTATGGTCTTTTTAAGGCAGTAAAAGAGTCTCTACATCTTAAAAAGTAAAACGATTAATCAACCTTTAACCTACTAACTATTAAAATAAAAAAATAAACTAAGAAGCTTTTATAAAAGCCATATTTAAATATCTTGAATTATTATTGAACTAAGATAATTAGATATTTAATTAGAAATTCAATTTTGATTATATTTTTACTATATAATCATATTACATCATAACAATACATGAAATATTTTTTTTAGATGTAATAATTAAAGATCATAATTGCATAATAATATTTAATGTAATAAGTTCTTTGTCCAATCCGGCTATTTTAGAATTATCTTGATTAGAAAAATATAATACTTAAATAAATTGGATTTTTTATAATCTTGATTTTTTTGATTTTTTAATCCAAAATTTTGTTAATCAAGTAAAAATACATAAGTCTACTACATCTAAATTTTTATTAGTAGGTGAGAGAACTTTCTTGCATGCCAAAAAAGAAGGATTAACTTTTGCTTTATATACCACATCCATTTTTGATGGTAAAAAGATATGAAGTAGTATTCCTAGCCAATATTAAGATTTCAAGGACGTTTTTGAAAAGAAGAACAGAGATATTGTTTTAAAGCATTGTCTTTATAATTATTCCATTGATCTTCACGATGGAGTTCAATCACCATTTGGACCAATCTATAACCTATCACAAAATAAATTAGCTACACTTAAAGAATACATTAATAAAAACTTAGATAAAAATTTCATACACCATTCTAAATCTCTAACCAGGGCTCCTATCTTATTTGTGAAAAAAAAAAAAAAAAAAAAAAATCTCTACAAATGTGTGTGGACTATCAAGAAGTCAATAAGATCGCCAAAAATAATAGATATCTTATATCTTTGATTTTAGGAATTTTTTATCAATTCAATAAAACAAAGATTTATACAAAAATAGATCTATAAGGAGCACATAATCTAATATGTATTAAAAAAAAGAGATAAATAAAAAACTACATTTTGAACCATATAAGGGAATTTTGAATATAATGTCATGTCTTTTGGAGTCACGAATGCATTAGCTACTTTTCAACATGTAATGAATGATGTCTTTTATGAGTTTTTTTAATGATTTTATTATTTGTTATTTGAACATCTTAATCTATTCTAAGAATACAAAGAACATGAAGTTCATATTTGTCGTGTGTTATAAAAATTTAGAGATGCAAGATCATATGCCAATTAGAAAAGTGTGTATTCCATACTACTCAAGTTGACTTCATAGGATATATCATTTTTAGCAAAGGATTAATAATAGATTTAAAGAAGATCCAAACTATCATAGATTAAAAAATTCTAATAATAATAATAGATGTGCAATGCCTTTTGGACTTTTCCAATTATTATTAGATCTTCATCAAGATTTTTTTTTAAATTGCAGCTCTACTTATACGTTTGACTTATAAAGACAAATTTAAGTGGGATAAAGAAGTCAAAGCATCATTTGATACTTTAAAAAAAAATTATTTTTATATCAATCTTATATCATGTTGACTTCTATAAGGCATTTTTCATAGAAATAGATGGATCAGACTTTGCCTTAAATGTAGTATTGTCACAAATGGAAGTAGATGACAAATTCTATCTAATAGCTTTCCATTCCAAAAATATTTTAGCAATTGAGATTAATTTTGAGATCTACAATAAAGAATTCTTTGTAATTATAGATTCATTTAAAAAATGACATCATTATTTAGAAGGCGCCTCAAGTCTAGTCACTATGTATACAGATTACAAGAACTTCAAATACTTCATATTGGCACTTGTTTTGAATCATTACTAAGCTTGTTGGAGCATGTCTTTAATAAGATTTGATTTTAAGATTACTTATTGATTAAAAAAATAACAAGGTTTGTTAAACGCCCTTTCTAGATGTTCTTATCTTGTATCAAAAGAAAGAGATGCATCTTTTGATTAACAAAGAATGATTTCTTTGAAGTTGGAATATTTTTACCTTCAAGCAATAAAATCAACATTGATTGTTGATTCAACTTTAATCAAAAAAATTTAATCAAGTATGTTCTTTAATCCTCTTATCTATGATATCAAGAATAATTCTTTTAAGTCTCATGCTACTTCCAACTTTAAGTTTAAAAATAACCTACTCTATTTCAAGGGACGATTATATATTCCAAAAGACGGGGCACAATTACATGTTTTTCGAATTCATTATGATTTTTCAGTAGGTGGACATTTTGGATACAACAAGACTTTGGAGCTAATATGTAGAGAATTTTAGTGGCCTCAAATGTGAAAGGCAGTCAAAGTCTTTATATAATCATGTGATATTTGTTTGAGATCCAAACTCCGTGCCATCAATCTTATGGACTTCTTCGGCCATTACCTATTCTACAACAACCATAGTCTTCTATTTCTATGGATTTTATCACAAATCTTCCAATCTTAGATTTGTATGATTTTATATTTGTAGTAGTAGATTGTTTCACCAAGATGGCACATTTTGTACTATATATAAAATCTATCAAATCTTAAAAAATGGCTAAATTTTTTCATAATAACATCTATTGCTATCATGGATTACTTAAAGATATTATATCAAATAGGAAGACTCAACTTATATTAAGTTTTTAGAGAATCCTTTTCAAAATTTTAAAAGTACATGTAAAACTCTCTTTGAATTTTTATACTCAAATTAAGAAGCAAACAGAATGGATGAATTAAGTTTTGGAGTAATATTTGAGGTGTACTGATAATTATCATCAAGATGATTGAACAATTCTTTTACCATTGGTAGAGTTTGTATACAATAATTTGATATATTCTTCTATTCAATAAACATCTTTTTTTTCCAATTATGGTTATCTTCTATGACTTGATACTTTTAAATTTTTAAAACTTAATAATCCTATGATGGAAGATTTGGCAAATTATTTGTCAAAGCTACATGCAACAATGAAGGTGTAGTTAAAGAGAGCTTAAGAATGACAAAAGATTATTGCAGATGTATATCATAAGGAACAACCATAATTCAACATGGATGAGAAGATATGATTACTTTGTTGCAATATCAAGACTACTTGTCCTTATAATAAGTTAGACTATCATAGGCTTGAATTTTTTCCTATTTATCAATAAGTCAATCTTGTTGCTTATCAATTACATCTACCAAAGTCTATGAAGATCCACCCCATATTTCACATGTCTATTTTTGAGCCATGTAAGACAATAAATATCTTAAAAAGAACACAAATACCACCTCTTCCTATAAATAGATAATAATCAAGACTTCAAAGTAGAAGAAGTCTTAGATTTAAAGTGGTGCTGAAATAGGTTGGAATATCTTATTTATTGGGAGGGATATGATATTAATGAATACACATGGGAGCCAATAAAGAATCTTGAAAATGCAAAAAAAAAAGTTGAGGCTTTTCATCAACAATATTTATTAAAACCAAGATGAAAAATAACAAATCTTTGCTATAAAAGAAACAAGATCCAAAGAAGTTACAAAGGCCTCAACAATATTCAAATAATAAAATGGTCTTCTTGTTCTAGTATAAGACATTATTGATGGCTGAGAGGACCTATCAACCATCTTCAAAGAGAACAAAGATCAAAGTATGTGGCAAATATAATTCACTACATCTTGGATTTCATCAATACATAATGATCGCTCCTTGTAGAACTTGTCCCTAGAAGAAGGGGTAATATTATGGATATACAAATGTACTCTAATAAATACCTATATGATTAGATAGAAGTAAGTAAAAATAAATAAAAGTAGATTAATTTTATAATATCTTCTAGAAAAGCTTCCTAAAAGCTTCATAGAAGTTGTTTTGACTTTACATGTATTTGTAGTTGATTAATAGGTTAGAAACTTCATCAACAAATTAAACATGTGTTGATAGCTTGTGGAAAAAGCTAACTATGTGGTGTACATATAAAAAACTTGTCTTACAAGTTAAGTTACTTCTCTTGCAAAGTTAATATATTTTGGAGGTCCTATAGGACATTGCTACATATGTCTTAATTAAGAATACATATGGTGGCAAGAGTGAAGCCTTCTTCACTCTTATTAATACTATATCATCTTTGAGTGACTTTCTAAATCTTTTGAATGATACAAGAATGTATTGAAGATTTCTTTCTTTAAGATTCATGTCCTTGACAAAGAAATGGAAGAGAGAATGTTACAAACAAATATACATTTCTAGATTAAAAGAGTTGGATAAAAATAAATAGAAGTAAGTAAATTTAATAATATCTTTAAAAAAAATCTTAGAAGCTTTATAGACATGGATTTGACTTTATATATGTTTATAAGTAATTGATAGGTTGAAAATTTAGCTATTAAATTGGCCACATATTACATATATTGATAACTTAAGGTATAAGTTGGCTATGTGGCACATACATAGAAAACTTATCTTGCAAGTTAGACATATATTTCATAAGTTAGACACATGTTAGCGGTTTCATAGAATGTTGTTATATAATTTTTAATTAAATAATATATATAGAGGCAAGAGTAAGGCATTTCTTGTTCTTATGAATGTCTTTTTTGTTCTTAATCTTGTTTCAAAACTTTCTAGTCTATTTGTCATTGACAATAGCTATTCTAGTTTAAATATTATAATATCTTTCAATAAATATCTACTTCTTTTGAGTACCACAAGTATGTATTGAATTTATAATTATTTGTAATTTATATTTTTTGTAATACAATATATTTATCAATTTCTAATACAATAGATTTATTAATTAATATTTTTTTCCTATTAAATACATCTTTACATTCACATAAGAAAATTTAAAATAATTGAATCTTTTTTGATATTTTGAATAGACTTAATGATATCTTAATTACTTTTGAAGTTAAAATAAATTTAATAAAATCAAAAAGCTACCTTGATTAGAATGAATAATATATATATATATATATATATATATATATATATATATTTAAAAATATTGTTTTGATTAAAAAAATATTAAATTAAAATAAAATATTTTATACTTTTAAACTTTATTTTTTTTATGATTTTTTTATTTTTTAATTGTAAATATTATATTTTTATATTAAATAAATTTAAAAATAATTTTTTTTATCTATAAATTATATATTTTTTCTTTTATTTTTTTTTATAAACACCTTATTTTTATATTCAACAAATTAAATTTATACTAAAGTTAGTTTAAAATTTATAATATGATATCAAAGCTATTCTATATTTTCTTTGCTTAAACATATATTTTTATTACTATGACTAAAGTATTGAAATTTTTGTATTATCATTTATCATTATTAATAGTTGTATATTATTTAAAAAATAAAGTGGGTAGTTTTTAGATTAAAAATTTCTTTTATTTATGAATAAAAAGAATTAACATAGAATTAGAAATTTTCAATTGTAGATACAAACTGTTATTATTTGTAATTTTTTATATTTTGATTTATCAATAAATAAAATTATAATAATATTTAATCATATTATGGATTTAATTTTTGATATTAAAATTTAATATTTTTTGATTTCTATATAAAATTAACCAAGATTTTTGTAGTAGTAATCACTAAAATTTTGACCAAAATAATTGATTCATATGGTATTATATGTAATAAACTATCTCCCAAAAATATCTTGTGCATATAAAATAAATTAGATATCTTGTAAAAATTCAAAAAAAAATTAAAAATGGAATGCTGTTAACAAGTTTTAATGCTTGTGATAGATATATCTAATTTAATTATTCAATTATTATTTTTTTACTTTCAATGATAGTGACCAATACCTTTTTTGAAAAATAAAATTTTATTTTTATTCATTGATTGATAATCTAGTCGTTAAAAAATATTTAAATAGTCTAAGTTTTTTAAAAAATAAAAATATATTAATGCAAGCATCTATTGAGAAAATTTCCTTTTGTTTGAAAATCTAAGTATGGATTTCAAAAACCTTTATTTTACTCTTTTACAAAGTAACAAATATGATTCTTTTTGAACTAGGAACATAATGTATACATCTTCTGTTCTCAACTGTATTCTACCAAATTGTAAAAGATTCAAAATCATTAATCCAATCAAGTATATTTAAGTAACCATGCCAACCAAATTAACCTCAAAACCGTACAAGACTATTTAGTATTCACGATCAACACAAACAAAGCGCAATGTTTTTACCTTGACACATCTTCATTTCTGGATCAGCCCTAATTTACAGCAAACACTGCAGTCCTCAACTTCCTCAACTTCCTCAACTTCCTCAACTTCCTCAACTTGGTACCAATTCTGACAAAAATATCCTTTTTTCCCTTCATTGTCAACCTTATATCAACCTCATCAACATTTAAAAAAAGAAGAAAAAAACACAAATTTGCAGTACAGAACAAGACCCAGGCATCCATCAGCAAAGAACCCAACTCTTGGAACTACGGAAAAGGTTGAAGTTTTATTAATGAAACCTGCAGCGATGGGAACGGGCACTGTACGCTGTACACTTTGTAACATTCTACAGTAGAAGAAGAAACGTAGGAAGAACAGAATACTTGATTCGAATGCATGAATTCTGGCAAATTGACCGATCTAGTTCCAAACCTACACAAACTGAGAACTCCGAAGCTGATACCACCACAAACAAACATGGAACTGCAAGGGAGCGGTGTGACCGAAAGCGGTGAAGTTGTGTGAGTGTGTTGCTAGTTTGCAGTCACATGGTGAATCAGAGATCTAGAAGTGGGAGTTATGTCTGGACCCAACTAGCTCCATCAATGAAGGTCATGGAAGAAAGTGCAACAGCTTGCGACTCTGTGAGCTCATGAGACCAGCCATATCGTTTGCTCTGGTCGGCCCCTGCTCCGGTGCACTTGTATTGGCCGTAGAACACCGTCCTGCAATGCACATTAGCGTGTTAGTTGCAGTGGAAGAATCAGGCTGGAGCTAGTAGTGTGTTCTAGACATGGAAAAACATGGGCGAATGTTTCATGGTTTGGCTCACTTCTCCCTGCTGCTGTCTCCCCAGTTGTGCCATCCCTCGGGTCGAATGATGTCCGCTATGTTGCAGTAGATGAAGACGATTCGGGAGTTGGGACCCCACGCGCGTCCCAAGTAGATGGGTCCACTGCCTGTGATTGTGCAGCCCACGAAAGAGAAGCCTGTACTGGTGTCGCCTGTTCTCTTCTGCGCTGCTATCGATCCGCTTCCCGGGTTGGCTATGGAGTGCAACTGACAATTCTGCGCATTGAACAGAATACGAAAGCGTTAATTCTGGTTCAGGGTTCGCTCTTGAAAAGGTGCTTGATCGTTCAATTTGTGACGAAGATGATATGAGTAGATTGCATTTCAAGCTGGATATATATATATATTTTTTGTGGCGATGATTTTACTGCTAGGGCGAGGTGACACCTTGTAAAGCGATTGCCCGTCTCCACAGATGAAGTCGATGCTGCCTGGTGAATCCCACAACCATGAAAACGTTGGTTCAAGTTTTCATGAGAAGAAGAAAAATAAATATTTTCAGTAGTTTGAGACGTTGTAAGGATTTGTTTCAATATGCTGAAAGACAGTGATTAACATACCTTCTATGTAACAATCCTTGAAGTAGTGACGGCCCTTTTGATCGTAGAGCGTGTCTTGAGCGCCTATAAAGGCACAGTTGTAGAACGCTCCTTTGTCGCCTGAAATTCGAAGCGCTACAGCTTGCTTGTTGACAGCGCCTCCAGGAGGGGCAGGAGCCGAGTTCTACAGAGATTCATGAATTCCAACAATCATATGTGAGGTGGACCTTCGATCGAATCGCTCACCAATAGAACATTTTCATGAGGAGGAATCTGTTGGTGACAGTGTGAATCTTTCCACTAGCGAATGAAAGCATTCAGACTCGGCTAAATTTCAACATTCTTGTAATCTACCTTGAAAGTTACGCCTCTGGCAATGAAATTGTCGGCAAGGATCGTGACTGAGGCACTGTTAGAAGTGCTCCCTGCTGAACCCGCAGTATCATCGTAAACAATTACCGGATTGTTAACACCTTGGAAAGTGATCGTCTTCCCCTTCAGTACTGTTACCTTCTCCCTGCCAAAGCAAAAGTACTTGACAATAAGTAGAAGTACTAGGAAGGTCTCTGAAAAACTTAAAAGCCAATTCTGCAACCATAACTGCAAGCGGAATTCATCACAGGCTTGTTTGCATGTGATCTGCGATGAGAGCCCACACGATGGTCGAAAAATTGTGAGAATTCTGACCGGTATGTTCCTGAATTAATCTGAATGATGGTCCTAGATCCCCCGGAAGCTGCATCATTCACAGCAGACTGCACCGTCTTGTACCCCCCAGCGCCTACCACAAGAGTATTAGCTGCAGCAAGAGTACCACCGTTGAAGTCTTGAAAAGTCATCTCAGCTGTATCTGCCGTGATGTGAGCCTGGTGATTCTGCTCCATCGTTGCAACCCAGGAGAAAAAATCCTTTTCCACTGCATCCCGGTTGATCGTCTTCTTGGGGTCAGCATGGGCTGCCCCGACAGTCACCAGCACTAATCCTCCACAATGAAGCCACAGACATAGAAGGGTCAGCTGAAGGTTGGCAACCCGATGAGTCGCCATCACGTGTGATCAAGCTTCGACCAAACGCGCTTCCACAAGATTGTCAAGCTTCTTCAGCTCACCACCAAGAGCCTAGAGTCGAAGCTGAATCGAATTCCAATGAGTTTCTGAAGATAAATATACTATGTTGCGAGGTCGCTGTTGCATGAACCGCACCGATACTCATCAGCACAACTATTCTTTAATTGACACGGAGATGGTCCTTGAGTGTGGGATCGATTCGCTATTTGCCACAATGACTGAGGACTGTTAGTGCTGTTGACTCCGTGGCATGAAACGTCGCTTTTCTAAAGTTAGCGCCGAAGCCTTATCCAGTACCCATGGCATAGTGATTTTGGAAACATAATTTTCATCAAAATGTTCACCAAATATATTCTGGTTGATTCCAAGCTTCTTTTTTCACTTTGAATTTCTACGCAAAGCATTGACGTAATTCATTCGGAGCCGCTAAGATCAAGCAACCGCATGATGCTTAGTGCCTCGCCATGGTCAAGCCACCACCAGTGCCAAAATAATATTCCTACTTGGTTGACGTTAAGTACTGAAGGCTCTATTAACACGTCATCTCTTAGACTTGGAGCTTTGAAGCTCAACGGTATATTTTATAAATTATAAGTTGATGTTAAGTTATTATAAATATAAAGATAATATATTATTATAATATGAATTTATTGTTATATATTATTATAAATATATTATATTATAATTACTTATATTATTTTATAAATAACTTTGAAACTGCACAGGCAAGCACAACTTTAAAATAGCAGCAATGTCCTTGTAACTCTCCAAGCTCCATACGATCATCCAACATGTGACACGTAAAGTGGATAATGTTAGGATTGACGGAGATGGAGCCACATTCTTACAAATCACCTAGATTAGATTTTTCCCCTTGTGCAACTTTTCCGGTCATGCAGGCTCAACGTCGTGACCGACGGGGAATTTAACCTGAATCAAGGATATAGGCTTACATATTAGACTCTCTCTCTCTCTCTCTCTCTCTCTCTCTCGCTATCTCATTGATTCTTCACACAAGTTTCCAAATTGAAGAAACGAAGACTGACACTTATGGTTTCCTCGAGGTAGCGAAGTTGAACTGATGCATGATGCACACGAGCTGTCAGGAAAACAGTGAACTCACAATGAAAGCGTCCACATGCACAGCCAACGCAGCCGAAGTGCAGATCCCCTTCATTGATTGTTCAGACTGTTGAGTGCATGCTCGAAGAAGCTCGGAGAAGGCTCCACTCAAC
The DNA here is from genome assembly GCF_059467195.1 of Physcomitrium patens. NCBI lineage: Eukaryota > Viridiplantae > Streptophyta > Bryopsida > Funariales > Funariaceae > Physcomitrium > Physcomitrium patens. The sequence goes on along the minus strand of NC_143419.1, from coordinate 13,145,385 downwards.
CACCGATCGTGTGAGCTTCCAGTAGTTTTGCAGCAATGACACTCAAACGCAAATAGTAATCAGTGTCCTACCCACAAATCAACGAGAGCTGGTTTCTGCCTCGTTGTGACCTGTCAGGCTTTGTGGTGTGAAAGTCCTTGCTGTTGAGCTTCAAAAGCTCCACATATAAGCGATGACGTGTTCTACGGCCTCTGACACGTCAACTGGGTGAGAACTTTGTTTTGGTACTGTTGGTGGATTGACCATGGCGTGGCATAGATGCTAGTCCTTTCATTGAATTCCTCACTGCTTCGCCCTAGAAATTTAAAGTAAAAAGTTGTATGCTGAGAATTTAAACGCACATTAGCTACTGAAAATTGTCTCTTTAATCGAAAATTAGAGCAACTGGCGGAGGAAAATTTGAACTTTCAATGTTAACTTCGGATGAATGGAAGCTAACATTCCATAACATTGTCTGCCCCAATATATATATATATATATATATATATATATATATATATTGTTGTGAAGAACTTCTTTACTTTACGAACCTGGGTACGGAGTGCTTGAAACAACTCTGAGGTTTTTTGTGAAGTTGTAATTTTGCATTGTTCTCGGCTAATTATCTCTAGATTTTTGCAATTTTACTTGCACAGCTCAAAAGCTGCAGGAATTTCGAGGAAGACATTGAGGAATCGACCCGTGATATTTGGGATTTGAGTAATGATTAGTAGTCAACCTTAAGAAATTATTTGAGTAACTGTAAAAATGAAACCAGAATACTTGTAGGAAAATTGCTGGAGTCGACACCTCACTGTCCATGGTTGTGACACCCTGGCTAAATTTGAAAACTGAAAATAAATACCCACTGTCGGAAAGTTGAGTGCAGTTTTTACATGTGGGCATTGTTGCTAGTTGGACAACACCGGAACTGGCAATGTGAAGTGAAGTTCCCTAAAGCTGTACCATTCATGAGACATAAACACTTAAAAATAAGGTAAGCATGTTGCACATTCAATAAGTGTGAACTGAGTACTTTCAATAGGCCATCGGCATAGCATAAAAGTACTCGAGTTCTTGGGAGATATCCTTAAACACTGTTACTATTTCCTTCGATAATCGACAGCAAGGCATCTTGACTGTGTCAACAATTTGGCAGCATTCTCATGAGTAAACCGATAAATGAAATTCAGCACATAACTGCAGAGGGTGAGGTGAAACATGTTTTCTTTGTCACCAAGTGATGGATAGTAAAGGAAAATACGATTAAAAACATCGACAAAAGAAACCTAGATTTTTTGCACATCGTGGCAGATGGCAATAGCATGTCCCAAGAGCTGGGCGTAACCGAAGAGAAATTTTCGAAGAAGGTGAAAGATGATGACAAAGAATTTGTCGTCGTTGCAGATACTGTTGCCATGTTACATTTGCACCACGTTACTGCAGAGAACCGAGATTATAATGCACAGGTTGTTTGGGTTAGTGGGCTAGTACCAACGCAATCTCAAAACCGTACTGCTTTACTGCCTACTTTACAATACCAGTTTCAGGCACTCTATCACTTGCAGTCCTAACATATTGCTTTCCGTTTCATTAGATTCTACCTTCTGCATAATTGTACAAATGCCAACAACTCAGAACGCAGGCTTTAGGACAAAGGTTCCGGGGTGCGCTAACCTTGATCCACGTTCAATGCACGGATCATAAACTCTACAAATTTCCGATTCTGAAACGTAATTTTTTAAAGACTCTCCGATCAGGTTAGGATCGACATCTTTCAGGGTAAGTATAGGCATGATTCGATGTTCGAGAATATGTGAAGTTCGAGGACTGCGATGTGACGGGAATGCAGATTCCATGCACAGGATCGGCTCAGATATAGGTAAAGGTGGGTGAGAACGACAACTATCCTTCCGCGATGCCTGTTGTATGTGGAGTCGATTTTAGCATTCTGGCAGATTGCGCTGTCCAGTCCCAATCATGGAGACAGGAAAGGGTCCCACGAGTCCTGTCTGGATCACTTGCAGGACATGCGTGCTGAACAAATCGTCTGCCACAAGTCACACACAACTGGGCGGCTGCAGGACTGACACCAGTTACCACGTCCGTGGAGGCACACAACGCTGGAATTGGCCATCCTCTTGTAGTTGTTGTTGTCGTCGTCGTCGTCATTGTCACAGGGGCGTCAATCTGCATCGAGACTCTGGATCAAATCCCAACATCTACCGCCAGCTGAAGAGGCCAGCCCTCACAGGCCTCGGCAACCCTGTCCGCTCGTTATGCTGACATTGAAACCCAAAGGATGCTCCCTCGCGTGGTTCTACAATGATTGAGCAACACTGAGCTATCCCTGCAATTGTGTATGTATTACATCATCAGTAGCAGTATTTCAACTTTCTTATGCATTAGTCAGAACCAGCAGTAGCTCCACAGCCACTTGACTAGCATGGTATAGCCAGTTTTTTAGAACAGTAAGGTGAGAGCACATCGAAAACTCCAAGACTTGCTCACGAACTAGCCACGACTGTTTAGAACCTAAAATCCTTTAATCGACATTAATGGGACCGTTACAAATAAAACCTTGAGTGATAATGCAGCAGAGCTTTCCCACTGTTTAACTGACTGACGCATGAGTTAAAACAAGCACTTGACAGTCTCTGAAATGCTTGTGATGATTTCCAAAGAGATGTCTGCACGCAGTTTCGGTGGCCGAAATACTGACTTCCAAGCTACGGTAATACTGAGTACCACATCATGAGGATTTATCAGCGTCCATTGTTAGCTTATATCCTAGTGAACCATCAGAAAAATGTATCGCAAATCTTTTTAGTTTCGAAGGACTGATAACGGTAAGAGTCATGAATTCTGCAGTAAGGCACAATTGAGAAATAAACCACTTGTTCTCCTGCAGCTTAGCAAACAAACATGCACTCCGAGCTCTGCGAATGCAATCATCTGGTCTGGTTGTTTTCAACACTGAGAGCCAATGAATTTAACTGAGCAATTTCACGGCATGGAATTGAACAACATGCACCGAAACCGCCGACCAACAGTATAAAGAGGAGTTAAGAAGTGCGAAAAAGATGGGTTACATTCATGGGTATCAGAAAGTTGGCATGTGGGGCATCGAAGATCCTCTTCAGTGAGCAGGAAAAATCTGTTCACTTCACTTCCATGAAGCGTGAACTTCACCCCCATGTTTTAACAACCTTTGCAACCCACAAAGTCATCTATCAACTAAACCAGTGATTGATTGCACACGTTGAATTGAAAGCAGCATCTTTCTGATTTTCCACTGTGAGGGAACAGTATCCAATAACGTTTTTTCACACTACAAAAGTTATGGCAAGGTTTTTATATGGATTAAGGAATGAAATTTAGCCCATCATGAGATTTTTTGACAGCTCTATCTACTATGATAATGATGATGGTGGTGGTTTCCTTTTGCTTTTTTTTTTTTTTTTTTTTTTTTTTTTTTCTTTTTTTCTTTTTATTTTTGGTTGAAATTATTTTATGAAGTATGTTTTATGTGTGTGTTTTTTTTTTTTTTTTTTTTTTTTTTTTCTGGACATACATTGGTTTCAATATATATGATTTTTTTACAGTGTAAACCTTGTGTCTTGTGATTCAACCATTTTGTTTAGATGATATAATTTTCATTTGAAAATAAATTGTTCCAGAACTCATAACCATTTTTATGGCTTTTTTGTGTGTTGGATGCCATTTATCATGTTGCAATTAATTCTATTGGTTCATCATGTTAGATTAAATATATATATATATATATATATATATGTATATATTTGATTTTTTGTAGACTTTAAATTATTAAAACTTATTGGTAGGTCAAATCAGAAAAATTAAGAAAATTTGAATAAAATATTATATGAAGTTAAATACATTATTTTTAAAAATTAATATATATGTAACTAAGACCAGAACAAAATTATAATAAAAAAAAAATAATTTTTTTTCTCGATAATAAAATAAGAACAAGTATTTTTATTTTATTTTTTTAAAACCAAGACTAAAAATAATAAAAGGTATTGAAAAGATTTAAAATGGCTCTAATCTTACAAATAAGAAGGCAATGTAAAAGCATTTTGAAACTTAAGAGAGCTATAATCAATTTCAATTGCAACATGGTAAATCCAAATATACTTATAAATCTAATTTGCATCTAAATAGCTTCTATAATTATAAAAAAAATTAAAAAATATCAATTTAATATTTTTTTACTTTTTCAAATATTTATAATTTTGTGACTTTATTTCTTATTTAGAAAAAATATTATAAAGAAAAATAAGATTTTAGAAATTTTTACAAGTTTAAGAATTCCAAAGATCAAATATTATTTACTATACACTCTAAATTATATTTTGTACAAAAGAAATTAACAAGACTTTAAGACCACAAATGATATTCTATACTTGTAAAAAGACCAAAAATTATACAATATATATATAAATTTCTCAATAATTTAATTAATATAAATATTTTATATGCCATTAGATATAATATCTACATCTAAAAATATCATTAAGAATCCTAAACCTCTTCTAAAGGTTATAATCTCCAATCGGTAGTAAAAAAATGTTACTTAAGAGAATTTTTTGTTAGCTTTAAATACCATAATTTTAAGGGTTATTACAATCTGAAATAAAAATTGGTAAATTGTATATATATATATATATATTAGATTTGAAGCGGAATTTTTTAGCTACTACTTTTCTATTTAGATGAAACAAAAATTGCAAGTTATTTTTAAAATAAAGTGGATTTTTTTAATATATATATATATATATATATATATTTATAAATTTTTATTTGAATAAATTTTTTGTCTTAAAGTTTAACAAATATTTTTGATAAAAAATCTTATCTTCTAATATGCAATTGTAAAATTATTAGTTGGCTTTAATATGTAATATTGCACTAGTATATAAAATATTTTAGTAAATAAAGTGATTATTTTAGTAAATAAAGTGATTATTTTATTAATAATTTTATATATTAATAATATTATTTTTATTCTATACTTAAAAAATATATATATTTACTTCAAAATTATAAATCTATACATTTATGTTTATTTGATTAATTTATCAAAAAAATGTATATAAAATATATTAGATAAAAAATACCTTTTTTATAAATTTTAAAAATATTTCTTAGATATAGTTTAGATCTTTAGATTTCTATAGGTACGTATTAAGGACATGAATTGGAAGAAGATGCATAAACTTAGAAAATCTATATCAAAAGAAAAATAAAAAAATAGAAATAAAATAGCATGTATATTAAAAAGAAACTGGAATGGCTATTGCCAAATGACAAGGAAACTAGAGATTCTTGAATCTAAATTAGAAATAAGAAAGGAGTTGATAAAAGTGAAGAAGACTTTACTCTTGCCTCTATATATATTATCTAACTAGGAATTATGTGACTTTGTTTTGTAGGACCTTTAATATGTATTGACTTTGAAAGACGCATGCCTTAGCTTACAAGACAAGTTTTCTACATGTGGGCCACATAGTTAGCTTGTTCTTCAAGTTATTAATATGTGTGGCACATGGCCAACTTATTGACCAAGTTTCTAACCTAAAAAGTTAATTATAGATACTCATGAAGTCAAAGCATCTATAAAGCTTCTAGGAAGCTTTTATACAAGATATTATGAAATTAACCTACTTTTATTTATTTTTATCTAATCATATAGATAATTATTGGTTTACATGTCTATGTCCACAATATTACTTTCCCTTCTAGATACAAGTTTCACAAAGAGCGGTCTTCATATGTTAAAGAAATCAAAGATGTGGCAAATTGTATTTGCTATATACTCTAATCTTTGTTCTCTTTAAAGTTATTTGATAGGCCCTCTCAACCATCAATAATATCCTATACCAAAGTAAGAAGATCTTCCTATTATTTGATCATTGTTGAGGCCTTTATAACTTCCTTCAAATAAAACATTTGGAACACCATCAAGATTTGTTCTTACTTCTTATAAAATCACCAAACATCAAAAGTTTCTTCCAAGGTCGTAATATCAAATACATTGTCGTATATCGTGATTTGTTATTCAGGAATATACTAGATATCTAGCTGTAGAGAGTTTTGCTTGAATCTTTATATGAATCTTGTCTTAGCTTTCAAAACTCCTTTAATTTGCATAAAACTCAAAATATAACAAAATCCCTTCAAAATATATTTTTCTCTCGAAGGATTTTCTTGTTCTAAAATTTAAAAATTCATAATTCTTGATCTAACTATTCAATTTATTTCAAATTTTTAGGATAGGTAGAATTCACTCTTAAGTTTTATGAAAAAAAAAATCAATTGTAAATTCACTTCTGATCTTTTGACATCTAAGAAATCCTAGCAGATGCTCTAAACCCTAATTTACAAGCACCTGAGCACTATTTTCTTAATATCTCAAGAATCCAATACTCAAATATTATCAAACTTATATACAAAGTTTACTAACATAAATTTATACATTTCTTGATATTTTGAGGCAAAACCTTATCAAAATGCTCAAGATATAGCTCAAGATACAACTACTAGTATATCGGGTCACTTACTACCCTTAGATTGCATGTGTTGATTTCAAAATCTAATAACTCCTTCACTTCTAGTTGGAATCCAGTAAGCAGTACACAAAAAGTGTAGCACAAAAGTGCTCTCTCCATTCGTGGTTGTTGATCCTCAATTGTCTTCCGTACGCGTGCGCTATGTCAAAAATAGTGGCAGTAGCTCCCAAATCAATACCTTAACTTTGAGTGCCTATATCTCCTTCATATAAACTCCAAATCATATAAAATTTGTACCAAAACCATAGCCAAAAACCTAAACTTGCTGATCTTAGCCTTAAAAGCTCGAATGGCCTTGAAAAACTAACCATAATCTCCAATATGGCCTCGGACAGCCTCCTCGAGGCCCATTGGTCATGATTTTTGACCAATAGGAATGGAAATTTTCATCATCCATCTCCATTCATCTATATTGATGCCCTAAATTCTCTTTTTACTACCAAAATCCCTCTTCAACTCTTTTCTTTACAAGATCTACTCAATATATGCCCTAAACCCAAATTAAAGAACCAAAATAAGACTTCAAAGATCACCAATGTCTAATAAAGGTGATTCTAAATATTTAAAATTACTACCAACAAAATCAATCTCAAAAGCTACTATCAAAAGAAAATAAAGTTATACAAATTTTAATAGTAATCCTTTTAAACAACCTCTTTTTAAAGTAGTAATTTAACTACATTCTACAACCAACTAAAATCGAATAACATGACTCTCACCATGTTATTAAGTAAATTATATATTAAATATATAATCACATTATTTTTACATGGTAGCCAAACCACAACATAACAACGTTGTAATTCACCATTTATTCAAGGAAAGACATGTCATTCTTAAGGATCTTCATCTCAATTTTATCATCTTGAAGATTGTAAAAATTTCAATGTTGTGTCTAATAAGTTTATAAATGAAATTTCTTGAGTTGAATCTATTGGTTGTTGATTCTCCATTACCTTAGCGTCACAAATACATAAAAGCTACAAAAAAAATAAAAGATAAAATGCAATCTTCCCTAGACCTTGTTTCTTGTATAACAAAGACATACTATTCTTTATCTTGGTTTGGATGGATGTCATTGATGAAAAGCCTCCACTGCCTTTGTTGTATTTGCATGATTCTTTACTAGCTCTCATTTATATTTACTAATATCATATTTGTGCAAATTTATTTTAGTGCCACCTTGAGTCTAGAACTTCTTCTATTTTAAATTCTTCATTATTGTCCACTTCTATAGAAAGAGGTGGAGCTTGTCTTCTTCTTGGTATGTTCATAGTCTTATATGGTTCAAAAAGATACATGTGGAAGAGATGATGGATCTTTATTGCATCTGATAGATGTAATCAATAAGCAACTAGATTGATTTTTCTACAAATAAGAAAAAATCCAAGCGTGCAATAGTCCAACTTATCACAAAGACAAGTAGACTTCATATTACGACAAAGAAATCATACCTTATTTCCTACATTTAATTATGGTTGTTCCTTTTGATAGCCATCAATATTAAATTTTTATTGTTCTTGAGCTTTTTTTAATTGCATCTTCATTCTTATATGTAGCTTTGACAAACGATTTGCCAAACCTTTTGTTATAGGATTATCAACTTTTAAAAAGTCAAAAGTATCAAATTATGGATGGTAACTATAATTAATAAAAAAAAGATTTTTATTATATAGAAGAATATATTGTATTATTATAAGCAAACTTCGCCAATGGCAAGAGGGTTCTCTAATCATCTTATTGACAATTGATGATATACCTTAAGTATTGATCTAAAACTTGATTTACAAGCTTTGTTTGTCTATTAGTTTGAGGATGAAAGGTTGAACAAAGCTTTATGTTCATCTTTAGGATCTTAAAAAGAGTTTTCCAAAATCTTGATGTAAATTGAGTCCTTCTATCTAATATAATATCTTTTGGCAATCCATGATATCAATAGATATTATCAAGGAAAAACTTGGCAGTTTCTTCACCTATGATAGATTTTGACATAGTACAAAATGTACCATTTTGATAAAATAATCTACTATCACAAATATAGAATCATACAATCTTGAGACTAGAAGATTCGTAATAAAATTTATAGAAATAGAAGACCATGGTTGTTTTGGAATAAGTAATGGTTGAAGAATTCTATAAGATTGATGTTAAGGAGTTTTTGATCTTAAACAAATGTCACACGATTGAATAAAGTCTTTTATAGCCTTCTACATTTGCAGCCACCAAAAATCTCTAGATATTAGATCTAGAGTCTTGTTATATCTAAAATATCTTGTTGGTAGAAAGTTGTGATGTGCTTGAAGAACATGTTATCATATGGTATGATTTACTATCTAGGAATATATTGGATATCTAGCTGTAGAGAGTGTAGTTTAAATCTTTATATGAATCTTATATTAGTATCCCAAAACTCCTTTATTTTGCATAAAACTCAAAATATAACAAAATCCCTTCAAAACATATTTTTCTCGCAAAGGGTTTTCTTGTCTTGAACTTTACAAAATCATAACTCTTGTTCTAACTATTTAGTTTGTTTCAAATTTACATTATAGGTAGAATTCACCCTTAACTTTTATCACAAAAAAAACCAACTAAAAATTCACTCTCTATCTTCTACCATCTAAGAAATCCTAGCAGATACTCTAAACCCTAATTTACAAGTACCTGATATTATTTTCTTAATATCTCAAGAATCCAATACTCAAATATCATAAAACTTATGCATAAAGTTTACTAACATAAAATTACACATTTCTTGAAATTATAAGCCAAAATCTTGTTAAATTGCTCTAGATATAGCTCAAGAGACAACCACTAGCAAATCGGGTTACTTACTACCCTTAGATTGCATGGACTGACTTCAAAATCCAATAACTCCTTTATTTCAACTTGGAATTCAGTAAGCAGTATGCAAAAAGTATAGCCGTAAAAGTGCTCTCTTTAGTCGCAATCGTCGATTTTTAATTGCTGTCCATATGCGTGCGTTATGCCAAAAAGAGTGACACTAGCTTCCAAATCAATACCTTAACTTTGAGTGCTTGTATCTCCTTCATATAAAATCCAAACCATACAAAACTTCTATCAAAACCATAGCCAAAAATCTAAACCTTTTGACCCTAGCCTTCAAAATTCGAATGGCTTCGAGAAACTAATCCTAATCCCTAATATGGCCTCGGGTAGCCTCTTCAAAGTCCATTGGTCATGATTTTTGATCTATAGGAATGGAGATTTTCATTATTCATCTCCATTCATCTATATTAGTACCCTAATTACTCCCTTTGCTACCAAAATCCTTCTTCAACCCTTTTTCTTATAAGATTTATATAATTTATGCTCTAAACACCAAATAAAAGAACAAAAAGAAGTTTTCAAAGGTCACCAATGTCTAACAAAGGTGATTCTAAATATTTAGAAGTTACTATTAACCAAAACCAATCTTAAAAGCCACTATCAAAAGAAAATTAAATTTATACAAATTCTATCGTAATATATTTAAATAACCTCTTCTTAAAGTAATAATCAAATTATATTCTACAACCAAATAAAATCTACTAATATGGCTCTTACCATGTTACTTAATAAATTATATATTAAGTACATAATTACATTATTTTCATATAATAGCCGAACCATAACACGACAACGTAAACATGCTTTTTTTTTTGGCATATATAGTGTGAGTCATCAAATTGACTCACTTATTATTTTAGGATAAAAATATACATTTAGAATGCTTTAAATCACAATATATAGTAAGTAGTATAGAAATCTTTAGAGAAATAAAAAATTAGAATGTAAGTGGTAGAAATAGAGTTTTAGTAAGTCTTAGAGGTAATTATCTTCGTTGGTTTAGTATTTTTATTTTATTGTTGAATATTAAGGATAATTTATTAAAACCAATATTTATATTGATCTTTTAACTATATATAATAATTTTAAAAACTATAAATGTTAGTGGTTAGAAGAAGCATGAGAAAGAACCTCATCTCATTTTAGTTATTGATATAAAAAATAGGATTTAAAGTAGATTTAAATTGATTTTTATTATTATAAAAAATAAAGGTAGGAAAATATAGTCTTAAATGGATATTAGCATTATAGAAATATTATAGAATTTTTCTTAATTTATTTATAATTTAATTAGAATTTTTTAGGAATTTTTAGAATAATTTTTAAGAACTTAGTAAAAATAAGTTTTATCACTTTGGGAGCCTTTACGAAGAAATGGAGTAAGATTTGAAGGCAAAATAAGGCTCTTAGGATAATTGGGTATTTTTGAACACTATGGTGTGATCAAAATTACAAAAGTATTGGTCCTTTTAGTAAAAAATAGGAGGACCAGCAGCTAGTATAGTTCTTGTAGGAAAGGGAGTGCACAAGTTCCACATAGGTTGTAGCACCTTGAAGGTGGTTAGGAGGATAAGACTAAGGCCTCGTGGCCTCTCTTAGACACCCATATACACTACATGTGAGCCCTGGTGAGGCTCGAATCCTTAATCTATAAGCAATTTACCTTTGAGATAAAATATTTTCACTTCACTTTTTAATTATTTACTTCATATCTTTGAAACTTCTTAAGTTATTCATAGTAATTTGGATTTACATGTTTTTTACGTCATTAGAAAGATAATAAAATTAATTATCTAAAAATATAATTTTTATTATTTATTTCTATTTTATATTAAATAAAAATATAGTGAAAAAACTATGATTTACTTTTGGATATTGTAATTGCTTCATATCATTTATTTCAATTGCTTTGTAGTTATTTTCATTTGTTTTTGTTATTTTTTTACTTCACTTCATACCACCAATTATAAACAATTCTTAATTGAGGCTACCATATAACTTAGATTAAAGAGTAAAAATTTACACCCACATATATGCATCCTTCGAAATAAAATAGTTTTTTTTTAAATTCAAACTTAGAAGTATCACAAGACTTAGAAGAAGTATCTTGATATCATGAGCAAGAAGTTTGGAGGACATACTTGACTAAATTTGTTTGAGAAAAGTTAAATCAATAGTCAATGTTGATTTCACTGCTCAAAGATGAAATTATTTTGGCTTCAATAAAATTATCTTTTGTTAATCAAAAGCTATATTTCTTTCTTTAGATGCAAGATAAGAATGTCTCAAAAGGACATCAAATAAATCTTGTTATTTTCCTAGCGGGTAAGTGATATTGAATTCAAATCTTGACAAAGACATGCTCAAACGAGATTGGTGACACTTCAAAACATGAATTGACATGAAATATTTCAAATTCTTGTAATCTGTATACATAGTGACTAGATTGGAAGTGCCTTTTAGATAATGATGTAATTCTTAGAAAGAATCCATAATTATAAGAAGTTCTTTGTTGTAGATTTCATAATTAATCTTAGTTGCTAAAAATTTCTTGGAATGAAAAGCTATTAGGTGAAGTTTATTATCTATTTTCATTTATAATAATATGACAACCAAAACAAAGTTTGATGCATCTATTTCCACAAAAAATACCTTAGAAAAATTAATATAATATAAGATTGGTATAGAACTAAAGGTTGTCTTTAAATCTTCAAATGTTGCTTCTACTTCTTGATTCCATTGAAGTTTGTCTTTATAAGTCAAATTTGTAAGTAAAGCTATAATTCAAGAAAAGTCCTTGATGAAGGTTCAATAGTAATTGAAAAATTTCAAAAAATATTAGACATCTCAGACCATTTTTGAAATCTTTCAATCTATAATAGTTTGAACTTTCTTAAGATCTATCATAAGTCCATTATTTGAAATGATGTAATCTAAGAAGTCAACTTAAATAGTATAGAATACACACTTTTTTTTTATCTTGGCATAGAGTCCTGCATCTCTTAATTTTTGTAACACATGATAAATATGAAGTTCATATTATTATGTATTCTTAGAATAGATGAAGATGTCATCTAGATAACAGATAATAAAATCATCCAAAAAATCTTGAAAAATATCATTCATAAGATGTTGAAAAGGTACTGATACATTTTTAAGTCCAAAAGGCATTACATTATATTCAAAATGTCCATACTTAGTTTGAAATGCAGTCTTCCATTTATTTCGTTCTTTGATGTATATTAGATTATATAGTCCTCATAGATCTATTTTTGTATATATCTTAACTTAATTCAATTGATCAAAAAGTTCAAATATTAAAAGTAATAGATACCTATTCTTGATGGTGTCAAGGACATGAATCTCGAAGAAAGAGAATCCTCAATACACTCTTCTATCACTGAAGAGAACTAGAAAGTCTCTCAAAAGATGATGTAATATTAACTAGAATGGCTATTGCCAAAAACAAAAAGACTAAAAAGTCTTGAAATAAGACTAAGACTTGAAAGGCATTGATAAGAGTGAAGAAGACTCCATTCTAGCTTTCATATATACTATCTAACTAAGAGCTATGTGGTGATGTCCTATAGGACCTCCAACATGTATTGACTTTGCTAACCACATGTCTTATCTTGGAAGGCAAGTTATCTATGTATGCACCACATAGTTAGCTTGTTCCACAAGCTACTACATAGAGATAACTTGTTTCATAAGCTATCAATACATGGTTAGTTTTTTGGCCAAGTTTCTAACCTACAAATACATCTAAAGTCAAAATTGTATCTATAAAGCTTCTAAGAAGATTTTCTAGAAGACTTTATGAAATTATTCTATATTTATGTACTTCTACTTAATCATATAAGTAACTATTGAGGTAAATGTATATATTTGTGATATTATTCCCCCTTCTAAGGACAAATTCCATGAGGAGTGGTCTTCATATGTTGAGGAAGTCCAAGATGCAATGAATTATATTTGCTACATACTCCGATCTTTGCTCTCTTCGAAGATGGTTATTAGGTCCTCTCAACCATCTATAAAGTTCTATACCAGGGCGAGAAGACCGCCATGTTATTTGGTCATTGTTGAGGTCTTCATAACTTCTTTCAAATAAAACATTTAGAACACTATCAGGAGTTTTGCCTACCTCTAATAAAATCACTAAACATTAGGAGTCTCTTCCAAGGTCGTGATATCAAACACGTTATATCTCGCCATCTATTGAAAGAAGGACATGTCGTTCTTGAGGATCTTCATCTTGATTTTGTTGTCTTGAAGGTTGTTACAATCGCAATGTTTCAACTAATAAGTCCATAAATAAAAGCTCTTGAGTTGAATCTACTAGTTGTTGGTACTTAATCTCATTACAAATACATAGAAGCTACAATGAAAGATAAAAGGTAGAATATTACTTTCCTTTGATCTTGTTTCTTTTATAGTAAAGGTTTGCTATTCTTCATCTTAGTTTTGATGGATGTCGTTGATCAAAGACTTCAACTTTCTTTGCTACATTTATAAGATGCTTTAATGGCTCCCATGTGCATTCACTAATATCATATCCGCGTGAATGAATAAGATATTCCAATCTATTTTGGCGCCACCTTGAGTCTAAGAAATCTTCCACCTCAAACTCTTGGTTATTATCCACTTCTATAGGAAGAAGTGGCATTTGTCTTCTCCCAAGATATTCACTCACTTATATGGCTTCAAAAGAGATACATGAAATACAGGGTGGATCTTCATAGACTCCAATAGATGTAATCGATAGGTAACAAGATTGATTTGTTGACAAATAAGAAAAGGTCGAAGCCTACAATAATCTAATTTATCACAAGGATGAGTAGTCTTAATATTAAGACAAAGTAATTATATCTTATGACCTTATTATATTATAGTTGCTCTTTGTAATAGGCATCCGCTTTGGTCTTTTGTCGTTCTTGAGCTTCCTTTAATTGTATCTTCATTGTTGTATGTAACTCTAACAAGCGATTTGCTAAATCTTCTGCCTCAAGATTATCAACTTTTGAAAAGTCAAAAGTATCAAGATGTGGATGATAACCATAATTGGCAAAGAAAGATATTTCTTATGTGGAAGAATGTATTGAATTATTATATGCAAACTCTGCCAATGGTAAAAGAGTTGTCTAATCATCTTGATGATAGTTGATGGTACATCTCTAATACTGCTCCAAAACTTGATTTACCTGTTCTGTTTGTCCATCAGTTTGACAATGAAAAGCTGAAGAAAGCTTTATATCCACTTTTAGAATCTCGAATAGGGTTCTTCAAAATCTTGATACAAATTGAGTCTCCTTATCCAATATAATATCCTTTGACAATCCATGATAGCGATAGATATTGTCAATGAAAAGCTTAGCTATTTCTTCACCTATGATAAATTTTGTACATGATACAAAATGTGTCATCTTTGTAAAACGATCTACTATCACGAATATAGAGTCATAATAACATGAGATTGGAAGATCTGTGATGAAATCCATGGGAATAGAAAACCATAGTTGTTTTGGAATAGATAACGGTTGAAGAAGTTTGTAAGGTCGATGACGAGGAGTTTTTGATCTTGAGCAAATATCACAAGATTGTACAAAATCTCTGAGTGCTTTCTACATTTGTGGCTATCAAAAATCCCTACGTATTAGTTCTTAAGTTTTATTGTATTTAAAATGACTTGCTACTCAAAAGTCATGATAAGCTTGAAGAACACATAATCAAGCTTCACTTTCTACAATATATAGGCATCCTTTGAAATATAATAGATTATTCTTGAATTCAAACTTGAAAGTATCATGAGGCTTAAAAAAAATATCCTTGATATTCTAAACAAGAGGATCAGAGGACATGCTTGATTGAATTTACTTCACAAATGTTGAATCAACAGTCAATATTGATTTTATAGCTTGAAGATGAAAATGATCAAGATTCAAGAGAATTGATCTTTGTTGATTAAAAGATGCATCTCCTTCTTTTGGTACAACATAAGAACATCTAAAAAGAGCGTTCAATAGACCTTGTTATTTTTTGGTTCGATAAATAATCTTGAAATTGAATCTAAATAAAGATATATTCCAATGAACTTGATAATGATTCAAGACACGTGTTGATATGAAGTACTCAAGGTTTTTATGGTCTGTATATATGGTAACTGGACTTGAGGTGCCTTCTTAATAATGACGCTATTCTTGAAATGAATCCATGATTACAAGGAAATCTTTGTGATGGATCTCATAATTAATCTCGGCTACTGAAAATTTCCTCGAATGGAAAGCTATTGGGTGGAATTTATTATTTATTCCTATTTGTGACAATACTACACTTATAGCAAAATCTGATACGTCTGTTTCCATAAAAAATGCCCTGGAGAAGTCAACACAATATAAGATTGATAGAGAAATAAATTCTTTCTTTAAAGCATCAAATGATGCTTTTATTTCTTTATTCCACTCAAGTTTGTCTTTACAAGTCAAACATATAAGTGGAGTTATAACTTGAGAAAAATTCTTGATAAAGATTGGATAGTAATTAGCAAAGTTCAAAAAGCATTAAACATCTCGTACTGTTCTTGGAATCTTTTAATTTATGATAGTTTAAATCTTCTTGGGATCTATTATAAGGCCTTTGTTGAAAATGATGTATCCTAAAAAGTCAACTTGAGTAGTATGGAATACACACATTTCCAACTTGGCATATAATCCTGCATCTCTAAGTTTTTGTAATACGTGACAAACATAAAGCTCATATTTTTTTTATATTTTTAAAATAGATTAGAATGTCGTCTAAATATCAAAGAACAAAATCATCTAAAAACTCACAAAAAACATCATTCATAAGATGTTGAAAAGTGGCTGGTATATTTGTGGGTCCAAAAGGCATGACATTATATTCAAAATATCCATACCTAGTTCAAAAAGTAGTCTTCCATTCATCTCCTTCTTTGATACAAACTAAGTTATATGCTCCTCATAGATCTATTTTGATATAGATCTTTGCTTGATTGAGTTGGTCAAAAAGTCCTAAAATCAAAGGCAAAGGATACTTATTTTTGATGGTGACCTTGTTGAGTCCACGATAATCCATACATTCGTAGAGATCTGTCTTTCTTCTTCACAAATAAGATAGGAGCCCCGGTTGGAGATTTAGAATGGCGTATGAAGTTCTTTGCTAAATTTTCATCAATGTACTCCTTTAATGCAACCAATTCATTTTACAATATGCTATAGATTGGTCCAAATGGTGGTTGAGCTCTTTCTTACAAATCAGTTGAACAATCATAAGGTTGATGCTTGGGGAGAATATCTACATTCTTCTTTTCAAAAATATCTTGAAATTCTTGATATTACTTAGGAATACCACTCGATGTTGTTTTACCATTAGAAATGGATATAACATATATAACAAAAGATGATCCTTCTTTTGCAGCATAGATGAAAGCTTTTGCACCTATTAGTAAAAGTTTGGATGTACTGGACTTATGTATTTCTATTTTGCTAATGCAATCTTGGATTATACTATCAAAAAAGTTAAGGTTACGAGAAATCCAATCTATTTGAGGATTATATTTTTTTAGCCATGATAATTTTAAAATAACCAAATTAGAGGGAGATTTTATTACATTAAATACTACTACGCTGTTATGATCTTTAATTGCTATATCTAAAGGAATAATTTCATGGCTAACATTTCTAGAAGACAACAAACGACCATCTATGATTTCTATATGTATGGATTTAACTTTCTTCACTAAAGTTATTTTTTGATTTTTGATAAAATCTTCATCTATAAAACATACTAAGGCTTCTGAATCTAACAAAGCAAAGACTTTGTGATTATTAGGTCCTAAATATACAACCCCTCTTGGCGATGTCGAGTCTTTTTCTTTTTTGTCAGAGATTTAAAATGTATCATATCAATTTACATTGGTTTTGGCTTTCACAAATATGTTTCAAAAAAATTGGGAGCTGCCGCCATTACTTGACTTATTCCTCTCAAACCAAATCTTTATTTTTGATGCCTTTCAAATAAATGATTGTCGCATGCAATGGCTTGAGTAATAAATTGTTCCAAAGATTCTACTTTTGACATTGTTACTAATAAATCTTTGATGCTATCTTTCAATCCATATCAAAATTGGTTGATAAGTGCTTTGTTGTTCCAGTCCATGTCGCAAGCAAGATTTTGGAATTTAGCAACATATGTAGTAGTTGATTGTGATCCTTATCATAAAGATAAAAACTTGATCTTTATTACTTGTTCTTGATCACTTTCTCTGAATGTGGCCATAAATACTTCTAGGAATGAATTCAAATTATAAAAGAGTCGTGAATCTTTTTCCATTAAAGGTGTAAACCAAAAGAGAGCACTTCTTAATAGTAGTGTGCCTATGAATCCGACTTGAGTAAATCCATCAAGATATTGGAAAGAGTGCAACTTTAGATAGAGCTTGACTTGTTGCAAAAATCCTCAAAATTATGATCTTATTCCATCAAACTTCTTAGGCATACTAATCCTTATCCTTGTCATACTTGTAGAAGCAAAACTCCCTAGATTTGGTTATGACATTGATCTACTTGCTTCTTTCAACTGCACAACTTCTTGCCACAGAGTCTGAACTTCTTCCATAGGCGTAAGTATATTACTTCTATGATTCATGTTAGAAATACGTGAGATTTCTACTCTTAGAGTATTGAGAAGCTCATAAAGATCTGCTATAGATGTAAATCTATTCTCACTTCTATTGAGAGAAGCATCCATAATCTTTTCTTCCATAGACAACTCAAACGATTTTAAAAGTTAAATTAGAGGAGGGCAATCCACAACCTCTCAAAATAAATCCTACAAAGAGGGGTAATCCACTGACTTTAAGGAAAAGATCAATGTTAAAAAATAAGATTTTTTGTTTAAAGGTAGGTGGTCCACAACCTTCAAAATACATCAATAGAAGTGGAATAATCCACTCACTTCTAAAACAAGACAAAAATAATATATTAGCACTCTTGTCAAATTGTCAAGGATATGAATCTCGAAGAAAGAGAATCCTCACTACACTCTTCTATCACTAAAGAGAACTAGAAAGTCTCTCAAAAGGTGATATAATATTAACTAGAATGGCTATTGCCAAAAATAAAAAGATTAGAAAGTCTTGAAATAAGACTAAGACTTGAAAGGCATTAATAAGAGTGAAGAAGGCTCCACTCTTGCCTCCATATATACTATCTAACTAAGAGCTATGTGGTGATATCCTATAGGACCTCCAACATGTGTTGACTTTGCTAGCCACATGTCTTATCTTGCAAGGCAAGTTATCTATGTATGCACCACGTAGTTGGCTTGTTCTATAAGCTACTATACAAAGATAACTTATTCCACAAGGTACTAATATATGGTTAGCTTTTGGCCAAGTTTCTAACCTACAAACACATCTAAAGACAAAACCCCATCTATGAAGCTTTTAGGAAGCTTTTCTAGAAGACTTTATGAAATTATTCTATATTTACCTACTTCTATTTAATCATATAAGTAACTATTGAGGTAAATGTATATATCCATGACAGATGGTGATTTTGTTGAGTCTTCAATAATCAACTCACATCCACAATAATCCATCTTTTTTCTTCACAAATAGAATTGAAGCTTTTGTTGGAGATTTAGAATAGCATATAAAGTTCTTGGCTAGATTTTCTTCAATATACTCTTTAAGTTTGGCTAACTCATTTTGTGCTAAATTGTAGATTGATCCAAATGGCGATTGTGCTTCTTCTTGAAGGTCAATAGAGTAGTCATAGGGACGATGTTCTAGAAGAATATTTGTATTTTTTTTCTCATATATATTTTTAAAATCTTAATATTGGCTTGGAATACCACTTGAAGTCTTTGTACCAATAGAAACGAGTGTGGCATAAATGACACAACATGATCCTTCTTTTGCAACATGCAAGAAAGCTCTTGAACCTACAAAGATAGGTTTAATTATACTAGACTTGTGATTTTCTACTTAATTAACTACTTTCTTAATTTTACTTTTAAAAAAGATTGGGATACAAGAAATTCAATCTATTTGAGGATTCTATTTTTCTAACAATGATAAACCTAAAATAATTGGATTAAAGAGAGATCTAATAATATTAAATACCACAAAGCTATTATGACCATTAGTTATTACTTTTATGGGAAGGATTTTTTGAATAACATCTCCAAAAGATAACGTGCAACCATCTATGACTTCTACATGAACAGGTTTAGTTTTCCTTTTTAAAGATATGTTAAGTCTTTTAGTTAATTCTTTATCCAAAAAATACCCTGAGGCTCCTGAATATAACAAGGTAGACGCTTTATAATGTATAGGTCCTAAAATAATGTTTAATATAAAATAAGGAGAAGATTCTAAGGAGAGAATAGGACCTTTATTAGGTATTGTATAAGGTTGTAGATGCACAGTCTCTATTGTAGCTGGACAAACTTGTTTTTTGATATAATGTCTTTTTTGACATTTGTACTCTTAAATTTATAATTGCATCACTTTTTTGAAAAAATTTGAGTAATGCATTTAGGTTCTTTTTAATATACGCATAATCCTTTTTATCAACGACGAGTCTTTTCTTGCTCAATAAGAGATTTGAAACGTATGATAGCAATTTACATATCCTCTATTTCTGAATGTATGTATTAAAGAGGCATTGATATTGAGGAGGCATTGATATTACCATTGAATTATAGTAACTTTGAGGCCCACTTGCTTGACTCTATGTCAAGGACAAGAATATAATAAAGACAAATAAACAAGTGAGACTTCTCTCTTAAAAAGATGATAAAATAGAAACAACTTAATACATATATATATATATATATATATATATATATATATATATATATATATATATATAGTAAGAAAGAAATTAGAATGACTATTGCTAAAAGTCAAGAAAAATAGAGATCCTTGAAACTAGACAAGAAGCAAGAAAGGAGTTTACAAGAGTGAAGAAGGCTTCACTCTTGTCTCTATACATACTATCTAAGTAGGGGCTATGTGGCGACGTTCTATAGGACCTCCAATATGTGTTGACTTTGTAGGACACATGTAAGGTAAGTTTTTTTTATATGTGGGCTACATAGTTAGCTTGGTCTTCAAGCTAACAACATGTGTGGCACATGGCCAACTTGTTGACTATGTTTTCTAATCCCAAAAAGTCAATTGAAGACACCCATAAAGTCAAAGCTACATCTATGAAGCTTCTAGGAAGCTTTTATATCAAATACTATAGAATTAACTTACTTTTACTTACTTCTACTTACTTCTACTTATTTATACAAGTAATTATTGGTTTATATGCATATGTCCGTTGTCATATTACGTGCTATCTAGCTTAAAAACACATTGGACATCTGGCTGTGGAAGATAAAATGATGTTTTGCAAGTATTCAAGTAGTCTAGTGGATTTCAACTATCTAAACACAAACTATTTCAGATTTCAATATAAAAGCTTAATTCCAATACAAAGTACTTAGAACACTATTTTTAATAGCTTTTAGATATTATAAGCACAAATTCTTTTTTTATTTGTTATTTTTATTTCTATTTTATTTATTTATTTATTTTTATTTATTTATTTATTTTTAAATCCTAACTTTAAATAATGAGCCTCGGCAAGCTGTAATTCTCAATCTGACCATCCGATTGTTGTGAAACTTCTACCACTAGTGTCTTTACAAGTCTTCTAAATGTTCAAGAAGTTCAATCCAATCCAACTTACAGATTGCAAGAAAACATCGTAAATCCACGTTGAAGTCCCTTGACTGCTGCCTAAAAGGTTGATGACGAACTTTAACTTACAATTTCTCCTTCTCTGACCATTAATTCTCATTCAAACTTTGTGTGCAGCTCCACCTTAAAGTCCTCGACTTATCGTGTCAAAATTCACCTTATTTCAGTCAGTAGATCTCAGATATTACAAAAACTCTAAACAACTCCAATATGCCAACTTCTGATACCTTTTTATACTAATGATCAAATATCTTCTATCCGTATTGTAAGATTAACACAAATTTTTGCATGCACTTAGTATACTCAACTATCTAGACACTTCTAAAATTTCAACTACATATGTCTCTCCAATTTCATAAAACAGTCAAGAGTATTAAACTTTACTTTATTGCAAAAACTCAATTCATCAATACAAATACTGACTTTGAGCAATGATTGCAAAGTCCTCCCAACCCTATGAAATCCAATTCTATACCTTTTGAAGGAGCTTGAAGCTAGCTCTTCAACCTCAAAATCTCGATCTCTGAATGCTCCTTTATTTTTGCTCTCCTTTCCTTTAACTCCGTGAGGTCTTCTATTCTTCCGCCCCGGACTCCAAATTAGAAATGCAGACTTGTCTCCATGGAATTCCAACCTCTAAGAGGATCTTTTCATAGAAAGGATATTTTTTCAAAATAGCATAGAAAATGGAACAGCTTGAAATGGAACCGAAGCCTCCGTATTTGGGATCTCATTGGGTTGCTCAACCAAGTCAGGTCTCATACTGGGTAAGAGGCCCATACTAGGACTTAGATTGGATGTCCCCATAATTGGGTCAAATTAGCCCTTCACATCAGATTCACCCAAATATTGAATTAGTTTTTTTTTTTTTTTTTTGTGGATTCTTAGTAAGAACGGCTTAGACTCATTCCATCTCATTTACCGGAGAATCTCGAGGACCTCGATTTATTTCCTCAATTTTTCCCTAGCTTTGGATCTGGTGATTCCGATTATTGAAATTGAATGGAGTACTACATTGCTGATAAGTATGCCTCAACTGCTTGCTATTTCTGCACATTGGCACGTAATTGTCATTGGCTTTGAGATTTGAACATTTACTGGCATAATAATCAATTTGTCTACAACGAAAACAACGATGCGGTCTTCTTACACGCCCATCATGCATATTGGGTGTCTCCACTGATATATACCTACTAAGTTTGTTCCATATAGGATTAGAAAATGATCTTGGTCGTCTCATTGGTATGAAAGATACTTGATTCGATGATGCCGATAGAATATATGCTGTTATTACATTCGATGGCACAACTTGCAATGGGATGACATTAACTGGCCCCTGAATATTGGCACTGGAATTGGCCATTGTTTTTAACATCCAAGATAACTAAATATTAATAAATCTTTTCCATTTATATTTTCACCATATAGTTGTATTGCAATATGATATCCACCCCCTCTCAACCTATGCATCCTCTGGTATGTACCAAATAATCTAGTTGTTGTTTGATTTATAATATGTTCTCCAAGTCTTTGTTCAAATCCTCTTCATCACTTTTGCTATCCAAGTCAATTTTATCTTACTGTTGAAGAATATCTATGTCTTCACTAAGGTCTTCTATATTTATTTCTGTATATCTTTATTTAAATATTTTTACTCGCTTCCTTGTAATTGGTATTTTTAACCCCATTCCATCTAACTCCCGCAATGAGTAAGTTACATTATCATGAACAGTTGTTACCACATACGGTCCAAACCATCGCTTAAAAAAATTCCTTAAAGTACTATGTTGATTGTCCAAGCTACTATCATAGACCAAAATCCAATCACCTTCTTCAAATGCTTTAAGTCTCAATCAATGCTGCTTATCAAATCGTGCTTCTTTTGTAACCTTGATCTTTTTAACCTTTCTAATGTTATTTGCACATCTTCCGATCTTTGTTCTAATTATTGAATTCTAATAGCTACAAGTTCTTCTCTTGTCAATCCATCTTTCCATGATAGCACACTCCACGTAGGTACTTTTTTTTTCAATTGGCATAATTAGTTTTTGACCTGTCATAAGCTCAATAGGCATATATCCTGTTACTGAGCTATGAGTTGTTCGATCAACCCATAATGCAAATGACAAAAGTCGTGGCCATTCTCTAACCTTCCCATTACATGCTTTAACTAATTCTTTCACAATCGGTGGGTGACCATGCTTACTTTTTGCTTTTCCTTCAAGATTATAAGTAATAGACAATGATAGTTTAATTCCACATCTTTCAAAGAATTTATAAGCTTCTTATGCATTTAATTCTCCACAATCTACAGTAATTTTTTCTATACATTTGTAGTGGCAAATAACATCTTCAAGCAAAAATCTACAAATTCTTTCCATAGATTTTGTTCTCAATGCTCTTTCTTCTACTTGATTTGATAAATCTTCATGAGCGAAGACCAAATATCTCATTTGCCATAACCCGATTGGCATAGTAACCAAATCAACAACCTATTTAAAATAAATAGCTAAAAGATATGTAGGATGAAGACCATCTCAATGTCGTATATTAGAATACGTTTGACAAATTTTAGATGACTCTACAAATAAGAGCACATCTTGATACATATTTTTCCACCAATATTATTCCTTAAGCTTAGCAAAAGTAGTCCAAATTCCTCTATGTCCTGCCCATAAACTATCATGAAACCTCTTTAATAATTTTTATTTTTCTTCTTTATTGCCTATCACTCTTTGTGGCATTCCAATTCTTTTTTTTGGTCTCTTCCAAAAAAATCCTTCTTGAAGAAAAAATCCATATGCCTTTTTTCTTATTTATTTAATTTTTTCTGTAGACCAATTTTCTTGTTTAGTCAAGGTATTCAAGTAATGACCAATATCCAATAATTTTCCTTCATAAAATTCTTCAAGAAATAGCTTATCTTCTTTGTTAAGATTTGATACTCAATAGAATTTTGATCCAACATCATCAATGTCTTCAACCATTTTATCTTCTCTTTCATATCTTGTTCTAGATAGCATGTCTGCTACTAAATTATCTTTTCCAACAATATGCTTAAATTTCGGATTTAATGACTTAATATAAGCAATCCATCTTAACATTGCAATATTCGACATTGAATAATTAGTAATCATTCTAAGTAATGGCAAGCAATCCGTTTCAATTACTACTGCTGTACCAATCAAATAATCCTTTTCAGCTTTCATAGCCAAAATAACTCCCCAAAGTTCTCTTTTGACTTGCGAATATGTATGTTGACAAGTACTTAAAACTTTAGTTCCAAATCGAACTGCAAATCTATTTCCACTTGAATCATCTTGATCCACAACCCATTCAATAGCAATAGGACTAGTATCCACAATAAGAATTACTTGTCTATTATAGTCATAATCAATTTTTCTTAAAATTGGAGGTATCACCAATAACACCTTTAGCTTCTGTATTACTTCAGTATGCTTTTTTTTCCATTTAAATTAATAATCTTTAAGTAATAATTCATATAATGGATCTGCTATATGAGCATAATGAAGAATCTATATATGATAAAATACATAAGCTCCTAAAAACCTGCGTACTTCTGTTAAAGACTCACATGAATCTTTCATCCTTCTAATTGTATCAACTTTGCATGGATCTAACTTTCTCACATAAAACCCACACAAATATCCAATAATAAAAACTTGTATTCTAAATGTAGATTTTGCTCTTGAAAGTGTAAGATGAACCTCTTCAAGTTGAGTTAAAATCTTTTCACAAACTTGTATATGATCAACAACATATTTGCAACACCCCCTCTCATCTAAAGTTTCATCTTTTTTTCCTTCTTTACATCCTTTGATAAGAACATCATTTAAAAAAGGCATGGTTTTTTTAGGAATGAAGTCTCTTCGTACCTTGTTCATCCCATTCATCATATGTGCAATTCAGTTAATAACACCTTGTGGGAGAGTATACATTTTAAGCAATCCAAGTGGCGTTCTCATTTTTGTTAGATTTCTACTCCCATGCATAAGTTGAAATTGATCATAATCCGAATATAAATCTTCTATTGAATAAATTTCCCTTCCCACAAATGCTTCTCTAAACTCGTCTACTAAAGGTCCTATACCTGTATTTCTTATAGTTACTACATTCATTGCCTTCATATCTTGAATAAAACATAACGATCTATTTTTTTTAGGCACCATAAACCAATGACTAGAATATGGAGCAAAAGAAGGCTCCAAAATTTTCATTCCCATCTCTTCTTTCAATAATTCCACCAATTTAGATAAATATGCCCTTGGCATGGGAATTGGCCTTAAGTTCCAAGGCACATGAAGTATTGTAAAGATAACCATAGGAGCAACAACATTAGGATCTACACATCCTATTTCATGAGACCCAAAGGTAAATGATTTACCTCATTTTGC
Source organism: Physcomitrium patens (assembly GCF_059467195.1). Classification (NCBI taxonomy): domain Eukaryota; kingdom Viridiplantae; phylum Streptophyta; class Bryopsida; order Funariales; family Funariaceae; genus Physcomitrium; species Physcomitrium patens. The sequence continues at coordinate 13,119,769 of NC_143419.1, read as the reverse complement.
AAGCATTTTTTTAATATATTCAATTTTTGTTGGAAATAAAGAACCATCACATCCAATCTTTAATTCTTCAAAAGTCTCCTTTGTAAACTGATGTCCAATCTTCTTTGGATCTCTTAAATTCTCTTCTTTTGATGCTTCTTCCATTTATTCTTTAAAATCTTCTGGTAAAGGTCTGGCAACAAGTTTTACCTTTTTATCTACTATTTTATATTTTGTCTCTACAATAACTTCTGATTCTTAAAAAGATTCAAGTATAGAATAAACCTCCCTCGAATGAATTTCTACAATCTTATCATTATCCCCTAATCCAATAGATGTAATTAATTCTAAAGAATCCTCTAATTTATTTTCTTCATAAACTCCTAAAATCTTCTCATCATCTTCTAATGTCCCTAACTTACGTAATTCCCTTTCAATACTATATATTCTTTTTTTTCTTTTCTTTTAAAATCATCAATTTTTTTATACATAATATTTCCATCCTTAAAAATATCAATAAAACTTGCATCAAAGGCACCTTCATCTCACGAGAGTACCTCCTCTTTTGTACCTCCATAATCCCGCTTTATAGTGGTACTTCTTCAAAATCCTTAAATCCTTCAACAACCCTTGGCAATGGTTTCTCCCTCAACCTATCTCGATTCCGTTTATGATTAGGAGGTACTGTTAGAAATTATACAACTTTTCTTCTATCTTTATTATGTACCCTTGCATAAGTAAAACCATCGTTAAGTACTTTTGTTTCCATTCATGTTGCCGTAATATAAGGTTGTCTTAAAATCAATGGATAAGATGTTGTATCTTGAACAAAGAAATGTTATTTTGTCGCAATATCTCCAATCTAAATTTTGACATGTGGATAAACTCCATATAATTCACCTCGTGTGTTATAAGCTGCTTGTATTACCCATCCATGTTCCATATCAATTGGCCATTTTTACTTCTTATAAAGATTTTAGACATAAGATTTATTTCAGAACCATGGTCAACTAAAGCAACAGTTCATTCTTCTATATTTTCTACTTTCACCAATACCTCAATAGTTGCCCTTGCTCAATATTTCTGAGTATAATGGCTTGAAGCTTTTATTTCCTTATCACTATAATCTTCGAAATGTACTCGTTGATTATATCCATTCTTTTCATTTGTTGATTTTTTGTAACCATTATCAATATCTTCTTCAATTTTATATAATCCTGCATCAATAGCATGACTCATTCCAACTTCACCCATTAATTACCTCTTTCACTTAATATTGTCAATGATAACATCATGAAACTCCTTTACAATTTCCAAAATTTCTTTCAATGCAAATTCCACCTTAGCATTTAATATACGTTCTTCCAACACCCCTTTTAAATTTGTTGCCACTTCAATATTAGAAAGTAGCTTATAAACAATTGATTTATTCTTTTCTTTTGTCTCCTTTGTTTTTTCTTTCAATGATGTTGAAGTATACTTTATAGGTAATTCTTATGAAGCTGCCTCACAAGCCTTGTCTCCTCGAATTTTCTTCTTAAAAGAATTTTCTTCCCTTGTATCATCAAAATTTCCTCGTCTCTTTTCTTTTATCAAAGCTTCATGGTGGCTCTTAGCAATATATGCATGAACTGAAAGAGACTCAATAGGATCTTTCCAATCTGTTGCACCTCGTATTGTAGTTGCAATCTACAATAATGCTTCCCGATGTATTTTTTTTTTTTGCATTATGAAAATGGCAGAAGCCCAAAATTCACTAATTTCTATACTTCCACCAAAGTCATCATCTACTCTACTGCCATAACTTACATTCTCTCGTGTTGCTATTCCATATTCTATTAAATAATCTTGAATCAATGCTCTCATACCTCCTTTGCCAAAATTGATTAAAGAAGATCTTTTGTGTCATTTAATGCAATCTTTCTATCTTTCCAGTAAATAACTCCTTGCTATACTATATTATTAAATTCATTGCAATCCTTATTAGTATGTGAAACTTCATCACACCAGATACATCTTTGTACATATCCTTGTTTTGAAACATTCTTCACATTGTTTGTAGGAGTTTTTTCTTCAAGTCTTGCCAATTTGATTTGAAGATCTCGCATTCCATGTATAATTTCTTTAATCACCATCTCTCCTTTGTTTGATAAAGATGTTGAAGGTTGAACACTAGGCATTGTTGGTCGTATTGTATGTACTGGAATTTTAGGTGCTTATATTACTTTTGGAATATTATTCCTATCCTTCCTCTTTTCTCTTTTTGCAAGCAAATCCACCGCATTTTCAACATTTTTCCACTTTGTTGTTAATCCTTCATCTTCTTCTTTGTCTTCAAGAAGCAACTCCAATTTCCCTTGTAACTCTCCATCAGCAGCTTGAAGAAATAATTCAACCTTGTTCGGCTCTAATGTCAATTTTTCTACCTTTGATAATTGAGAATATTACCTCTCAAATTCCCTTAGTAGCTTTGTTGCTTGCAAATTCTTATTAGGCCATTCAATCCATTCTAAAAATAGTTTTTTAGTAATACAATCAATGTCCTCCAAGAAATATTCGTCTTTTAATGCATGTGAAAAAATTTCCCATGAATTTCCATAATGCTCCATAATTGATGTAATATGCTCTCTTATTTCCGGTATCATGGCAAGTCCAAATAATTCAACCATCTTCTTCTCAAAAACCCGATTTAATTCTATTTTCCAAACATAACATCTTAAATACCTTGAAATATTCCTTCCATCAAATTAATCAATTTTATTGACCATTGCTTGCAATGCTTTCGTTGCTAAAGCTTCTTTATGATCATTGCTTTGCTGTTGCTGCATAGATAATGATAAGGCTTGAAACATACTAGCAACGGATGGATCCATATATATACCTTGTCCTTTAGAAGAAGCTCCACTTTAAGCTCCTTCAAAAAATTTATTCTCGTTCTCCATAAAATAAAAATGAAAATAAAAGAATTTCAATATCTCCCACCTCAAGCATTTTACGTTGAATTCACCACTTATATTGTATTACATGCTATCTAGCTTGAAAACGCATTGGACATCTGGCTGTGGAAGATAAAATGATGTTTTGCAAGTATCCAAGTAGTCTAGTGGATTTCAACTATCTAAACACAAACTATTTCAGATTTCAATATAAAAGCTTAATCCCAATACAAAGTACTTAGAACACTATTTTTAATAGCTTTTAGATATTATAAGCACAAATTCTTTTTTTATTTGTTATTTTTATTTCTATTTTATTTATTTATTTATTTTTATTTATTTATTTATTTTTAAATCCTAACTTTAAATAATGAGCCTCGGCAAGCTGTAATTCTCAATCTGACCATCCGATTGTTGTGAAACTTCTACCACTAGTGTCTTTACAAGTCTTCTAAATGTTCAAGAAGTTCAATCCAATCCAACTTACAGATTGCAAGAAAACATCGTAAATCCACGTTGAAGTCCCTTGACTGCTGCCTAAAAGGTTGATGACGAACTTTAACTTACAATTTCTCCTTCTCTGACCATTAATTCTCATTCAAACTTTGTGTGCAGCTCCACCTTAAAGTCCTCGACTTATCGTGTCAAAATTCACCTTATTTCAGTCAGTAGATCTCAGATATTACAAAAACTCTAAACAACTCCAATATGCCAACTTCTGATACCTTTTTATACTAATGATCAAATATCTTCTATCCGTATTGTAAGATTAACACAAATTTTTGCATGCACTTAGTATACTCAACTATCTAGACACTTCTAAAATTTCAACTACATATGTCTCTCCAATTTCATAAAACAGTCAAGAGTATTAAACTTTACTTTATAGCAAAAACTCAATTCATCAATACAAATACTGACTTTGAGCAATGATTGCAAAGTCCTCCCAACCCTATGAAATCCAATTCTACACCTTTCAAAGGAGCTTGAAGCTAGCTCTTCAACCTCAAAATCTCGATCTCTGAATGCTCCTTTCTTTTTGCTCTCATTTTCTTTAACTCCGTGAGGTCTTCTATTCTTCCGCCGTGGACTCCAAATTAGAAATGCAGACTTGTCTCCATCGAATTCCCGCCTCTAAGAAGATCTTTCTATAGAAAGGACGTTTCTTCAAAATGGCATAGAAAATGGAATAGCTTGAAATGGAACTGAAGCTTCCATATTCGAGACCTTATTAGGTTGCCCAACTGAGTCAGGTCTCATACCGGGTAAGAAGTCCATACTAGGACTTGGATTGGATGTCTCCATAATTGGATCAAATTAGCCCTTCATATTAGACTCACCTGAATATTGAATTGGTCCTTTTCCTTTTTGTGGACTCCTAGTAAGAATGGCTCAGACTTATTTCATCTCATTTATCGGAGAATCTTGAGGACCTCGATTTATCTCCTCAATTTTTCCTTGACTTTGGATCTGGTGATTCCGATTATTGAAATTGAATGGAGTACTACATTGCTGATAAGTATGCCCCGACTGCTTGTTATTCCAACACATTGGCACATAATTGTCATTTGCTCTGAGATTTGAACATTCACTAGCATAATGACTAATTTATCTACAACGGAAATAACGATGTAGTCTTTTTGCACGCCCATCATGCATATTGGGTGTCTCCACTGGTATATACCTACTAGGCTTGTTCCATATAGGATTAAAAAATAATCCTGGTCGTCTCGTTGGTACGGAGGGTACTTCTTTTGATGATGCCGGTGGAGCACATGCTATTGTCACATTCGGTGGTATAGCTTGCAATGGGGTGACATTAATTGGTCCCTGAATATTGGCATTGGAATTGGCCATTTTTTCTAACATCTAAGATGACTAAATATTAATAAATCTTTTTCATTTATATTTTCACCATACAGTCATGTTGCAATACGACACGTCACAACTATAAAGAAGCTACAAACAAGGATTGAAAGTAGAATTTTATCTTGCCTAGATCTTGTTTCTTTTATAAGGAAGGTTTTTATCATGTATATTCACTAATATCATATCCACACCAATGGACAAGATATTCCAATTTATTTTGGCGTCGCCTTGAATCTAAGACTTCTTCTACTTCAAACTCTTCATTATTGTCCACTTCTATAGGAAGAGGTAGAGCTTGTCTTCTTTTTGGTATGTCCACCATCTTGTATAGTTCAAGAAGAGATACGTGGAATAATGGATGGATTTTCATTGACTCCAATAGATATAAACGATATGCAACTAGATTGATTTGGGTAAAATAGAAAATGGTCTAAGCCTTTGATAGTCCAACTTGTTACAAAGATGAGTAGTCTTGATATTATGACAAAGTAACCATACCTTATCATCCATGTGGAATGGTGGTTGTTCATTTTGATAGACATCCACATTGACCTTTTGTTGTTCTTGAGCTTCTTTTAACTGTGCCTTTATTATTGCATGTAGCTTTGACAAATGAATTATCAAATCTTTCGTAGCAGGATTATCAACTTTTGAAAAGTCAAAAGTATCAAGTCATAAATGATAATCATAATTAGCAAAGTAAGGTTTTTGTTTTGTAGAAGAATGTACCATGTTATTGTAAGCAAACTCTGTCAATGACAAAAGAGTTGTCCAATCATCTTGTTGGTTGTTAATAGTACATCTTAAATACTGCTCCGAAACTTGATTAATACGCTTCGTTTGTCCATCAATTTAAGGATGGAATATCGAAGATAGTTTTATATCCACTTTTAGAATCTTGAAAAGAGTCCGCCAAAATCTTGTTATAAATTGAGTTCCCCTATGTGATATAATATCCTTGAGTAATCGATGATAGCGATAGATATTGTCTAGAAAAAGCTTAGCTATTTCTTCATCTGTGATAGATTTTGTACATGGTACAAAATATGCCCTCTTGGTAAAACGATCTACTATCACGAATATAGAGTCATAAGAACTTGTGATTAGAAGATCCGTGATGAAATCCATAGAAATAGAAGACCATGATTGTTTTGGAATGGATAATGGCTGAAGAAGTCTGTAAGGTTGATGATGAGGAGTTTTTGATCTTGATTTAACATTAAAAGTTTGTACAAAATCTTTGACTGCTTTCTACATTTGTGGCCACCAAAAGTCCCTGGATATATATTCTAAAGTTTTATTGTACCCAAAATGTCGTGCTATTGGAAAGTCATGATGAGCTTGAAGAACACGTAATCAAGCTTCACCTTCTGAAACATATAGATGTTCCTCAAAATATAGTAGATTCTTCTTGAATTCAAACTTAGAAGTATCATAAGACTTTGAAGAATTTGCCTTAATATCACAAATAAGAGGATCTGAAGACATACTTGACTGAATTTGCTTAATGAAAGTTGAATCAATAGTTAGTGTTGATTTCATTACTCAAAGATGAAGATGCTCTGGCTTCAAGAGAATTTTTTGTTGTTGATCAAAAGCAGCATCTCCTTCCTTTGGTACAAGATAAGATCGTCTAGAGAGTGCATCTGACAAAACTTGTTTTTTTTCTGGTCGATAAGTGATCTTGAATTCGAATCTTGATAAAGACATACTCTAACAGGCTTGGCAATGATTCAAAACAGGTACTGACATAAAATATTCAAGGTTCTTGTGATCTGTATCCATTATAACTGGGCTAGAAGCACCTTCTAGATAATGGCGCCATTCTTGAAACGTATCCATGATTGTAATAAAATCTTTGTCATGGATCTCGTAGTTGATCTCCACTACTAAAATTTTTTTGGAATGAAAAGCTATTGAGTGAAGTTTATCATCTATTCCCATTTGTGACAATATGGCACCGAAAGCAAAGTTTGATCCATCTGTTTCTATAAAAAATAGCTTAGAAAAATTGACGCGATACAAAATTGGTGCAGAAACAAAGGTTGTCTTCAAAGCTTCAAATGCTACTTCTGCTTCTTGATTCCATTGAAGTTTGTCTTTGCAAGTCAAACGTGTAAGTGGAGCAACAACTTGAGAGAAGTCTTTGATAAAGATTTGATAGTAGTTGGCAAATTCCAAAAAGCATTGGACATCTCTTATCATTTTAGGGATCTTCCAATCCATAATAGTTTGAACTTTCTTAGGATCCATCATAAGCTCATCATTTGAAATGATGTATTCTAAGAAGTGGACTTGAGTAGTATGAAATACACACTTTTCTATCTTGGCATAGACTCCTGCATCTCTTAATTTTTGTAATACTTGGCAAACATGAAGTTCATGTTCTTTTAGGTTCTTAGAATAGATTAAGATGTCATCTAGGTAACTGACAACAAAATCATCTAAAAACTCCCAAAAGACATCATTCATTAGATGTTGGAATGCTGTTGGTGTATTTGTAAGTCCAAAAGGCATGACGTTGTATTCAAAATGTCCATATCTTTTTTAAAACGCAGTCTTCCATTCATCTCCTTCTTTAATGTATACCAAATTGTATGCTCTCCATAGATCTATTTTTGTATAGATCTTAGTTTGATTCAATTGATCAAGAAGTCTAGATATCAAAGGTAGCGAGTACTTATTTTTTATAGTGATTTTATTGAATCCTCAATAATCAACATACATTTGCAATGATCCATTTTTTTTCTTCATAAATAAAATTGGAGCTCCTGTTGGAGATTTGGAATGGCGTATGAAGTTCTTGGCCAAATTCTCTTCAATATACTCCTTGAGTTCAGCTAACTCATTTTGAGATAAATTGTAGATTGGTCCAAATGGCGGTTGTGCTCCTTCTTGAAGGTCAATTGATCAGTCATACGAACAATGTTCTGAAAGAGTATCCGCATTTTTTTTCTCAAATACATCTTGAAAATCTTGATATTGGCTTGGAATGCCACTTGAAGTTTTTCCACCAATAGAAACAGGTGTGGCATAAATGACACAAGGTGATCCTTTTTTTGCAGCATGCAAGAAAGCACTTACACCTACAAATATAGGTTTAATTATACTAGACTTATGACTTTCTATTTGATTAACTATACTCTTAGTTATACTTTCAAATAAATCAAGACTATGAGAAGTCCAATCTATTTTAGGGTTATATTTTTCTAGCCATGATAAACCTAAAATTATTGAATTAAAAGGAGATCTAATAATATTAAATATTAAAAAGCTACTATGACTATTAGTTATTATTTCTATAGAAAGGATTTCATGAGTAACATCTCTTGATGACAACAAACGACCATCTATGATTTCTACATGAACAGGTTTAGTTTTCTTTACTTAAAATATACTGTCTTTTAGTAAATTTTTCATCTGAAAAATATGATGAGGCTCCTGAATCTAGCAAGGTAGAGGCTTTGAGATGTTTAGGTCTTAGAATAATATTTATCGTAAAACATGGAGAGGATTTTGAGGAGAGGATAGGAACTTTACTAGGCGTTGTACCAGGTTCCAAGTGCACGATCTCTATTGTAGTTGGACAAATTTGATTTTCAACATGCTATCTTCTTTGATCGCGGTACTCCTCATTTTATGGTTGCATCATTTCTTTGGACAATGTTGAGTAGTGTGCTTAGGTTCTTCACAATATAAGCACAATCTTTCTTGATGACGATGAGTCTATTCTTGCTCAGTAAGAGGTTTGAAATGTACTACATCAATTTGCATATCCTCTACTTCCGAATGTATGTGTTGAAGAGGTGTTGGTGTTGCCATTGAATTATAGTAACGTTGAGGTCCACTTACATGGTTCTCAAATCAAAATTGAAAAAGATGATTGTCGCACTTTACAACAAAGTTAATTACTTGACTCAATGTTTGAGGATCTGGTAAGTTGAGCATTAATTTTTTTACCTCATTATAATCTGTAGAAAAATTGGCTAATAAGTGCAGCATCATTCCACTTGATATCAGTTGCAAGTTGTTGAAATTGTGAAGCATACATCGTTATTGATCGATTGCCTTATTATAAAATATGGATCTTATTAGTTACAACACGAATTACATCATGTTTTCCATACATGGATCGAAACTCTACCAAAAAAGCCTCTAGATTATCTAATATTGGATATTTTCATTCAAGAAAAGATAAAAACCACAATAGTGCTGAACTTGAAAGAAGCGTACCAATGAATCTAACTTAGGATCTTGGAGTTGGATAGCTTTGGAGATGAGGTTCAATCACAAGTTACACTTGATTGATAAATCCTCGAAACTTAGATCCGATGCAATAAAACTTCTTGGATAGGATAATTCTTGGTTCTCTAACATTGGAAGGACGTTCCACCATAAGAGAAGGAACATGATTTGGTGCAAATATTGAAGCAGCTCCAATCATTTCTATATCTTCACTTCCTGCCAATCTTGTTGCTTTTTGTAGTGGTAAATTGAATTGATGCATCGCAAGCATTAACTCCCTTAATTGCTCTTGCATTTGTACCATTACACTCTTCATTTCAGCATGTTCTACCATGATAACACTTACAAAAGAGAAGATGTCTAATATCTCTCAAGACAAATAGAAGAGAGGACTTGAGCACAAAGAAAATACTAAGGACAATATCAATTTAGAAGAGGGTAATCAGTAACTTCTAATATGCTTGTGTCTTATCAAGAAAAAGGGATAATGCACTCTTAATCAAGATTAGACAAAGCTCTGATATTGTAAGTGTACTCTTGTCAATCTGTCAAGGACAAAAACATGATAAAGACAAATAAATAAGTGAGACTTCTTTCATACAAAGATGACAAAATAGAAATAACTTGATAAATATATATATATATATATCTATATATATATATTAAGAAAGAAATTGGAATGGCTATTGCTAAAAGCCAAGAAAACTAGAGACCCTTGAAACTAGACTGGAAGCAAGAAAGGAGTTGACAAGAGTGAAGAAGGCTTCAGTGTCAAGGACAAGAACTCGATGAAAAAACAGTTCAGACAAGTAAGCCTTCACTCAAAGAAAAGTAACAAAATATGAATAATAAGTATGTATATTGAAAAGAGAAACTAGAATGGCTATTACCAAAAGACAAGAAAACTAGAGACCCTTGAAACTAGACTAGAAGCAAAAAAAGAGTTGACAAGAGTGAAGAAGCCTTCACTCTTGTCTCTATATATACTATCTAATTAGGGGCTACGTGGCGACGTTCTATAGGACCTCCAATATGTGTTGACTTTGTAGGACACATGCCTTGACTTACAAGGCAAGTTTTTCTACGTGTGGGCCACATAGTTAGCTTAAACTTCAAGCTAACAACATGTGTGGCACATGGCCAACTTGTTGACCACGTTTCTAATCCAAAAAGTCAATTAAAGACACCTATGAAGTCAAAGCAGCATCTAAGAAGTTTCTAGGAAGCTTCTATATTAAATATTATAGAATTAACTTACTTTTATCTACTTTTACTTATTTCTACCTATTTCTATATGTAATTATTATCTTACGTGATTATGGCCGTGACATTACCCCCCCTTCTAGAGACGAGTTCCACGAGGAGCGGTCATCATATGTTGAGAAAATCTATGATGCGACGAATTGTATTCGCCACATACTCTGATCTCTGTTCTCTTCGAAGATGATTGATAGGGCCTCTCAACCATCGGTAGTCTCCCATACCAAGGCAGAAAGACCACCCAGTTATTTGATCATTATTGAGGCCTTCGTAACTTTCTTCGAATAGAATATTCGGAACACCATCAGGAGTTGTTCCTACCTCTAGAAAAAATACCAAACATCGAGAGTCCCTTCCCAAATCGTGATACCAAATGCGTTGTATCTCACCATCTGTTCGAGGAAGAACATGTCGTTCTTGAAGATCTTCATCTCGATTGCGTCGTCTTGAAGGTTGTGACAATCGTAATGTCTCGTCCGGTAGGTCAGCAAACGAAGGTTCTTGAGTTGAATCCGCTGGTTGTTGGCCCTCCATCTAATTAGCGTCACAAATACAAAGAAGTTACAAACAAGGATAGGAAATTGAATGTTATCTTGCCTCAATCTTGTCTCTTTTATAAGAGAGATTTTTGTCTTGGTTTTGATGGATGTCGTTGATGAAAAACTTTGACTTTAGCTGATGTATTTCCTAGATTCCTGGATGGCTCCCATGTGCGTTCACTAATATCATATCCGCGCCAATGAACAAGATATTCCAGCTTATTTCGGCGCCGCCTTGAGTCTAATATCTCTTCCACCTCAAATTCTTCATTATTATCTACTTCTATAGGAGGCGGTGGCATTTGTCTTCTTCCTTGTATATCCACTATCTTATATGGTTCAAGAAGAGACACGTGGAATACAGAATGGATCTTCATTGACTCCGGTAGATGTAACGGATATGCAACTGGGTTGATCTGTTCAGAAACAGAAAAGGGGCCAAGCCTACAATAGTCCAACTTGTCACAAGGTCGAGTAGTCTTGATATTGCGATGAAGTAGCCATACCTTATCACCCACGTTGATTTGTGGTTGCTCCTTACGATATAGATCTGCGTTTATCTTTTATCGTTCTTGAGCTTCCTTCAATTGCGTCTTGATTATTGCATGTAACTCTGACAAACGATTTGCCATATCTTCTGCTGCTGGATTATCAACTTTTGAAAAATCAAAAGTATCAAGTCGTGGATGATAGCCATAATTGGCAAAGAAAGGTGTTTGTTGCGTGGAAGAATGTACCGTATTATTATAAGCAAACTCTGCCAATGGCAGAAGGGTTGTCCAATCATCTTGTTGGTAGTTGATAGTACACCTTAAATATTGCTCCAAGACTTGGTTTACGCGCTCTGTTTGTCCATCAGTTTGAGGATGGAAAGCCGAAGATAGCTTTATGTCCACTTTTAAAATCTTGAAAAGGGTCCTCCAAAATCTTGACACAAATTGAGTTCCCCTATCTGATATGATATCTTTAGGTAATCCATGATAGCGATAGATATTATCAATGAAAAACTTAGCTGTTTTTTCACCTGTGATAGATTTTGTACATGGCACAAAATGTGCCATCTTGGTGAAACGATCTACTATTACAAATATAGAATCATAAGATCTTGAGCTTGGAAGATCTGTGATGAAATCCATAGAAACAGAAGACCATGGTTGTTCTGGTATAGGTAATGGCTGAAGAAGTCCGTAAGGTCGATGACGAGGAATTTTTGATCTTGAACAAATATCACATGATTGTACAAAGTCTTTGACTGACTTCCACATTTGTGGCCACCAAAAATCTCTTGATATGAGTTCCAAAGTCTTATTATATCCAAAGTGCCCTGCTGCTGGAAAGTCATGATGTGCTTGAAGAACACGTAAACGTGCTTCTCCTTCTGGAACATATAGGCGTCCTTCAAAATATAATAGATTATTCTTGAACTCGAACTTAGAAGGATCATGAGACTTGGAAGAATTATTCTCGATATCATAAACAAGAGGGTCTGAGGACATACTGGACTGGATTTGCTTGAGAAAAGTTGAATCAACAGTCAATGTCGATTTCATTGCTCGGAGATGAAATTGCTCCGGTTTCAAGAGGACCGTTCTTTGTTGCTCAAAAGCTGCATCTCCTTCTTTTGGTGCAAAATAAGAACGTCTAGATAGGGCATCAGACAAACCTTGTTGTTTTCTTAGCCGATAAGTAATAATGAACTCGAATCTTGACAAAGACATACTCCAACGAGCTTGACGACGATTCAACACGCGTGCTGACATGAAATACTCGAGGTTCTTGTGATCTGTATACACAGTGACTGGACTAGAAGCGCCTTCTAGATAATGATGCCATTCTTGAAAGGAATCCACGATCGCAAGAAGTTCTTTATCGTGGATCTCATAATTGATCTCGGCTGCTGAGAATTTTCTTGAATGAAAAGCTATCGGATGAAGTTTTTCATCTGTTCCCATTTGTGATAAAACTGCACCCAAGGCAAAATCTGATGCATCTGTTTCCATAAAAAATGCCTTGGAAAAATCAACACGATATAAGACTGGTGCAGAGACAAACGATGTCTTCAAGGCTTCAAATGCTGCTTCCGTTTCTTGATTCCATTGGAATTTATCTTTACTAGTCAAGCGTGTAAGTGGAGCTGCAACTCGTGAGAAATCTTTGATGAAGATCCGATAGTAATTGGCAAATCCCAAGAAACATTGGACATCTCTTACTGTCCTTGGAATCTTCCAATCCATGATTGTTTGGACTTTCTTAGAATCCATCATGAGACCATCATTTGAAATGATGTATCCTAAAAAGTCAACTTGAGTAGTGTGAAATACACACTTTTCCATCTTGGCGTACAATCCTACATCTCTAAGTTTCTGTAATACTTGACGAACATGTATTTCATGTTCTTCGTCGTTCTTAGAATAGATCAGGATATCGTCTAGATAGCAGACGACAAAATTGTCTAAGAATTCACGAAATACATCATTCATGAGATGTTGAAAAGCAGCTGGTGCATTCGTGAGTCTAAAGGGCATGACATTATATTCGAAATATCCATACCTGGTTCGAAACGCAGTCTTCCATTCATCTCCTTCTTTGATCCGTACTAGATTATATGCTCCTCTTAGATCTATTTTTGTATAGATCTTAGCTTGATTCAACTGGTCAAGGAGTCCTGATATCAAAGGTAATGGATACCTGTTCTTGATTGTGATCTTGTTGAGTCCTCGATAATCAACACACATTCGTAAAGATCCATCTTTTTTCTTTACGAATAGAATTGGAGCTCCTGCTGGAGATTTTGAATGGCGTATGAAATTCTTCGCTAAATTCTCATCAATATATGTCTTGAGTTCAGCCATCTCTTCTTGCGATAAACTGTAAATTGATCCAAATGGTGGCTGAGTTCCTTCCTTGCGGTCGATTGAACAATCATATGGGCGATGCTCAGGAAGAATATCTGCATTCTTTTTTTCAAAAACGTCTTGATACTCCTGATATTGACTTGGAATGCCAATTGAAGTCTTTACGTTTTCAGAAATAGGTGCAGCATAAATAGCAAAAGTTGATCCTTCTTTTGCTGCGTGTATAAATGCTTTTGCACCTATCAGTACGGGTTTTACTATACTAGACTTATAATTTTTTACTTGGTTGGTAGAACTATTAATAACGCTTTGGAAAAAATCAAGTTTACGCGAATTCCAATCTATTCGAGGGTTATATTTTTCTAGCCAGGATAAATCTAAAATAACTGGATTGGGCGGGGATTTAATTATGTTAAAAGCTATGTAGCTATCATGACCGTCTATTGTTACTTTTATAGGATGAGTTTCATGGGTGACATCTCCAGAAGACAAGGGACGACCATCTATGACTTCTACATGTACTGGTTTAGGTTTCTGTACAAAGGGTATTTTACGACTTTTAACAAATTGTTCATCTAAAAAACATGCTGAGGCTCCCGAATCTAATAAAGCAGAGGCTTTGTAATTCTTAGGTCCTAAATATAAGTCTATTATAAAACAAGGAGAGGGTTCTGAGGAGAGGATAGGACCTTCATGAGGAATTGTACAAGGTTCCAGCTGCATAGTCCCTATTGTAGCTGGACGAATCCGTTTTCCGACATGTTGTCTTCTTTGACCGTCGTACCCCTCATTTTATAGTTGCATCATTTCTTTGGACAATGTTGAGCAGTGTGCTTAGGTTCTCCGCAATATAAACATAATCCTTCTTGACGACGACGAATCTTTTCTTGCTCAGTTAGGGGTTTAAAATGTACCACGTCAATTTGCATGTCTTCTACTTCTGAATGTATGTTTGGCAAAGATGTTGATGTTGCCATTGAGTAATAACGTTGAGGTTCCCGTGAATGATTCTCGGATCGAAATTCAAAAAGTCGATTATCACATTTTACCGCAAAATCGATTGCTTGACTCAAAGTTTGAGGATCAGGTAAGTTGAGCATCAATTTCTTTACTTCATATTGTAATCCATAAAGAAATTGACTGATGAGTGCAGCATCATCCCACTTGATGTCAATTGCAAGTTGTCGAAATTGTGAAGCATATATTGTTACTGAGCGATTTCCTTGTCGCAAAATTTGGATCTTATTTGTTGCAACACGAGTTGCATCATGTTCACCATACATAGATCGAAACTCTGCCAAAAAAGCTTCCAAATTGTCCAATATTGGATTTCGTTGTTCAAGAAAAGACGAAAACCACGATAATGCAGAACCAGAAAGTAGAGTGCCAATAAAACTGACTTGTGATCCTGGAGTTGGATAGCTTTGCTGTTGAAGTTCAATTGCCAATTGTACTTGATTGATGAACCCTTGAAACTTTGATCTCGTACCATCAAATTTCTCAGGTATGGCAATTCTTGGTTCTCTAGTGCTTATAGGGTGTTGTACAATTGGAGAAGGAACGTGATTTGTTGTAGATGTTGAAGCAGCTCTGATCATCTCTATATCCCCACTTTTTGCTATTCTTGTTCTTTCCTGTGTTGGTGAATTGAGTTGATGCATCGCAAGCATTAACTCCCTCATTTGCTCTTGCATTTGTGCCATTGCGCTCTTCATTTCAACAAGCTCCGCCATAATGACACTAAGAAGAAAAATTTGTTTGATATTGCTCAAGACAAAAGAAAAGAAAGACTTGATAACAAAGAAGATACTAAGAACAATATCAGTTTAGAAGTGGCTAATCCGCAAACTTCTAATATGCTTATGTCTTGTCAAGAGAAAGGGGTAATCCACTCTTACTCAAGAAAAAACAAAGCTCTGATATTGTAAGTGTACTCTTGTCAATCTGTCAAGGACAAGAACTCGATGAAAAAACAGTTCACAAAAGTAAGCCTTCACTCAAAGAAAAGTAACAAAATATGAATAATAAGTATGTATATTGAAAAGAGAAACTAGAATGGCTATTGCCAAAAGACAAGAAAACTAGAGACCCTTGAAACTAGACTAGAAGCAAAAAAGGAATTGACAAGAGTGAAGAAGCCTTCACTCTTGTCTCTATATATACTATCTAATTAGGGGCTACGTGGCGACGTTCTATAGGACCTCCAATATGTGTTGACTTTGTAGGACACATGCCTTGACTTACAAGGCAAGTTTTTCTACGTGTGGGCTACATAGTTAGCTTGATCTTCAAGCTAACAACATGTGTGGCACATGGCCAACTTGTTGACCACGTTTCTAATCCAAAAAGTCAATTAAAGACACCTATGAAGTCAAAGCAGCGTCTAGGAAGTTTCTAGGAAGCTTCTATATTAAATATTATAGAATTAACTTACTTTTATCTACTTTTACTTACTTCTACCTATTTCTATATGTAATTATTAGCTTACATGATTATGGCCGTGACATTCAGTCTTGTCTCTATATATACTATCTAACTAGGAGCTACGTGGCTACATTGTCGTATGACATGATTTGCTATTTGGGAATACATTGGGTATCTAGCTATAGAGAGTGTATCTTAAATCTTTATATGAATCTTGTATTAGCCTACTAAAACTCTCTTATTTTGCATAAAACTCAAAATATAACAAAACCCCTTCAAAATATATTTTTTCCTCGAAGAATTTTTTTATTTTGAACTTTACAAAATCATAACTCTTGATCTAACCGTTCAATTTGTCTCAAATTAACATTATAGATAGAATTTACCTTTGAATTTTATCTCCAAAAAAATAAATCGCAAATTCACTCCCGATCTTCTGACATCTAAGAAACTCTAGGAGATGCTCTAAATCCTAATTTATAAGCACCTGAACACTATTTTCTTAATATCTCAAGAATCCAATACTCAAATGACACAAAACTTATGCACAAAGTTTACTAACATTAAATTATACAATTCCTAAAATTTTGAGCCAAAACCTTGTCAAAATGCTCAAGATATAGCTCAAAAGACAACTACTAGCAAATCAGGTTACTTATTACCCTTACATTACATATGCTGACTTCAAAATCCAATAACTCCTTCATTTCAACTTGGAATTTAGTAAGCAGTACAAAAAAAGTATAGCTGTAAAAGTGCTCTCTCCAGTCACAGCTGCCGATTCTCAATTGTTATCTGTACACGTGCGTTATGTCAAAAAGAGTGACAGTAGCTTGCAAATCAGTACCTTAACTTTGAGCACTTATATCTCCTTCATATAAACTCCAAACTATAAAAAACTTCTACCAAAACCATAGCCAAAAACCTAAACCTTCTGACCTTAGACTTAAAAACTCGAATGCCTCGAGAAACAAACCCTAATCCCTAATATAGCCTCGGGCAGCCTCCTCAAAGCCCATTGGTCATGATTTTTGACCAATAGGAATGGAGATTTTCATTATTCATCTCCATTCATCTATATTAGTACCCTAATTACTCCCTTTGCTACCAAAATCCTTCTTCAATCCTTTTTCTTATAAGATTTATATAATTTATGCTCTAAATACCAAATAAAAGAACCAAAATAAGTTTTCAAAGGTCACCAATGTCTAACAAAGGTGATTCTAAATATTTAGAAGTTACTATCAACCAAAACCAATTTTAAAAGCTACTATCAAAAGGAAATTAAAGTTATACAAATTCTATAGTAATCTTTTTAAACAACCTCTTAACAAAGTAATAATCAAATTATATTCTACAACCAACTAAAATCTACTAACATGGCTCTCACCATATTACTTAATAAATTATATATTAAGTACATAATTACATTATTTTCATATAATAGCCAAACCATAATACGACAACGTTCTATAGGACCTCCAATATGTATTGACTTTATAGGACACATGCCTTAACTTATAAGATAAGTTTTTCTACGTATGGGCCACATAGTTAGCTTGGTCTTCAAGTTAACAACATGTATGGCACATGGCCAACTTATTGACCACGTTTCTAATTCCAAAAAGTCAATTAAAGATACCTATAAAGTCAAAGCAGTGTCTATAAAGCTTCTAGAAAGCTACTATATCAAGTACTATAGAATTAACTTACTTTTACCTACTTTTACTTACTTCTACATATTTATACATGTAATTATTGGCTTACATGCATATGTCCGTGACACTCTAAGATCAGAATTCAAAAAAATTGATTATCATACTTCACAGCAAAGTCAATTACTTGACTCAATATTTGAAGATCAGATAAGTTGAATATAAATTTTTTTACCTCATATGATAATCTATAGAGAAATTAGCTAATTAAAGTAATATTATCTTACTTGATATCAGTTACAAGTTGTCAAAATTATGAAGCATATAATATTATAGATTAATTACCTTGTCGTAAAATATGGATCTTATTGTTTGCAACATGAGTTGGATCATGTTCTCCATACATGGATTAAAATTCTAATAAAAAAGCCTCCAAATCATCTAATATTGAATCTCCTCATTTAAAAAAAGATAAAAACTGTAATAATGCTGAACTTGAAAGAAATGTATCAATGAATCTAACTTGTAATATTAGTAATTGATAGCTTTGGAATTGAAGTTCAATCACAAGTTGTACTTGATTGATAAATCTTCAAAATTTAGATCTTATGCGATAAAACTTCTCAAGTAAGTTAATTCTTAGTTTTATAGTACCAGAAGGATGTTCCACCATAAGAAAAAGGACATGATTGGATGCAAATGTTGAAGCAGCTCCAATCATATCTATATCTTCACTTCGTGCCATTCTTATTGCTCCTTGTGGTGATAAATTAAGTTGATGCATTGCAAGCATTAACTCCCTCAATTACTCTTGCATTTGTACCATTACACTCTTCATTTCAAAAAGTTCTTCCATAATAATACTTAAAAAATAAATGTCTAATATTGCTCAATATAAGTAAAAGAGGGAACTTTAGGACAAAGAAGATACTAAGAATAATATTAATTTAGAAGAGGATAATCTGCAACTTCTAATATGCTTATGTCTTATCAAGAAAAAAAGATAATCTACTCTTAATCAAGAGAAGATAAAGCTCTTATATTATAATTATATTCTTATCAATCTATCAAGGATACGAATTTGAAGAAGATGCATAAACTTGAAAAATCTATATCAAATAAAAAGTAGCAAAATAGAAATAAAGTAGTATGTATATTAAAAAGAAACTAAAATGGCTATTGCCAAATGACAAGGAAACTAGAGACTCTTGAATCTAGATGAGAAGCAAGAAAGGAGTTGACAAGAGTGAAGAAGGCTTCTATATATTATCTAACTAGAAACTATGTAACAATGTTTTGTAGGACCTTTAATATGTGTTGACTTTGCAAGACACATGCATTAGCTTACAAGACAAGTTTTCTATATGTGGGCCACATAGTTAGCTTATTCTTCAAGTTACCAATATGTGTGGCATATGGCCAACTTATTGACCACGTTTCTAATCTAAAAAGTCAATTATAGATATCTATGAAATCAAAGCAGTATCTATGAAGCTTCTAAGAAGCTTTTATAGAAGATATTATAGAATAAACCTACTTTTATCTATTTTTATCTAATCATATAGGTAATTATTGATTTACATATAAATTTCTATGACAGAATACTACATAGCTATTAAAACTTATTTTATAAGATTTCTACTTTTAAAAAAATGAGTTAAAAATAATTCAAAATATAATGTTGGATCACAAATCTAGTAGTTTTTAGAAAGCTCCTATTAGGCCTTTTTAATAGCTAATATATACAAAAATAAGAATGAATCTATTCTTAGTCTTATCAATACTTTTATTTTATTTTATTTTTTATCTTAGTTGAAGGTTGTCTAGCTTCTTTAAATTTTACAATAGCCATTCTAATTCTTTTCTATCTTATAACTATATCTTTTGTTTTATTTTATTTTTCTTTTGTGATGTATGAATAATAATGTTTGAGCTTTGTCTATATTTATATTAATTTTAATTTTTCAAAATTTACACTTATAAAATTAGAGCTGGATTTTTTGATAAAAATTAGATTATTCATTTTTCTTAAAAGCATCAAAGTGTTTCAGATGTTCTAGATTTTTTTTCTTTTAAATTAATATTCCTTCTTTGATATTATTATTATTATTATTATTATCTATTTTTGTATTAAAATTTTTAAATCGTTATTAGTATAATAAATTTAGAAGTGATAAAAAATATTATAATAAAGATATAGAAATAACTAATAATTATGATGCTTTGTATGTATCAAATTAGCCTACTATCTCAACCAATATAAAAATTGGTTAATATTAAAGACATAGAAATGATAGAATATTTTTTAAAAATTTCACTACTTTAAATAATTTTTAATAATATAAATCGTGAAAAAATTCTAAAAGAATAAAATATTCTTGTATCACTAATTAAAAAAAATAGACATATCAAAGATTGATTTAAGATAGAAAGGAACTAAAATAGATATTGTTAAATATAAAGAGACTAAAGAATTTCGAATCAAGACTAAAACACAAAAAAAAGTATTTACAAGAATGGCCTTAATCTTATCTCTATAAATAATAGCTATGAAAGAGGTCTTGTAGAAGCTTTCTAAAGGCTATAAGACTTGTGGCCTAAGTTTCTACTTGTAGGTTATTTCTAATATAAATTTCTAATAAAATTAATATATATCAACATATAAAATATAACTTTGATAATTAATAATTAACATGAAATAAAATAATATTATATTCATTAGTCAACTTCTTTATATATTACAATATGATGTAAGAAAATTATTATTCAACTTATTTAATATTTAAATATTTAGTCAATTTATTAATTTATTTGTCAAATAAATAATCTAAAATTTTAAAATTTTAATTAATAAAAATCAAATATTAATACTTTAATATTTATATAAATTTTTTGTAATTAATTCTAAAAATAAAAATATATAATTAAAGATAAAATATTAAAGACCATATACAAGACAAAGATTCAAGATCAAAAAATGGAGTTACTTCAACATTAGAATAATAACAGGATACAAAGCAAGAATGTCCTGGCTAGACTATAAGAAGTGAGTTGTCGAGACTGAGGATCCCTTCAACCTCAACTCCTATATATATTAGATCCTTAGAAGCTTCTTCAAAAGTTTTTATGACACTTAGAAACAAAGCAAGTCTAAGATCTTTCTTTGGCAACTTCTTAAATCATCTAAAGCCTCTTAAAACTTTCTAGGATTTCTTATGATCTTTTAAAATCTTCTGAAACCTTCTTAGAACCTATTGGAACCTTTTGGAACCTTTTCAAATCTTCTTCAATTATATGTCTATGACATCACCTCCTCTTTTAGCTTCAAGGTCTCCAAGAAGCAATATTATTGCAAGTCAATATATGTATAAGAAGTTGAAGATTTGTTGCATGGTGTCCATTATATATTCCAGTTATTTTTTGTGAGGCAAATGATTTATAGGCTCCTATAGCTATCAATAATATCTCAAGTCTTTTACTTATGATCAAACATAAACTTCGATATCTTTGTTATGGAATTGTCCTGCAAACACTCCTTCTAAGCATCTTTTATAGGTAAGTTCTACTTCAAATATAATTAACAATGACCTATTATTGGATATCCTTTGACGTCTTCATGGTTCAAGTGGCTCTTCATCTCAGGGTTGTCTCCACAAGCTACTTAGTTGAGATGGTATGACCAGTAGGGTATCTATCTCTTGACTATCCATATCACATAAAGTAGACAAGATCAAAAGAATATAAATAAGCCATGGTTGTAAACTTGAACTATTAACTTATATTATTCTAAACATTTAAAAAAACTACATCTTTAGAGGCTACCTCTTCTCCTTCTTTATGAAGCCAAGAATAAAGAATCTTCATAATAAAGCCATCTCATTAAGCTATTATTCTTTATTTTGTTGCTTTTGGTCTAGAAGAATGTCATTGATGGAACTTTTGAACCTTTATTTGTGCATTTAGAAGGTTTCTAGCTGATTCCCTTTTACAATTGTTGATATCATATCCGTGCCAATGGACTAGGTATTCAAGCCTTTCATATCTTATCCTTGAATCTAATATCTCTTCTACCTAAAATTCAACATAATCATTGATTTTAACCATAAGAGGTAGTAGTTGTCTTTGATTTTATATATTTGATTCTTTATATCTTTCCAAAAATAAAACATGAAAGAGTGGATGAAGGTAACTTCAAGCAATAAGTTATATTATTGATTTATTTTTGAATCATAAATGGTTCCAACTTTCGGTGGTTCAACTTATCATATGGCCTATTGGTTTTTATATTATACCAAAGAAGCCACACTTTGTTTGTATATAACAAACAGAGTTTGTATATAACAACACAATCCATGCATCTATGCAACAAACGTCATTCTATTCAAACTATGGTCATCATTCAAAGTTGGATATTATTGATCACATTGTCAATAAAGAGTCTTGCCATCTCTTTATCAATAATTGACTTCTTGTAAGGTATAAAATGTGCCATCTTGGTCAATCAATCAATAATTATAAAGATAGTATCAAATGAGCTTAATGATAGAAGTTCTATAATGAAATCCATGGAGATAGATGTCTGTGGTTATTTTGAAATAGGAAGGGGTTGAAGAAGTCCATATGGCCAGTATGAAGGATTTTTTGACCTTGAATAAGTATTACATGACAGTACAAATTTCTTAACGTCCTTTCATATTTTAGGCCACCAAAATTCTCTAAACAGAAGTTCAAAGGTCTTATTGAATCCCAAATATCTAGCTACAGAGAAGTAATGGCATGTTTGAAGAATGCACAAGGAAGTTGGTCCTTTAGAAATAAACAAATGTTCTTCAAAAAACAAGAAGTTGTCTTCAATCTTGAATTTAGAAGACTTTTTAGGAAGGTTGTCAATAAGATACTTGATATTAAGAACAAGAGGGTGTGTAGTTGAGGCTTTATAAACTTGATCAAGAAATGATATATCCACAGGCATTGATACATTGGTTGCTTGAAGATGAAATTTTGCAGGCTTTAATAAGGTTGTCCATTGTCATGTTGTAACATGACAATATGATAAAAGATGATAATATGGATTTTATTATAGAAGAGCCAAATTAAAAGATAAAGTAGAAAAATATGGATAAAAGATAAGAAGGTAGTAAAACATTTAGTAGTAATGCTGCCTTTTTAGAAAAGTGGCTTCTACTTACTTTGTAGAGCCATAAATAAGGAAAAATAAGGTATATTAGAAAAATAAATCATATAGGCATTTTTTAAAAAAAATTAAGAGTAAATTCTAGCAAAAATTACCTAGAAAAATAAAATATTGATATTTGGAGAGGGCTAGTTATGAACTAGGATCGAAATCAAATCCTGAGACACAAAAACAAGCCTCAACAATAATTCTAAGGTTCTTTTACAGATTGGATATTAAGATTTGATAGCAAACTAAATAAGGTTTTTATAAGTATTTTTTTGTATGATTTGGATTTGTAATAACTTTGTAAGAACTTTACAAAATGAAGTTTGTTTTCAAATAACTTGGATTGTATGAAATAAAATAGGATTGACGTTTTGGATGATTTCAAGAATTTTGTAATAGATCTATAGGTGAAATTTTATAGGTTAATGGTTATAGTTGTATTTAGTATGTGTTGTGAATTTTAGCTAGATCTAATAGTTGAATTAAGGATTATTGAGGTTTAAGTGGGTCAAGGTCTCAAAAAATAGAATTTTAGATCTAATGAGGGTTTTAAGATTTCTTACAATATACTAGTTGGATTAGAATAAAAGTTGTGTATTTGAGTAGTAGACTTGTTTTTTTTTATATGTGAAAATTTTGAGATTGATTGAATGGTTTGATAAGAAGAAATTGGCATTGGAAATTTTGCATTCAGATTAGAGAAGAAGACCAATCTACACTTGAGCACATTATTGTGATTATCATCCATTTGAAGTTAAGAATATTATCTTGCTCCTCAAAAAATTTGAACTCAATCCAACAGTTGGATTAAAAGAAATTGAGTACTAAAACTTTTGTAAATTTGAAGGATAATGGTTTTTGCTAGTGGATATTAGTTGTTACTACTGGAAATTTGTTATTGCTACTAGATATTGGTTATTACTACTAAATATTAGTTATTGCTATTGAATATTAGTTATTGCTAAATATCAGAAGATATAACTAATATCAATATAATTAATGTTAAAAACTTGAGGCATATGTTGATGCAAAATGTGTTCTTTATCAAAGGCTTTATATTTTAGTTGTTGAAAAATAAACCTTATCATATTCACCAAATGCTTCTGCAAATGCTACCAAAAATACTTCTAAATTGTGTAATATAGGAGAATTCTTTTCAAATAATAGAGTGAATTAAGATAAAGCTTTACTTGAGAGCAAGGTTCCAACCAAACCAATACAAGATGCTTTAGTGGGATATCATTGAGGTTGAAGTAAAGTAATTAATTATACTTATTTTACAAAGCCACAAAATTTTGATCAAATACCATTGAACTTTTTTAGAAGGTTGATCCTTGATTCTTTTGTTATTGTTATTGTCAGATCATTACCTTGAATGGATGCACCTCCCATATTTGTTGAAGCAAATATAGTTGTTTGAGAATTTGGAACCTTTATTAGTATTTGATGTGATAGTTGAGGCACTCTAGCTCTTTGACTATTATGTATGGTCATATATAGTTCTTCATTCTGCTTTAACAAAGTCTTTATCTTGATCTTAAATGATTCAAGAGCATTAATAATAGAATCTAACTTGATATCTTTTGAGTCTGTCATATTGACTTTTCTACCTTCTACTATAAAAAAAATCAGAGAAACACATGCATTCAAAGGAAAAATAAAAATAATAATAAAAAAAAAAATCAAAATCAAAATCAAAATCAAAAGAATATTATGGAAAAGAACTATATTAGTTTATAGGAAGATAATCTGCAACCTCTAGAATGCTGTAGTACTTCCAAAAAAAAGGGTATTCCTCTCTTTATCAAGAAAGATCAAGCTTCTAATATTGTTGTGTGGCAATTTTGACAAACTGTTAGGGATCATATATAAGACAAGGACTCAAGACCAAAAAATAGAGTTAGCTCAAGATTAGAACAATAACTAGATACAAGGCAAGAAGGTTCTAGCTAGACCACAAGAAGTGAGTTGTCGAGATTGAGAATCCCCTCAGACTTGACTCTTCTATATACTAGGTCCTAGGGAGTTTCTTGCCTAAGATCCTTCTTCAGTAACTTCTTAAATCATCTAAAGCCTCCTAGAACCTTCTAAGATCTCCTATGACCTTCTAAAACTTTTTTAGAATCTATTAGAACTTTTTGGAATCTTCTTAGAACTTATTGAAATCTTTTAGATCTTCTAAGTTCTACAAGAACCTTCTTAGAACCTTTTAGAACCTTCTTAAACCTTCTTCAGTTATATGTCCGTGACATGAAAGATATATTAGAGATAAAAATATATATAAAAATTGATGCTATACATTTTAAATATCTTACAATATAAAACAAAACTTGGCATTGACATGAAAAATTATGCCTATATAATAGAGAAATAAAATATCTTAATTAATTATATCTTAAAAAGTAAAAAATCACAAGATAATAAGTACAATTCTAAAAGAAGAAAATGTGTTGGAAAGTATGTTTCTTTAATAACATTAGAGACTATGCAATTAAATTTTTATACCACATTATTTAATAAAAGGCCTATAGTATCTTTTGAATCTTTTTCTTGTTATTTAATATATGTTTTTATATTATATGCTATTGTGTTTGAGAATGCATTAAAAATCTGCTATAAAAGATAAATTTGTATGTGCCTTAGAGTCAAGTTTTGACCTTGGTTCACAACCAATTCTTTTTAGGTATCAATCTTTAGTTTTTTTATGTAAAATTTTCTATAATCTATTCTTTATTTCTATTTAAAGATTCTTATAATATCATTTTTGCTAATCTATTTTTTTATCTTATTTATAGCCCTAAAAAGTAAGTATAATTATTTTTTATAAAAAAAATATATTAATACTAAATATATTTACTACCTTTCTATCTTTTATCTATATTTTTTAAAGTAATTTTCTATTATTTTTTTCATCAAGTTATTCTATAATATAATCCATTTTTTTCTTTTACCTAAAAGCCATGTTTTAACATAATGTTTATTTAGTCTTCAAAAATCCTATTATTTATATCTTCATCTTCTTTAATTTCAATGTCTTTAGGTATTTTTTTATTAAATATTTTACTAAAATATTTTTAATTCAAAAATTAAAATATTAGAAGTCATAAATAGATGATTTTTATTTTTAAGAGATGTCACATAAAAAATTATAGCAATAGAAGTAAGTGTAAAAGCTCATAATAGTTTAATAGTATTTAATATTATAAAATTTTTAATAAATATTATTATTTTAGAATTATTATAATTAAAAAATAAAACCATTAAATTATTTTTATCTTAAATTATTAGAAAAATTAAAAATGATAAAAATATATGAATAATTTGAAAATTTAAACTTCTAATTGTAAAAGATAAGACATTTTTATAAGTTTCAAAAGAAGGAGATTCATTTGTTATTTATGCAATACAAAGTACTTATTCAATTTTAAGTTTTAATAGAATCCAATAGAAAAATAAGAAATACAATCATATATTTGAAATAAAAATATTGATATAGCAGCATAATATTGATCTTGTAATTGCGTGATTGACCTTTAAGAAGAATCTTCACTACCTTTTGGACCAATTTTTGGGCTCATCTTAGAATGAACCTTTTTTTGAAGGAATATTAAAAAAAAAAAAACTTCCAAATATTTTTATGTAACATCCAAAAGCTCTTGTAAATTTGCCTTATTTTTTTGTGAAGAAAAAATATAAATTCTTATAAATGTATATAAATTATTATAAAATTTAAAAATAAGAATCAAGAATTGATATTTTGATTTT
This sequence comes from Physcomitrium patens, assembly GCF_059467195.1. Classification (NCBI taxonomy): domain Eukaryota; kingdom Viridiplantae; phylum Streptophyta; class Bryopsida; order Funariales; family Funariaceae; genus Physcomitrium; species Physcomitrium patens. Next base: position 13,093,060 of record NC_143419.1, on the reverse strand, counting down.
AATAATAAGTCTTTTTAATCAATTGAATAATATTATAATTTAAAATTAGATAGATCTAAAAATATTATATAATTTGATACATATGAAAAAATGGTTTGAATAAAATATTATATTATAAATTAAATATGGCTATTTTGAATATAATTTTCTCTTTATTTTACTTATTGATGGTTTTTTTACTTTTAAAATTTTATAAACGATGTATTTTGTGAATTTTTAGATGATATTTTATGTATTATTTGAAAAAACTTCTTATTTATTCAAAGAATATGAAATAGTATAACAATTTGTTTTCCTTGTACCACAAATACTTAGAGATGGATGACTATATCTTAAGATAAGAAAATGCGTATTTATACAACTTAAGTAGAATTTTTAGAATATATCATGTCAAATTATGGTTTACAAATATGTTATAAGAAGTAAAAACCATCAAATATTAGACTATATTAAGATTATTACATAATATTTAATTCTTTTTAGAATTTTTAAACTATAATTAAATAACTATTAAGAGACTTTAAAGAAATTTTTCCCTACTTATATTATCAACTTGCAAAGAAAACTTAGAAATAAATCAAGATGAAAATAAATAAATAAAATAAATAAATATAAATAACTTATAATTTAGCTTATATTTTATGCCATCTAGATTTTTTTAAAATCTTTTTTATGAAAAAGAAACATATCAATTTTTTATTTTATTTTATTTTTTATAAATAAATATAAATAAGAAAATTCATCTTATATAATTTATAAAATAATCATCTAAATAATTAAAATTAAATACGAAATATAAAATAAAAACAACTTCTTGCTATTGTGGATTTACTCTAAAAATGACATCATCACTTAAAATGCGCTTATGATCCATCTACTATTTATATTATTTATAAGAATCTTGAATATTTTATATCAATAAGTATCTGAAATTTTTATTAAGCTCATTGGAACATATCTTATTTATGATTTGTATATAATATTATATATCATCTTAAAAAATAACAAGGCTTGTCAAATGTTTTGTCTAAATATTTTTATCTTGTACCAAATAAAAAGAAATATTGCATATGATCAAAAACTTAATGTTTTTTTTAAATAATTATAGAAATTAAATCTTCTAGCTACTAATTCAACAATCTAAATTGAATCTATTTTCTTTAATAAAATTTGATGAATTTTATTAATAGATATTTTTATTTTTAATACTAAAAATAAATTTTTTGATGACTCTAACAAATTCGAGGTCAAAGACAACCTCTTTATTATATGAGATGTTTATATATTCTATAGACCAAGTAAACTTATGTGGAATATGAAAAAAATTAAGTACATCTAATTAGATGTCTTAAATTTTTTACATGTATATTAATATAGATTAATTATTTTAATTTAATAATTTTATATAATTTAATTTAGGTTATTAATCTATTAATTAAATAAAATTTATAAAAATTTCCAATCAATATTCATCCATTCTATATAATGAATGTTATTTCAACTTTTTATATGCATAATGTATTACATCAAAATTAATAATTTTATTAAAGTATTACATCTATTTAAAAATATATCATGAATATACATATTTACCTAAATAAGAAGTATTAGGTAGAAGATAAATGTAAGTGGATTTACTTTTATATTGTGGAAAAGCTTCTTAATAGCTTCATAGATATGTATTTGACTTTATACATATTTATAGTTGATTGATAGATTAAAAACTTAGCCAATAAGTTAGCCATGTGTTGCACTTGTAGGTAGCTTGTGGTATAAGCTTATGATATGGTGCACATTTGGGAAACTTGCCTTGTAAGTTAAAACACATGTCTTACAAATTGGACATGTATCAAAGGTCCTATAAAATATTGCCATATAACTCCTAATTAGATAGTATATATGAAAGCAACAGTGAAACTCTCTTCACTCTTGTCAATGTCTTTTTAATTTTTAGTCTTATTTTAAATATTTTTAGTCTTTTTATCTTTTATAATAGCCATTCTAATTTAACATTATACCATCTTTAAGTGATTTTTTAATTTTTTCAAGTGACACAAGAGTGTATTAATCTTTTAGTTCTTCAAGATTCATGTCCTTAACAAAATATCATCCCTTGAATTGATTATGTATTCAAATTAACCTCTAAATCCTTCCTAACCTTCTATCTAAGGCTCATTCATATTAATTGACTATTGAATTAACATCATCTAGATAAGAATCAAAAAAATTTGGTATTTCTAAACCTATTATTGCACCCATCTTCACAAATTAATATATTACAAATAATCATAAGTTTCAAATTTCTTTCTTTCTTTCTTTCTTTCTTTATTAAAAAGAAGACTTAAAAGTACTTTTTAATTTTAAATTTTGCCTTCAAATTTGATATTATGCCTCAAATATTGTCTTTTAAAGTTGATACTCTAATTCAAGAAGACAATAGACCTCTTCTACAAAAGTGAGTGCAACAACTTAATTCTCCATTATCTTTAGTAAAGCTATGCTTACTAAAATCTTAATTTTATATGACATCTTTTTTTTAAATAATCATTTAAGTTTTCTTAATATTCCTAATCTTATCTTCTAAATTTATGCTTTTTTTTGGTAGCTTGAATTTAGAGGTAGTAAATCTTATCACAATAATCAAAACTCTTATTATGTTTAGCTTGAATATGACTAATTCTTAGCTTTTTAAAAACTAGACTTTATCAAATTTTTAATAAACTAACTTTTGTTGCTTATTAGATTGTAGGAAATAAAGAAATATTTTTTAAAATAAAAATACCTAATAATAAAAGTAAAATACCACCTTCTACTAAACTAGAAGTTTTTTTCTTCTCAAAGATTTAAAATTTAAGATTTTTACATCTAAAAAACTTTAAAACTAATTGCATTCATTCATATACCTTAATTTATAATAAATTTTAATATTTATGAAGATTTAAAGTATAGAAATTTGGATTAATTAAATTTAATACTAAATAATTTCTAACTTATTTCTAGCTTATTTATTAAAAAAACATTTACTTAATTAAGTTCATAAAATACTATAAAAAATAAATATTTATAAAAATAATAAGAATTAAATTAAATTAATTAGTGATATATTTATTATGCTCAAATGTACTTCAAGCACAATATGATTTTTTAATAGTCAAATGTTTTTAGATCTAATAAAATTTTACAATATATTTGAAAAGATTTTTAGTGGCCTTAAATGCAAAAATATTTGTTTAAATTTTTGCATATTTTTTACTTTAAAATTTTTAAAAAGAAGTTTAAAAATTTTAAAATAATTTAAAAAAAAAAATTAATCTTATAGCAAATATTTGTAAGTAAGAATTCTATATTATCAATCTTATCTACTTTTTATTACAAATTTTATCCAAAGAAAATTTAGTCATATATTTCAATGAAATTCATCATAAATTTTCCAATATCAAATTCTTATTGCTTTATTTTTGTAATGGTAAATTATCTAATTAAAATTGCATATTTTTTATTATATAAAAATATTATTACTTATAACAAAAAAATCAAATTGTTTTTAGATAATTTTTTATTCGTACCATAGATTCTTAAGTAATATTAAATTTTTCAATAGATTTTGTAAAAATAATTAAAATCCTCCATTTAAATATCTTGTAACCCTCAAAAAAATTAATATTAATTAGTTATATTAAATTAATTATTATGCATTGCATTTCAATTTAAGTTATTAAACTATTAATTAATTAAAGTTCATACATCCATCTAATTTATATAATATATATCATCCAAATTAACAATTTTATCCAAGTATCATATCTAAGAGTTTGATTATTTATCCAAAATTTATTTATGCATTGTCTTAGATTTTTATCTTAAATTTATCTAAAAAACATTTGAAGAGATAGATACATTGCATTTTAATTTCAGTAGATTCTCTCTCATCTAATTAGGTGCCATAAGCTCATCCAAGCTTTAAATCAGGTTAACCAAGACCTGTAAAAAGCATAGGTTAAAAATACACCATTTTACTAAATTTCAGCTCCAAACTCCAAACGATTCAAGAAATATAGAATATCAAGTTGGCTCATAAAATTTTGTTGGCAACAGACCCCACTTCATTTCATTAGATACCATAGTTACTACCAAGCTTTAATTCACAATTTTATTGTCTTTTCGGAAGCACAAATTCAAGGTATATTTTCCAATTAAAGCTAGCATTAAATTTTTCATGACACTTTTAGTCTTACCTTTCAAATTCATAGCTTTAAATTAGAACAGAAGGAAGGAGAGGCAATAGACTTCCCTCCACTTATTTGATTTTCAAATTCTTATTTGAGGATCATAATTTAGAAAAAAAAAAAATATATATATATATATATATATATAAATTAGATTTTATTTTTCTATTATGACAAAGTCTGTAGGTAATCTCAATTCCAAGCAATGAAGAATATTCCTGCAAAGGTGGGCTACTTGAACTATGAAGGCAATAATCAAGGCAATGAATATCTTTTCATTTAAATACCTACAAAAATTTGTTTTCAATCTTTTCTTAATGAACCTAATTTTTTTGAATGCTTTAGTTAATAATGCATCATTTTTTTAATGGCCAAGTTCAAATTTTCCTTAGCACTTTTGATCTTGCTCTTTAAAGTCACAACATCAAAATGATGGAGTAGTGATCCCTTCATACTATTACATCCACCAAATCTTTGTTCTTGCTTCAAATCAAGTAATCTTGGTATCTACAAAATCACAAAAATAGGATTTATTTTTCTAAGAAGTCTTCAAATCTTAATTGAAGTATCAAACGAAGAAATGAATAAAAACAATAGAAAATTATGAAAATTTAGAAATAATATGATAGGGCTTTTTCAACCAACAAAAAAGAAGTGATGACCAATCAAATCGGTCTATGAGACTTTATATTATAAGACCTAAAGATAGCTGCTACATCTTTATTTTTGAATCCTAAAGAGTCCAAACTAAGATCCATAGCCTTCATTAATCCAAATATCAAAATCCAAAATTAAGGCTATTAGTCATTAAATAAATCTTTAAAATAATTTTTTAAGTCAAAATAATTTTTTTACTATATTTAAAATATATTTTTTAGTAAAGATTTATTACTCACGTATCTTAATCTATAAGTATGTATAATACTTGTGAAGATTAAAAGTATGATAAAAGGGAAAAATTTATCTTGTACTCCAAATTATAAGATGGCTTCAATTAAGAGCTGCTTAAAATTGGTAGTATAAAACAAAAAATGAATAAAATGAATAAAAGAAGAATAATAAGAAACAAGTGAAATAAGTGCAATCAAGCAAATATACTCTACAAAAATAATTATAATTTATTTACTAGATTTTTATCTAATAAAAAATAATAATAAAATTTATAACTTTTATTTTAAATATTTAATTTTTAAAATTTTCTAATAATATGAAAATATTTAAATCAAAATTAATATAAATAAATTATAATATTTTAAAGATAAAATATAAATAATAGAAAAATTGAGTGAATAATATTTACATCAAAGATAACTTGTTTAAGAGATTAAAAACTCAAACATCACCAAAGCTCAAAAGTAGTATATATGGATATTTTAGAGAAGTCTTAAGGCCTTAATCTTATCTTCATACTTACATCTAAGGTGCTACAATCTATACAGAACTTGTGTACCATCTTTCCTACAAAGATTAAACTAGCTAATAATTTTCTTATTTTATATTAATAAAATTAACATTTTTTTATGATATTTAAAAAGTTTAAATTAGTCTAAGAACCTAGTATAGCCATTATAGTCAAATCTTACTCCATTTCTTTAAAATTGCTCTTAAAGTAATAAAACTCATTTTTTATTAAAGTCATAAAAATTTCTTTAAAAATTCTTATTAATTTTAAATAAATTCCAAAAAAATTTAAATATTTTATAGTTCTAATATCAATTTAAGAATATATATTCTTACCTTTTTATTCTTTTATAGTAATAAAATAAATTTAAATAAACCATAATATATATATATATATATATATATATAAAGATATTAGATTATTTTTTATGCTTTTTCTAACTATTAATTAAAATCTATAGTTTTCTTTATAAGTGATGAATATAGATAGAAGGTCAATTTAAATATTAGTTTCAATAATTAACCAATAATACTCAAAAATAGGCAAAAATACTAAATTAATTAAAATAATTGCTTTTAAAGCTTATTAAGGCTTTATTTTAATTATTTTTTTAAAATAAGATTCTTATATCTTATAAATAATTTAAATTATATTAAAAAGTTAAATAATCAAAAATACTATTTAATCCTAATATTTTATACTTAAATAATCTAAAAATAACTCTTAATAATTCCATCAATTAAAATCCATTGATAGAATCCACATATAATGATTTGGATTGAAATTAATTTATTCCTAAATTATTTCTAAATTACTTATGATATCTTTTCTAATATAATTAAATCAAAAAATACTATAATTAAATATTAAATAATTAAATTTTATTAATTAATATTAAATCAATTTATAATACATTTATTATGATTACTAATTTTAAATAATATCAAAGTTTTAGAAGACATATTTTAACATTTTAAAGGTTGATATTAAGTTATCTTTAGGTTTTCATTATTAAAATGATAGACAAATAAAATATATAATTTTAATATTAGAATAGTATTTATAATAGAATATTAACTATGAGTTAAGATAACTTAACAACTTTCTTGTTATTAGCCAAATTTTCATTTAATAATATGATACATTACCTTATTCAAAAAACTTTACTTTTGTTCAATCATAATTATTATCTATGATTGATATTTTTGACTTTTCAAAAGTTAAAAATCCAGTAGAAAAGAATTTAAAAAATACAATAAAAGAGATTTGTACAAAAATGAAAATATAATTAAATAAATCTTAAGAAAAATAAAAACATAGAATTGATATTCTTAGAAAAATAAAATTATATACAAATTAGATAATAAGATATGATTATTTTAATATCAAGAGAAATTGATATTTTTATAAATTAGAATATAAAAGATTTTATTTTTTTATTATCTTAAAATATTTTAATTTAAATGTATGGTAATTACAATTTATTTAATCAAGATTCATCTTGCATTTCAAGAATCTCTTTTTGAATCTTCTATTACAATCAACATACGTGAAAAATAGCAATTATCACCACTGCTTATTAAAATAAATAACAACAAAGAGTTTCAAATTGAAAAAATATTAAATTTAAGATATTACAATGCCTTGTTGATATTTATTATATTTAAAGGCAAGAATAAGAATGTTATTGGTCTTTCTTCTATTTTAATCTCAATTCAAGGGTCTCTAATTTCTTTGTATCTAGCAATAGCTACTATAGTTCTTTTTCATCTTAAATCTAAATCTTTTCTCTTTATTCTTTCTTTTTTTAATTATATATAAATATATTGTTATTTAATATTTTTCTAAATTCATATCTTTAAAAACATCCTTTCATAATATTTAGTATTGTGGTTTTTTTTAAAGATTAAATATAATAATTATATTTATTTAGTATAATTTTAAATATAAAATTATTTTAAAATTAAAATATGATGATATTCTTAATTATGATGGTATTCTTAATTAATTTATAATTAATTATTATATTTATGGTTAAAAATAAAAATAATTAAAATATATTCAAGTTAGGTAGAAATGTAATTAAGTAGAAATTATAGCTATAATTCAAGTCAAATAATAGTAATGTTTAATTCCATTGGAAGAAATTATAGAAAATAATTTAAAAGAAAGAAGAGATTTTGAACCATTTGACCAAAATATAAATATTTTTACAATGATATTTAGACTTATCATATTAAGATATAAAATCATATAATTGAACATATCATAATCTGCTTAACATCAACTTATGTTCTTACTTAAATAAAAATAATTTAAATATAAAATATTTATCTTTTTTTAAATATTATAAAATTTCTATTATCCTTATTTCTTAATGAAACCTATTTTTATAAACATCAACATTAATATAGGTAATTAGAAAGACAAGAGAAGTTAGGTAGAAGAAAATATTTTAAAAAATTAATAATATTATATGGAAAAAATTCTTAGAAGTTTTGTAAACACAAATTTGACTTTACAAGTATTTATAGATTATTGATAGGTTAAAAATATGCCCAAATATACACATAAGGACTATTTTTTTCACAAATTGGCCACATGTTGCAGATATTGGTCATGTAGTACACATGTAGAAAACTTGACTTGCAAGTTAGATATATGTCCTATAAATTGAATACATATCAAATGACCTATAAAATATTACCACATAGCTCTTCAATTGAATAGTATATATGGAGGCAAGACTAAATCCTTTTTCATTCTTTTCAATTCCTTTTTTGTGTTCTTTTCTTAGCTTAAAGATCTCTAAACATTTTGTACTTAGCAACAGCCCTTTTAATTTTTATCATTTATCTATCTTTGATTTGTATATTTTTTCTTTGTAAATATCAAAAAAGTGCATTGCTTCTTCAGGTTTTTTTTATGATTTCTTCATGTCCTTAACATATATCTCTATTAGCTCTCATCTAAATCTATGAAATCTATATGTTTTGTAATTGAAATTTTATATATATATATATTTAGCCTATTCAATAAATTCTTTAATATATTTATTTTATGAAGCAATTATCCTCATATTGATATTTATATCTTTTGTTTCTTCTACGAATAAAAATTAATATAACAATTTTTACTTAGCTTTAAAAGTTATCCTATGTAATTTGAAGTTTTTTGCTGAAACGTTTTCTAGAAAAATTTGAAGGTATAAAGAAAATAAAGAAAACTTAACTAAAACTTCAATTTTATGTATTTTTATTTCTTATACAAATTATTTTAAAAGAAAATATTTAAGTGACTATAAATACTATTGTCTTTGCATTAATCTGATATTATTATTATATTTTTTTCTTCTAATATAAAAATTAAGGAATTAATTGATATTTTAATTAATAAATATTATTCTTGTTTATTTTTATAAAAAAATAATTTAATTTTGTAATTTTAGTGTCTTATTGTTTAATCATTTAATTTTTAAAATTTTATTTGAAATAATTTTGGTCATTATTTTTATAATTGATACAATTGTTATTAGTTTCTTTTTTGGAATAATCTTTTTTTTGTGAATAAATCTTTACAATATAGAAGAAAAATTCAAAATATTGGAAGAAAATTTTAATTCTTTACAACAAATATTTTGGTATGCAAAAAAACTAGAAAAAACTAAATGCTTCAATGATTTCAAGCTTAGTTCAAGTAAAATCTTTGCTATATTAACAAAAAATCTAATTACTTAAGATCTTATCTTTCAATATTAGTGTAGAATTAAAAGAATTATTTTTGAATTTTAATTTTTTAAATAAATATTTTCAAAATCTTTTCAATTAAATTTCATATCAAAATCTTATTTAAAAAAATATTCTTAAATTATCTTATAAAAAAATCTTGTAATTAATTCTATAGTAAAGTTTTACAAAAATTCTAAAATAAAATATCTTTATCCATAGTAGTGCAATATCAATCTAAAATCTCAAAATTTACAAACAAAAAATTTCAGATAATTTTATAAAAAAAATAATATTTTTTATAAATAAATTTTTAAGCTTATAAAAAAAATTAAATATTAATTTTTAAAATAAAAATTTTTATTATCTTCAGATAAAATATTAAAATTTTATTAAAATTAAAATCAATTATAAAAATAACCAAATTTTTATGAAATATATACTATCAAAAATATATAAATAAAATACATTATATTTTTTAGTAATTTGATAGTTTGTTTCTACAAAATATTTTTTAGATAAACTCTATATTAAATGAAATTTTTATTAGACTTTAACTTTGACTATTTTTTTAAGTCATTTTTTTAGAGTTAAATATATTTTGTTATAGGTATCCAATAAGAATATTCTTAAAATATTCTTAAAATATACTTAAAATATTTTATAAAGTTTTAGAAGGTTTTTAGATGATGAAATTTTTAAACTTCATAAAATTCCATTAGTACAAAAGTCAAAATCTATACATATAAAAATAATAGATGGTTGACTTTTATCTTTAGGAAATATTATTTATAAGATCATATCGCTAGAAATATCATTTTATAGCTATAGTACCAAAATAGTATTCATTATTATTAGAACCTTAACTAATCTTATTATTTTAGAACTTTTGTGGTTGAAAAGATATAATCCATCTATAGATTAGAGGTTTCATAAGATTGAATTTTCTAAAAAATCCCTTTGGGCAAAACCTATTAAAAAGTCATTAATAATAAAACCTTTATTTTTTGGAATAAGAGCTTTATTAAAGATGGCTAAGAAACAAATGCCATTTGTTATTTATGCAACTCTAATTCATGAAGAAACAAGCTTGCTAGTAGCTATCTCAAAGCAATATAAAGAATTTCAAGTTATCTTTAAAATAAAGAATGTTGATATATTGCTCGAGCATCAACCATGTGATAGTACCATCAATCTTTAAGAAGGGATTCAACCATCATTTGGTCCAATCTATAACCTATCACAAAATAAGCTTATGGCATTGAAAGATTATATTGAAAAAAATTCTTTCAAAGAATTTTATTTGACATTCCAAATTTTGAACATATGTACTAATATTTTTTGTGAATAAAAAAGATATATCTTTGCAAATATATGTTGATTATTGAAACCTCAATAAAATAATGGCGAAGAACTATTATCCATTATTATTAATATCAAGGCTTTTGGAGCAATTTGGTTAAGCCAAGATCTATACCAAAATAGATCTCTATGGAGCATATAATTTGATACAGATTAAAGAAAGAGATAAATAAAAAGACAACATTTTGGATAAGGTACAGACATTTTGAATATAATGTCATGCCTTTTGAATTGATAAATGTTCTAATTATATTCTAATATTTGATGAATGATATTTTTGAAAAAGAATTAGATAAATTTATTCTTTGTACCTTGATGATATCTTAATCTATTCTAAGACTCCTAAAGAACATAAAGAACATGTGAGATCAATCTTACAAAAGTTACAAAATATAAGTTTATATATCAAATTAAATAAATATTTATTTAATCAATCAAAATAAGAGTGTTTTGGATATATTATATTCAATGAAGGCTTATTGAAATATTCAAATAAAGTTCAAGTAATAACATAGTAGACAATTTCAAAGACAATATAGAATGTACAATGTTTTCTTGGATTTATTAATTTCTATTGAATATTTATCAAAAATTGCTTTTTTTTTATTCTTTCATTTGATTAACATCTAAAGACAAATTAGAATAAAGACCTCAAGGATAAATTACTTTTTAAATTTTAAAGGTAATTTTTACTACACCTCCAATTTTAATGCATCCAAATTTCATAAAGGCCTTCATTTGGATATTGATGTTTCTAACTTTGCATTAAAAGCTATACTATCACAAATGAAAAAGGATAGAAAGCTCTACCTAGTTGCGTTTTATTTTAAAAAAATTTCAATTACAGAGATCAATTATAAGATTTACAATAAAAAACTTCTTATGATTATAAATTCTTTTCAAAAATGGTATCATTTACTCAAAAGTACTACACATCTTATGATTATATATACATATCACAAAAATTTGAAATATTTTATATCAACTCAAGTTTTGAATCACTACTGAACTCATTGAAATATGTCATTATTATTTTTTGATTTTATGATTATATATTCACCAAAGAAGCAGCAAGGACTATTAGACACTTTATTAAGAAGATTATATCTTATTCCAAAGGCCAAAGAAGTAGCATTTGATTAGCAATATATCACTCTCTTGAAAACAGAACACTTTTTTCTTTATGCTACTTCTATAGTTACACTTATTGATTTAAGTTTTCTTGCATAAATTTGTGAAGCATCAATTAAAGGCTCATTAGTTTGTAATATCAAAAAATATCCTAACAATGACAAGTTTAAGTTTGTAGAAGATCTTTTATATTGTGAAGACCATTTATATATTCTGGAAGAACCTATGTAACTTTGTATTCTTTAATCTTGTCATGATTTTTCAATTATATGACATTTTGGATTTAACAAAATATTAGAGCTTATTTCTTGAGATTTCTAGTGGTCTCAAATATAAAAGATGATAAAAAATTTTATCCTCTTGTCTAACATCTATTCAAGACCTAAGAATTTTTGGCATTGTTTTTATGGACTTCTATAGCTACTATCAAATTTTAAGTGACCATGGTCTTCAATATCAATAAATTTCATCACTGATCTACTTCCATCAACTATATTTGATGATATCTATATTATTATGGATTAACTTACAAAGATGGCACATTTTTATCTTAGATATAAATACAATATTCAAAGAAGAAATGAAAAGGCTCTACTTTGATAATATATGTTGATATTATAGCCTACTTGATGACATCATTTTTTTATCAAGGATGTCAATTCATATCAAAGATTTAAAGATTCTTTTTTGAGATATTGAAGGTAGATATCAAACTTTCTTCTATCTTCCACCCTCAAATCAATGATCAAAGAAAAAAAAATCAATAAAGTTTGAGAGTAGTATTTGTGATGTACCATCAATTATTAACAAGATGATTGAATCTTATATTTATTTTTAGTAAAATTTGCTTATAATAATATTCTTCATATAATAGAATATAGATAAGATATTTATATTGTTCATGGATAGAAATAGATAGTTGGAGCCAAATTTGAGAAGTTTATAGAAGTTTCTAGAATTAGAGCTAGATTAGTGGACTATATAGGATCCACTATAGAACATTCTAGAAAGAATTTAGGGTAGTTATCTAGGTAAGGTCCATCATTAAGAATATTCTAAAAATTTTGAAGATAGTTAGACAAAGTATATATAGGACTAGCTAAGATAATTTGGGCATCTAGTTAGGTATAGCTTTGGATCTTTTTTCTTGGTAAAGTTTGATTTTGTATCTTCTTGTTTTGTTTTGTTTAATTTTTATTTTTTGTGTAGTTTCTTATGTCATATGTTGTGATAGAATTTATATTATTGTAGATTAGAAGGGTCTTAGGTTTTTGAGATAGTTCAGTCATATTTCATTGATATCAAAGCAAATATTAGACAGTTCTTTGATAGCGTGTTGATAGCCACCATCTAGTTCATGCTCAATTGTTGCGATCATACTGATATTGTGTTGAGGCTATCATGAGCTATTCTTAAGAAGTCAACTGAGAGAAAAAAAAGGCATTATAATAGTAGAGTCAAGTGAGAAAATTATAACACCTGAAATATAGCTGAGAAATTTTAGATGGAACCTCATATACAGTACCTCTTTGGCCAAATAGCTACTTTACAAGGATGAATGGAAGCCTCTAGAACAAAGGAGTTGATATTAAATAAGCTAAAATTGAGTAAGTCTATTACATACTCTGGGACTTTAATTCAAGAAGGTATATATCAATACCTCTTCAACATGCAACAATATTTCTAACTATTTAGAGCAAATACCACCAAAAGAATTATATATGCAGTCAGTTATTTAAAAGATACAGCAGCCATTTAGTGGTGACATCAAGTTCAAAGCTATGGAACTCAAGGTCGAATTTGTAATTGGAAGGAGTTTAAAATTAAGTTTAGAAATCGATTCTTTTCCATTAATGTAAAGAAGATAGCACATGATCAATTAGCAAATTTTATACAATCAAAGTCGATGCAAGTTTATGTCTCTTGATTCAAGTTCTCATATCTCGAAATTGGCAATATATTAGAGGCAGAGATGATGGATTGATTTCTACAAAAGTTGAAAGTTACTAGGATCTAGCAAGAATTAAGGGATCTACAAACTTTTAGAGATGCAATTATGATTACAAAGACGGTCGATGCTATAGATTTCAAAACTTATAGAGTATGACTTATAGCACAAAGTCCTATACTACTATCTAATACTATTATCAAGGATATTAATTTCAAAGAAAGTTAATCTCAATACACTCTTGTGTCACTCAAAAATACTTATAAATCACTCAAAAGTGCTAATATATTAAATTAGAATGGCTATTGCCAAAGACTAGAGGATATGACGACTCTTGAAACTAGACTAGAAATAAGAAAGGAATTGATAAGAGTGAAGAAGGCTTCACTCTTGTCTCTATATATAGTATCTAAGTAAAAGCTACATAGCAACATTCTATAGGACCTCTAATATGTGTTGACTTTGTAGCATACTTACCTTGACTTACAAGGCAAGTTTTTCTACGTGTGGACCACATAGTTAGCTTGGTCTTCAAGCTAACAATATGTGTGGCACATGGCCAACTTGTTGACCACATTTTTAATCCAAAAAGTCAATTAAAGACACCTATGAAGTCAAAGCAGTGTCTATGAAGCTTCTAGGAAGTTTTTATATTAAATACTATAGAATTGACTTACTTTTATCTACTTTTACTTACTTCTACTTATTTATATATGTAATTACTAGCTTACATGAGTATGTCTATGACATTACCCCCCTATCTAGAGTTGAGTTCTACAAGGAACGATCATCATATATTAAGAAAATCTATGATGCGATGAATTGTATTCACCACATACTCTGATCTTTGTTTTCTTTAAAGATGATTAATAGGGCCTCTCAACCATCGGTAGTGTCCCATATTAGGGTAGGAAGACCACCCAATGATTTGGTCGTTATTGAGGCCTTCATAACTTCCTTCGAATAAAACATTTGGAATACCATCAAGAGTTGTTCCTACTTCTAGCAAAATCATCAAACATCGGAAGTTCCTTCCAAGGTCTTGATACCAAACGTGTTGTATCTCGCCATCTGTTTGAGGAAGTACATGTCGTTCTTGAAGATCTTCATCTCAATTGTGTCGTCTTGAATGTTGTGACAATCATAATATCATATCTAGTAAATCAGCAAATGAAGGCTCTTGAGTTGAATTCATTGGTTGTTGGTTCTCCATCTCCTTAGCGTCACAACTACAAAGAAACTACAAACAAGGATTGAAAGTAGAATGTTATCTTGTCTAGATCTTGTTTTTTTTATAAAGAAGATTTTTATCTTGGTTTTGATGGATGTCGTCGATGAAAAGCCTCCATTGCCTTTGCTGTATTTATAAGATTCTTTATTGGCTCCCATGTGCGTTCACTAATATCATATCCACACCAATGGATAAGATATTTTAATTTATTTTGGCACCACCGTGAATCTAAGACTTCTTTCACTTCAAACTCTTCATTATTATCCACTTCTATAGGAGGAGGTGGAGCTTGTCTTCTTCTTGGTATGTCCACTATCTAGTATAGTTCAAGAAGAGATACGTGGAATACTAGATGGATTTTTATTGATTCCGATGGATGTAAACGATATGCAACTAGATTCATTTGTACAGAAATAGAAAATGGTCTAAGCCTTTGATAGTCCAACTTATCACAAGGATGAGTGGTCTTGATATTGTGATAAAAATAACCATATCTTATTGCCCATGTAAAATGGTAGTTGTTCTTTTTGATAGACATCCGCATTTATCTTTTGTCATTCTTGAACTTCTTTTAATTACACCTTCATTGTTGCATGTAACTCTGACAACCGATTTTCCATATCTTCTACCACAAGATTATCAAATTTTAAAAAATCAAACATGTCAAGTCATGGATGATAACCATAATTGGCAAAGAAAGTTGTTTGTTGTGTAGAAGAATGCACTGCATTATTATAAGCAAACTCTGCCAATGGCAGAAGAGTTGTCCAATCATCTTGTTGATAGTTGATGGTACATCTTAAGTATTGCTCCAAGACTTGGTTTACGCGCTCTGTCTGTCCGTCAGTTTGAGGATGAAAAGTCAAAGATAGTTTTATATCCACTTGTAAAATCTTAAAAACGGTTCTCAAAAATCTTGATACAAATTGAGTTCTCCTATCCAATATAATATCCTTAGGTAACCCATGATAGTGATAGATATTGTCAATAAAAAGCTTAGTTATTTCTTCACCCATAATGGATTTTCTATATGGCACAAAATGTGCCATCTTGGTGAAGCAATCTACTATCACAAATATAGAGTCATAAGAACTTGAGCTTGGAAGGTCTGTGATGAAGTCCATAGAAACAGAAGACCATGGTTGTTCTAGAATGGATAATGGCTGAAGAAGTCCAAAAGGTCGATGACGAGGAATTTTTGATCTTGAGCAAACATCACATGATTGTACAAAATCTCTAAATGCCTTCCATATTTGAGGCCACCAAAAATCCCTAGATATCAACTCTCAAGTCTTTTTGTATCCAAAATGTCCTTCTACTGGAAAGTCGTGACGAGCTTGAAGAACACGTAAAGGTGCTTCTTCTTCTGGAACATATAGGCGTCCTTCAAAATAGAGTTGGTTGTTCTTGAACTCAAATTTAGAAGGATCATGAGATTTAAAAGAATTATTCTTGATATCGTAAACAAGAAGGTCTGAAGTCATACTTAACTAGACTTGCTTGAGAAAAATTAAATCAACAATCAATGTTGATTTTATTCCTCGAAGATGAAATTACTTCGGCTTCAAGAGAATCATTCTTTATTGCTCAAAAGCTACATCTCCTTCTTTTGGTGCAAGATAAGAACATCTAGACAAAGCATCCAACAAACCTTGTTATTTTCTTGATCGATAAGTCATGATGAACTCGAATCTTAATAAAGACATCCTCCAACGAGCTTGACAACGATTTAATACGCATGCTGATATGAAATACTCGAGGTTCTTATGATCCGTGTACACGGTGATTGGACTTAAGGGGCTTTTTAGATAATGATACCATTCTTGAAATGAATCCACAATTGTAAGAAGCTCTTTATTATGGATTTCATAGTTAATCTCGGCTACTGAAAATTTCTTGAAATGGAAAGCTACTGGATGGAGCTTGTCATCAGCTTCCATTTGTGAAAAAATGGCACCCAAGGTAAAGTCTGATGCATCTGTTTCCATAAAAAATACCTTAGAAAAGTCGATGTGATACAAGATTGGTGCAGAAGTAAATTCTTTCTTTAAAGCATCAAACGCTACTTGAGATTCTTTACTCCACTCAAATTTGTCTTTACAAGTCAAATGCGTAAGTGGAGCTGTAACTTGAGAAAAGTTCTTAATAAAGATTTGATAGTAATTTTTAAAGCCCAAAAAGCATTACACATCTCGTAGTGTTTTTAGAATCTTCCAATCTATAATAATTTGGATCTTCTTGGGATCCATCATCAAGCCTTCGTTGGAAATGATGTATCCTAAAAAGTCAACTTGAGTAGTATGGAATACACACTTTTTTAACTTGGCATATAATATTGCATCTTTTAGTTTTTGTAACACACGACGAATATGGAGTTCATGTTTTTCTATATTCTTAGAGTAGATTAGAATGTTGTCTAAATAAAAAACAACAAAATCATCTAAAAACTCACAAAAAATATCATTCATAAGATGCTAAAAAGCAATTGGTGCATTTGCGAGTCCAAAAGGCATAACATTATATTCAAAATGTTCATACGTAGATCGAAAAGCAGTCTTCCATTCATCTCCTTCTTTCATGTAGACCAAGTTGTATGCTTCTCGTGGATCTATTTTTGTATAGATCTTTGTTTGATTGAATTGATCAAGAAGTCCTGAAATCAAAGGTAAAGGATACATATTTTTGATGGTGATCTTGTTAAGGCCCCGATAGTCTACGCACATCCAAGGAGATCCATCTTTTTTCTTCACAAATAAGATCGATGCTCCTGCTGGAGATTTTGAATGGCGTATGAAGTTTTTAGCTAAGTTCTCGTCAATATACTCCTTTAGTGCATCCAACTTGTTTTGTAATAAGCTATTGATTGGTCCAAATGGCGATTGAGCTCTTTCTTGAATATCAATTGAACAATCATAAGGTCGATTTTTTGGAAGAATATCTGCATTCTTCTTCTCAAAAACATCTTAGAATTCTTGATATTGACTAAGAATATCACTTGACGTCTTTTCAGTATCTGAAATGGCCGTGGCATATATAGCAAAAGATTATCCCTCTTTGGCTACATGCATAAAAGCTCTTGCCCCTATTAGTAAGAGCTTAGATACACTAAACTTATGTATTTTCTCTTGATTAATAGAATTTCGAAATAAACTACTAGAAAAGTTAAGGTTACGGGAAATCCAATCTATCTGAGGATTGTACTTTTTTAAGCAAGATAGTCCTAAAATAACTAGATTCAAAGGAGATCGTATCATACTAAATATTACTACACTATTATGATCTTTAATTACTACATCTAAAGGAACAATCTCATGGATAACATCACCAGAAGGCAACGGACGACCATCTATGACTTCCACATGTATGGGTTTGATTTTCTTGACTAACGATATTTCTTGTTTTTTGACAAAGTCTTTATCTATAAAACAAGCTAAGGATCTTGAATCTAATAATGCAAAGACTTTATGATTTTTGGATCCTAAACACATATTTATTGTAAAAAAAAGGTGAGGAATCTGAAGAGAGAATAGGACCTTGACTAGGTGTTGCACATGGTTTCAACCGCACGGTGTCGTGTTGTAATATGAGTATACTGTGAAAATATAAAGAAAGAGGACTTTTATTAATGTTCAATTACCTCAAATATTGGGAGAAACGACCAATTCCAGTGCAAATACTGAGAGGCCAGGGTCAGTCACCCCGTTACAGTCAGCCGGGGCATACGAAAATGCTCCGTTCGATTCCAATAACGGGAGTCAGCAGAAAGAGAAAGGACCAATTCAACGACAGGTGAGCTTGGTTTGAAGAGCCAATTGGATCCAATTTCAAGACATCCAATCCGGGTCCTCTTACCCAATATGAGACCTGACTTAGTTGGGCAACCTAATGCGGACCAATTACGGGAACATCCAAGTCTTACTATGGGCCTCTTAGCCAATATGAGACTTGAATTGGTCAGGCGACTCAATGTGGTCCCGATTACGGGGCTCCGATTCTATTTCAGGCTGTTCCGTCCTTTGTGCCATTCCAAGAACGACCTTTTGGTAAAAAGATCTCTTAAACGTAAAAATGGAGGAAAAAGCTCTGACGGCGGAGCCAATTCCGGATCCAAGATGGAAGATTGAAGAAATTTAGAGGCTAAGGTTTGAAAGAGGAGAGAATTAGAGTTAAAGGGGAGGATAGGTTAAGAAATGAAAGGGGGAGAATAAGTTTTTAGAAGGATCGGAGTGCTAGCTTCATGCTTCGAGGCGGGAAAAAAAGACGGAGAATTGGGGTTTTTTTTTCTCTTCATAGGGTTTTGGAAAGACTGAGGCAATCGTTGCTGAATAGTCAAAGTGTTGTAATGGTGAATCGAGATTTTTAATGAAGTGGGTTTGATTATTCTTGACTATTTTGTGAAATCAAAGTTATGTTTGTGATTGAAGAATTAAAAGGATATCTATAGGATTGAGTATGCAAAATGAATGAAATTTATTAGGTTAATCTAACAAGACAGTCAGTGGATACAAGATCGTGAGTATAAAGCGGTATCGAAGATTAGCAGTTTGGGTTGTTCGGGGTTCTCTGTAACGTCTAGAGACCTACCGGCTGGGGCAAAAAAGACTTCGACGAGCAGTCAAAGGGCATCCGTATAGATTTATGGTGTATTCTTGTAATCGTTTATACTCCAACAATCAAAAACCAATAGACTGCTTGAATATTCGTGAATCTCCATACTACCTTCTACAGCCAGATGCCCAGCGCGTTCTCGAGCAGGAAAGCATGTAATACGACATAAAGTGGTGAACCCGATGTGAAAGCTTGAGGTGGAAGGTATTGGATTTTATTTGATTTTATTTTTATTTTTATGGAAAACGAAAATAAAAATTTTGAAGGATCTTTGGAAGGAGTTTCTAATGGGGGTTCTTCTAAAGGACAAGGTATGTACATAGATCCATCTATTGCTAGTATGTTTCAAGCCTTCTCATTATCAATGCAGAAATAGCAAAGCAATGATCAAAAGGAATCTTTGGCAACCAAAGCATTGCAAGCAGTGGTCAATAAAATTGATCAATTTGATTGAAGGAATAATTCAAGGTATTTAAGATGTTATGTTCGTGAAATGGAGTTAAATCGGGTTTCTGAGAAAAAAATGGTTGAATTATTTGGACTTGCCACGATACCAGAGATAAGAGACCATATTACATTAATTATGGATCGTTATGGGAATTCATGGGAGGTTTTTTACATGCATTGAAAGACAAATATTTCTTAGAAGATGCTGATCGCGTTACTAAGAAGTTGTTTCTGGAATGGATTGAACGGCCTAATAGGAATTTACAAGCAACAGAGCTACTAAGGAAATTTGAGAGGAAGTACTCTCAATTATCGAAGGTAGAAAAATTAACATTGGAGCCAAACAAAGTTAATCTATTTCTTCAAGCTACTGATGGAGAATTGCAAGGGAAATTAGAACTCCTTCTTGAAGACAAAAAAAACGATAAAGGATTGACAACAAAGTGGAAGAACGTTGAAGATGTCGTGGGATTGCTTACAAAAAGAGAAAAGAGAAAAGATAGGAGTAATATTCCAAAAATAGTACAAGCACCCAAAGCTCCAATACGTACAACACCACAAACAATGCCTACAGTTCATCCTTCGACATCCTTATCAAAGAAAGCAGATATGGAGATAGAAGAAATTATACGAGGAATGCGAGATCTTCAAATCAAATTGGCAAGACTTGAAGAGAATACTTCTACAAACAATTCGAAGAGTGTTTCAAAACAAAGATATGTACAAAGATGCATTTGGTGTGATGACGCTGTCGTATTACGTGCTTTCATGCTCGAGAACGCGCCGGGCGTCTGGCTGTAGAAGGTAGTATGGAGATTCGCCGATAGTCAAGCAGTCTATCAGTTTTTGACTGCTGGAATATAAACGACTGCAACAATGTACCGTAAATCTATACGGGTGCTCTTCGACTGCTTGTCGGAGTCCTTTTGGCCCCAGCCGGTAGGTCTCTAGACGTTACAGAGAACCCCATACAACCCAAACTGTTAACCTTCAATACTGCTTTGTACTTACGATCTTGTATCCACTGACTGTCTTGTTAGATTAACCCAATAAATTTCATTCACTCCGCATACTCAATCCTATAGACATCCTTTTAATCCTTCAATCACAGACGTAACTCGATTTCACAAAACAGTCAAGAGTATTCAAACCCACTTCATTTAAAAATCCCGATTCACCATTACAACACTGACTTCAGCAGCAATTGCCTCAGTCTTCCCCAAAACTCTACGAAGAAGAAAAATCCAAATCCTATGTCTTTCCTTCCCCGACCCAAAGCATGAAGCTCCTCTCTCTAATTCCCTTGATCTTCAAAAACCTCCCATCCCCCCAAAATAAAAATCCACACCACTCCAAAACTATATCCCCCCTAACCTTATCCTCTGAATTTCTTCAATCTTCCGTCTTAGATCCGGAATTGGCTCCCACCTCAAGCTTTCTCCTCCGTTTTTACCTTTAAGAAATCCATTTACCGAAAACAACGTTCCTTGAGACGGCACAGAGAACAGGACAGCCTGAAACAGAATCGAACCCCGTAATCGGGACCACATTGAGTCGCCCGACCAATTCAGGTCCTATATTGGAAAAGATGCCCGTAGTAACCTGGATGTTCCCGTAATTGGGTCAAATTGGTCCTCGCGTCAGATTGGCTAAGACCCGTAGTAAGACCTGGATTTCCCGCAACTAGACTGCATTGGGTTGCCCCACCAATACAGGTCTCGTATTGGGTAAGAGGACCTGGATTGGATTCTCGAAATTGGATCCAATTGGCTCCTCGAACCCGTCGTCTGAATTGGTCCTTCTCTTCCTGCTGACTCCTGTTATTGGAATCGAACGGGGCATTCCAGTATGCCCCGGCTGACTGTAACGGAGTCACTGAACCTGACCACTCAGTATTTGTACTGGAGTTGGTCGATGCTCCCAATATACGAGATAACTGAATATTAATAAAATTCCCCTTACTTTTTATTTTTACTGTATACTCGTGTTACAACACGACATCCACCCCCTCTGAACCTGTGCATCCTCCGGTATGTACCAATTTACCCAATTGCTGTTTGATTCAGAATATATCCCCTACGTCTTTGTCCAGTTCGTCTTCGTCACCTTCATTATCCATATCACTTTCATCTTCTTGCTGCGGAATCTCTATACCTTCATTAAGGTCTTCCATATTCATCTCTGCGTGTCTTCGTTTAAATATTTTTACTCTCTTCCTTGCAATTGGTATTTTTAATTTTGTACCATCTAACTCCCGTAATGAGTAAGTCGCATTATCATGAACAGTTGTTACAACATATGGTCCAAACCAACGTTTTGAAAATTTCCGCAAAATACTATGTTGATTATCCAGACTATTGTCATAAACAAGTACCCAGTCACCTTCCTCGATTGCTTTTGGTCTCAATCGATGTTGCTTATCGAATCGCGCCTTGTTTTGTAACCTTGCTCTTTTTAACCTTTCCAATGCTATCTGGACATCTTCCGTTCTTTGCTCCAATTGTCGAATCCTAATAGCCAGAAGTTCTTCTCTTGTCAATCCATCTTTCCATGGTAGCATACTCCAAGTAAGTACCTTTTCTTCAATCGGCATAATTGGTTTTTGACCTGTCATAAGTTCTACTGGCATATATCCTGTCACCGAGGTATGTGTTGTTCGATCAGCCCATAATGCAAATGACAAAAGCCGTGGCCACTCTTTAACCTTCCCATTACAAGCTTTAACCAATGCTTTCACAATCGGTGGGTGACCGCGTTCGCTTTTCGCATTCCCTTCCGGATTATAAGCAGTAGTAAGTGATAGTTTAACTCCACATTTTTCAAAGAACTTACGAGCTTCTTGTGCATTTAATTCTCCACGAACTGCAGTGATTTTTCCTACGCACCCGTAACGGCAAATGACATCTTCAAGCAAAAACCTACAAATCCCTTCTGTAGATTTTGTCCTCAATGCTCTTCCTTCTACTTGATTTGATAAATCTTCACGAGCTAAAACCAAATATCTCATCTGCCATAACCCAACCGGCATAATAACCAAATCAACAACCCATTTAAAATGAATAGCCAGAGGATACGTAGGATGAAGACCATCTCGATTCCGTTCATGGTTAGGAGGTACTGTTAGAAATTGTACAGCTTTCCTCCCATCTTCGCTCCGTACCCTTGCATAAGCAGAACCATCGTCAAGTACCTTTGTTTCTATCCGTGTTGCCGTGATATAAGGTTGTCCTAAAATCAACGGATAAGACGTTGTATCTTGAACGAAGAAATGTTGCTCCGTAGCAACATCCCCAATCCGAATTTTGACATCTGGACAAGCTCCATATAATTCGCCTCGTGTGTTATTAGCTGCTCGTATTGCCCATCCATGTTCCATATCAATTGGCCATTTTTGCTTCTTATAAAGATCTTTAGACATGAGATTTATTTCAGAACCATGGCCGACCAAAGCAACTATTGGTTCTTCTATATCTCCTACTTTCACCAATACCTCAGTAGTTGCCCTTACCCAATGCTTTCGAGTATAATGGCTCAAAGTTTCCATTTCCTTGTCACTAGAATCTTCGAAACGTACTCGCTAATTATACCCATTCTTTTCCTT
Organism: Physcomitrium patens; assembly: GCF_059467195.1. NCBI lineage: Eukaryota > Viridiplantae > Streptophyta > Bryopsida > Funariales > Funariaceae > Physcomitrium > Physcomitrium patens. Next base: position 13,069,379 of record NC_143419.1, on the reverse strand, counting down.
TATTGGTTGCTTGTAACCAATATCAACCTCTTCTTCATCTCTACATATTCTTGCGTCAATAGCATGACTCATTCCAGTTTCGCTCATTAATTGCCTCTTTCGCTTAATGCTGTCAATGATAACATCATGAAACTCCTTCTTTGCAATTCCCAAGACTTCTTTCAATGTGAATTCCACCTTAGCGTTTAATATACGTTCTTCCAACACCCCTTTCAAATTTGTTGCCGCTTCAATGTCAGAAAGTAGCTTATAAGCAATTGATTTGCCCTTATCTTTTGTCTCCGTTGTTTTTTCTCCCAATGATGCTGAGGTATCCTTTACAGGCAATTCTTGTGAAGCTGCCTCCCGAGCCTTGTCTCCTCGAGTTTGCCTCTTAAAAGAATTTCCTTCTCTAGTATCATCAAAATTTCTTCGTCTTTTCTCTTCCATCAAAGCTTCATGTTGGCTCTTAGCAATATATGCATGAATTGAAAGAGACTCAACAGGATCCTCCCAACCTGTTCTTCCTCGTATTGTAGCTGCAGTTCTCAATAACGCTTCTCGAGGTAATTTCCCTTCTTGCATTGTAGAAACGGCAGAAGCCCAAAACTCACTAGTTTCCGTACTTCCACCAATTTCATCATCTACTCTAGCACCATAACTTGCACTTTCTCGTGCTACTGTTTCATACCCTTTTAAGTAATCTTGAACCAATGCTCTCATTCCTCCCTTGCCAAAATTGGTTTGAAGAAGATCCTCCCTATCTTTCAATGCTATCTTTCCATCTTTCCAGTAAATAATTCCCTGCCGTATCATATTATGAAATTCATTGCAATCTTTTCTAGTGTGTGAAGCATCATCACACCAAATGCATCTTTGTACATATCCCTGTTTTGAAACATTCTTCGAATTGTTTATAGAAGTATTCTCTTCAAGTCTTGCCAATTTGATTTGAAGATCTCGCATTCCTCGTATAATTTCTTCCATACCCATATCTGTTTTCTTTGACAAGGATGTCGAAGGTTGAACTGTAGGCATTGTCGGTGGAATAGTACGTACTGGAGCTTTGGATGCTTGTACTTATTTCGGAATATTACTCCTATCCTTCCTCCTTTCTTTTTTTGTAAGCAACCCCACCGCATCTTCAACGTTCTTCCACTTCGTTGTCAATCCTTCATCTTCTTCTTTGTCTTCAAGAAGGGGTTTTAATTTCTCTTGCAATTCTCCATCAGCAGCTTGAAGAAATAAATCAACTTTGTTCGGCTCCAATGTCAATTTTTCTACCTTCGATAATTGAGAGTACTGCCTCTCAAATTCCCTTAGTAGCTCTGTTGCTTGCAAATTCTTATTGGGCCGTTCAATCCATCCCAGAAACAGCTTCTTAGTAACGCGATCAGCATCTTCCAAGAAATATTCGTCTTTCAATGCATGTGAAAAATCCTCCCATGAATTCCCACAATGAACCGTAATCGATGTAATGTGGTCCCTTATCTCCGGTATCGTGGCAAGTCCAAATAGTGCAACCATTTTCTTCTCAGAAACCCGATTTAATTCCATTTCACGAACATAACATCTTAAATACCTTGAAATATTCCTCCCATCAAATTGATCAATTTTATTGACCACTGCTTGCAATGCTTTGGTTGCCAAAGCTTCCTTTCGATCATTGCTTTGCTGTTGCTGCATTGACAATGAGAAGGCTTGAAACAACTAGCAATAGACGGATCCATGTGCATACCTTGTCCTTTAGAAGACTCCCCACCAGAAATTTCTCCCAAAAATCCTTCAAAATTTTTATTTTCGTTTTCCATAAAAAATAAAGATAAAATCAACCGAAATCCAATACCTTCTACCTCAAGCTTTCACGTCCGGTTCACCACTTATGTCGTATTACGTGCTTTCCTGCTCGAGAACGTGCCGGGCGTCTGGCTGTAGAAGGTAGTATGGAGATTCGCCGATAGTCAAGCAGTCTATCAGTTTTTGACTGCTGGAATATAAACGACTGCAACAATGTACCGTAAATCTATACGGGTGCTCTTCGACTGCTTGTCGGAGTCCTTTTTGCCCCAGCCAGTAGGTCTCTAGACGTTACAGAGAACCCCGTACAACCCAAACTGTTAACCTTCAATACTGCTTTGTACTTACGATCTTGTATCCACTGACTGTCTTGTTAGATTAACCCAATAAATTTCATTCACTCCGCATACTCAATCCTATAGACATCCTTTTAATCCTTCAATCACAGACGTAACTCGATTTCACAAAACAGTCAAGAGTATTCAAACCCACTTCATTTAAAAATCCCGATTCACCATTACAACACTGACTTCAGCAGCAATTGCCTCAGTCTTCCCCAAAACTCTACGAAGAAGAAAAATCCAAATCCTATGTCTTTCCTTCCCCGACCCAAAGCATGAAGCTCCTCTCTCTAATTCCCTTGATCTTCAAAAACCTCCCATCCCCCCAAAATAAAAATCCACACCACTCCAAAACTATATCCCCCCTAACCTTATCCTCTGAATTTCTTCAATCTTCCGTCTTAGATCCGGAATTGGCTCCCACCTCAAGCTTTCTCCTCCGTTTTTACCTTTAAGAAATCCATTTACCGAAAACAACGTTCCTTGAGACGGCACAGAGAACAGGACAGCCTGAAACAGAATCGAACCCCGTAATCGGGACCACATTGAGTCGCCCGACCAATTCAGGTCCTATATTGGAAAAGATGCCCGTAGTAACCTGGATGTTCCCGTAATTGGGTCAAATTGGTCCTCGCGTCAGATTGGCTAAGACCCGTAGTAAGACCTGGATTTCCCGCAACTAGACTGCATTGGGTTGCCCCACCAATACAGGTCTCGTATTGGGTAAGAGGACCTGGATTGGATTCTCGAAATTGGATCCAATTGGCTCCTCGAACCCGTCGTCTGAATTGGTCCTTCTCTTCCTGCTGACTCCTGTTATTGGAATCGAACGGGGCATTCCAGTATGCCCCGGCTGACTGTAACGGAGTCACTGAACCTGACCACTCAGTATTTGTACTGAAGTTGGTCGATGCTCCCAATATTCGAGATAACTGAATATTAATAAAATTCCCCTTACTTTTTATTTTTACTGTATACTCGTGTTACAACACGACAACGCTTCACACACTAGGAAAGATTGCAATGAATTTAATAATATGATACGGCAGGGAATTAGTTGCTGGAAAGATGGGAAGATAGCATAAAAAGATAGGAAGGATCTTCTTCAAACCAATTTTGGTAAGGGAGGAATGAGAGCATTGGTTCAAGATTACTTAAAAGAGCATGAAACAGTAGCACGAGAAAGTGCAAGTTATGGTGCTAGAATAGATGATGCCCTTAGAGGAAGTACAGAAACTAGTGAGTTTTGGGCTTCTACCATTTCTACAATGCAAGAAGAGAAATTACCTCGAGAAGCGTTATTGAGGACCGCAGCTACAATACGAGGTTCAACAGGTTAGGAGGATCCTGTTGAGTCTCTTTCAGTTCATGCATATATTGCTAAAAGCCAACATAAAGCTTTGATGGAAGAAAAGAGACGAGGAAATTTTGATGATACGAGAGAAGGAAATTCTTCTAAGAGACAAACTCGAGGAGACAAGGCTCGAGAGGCAGCTTCACAAGAATTGCCTGTAAAGGATACCTCAGCATCATTGGAACAAAAAACAACGAAGACAAAAGATAAGGGCAAACCAATTGCTTATAAGCTACTTTCTGACATTGAAGCGGCAACAAATTTGAAAGGGGTGTTGGAAGAACGTATATTAAATGCTAAGGTAGAATTCACATTGAAAGAAGTCTTGGAAATTGCAAAAAAGGAGTTTCATGATGTTATCATTGACAGCATTAAGCGAAAGAGACAATTAATGGGCGAAACTGGAATGAGTCATGCTATTGATGCAAGAATATATAAAGATGAAGAAAAGGTTGATATTGGTTACAAGCAACTAACAAATGAAAAGAATGGATATAATCAACGAATACATTTCGAAGATTATAGTGATAAGAAAATGGAAACTTTGAGCCATTATACTCGAAAGCATTGGGCAAGGACAATTACTGAGGTATTGGTGAAAGTAGGAGATATAGAAGAACCAATTATTGCTTTAGTCGACCATGGTTCTGAAATAAATCTCATGTCTAAAGATCTTTATAAGAAGCAAAAATGGCCAATTGACAAGGAACATGGATGGGCAATACGAGCAGCTAATAACACACGGGGCGAATTATATGGAGCTTGTCCAAATGTCAAAATTCGGATTGGAGATGTTGCGATGGAGCAACATTTCTTTGTTCAAGATACAACGTCTTATCCGTTGATTTTAGGACAACCTTATATTACGGTGTTGTATTACATGCTTTCCTGCTCGAGAACGCGTCGGGCATCTGGCTGTAGAAGGTAGTATGGAGATTCGTCGATAGTCAAGCAGTCTATCAGTTTTGACTGCTGGAATATAAACAACTGCAATAATGTACCCTAAATCTATACGGATGCTCTTCGACTGCTTGTCAAAGTCCTTTTTGCCCCAGCCGGTAGGTCTCTAGACGTTACAGAGAACCCCGAACAACCCAAACTGTTAATCTTCAATACCGCTTTGTACTTACGATCTTGTATCTACTGACTGTCTTGTTAGATTAACCCAATAAATTTCATTCACTCTGCATACTCAATCCTATAGACACCCTTTTAATCCTTCAATCATAAACGTGACTCGATTTCACAAAACAGTCAAGAGTATTCAAATCCACTTCATTAAAAATCCCGATTCACCATTACAATACTGACTTCAGCAGCGATTGCCTCAGTCTTCCCAAAACTCTACAAAGAAGAAAAATCCAAATTCTATGTCTTTCCTTCCATGACCCGAAGCATGAAGCTCCTCTCTCTAATCCCCTCCCTTCAAAAACTTCCAATGATAACCGAACTAGTAACCTTACAAAAGCTTGAACTAGCTCCCCCCCTCCGATTCCCAGAAAAAAAAAACCCCCCTTCAAAACTATATCCCCCTTAACCTTATTCTTTGAATTTCTTCAATCTTTCGTCTTAGATCCGGAATTGGCTCCCACCGTCATGCTTGGATCCGAAATTGGCTCTCGTCGTCAAGCTTGGATCCAAAATTGGCTCTCGCTGTCAGAGCTTTCTCCTCCGTTTTTACCTTTAAGAAATCCATTTACAAAAAACAACGTTCCTTCAAATGGCACAGAGAACAGGACAGCCTGAAACAGAATCGAACCCCATAATCGGAACCACATTGAGTCGCCCGACCAATTCAGGTCCCATATTGGGAAAGATGCCCGTAGTAACCTGGATGTTTGCATAATTGGGTCAAATTGGTCTTCACGACAGATTGGCTAAGACCCGTAGTAAGACCTAGATTTCCCGTAATTGGGTCAAATTGGTCCTCGCGTCAGATTGGCTAAGACCCGTAGTAACACCTGGATTTCCCATAATTAGACTGCATTAGATTGACCGGCCAATTCAGGTCTCATATTGAATAAGAGGACCCGGATTGGATTCTCGAAATTGGATCCAATTGGCTCTTTGAACCCGTCGTGTGAATTGGCCCTTCTCTTCCTACTGACTCCCGTTATTGAAATCGAACGGAGCATTTCAGTATGCCCGGCTAACTGTAATGAAGCGACTGAACCTGACCACTCAGTATTTACACTAGAGTTGGTCGATGCTCCCAATATTCGAGGTAACTGAATATTAATAAAATTCCCCTTTCTTTTTATTTTCACTATATACTCGTGTTACAACACGACATCCACCCCCTCTGAACCTGTGCATCCTCCGGTATGCACCAATTTACCCAATTGCTGTTTCATTCAGAATATATCCTCTACGTCTTTGTCCAGTTTGTCTTCGTCACCTTCATTATCTAAATCACTTTCATCTTCTTGCTGCGGAATCTCTATACCTTCATTAAGGTCTTCCATATTCATCTCTGCGTGTCTTCGTTTAAATATTTTTACTCGCTTCTCTGCAATTGGTATTTTCGATTTTGTACCATCTAACTCCCGTAATGAGTAAGTCGCATTATCATGAACAGTTGTTACCACATATGGTCCAAACCAACGTTTTGAGAATTTCCGCAAAATACTATGTTGATTATCCAGACTATTGTCATAAACAAGTACCCAGTCACCTTCCTCGATTGCTTTTGGTCTCAATCGATGTTGCTTATCGAATCGCGCCTTGTTTTGTAACCTTGCTCTTTTTAACCTTCTCAATGCTATCTGGACATCTTTCGTTCTTTGCTCCAATTATCAAATCCTAATAGTCAGAAGTTCTTCTCTTGTCAATCCATCTTTCCATGGTAGCATACTCCAAGTAAGTACCTTTTCTTCAATCGGCATAATTGGTTTTTGACCTGTCATAAGTTCTACTGGCATATATCCTGTCACCGAGGTATGTGTTGTTCGATCAGCCCATAATGCAAATGACAAAAGCCGTGGCCACTCTTTAACCTTCCCATTACAAGCTTTAACTAATGCTTTTACAATCGGCGGGTGACCGCGTTCGCTTTTCGCATTCCCTTCCAGATTATAAGCAGTAGTCAGTGATAGTTTAACTCCACACTTTTCAAAGAACTTACGAACTTCTTGTGCATTTAATTCTCCATGATCTGCAGTGATTTTTCCTATGCACCCGTAATGGCAAATGACATCTTCAAGCAAAAACCTACAAATCTCCTCTATAGATTTTGTCCTCAATGCTCTTCCTTCTACTTGATTTGATAAATCTTCATGAGCTAAAACCAAATATCTCATCTGCCATAACCCAACCGGCATAGTAACCAAATCAACAACCCATTTAAAATGAATAGCCTGAGGATATGTAGGATGAAGACCATCTCGGTGTCGGATATTAGAATACGATTGACAGATTTCACATGACTCTATAAATGAGAGCACATCTCGATACATATTTTTCGACCAATATCGTTCATTGAGTTTAGCAAAAGTAGCCCAGATTTCTCTATGCCCTACCCATAAACTATCATGAAACTCCTTTAATAATTTTAGTCTTTCTTCCCTTTTACCTATCACTCGTTGTGGCATCCCAATTCCTTTCTTCGGTCTCTTCCATAAGAATCCATCTCAAAGTAAAAATCCATATGTTTTTTTTCTTATTTGTTTGAATTTTTCTGTAGACCAATTTCCCTGCTTAGTCAAGGTATTCAAGTAATGACCAATATCCAATAATTCTCCTTCATAAGATTCTTCAAGAAATAGCTTGTCTTCTCTGTTGAAATTTGATATTGAATAGAATTTCAATCCGACATCATCAATGTCTTCAACCATTTCGTCCTCCCTCTCGTATCTTGCTCGATATAGCATGTCTGCTACTAAATTGTCCTTCTCAATGATATGCTTGAATTCTGGATTTAGTGACTTAATATAAGCAATCCATCTCAACATTGCAATATCTGGCGTTGAACAGTTAATAATCATTCCAAGCAATGGCAAGCAATCTATTTCAATTACTACTATTGCCCCAATCAAATAGTCCTTTTCAGCTTTCATAGCCGAAACGACTCTCCAAAGTTCTCTTTTGACTTGCGAATATGCACGCTGACGAATACTTAAAACTTTAGTCCCAAATCGAACTACAAATCTACTCCCATTTGAATCATCTTGATCCACAGTCCATCCAACGGCAATCGGACTAGCGTCTACAGTAAGAATCACTGGTCTATTGCACTTATAATCAACCTTCCTCAATATTGGAGGTGACATCAATAATTTCTTCAATCTTTGCATTGCCTGAATATGCCTTTCTTCCCATTTAAATCGGTAGCCCTTGCGTAACAGTTCATATAATGGATCCGCTATGTGAGCAAAATAAGGGATCCAGATTCGATAAAATACACATGCACCCAAAAACCTGCAAACCTCTGTTAAAGAATCACAATCCTCTTTCATCCTTCTAATTGCATCAACTTTAGTCGGATCTGGTTTTCTTCAGTAAGATCCACATAAATGTCCAACAATTACAACCTCTCGTACTCCAAATACGGACTTCATACCCGATAATGTAAGATGAACTTCTCCAAGCCGAGTTAAAATCTTTTCACAATCTTGTATATGATCAACAACATATCTGCGACACCCCCTCATATCTAAAGTTTCATCCTTGTCTCCTTCTCTGCACCCTTTTATAGGAACATCATCAAGAAAAGGCATAGTCTTTTCCGGAATAAAATCTCTCAATACCTTATTCATCCCATTCATCATATGTGCAGCTGAGTTGGTCGTGCCTTGAGGAAGAGTGCACATTCTAACCAATCCAAGTGGTGTTCTCATCATCGTCATATCTCTGCTTCCTTCGGCAAGTTGAATTTGATCATAACCTGAATACAAGTCACCCATTGAATAGATTGCCCTTCCAACAAACACCTCAGCAAATTCATCCACAATAGATCCAATTCCTACATTCCTGACAGTTACTGCATTCATCGATTGCATATCTTGAATAAACCGTAGTGACCCATTCTTCTTGGGTACCGTAAACCATCGACTAGAATACGACGCAAATGAAGGTTCCAATATTTTCATCTTTATCTTTTCTTTTAATAGTTCCACCAATTTAGGTAAATGTGCCCTCGGTACTGGAATCGGTCTTAGATTCCAAGGTACATGCGGTACAGTGAAGATAACTATAGGTGTTATAATATTTGGATCCACACACCCAATTTCATGAGATTCGAAGGCAAACAATCTACCTTGTTTAGCCAACATCTTTTTGAAGCAAGTAATTTCCTCCAGCAATAAAGAACCATAAAAACCAATCTTCAATTCTTCAAAAGTCTCTTCAGTAAACTGATATCCAATACTCATTGGATCTCTTAAACTTGCTTCTTTTGATGCTTCTCCCATTTGTTCTTTAGAATCCTTTGGTAATGGTCCGGCAACAGGCTTTACCTTCTTATCTGCCATTTTATATCTCGCCTCTACTGTGACTTCTGGTGCTTGAAAAGATTCCAGCATGGTATAAACCTCTCTTGAATGAATCTCAACAATCTTATCATTATCCCCTAACCCAATAGATGTAATCAATTCCAATGAATCTTCCAGTCCATTTTCTTCATAAACACCCAAAATCCTCTCATCATCTTGCAATGTACCTATCTTGCATAATTGCCCTTCAATATTATATAATCTTTTTCTTTCTTTTCTTTTAAAACATCAACTTTCTTATAAGTAATATTTCTATTTTCTAATATACCAATAAAACTCGAATCAAAGGTACCTTCATCTCGCGAGAGTACCTCCTCTTTTGTACCTCCATAATCTCGCTTTATAGTGGTACCTCCCTAAAATCCTTAAATCCTTCAACAATCTTTGGCAATGGTTTCTCCCTCAACCTATCTCGATTCCGTTCATGGTTAGGAGGTACTGTTAGAAATTGTACAGCTTTCCTCCTATCTTCGCTCCATACCCTTGCATAAGCAGAACCATCGTCAAGTACTTTTGTTTCAATCCGTGTTGCCGTGATATAAGGTTGTCCTAAAATCAACGGATAAGACGTTGTATCTTGAACAAAGAAATGTTGCTCCATCGCAACATCCCCAATCCGAATTTTGACATCTGGAAAAGCTCCATATAATTCGCCCCGTGTGTTATTAGCTGCTCGTATTGCCCATCCATGTTCCATATCAATTGGCCATTTTTGCTTCTTATAAAGATCTTTAGACATGAGATTTATTTCTGAACCATGGCCGATCAAAGCAACTATTGGTTCTTTTATATCTCCTACCTTCACCAATACCTCAGTAGTTGCCCTTGTCCAATGCTTTCGAGTATAATGGCTCAAAGTTTCCATTTCCTTGTCACTAGAATCTTCGAAACGTACTCGCTAATTATACCCATTCTTTTCCTTTATTGGTTGCTTGTAACCAATATCAACCTCTTCTTCATCTCTACATATTCTTGCGTCAATAGCATGACTCATTCCAGTTTCGCTCATTAATTGCCTCTTTCGCTTAATGCTGTCAATGATAACATCATGAAACTCCTTCTTTGCAATTCCCAAGACTTCTTTCAATGTGAATTCCACCTTAGCGTTTAATATACGTTCTTCCAACACCCCTTTCAAATTTGTTGCTGCTTCAATGTGAGAAAGTAGCTTATAAGCAATTGATTTGCCCTTATCTTTTATCTCCATTGTTTTTTCTTCCAATGATGCTGAGGTATCCTTTACAGGCAATTCTTCTGAAGCTGCCTCCTGAGCCTTGTCTCCTCGAGTTTGCCTCTTAGAAGAATTTCCTTCTCTAGTATCATCAAAATTTCCTCGTCTTTTTTCTTCCATCAAAGCTTCATGTTGGCTCTTAGCAATATATGCATGAATTGAAAGAGACTCAACAGGATCCTCCTAACCTGTTCTACCTCGTATTGTAGCTGCAGTTCTCAATAGCGCTTCTCGAGGTAATTTCCCTTCTTGCATTGTAGAAACGGCAGAAGCCCAAAGCTCACTAGTTTCCGTACTTCCACCAATTTCATCATCTACTCTAGCACCATAACTTGCACTTTCTCGTGCTACTGTTTCATACCCTTTTAAGTAATCTTGAACCAATGCTCTCATTCCTCCCTTGCCAAAATTGGTTTGAAGAAGATCCTCTCTATTTTTCAATGCTATCTTCCCATCTTTCCAGCAAATAATTCCCTGCCGTATCATATTATTAAATTCATTGCAATCTTTTCTAGTGTGTGAAGCATTATTACACCAAATGCATCTTTGTACATATCCTTGTTTTGAAACACTCTTCGAATTGTTTATAGAAGTATTCTCTTCAAATCTTGCCAATATAATTTGAAGATCTCGCATTCCTCGTATAATTTCTTCCATACCCATATCAGCTTTCTTTGACAAGGATGTCGAAGGTTGAACTGTAGGCATTGTTGGTGGTATTGTACATACTGGAGCTTTGAGTGCTTGTACTGTTTTTGGAATATTGCTCCTACCTTTTCTCCTTTCTTTTTTTGTAAGCAACCCCACTGCATCTTCAACGTTCTTCCACTTCGTTGTCAATCGTTCATCTTCTTCTTCGTCTTCAAGAAGGGATTCTAATTTCTCTTGCAATTTTTTATCAGCAGCTTGAAGAAATAGATCAACTTTTTTCGGCTCCAATGTCAATTTTTCTACCTTCGATAATTAAGAGTATTGCCTCTCAAATTCCCTTAGTAGCTCTGTTGCTTGCAAATTCTTATTAGGCCGTTCAATCCATCCCAGAAACAGCTTCTTAGTAACGCGATCAGCATCTTCCAAGAAATATTCGTCTTTCAATGCATGTGAAAAATCCTCCCATGAATTCCCATAACAATCCGTAATCGATGTAATGTGGTCCCTTATCTCTGGTATCGTGGCAAGTCCAAATAGTGCAACCATTTTCTTCTCAAAAACCCGATTTAATTCCATTTCACGAACATAACATCTTAAATACCTTGAAATATTCCTTCCATCAAATTGATCAATTTTATTGACCACTGCTTGCAATGCTTTGGTTGCCAAAGCTTCCTTTCGATCATTGCTTTGCTGTTGTTGCATTGACAATGAGAAGGCTTGAATCAAACTAGCGATAGACGGATCCATGTGCATACCTTGTCCTTTAGAAGACTCCCTATCAGAAACTCCTCCCAAAAATCCTTCAAAATTTTTATTTTCGTTTTCCATAAAAATAAAGATAAAATCAACGAAAATCCAATACCTTCCACCTCAAGCTTTCACGTCGGGTTCACTACTTTTTTTCGTATTATGAGCTTTCTTGCTCAAGAACGCGCCACGCGTTTGGCTGTAGAAGGTAGTATGGAGATTCGTCGATAGTCAAGCAGTCTATCAGTTTTGACTGCTAGAATATAAACAACTGCAATAATGTACCGTAAATCTATACGGATGCTCTTTGACTGCTTGTCGAAGTCCTTTTTGCCCCAGTCGGTAGGTCTCTAGACGTTACAGAGAACCCTGAACAACCCAAACTGTTAATCTTCAATACCGCTTTGTACTTACGATCTTGTATCCATTGACTCTCTTGTTAGATTAACCCAATAAATTTCATTCACTCCGCATATTCAATCCTATAGACACCCTTTTAATCCGTCAATCACAGACATGACTCGATTTCACAAAATAGTCAAGAGTATTCAAACCCACTTCATTAAAAATCCTGATTCACCATTACAATACTGACTTCAGCAGCGATTGCCTCAGTCTTCCCAAAACTCTACGAAGAAGAAAAATCCAAATTCTATGTCTTTCCTTCCCCGACCCGAAGCATGAAGCTCCTCTCTCTAATCCCCTCCCTTCAAAAATCTCCAATGAAAACCGAAATAGTAACCTTGCAAAAGCTTCAACTAGCTCTTCCCCCCCGATTCCCAGAAGAAAAAAAAAACCCCCCTTCAAAACTATATCCCCCTTAACCATATTCTTTGAATTTCTTCAATCTTCCGTCTTAGATCCGGAATTGGCTTCCACCGTCATGCTTGGATCCGAAATTGGCTCTCGCAGTCAGAGCTTTCTCTTCCGTTTTTACCTTTAAGAAATCCATTTACAGAAAACAACGTTCCCTAAAACGGCACAGAGAACAGGACAGCCTGAAACAGAATCGAACCCCATCATCGGGACCACATTGAGTCGCCCGACCAATTCAGGTCCCATATTGGGAAAGATGCTCGTAGTAACCTAGATGTTCGCATAATTGGATCAAATTGGTCTTCACGTCAGATTGGCTAAGACCCGTAGTAAGACCTAGATTTCCCGTAATTGGGTCAAATTGGTCTTCACGTCAGATTGGCTAAGACCCATAGTAACACCTGGATTTCCCATAATTAGACTGCATTGGGTTGACCGGCCAATTCAGGTCTCATATTGGATAAGAGGACCCGGATTGTATTCTCGAAATTAGATCCAATTGGCTCTTCGAACCCGTCCTGTGAATTGGCCCTTCTCTTCCTGCTGATTCCCATTATTGGAATCGAATGGAGCATTTAAGTATGCCCCGGCTGACTATAACGGAGCGACTGAAGCTGACCACTTAGTATTTGCATTGGAGTTGGTCGATGCTCCCAATATTCGAGGTAACTGAATATTAATAAAATTCCCCTTTCTTTTTATTTTCACTGTATACTCGTGTTACAACACGACAACGGCAACACGGATGGAAACAAAAGTACTTGACGATGGTTCTGCTTATGCAAGGATTTGGAGCGAAGATAGGAGGAAAGCTGTACAATTTCTAACAGTACCTCCTAACCATGAACGGAATCGAGATAGGTTGAGGGAGAAACCATTGCCAAAGATTGTTGAAGGATTTAAGGATTTTGGGGAGGTACCACTATAAAGCGAGATTATGGAGGTACAAAAGAGGAGGTACTCTCGCGAGATGAAGGTACCTTTGATTCGAGTTTTATTGGTATATTAGAAAATAGAAATATTATGTATAAGAAAGTTGATGATTTTAAAAGAAAAGAAAGAAAAAGATTATATAATATTGAAGGGCAATTATGCAAGATAGGTACATTGCAAGATGATGAGAGGATTTTGGGTGTTTATGAAGAAAATGGACTGGAAGATTCATTGGAATTGATTACATCTATTGGGTTAGGGGATAATGATAAGATTGTTGAGATTCATTCAAGAGAGGTTTATACCATGCTGGAATCTTTTCAAGCACCAGAAGTCACAGTAGAGGCGAGATATAAAATGGCAGATAAGAAGGTAAAGCCTGTTGCCGGACCATTACCAAAGGATTCTAAAGAACAAATGGGAGAAGCATCAAAAGAAGCAAGTTTAAGAGATCCAATGAGTATTGGATATCAGTTTACTGAAGAGACTTTTGAAGAATTGAAGATTGGTTTTTATGGTTCTTTATTGCCGGAGGAAATTACTTGCTTCAAAAAGATGTTGGCTAAACAAGGTAGATCGTTTGCCTTCGAATCTCATGAAATTGGGTGTGTGGATCCAAATATTATAACACCTATAGTTATCTTCACTGTACCGCATGTACCTTGGAATCTAAGACCGATTCCAGTACCGAGGGCACATTTACCTAAATTGGTGGAACTATTAAAAGAAAAGATAAAGATGAAAATATTGGAACCTTCATTTGCGTCGTATTCTAGTCGATGGTTTACGGTACCCAAGAAGAATGGGTCACTACGGTTTATTCAAGATATGCAATCGATGAATGCAGTAACTGTCAGGAATGTAGGAATTGGACCTATTGTGGATGAATTTGCTGAGGTGTTTGTTGGAAGGGCAATCTATTCAATGGGTGACTTGTATTCAGGTTATGATTAAATTCAACTTGCCGAAGGAAGTAGAGATATGACAATGATGAGAACACCACTTGGATTGGTTAGAATGTGCACTCTTCCTCAAGGCACGACCAACTCAGCTGCACATATGATGAATGGGATGAATAAGGTATTGAGAGATTTTATTCCGGAAAAGACTATGCCTTTTCTTGATGATGTTCCTATAAAAGGGTGCAGAGAAGGAGACAAGGATGAAACTTTAGATATGAGGGGGTGTCGCAGATATGTTGTTGATCATATACAAGATTGTGAAAAGATTTTAACTCGGCTTGGAGAAGTTCATCTTACATTATCGGGTATGAAGTCCGTATTTGGAGTACGAGAGGTTGTAATTGTTGGACATTTATGTGGATCTTACTGAAGAAAACCAGATCCGACTAAAGTTGATGCAATTAGAAGGATGAAAGAGGATTGTGATTCTTTAACAGAGGTTTGCAGGTTTTTGGGTGCATGTGTATTTTATCGAATCTGGATCCCTTATTTTGCTCACATAGCGGATCCATTATATGAACTGTTACGCAAGGGCTACCGATTTAAATGGGAAGAAAGGCATATTCAGGCAATGCAAAGATTGAAGAAATTATTGATGTCACCTCCAATATTGAGGAAGGTTGATTATAAGTGCAATAGACCAGTGATTCTTACTGTAGACGCTAGTCCGATTGCCGTTGGATGGACTGTGGGTCAAGATGATTCAAATGGGAGTAGATTTGTAGTTCGATTTGGGACTAAAGTTTTAAGTATTCGTCAGCGTGCATATTCGCAAGTCAAAAGAGAACTTTGGAGAGTCGTTTCGGCTATGAAAGCTGAAAAGGACTATTTGATTGGGGCAATAGTAGTAATTGAAATAGATTGCTTGCCATTGCTTGGAATGATTATTAACTGTTCAACGCCAGATATTGCAATGTTGAGATGGATTGCTTATATTAAGTCACTAAATCCAGAATTCAAGCATATCATTGAGAAGGACAATTTAGTAGCAGACATGCTATATCGAGCAAGATACGAGAGGGAGGACGAAATGGTTGAAGACATTGATGATGTCGGATTGAAATTCTATTCAATATCAAATTTCAACAGAGAAGACAAGCTATTTCTTGAAGAATCTTATGAAGGAGAATTATTGGATATTGGTCATTACTTGAATACCTTGACTAAGCAGGGAAATTGGTCTACAGAAAAATTCAAACAAATAAGAAAAAAAACATATGGATTTTTACTTTGAGATGGATTCTTATGGAAGAGACCGAAGAAAGGAATTGGGATGCCACGATGAGTGATAGGCAAAAAGGAAGAAAGACTAAAATTATTAAAGGAGTTTCATGATAGTTTATGGGCAGGACATAGAGGAATCTGGGCTACTTTTGTTAAACTCAAGGAACGATATTGGTGGAAAAATATGTATCGAGATGTGCTCTCATTTGTAGAGTCATGTGAAATCTGTCAATCGTATTCTAATATCCGACATCGAGATGGTCTTCATCCTACGTATCCTCTAGCTATTCATTTTAAATGGATTGTTGATTTGGTTATTATGCCGGTTGGATTATGGCAGATGAGATATTTGATTTTAGCTCGTGAAGATTTATCAAATCAAGTAGAAGGAAGAGCATTGAGGACAAAATCTATAGAGGAGATTTGTAGGTTTTTGCTTGAAGATGTCATTTGCCGCTATGGATGCGTAGGAAAAATCACGGCAGATCGTGGAGAATTAAATGCACAAGAAGTTCGTAAGTTCTTTGAAAGATGTGGAGTTAAACTATCACTGACTATTGCTTATAATCCAGAAGGGAATACAAAAAGCGAACGCGGTCACCCACCGATTGTGAAAGCATTAGTTAAAGCTTGTAATGGGAAGGTTAAAAAGTGGCCACGGCTTTTGTCATTTGCATTATGGGCTGATCGAACAACACATACCTCGGTGACAGGATATATGCCAGTAGAACTTATGACAGGTCAAAAACCAATTATGTCGATTGAAAAAAAGGTACTTACTTGGAGTATGCTACCGTGAGAAGATGGATTGACAAGAGAAGAACTTCTGGCTATTAGGATTCGACAATTGGAGCAAAGATCGGAAGATGTGCAAATAGCTTTGAAAAGGTTAAAAAGCGCAAGGTTACAAAACAAGGCGCGATTCGATAAGCAACATCAATTGAGACCTAAAGCAATCGAAGAAGGTGACTGGGTACTTGTTTATGACAATAGTCTGGATAATCAACATAGCACTTTGCGGAAATTTTTAAAACGTTGGTTTGGACCATTTGTAGTAACAATTATTCATGATAATGCGACTTACACATTATGGGAGTTAGATGGTACAAAATTGAAAATACCAATTGCAGGGGAGCGAGTAAAAATATTTAAACGAAGACATGCAGAGATGAATATGGAAGATCTTAATGAAGGTATAGAGATTCCGCAGCAAGAGATTGAAAGTGATTTGGATAATGAAGGTGACGAAGACGAACTAGACAAAGATGTAGAGAATATATTCTAAATCAAATAGCAATTGGGTAAATTGGTGCATACCAGAGGATCTACAGGTTCAGAGTGTCAAGGACAAAGACTCGATGAGGGAAAATATACACCAAAAGGCTATCTCGATATAACAAGTCAAAATATAAACAAGTAGATATATTAAAAGGAAACTGGAATGGCTATTGCCACAAGACAAGAAACTAAAGACTCTTGAACCTGGACTAGAAGCAAGAAAGGAGTTGACAAGAGTGAAGAAGCCTTCACTCTTGTCTCTATATATACTATCTAACTAGGGGCTACGTGGCGACGTTCTATAGGACCTCCAATATGTGTTGACTTTGTAGGACACATGCCTTGACTTACAAGGCAAGTTTTTCTACGTGTGGGCCACATAGTTAGCTTGATTTTCAAGCTAACAACATGTGTGGCACATGGCCAACTTGTTGACCACGTTTCTAATCCAAAAAGTCAATTAAAGACACCTATGAAGTCAAAGCAGCATCTAGGAAGTTTCTAAGAAGCTTCTATATTAAATATTATAGAATTAACTTACTTTTATCTACTTTTACTTACTTCTACCTATTTCTATATGTAATTATTAGCTTACATGATTATGGCCGTGACACAGAGGGAGTAGATGTCGTGTTGTAACACAAGTATACCATGAAAATATAAAGAAAGAGGACTTTTATTAATATTCAGTTACCTCAAATATTGGGAGTAATGACCAATTCCAATGCAAATACTGAGAGGCCAGGGTCAATCGTCCCATTACAGTCAGCCGAGGCATATGAAAATGCTCTGTTTGATTCCAATAATGGAAGTCAGCAGAAAGAGAAAGGACCAATTCAACGACGGGTGAGCCTGGTTCGAAGAGCCAATTGGATCCAATTTCAAGACATCCAATCCGGGTCCTTTTACCCAATATGAGACCTGACTTGGTTGGGCAACCCAATGCGGACCCATTACGGGAACATCCAAGTCTTACTATGGGCCTCTTAGCTAATATGGGACCTGAATTGGTCGAGCGACTCAACGTGGTCCCGATTACGGGGCTCCGATTCTGTTTCAGGCTGTTCCGTCCTTTGTGTCGTTCCGAGAACGACGTTTTGGTAAAAAGATCTCCTAAACGTAAAAACAGAGGAAAAAGCTCTGACTGCAGAGCCAATTCCGGATCCAAGATGGAAGATTGAAGAAATTCAGAGGCTAAGGTTTGAAAGAGGAGAGAATTAGAGTTAAAGTGGAGAATAGGTTAAGAAATGAAAGCGGGAGAATAAGTTTTTAAAAGGGTCGGAGTGCTAGCTTCATGCTTCGGGGCGGGAAAAAAAGACGGAGAATTGGGGTTTTTTTTTTCTTCATAGGGTTTTGGAAAGACTGAGGCAATCGTTGCTGAATAATCAAAGTGTTGTAATGGTGAATCGGGATTTTTAATGAAGTGGGTTTGATTACTCTTGACTGTTTTGTGAAATCGAAGTTACGTCTGTGATTGAAGAATTAAAAGGGTGTCTATAGGATTGAGTATGCAGAGTGAATGAAATTTATTGGGTTAATCTAACAAGACAATCAGTGGATACAAGATCGTGAGTATAAAGCGGTATCAAAGATTAGCAGTTTGGATTGTTCGGGGTTCTCTGTAACGTCTAGAGACCTACCGGCTGGGGCAAAAAAGACTTCGACGAGTAGTCGAAGGGCATTCGTATAGATTTATGGTGTATTCTTGCAGTCGTTTGTATTCTAATAGTCAAAAACTGATAGACTGCTTGAATATTGGTGAATCTCCATACTACCTTCTACAGCCAGACGTCCGATGCATTCTCGAGCAGGAAAGCACATAATATGACAACGATCCCTATTGTAGTTAGAAGAACTCATTTTTCAACACATTTTTTTCTTTTGCAATCATAGTCCTTATTTTGTGATTGCGTTGCTTTCTTGGACAATGTTGAGCAGTATGTTTAGTTTCTCCATAATATAGATATAAGCCCTTTTGATGTCATCGAGTCTTTTTTTGCTTTGTGAGGAGTTTAAAACCGTATCAATTTACATTGGCTCTCGCCTTGATGGAAAGGTTTCCAAAAACTTAAAAAGTGTTGCCATGACTTGACTTGTTCGTCTCCAGCCATATCTTTGTTCTTGACGTCTTTCAAATAAATGATTATCACATAGAATAGCTTGAACAATGAATTGTTCTAAAGAATCTGTTTTTGGCATTCTCAATAACAAATCTTTGACATTATCTTTTAATCCATAGCAAAATTGATTGATAAGGGATTTATCATTCCAATCCACATCACAAGCAAGACTTTGAAATTCAGCGACATACTTGGTGGTTGAACGTGATCCTTGTCGTAGTGATATAAGCTTGGTCTCTCCTATCCTTTCTCAATCACTTTCTCTAAATGTAGCCGTAAATACTTTCAAGAATGAGTTCAAATCATAGAGTAGTCGTGAATCTTTTTCCATCAAAGGTGCAAACCAAGAGAGAGCACTTCTAAATAGAAGTGCACCTATGAATCCAACTTGAGTAAATCCATTAGGATATTAGAAAGGATATAACCTTAAGTAGAATTTAACTTGTTGCAAAAATCCTTGAAATCTTGATCTTGTTCCGTCAAACTTTTTAGGCATATTAATCCTTGCCTCCCTCGAGCTTGTAGAAGCAAAACTCTCGGAATTTGGTTGCGAGGCTAATCGACTTATTTTGTTCAACTACACAACTTCTTAGCATAGACTCTGAACTTCTTCCATAGTAGTAGAAATAGTGCTTCCATAGTTGGTTTTGGTGATGTGTGAAATTTTGGTCCTAAGAGTGTTGATAAAGTCATGAAGATCTGCAATAGTTGCAAATTTATTTTCACTTCCACTAAGTGTAGCATCCATGATTTTTTCTTCCATAGACAACTCAAATGAATTCAAAAGTTAAATAAGAGGAAGGTAATCCGTAACCTCTAAAAATAAATTCCACAAAGAAGGATAATCTACTCTCTTTAATGAAAAGATCAATGTTAGAAAATAAGATTTTTTTTATTTAAAGGTGGGTAGTCCGCAACCTTCAAAATACAATAATAGAAGTGGGGTAATCCACTCACTTCTAGAACAAGATAAAAATAATATGTTAGTACTATTGTCAAACTAACAACGACATAAACTCCAAAGAAAGATAATCTCAATACACTCTCGTGTCACTCGAAAATACTTAGAAATCACTCAAAGGTGATAATATATTGAACTAGAATGGCTATTGCCAAAGACTAGAAAACATGACGACTCTTGAAACTAGATTGGAAATAAGAAAGGAGTTGACAAGAGTGAAGAAGGCTTCACTCTTGTCTCTATATATACTATCTAACTAGGAGCTACGTGGCGACGTTTTATAGGACTTCCAATATGTGTTGACTTTGTAGGACACTTGTCTTGACTTACAAGGCAAATTTTTCTACGTGTGGGCCATATAATTAGCTTGGTCTTCAAGCTAACATCATGTGTGGCACATGGCCAACTTGTTGACTACGTTTCTAATCCAAAAAGTCAATTAAAGACACCTATGAAGTCAAAGCAGTATCTATGAAGCTTCTAGGAAGCTTCTATACCAAATACTATAGAATTAACTTATTTTTATCTACTTTTACTTACTTCTACTTATTTATATATGTAATTACTAGCTTACATGAGTATGTCCGTGACAACTATGGCATAACTATTAATGCCAATGGAGATTGATACCACAAAGACAATAAATATTGTCACAAAAAGAATTGTGTTTTTATTGTCAAGAGTTAGGCTATTAGATCATAGGTTGTCCAAAATGTCGAAATTCAAGTACCAACAAATCAAGGCGGTTTCACAATCTCAAGTCTCATCAAGTTAATAATAAGATGGAGCATGAAAATGAGTCTCTTTAGTAAAGGCATTGAGGGCTAATATTAAAAATAAGTATTGCTTCTTAGAGACAAATAGTATGGCCTTAAAAAGAATCAACTAGTATATTTAATGGGACAACTAAAAGGATAGCCATGTCGAGTACTTGTGGATTGTAGTTCCATAAAAAATTGTATCTTGATTAAAATTGCTAACCAACTTGGGATTAAAACTAATGTAATTAAAGGAGAGAATATATACCTTGCAGATGACTAAGAAAATACTTTGAGGTGCCTTCTTTCAAATAGAACTATTATCTAAAATCAAACCGATAAGTCAATTAATTTATTACCTAATACCAAAAGAACTTAAAGAGCTATAAAAGACATTGGATAAATTTTTGGATAAGGACCTTATTCAAAAAAGTACATCACCATAGAAAGCACTTATATTCTTTACTTCCAAGAAGGATTGTGGACTTTGGCTTTGCATCAACTATTACGGCCCCAATAAGCAAATTGTTAAGAATACATATCCACTTTCATTTGTGGACAATCTTTTTGACCAATTTTGATGTACAACCAACTTTAGAAAATTGGATCTTTGAAGTAGCTATTGGTAGACACCTAATGCAAGAGAGGATATAGAAAAGATGGCATTTTGTATATGCCATGGGCATTTTGAATGGCTTATTTTACTTTTTGGCCTCACCAATGCTCTAGCCTCCTTCATAGATCACATGAATAGATTATTTTAGGATCTTTTGGATAAGGATCTAATTGTCATTATTGATGATATCTTAATATATAGTAAAATCCTTGAGGAGTATGAGTAATATCTATAGAAAGTGATGTATTGGCTACAAGATAGTCGCTTCTATTAAAAGCAATCAAAGTATGAGCTTTGAAAGTCAGAGATCATCTTTTGGAGGCATGTGGTGTCTTTAAAAGGCATATACATAAAGCAAGATAAGGTTTAAGCAATAGAAGATTGGCCAACCTCTAAGGACGCTTCTAAAGTCTGCTCTTTTTTAGACCTTATTAGATATTATCTCTATTTTGTTTGGTAATTTGTATACATTATTGCATCATTGATATGTTTATTAGAGAATGGTGCTTCAATTGAATGGAAACTAGAATAACAAAGTGTCTTTGATAAGTTAAAAGAGGCACTCATTATTGCTCCAATATTGCTATTGTATGATCTCAATTTTCCTTGTACACTTAACATTGATGCTTTTGACTTTCCTAATAAAGCGGTTCTTCAACAAAACTTTGGTAGGGGCCTTCAACCCCTAATATATGAATCATGCAAGTTCAAAAGGACAAAGCGCAATTACTCTGCACATGGTCAAGAGCAATTAGCAATTGTATATGCCACAAAGATGTGGCAATATTATTTGTTGAAGAAACCAGTGATTGTTCAAAGTGACCATTGATCCCTGCTATATGATTTGTTTTTAAAAAATGTGAAATCACAAAATCATCATTGGAAAGAATAGTTGCAAATTTTTGACATTCAACATGAATATAAGCAAGAGCAATAATATAATGTATTAAACAACTTATTATGGAGACCAAATTTAAAGGCCAAATTGGGAGACAAGGCAAAAATCACTACCATTAATAGTATCATTTCAAATCTAACTAAAGAAGTAGAATAGAAAGAAGCTAGACATTGGGATGCTTATTTCAAGATGGTTAGGAATTGACTAAAGGTAGACGATGTGCAATATTAAGATTATAGTTTTAGAAATGGCTTGTTCTATTTCAAAAAGAGGATTTATGTACTTAACAATGCTATATTCTTAATACACATACTTCAAGAGGGACATGACATCCCAATATTTGGACATCTAGGACATAACAATGGATCTTAAGGACATGGTTTTGGATAGGTTTGGATCATGATGTTCAAGCTTTTGTACTCTCTTGTAAGTCATGCAAATATAACAAAGCATACAATGCAACATCTCTTGGACTATTGCAACCAATTCTATTAATTACAACACGATGAAAGAAGGTGACTATGGATTTCAATATTTGCATCAAACGCTTCAGATTGACTTTTGAGGCAATTTCACTTGGCAGCAATGTGCTCAAATATCAATGCCCCAATACTTGTATCCAAGACATTACAAGTATTCTCTGGAAGACGAGTTAGTAAGTGTAATACCAAGACACAAGTACAAGTTTAGTTGGACAGTTCTTCAGACTTTTTCACATGTCGTGAAACATCAACATGGATTTTGTTTTGTGAAAGAAGTATGTAGACTGATCAATTTTACATAATACTGCACTCAAGTTGAAGAAAAGTTTTGTAAGTGATAGTCATTCGTCACAGTGAATGATGTTGAGAAGGACATGTTTGACGAGGTGGTTTAGTAGTGGTTTAGTAGCGAATATGAGCAGAATACATGTTCGGTTGTACATCGTCATTTGAGGAAGTCAGTGAGCTACATGGAACTTAGTCTGCCTTGTATCACATTCTGGACAGGCATAGCAACATAAATATCTATTGGTTGTGACTTAATCTGTTGAGTACACAGTAAATAAGCTATGGTAGAAATTACACGATAAAAAATACATTAAGACGGGCATTACTGCACATAGTGAATCATACAACTTGGGTCTTCCTGTTTTTCAGTGCACAACCTACATGCATCTAACATGCAAAGGAAATTTGTACGAGGATTGTGTAAGAGTGGGCAAATGAGAGTACTGTGTAAGCACCTCATCTGAGAAGACAGAAGGCACAAGCATTACGGGAAGATTTTGCACAAGTTATGCAAGTGAAAAATCACATGTAATGTTACAAGCTTATTTCGAAGAATGAGCTATCAAATTCCCTCAAAAGGTATCAACTCTCCTCTCCTCCCTATGTACATTGCTTCAGCATGTTCAGATCGAAAGTCTTCTGGACTTACTTACCTGTACTACTCAATCTACTCCAACCCTTCGACCAAAATTAGGACCTCAATGCTGCGAACTAGGTGCACGACGAGGTTCCAGCTGGGCTTGAGATTAGATTGGCTCCTACACATGCTGAGGCGGCAAGTTTAAAACCAGGTTGCATTAGTCTGGATCTACTGAGATAGATTCTGAGGTCTTCACCCTTTCACAGACTACAACAATAGCTTGTGTGCAACGTAAAATGTACAGGTGTAGAGAGCAGAGAGGCATCAAGGGATTCAAAAGATGTATCGCCAAGGAATTGAAAGAATCAGACTGAAGTCCCTTCTGAGTGCGTTCGAGGGGACTGGAAACGCTCACTCGATCGCAACTCCTCCAGAGATCGGATAACTGCATCGGTGTCTGGACGCTCTGATGGAGAAGGAGACACGCATCGCATAGCTAATTGCAATGCTGTCATTAACTCCTCCTCGGTAGGTGCCGCAGCACCTTTCATCAGCTCTAAGTCAAAAACCTCTGCTGTCCAATTCTCCTTAACTATGCCGGCCACATAGTCAGGTAGATCAATGGCCCCATCGGTGGTGCTCACATCCTGAGGTGCCTTGCCTGCTCATGACAATGATATGTCGCGGACGGTTAGAACAGAAGCGTAAGCGATGACTTTTGTAAACCAATGAGCCAGGAATCTAAGTGATGATTGGAAGGAGTAATTACCAGTTAGAAGCTCCAGCAATACAATACCAAAACTGTAAACATCAGATTTCGTTGTTGCTTTCTTTAGTTTGGTTAGCTCAGGGGCACGATAACCAAGTGATCCAGCAGTAGCAACTACATTGGCATTCGCAGCTGGAGTCATAAGGCGTGAAAGGCCAAAATCTGATATACAGGCAGTTATGGCGGGACCCCTTGCGTCAAGAAGAATATTGGACGCCGTCAAATTCCCGTGGACGATGTTCTCGTTACTGTGAAGATGCAGAAGTCCCCGGCAGGCTCCCTCTGCTACCCTAATCCTAGTGGCCCAATCTAAAGATGTTTCAGGTCCTCTAGCTGAAATCATCCAACAACACTGTCAGTCATTGCAACCACTTTCACAATGGGTAGACGGACCGTGTCTCGAATAGTACTAGTCAGCATAGATATGTAGTTGGGAGTGGTAAAACTTGGAGGTTACTGAAAATATCAAAACGAAGAAAAAACACATGCAAAAATGCTGTGCAGTGGGACACTTCAGGACCGGAGACATACCATGCAGAAATGCAGCCAAACTTCCACCGGGCATGTAGTCGTACACAAGGAGCTTCTCGTCCTTAGGACCCCAGTAGTAGGACCTCAAAGATAGCAAATTTGGATGCCTAATCTTGCCGAGGACGTCTACCTCTTTGGTGAAATCCTTTTGGGACTTCACGATACCCTCACGCAAACGCTTCACTGCGATATGGCTACCATTTTCTAAGGTAGCCTTGTATACAGTACCATATGTGCTCTTCCCTAACACTTCAGCTGTTGCACATAGAAGATCATCAGCTGTGAACTGGAGCGGTCCTTCGAAATGGACCAGTTTGCCTCCAGCTTCACCCTCTCGTTCGGGAGACCTCTCAGGCTTGTCGCCACCCGCGGCAGCTGCCCCTCCGCCTCTACAGCAGCAGCATAGCGTTATGATCATCGTCACCAGCAAAATGAAAGTCAGCGCACCACCGAGAGCAATGAAAACAATACTCAAGGTACTTAGTCGTCTCCCTCTAGTTCCGGCTCCTTCTGCTATGACGGGCGACGGTGCAGGACTTGAAGGAGGACAAGCTAACAGACCTGGAAATCCACACAGCCCCTCGTTTCCAGGTTTGAAGGAGGATATGTTGAAAGCAGTAACAAAGGTAGGGACAGGGCCACTGAGCCTGTTGTAAGTAACATTCAGGCTGGTGAGCGGCAAGCTCCCGAATCCGGAGGGGAACTCACCACTCACGTTATTCACCCGCATGTCGAAGGTTTCTAGAGAAGTGAGATTGACGTAGGTCGAGGGAATAGTTCCACTCAGATTGTTGTTCGCAATGCTCAGAACCTTAAGGGTGTGCACGTTTCCCAGCCCCTCCGGAAGGATACCAGTGAGCTGGTTGTTGCCCACATGCAACTCCACTAGTCTTGTGGATGTCCACGTCCCGGGTAGAGGCCCGTTGAGGCTGTTAGACCCCAAGTCTAGATACTGTCCCCGAAACGCGCCATACTCCGATGGTATTGAACCAGTCAGGTTGTTACCACTAAGATTGAGAATGTTGAACGCGAGCGAATTGGCCAAGTCCGCAGGAAGAGACCCGGAGAGATTATTGTTGGACACATCGAAAGCTTGTAGAAGTGGCAAAGCTCCGAAACCTGTCGGTATTGGGCCTGTAAACCTGTTATTAAACAATGCAACCCCCCGCAAAGAGGTAATAGTGGCCAGAGAGGCTGGTATGGCTCCAGTGATGTTATTATGGTGGAAGTTGAGCTTCCGAAGACCTATGAGGCTGCCAACATCAGTGGCAATGGAACCACCAAGCCGCCTCGATGGAAGCGCAATGGAGATAATGCGCCCTTGAGCACATTTGATGCCTAACCAAGTGCCATCGCATGATCCCAATCCACTCTCATTCCAGCTTGCCAAGACATTGCGAGGGTCAACTAATGCACGCTTAATCCTGAGCAAGGCCAAGACTTCCTGCGGAGACGCGGGTATGCCATCTGTGTTCGGTAGCTGGTCCGGGTCTTGGGCTGCAATTAGGTGAATGAGCAGCAAGAAGAGAACGATCCGCCATCCTGCCCACAGGTTCCATATATTTGGCTGCTTATGGGAAACCATTACGGCCAACTACATCCAATTTTGAAACACTCCTAAGTGCTACAGCTGGAGAACAGCTTGGCACATAATTCACTTATCAGCTCCCCCACAACTACCTCAAGGCAGATCTCGCAGCAGAATTTGCAACACGTACGTAGGCTACACAAACAACACGGACCTAAGCTGCGATTTCAGCTTGTCAAAGCACTACCACGACGGACATTATTGCAACTCCAGGACATTAAGAGCTTAACGAAATGTGAAACTCCTGCTCGACCCTCGAAACTACGGGGGAAGGATACTGCAAGGTTCTAATGTAGACGTGGTATCACTGGAACACACGGTGTGCATGTCGAGGAAACAGCAACCTCCGAAGTAAAGCGTTCACGCACGGAGGAGAGAGCTACAGTGACCACACGCGCAAATTAACAGCTAAAACTCACACACACACATACACACACTGTCCCCGCTCCACGCAAAACAGTGAATAAACTATCCTCGCCAGTTGCCGAAATGTACATAACAAACAAGACAGCTGAATTCAACCACGATCAACCGAGCCTCCCACGCGACCAACGGTAGAAACGCATCCCTCCCACACACTTCCCTCGGAAGAGATTAACTACCACCTGCAACACCCCCACCCCCAATTTGCAACGGTCAGAAGCACCAGAACCCAAAATATTCCACAATCCAAAGAGATCACGACCGAGACTATTCCTAGAACCGCGCCGGCAACACTCTTCACTGCAGCTGCAGCGTGAAAACTCTCCCCCACAGCCGCACTCTAGCTCTCCCTAGACACGCTTGCAGCTCCCTCCCTCCAGACCCACAACGGCGCAAAATACGAGGGGCGCGGCTCGAAACGAACTCTAAACTGACGCACTGGCGAACACACCCTAATGAAATGAGACGGTCTCCAGCTGCTGTGACGACGCATCGAGTGTGCTGGCTAACGGACGGATCCGTCATCCCCACACCCCACCATCGCTGCCACTGCATCCACCAGGGTTCGTGATCGCCGCCTCGCCTCTGGCTCCTGCAACGGGGCTCCGTATCCTTAGGGTGCACGGGTCCAGACTCCCACAGGACCCCACCCCACCCGGCCCGGCCCGGCCCCACTCGGATCCAATGCTCGCTGGCATCCGTCCGATCCGACAGCTCTCAGTCGGGAACCGTTGGATCGTGTCCCCCTGTTGCAATAATACAATGAAGCTGGCGGCGGTCGGGAGAGCCGTTCGGGTTCGCGATTGGGATGTGTCTTCGGCATAACGGTCATAAGTGTATGGACGATATCGTTCAAGGATGATGGGTTATGAGTCTATGGATGGATGTGGAATCTTCCAGCAGGGATTCTGGAGGGAGACCCGTTGAACAGTTGGAGAGGTTCCAGTTGGCGGGAATTCTATGTCGGGTTCCACGCTGGACTTCAGTACAAGCAAAACGGTACCATTCCGGAGGGTCTGATTTCGGAACCGTGGCTGCATGAGGATTTATTTATTTATTTATTGTTTTGTGAGCATTTTTTAATTTTTGTTCAATAATTTCAGTCATTCGATGGCACTGAACGTTTTCCAAGAAGGGAATCGATGATTATTTTGATTGTTGGCTTCTTATCAATTTTTACTTCGTATGTGTGTTTTATATATATATATATATATATGTATATACATATATATATGTTTTAGAGGTAAGTTTGAATTTATTCGTTGGCTCTTTTTACTGTAAAAGGGCAACGTCTTGGCCTTTCCACCACATTGGCCAGATATGTCTCAGAAATTGATGAAATGTTAATCCACATCTGGCATTTGGAATCAGTGGATGAAAGTAAGTCAGTATTTTTTTAACTTTCAGTTTAAACTCAAGTTTTTCAGGGAAAATTAGAAGCTCGCGTTTATAATGATAATAGTAATGACATCTTCTTTTTTCTTTCTTTTTTTTCCTTTTTTTTTCATGTGAATGTCTTTGTAAGACATCTTTTTCAGGAGAATATGTAATTAAGTACATAACTAAAGACCGTGTTGGAATTATTGTACCTATTTTTCTTTTATAGTTTTTGTGTTATGATTTATTCTTCGTCCAAAAATAACTTGTAATATTATTTGTATGTGTAAAATTTTAGACGTGTTCACCCACAGTAATATTTACATTTGGTTTTATTTTTATTATTACAAATTTTTAATTCAGTCATTTGTAAGCTTTTACGATAAGCATAACAAAAGCACGAATTTAACAATGCAAGCACTATTCACTAAGGTCAAATAACATGTTGTAAGATCAGAGTAGCTAGAAATAGTTTCAATTAGTAAAATGAGCATGATTCTTAGCTATTAACAAAATGTTGAAACCAAATTTGACTTTAGACACCTGCAGTAGCAACCCTCTGCCTTGTTTTCATAAACATGTATTGAAGATAAAAACCAAAACAAGTTAAGCACTAAATACCACATTTCACAAATAAATTACTTCATTTTTTTAAAAAAGTAATTTTTTTTTGGGACATTTTTTTGGTTATTTCTTGGTGGCAAAATGAAAGTTTGATTGTTTTTTATAATAAGTTACCAAAAAAAAATATTATAAAATAAAAAATCACACAACAACAATGACAACAAAAGGACAATATTGGAATCATTGTAGACAAAATGGGAATCATGTGTCGAAAAAGATGGTGAATAGGAGGAGGAGGCAAAAGGAGAATGAATGAATGAGAAGGGGATTGAATTTGGGGGCAATAGAGTGAGTGGCATCAATTAGACCACCATTGGACTGCTATTGAATGAAGGGTGATCATGGGTATCATGGATATCATGGGATATCAATCCCCCCCCCCTTTTTTTTTATGTGGTACTAAGTAAGTAGGTGGGTGTGTGGGGGCCATTGCTTTAAATACCCAAAAAAAATGAGGGGAGGGGGAAGAGGATTAATAATAAGTTGGGCTTCATCCATTTGAGCATTCATTCGTTGGTACTTACTTGTATTTGAATGAAATGGGCTTTGAACCATTGGGTGGAACTTAGACTTAAGTTGGTTGTGCAATAATAAACAAACATGGTCACGCCGTGTGATGTGTTGTGGTGGCAATGCTTCTCATTTATTTATGCCCCCTAATTCCATTTTTTTTTTTTTTTTTTTTTTTTTTCCTTTCCTCCTGTTGTTTTTAAGTTGCTGACTATTTTCATAACATGGAGCATAATAGTGATTTATACTTTTGCATATTATGGAGCAAGTTCAAGTCAGCATAAAACATCATTTGAACGTTATAATTATTAATTAAAGTTTCAATTGTCATTATACCAATTTCCTGACGTATTTGAAATTATTACAAAGAAGTCATCATCACTATCATAGACGTACTTCTAAAGAGAACGGAACTTACTATTATTATTATCATTTTATGAAACTTATAAATAGTTTTGTATGATTAATGTTTTTTTTTTTTTTTTTTTTTTTTTTTTTTCCCAATAACAAGCATTCTTTGTAATACCTCTGTATACAACACCACTAAAAAGTTTGAATAATTTGCCTTTGTTTAAAAATGATAATTTCATTCAACAATTTGCAACCTTCACTGCAGTCAACAGTCAATGCATGAGTGTAGAGGTTTGCTAAATATTAATGTGCCTTGACAAAATAAACATCTACATATAAATTTAACTCAGTTGATTAATGCCAGGTCATCACACTAAACTAGTCATTGCACTACTGCCTTATATTTTGAATATTCAAATCCAGATTTCCCCTCAAACAATCAACTTTTCTGACATCTTGCAAAACTGGGTTGTAAATTATACATGCTTGGTGTCAAGAAACTTTCACTTTGTAACGTCATACCCTTATTCAACAATTTTCAAGTGTATTAAATCTAACGACATTATTCAAATTGTTATGACATTCGGTTGCAATACAAGTTCAAGACTACAGTCTTAAATGCTGCGTCTTGGACACCAAAAAATGCGAAAGCTGTTCACCTTGTTGCAGGAAGAACTCACCAATAAGACTGAGAATCCATGGCGTCTTTCTTTACACGCTTCATATTTTACACGCACTTTTATTTATTTATTATTATAAGATACTCCGGAGCGGGCGTGTCCTGTAGATCAAAATGTCTCAACAAGTTCAACTGAGAAAGCCGAATTTTTCCAATTGATTCCTCTCTGATGCTCATTATACAATCAACTGTGCTTTTAAGTCCTACCAAATACAATGTCTGAAAAACCTTGCCTGGCAAATGGTGTCCTCTTGAGGTCAATCATTTTCCTGCAGTGCCATGGTTGTGTTGTTGCATTCCGAGCTCCAGTAGGCGAGGTATATGCTGTCCGGCTGCAGTTACTAGATGTAGAGTAGTTGCACAGCGAAATTCGAACCTGGTCTGAGGAGATGGTTCGAAGCAAGGATTCATCAGTGTCCATCTCGTGAGCAACCGAAACATATATATATATATTACAGAATCTACTTGTTCATCAACCCAGCAGTAAGATATTCAATTCTTGCAACAAGGGGGGTGAGACACTTTCGCACCTGATTTTGTACGCGTCCCTCCAATGTCCACGATCGATCTCTGGTGAAGTGTCACATCCTGCCCAACTATCACCAACAATTGCAATCCTGTCAGTGAGACGAATTGAACTCCCTGTGGATGGAACACAAACTGGGTTAAGCTCACCTCTGATATCGATCACCATGTTTTCGCGTCGTGAGCAAGAGAAAAATCTGGAGGTAGCAGGCTTTCTTCCAGAACCTCATCACTACGAGCTGTTCAGATGTTTTCGAGGGAGACTCGATGAGATTGCAGCTGCCAAGAGGCCTTGGGGGAAAATCTTTCTTACTTGGAGAAACCTATTTTGCCGAGGTGTAGTGGACAGCGCCGCATTTCGAAGGCATCTTGAGAGATGCAGGGAGCTTCAAGGATACCACTGCGTCTTATTTGGTACGAGAGGCCTCCGCCGAAGACAATGTTCGTCTTGATTTACATTCGAATCAGCCGAGCTCATCAATAGTCCACTTTCCACGCCCGTCCCACATCTCCAGTGGTGGGTTTTGATGCCTTCGACAATCCCAGAAATCCTTCGTGACTTGGTGTGTGTGCTGTCTCCAAAGAGAGCAGCCTCGTTGGGGTTGCAACCATCTCCGCTGCCACCTAACTTTTTTCTCAACAATGAAGAGGCTTTCTCCTCTGAAATCTGAGATTCAGAATGTTGCGCTTTATCAAGATAGAACTGCCATGAAACTTTAGAACATGACAGCAGGTTGGCAGGAACTTCAAATTTCTTCGTTGGGTTGATCTCACCTCGTCGTACGAGAACAAATTCTCGAAGTTAGCACTTTCTTCGTCTTCTTGTTTCAAGACTTTCGTTGTCTGAAGAAACATAATGGGACTAGTTGCTCTTGAAGTACAAAAGCTGTATCGGAATTGCTGATGAGCCAACCCTCTTTATCGTGAGGAAAATCCACAAGCCCTTGTCCCCACACCTTTTCAACACAGTTGTGACCCCGTAATTCTAGTTTAGCTTCCGAGAGGGATTGGCTTTTCTCTGTTCATTGTTCCTGACGCAGCAGTCCCTGGCTGGGTAGTTGTGATGGAACGTAAGTTCGACAGAAGTCTGCCCTACGCAGAAATTCGTGTTCATTTTCAAATACGAGTAATAAGTGCAACCTTGAAAATGAACACTTAATTGATGATATCAACTACAACAGGGGTAGTAGCGAGGGAAATCATTGAAACATACCGCACAAATTGTACCCCAGAGTCATGAAGACGATTGACCTGCAGGATTTCATGTCACAACATCACATCACCTGTTGCAGCCAGTTTTTCCTGTGGGCACGAACCTCCTGACAGAGCAGTCTTGAAATTCTACGTCCTTGTTGCGCTGCGAATCCCTGTAAGAATCCATGAACCTGCATCTTGGCTAACTTCGTATTCTGTATTATTGGGGGGAGACAATATCCGTCGCGTTGCTGCAAAAATGTGATGGCATTTCAGATTGAGCTACACAGCACTCGCAGAGGAAGCCCATTTGAGCTGAAAACAAGACGTAATTTATCAACATGCAGACGCAACTAACTAAATTCTCAATGAGCAAAAGTAAACTTCCCGCTTATTGTAAGATCCTAAGGTTTTCTTATCACAAGAATAAAGATTATAAACAACCACAAAGACTAATTAATATTACAGCATAATTCAAAAATAAATATAAATAAAAGTATAAAATTTATGAAAGAAACTACATCAATTTCATGTAAGAAATCGTTATTTTAATAATAGTGATACTAATATTTTAATGATATTCATAGTAAATCTAAAATAATTTGAAAGAAAATTACATTATTTTTAATTTCATTTATTTTAATTTTTAATTTTTTTTACTAAATTTAAATTTTTAAAAAAATTAATGCAATTTAAAATTTTATACAAAAAATTAAGTTACTAGAAAAGATGATAGCAAAAAAACCTTGTTACAAGATTTTATACTCTTTCATTGTTGACTAAAAAATAATTTGCTTTTATATGTTCTATGGATTTAGAAGCAACCTAATGTATTTACTATAATTTTATTAATTATTTTAATTAAAACAT
This sequence comes from Physcomitrium patens, assembly GCF_059467195.1. NCBI lineage: Eukaryota > Viridiplantae > Streptophyta > Bryopsida > Funariales > Funariaceae > Physcomitrium > Physcomitrium patens. Next base: position 13,036,430 of record NC_143419.1, on the reverse strand, counting down.
TAGAGAAGTTATATATCTAATTTTAGAATTATTTTATAGATTATAATAAGTTTATAAAAAGACAAAAAAATTGTGAAATTAAAGTGTTGAGATTTGATTGTAGAGATTACTACCTTTTTGCTGAATTTAAGGATTTTCTTTATTTATTTTTATTAAAAATAATTAATAAAGACATAATAGCTTATATATTTCAAAATAATAGTATGTAAAAAATATATATAGACTTTAATTGAAGTCATATCAGATATGTACATATAAAAAGTAGATAATAACATTTGTTTTTAATAATTGTTAACATCTAATTTTTTAATAGATATTAATAAACCTCTTATTCAATAAAATATCAATCATTTTTTTTATCTTCTATAAGAAAAGAAGCTTATATCAATAAGAAAAAAGCTAGATCTATAACAATATTAGAATATAAGCTTGTTGATAGTTTAGTACAAATTATTTTTAAAACACCAATTGTTTCAAAAACTAAAATTTAAGTTATATTATATAATATTAAAACCTCGATTTTATCCAAAATTTTCTCTTATTTATGTAAACAATTCTAATTATATATTAATAGCTATTTTTTAATAACCTTTAAAATAAAAGATATTAATCATAAAAATAACTTTCTAATATCATCTAGAATTATTAATGTAAAAAGATATTTTATAAGCCTAATATCAAAAAAAAAAAATTAAGATATATATATATATATATATATTTAATAATATCTCAAATAAGCATAAATTAGAAGGATGCATGTATACAACAAAGCCATGAAGAAACATCCATCTGCATATTGCAAGTGCTATGATAGCTTCAATTGTTTTTAACTTGCACAAAAGAACTGTGAAGATCTAAAATTTAGGATAGAGTAGAATAGAAATCGATAGAAGGTAAGGGCAGCAAATTGATTAACAAAATAATTTACAAAAGATAAAACTAGGGTAGTTAGAATAAATTAAATGAATAAAATGAATAAAAAAATAAAAAAATAAAAAATAAAATCTTAAAAAATTGCTAATGAATAAAGAAAGAAAATTAAGAGGTGAAGACAATTAAAATCATTATTGCACCTCAAATTTATCTCCAAAGTAGAATCAATTTGGATCTTGAGGTAGAAGAGAGCAATAAGCAAATTATGTTTTGATGGCCATTATGGAAGAGAGATTTTGTGGAAGTGATGGACAATCCCATCTATATTGTATACTTGGCTTAGAATCAATCCATTTAATATTTAAATAAATAAAGACAACTAGATAAAAGATTATAATGAAAGAATAGAATTTCATCCATTCCAATATATATTTTGGAATGAACTAGGATGGAATGACTATTATGCTTAAGTAAGACACAATAAATCAATTCACATTACACCAAGAAGAAAAATCAAGGCATTTAGTGTTAAATAATTAAATATAGTTAGTAATAATATGATTAATACCAAAAGTCGTTAGTGTTAGCAAAAATAAGTAAATAAGTAGAGTAAAAAAATAAAAAGATCAATGAAAAAATTAATTAAATCTATGGTGGCTATGTTGCATTTATTTATTTATTTATTTATTATTTATGCCATATCTATTTTTAATGGTGGAAATACTTTAAATGATATTTTATTCTAATATAAAGATTATCAAGATATTTTTAAAAAATATATATAAATATTTTTTTAAAGCATTTTTCTTGTAATTGATCAATTGATTTAAAAAAAATCAACTTTCATTTGGACCAATATATAGTTTATTATAAAAAAAATTTATTTAAATTTAAGAACTATATTAATAAAAACTTAATTAAAAACTTTATATGCCATTCAAAATTTCTAGTAAGAACTTCTATTATATTTAATAAGAAAAAGATGAATCATTCCAAATATGTATGGATTATCAAAGGTTTAATAAGATCACCATCAATAATATTTGCCTTCTACTTTTGATATTGAAACTACTTGATGAATTAAATGTCAAAGATAAGAACTCAAAGAAGATATTTAAACAAGTAATAAATGAATCAAATAGAGATGAAAAAATAGAAATAAGAAAATAAACATATTTAATATGAAATTGAAATAGCTATTGTTAAAGACTAGGAAGTTAGAGACTCTTAAAACTAAATTAGAAGTAAGAAAGAAATTGACAAGGATAAAGAAGGCTTCATTCTTGCCTTTATTTATATTATCTACCTAAGAGCTACATGGCAACGTTCTATAAGACATCCAATACATATTTAATTTGTAAAACACAAGTCTAACTTATAAGATAAGTTTTTTATATGTATGCCACATAATTAGCTTATTCTACAAGCTACTAACACATGCAACACATCGCTAACTTGTTGGCTAAGTTTCTAACCTATCAATCACTTATAGACATGTATTAAGGTGAAAATATATCTATGAAGCTTTTAGGATGCTTTTCTATAAGTTATTATAAATTTAATTTATTTTTATCTAATTCTATCTATTTATATTATCTTCATAATTATTAAAATAAAAAATAACCATATCATTACTTTTCTTTCTAGGAATAAGTTCCATAAGGAGAGGTAATCATATGTTGAAGTCTAAAATGCAACAAATTATATTTGCTACATACTCTGATTGTTGTTTCCTTCAAAAATAATTAATAGGTATTTTCAACTATTAATAATATTCTATTCAAAGACAAGAAGATAAACTTTTTTATTTGATTATTGTTAAGGCCTTTATAACTTCTTTTAAACAAAACATTAGTTATATCATCAAGACTTGTTGCCATCTCTAATAAAATTACCAAACATTGAAAATCTCTTCCAAGGTTGTGATACTAAATATTTTGTAACTTGCCATCTATTTGAAGAAGAACATGTCGTATTTGAAGGTCTTCATTTCAATTATATTGTCTTGAAGGTTGAGACAATCATAATATCTCATTTGATAAGTGAGTAAACAATGGCTCTTGAATTGAATCTATTGATTGTAGATTCTCTATCTCATTAGTATTCCTAAAATATAAAGAACTCACAATGAAGGATAGAAGATGCAATGTAATCTTCATTGGACATCTTTTCTTTTTTAGTAAAGAATTGCTTGATTCTTCATCTTTATTTTGATAGATGTTATTGATGAAAAGTTTTAATCTTCTCTACCACATTTGTAAGATTCTTTTTTGGCTCTCATGTGCATTTACTAATATCATATCCACACTAATGAACAAGATATTTTAACCTATTTTGTAACCACCTTGATTTTTTTTATTTTTTTTTGAATTCTTAATAATTATCCACTCCTATAGGAGGTGGTGGTATTTGTCTTCTCTTTAGGATATTTATTGTCTCATATGTCTCAAAAAAAAATATATTAGATATGAGATGGATCCTCATTGACTTGGGTATGTATAATCAATAAGCAATTGGACTAATTTATTTATAAATAAGATAGATCCAAGCCTATAATGATTTAAATTGTCATATGAACAAATATTCTTGATTTTGTGATAAAATAACCATACTTTATCATCCATATTAAATTGTGGTTATTTCTTACGATAAACATTTGTATTAAACTTTTTTCATTCTTGAGCTTCCTTTGACTACACTTTTATTATTGCATATAACTCTAACAAACAACTTGTCAAATCTTTTGCTATAAGATTATCAACTTTTAAAAGGTCAAAGGTATTTAATTATAGATGATAATTATAATTAATAAAAAAATATTTTTTAAATTAAAAAATATATCAAATTATTATATATAAATTCTATCAATAGTAAAAGAATTTTCTAATTATCTTAATAATAGTTAATGATATACCTCAAATATTACTTTAAAACTTAATTCACATATTTTTTTTATCAATTAATTTGAAGATGATTGATGAAAGATAATTTTACATCTATTTTTAATATCTTAAAAATAATTTTCTAAAATCTTGATACAAATTGAATCCTTCTATCTAATATTATGTCCTTTGGCAATCCATGATAGCAATATATATTGTTAAAAAAAAGCTTTGCTATTTCTTCACTTGAAATAGTTTTTGTACATAGTAAAAAATGTGCCATTTTGTTAAAACAAACTACAAATACAAATATAAAATCATATAAATTTGAATTTGAAAGATTTGAAATAAAATCCATAGAAATAAAAAATAATAGTTGTTTTGATGTAAGCAATGGTTGAAGAAGTCTATAATATTGATGGCAAGGAGTTTTTGACCTTGAGCAAAGATCACATGATTATATAAAGTCTTTCAAAGTCTTCTACATTTGTAGCTATCAAAAATCTTTAGATATAAGCTCCAAATTTTTATTGAATCCAAAATGATTTGTTGTTGGAAAATTATGACAAGCTTAAAGAATACATAAATATGCTTCTTTTTTTGGAAAATAAATGTGATCTTCAAAATATAGTAGATTTTTTTGAACTTGAACTTCAAAGTATCATAAAATTTAAAAAAAGTATTTTTAATATCATAAACAAGAGATTTAAAGGACATACTTTATTGAATTTTTTTGACAAAGTTTGAATCAATAATCAATATTGATTTTATTACTCAAAGATAAAATTTCTTGACTTTCAAGTCAACTATTTTTTATTAATTAAAATTTACGCCTTCTTCTTTTAGTACAAGATAAGAATCTCTAGAAAGTATGTCTGATAAACCTTATTGTTATCCAAATCAATATGTAATCTTGAAATCAAATCTTGATGATGACATGCTTCAATGAGCATAGCGATAATTCAATATGCATATTGACATAAAGTATTTAAGGTTCTTATAATATATAAACATGGTCATTGGATTGAAAGTGCTTTCTAAATAGTGATTTCATTCTTAAAAATATCCACAATAGTAAGAAGTTTTTTATTGTAGATTTTTTAGTTGATGTCTATTATTAAAAATTTCTTGGAATAGAAAGCTACTAGATGGAATTTATCATCTACTTCCATTTGTGACAATATCACATCTAAGGTAAATTCTACTGTGTTTGTTTTTATACAAAATATCTTAAAGAAGTTAATGCAATATAAGATTGGTGTATTTTATTTTATTTCCAAAATATCAAATAGTACTTTGGCTTTTTTACTTCTCTTAAGTTTGTCTATACAAATCAAATTTATAAATGAAGCTTTAATTTGAAAAAAATTCATAATAAAGATTCAATAATAATTGATAAAGTCCAAAAAGTATTACACATCTATTATTATTTTTAAAATCTTTCAATCCATGATAATCTAAATCTTTTTGAGATCCATCATATGGCCTTTGTTAAAAATGATATATCCTAGAAAGTGAACTTGAGTAATGTAGAATACACTTTTTTCTATCTTGGCATATAATCTTGCATCTTTAAATTTTTGTAATACATAACAAACATGAAGTTTATATTCCTCCATGTTTTTAGAGTAGATTAGAATGTTGTCTAAATAATATGTAATAAAATCATCAAAAAATTCACAAAAAATATCATTCATAAGATGTTAAAAAGTAATTGGTGTATTTATGACTCCAAAAGGCATGATATTATATTTAAAATATCCATATCTAATTTAAAAAGTAATCTTCTATTTATGTCCTTATTTGATGCAAATCAAGTTGTATCTCTTTATAGATTTATTTTTATAGAGATTTTTGCTTAATCAAGTTGGCTAAGAAGTCCTAAAATTAAAGGTAAAGGATACCTATTCTTTATAGTAATCTTATTAAGTCCTTAATAGTCTACTTACATCCACAAAGATCTATTTTTTTTCTTCACAAATAAGATAGGAGCTCCTACTAGAGATTTAAAATGGCATATGAATTTCTTTATCAGGTTCTTATCACTATACTTCTTTAATACATCTAATTTATTATGTGATAAGCTATAGATTGATCCAAATGGCAATTAAGCTCCTCCTTGAAGTTTCATTGAATAATCATAAGGTCAATGCTTTAAAAAACTATCTATATTTGTTTTCAAAAATGTCTTAGAAATCTTCATATTGACTAGGTATATTACTTGATATCTTTTCACCATTAGAAATAAATGTGGTATATATAACAAAAGATGATCCTTCTTTTTCTACATACATAAAAGCTTTTATACCTATTAGTAAAAGTTTGGATATATTAGACTTATATATTTTTACTTAACTAAAGGAATTTAAAATTAAAATATAAAAAAAAGAAAATTTACAAGAGATTTAATTTATTTAAAAATTATATTTTTTTAACTATAATAATTCTAAAATAACTAAATTATAAAAAGATCTTACTATATTAAATATTATTATTCTATTATGATCTTTAATTGCTACATCTAAAGGAATAATTTCATAGATATTTTTTCCAAAAGACAACAAATAATCATCTATGACTTCTACATGTATGGATTTAAGTTTTTTATTAAAGGTATTTCTTATTTTTTGACAAAATCTTTATATATAAGATAGGCTAAGGTTCTTGAATCTAATAAGGCAAAGACTTTGTGATTTTTTTTATTAAAGATATGAATCTTGAAGAATTGAAAGATGAAGACATTCTTGTGTTACTTGAAAAGACTAGATAATCACTCAAAAATGATATAATATTAAATTAAAATGACTCTTGTCAAAGATAAGAAGACTCAAAAGTTTTGAAATAATATTATAGACCAGAAAGGTGTTGATAAGAGTGAAGAAGGCTTCATTCTTGCTTTCAAATATATTATTTAACTAAAAGCTACAGAACAATGTTTTATAAGACTTCTAATATGTATTAACTTTGCAAGATACATATATTAACTTGCAAGATAAGTTTTTTATATGTACGCCAATAGTTAACTTGTTCTATAAGCTATCAACATATGTGACACATGGTTAACTTCTTGACTAAGTTTCTAATCTATTAATCAACTACAAATACATGTAAAATCAAATTATATCTATGAAGCTTTTGAAATACTTTTCTAAAAGATATTATGAAATTAATTTACTTTTATATACTTTTATCTAATCATTTAGATAATTATTTAAATATATATATATATATATATATATATATTTGTGATATTTTTAGGTCCTAAATATATCTATTATAAAACAAGGTAAAGTATCTTAGAAGAAAATAAGACCTTTACTAAGTATTATATATGATTCCAACTATATAATTTCTATTGTAGTTAGAAAAACTCATTTTTTGATACATTCTCTTCTACGACAACCATACTCCTCATTTTGTAATTGTGTTGTTTCTTTGAGCAATGTTAAATATTATACTTAACTTTTTTAGAATACAATCACAAATTATCTTAATAACATTAAATTTTTTCATATTTAATGAGAAGTTTAAAATATATCATATCAATTTTCATTGATTTTGGCCTTGATGAATAAGTTTATAAAAACTTAGGAGTCATCATCATTACTTGACTTATTCTTCTTCAATCAATTTTTTTTGATGCCTTTCAAATAGTTGATTGTTATATGTAATGGCTTGAATAATAAATTTTTTCAAAGAATTTACTTTTAATATTATCAATAATAAATTTTTGATATTATTTTTCAATCCATATCAAAATTAATTGATAAAAGCTTTATCATTCCAATCCACGTCACAAGTAAGGTTTTGGAATTCAATAGCATATGTAGTGACTAATTGTGATTATTTTTAGAAAAATAAGAAATTAATTTGTAACAATGTATAGATAAGATATTTGTATAAAGGTAGATAATTAAAGCCATAGAAGTTTTTAAAATTGGGATTAGTAGACTAAGTAGGATCCACCATGGAACATTCTAAAAAAAATTTAAGGTGGTTATTTAGGTAGGATCTATCATAGAACCTTCTAAAAAAAGCTTAGCACAATTATTTAAGTGGAGCATATCATAGAATATTCTAAAAAGAGTTTAAGGTAGTTATCTAAGTAGAATCCATCATCTAGGGATATTTTAGAAAGTCTAGGAAGATAGAATAAAGTATAAATACGACTAGCCAAGGTCTTTTGGAGCATCTGGTCAAGTATAGCTTTGGACCTTTTCTCTTAATATAATTGGATTTTCTATCTTCCTATTTTGTTTTATTCTGTCTAAGTTCCAGTTGCTCAGTTTGATCTTCCATGCTTCATTCTGTTTAGTTCTATTCAATTTTGTTCTAGTCCAATTTGTCCTACCTTGTGATGAGGTTTTATATTACTTTGAATTAAAAGTATTTTAGACACTTGACGTAGACTGGTCTTGTTTCATTGGTATCAGAGTGAATGTTAGATTATTTTTTTTGATAGTGTGTCGATAGTCATCATCTAGTCAAAGGTCAGTTATTATCATCACTTGAGGTAGATCGGTCTTGTTTCATTAGTATTGGAATGAGTGTTAGACTTTTTTCTTTTGATAGTATGTCAATAGTCATCATCTAATCTAATGCCAATTGTTATCATCATAATAGGTACTATTTTTAAGCTACCACGAGCTTCTCTTAAAAAATAAATTGAAAGGTGAAAAGAAATTATAATAGTGGAGTCTAGCAAAGAAAATTACAGTATGGGAGATATGGCAAAGCAATCCAAGATAGAGGCTCAAATACAATACCTATTAGGCCAAATATCTACTTTGTAAGGACAAATAAAAGCCTAGAGGACAAGAAAGTTGATATCTACAATATTGAAATTGAGTAAGCCTAGTACATACTCTAGAACTTCAAGATAAGAAGATGTATGTCAATGGCTCTTCAATATGAAAGAATACCTCTAGTTATCTAAAATAAATATCATTGAAAGAATTATATATGCAGCTAGCTATTTGAAAGATGTGGCAGTCATTTGGTAGTGACATCAAGTTCAAAGCTATAGAGCTTAAGGTGGATTTTGTAATTGGGAGGAGTTTGAGACCAAATTTAGGAATTAATTTTTATCCATCAATGCAAAAAAGATAACATGTAATTAGTTTTCAAGTCTTACACAATCTAGGTTGATATAAGATTATGTCTTATAATTCAAGTCCTTATGTCTATAAATTTGGCAATCTTTTAGAGGCAAAGATGATGGATCGATTTCTATGAGGTTTAAAACCTAAGATCCAACAAGAGATAGAAATAATGGATCTATAAACATTCAAAGAGACAGTTTGGATTACAGAGAGGGTCAATGGTATAGATTTCACAAATTATAGAGTATAACCTATAAGACGAAGTCCTATGCTGCTATCTAATACTATGGTACAACAACCAATGCCAATGGAGATTGATGCCCTATAAAGATCATTAATAATACAAAGACAACAAATATTGGTGCAAAAAGAATTATGTTTCTATTATTAGGAGTCAAGCCATCAGATCAGAGATTATTCAAAATATCAAAATTCAAGCATTAGCAAAATAAGGTGGATTCATATTCTTGAAACTCACTAAGTTGATAATAAAACAAAGCAAGAAATTGAGGCTCCTTAGTAAAGATATTAAGGACTAATATTAGAGATATCTATTGTCTTTGAGAGACAAATGGCATAGCCTTAGATAACTATAAAAAGGATTGATTAGTAGATCTAACAGGACTACTAAGAAGACAACTATGTCAAATGCTTGTAGATTGGGATTCTATAATAAATTACATCTCAACTAAAATCACCAATCGACTTAGAATTAAAACTAAGGTGATCAATGGAAGAAATATATACCTTGTAAATGACTCTAAAAACATATCGAATGAGACATAAGAAGAAGAAATCTTGAAGTTGATTGACACTTACATCTTAAGAGAGAGGTTTAAGTTAACAAAGCTAAAATATAATGTTGTCATTGGTATGCCATGGCTAGAGATAGAAAATAAGTAAGTTGATTGAGTAGCCAAAACAATCTCCTTAAAAGATGGTCAATGTTGTCATATTCTATGATTTTCTATCTAAGAATACATTGGATACCTAATTGTAGAAAGTTTTATTTTAACTTATTGACTAAGCTCCAATAAATTATTTAATCTTTAAAGTAGAAGACAAATAAATACTACAATATCAAAAAGATATCATACTAATGAAACCTTTTATATTTAAGAAGGTTTGTACATAAGGCTTTCTAAAATATCTAAAAATTTCCTAAAATTCTTGGTTATACCAAATCAGAAATAATCATTTCCTAGTAAGTTAGATTTTCAATAATTCCAAAGAAAGTCCATAATCTCTTCTCAAAAACTCATCTTTATATCAAAATTTAATCATAGCTCTATATATTCATCTTTAATATATATATATATATATATATATATATATAAAGTCTTGACTTCCAAAAAATCCTTTTACTTTGTATAAATTTTATCAATTTTTATCAAATTTATAATTAATATAGCATTTATTCCTAAGTATTACGATAAAAATTTTTAACTACAAATTCAATACGAATCGCTTGAGATCTTAAATCTTAGCAAGTGCTCTAAAATCCTAATTCATAAGCACTTGAGTACTATTTTCTTCATATCTCACAAATCTAAAATCCAAATGCTACATAATTTATACATAAAGTTTATCAACATGATTATACACATTTTTAGAAATTTTGAGCCAAAATCCCATCAAATTGCTCAAGATATAGCTCAAAACACAACCACTAGTGAATCAAATCACTTACTATCCTTAGATTTGTAAGCACTGATTTCAACCTTCAATATCTCCTTCATTCTAATTTAGAATCCATCAAATAGTATACTAAAATTGTAGCCAAGAAAGTGCTTTTTTCAACCTTAATCATTGATCCTCTGTTGCTTTCTATATGCATGCATTATATCCAAAAGAGTGACAATAGATACAAAATTGACACCTTGAGTTAGAGCACCTATATCTCCTTCATAAAAAACTCCAATTGATTCAAACTTTACACCAAAATCATAGCCAAAATCTTGAATCTCTTGAATTTAGCCTCTAAAAGCTTGAATGCTTCGAAAGTATAATCCTAATCTATAATATAGCCGGGAGCAACTTCCTTGAAGCCCATTGGTCATGATTTTTGATCAATAAGAATGGAGATTTATATCATCCATCTCCATTCATTCATATAGGTGCCCTAACTATCTTTTTTGCTATCAAAACTCCTCTCCAATTCTTTTTTTTATAATATTTATACAATATATGTCCTAAATACTATATAAAAGAAATAAAATAAGACTTTAAGGATCACCAATATCTAAAAAAGGTGACTCTAAATATTTAAAATTTACTACCAATAAGATCAACTTCAAAGTCAATATCAAAAGAAAATAAATTTATATAAATTTTAATAGAAGCCTTTTTAAACAACCTCTTTTTGAGGTAATAATCTATCTACATCCTATAACCAACAATAATCCACTAAGATGGCTTTTATCATATTGTCTAATATATTGTGTATTAAATATATAAACACATTATTTTCACATGGTAGCCAAATCACAACACGACAACACAAGGTGATTCTTTGCACCACTACATCAAATAAAGAAAAAAGATAATTTGTAACCAAAGACTTGCTTATAGGGACGACTTTTATGAAGAGGCAAATATAACATAAGCAATGAATATATATGGTGGTTCCAAATCTTGCATTAGTGGTAGAAAAAATAGTCAAAGGAATAGAAAAGGTAAATCAAGTCATACATGAATATTTGAATATCTTTCTAATTGACCTATCTAATGGCATGTCTCTTAATCGAGGTACCTTCTTTCAAATAGAATTATTATGTAAAACCAAACTAGCAAGTCAATTAATTTATTGCCTAGCAATAAAAGAATTTAAAGAGTTGTTGAAGATATTAGATGAACTCTTAGAGAAAGGCTTCATTCAAGAAAGTACATCATTATGGGAAGCACTTGTATTCTTTGCACCCAAGAAGGATAGTGGACTTTACCTTTGCATCGACTATCGAGGCCTTAATAAGCAGACTGTTAAGAATGCATATCCACTTTCATATGTAGATAATCTTCTTGAGTAACTTTGAGATGTGACCATCTTTAATAAATTGGATCTTTGGAGCAGCTATTGGCAAACATCTATTATAAGAGAGAATATAAAAAAGACTACATTTTGTATATGCTATGGATATTTTGAATGGATGATTTTACCTTTTGGCCTTTCTAATGTTCCAACTTCTTTTATAGGTCACATGAACATATTATTTTGGGACATTTTAGACAAGTATGTAGTTTTTTTTATTGATGATATCCTTGTATATAGTAAAACCTCTAAAGAGCATGAGCATCACCTATGAAAAGTATTGCATCAGCTACAAGATAGTTACTTCTATTGTAAGCAATCAAAATATAAACTTTGGAAGTCAAAAGTCACTTTTTTGGAGCATATGATGTCTTCCAAAGGCATGTGTATGGAGCAAGATAAGGTAAAAGCAGTAGAGGATTAGCCAACCCTCAAAGATGCTTTTAAAATCTACTCATTTTTAGGCCTTGTTTGATATTATCGCTGCTTTGTTTAGCAATTTGTTTACATTGTTGCTCCATTGACAAACTTATTGGAAAAGGGTGCGTCATTTCAATGGAAAGGTGAACAGCAAGTTACATTTGATAGGTTGAAGAAGGCACTCATTATTGTTCTAATATTGTAACCATATGATCATAATTTTTTTTGTATCTTTGACATTAATAAATTTGACTTTGCTATTGAAGTAGTCTTTCAACAAAACTTTAGTAGATGCCTTCAATCTATTGCATATGAATCACACAAGCTTAGAAGGGTACAATATAATTACTATACATGTGGTTGAGATCAATTAGTGATTATATATGTCACAAAGGTGTGGCGACATTATCTGTTGGTAAAACTAATGGTTGTTTGGAATAGCCATGGATCCTTACTATATTATTTGTATCAAGAAAATATAAAATCATGGCATCATCATTGAAAAAAATGACTATAGCTTTTTAATATCCAGCTTGAATACAAGCAATGATAACAACATATTGTATAAGACAGCTTATTACGAGAACTAGATTTGAAAGACAAATTGGAAGACAATGAAAAAGTTGCTACCATTAGTAGTGTCATTTCAAATCTAACCAAAGAGGCAAAATAGAAGAAAGCTATGTATTAAGATATTTATTTTAAGATGGTTAGCGATTGATTGAAGATAGGCGATATTTAGTATCCAGATTATAGTTTTAATGATGGCTTTCTCTATTTCAAGAAGCAGGTTTATGTATTCAACAATACTATACTTTGAACACATATACTTTAAGATGGACATGATATCCCAATATCTAGACATCTAGGACAAAAAAAGATTTTAGAATAAATTTCAAGGTCATGATTTTGGAGAAGTTTTGATTGTGATGTTCAAGCCTTTGTATACTTCTATAAGTCATGTCAACATAATAAAGCATACAATACAATATCTTCTAGACTATTGTAGCCAATTTTGCTACCTATAGCATGTTGGGAGTAGGTAACTATGGATCTCATTATGTATTTATAACAAACGTCTCACAATGATATTATAGTTGTTGTCTTTGTAGATCAACTCTTGAAGCAACTTCACTTAGCCGTGGTATCATATTACATGAAATCTTGCTTCAGAATGCATTGGATACTTGATCGTGGAAGATAAAACGAATTTAAAACAACAAGTCTTAACTACTCTAATAAAATCATATATGAATTGCTATAGAAGCTTAATAAACATAATCAAGCATCAATAAAGTCTAATTATTATTATTATTATTATTATTTTATTTTTTTCTCTATTTATTTTATTTTTATTATTAAAATAAAATATAAAAAAAGACATAAAGAAATCTTAAAGAAATCTTAAAAAAATCCTAAAAAAATGCAAATCATGATTGAATTGTTATTTTGTTGTCAAACTTTATATAATAGAAATCAAGCTAACTATCTTTATAAAACAATTTGCCTCATCTTAATTAGCGGATTGACAAATATTTAAGAAAATCTTATTAGTCATTAAAACCTTGAATTTTGAGACTATAATCCACAAAATCTTCATGCTTTTTGATCTAATCATTTGATCAAATCCAAATTTATAAAACACAATAAATACAATTACATCTACAAATACAAAAAATTCTATTTGTAGATCTACTTCCAAATTCTTGAAATTACCTAAAACATCAACTCTATTTTATTTTCTAAAAAACTAGAATTGTTGAAAAAAAAATCAACTTTACAAAGCTCTTGTAAAGTCATTATCCATTCAAATCTCCCAATTTTAGCACCTATAGAAATCCTATCAAGTCTCTTCTCAAAACTCACTCTCTAATCAATTAAAAAATCCCAAAATTATTTTCAAGGCTTGGTTTTGTGCCTTGAGATCTGATTCTAATCCTCATTGATAACTGATCTTCTTTAGGTATTAATTTTTATTTATAAAGTAAGTAGAAGCTACTTTTCTAAAAAAAAATATTACTATTAAAAGTTTTACTACCTTTTTATCTTTTATCCATATTTTTCTACTTTATCTTTTAACTTGGCTCTTCAATAATAAGATCCATATTATTATCTTTCACCATGTAGTCGTATTGTAATACAACAGTGGTGTGTTCAAAAATTGATGTCTCTGCACTTGCACGAGTCTTCTTTGATACCATCTTTTATCACCATGGATTACTTAGTATTATCGTTTTAGATTAGGATCCATGCTTCACAAAAAGTTTTTGATAAGCCTTATTCAAGCTATTAGGCATACGACTTGCTATATCTACAACCTTTTATCTCCAAATAAATGGGCAAATAGAGCATATAAATCAAACCTTAGAAAATATGTTGCAGGTATTTGTGGTTGTTCATCATAATGATTGGAATGAATACTTGACTTATTTGGAATTTTCTTACAATAATAGTATTCAACTAAATAACGATCATTTATTATTTTTTCTTAATATCGATCAATATCCAATTATGCCAATAATTCTCCATCATTCCATTGACATCAATAATCTAACAATGGAGGAATTTATACAATGCCTTACAATGGCATTACAAGTGGCACAACACTGCCTTCTTACTACATAGAATTGATAGAAGTAATATGCAGATAACCATTAACAACTTAAGACCTTTCGCAAGGGTGATCAAGTATTATTCTTTAGTGCTAATTTGCCACTTCATCAATCCAAATTCATAAACTAATATCTTAGTGGCTTGAACCTTTTTATATTTCTATAATGATTTTTGATGTTATATATCGCCTTGAGCTTCTACCACATATTTGAGTCTATCCAGACTTTTATGTTTTACAACTAAAAGAATTTCATACCGAGCCAAAGTACTTTCCGGATCAACATCAACCAGGTTTAGGATTTAGGGTTTAGGGTTTAGGATTTTCACTTATAAAAAATTTCACTTATAGATCTATTATCAAACTCTTGAAATTGCCTAAAACGTCAATCCTATTTTATTTTCCAAAAACTAGAGTCACTGAAAACAACATCAACTTTGCAAAGCTCTTAAAAAGTTATTATTCATCCAAAATCCTTAAAATAAATGCATATAAAAATCTTATCTTGTCTCTTTTCAAATTCTACTCTTTGATCAACTAAAGAACCTAGAATCATCATGAAGGCTTGATTTTGTACCTCAGGGTCTGATTTTGATCCTAGTTGGTGACCGATCTTCTTTGGGTATCAATTTTTGTCTCTTTTGAAGTAAATTCTACTAAAATCAACTCTTAACTTCTTCTTACATATGTCTATATCTTTTATTTTTCTAATCTACCTTATTTTGCTTTATTTATGGTCCTACAAAGTAAGTAGAAGATACTTTTCTAAAAACGCAGCATTACTACCAAAAGTTTTATTATCTTTTTATCTTTTATCTATTTTTTTTTTTATTTTATCTTTTAACTTGGCTCTTCTATAATAAGATCTATATTATTATCTTTTACTATATAGTCATGTTTTAGTATGACATTCCTACCTTTTCTATAGTATTAGATGTTCACAACTTTAATATAAAGTTCTTTAGAAAGGTTATCCTATTTACGATGCAACATGGAAACATGTATACAACCTCACCTATTGCCAAGGAATAGTTTGGACATACCATTGGGAATGAAATGAAGACGTTTTACATTAGTGAAAGAGAAATAACTATAATATGGCATGAATAAGATATTTGTATAGAGATAGATTGTTTAAACCATGGAATTTTCTAGAATTGGAATTAGTGGACTAGATAGGATTCATGTGAAATATTCTATAAAGAGTTTAGGATGGTTATTTAGATAGGATCTACTATAGAAGCTTCTAAAAAAGGCTTAGGGTAGTTATTTAGGTAGGGCCCATTAAAGAAAATTCTAAAAGGAATTTAAGGTGGTTATCTAAGTGAGATCTACTCCCTAAGGACATTCTAAAAAATTCAAGGTGGTAGAAAAAAGTATAAATAAGACTAGCTAGAGCCTTTTGGGACATCTAGTTAGATATGGCTTTAGACCCTTTTTCTTAATACAATTAGATTTTGTATCGTTTTGTTTTATTTTTTTATGTAAATTTTGGTTGCTCAGTTTGATCTCCCGTACCTCGTTTTGTTTAATTCTATTTAATTTTCTTCTGATCTAGTTTTTCCTACCTTATGATGAGATTTTATATTACTATGGATTAGAAGGGTCTTAGATACTTTAGATAGATCAGTCCTATTTCATAATCTTTGCTATTCTTTCTTGATATTTTTTCCAAATATGGCTATAAATACTTCTAAGAATGAACTTAAATCATAAAAGAAGAGCAAAATTTTTTCCATCAAATATACAAACAGAAAGTGAGCACTTTCAAATAAAAGTATGCTTGTGAATCTAACTTGAATAAATCCATTAAGATATTGGAAAATATGCAATCTTAATTAGAACTTGACTTATTACAGAAATCCTTAAAATTTTGATCTTATTCTATTGAACTACTTAGGCATATTTATCCTTGCTTCTCGCATGCTTATAGAAGTAAGACTTCCTAAATTTGATTGTAAGATCAATCTACTTACTTCTCTCAATGCACAACTTCTTGGTATAAACTTTAGACTCCTTCCATAGGGATGGAAATAGTGCTTCCATGGTTGACATTGATGATGTGTAAAATTTCCATCCTAAGAATATAAACAAGCTCATGAAGATCTTTAATAGTTATAAATCTATTTTCACTTTTGTCAAATATAGCATCTATGATTTTTCCTTCTATTTCAAAAAACTTAATAAATTTAAAAATTAAATAGAAGAAAGTAATCTACTATCTCTAATATCAAATAAAAATTTCTACAAAGAGAGGTGATCTACTTTCTTTAAGAAAAAATTCAAGGTTTAAAAAACAAAGAATGTTAATTTAAAGGTAGATAGTCCGCAACCTTTAAAATAAAATATTAGAAGTAGAATAATCTTCCATTTCTAAAAAAAAATAAAAATAAAAAATTAACACTCTTGTCAATTTTTTAAGAATAAAAATTCAAAAAAGATATATGAATAAACAAAAAATGAATCAAAGAGAGATGACAAAATAAAAATAAGAAAAGAAATATATTTTATAGAAAACTAAAATAGCTATTACCAAAGTATATGAAGTTAGAAACTCTTGAAACTAAACTGGAAGTAAGAAAAGAATTGAAAAGACTAAAAAAGATTTCAATCTTGCCTTTATTTATATTATCTACCAAAGAACTACATAACAACATTCTATAGAATATCCAACATGTATTTGATTTGAAAAACACAAGTTTAACTTACTAGATAAGTTTTCTATATAAATGCTACATAGTTAGCTTATTTTACAAGCTACTTGTTGGAGAGAATTTGCCTTAAGAAAGTGCTAGACTTTTGGTTGTCTTTAAATATTCAACGAAGTCTTTAAATAAAAAAAAATACCAAGCCTATATATAAAATTTTCCTTACAGGGGCAATTACATCAATACATAAGCCTTAAATACCAAAGATCACTTATAATGTGATAAAAATATTGTAAAAAATTTGTATGTCCTTAAAGTAAATTCTTCTTGAATTTCAACAACTCATATTTCATGATTGGACTATTCAAACAAATCCAAATTTTACATGAAGTAATAATATACTTTTAACAATTACTACAACAAATTTCAATTATAAATTTATTACATATCTTAAAATATTACCAAAATCCTAATAGTAACTTCAAATCCTT
Organism: Physcomitrium patens; assembly: GCF_059467195.1. Classification (NCBI taxonomy): domain Eukaryota; kingdom Viridiplantae; phylum Streptophyta; class Bryopsida; order Funariales; family Funariaceae; genus Physcomitrium; species Physcomitrium patens. Next base: position 13,018,375 of record NC_143419.1, on the reverse strand, counting down.
ACTTACATAAATTCATGTGTAATTTTCTTCATATCTTATAAACTAAGTATTCAAATACTATAAATTTATTTATATATATATATATATATATATATATATATATATATATATATATATAACTTTTTAATCTAATAACACATATTTTTGGAAGTTTTGAGCCAAAAATTTGATTGAAAACTTAAGATATAGCTCCGACCATTACTATCAATAAAATGACCCACTTACTACCTTCAAAATACATGTGTTGTCTTCAATGCTCTATAAATTCTTCATAAAGACTCCAAATATAGAAATTCATTTACAAAAGATATTAATCCTAAAATCACCCTTATGATTGTATCTTCTGATTTCCAAAATCTATCATAAAACTCCTTGTATCTTTAAAACAACAATAATATATCTTAAAAAGATATCTTAAATTCAAATGGCTTTAACTTCATCACGTCAACTCCAAATTCTCTAAAATTTGTATAAAAATTGTAGTCCAAATTCTAAACCTTATAATCTTTGCTTTTGATTTTCAAATGCTCTTTTTATAGTCGCCAAAATCTTTATTATGGTTGCAGATAGCTTGCTAAATGTCCATTAGATATGGCCTTTGATTAATAGGAATAAAGATCTTTATCTTTCGCCTTCATCCGACCATGCAGAGCTTCAATAATCTCTCTCTCGTCATATCATACTCTCAATCTAATAATATTCAAGTAGGCACAAAATCTTCTATAGGCATGAATGGCTTTTGGCTCAATATTAACTCAATAGGCATAGAACTAGTAACACTGTTATGAGTGAAGCAAATGGTAGAAGTCTTTGCCATTACTTTGGCATACCTCTATAATTCTTGACAAGAGCATTAATAATGGGAGGATGTCCTCTCTTACTCTTTCCATTAGTTTCAAGATTATAAGCAATTTTCAACTTCAACTTTATATCATATCTTTAAAAAAAAACTTTGCCCTTTATTGCATTTAATTCTCTTTAATCAGCCTTCATCCTTTCAATGCTGCCATATCTACTAAAAATATCATTCAAAATGAATCTACACACCTCTTTTGTGGTTTTGGTTATTATTATTTTCATTATATTCAAGCTTCAGTATACCAAAGCAATTGAACTAATAGAAGTGGGTTCGAACATAGAAAAAGATTGGTTATATGAATTGGGTCTATTAGTGTCACAATTGACTATACTCTAGCTATCTGAAATCAATTATCAAACTACAAAATACCAAGGCTTACTACTTCCATCTTAATTCAATACATAATCCATTCTACCAATATCAATTTAACAATACTTCCATATTCTTATCGGTTCATCTCCCACTTACTCTCTTTGCGATTTATATATATTCAATTACTGATCTCCAACTTTCTTATTGTATTCAATTTTTCAATTCATCACACAGATTTCAATATCTTCACTTAATACAATATAATTTGATAATCTCAATTCTCAAGGTCACAGATTTTCTCCAAAATGGTCAGTCCAAAGTCATATTCCACAATATTCTAATCATAGTTTTAACAATACTTCTCTCTATTACAATTCTTCATAAGCAAATAATAAAAGCAAAGAAAACAAAGAAGTAGCACTAAGCTTACCCTGGCTTATGACTCTCACAGTGTGGCCCCAATCTCTCTTTCTTCAACCTCTTTATCCTACCAAAAGATGGACCGTCGGCTAACAGATTCCAAAGGTTATGAATCTTTGAGTTCTTAACCATTTGTTTTACTAACAACCTACTGTTACTAACTAAATTATCTAATCATAAGTCTAATTCTCAAGATTGTTAATAACCAAGCAGTAATTCACTACAAAATTTATTTACCTATTCTACATAGTCCCACTCCTAATTGTGCAGTGTTCTCACAAACATTATTTAGCCTCAACTTATAAAGACGTAGTAGCATTGGCTTCTTCGGTGAATGGTATTGGCTTACCACCCTTTGAATTGGTGACCTCCTCCTCTGCTACATCTTCATCGTCTGCCTTGGTGTTCGAAGTTTTTCCATCCAAACACACTATTAGATCTTCATTCAACATATCCAATTCCCGTACTTGAGACTCAAGATGGGCAATTTGGTTGTCGCGTTCCTCCAACATCTTCTGCCATTCTTCTGTTGGTTTCAAAGGTATCTCCAAAGGTGTTGTCGCTGAAACTGGCATATTGGTCCGCACTAAATTATTGACCTCCTTCTCTAATAGAGCTAGTTTAATCTGCAGCATCGCAACCTCTACCTACAGCCATTCTTGTTGTTCCTTCTAATCGGTCTCTATTCTTGCTTTCTCATACACCATATTTGCCATCTTTTCTTTTTTGACCATCCACTTCCCCATAACCACAACCTCCACTAGTGCAACATGAATTGGTGGTAAGTTTTGTGAAATGCGCAAAAACTCATGCCTATGTGCTCCTCAAAAATCCTACTACTTCTCCTTAGTCCAACAAACATCCAATCGGATTGGCTCAATATTAGTCACAATAATATACTCCAATAGTGGCAACTCATCCTTGCGCCTTACATTGCATTGTTTCTCCTCCCTATTCAATTATCGCTTAGTCTTCTCAATCACCATTGTATTCTAGCACAAGCAAGCACTCACAACTAATCTCTCAAAACACACATACATGGCTACTTACACAAAAGAAAACATGATACTTGTTAAGAGCCCCCCTCCTACTTCTTACTATAGTCCAATTAATTGGGTTGACTCTCCCTTTTGTAACAAAAAATCCATCCCTGATTTATGTATAATAAAGTTTAAGCCGATTGCCATTGATCCATGTCGTAAATTTAGTATCCATAAAATCTTCTAATTGCACTGAACCATTTGGAAATCCGTTAATAACTTGATATGGCCCATACCATCGAACTTGAAATTTTCTTGGAAATTTTTTAAATCAACTATCATAAAGAAGTATCAAATCATTTGGCATAAAAGCCTTTGGTCTAAGCTTACTATCATAATAAGTCTTGTTTTTTTTTTGTATAGTTTCTATTATCATTAATAGATTGGCTCTAGTTTCATCCAATTTTTTCAATTCTTCTAAACGGTGCCGTAATAAATCATGATCTTCCAGTCTATTATCTATAGCAATTCGTAAACTTTGGACTTCCAATTCAATAGGTAATATTGCTTCCTGGCCATAAACCAATTGAAAAGGGATAGCATTGGTAGTAACTTTATGCGTAGTATAGTATACCAATAAAGCTGCTAACAACTTAGTGTTCCAATCTGTTCACCCTCCTGAAACTATTTTTGTTAAGATTTTATTTAAAATTCCATTAGTCTTTTTCATTTTTCCATTGGCTCTAGGATGATACGGTATAATCTTACGATATTTTATCTTGTATTTAGCCATAAGTGCTTTGATTGTACTATTTATAAAATGAGTTCCTCGATCACTAACTGATTCTCATGGACAACGGAACCATGTAATAATATTTTCATACAAAAAGGTTGCTATTGTACTTGCACTATCAATTTTTGTAGCTACGACTTCAATCCATTTTGTTACATAATCTGTTGCTATCAGTATATCGTTTTTGTCCATTTCTCAAGGCTGGTGCAATTGGTCCCACAAAATCAATTCTCTATTTTTCAAGAGGCGCTTGAGCCAAAATTGGTATCAATGGCATTGTTGAAGTTTTAGTAGGTCGACTCATTCTCTGACATGGATCATAATGATGGACGAATTGGTGGACATCTGCAAATATTGTTGGCCATCAATAACTAGCCTGTAAAGCTTTACGAGCCGTACTGTCGTCTACAAAATATCCACCACAATTGTCTAAGTGGCAATCTTCCAATATAGTACTCACTTTAGTTTGATAAATATAGCATTGTAAAACTCCATCCTTGACTTGTTTATATAAAGCTTCACCAATCATTATATAAGGTGCATATTTTAATATTAAGTATTATTTAAGTTTTTCATTAAAATTGGGTACGAAGGTTTGAGATGTCAAGTATTGAATTATTTCACTATTCTTTGGACTAATTACATCTACCGCAAAGAGTTTTGCATCGGATAGTGCATCGTTAATGGATTCATTACGCAATATATTAGATAATCGAGATAAATGGTCCGCATTGGAATGTGATTTTTCTAGTCTTACCTGAATAATAAAGTCAAATTTTTGCAAGAGTAAAATCCATCGTACAATACGACCACTCAATTGAGGCTTATTAATCATATATTTTAAAGCATCATGGTCGATATGGAAAACAAATTTATAACCAAGAAGATAATATTGAAACTTTTGTATGGAATAAATCATCTCCAATGCTTCTCTTTCAGTTGGTTTATAATTTCTTTCAATTGCTACCTATTGACGACTTACATAATAAATAGAGTGATCAAAATCTTGATCATCTTTCTGGCTTAGTATAGAATCAATCGCGGCATTAGATGCATCCACATAAACTTAGAATGGTTTTGTTCAACAAGGTGCTACCAATATTGGTATTGAAACTAATTTTTGTTTCAATGTTTCGAATGCAATTGTACATTCCTTTGTCCAAACTGGATTGGTCTTATTGATTGGTGGTTTCTTCAAGAGATTTGTCAAGAGAAGGCATATAACTACGAATAGATAGATAAATTACCAATAATAATTGACATGGCCGACAAATGCTCAAATATCCGTAACAGTGTTTGATTGCTTTAATTTTACTATAATCTTTATTTTATCCGGATTTGTAGCAATGCCTCCCATCGAAACTATATGACCCAACAGTTTACCAGAAGGCACACCAAATTGGTACTTTTCTAAATTTAAAGAAATTTCATATTTGGTACATTGATTCAAATATTGACCTAGACATTCTAAATGCCTGACTCTTATACTAAATGTACAGAAATCATCTAGAAATATTTCCATTGAAATTCATAAATAATCTTAGAATGCTTGTATCATTATCTTTTGAAATGTAGCTGGTGCATTACAAAGCCTAAAAGATATCATATTACGTGCTATCTTGCTTGAGAATGCATTGGATGTCTGACTATGGAAGATAAAATAATGTTTTATAAGTATCCAGGTAGGCTTGTGGATTTCAATCATCTAAATACAAACTATTTCAGATTTCAATGTAAAAGCTTAATCTCAATATAAAGTGCTTAGAAACACTATTTTTAATAACTTCAAGATATTATAAGCACAAAGTCTTTTATTATTTGTTAGTTTTTTATTATTTTATTTTATTTTATTTTATTTTATTTTTATTTTTATTTTTATTTTATTTTTAATCCTAACCCTAGACAGCGAGCTTCGACAAGTTATAATTCTCAATTTGACTGTCAGATTGTTGTAAACTTCTACCATTAGTGTCTTTGCAAGCATTCTAAATGCGCAAGAAGTTTCAATCCAATCTAACTTATAGGTTGTAAAAAAAATGTCATAATTCTATATTGATGTATCTTAATTGTTGCCTAAAAGTCCTCGACTTACCATGCCAAAAGTTACCTTATTCTAGTTGGTAGATCTCCAGATATTACAAAAACTTCAAAAAACTCTAATTTGCTAACTTCTGATACATCTTTACACTAATGTTCAAATATCCTCTATCTGTTCTGTTAGATTAACACAAACTTTGTATGCACTCGACATACTCAACCCTCTAAACACCTCTAAATTTCAAACGCAGAAGTTTTTTCAATTTCACAAAATAGTCAAGAGTACTAGCCTTAACTTTATTACAAAAAAGAAAAAAAAAAAAAAATCCAAATCACCAATCCAAACACAGACTTTCAACAACGATTACAAAAGTCCTCCCAAACCCTATGAAACCCAAATCTATACCTTTCGAAGAAGCTTGAAGCTAGCTCTCTGACCCCAAAATCTTAATTTCTAAATGCCCCTTTTCTTATCTTCTCCTTCCTTTTACCTCCATTGTCCTGTTGTAAAACGAGTATACCGTGAAAATATAAAGAAAAGGGACTTTTATTAATATTCAGTTACCTCGAATATTGGGAGCAACGACCAACTCCAGTTCAAATACTAAGTGGTCAGGTTCAGTCACCCCGTTACAGTCAGCCGGGGCATACTGAAATGCTCCATTCGATTCCAATAACGGGAGTCAGCAGGAAGGGAAAGGACCAATTCATGCGACGGGTGAGCCTGGTTTGAAGAGCCAATTGGATCCAATTTCGAGAATCCAATCTGGGTCCTCTTGTCCAATATGAGACCTGAATTGGTCAAGCGACCCAATGCAGTCTAATTACGGGAAAATCCGGGTCTTACTACTGGACTCTTGTCCAATATGAGACCTGAATTGGTCGGGCGACCCAATGCAGTCTAATTACGGGAAAATCCAGATCTTACTACTAGACTCTTATCCAATATGAGACCTGAATTGGTCGGGCGACCCAACGTAGTCTAATTATGGGAAAATCCGGGTCTTACTACTGGACTCTTATCCAATATGAGACCTCAATTGGTCAGGCGACCCAATGGAGTCTAATTACGGGAAAATCTGGGTCTTATTACTGGACTCTTATCCAATATGAGACCTGAATTGGTCGGGCGACTCAATGTGGTCCCGATTACGGGGTTTCGATTCTGTTTCAGGCTGTCCTGTTCTCTGTGCCGTTTCAGGGAACGTTGTTTTCGGTAAAAGGATCTCTTAAAGGTAAAAATGGGAGGAAAAGCTCTGACGGCGAGAGCCAATTTTGGATCTAAGCTCTGACGGCGGGAGCCAATTTCAGATCTAAGCTTGACGGCGGGAGTCAATTCCGAATCCAAGACGGAAGATTGAAGAAATTCACAGGATAAGGTTAGGGGGAGAATAAGTTTTGAGGGGGGTTTTTGGGATCGAGGAGCTAGTTTCAAGCTCTTTTCAAGGTAACTAGTTCAGTTTCATTGGAGGTTTTTGAAGATCAAGGGGATTGGAGAGGAGCTTCATGCTTCGGATCGAGAAAGAAAAGACGGAGAATTGGATTTTTCTTCTTCATAGAGTTTTGAGAAGACTGAGGCAATCGTTGCTGAAGTCAGTGTTGTAATGGTGAATCGGGATTTTTTTAATGAAGTGGGTTTGATTACTCTTGACTGTTTTGTAAAATCAAGTTACGTCTATGATTGAAGAATTAAAAGGGTGTCTATAGGATTGAGTATGCGGAGTGAATGAAATTTATTGGGTTAATCTAACAAGACAGTCAGTGGATACAAGATCGTAAGTACAAAGCCGTATCGAAGATTAGCAGATTGGGTTGTACGGGGTTCTCTGTAACGTCTAGAGACCTACCGGCTGGGGCAAAAAGGACTTCGACAAGCAGTCGAAGGGCATCTATATAGATTTACGGTATATTCTTATAGTCGTTTATATTCCAGCAGTCAAAAATTGATAGACTGCTTGACTATTGGCGAATCTCCATACTACCTTCAACAGCCAGATGCCCGGCGCGTTCTCGAGCAGGAAAGCACGTAATACGACATAAGTGGTGAACTCGACGTGAAAGCTTGAGGTAGAAGGTATTGGATTTTGGTTGATTTTATCTTTATTTTATGGAAAATGAAAATAAAAATTTTGAAGGATTTTTGGGAGGAGTTTCTGGTGGGGATTCTTCTAAAGGACAAGGTATGCACATGGATCCGTCTATTGCTAGTATGTTTCAAGCCTTCTCATTATCAATGCAGCAACAGCAAAGCAATGATCGAAAAGAAGCTTTGGCAACCAAAGCATTACAAGCAGTGGTCAATAAAATTGATCAATTTGATGGGAGGAATATTTCAAGGTATTTAAGATGTTATGTTCGTGAAATGGAATTAAATCGGGTTTTTGAGAAGAAAATGGTTGCACTATTTGGACTTGCCACGATACCTGAGATAAGAGACCACATTACATCGATTATGGATCATTATGGAAATTCATGGGAGGTTTTTTCACATGCATTGAAAGACGAATATTTCTTAGAAGATGCTGATCGCGTTACTAAGAAGCTGTTTCTGGAATGGATTGAACGGCCCAATAAGAATTTACAAGCAACAGAGCTACTAAGGGAATTTGAGAGGCAATACTCTCAATTATCGAAGGTAGAAAAATTGACATTGGAGCCGTACAAAGTTGATCTATTTCTTCAAGCTGCTGATGGAGAATTGCAAGGGAAATTAGAACTCCTTCTTGAAGACAAAGAAGAAGATGAAGGATTGACAACGAAGTGGAAGAACGTTGAAGATGCGGTGGGGTTGCTTACAAAAAAAGAAAGGAGAAAAGGTAGGAGCAATATTCCAAAAACAGTACAAGCACCCAAAGCTCCAGTATGTACAATACCACCAACAATGCCTACAGTTCAACCTTCGACATCCTTGTCAAAGAAAGCTGATATGGGTATGGAAGAAATTATACGAGGAATGCGAGATCTTCAAATCATATTGGCAAGATTTGAAGAGAATACTTCTATAAACAATTCGAAGAGTGTTTCAAAACAAGGATATGTACAAAGATGCATTTGGTGTGATGATGCTTCACATACTAGAAAAGATTGCAATGAATTTAATAATATGATACGACAGGGAATTATTTGCTGGAAAGATGGGAAGATAGCATTGAAAAATAGAGAGGATCTTCTTCAAACCAATTTTGGTAAGGGAGGAATGAGAGCATTGGTTCAAGATTACTTTAAAGAGCATGAAACAGTAGCACGAGAAAGTGCAAGTTATGGTGCTAGAGTAGATGATGAAATTGGTGGAAGTACGGAAACTAGTGAGTTTTGGGCTTCTGCCGTTTCTACAATGCAAGAAGGGAAATTACCTCGAAAACCGCTATTGAGAACTGCAGCTACAATACGAGGTAGAACAGGTTGACAGGATCCTGTTGAGTCTCTTTCAGTTCACGCATATATTGCTAAGAGCCAACATGAAGCTTTGATGGAAGAAAAAAGACGAGGAAATTTTGATGATACTAGAGAAGGAAATTCTTCTAAGAGGCAAACTCGAGGAGACAAGGCTCGGGAGGCAGCTTCACAAGAATTGCCTGTAAAAGATTCCTCAGCATCATTGGGATAAAAAACAATGGAGACAAAAGATAAGGGCAAATCAATTGCTTATAAGCTACTTTCTGACATTGAAGCGGCAACAAATTTGAAAGGGGTGTTGGAAGAACGTATATTAAACGCTAAGGTGGAATTCACATTGAAAGAAGTCTTGGGAATTGCAAAGAAGGAGTTTCATGATGTTATCATTGACAGCATTAAGCGAAAGAGGCAATTAATGGGCGAAACTGGAATGAGTCATGCTATTGATGCAAGAATATGTAGAGATGAAGAAGAGATTGATATTGGTTACAAGCAACCAACAAATGAAAAGAATGGATATAATCAGCGAGTACATTTCGAAGATTTTAGTGACAAGGAAATGGAAACTTTGAGCCATTATACTCGAAAGCATTGGGCAAGGGCAACTACTGAGGTATTGGTGAAGGTAGGAGATATAGAAGAACCAATAGTTGCTTTGGTCGGCCATGGTTCTAAAATAAATCTCATGTCTAAAGATCTTTATAAGAAGCAAAAATGGCCAATTGATATGGAACATGGATGGGAAATACGAGCAGCTAATAACACACGGGGCGAATTATATGGAGCTTGTCCAGATGTCAAAATTTGGATTGGGGATGTTGCGATGGAGCAACATTTCTTCGTTCAAGATACAACGTCTTATCCGTTGATTTTAGGACAACCTTATATTACAGTAACACGGATGGAAACAAAAGTACTTGACGATGGTTCTGCTTATGCAAGGGTACGTAGCAAGGATAGGAGGAAAGCTGTACAATTTCTAACAGTGCCTCCTAACCATGAACGGAATCGAGATAGGTTGAGGGAGAAACCATTGCCAAAGCTTGTTGAAGGATTTAAGGATTTTGGGGAGGTACCACTGTAAAGCGAGATTATGGAGGTACAAAAGAGGAGGTACTCTCGCGAGATGAAGGTGCCTTTGATGCGAGTTTTATTGGTATATTGGAGAATGGAAATATTATGTATAAGAAAGTTGATGATTTTAAAAGAAAAGAAAGAAAAAGATTATATGATATTGAAGGACAGTTACGCAAGATAGGTACATTGCAAGATGATGAGAGGATTTTGGGTGTTTATGAAGAAAATGGGCTGGAAGATTCATTGGAATTGATTACATCTATTGGGTTAGGGGATAATGATAAGATTGTTGAGATTCATTCGAGAGAGGTTTATACCATGCTTGAATCTTTTCAAGCACCAGAAGTCACATTAGAGACGAGATATAAAATGGCAGATAAGAAGGTAAAGCCTGTTGCCAGACCATTACCAAAGGATTCTAAAGAACAAATGGGAGAAGCATCAAAAGAAGCAAGTTTAAGAGATCCAATGAGTATTGGACATCAGTTTACTGAAGAGACTTTTGAAGAATTGAAGATTGGTTCTGATGGTTCTTTATTGCCGGAGGAAATTACTTGCTTCAAAAAGATGTTGGCTAAACAAGATAGATCGTTTACCTTCGAATCTCATGAAATTGGGTGTGTGGATCCAAATATTATAACACCTATGGTTATCTTCACTGTACCGCATGTACCTTGGAATCTAAGACCGATTCCAGTACCGAGGGCACATTTACCTAAATTGGTCGAACTATTGAAAGAAAAGATAAAGATGAAAATATTAGAACCTTCATTTGCGCCGTATTCTAGTCGATGGTTTACGGTACCTAAGAAGAATGGGTCACTGCGGTTTATTCAAGATATGCAGCTGGTGAATGCTTTAACTGTCATGAATGGAGGAATTGGACCTATTGTGGATGAATTTGCTGAGGCGTTTGCTGGAAGGGCGATCTATTCAATGGGTGATTTGTATTCAGGTTATGATCAATTTCAACTTGCCGAAGGAAGTAGAGATATGACAACGATGATAACACCGCTTGGATTGGTTATAATTGTTGGACATTTATGTGGATCTTAAGGAAGAAAACCAGATCCGACTAAAGTTGATGCAATTGGAAGGATGAAAGAGGATTGTGATTCTTTAACAGAGGTTCGCAGGTTTTTGGGTGCATGTGTATTTTATCGAATCTGGAGGACGAAATGGTTGAAGACATTGATGACGTCAGATTGAAATTCTATTCAATATCAAATCTCAACAGAGAAGACAAGTTATTTCTTGAAGAATCTTATGAAGGAGAATTATTGGATATTGGTCATTACTTGAATACCTTGACTAAACAAGGGAATTGGTCTACAAAAAAATTCAAACAAATAAGAAAAAAAGCATATGGATTTTTACTTCAAGATGGATTCTTATGGAAGAGACCGAAGAAAGGAATTGGGATGCCACGACGAGTGATAGGCAAAAGGGAAGGATAACTAAAATTATTAAAGGAGTTTAATGATAGTTTATGGGCAGGGCATAGAGGAATCTGGGCTACTTTTGCTAAACTCAAGGAACGATATTGGTGGAAAAATATGTATCGAGATGTGCTCTCATTTGTAGAGTCATGTGAAATCTGTCAATCGTATTCTAATATCCGACATCGAGATGGTCTTCATCCTACGTATCCTCTGGCTATTCATTTTAAATGGGTTGTTGATTTGGTTATTATGCCGGTTGGGTTATGGCAGATGAGATATTTGGTTTTAGCTCATGAAGATTTATCAAATCAAATAGAAGGAAGAGCATTGAGGACAAAATCTACAGAGGGGATTTGTAGGTTTTTGCTTGAAGATGTCATTTGCCGTTACGGATGCGTAGGAAAAATCACTATAGATCGTGGAGAATTAAATGCACAAGAAGCTCGTAAGTTCTTTGAAAGATGTGGAGTTAAACTATCACTGACTACTGCTTATAATCCAGAAGGGAATGCAAAAAGCGAACGCGGTCACCCACCGATTGTGAAAACATTAGTTAAAGCTTGTAATGGGAAGGTTAAAGAGTGGCCACGGCTTTTGTCATTTGCATTATGGGCTGATCGAACAACACATAGTTCGGTGACAGGATATATGCCAGTAGAACTTATGACAGGTCAAAAACCAATTATGCCGATTGAAAAAAAGGTACTTACTTGGAGTATGCTACCGTGGGCAGATGGATTGACAAGAGAAGAACTTCTGGCTATTAGGATTCGACAATTGGAACAAAGAACGGAAGATGTCCAGATAGCATTGGGAAGGTTAAAAAGAGCAAGGTTACAAAATAAGGCGCGATTCGATAAGCAACATCGATTGAGACCAAAAGCAATCGAGGAAGATGACTGGGTACTTGTTTATGACAATAGTTTGGATAATCAACATAGTACTTTGTGGAAATTTTCAAAACATTGATTTGGACCATATGTTATAATAATTATTCATGATAATGCGACTTACTCATTACGGGAGGTAGATGGTACAAAATTGAAAATACCAATTGCAAGGAAGGGAGTAAAAATATTTAAACGAAGACATGTAGAGATGAATATGGAAGACCTTAATGAAGGTATAGAGATTCCACAGCAAGAAGATGAAAGTGATTTGGATAATGAAGGTGACGAAGACGAACTGGATAAAGACGTAGAGGATATATTCTGAATCAAACAGCAATTGGGTAAATTGATGCATACCGGTGTCGTATTACGTGCTTTCCTGCTCAAGAACGTGCCGGGCGTCTGGGAGTAGAAGGTAGTATGGAGATTTGCCGATAGTCAAGGAGTCTATCAGTTTTAACTGCTGGAATATAAACGACTGCAAGAATATACCGTAAATCTTTATTGATGCCCTTCGACTGCTTGTCGAAGTCCTTTTTTTTGTCCCAGCCGGTGTCGTATTACGTGCTTTCTTGCTCGAGAATGCGCCGGGCGTCTTGCTGTAGAAGGTAGTATGGAGATTCGCCGATAGTCAAGCAGTCTATCAGTTTTTGACTGCTGGAATATAAATGACTGCAACAATGTACCGTAAATCTATACGGGTGCTCTTCGACTGCTTGTCGAAGTCCTTTTTGGCCGAGCCGGTAGGTCTCTAGACGTTACAAAGAACCCCGTACAACCCAAACTGTTAACCTTCAATACTGCTTTGTACTTACGATCTTGTATCTACTGACTGTCTTGTTAGATTAACCCAATAAATTTCATTCACTCCGCATACTCAATCCTATAGACACCCTTTTAATCCTTCAATCACAGACGTAACTCAATTTTACAAAACAGTCAAGAGTATTCAAACCCACTTCATTTAAAAATCCCGATTCACCATTACAACACTGACTTCAGCAGCGATTGCCTCAGTCTTCTCCAAAACTCTACGAAGAAGAAAAATCCAAATTCTATGTCTTTCCTTCCTCGACCCGAAGCATGAAGCTCCTCTCTCTAATTCCCCTGATCTTCAAAAAACCTCCAATGAAAACCAAACTGGTAACCTTACAGAAGCTTGAAAACTAGCTCCCCCCTCGATTTCTCTCAAAAAAAAAAACCACTTCCCAAAACTATATCCCACCTAACCTTATCCTCTGAATTTCTTCAATCTTCCGTCTTAGATCCGAAATTGGCTCTCGCCGTCAAGCTTTCTCCTCCGTTTTTGCCTTTAAGAAATCCATTTACCGAAAACAACGTTCCCTGAGATAGCACAGAGAACAGGACAGCCTGAAACAGAATCGAATCCCGTAATCGGGACCACATTGAGTCGCCCGACCAATTCAGGTCCTATATTGGGAAAGATGCCCGTAGTAATCTGGATGTTCCCATAATTGGGTCAAATTGGTCCTCGCGTCAGATTGGCTAAGACCCGTAGTAAGACCTGGATTTCCCGTAACTAGACTGCATTGGGTTGCCCCACCAATACAGGTCTCATATTGGGTAAGAGGACCCGGATTGGATTATCGAAATTGGATCCAATTGGCACCTCGAACCTGTCGTGTGAATTGGTCCTTCTCTTCCTGCTGACTCCCGTTATTGGAATCGAACGGGGCATTTCAGTATGCTCCGACTGACTGTAACGGAGTCACTGAACCTGACCACTCAATATTTGTACTAGAGTTGGTCGATGCTCCCAATATTCGAGGTAACTGAATATTAATAAAATTCCCCTTTCTTTTTATTTTCACTGTATACTCGTGTTACAACACGACATCCACCCCCTCTGAACCTGTGCATCCTCCGGTATGCACCAATTTATCCAATTGCTGTTTGATTCAGAATATATCCCCTACGTCTTTGTCCAATTCATCTTCGTCACCTTCATTATCCATATCACTTTCATCTTCTTGCTGCGGAATCTCTGTACCTTCATTAAGGTCTTCCATATTCATCTCTGCGTGTCTTCGTTTAAATATTTTTACTCTCTTCCCTACAATTGGTATTTTCAATTTTGTACCATCTAACTCGTGTAATGAGTAAGTCGCATTATCATGAACAGTTGTTACAACATATGGTCCAAACCAACGTTTTGAAAATTTCCGCAAAGTACTATATTGATTATCCAGACTATTGTCATAAACTAGTACCCAGTCACCTTCCTCGATTGCTTTTGATCTCAATCGATGTTGCTTATCGAATCGCGCCTTGTTTTGTAACCTTGCTCTTTTTAACCTTTCCAATGCTATCTGGACATCTTCCGTTCTTTGCTCCAATTGTCGAATCCTAATAGCCAGAAGTTCTTCTCTTGTCAATCCATCTTCCCATGGTAGCATACTCCAAGTAAGTACCTTTTCTTCAATCGGCATAATTGGTTTTTGACCTGTCATAAGTTCTACTGGCATATATCCTGTCACTGAACTATGTGTTGTTCGATCAGCCCATAATGCGAATGACAAAAGCCGTGGCCACTCTTTAACCTTCCCATTACAAGCTTTACGCAATGCTTTCACAATCGTTGGGTGACCGCGTTCGCTTTTTGCATTCCCTTCCGGATTATAAGTAGTAGTCAGTGATAGTTTAACTCCACACTTTTCAAAGAACTTACGAGCTTGTTGTGCATTTAATTCTCCACGATCTATAGTGATTTTTCCTACGCACCTGTAACGGCAAATGACATTTTCAAGCAAAAACCTACAAATCCCCTCTGTAGATTTTGTCCTCAATGCTCTTCCTTCTACTTGATTTGATAAATCTTCACGAGCTAAAACCAAATATCTCATCTGCCATAACCCAACCGGCATAATAACCAAATCAACAACCCATTTAAAATGAATAGCCAGAGGATACGTAGGATGAAGACCATCTCGATGTCGGATATTAGAATACGATTGACAGATTTCACATGACTCTACAAATGAGAGCACATCTCGATACATATTTTTCCACCAATATCGTTCCTTGAGTTTAACAAAAGTAGCCCAGATTCCTCTATGCTCTGGCCATAAACTATCATGAAACTCCTTTAATAATTTTAGTTTTTCTTCCCTTTTGCCTATCACTCGTTGTGGCATCCCAATTCCTTTCTTCGGTCTCTTCCATAAGAATCCATCTCAAAGTAAAAATCCATATGTTTTTTTTCTTATTTGTTTGAATTTTTCTGTAGACCAATTTCCCTGCTTAGTCAAGGTATTCAAGTAATGACCAATATCCAATAATTCTCCTTTATAAGATTCTTCAAGAAATAGCTTGTCTTCTCTGTTGAAATTTGATATTGAATAGAATTTCAATCCGACATCATCAATGTCTTCAACCATTTCGTCCTCCCCCTCGTATCTTGCTCGAGATAGCATGTCTGCTACTAAATTGTGCTTTCCAGTGATATGCTTAAATTCTGGATTTAGTGACTTAGTATAAGCAATCCATCTCAACATTGCAATATCTGGCGTTGAACAGTTAATAATCATTCCAAGCAATGGCAAGCAATCTGTTTCAATTACTACTACTGCCCCAATCAAATAGTCCTTTTCAGCTTTCAGAGCCGAAACGACTCCCCAAAGTTCTCTTTTGACTTGCGAATATGCACGCTGACGAATACTTAAAACTTTAGTCCCAAATCGAACTGCAAATCTACTCCCATTCGAATCATCTTGACCCACCGCCCATCCAACGGCAATTGGACTAGCGTCTACAATAAGAATCACTGGTCTATTGCACTTATAATCAACCTTCCTCAATATTGGAGGTGACATCAATAATTTCTTCAATCTTTGCATTGCCTGAATATGCCTTTCTTTCCATTCAAATCGGTAACCCTTGCGTAACAGTTCATATAATGGATCCGCTATGTGAGCAAAATGAGGGATCAAGATTCGATAAAATACACATGCACCCAAAAACCTGCGAACCTCTGTTAAAGAACCACAATCCTCTTTCATCCTTCCAATTGCATCAACTTTAGTCGGATCTAGTTTTCTTCCTTAAGATCCAGATAAATGTCCAACAATTATAACCTCTCGTACTCCAAATATGTACTTTATACCCGATAATGTAAGATGAACTTCTCCAAGCCGAGTTAAAATCTTTTCACAATCTTGTATATGATCAACAACATATCTGCGACACCCCCTCATATCTAAAGTTTCATCCTTGTCTCCTTCTCTGCACCCTTTTATAAGAACATCATCCAGAAAAGGTATAGTCTTTTCCGGAATAAAATCTCTCAATACCTTATTCATCCCATTCATCATATGCGCAACTGAGTTGGTCGCGCCTTGAGGAAGAGTGCACATTCTAACCAATCCAAGCGGTGTTCTCATCATTGTCATATCTCTACTTCCTTCGGCAAGTTGAAATTGATCATAACCTGAATACAAATCATCCATTGAATAGATCGCCCTTCCAGCAAACGCCTCAGCAAATTCATCCACAATAGGTCCAATTCCTCCATTCATGACAGTTAAAGCATTCACCAGCTGCATATCTTGAATAAACCGCAGTGACCCATTCTTCTTAGGTACCGTAAACCATCGACTAGAATACGGCGCAAATGAAGGTTCTAATATTTTCATCTTTATCTTTTCTTTCAATAGTTCGACCAATTTAGGTAAATGTGCCCTCGGTACTGGAATCGGTCTTAGATTCCAAGGTACATGCGGTACAGTGAAGATAACCATAGGTGTTATAATATTTGAATCCACACACCCAATTTCATGAGATTCGAAGGTAAACGATCTACCTTGTTTAGCCAACATCTTTTTGAAGCAAGTAATTTCCTCCGGCAATAAAGAACCATCAGAACCAATCTTCAATTCTTCAAAAGTCTCTTCAGTAAACTGATGTCCAATACTCATTGGATCTCTTAAACTTGCTTCTTTTGATGCTTCTCCCATTTGTTCTTTAGAATCCTCTGGTAATGGTCCAGCAACAGGCTTTACCTTCTTATCTGCCATTTTATATCTCGTCTCTACTGTGACTTCTGGTGCTTGAAAAGATTCAAGCATGGTATAAACCTCTCTCGAATGAATCTCAACAATCTTATCATTATCCCCTAACCCAATAGATGTAATCAATTCCAATGAATCTTCCAGCCCATTTTCTTCATAAACACCCAAAATCCTCTCATCATCTTGCAATGTACCTATCTTGCGTAACTGTCCTTCAATATCATATAATCTTTTTCTTTCTTTTCTTTTAAAATCATCAACTTTCTTATACATAATATTTCCATTCTCCAATATACCAATAAAACTTGCATCAAAGGCACCTTCATCTCGCGAGAGTACCTCCTCTTTTGTACCTCCATAATCTCGCTTTACAGTGGTACCTCCCCAAAATCCTTAAATCCTTCAACAAGCTTTGGCAATGGTTTCTCCCTCAACCTATCTCGATTCCGTTCATGGTTAGGAGGCACTGTTAGAAATTGTACAGCTTTCCTCCTATCCTTGCTACGTACCCTTGCATAAGCAGAACCATCGTCAAGTACTTTTGTTTCCATCCGTGTTACTGTAATATAAGGTTGTCCTAAAATCAACGGATAAGACGTTGTATCTTGAACGAAGAAATGTTGCTCCATTACAACATCCCCAATCCAAATTTTGACATCTGGACAAGCTCCATATAATTCGCCCCGTGTGTTATTAGCTGCTCGTATTTCCCATCCATGTTCCATATCAATTGGCCATTTTTGCTTCTTATAAAGATCTTTAGACATGAGATTTATTTTAGAACCATGGCCGACCAAAGCAACTATTGGTTCTTCTATATCTCCTACCTTCACCAATACCTCAGTAGTTGCCCTTGCCCAATGCTTTCGAGTATAATGGCTCAAAGTTTCCATTTTCTTGTCACTAAAATCTTCGAAATGTACTCGCTGATTATATCCATTCTTTTCATTTGTTGGTTGCTTGTAACCAATATCAATCTCTTCTTCATCTCTACATATTCTTGCATCAATAGCATGACTCATTCCAGTTTCGCCCATTAATTGCCTCTTTTGCTTAATGCTGTCAATGATAACATCATGAAACTCCTTCTTTGCAATTCCCAAGACTTCTTTCAATATGAATTCCACCTTAGCGTTTAATATACGTTCTTCCAACACCCCTTTCAAATTTGTTGCCACTTCAATGTCAGAAAGTAGCTTATAAGCAATTGATTTGCCCTTATCTTTTGTCTCCATTGTTTTTTATCCCAATGATGCTGAGGTATCCTTTACAGGCAATTCTTGTGAAGCTGCCTCCCGAGCCTTGTCTCCTCGAGTTTGCCTCTTAGAAGAATTTCCTTCTCTAGTATCATCAAAATTTCCTCGTCTTTTTTCTTCCATCAAAGCTTCATGTTGGCTCTTAGCAATATATGCATGAACTGAAAGAGACTCAACGGGATCCTCCTAACCTGTTCTACCTCGTATTGTAGTTGCAGTTCTCAATAACGCTTCTCGAGGTAATTTCCCTTCTTGCATTGTAGAAACGGCAGAAGCCCAAAACTCACTAGTTTCCGTACTTCCACCAATTTCATCATCTACTCTAGCACCATAACTTGCACTTTCTCGTACTACTGTTTCATGTTCTTTTAAGTAATCTTGAACCAATGCTCTCATTC
This sequence comes from Physcomitrium patens, assembly GCF_059467195.1. Taxonomy (NCBI): domain Eukaryota; kingdom Viridiplantae; phylum Streptophyta; class Bryopsida; order Funariales; family Funariaceae; genus Physcomitrium; species Physcomitrium patens. The sequence goes on along the minus strand of NC_143419.1, from coordinate 12,999,488 downwards.
CTCCCTTGCCAAAATTGGTTTGAAGAAGATCCTCCCTATCTTTCAATGCTATCTTCCCATCTTTCCAGCAAATAATTCCCTGCCGTATCATATTATTAAATTCATTGCAATCTTTTCTAGTGTGTGAAGCATCATCACACCAAATGCATCTTTGTACATATCCTTGTTTTGAAACATTCTTCGAATTGTTTATAGAAGTATTCTCTTCAAGTCTTGCCAATATGATTTGAAGATCTCGCATTCCTCGTATAATTTCTTCCATACCCATATCTGCTTTCTTTGACAAGGATGTCGAAGGTTGAACTGTAGGCATTGTTGGTGGTGTTGTATGTACTGGAGCTTTGGGTGCTTGTACTGTTTTTGGAATATTGCTCCTACCTTTTCTCCTTTCTTTTTTTGTAAGCAACCCCACCGCATCTTCAACGTTCTTCCACTTCGTTGTTAATCCTTCATCTTCTTCTTTGTCTTCAAGAAGGAGTTCTAATTTTTCTTGCAATTCTCCATCAGCAGCTTGAAGAAATAGATCAACTTTGTACGGCTCCAATGTCAATTTTTCTACCTTCGATAATTGAGAGTATTGCCTCTCAAATTCCCTTAGTAGCTCTGTTGCTTGCAAATTCTTATTGGGCCGTTCAATCCATCCCAGAAACAGCTTCTTAGTAACGCGATCAGCATCTTCCAAGAAATATTCGTCTTTCAATGCATGTGAAAAATCCTCCCATGAATTCCCACAACGATCCGTAATCGATGTAATGTGGTCCCTTATCTCCGATATCGTGGCAAGTCCAAATAGTGCAACCATTTTCTTCTCAGAAACCCGATTTAATTCCATTTCACGAACATAACATCTTAAATACCTTGAAATATTCCTCCCATCAAATTGATCAATTTTATTGACCACTGCTTGTAATGCTTTGGTTGCCAAAGCTTCTTTTCGATCATTGCTTTGCTGTTGCTGCATTGATAATGAGAAGGCTTGAAACATACTAGCAATAGACGGATCCATGTGCATACCTTGTCCTTTAGAAGAATCCCCACCAGAAACTCCTCCCAAAAATCCTTCAAAATTTTTATTTTCATTTTCCATAAAATAAAGATAAAATCAACCAAAATCCAATACCTTCTACCTCAAGCTTTCACGTCGGGTTCACCACTTATGTCGTATTACGTGCTTTCCTGCTCGAGAATGCGCCGGTCGTCTTGCTGTAGAAGGTAGTATGGAGATTCGCCGATAGTCAAGCAGTCTATCAGTTTTTGACTGCTGGAATATAAACGACTGCAACAATGTACCGTAAATCTATACGAGTGCTCTTCGACTGCTTGTCGAAGTCCTTTTTGCTCGAGCCGGTAGGTCTCTAGACGTTACAGAGAACCCCGTACAACCCAAACTGTTAACCTTCAATACTGCTTTGTACTTACGATCTTGTATCCAGTGACTGTCTTGTTAGATTAACCCAATAAATTTCATTCACTCCGCATACTCAATCCTATAAACACCCTTTTAATCCTTCAATCACAGACGTAACTCGATTTCACAAAACAGTCAAGAGTATTCAAACCCACTTCATTTAAAAATCCCGATTCACCATTACAACACTAACTTCAGCAGCGATTGCCTCAGTCTTCCCCAAAACTCTACAAAGAAGAAAAATCCAAATTCTATGTCTTTCCTTCCCCGACCCGAAGCATGAAGCTCCTCTCTCTAATTCCCCTGATCTTCAAAAAACCTCCAATGAAAACCGAACTGGTAACCTTGCAGAAGCTTGAAAACTAGCTCCCCCCTCGATTTCCCTCAAAAAAAAAAACCACTTCCCAAAACTATATCCCACCTAACCTTATCCTCTGAATTTCTTCAATCTTCCGTCTTAGATCCGGAATTGGCTCCCACCTCAAGCTTGGATCCAAAATTGGCTCTCGCCGTCAAGCTTTCTCCTCCGTTTTTGCCTTTAAGAAATCCATTTATCGAAAACAACGTTCCCTGAGACGGCACAGAGAACAGGACAGCCTGAAACAGAATCGAATCTCGTAATCGAGACCACATTGAGTCGCCCGACCAATTCAGGTCCTATATTGGGAAAGATGCCTGTAGTAACCTGGATGTTCCCGTAATTGGGTCAAATTGGTCCTCGCGTCAGATTGGCTAAGACCCGTAGTAAGACCTGGATTTCCCGTAACTGGGTCAAATTGGTCCTCACGTCAGATTGGCTATGACCCGTAGAAAGACCTGGATTTCCCGTAACTAGACTGCATTGGGTTGCCCCACCAATACAGATCTCATATTGGGTAAGAGGACCCGGATTGGATTCTCGAAATTGGATCCAATTGGCTCTTCGAACCCGTCGTGTGAATTGGTCCTTCTCTTCCTGCTGACTCCCGTTATTGGAATCAAACGGGGCATTTCAGTATGCTCCAGCTGATTGTAACGGAGTCACTGAACCTGACCACTCAGTATTTGTACTTGAGTTGGTTGATGCTCCCAATATTCGAGGTAACTGAATATTAATAAAATTCCCCTTTCTTTTTATTTTCACTGTATATTCGTGTTACAACACGACACCGGTAGGTCTCTAGACGTTACAGAGAACCCCGAACAACCCAAACTGCTTATCTTCAATACCCCTTTGTACTTACGATCTTGTATCCACTGACTGTCTTGTTAGATTAACCCAATAAATTTCATTCACTCCGCATACTCAATCCTATAGACACCCCTTTAATCCTTCAATCACAGACGTAACTCGATTTTACAAAACAGTCAAGAGTATTCAAACCCACTTCATTTAAAAATCCCGATTCACCATTACAACACTGACTTCAGCAGCGATTGCCTTAGTCGTCCCAAAACTCTACGAAGAAGAAAAATCCAAATTCTATGTCTTTCCTTCCCCGACCCAAAGCATGAAGCTCCTCTCTCTAATTCCCCTGATCTTCCAAAAACCTCCAATAAAAAACCGAACTGGTAACCTTGCAAAAGCTTGAAAAAACTCGCTCCCCCCGATTCTCCCCGAAAAAAAACCTTCCCCGTCAAAACTACATCCCCCCTAACCTTATCCTCTGAATTTCTTCAATCTTCCGTCTTAGATCCGGAATTGGCTCCCACCTCAAGCTTGGATCCGAAATTGGCTCTCGCCGTCAAGCTTTCTCCTCCGTTTTTACCTTTAAGAAATCCATTCACCGAAGACAACGTTCCCTGAAATGGCACATAGAACAGGACAGCCTGAAATAGAATCGAATCCCGTAATCGGGACCACATTGAGTCGCCCGACCAATTCAGGTCCTATATTGGGAATGATGCCCGTAGTAACCTGGATGTTCCCATAATTGGGTCAAATTGGTCCTCGCGTCAGATTGGCTAAGACCCGTAGTAAGACCTGGATTTCCCGTAATTAGACTGCATTGGGTTGACCGGCCAATTCAGGTCTCATATTGGACAAGAGGACCCGGATTGGATTATCGAAATTGGATCCAATTGGCTCCTCGAACCCATCGTGTGAATTGGTCCTTCTCTTCCTGCTGACTCCCGTTATTGGAATCGAACGGAGCATTTCAGTATGCCCCGGCTGACTATAACGGAGTGACTGAACCTGACCACTCAGTATTTGTACTGGAGTTGGTTGATGCTCCCAATATTCGAGGTAACTGAATATTAATAAAATTCTCCTTTCTTTTTATTTTCACTGTATACTCGTGTTACAACACGACACCGGAGGATGCACAGGTTCAGAGGGGGTGGATGTTGTGTTGTAACACGAGTATACCATGAAAATATAAAGAAAAGGGACTTTTATTAATATTCAATTATCTCGAATATTGAGAGCAACGACCAACTCCAGTGCAAATACTGAGTGGTTTAGTTTAATCACCCCGTTATAGTCAGCCGGGGCATACTGAAATGCTCCATTCGATTCCAATAACGGGAGTCAGCAGGAAGGGAAAGGACCAATTCATGCGACGGGTGAGCTTGGTTTGAAGAGCCAATTGGATCCAATTTCGAGAATCCAATTTGGGTCCTCTTGTCCAATATGAGACCTGAATTGGTCAAGCGACCCAATGCAGTCTAATTACGGGAAAATTCGGGTCTTAATACTGGACTCTTGTCCAATATGAGACCTGAATTGGTCGGGCGATCCAATGCAGTCTAATTACGGGAAAATCCGGGTCTTACTACTAGACTCTTATCCAATATGAGACCTGAATTGGTCGGGCGACCCAACGTAGTCTAATTATGGGAAAATCCGGGTCTTACTACTGGACTCTTATCCAATATGAGACCTCAATTGGTCAGGCGACCCAATGGAGTCTAATTATGGGAAAATCTGGGTCTTATTACTGGACTCTTATCCAATATGAGACCTGAATTGGTCGGGCGACTCAATGTGGTCCCGATTACGGGGTTTCGATTCTGTTTCAGGCTGTCCTGTTCTCTGTGCCGTTTCAGGGAACGTTATTTTCGGTAAAAGGATCTCTTAAAGGTAAAAATGGGAGGAAAAGCTCTGACGGCGAGAGCCAATTTTGGATCTAAGCTCTGACGGCGGGAGCCAATTTCAGATCTAAGCTTGACGGCGGGAGTCAATTCCGAATCCAAGACGGAAGATTGAAGAAATTCACAGGATAAGGTTAAGGGGAGAATAAGTTTTGAGGGGGGTTTTTGGGATTGAGGAGCTAGCTTCAAGCTCTTTTCAAGGTAACTAGTTCAGTTTCATTGGAGGTTTTTGAAGATCAAGGGGATTGGAGAGGAGCTTCATGCTTCGGATCGAGAAAGAAAAGACGGAGAATTGGATTTTTCTTCTTCATAGAGTTTTGGGAAGACTGAGGCAATCGTTGCTGAAGTCTGTGTTGTAATGGTGAATCGAGATTTTTTTAATGAAGTGGGTTTGATTACTCTTGACTGTTTTGTAAAATCGAGTTACGTCTGTGATTGAAGAATTAAAAGGGTGTCTATAGGATTGAGTATACGGAGTGAATGAAATTTATTGGGTTAATCTAACAAGACAGTCAGTGGATACAAGATCGTAAGTACAAAGCGATATCGGAGATTAGCAGATTGGGTTGTTCGAGGTTCTCTGTAATGTCTAGAGACCTACCGGCTGGGGCAAAAAGGACTTCGACAAGCAGTCAAAGGGCATCCGTATAGATTTACGGTGTATTCTTACAGTCGTTTATATTCCAGCAGTCAAAAATTGATAGACTGCTTGACTATTAGCGAATCTCCATACTACCTTCTACAGCCAGACGCCCAGCGCGTTTTTGAGCAGAAAAGCATGTAATACGACACCATGTGGTCTCATTTTTTCTCGCCCTAGACTCCGAATTGGAACAGGCGACGGCGCTTCCTCGGAATTCTTGTCTCTAAGAGGATCTTTTCATAGAAAGGATATTTCTCCCAAAATGGTATAGAGAATAGAACAGCTTGAAATGGAATCGAAGACTCCGTATTTGGGACCTCATTGGATTGTCCAACCAAGTCAGGTCATATACTGGGTAAGACGCCCATACTAACATCTGAATTGGATGTCCCCATAATTGGATCAAATTGGCCCTTCACATCAGATTTACCTAAATATTGAATTGATCATTTTTTTTTTGACTCCTTGTAAGAACGGCTCAGACTCATTCCACCCGATTTATCCAAGAATCTTAAAGACCTTGATTTATCTCCTCATTTTTTCCTTGACATTGGATCTGTTAATTTTGTTTATTGAAATTAGACGGAGCATTACATTGATGATAAGTATACCTCGACTACTTGCAATTCCTACACATTGACGCATAATCATCACTGGCTTTAGGATTGAAACATTCACTGGCATAATGACTAACCTGTATGCAATAAAAATGACAAAGTGGTCTTTCTGCACTCCCATCATGCATATTGGGTGTCTCCACTGATATATACCTACTAAGCTTGTTCCATATAGGGTTGAAAAATGATCCTTGTTGTCCCATTGGTACGGAGGGTACTTGTTTTGATGACGTCGATGGGGTGATATTAATTGACCCTGAATATTGGCACTGGAATTGGTGATTGTTTCTAATATCCAAGATGACTAAATATTAATAATATCTTTTTCATTTATATTTTCACCATATAGTCGTGTTACAACACGACAACGGCATAAACTTATAGGCAAAGGTCCTCCAATCCATAGTAAAGTAGTTTTTAACTGATATTCTTTTATAATTTTAACTTAATTATAATCAGAGAATCCATCAAGAAATGAATAACATTCATGTCCAGTGACATCATCCAATATACTATCCGTGAATGGTAAAGGAAAATAATCCTTCGTGGTAGCCGCATTTAATTTGTGAAAATCTTCATAGATGCAAACTTTTCCATTCTTTTTTGGTACCATAACAATTGGTGAAATCCATTCACTGAAAGGAATTGGATAGATAAATCCAACCTCGAAGAGTTTATCCAGTTCTTCTTTTACCATAAGTGAGTATTTTGGATTAAATTAATGTTGTCTTTAGCATACTGGTATAGCATTTTCTTCCAATATAATTTGATGCTCACAAACTTCAGTTGGAATTCCTTTCAGATCCGCATACAACCATGCAAAAGTAGTTTTATACATTAAGAAGTAATCTATCTAAATTTCTTTCTCCTTACATTTTATATTTTCATAAATCTGAATGATTTGGAGAGCCTCTCTTGTACCTAAATTAATTGGTTGACATCATGGAATTTCAGGAGTCTCTGAAATAATGTTCTACTCAATTCCAGAATCTTTTATAAAATTTGACAAATTAGAACTTTTTAACTCCAATTCCATTGCACTAACATGATTAATATCTTGTCTATTCATCCAATATGCAATCATATGATCAGAATCGTCAATAATATCTAGAGGAACTAAGTACTCTTTTGGTCCCTTGCATTGATATTTCATTCTAGAGTGTTCGAAAACTTGCCTTGTATCAGCATAAATTGAGACATGTGCACCAATTTCTTCTTCTGTAGATTCATCTTCACAATCCGACATGAATTCTGAATTGCAAAATTAAATTTCTTTGTGATATTGGACAGAGTATATTTGAAGCATAATTTTATCATTACCTTTTGCAATTGTCAATGTACCACGGCCCAATCATTTCGAGCTTTAGCTTGATACAACCACGATCATCCTAATAAAATTGGGTATGACAATATAGAGCTTTGCAATTGAAAAATAATATAATCAATTTTGTAGGTAATCCCTGCAATTACTTATTAATACTTCATAAAATACCCATAGGTTTAACTCGACTGGAGTCAACTATTCTCAAAACCAATGTAGTAGGCAATAAGTGATCCAAATCCAACCCTACGATTTCTTTTTGTCGTTCATGTAGGAGATTTCTTATGCGTAATTGCTCATATCTTTTTTTTGCTTGTCAATTAATTCTTTGATAATCCTTCTCTTCATGATTATCACTCATAATCTTTCATTCTTCTTTACAAAATCAATACTCCCTTGAATTATAATTCACATATTTGTAATCCTAAAATTGATTCTTTTTACGTTCTCATTTAACATATAATTTCATCTCTCATACATTCAATTTCTAATATTTCATTTTGTTATCATTTCTCCAGAAGCGGCGCCAAAATGTGGTTCTCGTTGTATTCAAGCTTCAATATATCAAAGCAATTGAACTAATAGAAGTACGTTTGAATACAAAAAAAGAATGGTTATATGAATTATGTCTGTTAGTATCACAATTGACTATACTCTAGCTATCTGAAATCAATTATCAAATTACAAAACACCAAGGCTTAATACTTCTGTCTTAATTCAATACATAATCCATTCTACCAATATCAATTCAACAATACTTCCATATTCTTATCAGTTCATCTCCCACTTATTCTCTTTGCAGTTTATATATATTCAATTACTGATCTCTAGCTTACTTATTATATTTAGTTTCTCAATTCATCATACAGATTTCAATATCTTCACTTAACACAACACAATTCGATAATCTCAATTCTCAAGGTTACAGATTTTTTTCAAAATGGTCAGTCCAAAGTCATATTCCACAATATTTTAATCACAGTTTCAACAATACTTCTCTCTATCACAATTCTTCATAAGCAAATAATAAAAGTAAAGAAAACAAAGAAGTAGCACCAAGCTTACATTGGCTTACGACTCTCACAGTGTAGCCCTAATTTTCCTTTCGTCAACCTCTTTATCCTACCAAAAGATGGACCGTCGGCCAACAGATTCCAAAGGTTATGAATCTTTGAGTTCTTAACCATTTGTTCCACTAACAACCTACTATTACTAACTAAATTGCCTAACCATAAGTCTAATTCTCAAGGTTTTTAATAACCAACTAGTAACTCACCACAAAATTTATTTACCTATTCTACAGTTCTCAAAGCTCTATCTTTAATATATTTTGTAAGCTCTTTTCTTACCAAAATAAGATACTTCATGCTCTATAATCCTAATAGAATAGCCACCAAATCAATTATTTATTAAAAATGTATAGCAAGTGAATAGATAAGATATAATTCATGTCTAAATCTAAATTTGGATTATAATTGATATTTAGTATAAGAAGCTATAAATTCCTCCACATCTTTGTAAAGGCTCTTTTACTAATATCACTCCTTGATCTTATGATAGGTGGTCCAAACTTCTTTGTGGTCCATCCAAAATATATCATAAAATTCTTTGAGAATTTGATTCTTGATTTTTGCATCATCTACTACTTTCAATGCTACTCTATTTATTTTCTTTCGCCTCTTCTATAAAAAATTGTCTCTTAAAATTTAGTCATAAGATTGATATCTAATGACTTTGAAGGCCTTATTTGACCAGCCTTCTTGTCTCTTCATGGTACTCATATAGATACTAATGTCTCTTAACTTGCATCTATAAAGAACTTCTCTAAAGGCCACGTCTTTATCATTCCTACTCATTCTATTAGTAGCTAACACATAGCCATAGTTCTCATCTTCATTATCTTTATCAATTTCTTATATTTCCATCTCTTCTTCACAAATATATCTAGCTCTAGATAACATATCTACCAGAGAATTCTTTTAGCTAGAAATATGTACAAAGATAAGATTAAGTGATCTAATGTAGGCTATTCACTTCAACATAGTAATATCAACAATATAATAGTTAATAATTATATATAATAATAATAAGCAATCAATTTTTAGTACCACATTGGCTCCAATTTTGTAATTTTTGTCTGCTTTCATAGCTATAAGTACTTCCAAAAGTTCTTTCTTTGCTTGTAGATATACTCTCTATTTATCTGTGAGAATTCTTGCTCCAAACCTAATGATAAACCTCTTACCTTCTGTATCATCTTAACCATTAGTCCATCTAATAGCAATAAGACTTGTATCAACAGTAACAAGAACTGGTCTGCCACAATCATAGTCAACTTACTTCAAGACTATTTACGACTTCAAAATCTCTTTTAGACCATCTATGGTAAGTCTTTGCTTTTTTTTTTTTCCATCTAAATTGAGTTCTTTTTCTCCAGAGACTATATAATGGCTCAGCTATGTGAGCAAAGTGGAGAATCCAAATCTGATAGAAGCCAAAAGCTATTAAAAACCTTCTTATTTTAATCATGCTATTATATGCTTTCATCATAGCAATAGCATCAACCTTTTTAGAATTAGGTATTTTGCCATATCTTTGACATAAGTATCTAACCACCACAATCTTATCAATTCCAAACTTAGACTTGTCAATTAATAAGGTTAAATCTACTTCTTCAAGCCTCTTCAAAATCTTCTACATATCTTTAATATGATCCTTTACAAATATTTTGCATCTATCAATATCTAATATCAAGTCTTTAGCTTCCTCTTTGCATTCTTTAATAGATATATCATTCATAAAAGAAATAATATTTTCAGATACAAAATCCCTCAAGATTTGGTTCATGGCATTCTTCATATGAGCTACTAAGTTAATTGTACCTTGAGACAAAGTGCTCATCCTCATAAGTTCCAATGGAGTCTTCATGGTTGTCAAATTTCTACTTTTTGATACAAGCTAAAATTGATCATAACCAAAATAAAGATCTCTAATAGAATAGATGATATATCTTGCAAAAGCCTCAGAAATTTTATCTATAATTGGTCTTAATCCCTTATTTCTGATTCTTATCTTCTTGGCTAGTTACATGTCTTTTAATGTATCTCAAACCTCCAGACTTCTTTGGTACTATGAACCATCGATTAGAGTATAGAGCTATAGATAGTTCAAGTATTTTTATTTGCATCTTTTCCTTCAATAGACTCATCAACTTAGATATCAAGGCTTTTGGCATAGGAATTGGTTTCAAATTCCAAGGCACATGTAGAATCGTAAAAATGGCCATTGGTGAAACAACCTTTGGACTAACACATCCAATCTCATGTAATAAAGAGGCAAATGCCTTACCATGCTTAGAAATCATTTTTCAAAATCTATTTTTTTCAAGTTTTTTCAAGAACTCATTCCCTCCAATCTTTAGCTTAATTAATGTCTCTTCCATAAAATTGTATCTAATCCTTCTTGTCTCTCTTAGTTCATGCTCTTTTTCAATCTTCTTGATATGATTTTTAAAGTTTGGTGGCAATTGTATTGCAACTGGCTTCACCTTCTTTGCTACAATTTATACTTAGTATTTACTATTGTCTTAATCTCTAAGCCATAACTTTCAAATAAATTTATATCAATAGCTATCTTCAATATCTCTTCATACAATCTTCTTGAATGAATCTCTATTATTATATAAATAGATACAATGTCTTCTCTTTGTAAAGTTTCTAAAACTTGTAAAACATCATTTAAAAATCTTTTTTTAATAACTCCAAAAATAGACTCATTACTCAAAATTACATCAATTTTTTTTTTATTTTTTCTTCTATTTTCTTATTTGATCTTCTATACTTAGAATCCAAATCTTTAATCTATTGAAAACTTATACATCTATCTTTTGTCAAACTCTAAATTTTACAACCACCTCTTTGTACATTGAGGCATACTATACTAGATGATTTCTTTGCACCTAAAGCTTTTTATGTGCTATGTGTGTAATTTAGAAATCCAAAAAATTATCATAATCATAGTCCATAGGAATTTTTCTATGTTGATCTCTATACCTCTCATAATTTGGCCTTACTATAAAAAATTGAATTGACCTCTTACCATCATGGCTACAAATTCTAACATAGTATAAGCCATCATCCAATACCTTGGTTTCCATCTTTATTGCTTCAAAATGATTGGATAAATTTCTTGATTTTACAAAAAGAAGTTTTGCTCCACTTTCACATATCCAATTTTGATGCCCACTGCTCGACATCCTCTATAAAAGCTATGTCTTTCATCATTGATAGCTCTCAACACCCATCCATAGTTGGTATGAATTAGCAACTTATCTTTCTCAATAATCTTTCTAGATAAGATATGGATCTTAGAGCTATGATCCACCAATGCTAGGATTGGCTCTTAAAGGCCTCCTATCTTTATTTGTCGTTCTATAGTAGCTCTTATCTAAAATGGATGAGTATAAGCTATCAAAGCTTCACCATCATTCTTTCATAACTTATTAATCTCACACTGAAACATCTTGGCATCCATTGTCACTTCTTCTTTTTGGTTCTTACTAATATTGGCTTCTACCTTCATATTAGCTATCCCATCATATAAAAATATTTGTAGTACTTTATCTTTTATTTCATCATATAAATCTTCTTCTATAATTTTAATTTTAATTTTTTTTATCTTATCATAAATAACTCCATATCTTTTGTTTTGGTCACTACTCTCATATTATCACATTTCAAGGCAAAAACATGGCCAATCTAGTCCTTTTCTTTCTTAGTCATTAGAATATGTAATGCTCTTACCATCGCACTTTTAGCTGTCATTTGCCTCTTTCTCTTAATAACATCAATGATGAACTCATAAAAATCTTTTTTAAAAAGACTAAGAGCTCTCTCAAGATAAACTCAAACTTGATATCCAAAATCCTCTCTTTTAAGATTCTCTTTATGTCAATTAAGGATGAAATATCACATTGAAGTTTATAGGTTGGTGCTTTACTCTTTTTCTTAATGTTATCCTCTTTTTCATTGCTCTTCCTACTTTTTCTTTGAGAGTAGAATATCTAGTCCTGGATGTAAAGCAAAAGGCCTTGTTTCTTACTTTTACTTTCTATTGCTTGCTAGTCCTTCTCTTAGAATAGTATTTCTATAACTCAGAGCCTTTTTCTTATTAGTTTGCCATGCTACCTCTTCGCCTTCTTCAATTTTGCGTCTCTTAATCTCCACTAATGTATCATAAGATTCTTTCTCTCGATGCTCAATCACCAAATAGGCCTTGATCATGGTTGCATCAACTGGATCATCTCATCGAATTAATCTTGTAATAGCTTGAGCTTCTTTTACCATTACTTTAGATATATGTATAGAAGTTTCTACTTTGATGTATTCAGCCTCAATAATATAAGTCTCTACTTCCTTATTAAGTGAAGAGTTGTTCTTCTCTAATCTATACTCCATCAATTTCTTCATGCCTCCTCTTTCAAAGTTAGTCTTTAGAAGCTCATTTGTTATAATATCTTTGATTCTACCTTCTTTGAAGATAATAATGCCATTTTTCATGGCATATGTATATAATCCACAATCACTATATTTGTGGTTTGGATCATCACACCAAATGCACCTCGCTACAAATCCCTTTGATCCTTCAGTCGATCGTAAAATATCTAACATTGTGTCTTTTTTCTAAGTAATTATTTCTATCTTTAATTCTTTCATGCTCCTCATCAACTCATCAAGGATGTCTTCACCTACATTCTTATTTTTTAAAGAACTTCATAGAATAGGAATAGACAAAGTTGTTGTTAGAGCTTTCATACCTTTTATTGATGTAGCTTCTATCTTTGTTCCAAACCTTCTAAACTTTACACGTTGTTGCTTAGCAATAAGCTTCATTGCTATCATATTATGTGAAGTTTGGCTTAGGAATGTACTTCTGACGTATTGTATTACAATTATATGATAAAAATATGACTAAAAGTAATTTTTTTAATTAATACTCTTTCATATTAATTCAACAAGAATTCAATATATTTTAATAAGGCTTTTATGAAAGCCTCTTAGCCTATTTTTTTGTCTTAATAGCAAGCAAATAAAAGTTAATTAGTATTTTTACCTTCTAGGATATAAAAATATTTTTACAGCCTTAGAAAGACCATAAATTGATAAAATCAGGTTAAAAGAGATAAATAATTAGTATAATTGATACTAGGATAAAATTGACGATAGGATTGGACTAAAAAATCCTTAAGATAGATTGAATTGATACCTAAGGGTCGATTGTTTGTGAAATATAATCAAAATCAGACCTCTGGCCACTAAAATGACACCTAAGATAAAATAGGTTTTCATACAAAGATTAGAGATTAGGATTTGAGAGCTAGATTAGAGCTTGTTTGAAAGACATATGAAATTTTGGTAGAATCTAGAGAGAGTTAGCAATTATTGTTGAAAGTTAAGGTTTGTATTGGTAACTAAGGATTTATACAATGAAATTAGGATTAGCATTCTTGGCTAGTTTATAAAATTGGTATCACATCTATAATCCAAATTGATAGTGCTTGGATAATAAGGTATTCTAAGTATATAAAATTTTGTAGTAATATAATAGTGCAATTGACAGATATCTAGATTTTGGTACAAGAACATATCTGAAGTTTGAAGTTTGGAATTGGATAGGGTTTTTGTGATATTTAGAGATCTACTAATTGAATCAAGGTAAAATTTGGCATGGTTTTGAAAGACTTCAAGATCAAGCTGCATACCAATTTTGAGTCAAATTTAATAATTGAAGAAAGAGAAATCACTGTTGGAAATTTTGCTTCACCTTTCAAGTTGGTTGCTGAGTAACATTAGTACAGTTTTTGATGGTTTTCTCACAATCTGTAAGTTGGATTGGGCTGAAATTTCTTGAGCATGTAGAAGACTTACATTGACAATTGCATGTAAAATTTTACATCATGTAGATGAATAAATTAGAAGTTATAACTTATCAAAGCTTATTGATTAAAATTGGGACTTACAAGAAAAATCTAAATTGCTTAAATATGAAAGTAACAAGATAATTGAGGTTTATGTGTGATTGAGACTACTAAAAAGAGTATTTTTAGTACTTTTGAATCAAAATTTGGATTATATTATTCTCATATGGGTGAAACCTAATAGATATTTTTAGATGTTTGTGAAACATAACCTCATCTTCCATAGTTAGGTATTCGGTGCATTTCTAAGCAAGACAATACATAATATGACAGAAGTTGTGAATCCAATGTGAAAAACTTGAGGTAGAAGTTGATGAGTTTTATTGGTGGTTATTAGGATTGATCATCCATTTCATAGGAAGAAGATTGATTTTGGAGCTTTTTGAGTTGTTGGAGCTTAAGAGACTATTTTAAAATACAATGGTAATATTTGGATTATTATAGAATACAAAAAAGCTTTATTAATATATTAGAATATTTTGAAGCATTATAAGATATTTATTGGAGTATTTTTAGGAATATTTTTAAATATTGTAGAATAAAATGGAAAATATGTCATCAAGGTCCTTGGATAAGTTGAATATTTTAGATGGATCAAATATTAGTCAATTTTTTAAAGCTTTTTGTATATTCATAAAAGAGCAAAAATGAGTGTAAGCAATTAAAAAAAATATCACAAGGGCATTACAAGGAGTCGTCAATAAATTTGGGAGGTTTGAAGGGTAAAACATCACTAAGTTTTTAAAAGTTTATACATGTGAAATAGAGACATGCCAAATTCCTGAGGCAAAGATGATTTTAAGCTTCTATTTGGCTATTGAACATGAGATTTATAAAAAAAATGAAGTGATTATTTAGAAGGGATATAGAGACATGGTCAAAATTTCAAGAAATTTTGAAAGAAGAATTTATTGATGGAAATGATGATAAGATTATCAACCAAAGTTTTTAAATTAAATAGAATTACAACCAAGCAAGCATATAGATCTTTATGAATTCTTGGAAGAATTTGAGAGGAGATTTTATCAACTCTCATCCTCAAAAAGATGGTCATTGGGTGCTTTAAAGATAGAGTGTCACGGACATACTCATATAAGCTAGTAATTACATATATAAATAGGTGGAAGTAAGTAAAAGTAGGTAAAAAGAAGTTAATTCTATAGTATTTAATATAAAAGCTTCCTAGAGGCTTTATAGATGTTGCTTTGATTTCATAGATGTCTTTAATTGACTTTTTGGATTAGAAACGTGGTCAAAAAGTTGGCCATGTGCCACACATATTGTTAACTTGAAGATCAAGCTAACTATGTGGCCCACACATAGAAAAACTTGCCTTGTAAGTCAAGGCATGTGTCCTATAAAGTCAACACATATTGAAGGTCCTATAGAACATTGCCACGTAGCCCCTAGTTAGATAGTATATATAGAGACAAGAGTGAAGCCTTCTTCACTCTTGTCAACTCTTTTCTTGCTTCTAGTCTAGTTTCAAGGGTCTCTAATTTTCTTATCTTTTGGCAATAGCCATTCAAGTTTCTCTTTCAATATACGTACTTGTTTATTATACCTTTCTTTGAGTGAAGGCTCACTTCTCTGAATTACTTTTTTATCAAGTTCTAATCTTTGACAGATTGACAAGAGTACACCTACAATATCAGAGCTTTGTCTAATCTTGATTAAGAGTGGATTATCCTTTTTTCTTGATAAAATATAAGCATATTAGAAGTTATGGATTACCCTCTTCTAAACTGATATTATCCTTAGTATTTTTTTTGTTCTCAAGTCCTCTCTTCTATTTGTCTTGAGCGATACTAGACATCTTCTCTTTTTTAAGTATTATCATAGCAAAATTTATTGAAATGAAGAGTGCAATGGCATAAATTCAAGAGCAATTGAGGGAGTTAATGCTTGTGATACATCAACTCAATTTACCACCACAAGGAGCAACAAGATTGGTAGGAAGTGAAGATATAGAAATGGTTGGAGCTGCTTCAACATCTGCACCAAATCATGTCCTTTCTCCTATGGTGGAATGCCCTTCCAATGTTAGAGAACCAAGAATTGCCCTACCCGAGAAGTTTGATGGCACCAGATCCAAGTTTCGAGGATTTATCAATCAAGTATAACTTGTGATTAAACTTCAACCCCAAAGCTATCCAACTCCAAGATTGCAAGTTAGATTCATTAGTACGCTTCTTTCAAGTTCAGCACTATCGTGATTTTTATCTTTTCTTGAATGATGAGATCCAATATTAGATATTCTAAAGGCTTTTCTAGCAAATTTTCGATCCATGTATGAAGAACATGATGCAATTTGTGTTGCAACCATTAAGATCCATATTTTACGATAAGGCAATCGATCAGTAACGTTGTATGCTTCACAATTTTGACAACTTGCAACTGATATCAAGTGAGATAATATTACACTTATTAGCCAATTTGTCTACAGATTACAATATGAGGTAAAAAAATTAATGCTCAACTTACTTGATCCTGAAACATTGAGTCAAGCAATTGACTTTGCTGTGAAGTGCGACAATCACCTTTTTGAATTCTGATTTGAGCACTGTGCAAGTGGACTTCAATGTTACTATAATTCAATGGCAACACCAACACCTCTTCAACACATATATTCGGAAATAGAAGATATACAAATTGATGCAATATGTTTCAAACCTCTTATTGAGCAAGAAAAGATTCGTCGTCAACAAGAAGGATTATATTTATATTGTGGAGAATCAAAGCACACTGCTCAATATTGTGCAAAGAAATGATGCAATCACAAAATAAAGAGTATGGCTATAAAAAAAGACAATATGTCAAAAAATGAGTTTGTTCAGCTACAATAGGGACCGTGCAGCTGGAACCTTGTACAACATCTAGTAAAGGTCCTATTTTCTCCTCATAGCCCTCTCGTTGTTTTACATTAAATATTGTTTTAGGACCTAAATATTACAAAGCCTCTGCCTTGTTAGATTCAAGAGCCTTGGCGTGTTTCTTAGATGAAGAATTTATGAAAAGACATAACATATTTTTAGTAAAGAAAACTAAACTTGTTCATGTAGAAGTCATAGATGGTCATCCATTGTCTTCTAGAGATATTACTCATGAAACCCTTCTTATAGAAGTAAAAATCAATGGTCATAATATCTTTGTTAGATTCAGGAGCCTTGATATGTTTCTTAGATGAAGAATTTACTAAAAGACATAGCATATCTTTAATAAAGAAAATTAAACATATTCATATAGAAGTCATAGATGGTCGTCCATTATCTTCTGGAGATATTACTCACAAAATCCTTCCTATAGAAGTAATAATCAATGTCATAATAACTTTGTAGTATTTAATATCATTAGATCTTCCTCTAATCCAATCATTTTAGGTTTATCATGATTAGAAAAATACAATCCTCAAATAGATTGGATTTTTTGAACTCTTACTTTTTCTAAAAGTATAACTAACAGTGTAATTAATCAAGTAGAGAGTCATAAGTCCAGTTCAATTAAATCCGAGTTTATAGGTGCAAAAGCTTTCTTGTATGCTACTATGAGAGAATCACCATATATTATTTATGCCACATCCGTTTCTAATGGTGCAAAGACTTCACGTGGCATTCTAAGCCAATATCAAGAATTTCAAGATGTATTTGAAAAAAAGAATGCAGATACACTCCCGAAACATCGTCCCTATGATTGCTCAATTGACCTTCAAGAAGGAGCACAACTGCCATTCGGACCAATCTACAGTTTATCACAAAATGAGTTGATTGAACTCAAGGAGTATATTGAAGAAAATCTAGCCAAGAATTTCACATGCCATTCTAAATCTCCGGCAGGAGCTTAAATTCTATTTGTGAAGAAAAAAGATGGATCATTGCGGATGTGTGTTGATTATCGAGGACTCAACAAGATAATCATCAAGAACAGGTATCCACTACCTTTAATATCTGAACTTCTTGATCAGCTGAATCAAGCTAAGATCTATATAAAAATAGATCTCCGAGGAGCATACAATCTAGTACGCATCAAAGAAGAAGATGAATGGAAGACTACATTTCAAACTAAGTATGGACCTTTTGAATACAATGTCATACCTTTTGGACTTATAAATGCACCTGCAGCTTTTCAATATCTAATGAATGATGTTTTTTTAAAGGTTTTAGATGATTTTGTGGTCTATTATCTAGATGATATATTGATCTATTCTAAGAATCCAGAAGAACATGAACTTCATGTTCGTCGTGTGTTACAAAAATTAAGAGATGCAGGACTCTATGTCTAGATAGAAAAGTATGTATTCCACACTAGTCAAGTCGATTTCTTGGGTTACATCATTTCAAATGATGGACTTATGATGGATCCTAAGAAAGCTCAAATTATTATAGATTAGAAGATCCCAAAAATGGTAAGAGATGCCCAATGCTTTTTGGGATTTACCAACTACTATCGGATCTTCATCAAGGACTTTTCTTGAGTTGGAGCTCTACTTACATGTTTGACTTGTAAAGACAAACTCCAATGGAATCAAGAAGCAGAAGTTGCTTTTGAATCTTTGAAGACATTGTTTGTTTCTGCACCAATCTTATATTGTGTTGATTTTTCCAAAGCATTCTTTGTGGAAACAAATGCATTAGACTTTGCTTTGGGTGTGATTTTATCACAAATGGGAACAGATGACAAACTTCATGTAGTAGCCTTTCATTCAAGAAAATTCTCAGCAGCAGAAATCAATTATGAGATCCACGACAAAGAAATTCTTGCAATTGTAGATTCTTTTCAAGAATGGCATCATTATCTAGAAGGCACTTCTATTCCAGTCACCGTGTATACAAATCACAAGAACCTCGAGTATTTTATGTCAGCACATATATTAAATTGTCATCAAGCTCGTTGGAGCATGTCTTTATGAAGATTTGAGTTCATCATCACTTATTGGCTAGGAAAACATCAAGGTTTGTTTGATGCCTTGTCCAGACGTTGTCATATGGCGTGATTTGCTATCTGGGAATACACTGGGTATCTAGCTATAGAAAGTGTACCTTAAACCATTATATGATTCTTTTCTTAGCTCCCAAATCTCCTTTATTTTTGTATAAAACTCCGAATATAACAAAATCCCTTCAAAACATATTTTTCCTGTGAAGGGTTTTATCGCCCCAAACTTTAGAAAATCATAACTATTGATCTAACCATTCAGTTCGTTTCAAATTTGCAAGATAGTTAGAATTTACCCTAAACTTATATCACAAAAAAAAAAAACCGCAAATTCACTCCTGATCTTTTGGCATCTAAGAAACCCTAGCAGACACTCCAAACCCTAATTTACAAGCATCCAAAAACTATTTTCCTTATATCTCAAAAACCCGAACTTCAAATGTCACAAAACTTATGCACAAAGTTTACTAACATGAAATTACAAATTTCTTGAAATTTTGAGCCAAAACCTCACAAAATTGCTCAAGGTATAGCTCAAGAGACAAACACTAGTAAATCGGTTTACTTACTACCCTTAGATTGCTTGTGCTGACTTCAAAATCCAATAACTCCTTTATGCCAACTTAGAATCCAGTAAGCAATATGTGAAAAGTATAGCTGCAAAAGTTCTCTCTCTAGTTGCAATCGCCGATCCTCAATTGCCATCTGTACGCGTGCGTTATCTCCAAAAGAGTGACAATAGGTCCAAAACTAACACCTTAACTTTGAGCGCCTATAACTTCTTCATAAAAACCGCAAATGACATAAAACTTGTACCAAAATCTTAACCAAAAACCTAAACCTTCTGATCCTAGCCTTTAAAGTTCGAATGGCCTCGAGAAACTAACCCTAATCCCTAATATGGCCTCGGGCAGCCTCTCAAAGTCCATTGGTCATGATTTTTGACTAATAGGAATGGAGATTTTTATTTTTCATCTCCATTCATCTATATTGGTATCCTAATTACTCCCTTTGCTACCAAAATCCTTCTTCAATCCTTTTTCTTATAAGATTTATATAATTTATGCTCTAAACACCAAATAAAAGAACCAAAATAAGTTTTCAAATGTCACCAATGTCTAACAAAGGTGACTCTAAATATTTAGAAGTTACTATCAACCAAAACCAATCTTAAAAGCTACTATCAAAAAGAAATTAAAGTTATATAAATTCTATAGTAATCTTTTTAAACAACTTCTTCTCAAAATAATACTCAAATTATATTCTACAACCAACTAAAATCTACTAATATGGCTCTCACCATGTTACTTAATAAATTATATATTAAGTACATAATTACATTATTTTCATATAGTAGCTGAACCATAATACGACAACGTTCTTATCTTGTACCAAAAGAAGGAGATGCAGCTTTTGAGCAACAAAGAATGGTTCTCTTGAAGCCGGAGCAATTTCATCTTCCAGTATTTAAGTCAACATTGATTGTTGATTTTACTTTTCTTAAGCAAGTCCAGTTAAGTATGTCTTCAGACTCCTTTGTTCATGATATCAAGAATAATTCTTCTAAATCTCATGATCCCTCTAAATTTGAATTCAAGAACAACCTATTCTATTTCGAAGGACGCCTATATGTTCCTAAAGGAGAAGCACATTTATGTATTCTTTAAGCTCGTCACGACTTCCCAGCAGCAAGATATTTTGGATATAATAAGACTTTAGAACTGATATCTAAGGATTTTTGGTGGCTTCAAATGTAGAAGGTAGTCAAAGATTTTGTACAATCATGTGATGTTTGCTCAAGATCAAAAACTCCTCGTCATCGATCTTTTGGACTTCTTCAGCCATTACCCATTTTAGAACAACCATGGTCTTCTGTTTCTATGGACTTCATCATGGATCTTCTAATCTCAGGTTTCTATGACTCTATATTCGTGATAGTAGACCGTTTTACCAAAATGGCACATTTTGTACTATGTACAAAATCTATCACAGGTGAAGAAACAGCTAAGCTCTTTCTTGACAATATCTATTGCTATTATGGATTATCCAAGGATATTATATCAGATAGGAGAATTCAATTTGTATCAAGATTTTGGCGGGCTCTTTTCAAGATTCTAAAAGTAGATATAAAACTATCTTCAGTATTCCATCCTCAAACTGATCGACAAACGGAGCGTGTTAATCAAGTTTGGGAGCAATATTTAAGATGTACCATTAACTACCAACAAGATGATCGGACAACTCTTTTGCCATTGGCAGAGTTTGCTTACAATATCACGATACATTCTTCTACAAAACCAACACCTTTCTTTACTAATTATGGTTATCATCCACGACTTGATACTTTTGATTTTTCAAAAGTTGATAATCTTACTGCGAAAGATTTGGCGATTCATTTATCAGAGCTACATACAACGATGAAGGCGTAGTTAAAAGAGGCTCAAGAATAACAAAAGATCAATGCGGATGTCTATTGAAAGGAACAACCACCATTCTTCTTAGGTGATAAGGTATAGTTACTTCGTCACAATATCAAGACCTCTCGTCCTTGTGACAAGTTGGACTATAGAAAACTTGGACCATTTTCTATTTTTGTATAAATCAATCCAGTTGCATATCGTTTACATCTATCGGAGTCAATGAAAATCCATCCAGTATTTTACATGTCTCTTCTTGAACCATACAAGACAGTGGACATACAAAGAAGACGACAAGCACCACCTCTTCCTATAGAAGTAGACAATAATGAAGAGTTTGAAGTAGAAGAAGTCTTAGATTCAAGGCGGTGCCAAAATAAATTGAAATATCTTATCCATTGGTGCGGATATGATATTAGTGAATACACATGGGAGCCAAAAAAAAATCTTGTATATGCACCAAAGTCGATGGAGGCTTTTCATCGAAGACATCCATCAAAAATAAGATGAAAACCTTTTTTATAAAAGAAACAACATCTAGGCAAGATAACATTCTACTTTTAATCCTTGTTCGTAGCTTCTTTGAAGTTGTGACGCTCAGGAGATGGAGAACCAACAACCAATGGATTCGACTCAAGAGCCTTCATTTGCTGACTTGTCGGACAAGATATTACGATTGTCACAACCTTTAAGACGACGTAATCGAGATGAAGATCTTCAAGAATGACATGTTCTTCCTCGAATAGATGGTGAGGTACAACGCATTTAGTATTACGATTTGAGAAGGAACTCCCAATGTTTGGTGATTTTGTTAGAGGTAGGAATAATTCTTGATGGTATTCCAAATGTTCTATTCGAAAAAAGTTATGAAGGCCTCAACAATGATCAAATAACTATGTGGTCTTCTCGCCCTAGTATGGGACACTACCGATGGTTGAGAGGCCCTATCAATCATCTTCGAAGAGAACAAAGATCAGAGTATGTGGCAAATATAATTCGTCATATCATAGATTTCCTCAACATATGATGACTGCTCCTCATGGAACTCGTTCCTAGAAGGGAGGATAATGTCACGGACATACTCAAATACAAATAGGTGAAAGTAAGTAAAAATAGATAAAAGTTAGTTAATTCTATAGTATTTAATATGAAAGCTTCTTAGAAGCTTCATAGACATTGCTTTGACTTCATAGGTGTCTTTAATAGACTTTTTGGATTAGAAACGTGGTCAACAAGTTGGCCATGTGCCACACATATTTTTAGCTTGAAGATCAAGCTAATTATGTGGCCTATATGTAGAAAAACTTGCCTTGTAAGTCAAGGCATGTGTCCTACAAAGTCAATACATATTAGAGGTCCTATAGAACATCACCACGTAGCCCCTAGTTAGATAGTATATATAGAGACAAGAGTGAAGCCTTCTTCACTCTTGTCAACTCCTTTCTTGCTTCTAATCTAGTTTCAAGGGTCTCTAGTTTTCTTGTCTTTTGGCAATAGCCATTCTAGTTTCTCTTTTAATATACATACTTGTTTATTTTTACCTTTCTTTGAGTGAAGGCTTGTATGAATTGCTTTTTCATCGATTTCTTATCCTTGACATAGAGTTATTTTTAAATGGTCTTGATGATGCTTTAAAAGATGAGCTTTTCATTCTTTTTGTAGATGAGTCTATAGAGAGTAGTTGTATCAATAATTGGAAGAAGTTGAAAGAAGTAGTGGTTGTTTTAGGAAGGCAACAAGAAGCAAAAGCTAAAAGAGTTGCAATATGGCCTTAAAAATCTTCTATTTTGGCTTTTATATGACCTTTATCAATATAAGGAACTAATCTTAAAAAAAGAGAAAAAGAAGAACAAGTGGGAGATTTCAATAGAAGAGTCAATTCTTATACTAAAGATAGGGAAGGAAAAAATAAATATCTTTTTAAAACTATTACTATGAAAAGTAAATATATCCAAAAATTTGAAGGTAATATGAAAATCAAGGATTTGGAAATTAATGACTATAAAGTTGAAAGCTATGGCTATTCTATATTGAGTAAGTTTGTGCAAGTTGAGAAAAGAAATTTGGATGTAACATCTTTTGGTGATAAAAAAGCCTCTTCTATATTTGAAGGAAGTAAAGATGTTTTGCCTAATACTTTGAATTATGTTGAAGAACCTTACAGTTGAACCTTTATAAGAGATGGATTATTTATCTATTGAAGGTTATAATTATGAAGGTTGTACAAATTCACAATATTAAGATATAAGAAGTGGTAGGATTATGCATGGATATGATGATGAAAGTCAAATTGCATATGGTATTAAAGACATGAATCTCAAAGAAAGAAAATTCTTGATACACTTTTGTGTCATTGGAGAGAACTAGAAAGTCATTCAAAAGATAATATAATATTAAGTAGAATAGTTATTGCCAAGAATAACAAGACTAAAAAGTCTTGAAACAAAACTAAGGATTAGAACAGTATTGACAAGAGTGAAGAAGGCTTCACTCTTGCCTCTATACATATTCTTAATTAGGAGCTACATGGTGATGTCCTATAGGACCTCTAAAACATATTGACTTTGTTAGCCACATGTCTTGACTTGCAAGGTAAGTTATCTATGTATGCACCACATGGTTAGCTTATTTCATAAGATATTATGGGAAGTTAACTTGTTCCACAAGCTACCAACATGTGGTTAACTTATTGGCCAAGTTTTTAACCTACAAATACATCTAAAGTCAAAACTACATCTATGAAGCTTCTAAGAAGCTTCACTAAAAGACTTTATAAAATTAATTTATATTTACCTATTTCTACCAAATCATATAAGTAATTATTGATGTAAATATATATGTCCGTTGTCGTACTGTAAATGCTTACAGTATGTAAAAATTAGTTAAAAAATATTATATGTTAATAAATCTAAATGTGTGTTAAATTGATTAATAGATTAAATTAAAAAGAGTTGGTAAAAAAAAAAACTTTATTTTGTTTTCCTTACTTAGTTTGATTATAGTATATATAAGTTATAGAACCTTAATGTTAAGTATGAAGCCTTGAGAGGAGATAGGGGCCTAAAGATGAAGATTTAAACTAATAGGAGGTTAATTGGGAGGGATGAAACCAAGGCATAGTTGGATGAAGGTAGAAATAAGGATCTTCATCCCCATTGGTCGAAATCCATGTCCAATGGGCTTTTAGGAGGCTGCCCACGACCTTGATAAGAGTTTCGGCGACTTCAAAGAGGCCATTAGGAAATCGGAGGCACGGATTGTAAAGTTTAGGGTTTTGGCTACAATTTTTGTGCAAATTTTATAGGGTTTGGAATTAGGGTGAATAAGTTATAGCCGTTTGATGTTAAGGTATCAATTTGAGACCTACTGTTACTCTTTTGAGTTTAAGAGGAGTCTTACGGAAGCTTTTGGAGATCGGAAGATGCGGCTGGAAGGAAAACTTCAAGACATACATCTTTTGCGAAGGAAATTTTGCATTTGGAGTTTTTGTGAAGGAGTTATAGGGAGTTAAAGACAGCGCATTCAAATCAAAGGCAGTAAGTGAGCGGTTTTGTTCAAAGTAGTGTTAGGAGCCATAACTTGAGTTTTCGAATGAAATTTTGGCTCAAACTTTGGGAGAATGTAAAAATTTGTGTTGAGAAGCTATCTATATAAGTTTCGTGGCATTTGAACTTATGATTTGTGATATATGAAGAAAATTGTATGTGGGTATATAAAGATTAGGGTTTGAAGCAACTGTTAGGGTTTTGAAGATATCTCAAGATTCGCGACAAATTTGCGGTTGAAATTTGTTTTACAAATTAATAACAATATAGCAGTACTTCATGTAAATTTTGATTTTGTTTGGACGGTTGGATCAAGAGTTATGAGGTGTTGAGATTCGGGAGAATTTCCACACAAGGATATACAAGGTTTTAGAGTACTTCTACCATATTTTGGATGTTGTTGGTTATTTAAGACTTAAGTATTTGGTGTAATTGTCCCAAAAGGAGAACTTATATATATATATATATATATATATAAAATTAGGGTTTCCTTATTTTAAGCTTGATTGAGCAATTAGTGACAGCTAGAAGTCCAGTGCTTTCTTGAGGCAAAACCTCTCTACCCTGACACCGTGATATTATCCTCCCTTCTGAGGATGAGTTTCACGAGAAGCGGTCTTTATATATTGAGGAAGTTTAAGATATGAAAAATTATATTTGTCACATACTTCAATCTTTGCTCTCTTTGGAGATGGTTGATAGGCTTTTTTAGCCATCGATAGTGTTTCATACCAAAGCGAGAAGACCACCCTATTATTTGGTCATTGTTGAGGCCTTTGTAACTTCCTTCAAATAAAACATTTGGAACACTATTAAGAGTTATTCTTACTTCAAATAAAATTACCAAATAGTGGGAGTCTCTTCCAAGGTTGTGATATCAAATACATTATATATTTCCATCTATTTGACAAAGGACATGTTGTTCTTGAAGATCTTCATCTTGACTTCATTGTCTTGAAGGTTATAACAATCACAATGTTTTATCTAGTAAATCTGCAAATGAAAGCTCTTGAGTTTAATCTGCTGGTTGTTGGTTTTCCATCTCCTTAGCATCACATATATATACAAGCTATAAAGAAAGATAGAAGGTAGAATTTTATCTTTCTTTAATGTTGTTACTTCAATAGCAAAAATTTGCTATTCTTTATCTTAGTTTTGATGGATTTTATTGATGAAAAGCTTCAATTTTCATTATTACATTTGTAAGATTATTTAATGGCTTCTATGTGCATTCACTAATACCATATTTATGCCAATGTACAAGATATTTCAACCTATTTTGGTGCTGCCTTGAATCTAAGACTTCCTCTACCTTAAACTCTTCATTATTATTTACTTCTATAGTAGAAGGTGGCATTTTTCTTCTTTCCAAAATATTCACTAACTTATATGGCTTAAGAAGAGATGTATGAAATATAAGGTAGATCTTTATATACTCAAGTATCATATTATGTGGTATCTTACTTGGGAATACATTGAGCACCTAGTTGTAGAAGGTGAGATTGTGTTTTACAAATATTGAAAAAAATCTATTAGGTTTCATCCATATGAGAAGAATATAATCTAAGTTTTGATTCAAAAGTACTAAAAACCACTCTTTTTAGTAACTTCAATCACACATTAACCTCAATTATCTTATTACTTTCATATTTAAGTAATTTGGATTTTTCTTGTAAGTCCCAATCCTAATCAATAAGCTTTGAGAAGCTGTAACTTCTAATTTGAACATCCACATGATGTAAAATTTTGCATACAATTGTCAATATAAATCTTCTATATGCTCAAGAATTTTCAATCCAATCTAATTTACAGATTGTGAGAAAACCATCAAAAATTGCATTGATGACATTCAACCACCAACTTGAAAGGTGAAGCAAAATTTCCAGCAGTGATTTTTCTTTCTTCAAATATTAAATTTAATTCAAAATTAATATGCAGCTTGATCTTGAAGTCTTTCAACACCATGCCAAATTTCACCTTGATTCAATTAATAGATCTCCAAATATCATAGAAATCCTATCTAATTCCAAACTTCAAATTTTGGATATATTCTTATATTAAAACTTAAATATCTATCAATTACATAATTAGATTACTACAAAATTTTACATACATAGAATACCTAATTATCTAAATACTATCAATTTGGACTATAGATATGATATCAATTTTACAAACTAGTCAAGAGTGTTAGCCCTAATTTCATTGCATAAATCCCAAGTTGCCAATATAAACCTTGACTTCCAACAACAATTTCTAACTTTTTCCAAATTCTACCAAAATTCCATATGTCTTCCACTATTACATATGATTCAAACCAACGTTTTAAAAACTTTTACAAAGCATTATGTTGATTATTTAGACTACTGTCATAAATAAGTACCCAATCATCTTCTTTAATTGCTTTAGGCCTCAACTAATGTTGCTTATCAAATCGAATCTTATTCCTAATCTTGTCTTTTGTGACCTTTCTAATGCTAGTTCAACATTCTCAAATCTTTATTCAAGTTATTAAATTCTAATAGCTTAGAATTCTTTCTTTGTGAATCCGTCTTCCCATGGTAGCATACTTCAAGTTGACACATGTTCTTTAATTGATATAATTGATTTTTGACCTATCATAAGTTTCACAAGTTAGACAAGATTCGAAAAATAAAGTTATATCTTGATACATATTCTTCCACCAATATCATTCTTTCAATTTAAAAAAAGTAGACCAAATTCCTCTATGTCCTGCCTATAGACTATCATGAAACTCCTTGAGTAGTCTTTGTTGATCTTCGTTGGTACCTAATACTTGTTTAGGCATTTCAATTCCTTTTTTTGGTCTCTTCTATAAGAATCCTTCTTGAAGAAAAAATCTATAAGCTTTTTTCTTATTTGATTAATTTTTTTTGTTGATCAATTCTCTTGATTAGTCAAGGTATTCAAGTAAAGACTAATAAAGGTTTGACAACAAGTTTTATCTTCTTGTCTACTCTTTTATATTTTATCTCGACAATAATTTTTGGTATTTGAAAAATTTCAAGAATAGTATAAACCTCTCTTAAATGTATTTCTATAATCTTATCATCATCTCTTAATCTAATAGATGTAATTAACTCCAATGGATTCTTCAATCCATTTTCTTCATAAACTCTTAAAATCTTCTCATCATCTTCTAAAGTTCCTAATTTATATAATTTCCTTTCAATACTATATATTTTTTTCTTTTGCTTTGATTTAAATCTTTAAATTTTTTATATATAATATTTCTATTTTTAAAAATACCAATAAAACTTGAATCAAAGGAACCTACATCTTGTGAAAGTATCTCCTCTTTTGTACCTCCATAATCTCGCTTTACTATAGTACTTCTCTAAAATCCTTAAATTCTTCAACAACTCTTGGTAACGGCTTTTTTCTCAACCTATCTTGATTTTTTTCATGATTAGGAGGCACGGTTAGAAATTGTACAGCTTTCTTTCCATCTTCTATATCACCTATCTTTACCAATACTTTTGTAGTTGCCCTTGGCCAATACTTTAGGATATAATGGCTTGAAGCTTCCATTTCTTTATCACTATACTCTTCAAAATGTACTTATTGATTATAACTATTCTTTTTATTTATTGATTACTTGTTACCTTTATCACTTTTTTCTTCATCTTTAGATAATCTTGCATCAATGGTATAACACATTCCAGCTTCATCCATTAATTATCTCTTTGTTTTAATACTATCAATGATAACATCATGAAACTCCTTCTTTGCAATTCCCAAAATCTCTTTCAATGTGAATTCCACCTTGGCATTTAATACATGTTCTTCTAACATTCCTTTTAATTTTTTTGCTACTTCAATATCAGAAAGTAGTTTATAAGCTATTGATTTATCTTTATCTTTTGTCTCTTTTGTTTTTTCTTCCAATGTTGTTGAAGAATCCTTTATAGTCAATTCTTATGAAGTTCTCTCACAAGCCTTCTCTCCTTAAGTTTGCATCTTAAAAGAATTTCCTTTCTTTGTATCATCAAAATTTCCTCATCTCTTTTCTTCCATCAAAGCTTCATCTCATTCTTAGTAATATATGTATGAATTGAAAGAGCTTTTACATGATCTTTTCAATCTGTTGTACCTTATATTACAGCTGTAGTTCTCAATAATGCTTCTTAAGGTATTTTTCTTTTTTGTATTATTAAAATGGTAGAAGTCCAAAATCTACTTGACTCTATACTTCTATCAAAGTCATTTTAAGCCATTGAATTGATTCACTTTGATATTTAGTATAAAAAATATACTTATTACATTTAAAATATAAATTTTATGAGTTAATATTAGAATTTTAGGAAAAGATAGAAAATAGATTGCTACTAGTAGACATGCAATCTAGGATAGAGTTTAGTAATAAAAAACTATAAAGACTATATTTTTTTAGTTAGCTAGTAGTAGAAGAATTACAAAGGAAGTAGTCTTGAAATCAAAAAAGAAAAAAGAAAATCTAGTGAGGTTTAATTATGATGGATATGAAGATTTTTTCCAAATTCAACAAATCCAAGTAGCAAAGTGATTCTTCTAATTTATAGAAACCTTTCAAATGAAATGGAGGCATCAAATGCACCATATGGAGTGAAGAAAACAAGATCAGCACCTTTCCTTCAAAATACAAGTAGAGAAATGAAATTCTCATTTTTTGAAGAATTTTACAAATTTTGCCTAAATCCTTGTAAGTAAAAAACCTTCATAAAAGTTACAAAAGAGCATAGATTGATGCATGTGAGTAGTCAACATTAGCATAAAAAGATGTTTTAAACACAATGGTCGAGTTGGATTTATCAAAAAAAAAAAATTCTAATTACAAGAGCCATCAACCTTGCTAACAAAATTAGCTCTTGGATGAAGGAAGGCCGTAGATCTATATTAGGGATCTTAGAGATCAAGGATGGAGATGTGGCCGCCCTTCCATAAGCCACCACTCAATTGTATAAGAGTGGTTTGGTTTTCCAAGCCTCTCTCTCTCTTTCTTTTGATGAAGGCAAAGCCATGCCAAAGTGTGGTCTCAACTCTAATCCTAATCTTATTTTTTTCCTTCTTTCTTGATCTTAGATCTCATTGTGAACTTTAGGAATATATGGGCATTTATTTTGTGTCATAAGTAAAGCTTGTTGTGGTTTAAAAGGCGCCTCTTTGCAATTAGTGGTCATCAACCATTTCCATAGTCAAAAGGGTTTGAGGGACCTCTGATTTTCCTCAATCAGTTTGTGGTTTTTTATGATTTTTAATTAAAGATTTTTTATCACATATCCTTTATTATTATCTTTCCAAAGAGCTAAGGCCTGCTCAATTTGGAGTTGAATCGAATTTTTAGTGAATTTTCGAGTGCAAAGGGTGGCTGCCTTAGCAATGCCATGAATCCAACTTTGAGAAGACATTTCTCATTGCCACTTAATGAGATCATTTTGAAATTTTGGAAGTACAAGAACCTTCAAGCTGAGCCTCTATTGGCATAGATTGCAATAAATTTAAAGCAATTTTGAGTTTTAAACGAATTTTTGATTGAAGGGAGGTTGGCTGCAGTGGCAGGCCCAATGATCCAACTTTGAAGAAGCATTGCTCGCAGCTCAAGTATTAGGTTGCCATGAAAATTTTGAAATAAAAGTTTCTTAAAGTTGAATTTCCAACACAACAAAAATCACTAGATTTAGAGCTAATTTGAATTTTTGGAAAATTTCGGAATAAAAAGGAGGTGCTTCCTTTGATCCTTGGGCATTGTCAAGGTACTTCTATTTGTACCTCTCTTTATTTTATTTTTCTTTTATTTTATTTTATTTTATTTTTTACAATAAATTTTAATTATTCATTTAACTTTTTACTTTAATTTTTAACTTTAATCTTCTCCCTTTTACTTTTATTTTTTTATTTTTTAATCTTTACTTTCTTTTTATTTTTTTACATTACTTCTACTTTTTAAATTTTGCTTTTAAATTTTAACTTTAAATTTTTTAATCCAACCTTTAAAAAATTTATAATTTCTATGGAGTAATGATAATAACTTAATTAATTATTTTTACTATCAATTATTTAAGAAATAAAAATTTATATGTTTTAAAAAATGATAAAATAATAAAATAATAAAATTTATATATTAAAATAATAATAATAATAATAATAATAATGATAATAAAATAAAATAAACTAAAAAATTAAATCAAATTATCTAATTAGAAGTAGAAGAAAGAACTATTTTGCATGAAATTAAAGAGTAAATTATCATGTTAGAGGATTTGATTAGTAACTTTGTGTTTTAAGAAGAAAAAATAATAAGTGGATTGGAATTTAACTAATAGCTTTATTTTTAACTTCACATACTTAATTCACTTATTATGAATTAGAATAAACTTCTAATTAGTGGAGGTTTATTTTGGCTCACATTTTGGTATATTTGCTGGGAGGGAGATCTTATAAGTCTTAGGATTGCTTGAAAGGTAATTATTTATTGTTGTATGCTTCTATATTGTTTTATCTTGTGCTAGTACTATCTCTCTTGAAGCTCTACTTGAAGCTCCACTTTAAGATCTACTTACACCTCCATTCAAACCTCCATCAAAGACACTAAATTCAACCTTCTTACCTTCTTGTGCCATCAATTCCAAATAATCATAAATACAATCCAATATCTTCCACTACAAACTTTTACATCAAATTCACTACTTATATCATATTACATGTTGTCTTGCTTGAGAATGCATCGGACACCTAGCTGTGGAAGGTGAAGTTGTATTCTACAAACATCCAAAAAATCCTAATAGGTTGCATCCATATGAGAAGACTATAATCCAAATTCCAATTCAAAAGTGCTAAAAAATACTCTTCTTAATGCCTTATTTACATATAAACCTCAATTACCTTGTTACTTTCATATTTAAGTAATTTGGATTTTTATTATAAGCTCCAATCCTAATCAATGAGCTTTGTCAAGTTGTAACTTCTAATTTGATTGTCGAATTGATGTGAAATTTTGCATGTAATTTTTAATGTAAATCTTCTATATACTTAAGAAATTTCAATACAATCTAATTTATAGATTGTGAAAAAACCTCTAAAAATTGCACTGGTGTCACTCGGCCACCAACTTGAAAGGTGAAGGAAAAATTCAAGCACTAATTTCTCCTTTTACAACTATTAACTTTGATTCAAAATTGATATGCAACTTGATCTTCAAGTCCTTCAACACCATGCCAAATTTCACTTTGATTCGACTAGTAGATCTCTAAATATCATAGAAATCCTATCCAACCTCAAACTACCAACTTTCGATATATTCTTATACCAAAACCTAGATATCTGTCAATTGCACCATTGGATTACCACAAAATTTTACATACACTTAGAACACCTAATTATCCAAGTATTGTCAATTTAGACCATAGATGTGATACCAATTTTACAAACCAGCCAAGAGTGCTAGCTCTAATTTCATTGCTTAAATCACAAGTTGTTAATATAAACCTTGACTTCCAACAATAATTGCTAATTGTCTCAAAATTCTACCAAAATTCCATACGTCTTAGGAATAAGCTCTAACTTAGCTCTCAAATCGTAATCTCTAATCTTCAAATAAAATCCTATATTAGTGGTCATTTTAGTTGCCAGAGGTTTGATTTTGACCCGATCTCACAAATGGTCCACCTCCAGGTATCAATCTAACCTATCTTAAGGATTTTTAAATCCAATCCTATCCTTAATTTAATCCTAGTATCAACTATGTTAAATATATATCTCTTCTAATTTGATTTCATCAATTAATGGTCTTTCTAAGAAATAAAAGAGTTTTCATATTCTAGAAGATAAAAATAATAATTAATTATTATCTACTTGCTATTAAGACAATAAAATAGGCTAAGAGATTTCATAAAAGCCTTATTAAAATATATTAAATTCTTGTTCAATTAATATAATAGATTATTATTTAAAAAACTACTTTTAATTATATTTTTATTATATAATCTTGTTGCAACACAACATCAGTAGATATAATTCATAAGCAACAAGATAGATTTGTTCACAAATAAAAAAAGATCCCAGCCTACGATAGTCCAACTTATCACAAAGACAAGTAGTCTTGATATTGCGATGAAGTAATCATACCTTATCACATATATTGAATTGTAGTTCCTTCTTATAATAGGCACTAGCATTGGTCTTTTGTTGTCCTCGAGGTCCTTTTAATTGTATCTTCATTACTGCATGTAGCTCTAACAAATGATTTGCTAAATCTTTTGCCACAAGATTATTAACTTTTGAAAAGCCAAAAGTATCAAGTCATAGATGATAATCATAATTAATAAAAAAATATGTTTGTTGAATAGAAGAATATATTGAATTATTACATGTAAATTTTACTAATGACAAAAGAGTTGTCCAATCATCTTCATGATAGTTGATAGTACACCTCAAATATTGTTTCAAAATTTGATTCACTCGTTTTATTTGCCCATCAATTTGAAGGTGAAGAGCTGAAAAAAGCTTATATCTAATTTTAAAATCTTAAATAAGGTTTTCTAAAATCTTAATATAAATTGAGTTCTCCTATGCGATATAATATCCTTTGGCAATCCATGATAGCGATAAATATTGTCAATAAAAGCTTAGTTGTTTCTTCACCTGAAATAGATTTTGTATATAGTACAGAATGTGCCATTTTGGCAAAGCGAACTACAATTACGATGTTGTGTTGTAGTTCGGCTACCATGTGAAAATAATGTGATTATATAATTATTATACAATTTACTTAGAAACATGGTGAAAGCGATGTTACTGGATTTTAGTTGGTTGTAGAGTGTGGTTAAATTACTACTTTAAAAAGAGGTTGTTTAAAGGAATTACTATTAGAATTTATATAACTTTATTTTCTTTTGATAGTGGCTTTTGAGATTAATTTTTTTGGTAGTAAATTTAAATATTTAGAGTCACCATTATTAAACATTGGAGATCCTTGAAGTCTTATTTTGGTTCTTTAATTTGGTGTTTAGGACATATATTATATAAATCTTATACAAAAAAAAACAAAAAAAATATTAAAGAAGAGTTTTGGTAGCAAAAAGAGTAGTTAAGGCATCTATATGGATGAATGGAGATTGTTGATATAAATTTCCATACCCATTGGTAAAAAATCATGACCAATGGACTTCAAGGAGGCTACCTGAGGCTATATTAGGAATTAGGGTTAGTATTTCGAGGGAATTTGAATACTAGAGATTAGGATCTGCAAGTTCAGGTTTTTGACTATGGTTTTGGTGAAAATTTTCAGTCATTTGGAGTTTTTATGAAGGAGATATAGGTGCTCAAAGTTGAAGTGTTGATTTTGTACTTATTATCACTCTTTTGGGTATAACACACGCGTATAAAAAGCAACTAAGGATCAACAATTAGGGTTAGAGAAAAAACTTTCTTTGCTATACTTTATGCATATTGCTTAATGAATTCTAAGCTAGGATGAAGGAGATATTGGAAGTTAAAGTCAGCATTTGAAATTTAAGGAGTTATAAGTGATCCAAATTTCTAGTAGTTGTGTTTTGAGCTATATCTTATGCAATTTGACAAGATTTTGGCTAAGAATTTTTAAGAATGTGTATTTTTATGTTACTAAACTTTATACATAAGTTTTGTGACATTTGAATTTCGGAATTATGAGATATAAAGAAAATAGTACTTAGGTGCTTCTGAATTAGGATTTTAGAGTACCTACTAGGGTTTTTAAGATGCCAAATGACCGATAGTGAATTTACAATTGAATTTTTGTAAAGTAAAGCTTTATAGTGAATTTTATAATATCTGTGAATTTGAAAAAATTTGAACAATTAGATCAAGAGATATGAATTTCTAAAGTTTAAGAAGAAGAAATCCTTTGCAGGAATATTATATTTTGAAGGAATTTTATTATAACTTGAGCATTTTATACAAAATAAAGGATTATTTTTGAAAGACAAGACTTTATATATATGTTGAAGATGGATATATGGAGCTATAGTTGAATTTTTGTATAAAGATGAACTTTTGTGAGGAGATTGTGGATTTCCTTTGAAGTTATTGAAAACTTAATCTACCAGCAAATGGTTAGCTATGATTTGG
Source organism: Physcomitrium patens (assembly GCF_059467195.1). Classification (NCBI taxonomy): domain Eukaryota; kingdom Viridiplantae; phylum Streptophyta; class Bryopsida; order Funariales; family Funariaceae; genus Physcomitrium; species Physcomitrium patens. The sequence continues at coordinate 12,964,447 of NC_143419.1, read as the reverse complement.
TATAGCCAAGAATGTTAGAAAATTTCTAGATATTTTAGAAAGCCTTATGTACAAAAATTCTTAAATATAAAAGGATTTATTAATACAATATCTTTTTGATATTATAGTATTAATTTATCTTCTATTTTTAAGATTAAATAACTTATTGGAGCTTGGCCAATAAGTTAAAACTAAAATTTCTACAATTAGGTACCTAGTGTATTCTCAGATAGAAAACCATGCAATACAATAACGGACATGGAATCATGTGAATTTGAGACTAAAAGATCTATGATAAAATCTATAGAAACAGAAGACTATGATTGTTTTGGAATAGGTAATGGTTGAAGCAATCCATAAGGTCTATGGCAAGGAGTTTTGGATCTTAAACAAGTATCACATGATTGTACAAAGTCTTTTATTTCCTTCCATATTTGCGGCTACCAAAAATCTCTAGATATAAGCTCTAAAATCTTGTTGTATCCAAAATATCCTACTATTGGAAAATCATGACGTTGTCTTGTTGTGGTTAGGCTACTATGTGAAAATAATGTGATTATGTATTTAATATATAATTTACTTAACAACATAGTGAAAGCCATGTTATTAGATTTTAGTTGATTTTAGAATGTGATTAAATTACTACTTTAAAAGGAGGTTGTTTAAAAGGATCACTATTAAAATTTGTATAAATTTATTTTCTTTTGATAGTAGCTTTTGAGATTGATTTTGTTGGTAGTAATTTTAAATATTTAGAATCACCTTTATTAGACATTGGTGACCCTTGAAGTCTTATTTTGATTCTTTAACTTGGTGTTTAGGGCATATATTGAGTAAATCTTATGAAGAAAAGAGTTGGAGAGGGATTTTGGTAGTAAAAAGAGAGTTTAGGGCATCTATAAAGATGATTGGAGATGGATGATGAAAATCTCTATTCCTATTGGTCAAAAATCATGACCAATGGACTTTGAAGAGGCTGCCCGAGGCCATATTAGAGATTAGGGTTAGTTTTTCGAAGCCATTCAAGCTTTGAAGGCTAGAATCAGCAAGTTTAGGTTTTGGGCTATGGTTTTGGTACAAATTTTATATGATTTGGAGTTTATATGAAGGAGATATAGGTGCTCAAAGTTAAGGTGTTGATTTGAGAGCTACTGTCACTATTTTTGACATAACGCACGCGTACAGAAGAAAATTGAGGATTGGTGACTGCGACTGGAGAAAGCACTTTTTTGGCTACACTTTTTGTATACTGCTTACTGGATTCCAAGTTGAAGTGAAGGAGGTATTAGATTTTGAAATCAGTGCATGCAATTTAAGGGTAGTAAGTGACCCGATTTACTAGCGGTTGTGTCTTGAGCTATATCTTGAGCAATTTTACAAGGTTTTGGCTCAAAATTTCAAAAAATGTATATATTCATGTTATTAAATTTTATACATAAGTTTTATGGCATTTGAATATATTAAGAAAATATACTCAAATGCCTTATATTAAGAAGATAGTGCTTGAGTGCTTATAAATTAGGGTTTAGAGCATCTACTAGGATTTCTTAGATGCCAGAAGATTGGAAGTGATTTTGTAGTTGGTTTTTTTTGAAGTAGAACTTAAGAATAAATTCTACCTACTCTACAAGTTTGAGACAAATTGAATAGTTTGATCAAGAGTTATGAATTTCTAAAGTTCAAGAAGAAAAAATTCTTTGCAAAAAAATATATATTTTAAAGAGATTTTGCTATATTTTGAATTTTGTGCAAAATAAAGGAGTTTTGGAAACTAAGACAAGATACATATAAAAATTTAAGCTAAACTCTCTATAGCTAGATACCTAATGTATTCCTAGATAGAAAATCACACTACATGATAATGTACTTGAAGAACATATAAATATACTTCTCCTTCTAAAACATGTAGGCATCCTTTGAAATAGAAAAGATTATTCTTGAACTCAAACTTTGAAATATCATGAGACTTAGAAGAAAGATTCTTGATATCATGAATAAGAAGATCAAAGAACATATTTAATTAGATTTGATTGATAAAAGTTGAATCAACAATCAATGTTGATTTTATTGCTCAAAGATGAAAATACTTGGGCTTCAAGAAAATCATTCTTTGTTGATCAAAAGATGCATCTCCTTCTTTTGGTACAAGATGAGAATGTCTAGAATGGGTATCTAATAGACCTTATTATTTTTTAAATTGATAAATGATCTTGAAATTGAATCTAGATAAAGACATGCTTCAATGGGCTTGACGATAATTCAAAACACGTGTTGACATGAAGTACTAAAGGTTCTTATGATCCATATATACAATGTTTGGACTTAAAGCACCTTCTAGATAATGATGCCATTCTTAAAATGAATCCACAATCACAAAGAGCTCTTTGTTATGGATCTTATATTTAATGTTGGCTATTGAAAATTTTTTAGAATGAAAAGCTACTAGGCAAAATTTGTCATATATTCCCATTTGTGACATCACGACACCTACAGTAAAGTCTGACGTGTCTATTTCTACAAAAATAGCCTTAAAAAAGTCGATGCAATACAAAATTGGTGCAGAAGTAAATTCCTTCTTTAAAGCATTAAATGATGCTTCTACTTCTTTATTTCACTCAAGTTTTTCTTTACAAGTCAAACGTGTAAGTGGAGCTGTAACTTAAGAAAAGTTCTTGATGAAGATTTGGTAGTAATTAACAAAGCCTAAAAAGTATTGTATATTTCTTGTTGTTCTTAGAATCTTCTAATCTATAATAGTTTGGACCTTCTTGGGATCCATCATAAGGCCTTTGTTGGAAATGATGTATCCTAAAAAGTGAACTTGAGTAGTGTGGAATATACACTTTTCCAATTTGGCATATAATTCTATATCTCTAAGTTTGTATAACACACAACAAATATGAAGTTCATATTTTTTTATGTTCTTAGAATAGATTAGAATGTCATCTAAATAGCATATGACAAAATTATCTAGAAACTCACAAAAAATATCATCTATAAGATATTAAAAAGTAGCCATTGCATTTGTGAGTCCAAAAAGTATGACATTATATTCAAAATGTCCATTACTATTAACAAAATGACTAACCTACTACCTTCAAAATACATATGCTGTCTTTAATACATTATAACTTCTTCATGAAAACTCCAAAGGAAAAAATCCCTTCACAAAATATTTTTATTTTGAAATCATCCTTGTGGTTGCACTTTCTGATTTCCAAAATCTATCGTTAAACTTCTTGTATATTTAAAATAATAATAGTATATCTTAAAAAGATATCTTAACTTTAAATGGCTATAATTCCATCACATCAATTCCAAATCCTCTAAAATTTGTATACAAATTGCAATTCAAATTCTAACCTTACAACCTTTGTTTTTGATTCTCAAATGCTCCTTTTGAAGTCGCCAAAATCCTTATTATGGTTGCAGATAGCTTGCTGAATGCTCATTAGACATGGCCTTCAATGAATAGGAATAAAATTCTTTACCTTTTGCCTTCATCCAACCATGCCTTGATTTCATTCCTCTTCATAAGCCTCCTAATAGTTTAGATTTTTATCCTTAGGCTTCCACCTTCTCTTAAAGTTTGATACAAAATATCTAAATCTTATATAATATAAATTTTGTAATAAAAATAGATAAAATTTAAAATAAAGTTTCATATATCTACTCTCTTTAAATTATTTTATTAACCTTTCTATTATAAATCAAGACTTATGAACATAAAATATATTTTAACTAATTTTTACATACTATAAGTATTTATAATACAACAACATGTAATAAGTGGTTAACTTGTTGGCCAAGTTTTTAACCAATCAATCACCTATAGACCTAACAAGAATATATAACTTGGTATGCATTAAAATGTGAAATAAATGGAAGATTGCTTTTAAAACTTAATATAGATATTTTAAATGTAATGTTATACATTTTGAATATACAAATGTACCAATTATTTTTCAACATCTAATAAATAATTTTTATCAAGAGCTTTTCTGATTTTATTATTTATTATATAAAAATATTTTAATCTACTTTAAGTATATAGAAGAATTAAACTTTATATTTATTGTATATTATAAAAATTTAAAAATATAAGATTACATACTAAAATTAAAAAATATATATATTTTATATAATTTAAGCTAATTTTTAAAGATATATCATTTTAAATGATGACCTTATAATAGATCCTACGTAAGTTCAAACTATCATAGATTAAAAGATTTGAAGAACAACAAGAGACATTTAATACCTTTTGAGATTTTTGAATTATTATTAAATTCTTATTGAAATTTATTTTTAAGTTACAATTCCACTTACATGTTTGATTTGTAAAGACAAACTTAAGTAGAATAAAGAAGCTAAAGCAATATTTAAAGCTTTGAAGAATTTTTTTTTAATAACTCCAAAGTTAGATTTTTTAAGACATTTTTTATAGAAATAAATACATTGGACTTTGCGTTAGATGTAGTATTGATATATATATATATATATATATATATGAGTATTAACCTAAGATTATTTTCTAAGAATCTGAACTCTTGATTTTAAATCATTTATTCTAATTTCTAAAAGTCAATTATTTAATTTATATTTCTTGTAAAAAATAAAAAAATAAAAAGAATTGATATAAAATGAATTAAAATATAAAAATATTTAATGTAAAAAAGTTCAAAAAAATATTATAAATAAGTAATATAAATAAATAAGATAGATAGCTGCCAATATATTAATAAAATAAGGTAGTTAAGCTGCCTTAAATAATTAAGATTAAGTAGTAAGATTTTTTTTATTAAAAGATAACTATAAATAAATAAATAAATTTTTATTTTATATATATTATAATAAAAACTAAAGTTAATATTCTATTACAAAATTTATTTTTATTTTTTTTTGTAGAAAATCTTGAGTCTTAAGTCTTAGAATGACTTAAAGAAGAATTTAAGAAGATGATTAATTTTTGATTCAAGATTAAAGAAGATTTAGAATCAAGACCATAGAAGAGTAAGCAAATAAGAAATTATAAGTCAAGGTTTATCAAATTTGAGTTAAAGATCTATTTTAAGTAAATTCCATTAATGGCCTATTTTCTCTTTAATAAAGATTTATTTATCAACAATAGAAAATAAAATATATAAAAAAAGTAAAGAACCAAGAAAATTTGGACAAGTTTAAATTTTAATTATAAAAAAATATTTTTTAACCTTAATAGAGTGTTTAATCTCAAAAAAATATTTGATTTCAATAAAGTAATAAACATTGAACATTGATCTAAACTTTAATATCAACCTTAAGTTTGGACATTCATATTAATAAAAGATAGTCATTAAAGAATTATTATTAAAATATGAATAGCTACTATACAAAAGCATAGAAAAATTTTATTCTTCTTAAGGTATAGAAAGTGACATCTTTAAGGAGAAAATAACAAACTTCACTATGTTGCTTTTCACCTAAAAATAATTTTAGCAACTAAGATCAATGATAAGGTTGATAATATAGAGCTTCTTACAATTATCAATTCTTTTTAAGAATGGTACCATTATTTGAATGATACTTCTAGTTTAGTAACTTTATGTAAATCATTAGAACCTTAAATATTTTATGTCAATATTCATTTTGAATCATTACCAAAGTCGTTGGAATATGACTTTGTTGAGATTTGTATTTAATATCTCTTATTGACTAAAAAAATAAAGAGTTTTGTTAGATTTGTTTTTAGAGGCTCTTATCTTGGAATATTATATGATACATCTTCAAATAAATATCTAATATTTTCTAGTAAAATAAGAATGTATTGATGTTTTAGTTGTTTGTAATTCATATTCCTTATATTTGCTTATTAAATTTCATCTTTTTATTAAGACTTGATGGAGTTTAAGTGACAAATTTTTGGTTTAAAAGTGACAGATGTGACCTTGAATTTACCTCTTTAAAGTGGTGAAGTAATACATAGTGAGTTAGATTATACAATAACTCAAGAAGTATCAACTTTAGTGATTGAGCTATGATGAATGGTGGAGTTTGTAGAAGGAAGTGAAGCTCATTTATACTTTTTCAAACCTCACTTTTTTCAACATCTTGTATGTATATAAAGGTCTTAAAGTAGTATAATAGTATCAATTACAAGATGTTGATTTGGCAAGAAAAATTTATAGCACAAATTGAGCATATTTGTCATTTAGCTTGATGGTGATTTATAATGCTAAAAATAAGTAGATAAAAAGGAAAGAACATAGAATGCTCTATATAGCTTATTGAGATCTTTTAGAGAAAATAAAACAAGAGTAGTTGTAAATAAAGCAACAATAAATATGTGAGGATAAAATTCACCTTTTATCTCAAATTACAAGATAACATTAATTCAGAATTTCTTATAATTAGTAATATAAAGTAAAAGAAGTAATAAACAAAAATGAAAGAAGAGCAACATAAAACAAGTGATATAAGAGCAATCAAGTAATTACACATTATACAACTAATCATAATTTTTTCATTAGATTTTCATCCAATAAAATAAAAGTTAAAATTATATTTTTAAATAGATATATTTTTATCTTTTTAATGATATAAAAAATATATAAATCTTGGTTTTTATAAATAAATTATAAATTTTTTAAAGATAATTTATAAATAATAGAAAAGTTAAGAAAATTTGAAAATACACAAGAAGTGTAAGAAGATGATTCTTTTTCTACAACAACTTGACTAATTATTAATCATTATATTTTCTATTAATAAAATTACTGTTTTGATATTTTTTTACTTTACTATGATATTTAAAAATATCTAATTTATTAAAGAACCTTATATGATCTTAAAATCTTACATCGATTCTTTATAATGGTTCTTAAGGTGACAAAATTTATTTTTACCAAAGACTTAAAAATTACTTTTAAAATTCCTAAAAATTATAATTTGTTAAAAAATAAATTCTAAAACTTTTATAATTTTTTGTAATGCTAATATTAATTTAAAGTTATATATTTTTTTATCTTTGTGATTTTATATAGTAATAAATTATACTTTCTATGTAATAATTAAAAAGACATGAGATTGTCATACAATATACATTTACTTCAATAATTACTTATATGATTAGGTAGAAGTAGGTAAATATAAATTAATTTCATAAATTCTTTTAATAAAGCTTCTAAGAAGCTTTATAAATACAGTTTAAACATCAAATATATTTGTAGATCAGAAATTTAGCCAACAAATTAACCACATGTTGGTAGCTTGTAAAATAAGTTAACTTCACATAATAGCTTGTGGAATAAGTTAACTCTACATAATAGCTTGTGGAACAAGTTAACCATGTTGTGCATATATAGATAACTTACCTTACAAGTTAAAAAATGTGGCTAGCAAAGTCAACATGTTTTGGAGGTCTTATAAGACATCGCCACGTGGTTCCTAGTTAAGAGTATATATGGATGCAATAGTGAAGCCTTCTTCACTCTTGTCAATGCCGTTCTAGTCCTTAGTCTTATTTCAAGACTTTTCAGTTTTCTTATTTTTGGCAATAGCTATTCTAGTTAATATTACATTACCTTTTGAGTGACTTTTTAGTTCTCTTCAGTGACATAAGAGTATATCAAGGATTCTCTTTTTTTTGAGATTTATATCCTTGATAATTTAACAAGAATGCTAACATATTATTATTATCTTATTTTAGAAATTAATAGATTATTTCATTTATATTTTTATATTTTAAAGTTTACAGACTATCCACCTTTTAAACAAAAAAAATCTTATTTTAAAACATTGATTTTTCCTTAAAAAGAGTGGATTATCCCTTTTTGTAGAAATTTTTATTAGAAGTTGTGGATTACCTTCTTTTTATTTAATTTTTTGGATTTGTTTGAGTTGCCTATGGAAAGAAAGATTATGGACGCTACACCTAACAGAAGTGAGAATAGATTTGTAACTATTGCAGATCTTCATGAGCTTGTCAACACTCTTAGAGTAGAATTATCACAGATTTTTAACGTGAATCATGGAAATACTATGCCTACACTTATGGAAGAAGTTTAGAATCTATGGCAAGAAGTTGTGCAATTGAAAGAAGTAAGTAGATTGACCTCACAACCAAATTCAGGGAGTTTTGCTTTTACAAATATGATGGAGACAATGATTAGTATGCGTAAGAAGTTTGATGGAACAAGTTCAAAATTTTAGCTACGACATATGTTACTCAATTTCAAAACCTTCCTTGCAATGTAGACTGGAATGACAAAGCACTCATCAATCAATTTTGATATGGATTAAAAGATAGTATCAAAGATTTGTTATTAACAATGTTGAAAGTAAAATCTTTGGAACAATTTATTGCTCAAGCCATTGCATGCGACAATTGATTATTTGAAAGGCATTAAGAACAAAGACTTGGCTAAAGAGGCACAAGTCAAGTAATAGCAGTAGCTTCCATGTTTTTTGAAATATATTCATCAAGCCTAGAACCAATACAAATTGATACAATACGTTTTAAAACTCCCACAGAGCACAAAAAGATTTGACGTCGCCAAAAGGGTTTATATTTATATTGTGAAGAAGCTAAGTGTATTGCTCAACAATGTCCAAAGAAGCACTATAATTATAAAATAAAGAAAAAAATTATCAAAGAAGATAATGTGTCAAAAAACAAGTCTCTCCAGCTACAATAGGGACTACGCGGTTAGAATCGTGTGCAACACGTAGTAAAGGTCCTATTCTCTTCTTAGACCTCTCACCTTGTTTTACAATAGATATGCATTTAAGACCTAAAAATCACAAAATTCTTATTTTATTAGAATTGGAGCCTCAACCATTTTATAGACAAAGATTTTATCAAAAATCAAAAAATTTCTTTAGTCAAAAAAACTAAATCTATACATATAGAAGTTATGGATAGTCGTTTGTTGTCTTCTAAAAATGTTACCCATTAGATTGTTCAATTAAAGATCATAAAAACATAGTAGTATTTAATGTAATAAGATCTTGCTTTAATTCAATTATTTTAGGATTATCATGGCTAAAAAAATATAACCCTCAAATAGATTGGATTTCTCGTAATCTTAACTTTTCTGGTAGTATAATCTAAGATTAAGTTAGCAAAGTAGAAATATATAAGTCTAATACTTCCAAACCTTTATTGGTAGGTGCAAGAGCTTTCATGCATGCTACAAAAAAAATGATCATCTTTTGTTATATATGCTATGCTCATTTTTAATGGTGAAAAAAAATCAAGTGGTATTTTTAGATAATATGAAGAATTTCAAGATATTTTCAAAAAAAAGAATGCAAATATTCATTCAAAGCATTGACTTTATGATTGTTCAATTGATTTACAAGAAGGATCTTAACTACTATTTAAACCAATCTATAGCTTATCGCAAAATGAGTTGGCTGCATTAAAGGAGTACATTGAAAAAAACTTGACAAAGAACTTCATATGCCATTCTAAATCCCTAGTCAGAGCTCTTATCTTATTTGTGAAGAAGAAAAATGGATCTTTGTAGATGTGTATAGATTATCGAAGATTCAATAAAATCACCATCAAGAATAGGTATCCTTTGCTTTTGATTTCAGAACTTTTTAACCAACTCAATTAAGCAAAGATCTATACCAAAATAGATCTACAAGAAGTATACAACTTAGTTTGTATCAAAGAAAAAGATGAATAGAAGACTGTTTTTCAAACTAGGTATAGACGTTTTGAATATAATGTCATGCCTTTTGGACTCACAAATGTAATGGCTACTTTTCAATATCTTATGGATGATGTTTTTTGTGAGTTTCTAGATAATTTTGTCATATGCTATTTAGATGACATTCTAATCTATTCTAAGAATATAGAAAAATATGAACTTCATATTTGTTGTGTATTATACAAACTTAGAGATATAGAATTATATGCCAAATTGGAAAAGTGTATATTCCACACTACTCAAGTTCACTTTTTAGGATACATCATTTCCAACAAAGGCCTTATGATGGATCCCAAGAAGGTCCAAACTATTATAGATTAGAAGATTCTAAGAACAACAAGAGATGTACAATACTTTTTAGGCTTTGTTAATTACTACCAAATCTTCATCAAGAACTTTTCTTAAGTTACAGCTCCACTTACACGTTTGACTTGTAAAGAAAAACTTGAGTGAAATAAAGAAGTAGAAGCATCATTTAATGCTTTAAAGAAGGAATTTACTTCTGTACCAATTTTGTATTGTATCGACTTTTTTAAGGCTATTTTTGTAGAAATAGACACGTCAGACTTTACTGTAGGTGTCGTGATGTCACAAATGGGAATATATGACAAATTTTGCCTAGTAGCTTTTCATTCTAAAAAATTTTCAATAGCCAACATTAAATATAAGATCCATAACAAAGAGCTCTTTGTGATTGTGGATTCATTTTAAGAATGGCATCATTATCTAGAAGGTGCTTTAAGTCCAAACATTGTATATATGGATCATAAGAACCTTTAGTACTTCATGTCAACACGTGTTTTGAATTATCGTCAAGCCCATTGAAGCATGTCTTTATCTAGATTCAATTTCAAGATCATTTATCAATTTAAAAAATAATAAGGTCTATTAGATACCCATTCTAGACATTCTCATCTTGTACCAAAAGAAGGAGATGCATCTTTTGATCAACAAAGAATGATTTTCTTGAAGCCCAAGTATTTTCATCTTTGAGCAATAAAATCAACATTGATTGTTGATTCAACTTTTATCAATCAAATCTAATTAAATATGTTCTTTGATCTTCTTATTCATGATATCAAGAATCTTTCTTCTAAGTCTCATGATATTTCAAAGTTTGAGTTCAAGAATAATCTTTTCTATTTCAAAGGATGCCTACATGTTTTAGAAGGAGAAGTATATTTATATGTTCTTCAAGTACATTATCATGTAGTGTGATTTTCTATCTAGGAATACATTAGGTATCTAGCTATAGAGAGTTTAGCTTAAATTTTTATATGTATCTTGTCTTAGTTTCCAAAACTCCTTTATTTTGCACAAAATTCAAAATATAGCAAAATCTCTTTAAAATATATATTTTTTTGCAAAGAATTTTTTCTTCTTGAACTTTAGAAATTCATAACTCTTGATCAAACTATTCAATTTGTCTCAAACTTGTAGAGTAGGTAGAATTTATTCTTAAGTTCTACTTCAAAAAAAACCAACTACAAAATCACTTCCAATCTTCTGGCATCTAAGAAATCCTAGTAGATGCTCTAAACCCTAATTTATAAGCACTCAAGCACTATCTTCTTAATATAAGGCATTTGAGTATATTTTCTTAATATATTCAAATGCCATAAAACTTATGTATAAAATTTAATAACATGAATATATACATTTTTTGAAATTTTGAGCCAAAACCTTGTAAAATTGCTCAAGATATAGCTCAAGACACAACCGCTAGTAAATCGGGTCACTTACTACCCTTAAATTGCATGCACTGATTTCAAAATATAATACCTCCTTCACTTCAACTTGGAATCCAGTAAGCAGTATACAAAAAGTGTAGCCAAAAAAGTGCTTTCTCCAGTCGCAGTCACCAATCCTCAATTTTCTTCTGTACGCGTGCGTTATGTCAAAAATAGTGACAGTAGCTCTCAAATCAACACCTTAACTTTGAGCACCTATATCTCCTTCATATAAACTCCAAATCATATAAAATTTGTACCAAAACCATAGCCCAAAACCTAAACTTGCTGATTCTAGCCTTCAAAGCTTGAATGGCTTCGAAAAACTAACCCTAATCTCTAATATGGCCTCGGGCAGCCTCTTCAAAGTCCATTGGTCATGATTTTTGACCAATAGGAATAGAGATTTTCATCATCCATCTCCAATCATCTTTATAGATGCCCTAAACTCTCTTTTTACTACCAAAATCCCTCTCCAACTCTTTTCTTCATAAGATTTACTCAATATATGCCCTAAACACCAAGTTAAAGAATCAAAATAAGACTTCAAGGGTCACCAATGTCTAATAAAGGTGATTCTAAATATTTAAAATTACTACCAACAAAATCAATCTCAAAAGCTACTATCAAAAGAAAATAAATTTATACAAATTTTAATAGTGATCCTTTTAAACAACCTCCTTTTAAAGTAGTAATTTAATCACATTCTAAAATCAACTAAAATCTAATAACATGGCTTTCACTATGTTGTTAAGTAAATTATATATTAAATACATAATCACATTATTTTCACATAGTAGCCTAACCACAACAAGACAACGTCATGATTTTCCAATAGTAGGATATTTTGGATACAACAAGATTTTAGAGCTTATATCTAGAGATTTTTGGTAGCCGCAAATATGGAAGGAAATAAAAGACTTTGTACAATCATGTGATACTTGTTTAAGATCCAAAACTCCTTGCCATAGACCTTATGGATTGCTTCAACCATTACCTATTCCAAAACAATCATAGTCTTCTGTTTCTATAGATTTTATCATAGATCTTTTAGTCTCAAATTCACATGATTCCATGTCCGTTATTGTATTGCATGGTTTTCTATCTGAGAATACACTAGGTACCTAATTGTAGAAATTTTAGTTTTAACTTATTGGCCAAGCTCCAATAAGTTATTTAATCTTAAAAATAGAAGATAAATTAATACTATAATATCAAAAAGATATTGTATTAATAAATCCTTTTATATTTAAGAATTTTTGTACATAAGGCTTTCTAAAATATCTAGAAATTTTCTAACATTCTTGGCTATACCAAATCATAGCTAACCATTTGCTGGTAGATTAAGTTTTCAATAACTTCAAAGGAAATCCACAATCTCCTCACAAAAGTTCATCTTTATACAAAAATTCAACTATAGCTCCATATATCCATCTTCAACATATATATAAAGTCTTGTCTTTCAAAAATAATCCTTTATTTTGTATAAAATGCTCAAGTTATAATAAAATTCCTTCAAAATATAATATTCCTGCAAAGGATTTCTTCTTCTTAAACTTTAGAAATTCATATCTCTTGATCTAATTGTTCAAATTTTTTCAAATTCACAGATATTATAAAATTCACTATAAAGCTTTACTTTACAAAAATTCAATTGTAAATTCACTATCGGTCATTTGGCATCTTAAAAACCCTAGTAGGTACTCTAAAATCCTAATTCAGAAGCACCTAAGTACTATTTTCTTTATATCTCATAATTCCGAAATTCAAATGTCACAAAACTTATGTATAAAGTTTAGTAACATAAAAATACACATTCTTAAAAATTCTTAGCCAAAATCTTGTCAAATTGCATAAGATATAGCTCAAAACACAACTACTAGAAATTTGGATCACTTATAACTCCTTAAATTTCAAATGCTGACTTTAACTTCCAATATCTCCTTCATCCTAGCTTAGAATTCATTAAGCAATATGCATAAAGTATAGCAAAGAAAGTTTTTTCTCTAACCCTAATTGTTGATCCTTAGTTGCTTTTTATACGCGTGTGTTATACCCAAAAGAGTGATAATAAGTACAAAATCAACACTTCAACTTTGAGCACCTATATCTCCTTCATAAAAACTCCAAATGACTGAAAATTTTCACCAAAACCATAGTCAAAAACCTGAACTTGCAGATCCTAATCTCTAGTATTCAAATTCCCTCGAAATACTAACCCTAATTCCTAATATAGCCTCAGGTAGCCTCCTTGAAGTCCATTGGTCATGATTTTTTACCAATGGGTATGGAAATTTATATCAACAATCTCCATTCATCCATATAGATGCCTTAACTACTCTTTTTGCTACCAAAACTCTTCTTTAATATTTTTTTTGTTTTTTTTTGTATAAGATTTATATAATATATGTCCTAAACACCAAATTAAAGAACCAAAATAAGACTTCAAGGATCTCCAATGTTTAATAATGGTGACTCTAAATATTTAAATTTACTACCAAAAAAATTAATCTCAAAAGCCACTATCAAAAGAAAATAAAGTTATATAAATTCTAATAGTAATTCCTTTAAACAACCTCTTTTTAAAGTAGTAATTTAACCACGCTCTACAACCAACTAAAATCCAGTAACATCGCTTTCACCATGTTTCTAAGTAAATTGTATAATAATTATATAATCACATTATTTTCACATGGTAGCCGAACTACAACACAACATCGTAATTGTAGTTCGCTTTGCCAAAATGGCACATTCTGTACTATATACAAAATCTATTTCAGGTGAAGAAACAACTAAGCTTTTATTGACAATATTTATCGCTATCATGGATTGCCAAAGGATATTATATTGCATAGGAGAACTCAATTTATATTAAGATTTTAGAAAACCTTATTTAAGATTTTAAAATTAGATATAAGCTTTTTTCAGCTCTTCACCTTCAAATTGATGGGCAAATAAAACGAGTGAATCAAATTTTGAAACAATATTTGAGGTGTACTATCAACTATCATGAAGATGATTGGACAACTCTTTTGTCATTAGTAAAATTTACATGTAATAATTCAATATATTCTTCTATTCAACAAACATATTTTTTTACTAATTATGATTATCATCTATGACTTGATACTTTTGGCTTTTCAAAAGTTAATAATCTTGTGGCAAAAGATTTAGCAAATCATTTGTTAGAGCTACATGCAGTAATGAAGATACAATTAAAAGGACCTCGAGGACAACAAAAGACCAATGCTGGTGCCTATTATAAGAAGGAACTACAATTCAATATAGGTGATAAGGTATGATTACTTCATCGCAATATCAAGACTACTTGTCTTTGTGATAAGTTGGACTATCATAGGTTGAGACTTTTTTCTATTTGTGAATAAATCTATCGTATTGCTTAATGATTACATCTATCAAAGTCTATGAAGATCCACCCTGTATTTCACATCTACTTTTTTGAGTTGTATAAGACAATGAATATTTTTGAAAGAAGACAAATGCCACCTCTTCTTATAGTAGTAGATAATAATCAAGAGTTCAAGGTCGAAGAAGTCTTAGACTCAAGGCGGTGCCAAAATAGGTTGAAATATCTTGTTCATTGGTCCGGATATGATATTAGTGAAGGCACATGGAAGCGAGCAAAGAAGCTTGTAAATAGAGCAATGAAAGTTGAAGCTTTTCATCAACAAAATCCATCAAAATCAAGATAAAGAATAACAAATCTTTGCTATTTAAGAAACAACATCAAAAGAAGATAACATTCTACCTTCTTTCTTTATAGCTTGTATATATTTTTGACACTAAGGAGATGGAGAACCAACAACCAGCAGATTAAACTCAAAAGTTTTGGTTTGAGGATTTATTAGATGAGACATTGCAATTGTCACAATCTTCAAGACAACAAAATTGAGATGAAGATCTTCAAGAATGACATATCCTTCCTCAAATAGATGGAAAAATACAACGTATTTGGTATCACAACTTTGGAAGAGACTTCCATTGTTTGATGATTTTATTGGATGTAGGAACAATTCCTGATGGTGTTCCAAATATTTTATTTGAAGGAAGTTACGAAGGCCTCAACAACGATCAAATAACAGGGTGGTCTTCTCACCCTGATATGAAACACTATTGATGGCTAAAAGGGCCTATCAACCATCTTCAAAGAAAGCAAAGATTGAAATATGTGGCAAATATAATTCGCTGTATCTTGCACTTCCTCAACATATGAAGACCGCTCTTCATGGAACTCATCCTTAGAAGGGGGGGGATAATGTCACAGACATATATATTTACTTCAATAATTACTTATATGATTTGATAGAAATAGGTAAATATAAATTAATTACATAAAATCTTTTAGTGAAGCTTCTTAGAAGCTTCATAGATACAATTTTGACTTTAGATGTATTTGTAGGTCAGAGACTTGGCCAATAAATTAAACACATGTTGGTAGCTTATGGAACAAGTTAACTCCGCATAATAGCTTGTGGAATAAGCTAATCATGTGGCGCATACATAGATAACTTGCCTTGCAAGTTGAGACATGTGGCTAAAAAAGTCAACATATTTTGGAAGTCTTATACGACATCACCATGTAGCTCCCAGTTAAGAGTATATATAGAGGCAAGAATTAAGCCTTCTTCACTCTTGTCAATGTCTTTCTAGTCCTTAGTCTTGTTTGAAGACTTTCTAATCTTCTTGTTTTTGGTAATAGCCATTTTAATTAATATTACATTACCTTTTGAGTGACTTTTTAGTTCTCTTCAATGACACAAGTGTATCAAGGATTCTCTTTCTTTGAGATTCATGTCCCTAATAGAGATTCATTTTTATACTTTTTTTAACTACTTATTAATATTTATAGATTTTATTTTTATTTTTTAAGTTATATATGTTGATAGAAGGCCAATATAGATATTGGTCTCAATAACTAAATATTTATACTCAATAAAAATACTAAATCAACTAAAATAATTTTCTTTGAAACTTATTAAGACTTTATTTTTATAATTTTTTTTCTAATGAGATTCTTGTGACTTATAAATCTATTTGAATTCTTATAAATAAATAAATAATGAAAAAAGACTCTCTATTCTTAATTTTTTTATATTTAAATAATATAAAACTATATTATAATAATTTTTCTAATTAAAATTAATTTGTAGAAATCACAAAATACAATGAAGTGAATCACCTTCTAACACTTTTTGTATGTTTTTAAGTTCTCTAAGAACAAAGGACATAGGAAAAAGAGAGGCTTTGTTGAGTAAATAAACAACATGTACAAGTTACAATTTAAATGTTATGGTTTATATCTTGTGCCTATTGATAAGTAAGAGACATTAAGTAATATATAAGATGAGAAAATATCAGCAACTTTTAAAGAAGCAGTCAAGGATAAAGATTATGGAAGAATAAAAAGCCATAGAACTACGAATAAAGATTTAAACTAAAATAATATTATTGGATTACCATGGTGTCATTGTGAAGAATTGTAATTTTTGAGAAGTCTTTATTTAAATGCTCTAAAATTAATCTCAACCTTGATTTGAGAATTGAGGCTCAAAGTAGCACTATTATAAAAGAAACATAATCCAATGTCATCAAGAATATATTTATACTATAATACCAAAGTAGGATATTAGGATCTTAAGTAACTTGCTCCAAAAGTAAAAGATGTATACTTGTTCATTTTTGGAGTTCTAAAAATGATATAATATCAACTTGGCAATTCATCATCTAACCTAAAAGAGCAATTTTGGCAAAGCAAGGAAGTAAATGGCCAAGTTAAAACGGTGGTGGACAATAACAAGAAAGTAGATTGCCTACAACTACCTGAGGCCAAGGGAAATCCAACTTGCCTCTCTATGAATAAAAACACATTTTTGAGAATGTGAAAATTGGAGGCTTGGAATCCCAACCACATGAATCGGCCGACAGGTATGTCCGCCAGGAGATGTAGTATCCCGGAGGGGGTGAGCACACAAGTTCAACTTCTACATCGAACCAAAAGACATTTTTCAACCGTGCAATAGTCTTCAGAAACCTGCTTGTTCAACAACGTACAGAAGAACTGCAAGTTAAAATGTCTAGATCATAAAATCAGTGAATATAAGATCTGAAACACTACAGAAAGAGTTTCATAAGCACAACAGATCAAGTATACTGACGAAACTGTCTCCAATTGGCAGTCAGGAGGTGAACTCAACCGCATTCCTTAAAAAAACCAAACTTTCTACAGTGGCGAGTACTTAAACATTGCAGCACCGTTCGAAGAACAGTACATACATGATAGAATTCTGATCTGGCACCATCTCCCAATACAAAGGATTGTCACCCAAAATGAACTGAAGCCCCTCCGCAGAAACGTATTTGCAATTCTCTTCAGTATCTAACCCTGGGTGAAATTAAATAGATCCATGTCGAAAATCCTAACAACTTATTCCGTGGCCGCTAGCTTGGGCTGCATACAAATGTTGAGATGGACCCGCAATGGCAGCTGCATAATTACTGGAGATTCACTAATGATCCGAAGCTCTGGAGTTTGAACATGAATTCCTTACCTTACATCCAAAGCTAAGGATCTAGTGAGTACTGTTCACCTTACTAACCTAACGGCATACTAATCTGCAGCTACAACACGAACTCCCAAACGCGCGTTGATTTCACACTCCAAATTTTCAATTATAAGTACTTCACAGCAAGTGGAATCAGCGGCGTGTCACAGAACCAGAGATCATGGCAACATAGCACCGACCAGCATAGACTACATGATACCCAGTAAGTTAATACACGTGCGTCGCCTCGACCTCATGATCTATCCTCCTCAAACTCTTCTGCAGCCCATTCAAATGGGATCGCTGTTTTCAAGCTATAAAAGCATTCACGTGCAAAGAAACACAAACACCAGATGAAAGCAACCATCACGAAACCGAACCACGTACTGTGTGAAAAATTAATCGATTTAAATGAAGCTCAATATCTTCCAATTGCCGCGAACTTTGCTCGCTACACAGCAAACAGCAAACCGATCCGTTTAAGAAACTAGCACCACGACCTCGAACATCTCCGGCTCTGCAATTCAGACATGTTTTTCGACGTGAACCTCATCAACCCATCTATTCTCTGTCCCTTTGCCCACATCAAATATATCTTCACAATCGTATGCTAGCAGCTAACATGCTCAGCAATCCTCACCTTTTTTAATCACGCCATTGCCAAGTCCCGCTAGCGATTTACTATGCATATGCACCAAGCTTCAATTCTGTTTCCCCAGCTCCGTCCATCTCCGACCATCTCCTTCGTTCTTCGTCCATCTCTGTCCAAAAGACTCCAATGAATTTAACCCGTAAAGGACCGCGCAACCCAAACTGGGTTGTTAGCCTATCTGGGCAGGCAATTGCCGACTTAATTTTACTTCAATTGGCACAATATTTTAAACTCCAGTGCATTTCCTTGTGCATTTCCTTACCACTGTATAGGGAAATAAAATTTCACTCAAAACAAAGTTATCCTTCAAAAGTTACAGGGCTTAGAAAATTAATGAGAAAAATTTGGGTAGACTTTGGAAAGGATTTTACCCTTTGAAGTTGCTTGGATATATGAGGCAATGCTAATTAAAACGACTCCATCGTATTTGTTTGGAAGCTATTCATCTAAGCATAGCAATGTCCAAAATAAATCAATTGGTTACCGTGTGAAGTAGAGGCAAACAATCTGTCTTTAAAACCACACTAGCCCTAATCAAATAATTTCTTTTAGCCTTTAGGACTATAAGTGCTTCCTAAAGCTCTTTCTTGACTTGTAGATATGCCTTTGTCTATTCATAAGAATTCTAACTCCAAATCTTATGACAAATTTCCTCCCTTCATAATCATTTTGTCTCATAGCTCATCTAATTGTTATAGAACTAGTATCCACTATCACCACTATTAGCCTTTTATATTGACAATCCAATTATCTAAATATAGGTGGTGAAGTCAAAATTTGCTTTAGATTTTCTATTTTCTTTTTAGATGAATTTCTTATCTTTCTTTAATAACTTGTATAGTGGCTTTAAAATGTGAAAAAAATAAAACATCCAAAAATCTTTTAACTTTGTAACACTATTTTATACCTTATTTTGAATATAATATTAAATTTATTCAAATTTGATATCCTATAATATTTGTCACATATATGTCTTATCACTAGAATTTCTTCAATTCCAAAGCTAGATTTTTTCTAAAAAAATGTCAAATTGATTAACTAGAGCCTCTTCAATATTTCAACCACATCATTAATATATTTTTTAATAAATATTTTAGAACTATATGCATTAATATTTTTATCTATTTTTTTATATTTACAATCTTTCATTGATATATTATTAAAAAATAGAATGGTCTTTTTTAGAATAAAATCTTTGAATATTTATTTTTTTGTATTTAGAATATGAGCTACTTAGTTAGTTGCATCTTAAAATAAGATATACTTTCTCATTAAATCTAAAAGATTTTTATAGTTTTTAGATTTTTATTTTTTTTCAACTAATTGAAATTGATTATACTTTTAATATAAATTATTTATAGAATAGATAGCATGACCGACAAAATACTTAGCCACTTTATACTCCTTTAGCCCAAATTCCATGTTAAGAGTAATTACCTTATTTGTTAATTATATATCTTAAATAAACTTTAACATCCATGATTTTTTAGGCATTATAAATAACTTATTAAAAAAGGAGCAATTGAAGTTTTTAGAATTTCTATCTTTACTCTTTCTTTTTTTATTTCAATTAATTTTAAAAATAAGACTTTTGATATTGAAATATGCTTTATATTTCAAAAATTATATAATATAGTAAAAATTATCATTAGCATAACATATAATCTACACATTAACACTATAAACTACACATTTTATTGTATTATAATTTAAAAAAATACCTTATTGTATTTGATAAGTATTTTTTAAAACAATTTTTTTATGTTGTTAAAAAATCATCTTTTCTAATCTTTACTTTAAACAATGACTCTTTATTGAATTGATATCCAATTTTTTTTTCCATCTTTATTTTTTATTCTTTAAATTTTTACTTGATATTATCTATAATATCTTATAATAATTAGATAGCTACCAATTCTATTTTCTTAGCTATTTTTTATACTTAATTTGTACCATAGCTTCATGCTTCAACTTATAGCTAGTACCATCTTTAATACTTTCTATTACTTCTTCCAATTCTTTATAATACTCTTTTCAATACAAATTTATTTTTTTTATACTATCCAAGTCTTCCATCAAATCATCTCTCAAACATATTTCTTTTACTATTCTATCTATAGTCTCTTCACTTAAGATCAAATTCATATTTGTAAGTTTTTTTTTTTTTTTTTTTTTTTTGCTACCTTACTCTTCTCCCATCTATTAAAAAAAAAAATATTTATTTTTTACTCGTCATGTCAATAGACGTTAAATATCAAATTAAAGTTTATAAAAATGATTTTTATCTTTTGCCTTCTTTGATGAATCTTTTTATTTTTCATCATCTTTTTTAGTATTATTTTTTTTTTTGGCAAGTTCGAAAAAATATTTTTTTAAAAAAACTCTACTTTTCTTTTTTTCAACTATAATATCATATAAATTAGCATTCTATTAATCTTCTCTTATGAATGCTTTAATAGTTACAATATTAAATATAATACTACTTTTGTTGGTTTTTTCTTTTACTAATTTATTTGTATTTCTTTTTTAAAAATTGGTTCTTAAATGCTCATCAAAATCTTAAGAGTCTTATTCTTTCTTTTTTTGAAATGTAAAATATCTTATTTAATTGTATTTTATAGTTATCACACTGACCATATTTATGGCTTGGACTATTATACTACAAGAATTCCTTTATAAATCCTCTAGATTCTTTTTATATACTTAATGAACTAGGCTTTTGAAATCTCTTTAATTCAATCATTTCTACCTTTAAATCTTTCATGTTTTTTATTAGCTCCTCTAATTTCTTATCTTAGATAGTTTTATTCATCTTTTGAGGTGATAAAGAAGTTTAAGTAATATACATAAGATCTAATTGTATTAAATCACTACAAATCTTGAATTTTTGCTATTTAGCTAAAAGTCCAACTATATTTTTTATATTTCTCCAATTATTAGTAAAGCTATTATCAAATGTCATATTTTCAAAATAAAAGAGTAGCTTATTCTTTAAATTTTTATTTATTGCTTATAAGAATAATTGAGTTTTTTTTAATGCCCAGTAGCTACTTTCTATATCTTAATAATTGATCAAATTTCTTTTTAAGTCTCTTGATAAATTTTCTTAGATTAATTTTAATTCCTAGTCTTTTTAATTTATTATAAAAGTTACTTTTTACTCATTCATTCAAAATTTTCTTCAAAGAATTCATTTTTGGACTATTCTGCAAATTTTCTCTACAAAATAAAAACTTTGTGCAATTCTTGCATTCTTTCCTTGATTTCAAGAACAAAAATAAAATAAAAGTAGTAATAATTTTTATCATTGGAACTTGATGTACTTTCATTTTACAAATAAAAATTTTCAAAAATTAATTGATGTTCTTTTCTTCAAACCTTTCAATCTTATCAATTACAGCTTACAAGACTTTAGTGATATCTTTTCTACTTTCTTGAGCTTGATGTTGCTACTCTATAATTTGTGGAATTGTCTAAGATAAGTCATTTGAATCCACTCCTCTTGGCATTCTAAATCCCAAATTAATATCTTCTATTATTTGTAATTGAATAACTAGTGCTTTAAGGTTCTTTTAATAGAAGTACCAATATTTCATAAAGAGATAATCTTGCTTTAAGAAAGCATTGGATCTTTATTTGCTACTAATTTTTCTAAATTTTTTTGATTAAAAAAAAAAAAAAAAAAAAAAAAAAACTGGTAAACTTTAAGTAATTTCTAAAATCTGTATCTTTGAATAAGTAATAAGTCATCTAATATAAATACCTAATACAATTATTTTAGAGCCAATTCTTTAATCACCTTCAATAATTTAATTGAAGATTTTCAATAATATATATTTAATCTCTTTTCTCTCTACTATCATAGAAATCTGAATCTAGGAACTCTTATATTCTATTCTACCACCTTATTATATGTCCCATCTCTACAAGCTTTTAGTTGCTACTTTACATTTAAAGGCTAGAGCTCAAATCTTATAAAGTTAAAGTTTGATTTTTTTTTGTTTATTTTTTTAAAAGATTTATTACCAATAAATTATGGCACTTCTTACTATCTAAATTTATACACCTATTTATAAACCTATTGAAATATTTATACTAATTTTTGTTATAAATTGATATTTTAATTATTAATTATTTTAAGGAATAAATCTTTTTAAAATATTTAAATTAATAATCAAATATACATTAAGAAATAATATATTTTATAATTCTAAATTAATTTTTATATATTACACAAATTTACTATATCAAAATATCAAAAATAACTTAATGGTCAAGAGCAATGATATTAAATTTGTTAGATGTGAGAACATTGAGCATCGAGAAGAAATCTTAGAAATTTCTAATGATAAGTCTTTAGAAGCAATGGTAAAGCTTAAATCAATAGATTCTACATAAAATTCCAAAAGTTGAAGAGATGATGTGGTTAAAAATCTAAATATGATAATAAAAAATAAATAATAAATAAAAAACATTGTATTGCTAATCTTTCATCTTTAATGAAAGACATTTGATTGCAAGCTTATATACTTGGATATCAATGAATTGTTACAACTACGTCTCTAATTCTTCTTTCATCTCAGCTTTCATCTATGTTAATTTTTTTACAAATACATGAATTAAAAAAAAAAAAGTAATTGATAAATCAATATTAATTTAGATTTCTTCTAAATCATTTATAAATTTAATAAGCATGGCACAAAAAATTTACAAAAGTATTGAAGAATCAATTACTTTCATTAAAATTATAAAAAAAGTCTAATACTTGAAAATAAAACAAAAATAATAGATTCAAAATATTAGGGTCTTATTAACAAAACGATGTAGATTTTGACATATCTATCAATAAGTAAAAAATCTTTGCAAGTTAAATCATAATTCTACCAAAGTCAACATATATTAGAGATTCTATAGAATATTGCCATATAATTCCTAATTAGAGAATATATATGGAAGCAAGAGTGAGGCCTTCTTCATTCTTATCAATGCCTTTTTAGACTTAAGTCTTATTTCAAGTCTTTCTAGTCCTTTTATCTTTGGCAATAGCCATTCTAATTTAATATTATACCATCTTTGAGTGATTTTATAGTCTTTTTGAGTGATACAAGAGTGTATTGAGATTTTGTTTTGTTTTGTTTTGTTTTTTTTTTTTTTTTTTTTTTTTTTTTTTTTTTTTTTTTAAATTCATATCCTTGACAATTTGATAAGAGTATTAACTCATAGTTTTTATTTTTTTTTAGAAATGAGTGAATTATTCTACTTCTACTATTTTATTTTGAAGATTGAAGATTATCCATCTTTAAAAAAATTGTTTAATTTTTTATCACTATTTTTTTTTTAAACAGAGTAGATTTTATTTTTGTAGAAATTTTAATTTGATATTAAAAGTTAAAAATTATCCTCTTCGAATTTGATTTGTGATTTTATTAAGTTATTTGAAATAAAAGAAAAAATTATGGATGTTACATTTAGTAGAAATGAGAATAGATTAACAACTATTATAGCTTTTCACAAATTTGTCACCATTCTTAGGATGGAAATTTCATGCATTCTTAGTACTAAATATAGAAATAATAATCCTATGCCTATGGAAGAAATTCAAAGTCTAAGTCAAGAAGTTGTATAGTTGAAAGAAATAAGTAGATTGACTTCAAAACCAAATCCAAGAAGTTTTGCTTTTAAAAATATAACAAAGATAAGGATTAATATGCTAAAGGAGTTTGATAGAATAAGATTAAAATTTTAAAGATTTTTGCAATAAGTTAAGCTTTATTTAAGATTGCATCTCTTCTAATACCTTGATGGATTTATCCAAGTTGGATTCATAGATGCATTATTATCTAGAAGTACTCTCTCTTGCTTTGCACCTTTGATAAAAAAATATTTATGATTCTTTTATGATTTGAATTTATTCTTAAAAGTATTTATAGCTATATTTAGAAAAAGTGATAAAACAAACTTTATTTAAAAAAAAATCAATGTTTATATACATATTATAGAGAAGCTAAGCACATTCTTCTATATTGTCTAAAGAAGAAATTTTATTACAAAATGATGAGCACAATTGCGAAAGAAGATAATGTATCAAAAAACAAGTTTTTCTTGTTATAATAAAGATCATGTGGCTGAAATCATGTGCAATACCTAGTAAAGATCATATTCTCTCTTCAAATCTCTCACCTTGTTTTACAATAGATATATATTTAGAATTTAAAAATAATAAAGTCTCAGCCTTGTTAGATTTAGAAGCCCCAGTTGTTTTATAGACAAAGACTTTGTGAAAAAAATAAGAAATACTTTTATTCAAAAAAATTAAACCTATATATGTAGAAGTCATAGATGATTTTTTATTATCTTTTCGAGATGTTATCTATGAGACTATTCCTTTAGATGTAGCAATTAAAGATCATAATAGCATAGTAATATTTAATGTGATAAGATCTCCTTTCAATATGTTTATTTCAAGATTATTATGGTTAAAAAAATATAATTCCCAAATAGATTAGATTTTTTATAACCTTAATTTTTTTTTGGTAGTTAAATCTAAAATCCTCTTAATTAAATAGATATACATAAGTTTACTACATGCAAATTTTTATTGGTAGATGCAAGAGCTTTTATACATGTTACAAAAGTAGAATTATTTTTTGCTATATATGACTAATTTTGATGGTAGAAAGATATATAGTGGTATTTTTAGCTAATATTAAGATTTCTAAGATATTTATAAAAAAAGTGCAAATATTTTTTGAGAGCATGGACCTTATAATTGTTCAATTAATCTGCAAGAAAGAACTTAACTACCATTTGGACCAAGCTATAACTATTTTAGAATGAATTGACTATACTAAAAGAATTCATTAATGAAAACTTCACTAAAAACTTTATATGCCATTCAAAATCTCTAGTAGAACCATTTATCTTATTTGTGAAGAAAAAAGATGGATTTCTATAGAAGTGCATACACTATTAAAGATATAATAAGATCACCATTAAGAATAATTATTCTATACTTCTAATTTCAAGACTTCTTGATCAATTCAATCAAAAAAATATCTATACAAAAATAGATCATAAAGAACATACAACTTGATTCACACCAAAAAAAGAAATGAATAAAAGATTACTTTTTAAATTAGGTATGGATATTTTAAATATAATATTATGCTTTTTGGACTTACAAAATCATCAAATATTTTTTAACATCTTATAAATGATGTTTTTTGTGAGTTTCTTGATGATTTTGTTGTCTGTTATTTAAACAACATTCTAATTTATTCTAAGAATACAAAAGGATATGATTTTCATGTTTGTCATGTATTACAAAAACTTAGAGATGCAAGATTATATACCAAGATGGAAAAATGTATATTCTACACTACTCAAGTTGACTAGAATACATCATTTCCAACAAAGGTCTAATGTTAGATATGAAGAACATTCTAACTATCATAGATTATAAGATTTTAAGAATAATAATAGGTGTGTAATGCTTTTGGAAATTTTTAATTATTTTAAGATCTTCATTAAGAACTTTTTTCAAATTACAGCTCTTCTTATATATTTGACATGTAAAAATAAATTTGAGTAGAGCAAAGAAGCTAAAATATGTTTTCAAGCCTTAAAGAAAATATTTATTTCTATGCCAATTTTTTATTGCGTCAAATTTTTAAAGACATTATTCATAGAAATAAATACATCACATTATGCTATAGATATAATTTTGCTACAAATGGAAGTAGATGACAAGCTCCATTTGATAGCATTTCATTCTAAGAAATTTTCAACAATCGAGAATAATTATGAGATCTATGACAAAGAGCTTTTTGCAATTGTAGATTTGTTTTAAAAATGATATCATTATTTAAAAGATACCTTGAATCCAATCTCCATGTATATAGATCACAAAAATCTTCAGTATTTTATATCAACACATGTTTTGAATTGTTATCAAGTCCGTTGGAGCATGTCTTTATCAAGATTTGATTTCGAGATCACTTATCAATCTAAAAAATAATAAGGTTTGTCAAATATCTTTTTTAGATTTTTTTATCCTATACCAAAAGAAGGAGATGAAGCTTTTGATTAACAAAAAATGATTTTCTTGAAGGTAGAGCATTTTCATCTTTAAGTAATAAAATCAACATTGATTGTTAATTTAACCTTTATCAAGCAAATTCAATTGAATGTATTCTTTGAATCTCTTATTTATGATATCGAAAATAATTCTTCCAAGTTTCATGATATTTCTAAATTTAAGTTCAAGAATAATCTATTCTGTTTTAAGAGATAATTATATATTTTAGAAGACAAAATATAATTATATATTCATCAAGCTTATCATAACTTTCAAAAAATTAGTCATTTTGGATACAATAAGGCTTTGGAGCTAATATAGAAAGATTTTTGGTGGCCTTAAATGTGAAAGGCAATTAAAGACTTTATACTATCATGTAATATTTGTTCAAGTTTAAAAACTCCTTGTCACTGACCTTATAGACTTCTTCAACTATTACCTATTTTGGAACAACCATGATATTTTTTTCTATATATTTTATTACAATATTATGTAAAAATATAATTATATGATAAAAAATAAAAATAAAATGGATATTATTACAAAAAAAACCTAATAAAAAGATATAGTAAAAAAATAATGATAAATTATAGAAAGGTAATAAAAAGTTTAGTCTTAATATTTTCTTTTATAGAAAGGACTTTTATTTACTTTGTAAAAGCATAAATGAACCAAATCAAAATAAAAGAGATAAGAAATTAATATAAAAATATTAAGAAGAAAATTTAAAATAAATTAAAACAAAATTTACTTCAAATTACCAAAAATTAATATTGAGAAGAAACTTGGTTATCAACCTAGGTTGAAATCAGATCCTAAGACACAAAATCATGTATTTATAGTAATTTTGAGGTTTTTTTATAAATCAAAGAGTAGGATTTGAGGCAAACTTGAGGTGAGATGTTTGGAAGTTTGTTTTATGTCATTTAGATCAATATTAAGATTTTGAAGGATTTTCAAAGTTAAGAATATTTTTGGTAGGTTTAGATTTTGAGAAATAAAAATATGTTCACAAATTTGAGGATCCCTTAAGTTTTGTAATATTTATAAAAGTGAAATTTTAAAATTTTGTTGATATGCTTATTGTAAATGTGTGTATAAAATTTGAAATTATTAAAGCAATTAGATTGAAGCATATGAGGATTTTTGTGGATTATGGTCTTAGAAATTTGAGATTTAGGATTAATGAGTAATTTTGAGATCTAGCAATAGTTTCCAATTGAATTGAAGTAAAATTTGGAGAGCTTACTTAAGACTTGAATATCTATATATAATCTAAATTTTGAAGCAATTGAATAATTCACCTAGAAAAAATTAGTATTGAAAATTCAGCATTGAAATTGGAGAAGGAAGGTGACCAAAGATAAAGAGGTTTTGGAACCTTTTTTGTAATTAGAAAGTTTGATTCTTCTCAAAATTTATACACTTATTAATTGCTTATTTATTAAAGTTTAAATAAAAAAATTTAATGAAAATGTACGATTCAACTTATATTTATTGAGATTTCAAATAATTATAGTAATCAATTGAAATTTACTTAGGATTTTCTTCGAATTATTTATAATTTTGGATTTCATTAAGATTTGATTTGGAATTAGAATTTAGGATTTTTTTAGGATTTTATCTAAGATTTAACTAAAATTCATTAGGATTTCAATTAGAATTTTAATTAGAATTTGACCTTGGATTTGGTTGACGTTCATTAGGATTGTGATTAGGATTAAATTATGATTGATTAAAATTTATTTAAGATTTATTTAGATTTTTATTTTTAATATTTTTTAAGATTCTTGATTTTTTTAATAAAATTTATATTTTCAGAATTTCTTTAAATTTATTATTATTTCTTTAAGATTATATATATATATATATATATATATATATAGATATATATTGTTTTTAGAATTTTTTATTAGATTCTTTGAGATTAATTATGAATACTTTGTATTTCTTTTGTAACTTCTTTTAAATTTATTTTATTTGATTAAAGTGTGATTGGAATTATTAAAGATTACTTGAAGTTTATTTAAGATTCTATTCGTCTTAGTAGAATTTTTGTTGCATTTCTACTTACCTTCTCTTCCTAGGTACTTGATACATTCTCAAGCAAGAATTCTTTTTAAGATTCTAAAGGTGGATATAAAGCTCTTTTTGGCTTTTTATCATCAAATTGATGGACAAATAAAATGGGTGAATCAAGTTCTAGAGTAATATTTGAGGTTTATCATCAATTATTATCAAGATGATTGGACAATCGATTGGAAAATCCATTTGAGGTGTACCATCAATTATTATCAAAATGATTACACAATCCATTTGAGGTGTACCATCAATTATCATTAAAATGATTGGACAATTTATTTGAAGTATATCATCAATTATTATCAAGATAATTGGACAATCCATTTGATATTCCATATATCTCTTCTTGAATCATATAGCACAATGAATATCTTGAGAAGTAAACAAATCCCACCTCCCCTTATAAAAGTGGATAATGATCAAGAGCTCAAGATAAAAGAAGTCTTAGATTTAAGTTGGCACCAAAATAGATTAGATTATTTTTTATTCATTAGTATAAATATGATATTAATAAATTTACATGAGAAAAATTAAAGAATCTTGCAAATGCAAAAAAGAAGGTTTAGACTTTTTATTGACAACATCCATCAAAATTAAGATGAAGAATAGAAAATCTTTGCTATAAAGAAATATGATACAAAAAATATAGTATTCTACTTTCTACACTTGTTTGTAGCTTTTGTATATTTGTGGTGCTAAGGAGATGGAAAACCAACAACTAGCATATTTAATTTAAGAGCTATCATTTGCTGATTTACCAAATAAGACATTATAATTGTTACAACTTTCAAGATGACGTAATTGAAATAAAGATTTTTAAGAACAACAAGTATTTCTTCAAATATATGGCAAGATACAATGTTATTATGATCTAATTTAATTAATAGGTAAAAGAATAAAAAAAATATCATACTTTAAAAAAACTTATTTCAGATTATTACAAAAAATTATCTTAGAAATATAGATAATAGTTAAAAGATAATAAACTAAAAGTACAAATATTGTCTTTTTTCAAAATGGGCTTCTATTTACTCTATAAAGCCTTAAATAAAGTAAAATAAAGTAGATTAGAAAAATAAAGAATATAGATACATATAAGAAGGAATTGAAAATTGATTTTAGTAAAAATTAAATCAAGAAGTTAAAAATTAATGCCTAAAAATGACCAGTTGTCAATCTGAATCAAAATCAAGTTTTGATATATAAAATCACACACCTATAGTGACTTTGGAATTTTTTACAAATTAAAAAGTGGAATTTAAGAGAAGACTTCATAGGATTTTTTGAAACATTGGTTTTAAGTGATTTGAGTTTTTAATGACTTTGTAAGAGCTTTACAAAGTCAAAGTTGTTTTAGGTGACTTTGAATTTTATGAAATAAAATAGGGTTTATAATTTAGGCAATTTTGTGAGTTTTGAAGAAAATCTACAAATAAAATTTCGTAAGATTGTGAATATAGTTGTGCTAAATGTACATTGTTTTTTTGATCTTATTCAAATAGTTGGATTGGAGGTTATTAAAATTTAAGTAGATTAGTATCTCAAAAATTAGATTTTTAAGTCTAATAAGATCATTTAAGATTTACAATAATTTGCTAATTGGATTGAAGTGATTTTTATTGGAGCTAATAGTTGAATTGATTTCTAATACTTATGCAAAGTTTGAGAGTAAATTAATGGTTTAACTAAGCATTATTGCTATTGGAAGATCAACATTAAGGACAAAGGCAGAGGCTAGTTGGCACCTGAGTGGATTATGACATTTTTCTCACATTTTGTAAGTTTTATTTTCTTCAAATTTAATATAGTTGTTTTTAACTAAGAAATTAAAAAATACAGAAAATTTTAAGTAAGATCAATAGTTTAGTCAATAAATATTGAGATTCTAAACTATCTTAAGGTTGATTGGAATTGATTAGGTTTCAATTAGGATTTAGTTAAGAATTGATTTAGATTTGGTTTATGATTTAAGATTTAATTAGGATTATATTTAGGATTGATTTAGGTTTTAAGGTCTAATTAGAATTGGTTTAGAATTTAGGATTTCTTTAGGATATCTCCAAAATTTCTTTTGGATTTTTTTAGAATTTCATAAGGATTTTTTAAAGATTCTTGTAGATTTCTTTTAGATTTCTATAAGATTTTTTAATTTTTTTTTATAATTTCTTTAGAATTTCTTTAAGATTTTTTTGTATTTTTTTATAATTTATTTGAAAATTTAATTGGACTTGATCAATATTTGATTATATTTATTAAGTTTTAATTATAATTTATATATGATTCTATTAGAATTATTAAGACTTGTTACAAATTTCTTTTACCTTCTAAAAGCAATTACCTAATGCATTCTCAAGCAAAACTTCATATAATATGAAAATGTATTTGGTATCATGACGTTAGAAGATATTTTCAATATTTGGTGATTTTGTTAGAGATAGGAATGACTCTTGACAGTATTTCAAATGTTTTATTTGAAAGGAGTTATGAAGGTCTCAACAATGATCAAATAACAAGGTGGTCTTCTTTCCTTAGTATACAATATTATCAATGGTTAAAAAGACCTATCAATTATCTTCAAAAAGAACAAAGATTAGGATATGTAGCAAATACTATTTGTTGCATCTTAGGTTTCTTCAACATATGATGACTATTCTTTATGAAACTCATTCCTAAAAGAGGTGATAATATTATATATATATATATATATATATATAATTTTTCCAATAATTACCTATATAATTAAATAGAAATAAATAAAAATAGATTAATTTCATAAGTAGACATTACTTTGGCTTTACATGTATTTATAGTTAATTGATAGGCTAGAAACTTAGTTAACAAATTATCCTTGTAACACATATATTAGTAGCTTATGAAATAAGCTAACTATGTCGCGTACATATAGATAACTTGCCTTACAAGTTAAATCATGTGTCTAACAAAATCAACACATATTAGAGGTGCTATAGAATATCACCATGTAGTTCCTAGTGAAAAAGTATATATGGAGATAAGAAGAAAGCCTTCTTTACTCTTATCAATGTCTTTTTAGTCCTTAGTCTTGTTTCAAGACTTTTTAGTCTTCTTATCTTTGATAATATCTATTTTAGTTTAATACTATACTATCTTTAAGTGATTTTTTAGTCTTTTCAAGTGATACAAGAATATATTGAGTTTTTTTTTTTTTTTTTTTTTTTTTTTTTGAAATTCATATCCTTGATAATATATAATAGAAGTTGTTAGAAAATACATAGTAAATTCTAACTTACAACATAGAATTACTATAAAGATATTTTTTTAATATTTAAAAGATATATTCAATTATGTGCTTTAATACAAAAAAAATTCTTTGAATTTGCAAGTAGTAGATTATTTCAATATAGATTATGCAAGAAACATTGATATTTGACATTCAATTATTGGATATATTTTTTTTATTGGCTGATGGTACTATTAAATAGAATAGGATAATGCAACCAATAATTTCATTGTCTACTACTAAAGCAAAGTATATAAAAACTATTCATAATGAATACAACTCTATGACTATTTTTAATAAAATTAAAGTTATATTTTTTTTTCAAGAAATCTTATATTCTATACTTGTACAAAAAATATCAAATTTCAACTTCACTTTGATGATAAAAAGATTAAAAAAAGTAAAATTGACTTAAAATAGATATTACTAAAGATATATATTAAACTAAATATATTACCAAAGATATATATATTTTACCAAAGATATATGTTTTAGTTTAATATATAGTAAATTCAATTTAAGATATAGTTGCAAATATTCTAATCAAAGGTCTAAATTGTGAAAAGTATTGTAAATCCAAAAAAATGACAAAAATAATTAAATTAGATTAATATATTATGTAATTAAATAAGAATACTAAAAGAGTGTTTAAATACATATATAACTTCTATTAGACATTACATAGTGACTCAAAAAATTATTTTAATGTTGACATATTTTAGAAAGAATGGTGTATTATTGATGAATTGTAGTGAATAATGACACGTGGTTTATATAGCAAATAAAGTACTCCTTTACAGCTACCAAATGAACCTAGGTTGAAAAAAATCTATTTGGTAATTGTGGAGCTATGACCAATTTAATTTGGAATAGTATTAAAACAATTTTTTGAATGTGGTGTCTAATTTTTGGATTCTATCAATTACTCAACATTATATCATTTTATCATCATCAAATTTACTATGATAATATTATTATTAATCTAATGACATCATTAGTACTTACTAGCAGCTATAAAAGCACAATTCTTGACATAGACATATTCCAAATTATCATATTCTAGGACCTTCTAAAATCTTTTACAAATTTTTAGAACCTTTTAGATACTTATAGAATCTTCCACAATCATTTAAAAAGTTCCATACTCTTCTAGAAGCCTCTTTAGACTTCTAAAAACTTCCATAGAAAGTACCATAGACTTTTGTAACCTTCATTATAATATAAGTAGAAGTCTTTGGAATCACTTTTGCTATCAATGTCATTCATTGTCTTTAATCTTGACATATGTCTTTGTTAGATTCTTTTATCCTTGACAATTCCTTAAAAAACTATGAGATCCATTCTCTACTCTCTCTAAGAACATTATCCCTGCTCTTCTTCATTTTCAAAAATCTTATGGCCAAATTGCTTTTGAACTTGGCTGCAATAAAGCTACTATTTTTAGGCTAGTAAAAAAGTTCACTTTTAATAGAAAGAATCTTAAATTAGGTAAACCAAAGAAACTCAATATAATAGATAAAAGAGTAATTATTTGCCAAATCAATAGTAGGAAGGTTGAAAATGCTATTGAGATTGCTAAAAATCTTATAAGTTGAAAAAAAAACCTTCTCATTTGTTTAGGTATTAGTTGTCTTTTTTTCTAATCTTAATGTCAATATTCTAGCATCAATATTACTTTTTTGAATAATTTATTTGCTTCAAAAAATTTACCTAGATGTTAGAAATAAATTCAACTTTTATTTCATATTAAAATACATCAACCCAATCACCAAATTGCTCAAAATAATAAAAATCCTTATTGACCTTTAAAATCCGATTTCATTATCTTAATTCACTTAAATTTTAATAACCATTGAATTAATTATCTAATTAAGCTTATATTTACAACATACATCTAATATAATTATTTTTACAAATCTACATATATTTAATTTCATAACTAATACAAAACTTAGACAATTTTTTAAAAAATATAAACTCTTTTTTATTTCACAAAATCCAAAATCATTAAAAACAACTTTGATTTTGCAAAGTTTTAACCAAATCATAATCCATTCCAATCCACTCAAATCCTCTTAAACTGATGCTTAAAGAAACTCTATTAGGTTTGCTCTCACATTCTACTTTCTAGTCAACAAAAAGAACTCAGAATTCTTGAGAGTGTGCAATTTTGTTTCTTGGGATTTGGTTTCAACCTTGATTCTCAAGAGTCTACTTTGGATATCAATCTTAAAGTTTTACAAGTAATTTTTTTAAAGCTAATCTTTACTTTTATCCAAAGATGCCTCTATATTAATTTAGCTAATCTACTTTATTTTTCTTATTCATGGCCTTATAAGTAAGTATAATTTTTTTTACACAAATGAAATAATAATACTAATTTTTTTACTACCTCTCAATTTTTTACTTATGTTTTTTTAAAATAATTTACTATTATATTATTCAATTGAGCTCTTCTATAGTATAATACTTATTTTTCTCTTTTATCCAATAAATGATTACCATCAATTGAGACCTTATAGCTACCATAAGTTTGTAGTATTGTAATATAGTCTAAAATAGCAACCATGTTTTAAACTTATTTTTTATTTTTTATTTTTTAAATTTATAGAACTTGATTATATTGTATGTTTTTAGATGTCTACAAAGTTGATTTTGTTCATTCTAAAATTCAAGTAGCAAACAAATACAAGAGTATTTAAACACAATTTCAAATGATGATCATTCATTTTATTTTATTTATCAAACCAAAGTGAGGATATCTACACTAAAATAGGAATGTCCACACAGTAAAAGGTGGTGTCTACCTAATGGTTCTCTTTATTTGCACCAAATTATAAAAAAACTAATCATACAATCTTTGTAAAAAATAATAAAATATAAATAAAATTAATAAAAATTATATTACAAACCAAAATCGTATTATATTAAGTATATTTTCTTATGTAATACAACAAACAAAAATTTACAAAACATCAGCTTGGTATCCAACCATAGAGACCACTTCCAACTCAAACTTGACATCACTATTCAAACTTGTTGCAATTCCTTCATAAACAAACACCTCAACATAAATTATTTTAAGAAACTATATATACTCCCTCACAATCTGCAACTGAAAAAATGGCACAGATTTGGAGCGTAAAGCGCTGAAGGAAACATGAGATTAATGGTATTAATTGTGAACAAAACAGGACACAAGGGACACAAAATGCTGAAGCAAACCTGAGATTAGGAGCCTTAATCGTGAAAAAAAACATAATCATAACCGCATGAGATACCAGAGGAAACAGGATATCAGGATCCATAATTACATGATATTGGAGGCAAGAAATTCCAAAGAAAACATGAAATTAGAGGCCTTAATCGTAAAACAAACACGAGCTTAGGAGCATGACACTGAAGAAAACATGAGATTAGGGGGTGATAATCGGGGTGAGGGATATAGACAGAGATGTAGAGCGCGAAAGCATGGATGCGATGCGGTGAAAGCAGCGTCGCGAGTAATATATGTCTATGGAAGACGACGGCGATGCAGGCACTCTTCAGCGATGGCGAAGCTTGCTTAGCATTCAAGCGATGGCGGGTAACGATGGGCATCGACACCAGCGCGGTAACGCAGAGGTCGACATCAACTACGACCACGACCCGGACCCCGATCAAGGCAATCCCCAAATTCTCAGCCACGGAAACGAATTTCGTGTGCATATTCCGTTCCGGATGAACGGCCACGTCACGAGAGAGTCTGTACCATCGTGACGCGCACACCCGTAAGGTTCCCGAGTCGATGCACCCCCGAAAGTTGTATATCATTTGGAAGCCCGGGCTTGGTTGTTTCGGAGACCCACATCTTGTCTCACAAGCCATGCTTGCTAACCTCACCTCACTGCTCGGCTGAATTTAGAAGCATTTTACCGCGGTGCATGTGAAGTCGATTCTATTGCGCTTATGGGAGTTTGGATCCGTGATTAGAATGGCCTCGACATTATTGAGTATGTGGGAATTAATCTGAGTGTTTCGTTCTGTGGATCGTTGGGTTCGTGGAGAAGTTTGTGGGTTGGGGGTTTGAGTGGCAGTGTAGTTTTTGGGCTTTTTGGGTTTCATGGAACGCAGAGCGGTTGCTGCCTTTTTGCTGGGTTGTTGAGGATGATCCGCAGTGGTGAGCGTGGGTTGGGGAGCTGCTCATGGGAGTTGTGAAGCTGATGGTAGAAGTTTGGTTGTAAGCATTTTGGGTGAGGTTTACGTGTATTGGGCGGAGACACTTGCGGGATTGAAAAGGAATAGTAGAGGTGCGGAGTGGTTTCGCGGAGATGCAATCAATTAAAAGCTGGGTACACCCTGTGGGCATGTCTGGAGGTTTGTCTTGGGCTGGTGGGTCTATTCAAGCTGCTTCGAACCCGCGCAGTTTTTTTTTCCGGCAGAGTGGAATATGTGGGTTTTTGCGCAGTGGATTTGTTGCAATTGGGTACCAGTGCCTTCGCCGTGGACCAAGAACGCTGCACTTCTCGTCGGTGCAATCACGCGCGTGCATAGAAGCTCGCGTGTTGTCACCTGCTCAGGAGTGGGTGGGTTTGCCGGAATGGCGAACTAATCCTGTGAACGAACTTCGTCTTTGGGGGAAGCGAGGTCCTACATCTTCCAGGAATGAATGGGAGGACATAACCAAATTGGCTGCGAAGACAGCAAATGCCGGTCAAGTTTTACAATTGCATCGGGAGAAGCTGGAAAATTCGGAAGCAAAGGTTGATGGATTAAATTCTGAGAAGAGAGATTTATCTCTTGCGGAGTGGGGCGCAATTGTGCTTGGTACTGCGGACCCTGTTGAGAAGGCTGTGTTTACCCACCACGCGTATCGTCTTTGGTGCAATGGCGAGCTCCCATTGGGGGTTGCGGAAGCTCCTGATTCCCCTGCGCGCCCTAATAAGCCTGAGCTGGTAAAACTCTGTACATTGCTTCCTCGACATGTTTTTTTTTTTTTTTTTTTTTTTTCTCTCTTTGTGAAAATAGTTAAACCTCTTTGAAAGTCCAGCTCTCAAGCGACCACTTAGAGTATGTTCTTCCTAGAAAGTTAGAGGGATGTCAAACCTTTAGTGCATGATTGTCTTCTCCGCTACTTTCGTGCCCAAATTAAAGTCCTAAAACATCTCAGAAACAGAGTTCAAGCCGTAAGGGTTTTTCCGGTATGCTGCGAGCCAACTGTCACCGTGTTCAAAGCTTGAAAGCAGAGTCTTTGTCAGAATAGGTTTGTTCTTCAATCTATTGTGTAGGAGGGAATTATTGGAATGTTGATTTGACATGGAGATTTGCAGGTTCACCCGAGAAAAATTCCTCCTCCTTCAGGCACAATCCTTACGCCAAGCGCGCATGCTCTGCACAACTTGGCGCATATAGAATTGAATGCTATTGATCTAGCTTGGGATACCGTCGTCAGATTTTCTGGCGCTAGTGAAGAGCTCGATCGACAATTTTTTGCAGACTTCGTACATGTGGCGGACGACGAGAGTCGTCATTTTCTCTGGTGCTCTCAACGGCTTGCTGAAATGGGGTTTAGGTACGTCCAACTTTCAGAAATGTGCGAGGTGATATGTGAAATTTGTGAAGTAACTACGTCAGCACTGTGGGTTTGTTTTATTGATCATGTTGTCGGCGACAACAAGATTATAAAGAATTTATTCTGTGTGTTTTTGGACTTGGAGGGAACAGCTATGGTGATATGCCAGCACATAATCTCCTGATGGTAGATTGTCAAAGGACCTCAGGAAGTGTAATGTCAAGACTTGCAATCATCCCAATGATGCAGGTGCGCACCCTTATTTATGTTATCCCGCATCCTCCTGTCAGCAAACACTAAAGTCCTGTTTAAGCTTGAACAGAAGAGGGCATTTGCTGATATTCGAGTCTAAGAATGTACGTCAGGATTTTCTAGTTTGATCGAGTACTCGATTACTTTGTGTTTTTCCTCAATTTTGATGTACTTGAACTGAATGACGGCATGTGAACCAGTTCATAGCACGAAGTGAAATACATTGTAAGTATTCGTACGAAATAAAGCGATCTGTTTCGATAAACAGGAAGCGCGTGGATTAGATGCTGGCCCGAGGCTATTCGACAGGCTGATGGGAAATGGTGACACCCGAAGTGCTAGTATCACCAAGCGCATTGCGGAAGAAGAAGTTGGTCATGTTGCAGTTGGTGTGGCTTGGTTTATAGATGTTTGCAGACGGCTTGGATTGAATCCAGCGGATCGATTTCAAGGTAGTTTATTTCGAAATTCCTGAGTTTCCTCGATTTACAAAGTTCTACTGTGGTTCATTTGAACAAGGCGAGCGAGTACTATCTCATAGAATTTCACTGGTACCAAACATGTTCATTAGCATTTGAGGTACATTTGTAACACGACCTGTTGTGATAGTAACTTCATCCAGGGTTACTGAAGGAGGATGATTTGGAACTGAGAGGGCCATTCAATCACTCGGCACGTATACTAGCTGGGCTGCCACGAGACTGGTAAGTTATCCACAGTGATCCATCTCTTTATGTAAGAATGTAGGAGTGCCCAGGAGCTGGATTTAACGTTATGGGTGTTCAATCTGGTGCAGGTATGATTCGTCCTTCGACCCAGATTCTCCTCCCGAGGATTTTGTTCCAGTCAATCCAGTAGGCTCCAAGGGAGTAAGAAGGAATAGAGTGCAAGTAATTAAAAAAAAGGTATCATGCCTGTTCCTATCTTTGGTATAAACTTGGATGTGTCGGTGATTGACTTGAGGTATTTCCTTTAAATTCTGGGGTGTCGTCAGAAATAATGAAGTCATGTCTGATTTAGCAGGTGCTATCTCCAAATGAACGCCGTGAAGATGGAGAGTCGATCACTGATTCCAGTGAAAATGTTTGTTCTCGAATGTCAGAGGTATTCTACAATCTGAACTCGTTGTTGAATTATGCATTGTATCAACCTGTAAAAGATAAATGATTCGATTTAATTAATGTAACAGGTGAAATCTCGATATGAATTTTGTCTCTTTGGTGGGCAATCCTTGCAGGTCTATGGCCGACTAGCTATGGTAGTCGCTATGGAACAAGACAATGCTGAAACTTGAAGCTGGACCTATCCCTGAACTCGAAATTATTTGATTTATGTCCCGAATATGTACAACAATGTGAAGCAGTTCAGCATCAATATCCGCAGGATAATGGATGCTGAGTACAAGACCATTTTAAGAACAGGATGGCTGCCATTTTTGGGATCCTCCTAAGTCGGCGCATATTAGCAGTTGGCATTACTCAAATCATATCTGTAAAACCATTTCATTTCATTGTGCAGATGTTTAGTTTTTCCACAACTCCTGAAAACTCTGTTGGAACCACTTGTGTCCACCAATGTTTCTGATGAAAATTTCGGAATGCTCTTCTGTTAACCTTGATGAAACATTCGCAAAATGACTACGTTCTATCCCAGCTAAGCCACATTGTTTGCTTCCCCGATTCTATGACAATGTAGGGCGAACTCAAGGCTGTTTAGGATATCAAGTGTTAAAATCTATGTTCTTGCTAAATCACTTCAATAAAAAAAACTCTCTTCACTCATATCTCTATATATATATATATGCCAACACTTACAACTTTGAGCCAAAAGTATACTCGGTTCAGGAAAGTTTCGGTAATTGTTTTTCAAGGATAGCAAAATTTCTTAAGAAATGTTTGGTTTCTACTTTGGACTGTAAATACTGTACAATTCACTGTGAAACTTTTCTAAAATATAATATCTAAAAACTCTTGAATTTTAATTCAAGTATACGGACAAAAACTAGAAACAAGTTTCCTTTGTATGATTATTTTTCTTTATCAGTTTTTACACATGAAGTGCAATGTCCTACATTGAAGTCCTTAATTGCTGTTTCTTACCAATAAGAATGTGAACTATAATAAGAATTTTTTAGGAATCAGTTGCATAATTGAATTACTAGTTTTACTGAAGTAAATTTAATTTCATCTGAATCCGCTTATATTCAAATGCTATATAAAAGTATGGCAGTAAAAATATGCATGAACAAAAATCTTCTACTAAGAGTGCATTCTCTGTTAATAATCTTATGTTGTTATTTTGCATGATTTCTCAAAAAATTTAATCAATATACATGGCATATTGTGGTTTTAATAAAACAACAACAATTACTTTATATATTAGTATTAATGTGTTAATTTATCAACTTTTTTTCTTTTGTTTAATAATATTTCTTGAATCCGTCTTATATTCCATTTCATCTTTTGTTATTAATTTTTTTTTTTTTTTTTTTTTTTTTTTTTACAACCAAGTTTGTGTGCACTCTAACTTAATTCTTACCTTATTAGAGAATTTTTTTCTCAACTAAATTCAAGTCTTATGATGTAACCTTGGTTGCTTAAATGACGGATTAAAGTGAATCTACTCCAAAAACTAGTTAATATGGTGATTTACAAACAAATAAATGTATTGAAATTTTAGAACTAAATTTTATCTTACTTTAAGTAAAAAGAACTACTAGGTGGACTCTTCATGCATGGATACTCTCTCATGCTACAACAACAATATAAATATTGTAATGCAAAACTTCATCGATAAGGTCAAATCTTTTTCTCTTAGTTTTCTTCCTCAAGGCAATTGTTAATGGACAATTTATTGTTTTTTTTTAAAAAAAATTATGTTTCTATTCTTAATCAAGTATCTTAGAAATTGATCAAAGTCATAGGAGAACAATCTTATCACATATAATATCTTGTATTTAAAGTCCACTATTAATCCTATAAATAGTAGTTTTGTCACAATTTTTAACTTTAGAAATTCAAAAATTCTTGTGAGTTTCTTTAGCTTCTTTCTTTTTTAGTATTATTATTTAAGTCTCTTATCTAGGATTAGGCTATCTTTGTTCTTCTCAACCTCTTCATTATTACTAGAACTATCAAAACTATCAAATATATTTGAAGTACCTTTTACTTAATTCCATTTTAAAACCAATTTCAAATATTAATCTTCTTCTATGCCTACTTTGGAACTGATTTTCTTTAGCCTTGATACAAACCTTTCTAAAAAGTTGAATATAAATATATTTCACTATTCAAATTTATATCATTAACTTTCAAGTATTTTTAATAAATAAAAAAATTGGTAGACAGATATATAAATAAATAAATATAAATACAAAGATATAATCCTTAGAACATAACATCAAACTAAAGAACCTCTAAAGTTAACATGGAAGTCT
Source organism: Physcomitrium patens (assembly GCF_059467195.1). Classification (NCBI taxonomy): domain Eukaryota; kingdom Viridiplantae; phylum Streptophyta; class Bryopsida; order Funariales; family Funariaceae; genus Physcomitrium; species Physcomitrium patens. The sequence continues at coordinate 12,923,168 of NC_143419.1, read as the reverse complement.
ATGAATCAACATTCAACAACACATGAATTTATGTATAAGGTGAACACATACACAACTCATTTACTATAAATCATGATATTAGAACATGAACTTGCATTAATCAAATTAATCACAACTACTTCCACATATTTGTAGTTTAGTGAACACAAGGTAGTGCTAGAACTTGAAGTTTGCACTATGTTCCAAATTATGAATAATCAAAGTTTCAAAATCAACTTTGGTGGTCAAATATCAAATATTTGAGCACAAAATTTTGTGAATTCCAAAAATTCTGATCCATTTTGATCACATTCGTATCCACCCTCTGCAGCTGCAGCAGCACCCTCTAGTTTTGAAAAATTTAGTCAATGTTTATTATTCGTGGCGCTAGTGACGAATCCGCGGATCTAGTTGTCGCTGCACAAAAATCTGTGGACCGATACACTTTTTCAATTCCGAGTTGGGTTGTCATCGTTCGTTCGCAGCTGCAACTGATTGAATTTTTGTCTTTCAGCTCCATACGTTCGCTATGAATTGCGAGGTGAGCTTATGGTTTTGGTGATTCGGAACAATGGTGTGGAGTTTCGTGCGAGAAACAATAGAGTTTGTTACGTTTGAGTTTACTAAAAAGTTTAAGTGGGTTTGTCGACGCCGAGCCGAGAGGATTCCTGATGTTGAATGTCCATGCAGGTTGTCGCTTCATAGTTGAGTTGGCGTTGTCTTTCAAGGCGTTGTCACTCTGTTACAGTATCTGTTCAACTATGAATTTGTTTGAATTCAGTGGCAAAAAGCTTGGATCTCTCTGGTATCAGTTTTTTCCAATGCCATACTCCTCATGAGAGAGAATTGTCTGTCCACTGGAGCGAGTGTTTGTGTATTTGTGCTTTCTGCGTTGTGCTCCGTTGCTAATTCAATCGTCTCTGCAGCAGCAGCAGTCGAGGCGGGAAGGATTTGAATTGCAGCAGAGGTCGGAAGAAGAGGAAAGATGGCGTGCTTGATGGCTGGTGCAGGAATGGCAGGCTCATCTTCGCCATCTCTGTTCAGCAGCTGGTCTTCATTTGCGTCGCAATGTAGTGGGGTTGCTTGGAGTTGCGCACCCATTTCTGACACTTCAAGAAGCTTTACGGTTCAGGCATCATGTGGAAAATTAACTCAGGCTTAACATTGTTCTACCCCGATACACACTATTTAGTTCTAACAATTTGCCTATCACATTGTTTAAATTTCAGAAATAAATAAATAAATAAATAAAGCTTAATTATAGAAAAAAATATATTATCTTATACTTTTAGAAATTAAAATATTGTTGTATTGTGACACAAATATTAGAAGGAAGTGTAAATAAAGACCAATATTTTATAAGGATTCAATTGAAGATTTAATAAAAGAAAATTCAAAATAATATTAAAAATATTTACAAGGAAGTAACAAAGTTAATATTTATGTTGTCTTTTTATTAAGAGAAATTCTAATTACTTTGTATTGCTATAAATAAAACAAGATAAGGTATATTAGACATAAAACTTCCATAAACATCTTTAGATAAAAGTTAAAGATAATTTTCAATAAAAACTACTAAAAAATCTAAATTGATATGAAAGGAGGATTGTTTGTAAAGCAAGGTGGAAATTAGATCCCAAGGCACAAAATCAAGTGCCTATAGAAAGTACAAGGTTTTCTTTTTTGTTGATAAAAAACTAAGATAAGAAAAAATAATTTAGAAGGATTTTACATATACTAGTTTTAAATAATTTAAATTTTACAAACATTGTGACAACTAAAAAAAATTAGAAATTTATTTCAATGACTTTGTTTTTAAAAAATAAAGTAGGGTCTACATTTTGGACAATTATGTGAATTCTATAATAGATCCATAAATGAAATTTTGCAAGTTTGTGCATGTACTTGTATTAAGTGAGTGACTTGAATTTCAGCTCAATTATTTTTTTAATTTATATTTTTAAAATTTTAAATGTATTTAAGTATTGATAATTGGTAGTAAGAGGATTAATAAGGATATAAAGGTTTACAAAGATTTGCCTATCAAATAGAGCTGAAATTTTATTGGTTAGAACCTAACATTGTTATATTCTAATATGACTATTAGATGAAACATCAAAAAAAGACTTATATTAAATAATAGCTTAATTGAAGACTTAGTAAAAACTTAAATTAAAAATTTTAGGTAAAAGATAAGGAAGTAGTAGAGACTTTAGTCTTAATCATATTTTTATTAAAAATATATCTATTTATTTTTTAGGGCCATAAAAAAAAAAAAAAAAAAAAAAAAAAAAAAAGATTAGTAAAAATAATACTATAATTATCTTTAGTTAAAAGTGAAGATAATTTTTTTTAAAAATTACCTAAAAAAAACTAAGATTGATACTTGGAGAGAACTGGTTATGAACTAAGGTTAAAACTAGACCTCAAAACACAAAATTGCATGAATATGGCAAATGCAAGATTTCTTTTTTGTTGATCTAAGTGTAAAATTAAAAAAAAATAACTAAAGACAAGGTTTATTGGAATTAATTTTTATGATTTTGAATTTGTGGTGATTTTGTTAGAATTATGTAGGGATCCTATAAGTAAAAACATTTGTGTTTGTGACCACAATTATGCTAAGAGTTTTTTGTGAATTTGGATTCATTCAAAATATATATATTAAAAATTATTGGAATTCAAGTGGATTTTGGTATCCAAAATTAGAGATTAGCAGGCTAGTACGAGTTTCTTAGGTTTGTAAAAATACTCCAATTAAATTAAAGTGAATATTAGCAGACTAGTAGTTGATATAAATACCAACATTTATAAAATAGAAATAAAAATGAAACTACTAGATTAAAACAGAGATCTTAAAAGTATGAGCTTAGAATTTAGGTTGAAGAAAGAGGTTGCTTAACACCTAAGCAAAATATCTGAATTTTATCTTAATTAGTAAGTAAAATTATTTTCAAATTTCTTCTGCATACTTTCAACTAGGATTTTAAAGATTGTGCAAAGTTTTAAGTAAAATAAGTGATTTTTTAAGAAATTATTAGGATTTTAAATTTTTTCTTTAGAATTGGTTAAGATTTGGTTTAGATTTATTTAGAATTTAGTTAGAATTTTCCTAAGGTTTGATTAGGATTTAGAAATTCTTTAGAATTTATTAAAATTTTGCTTGGATTTTTTTAGGATTTAGTTAGAAGTTATATAATATCTTAATAAGTATATGGTTATGGTTTCTTTTGGATTAGCTAGAGTTTTTTTTAGGATTTATTAAGAATTTTTTAGGAGTTTTTTAGGATTTAAATAAGATTTTTTAAGGTTTGATTAAGGTTTTTTTAAAGATTGATAGGTTTGTTTTATAATTTTACAAAGATGTTTTAAGCTTGTTTAAAATTTGTTTAATTTTTTCTTTTTTCTTTTTTCTTTTTTTCTTTTTGATGTTTGATTAAGGTTTATAATGGCTTAAAGAGTATTAATAGAGTCTATTTCTATGAGATTAAAACACACTCAATTTTTTTAAGATGAGTAAAGGATATATAGATGACATTGAAAATTATTCAAGTAAAGCCATCTAGAAATACGGTTAAAAACCCTTCTACAATCAAATGTCTAATGCATTCATAGGCTGAATTTTACGTAACTTGACAACATAAAATCCAATATTTACACAAATTTTTAGAAAAAATTAATAATCGAAGAACAAAATCTTAGAAGTATAAATTTAATATTAAGGTTAGATGAAGAAGTTACTTGATATCTGAGTAGTTTTTTTTTTTGTCTTTTTAAATTCTAAGTAAAATTCTTAAATTTCTTGAACTTGTTGCCAATCAAAAGTTTAAACAGTGTGCAAATTTTGGAATAGAATAAATACTTGCTTAAAAATTTATAAGATTTTAAATTTGTTGTTGGATCTGCTTAGGATTGATTAGGATTTTTTCAAGATTTAATCAAAGTTTGGTCAAGACTTGGTCAAGATTTGCTTTGCATAGGATTTTGTGAAGATTGTTTTAGAATTTATTTAAGATTTCCTATGCTTAAGGTTTGATTAGAAATTAATTAGGATTATTTTAAGACTTGCTTAAGATTTTATTTTAAAAATTTATAATTGCATGAGTTTGTAATTTAGATTTAAGAGAAGTTAGAATTGATTAAGAAAAGGATTTCTAAAAGAATTAAGATTGTCAAGACAAGAATTTCTTAACACCTCATGTATTTTGGATTATAAGAAGAATTTTAAGATTTAAAAAAAATCCTTTCATAGCTTAATGCTAAATGCATTTTTAAGTTGAATTTCACACAACTTAACAATATTTACACAAATAGCCAAAATAATTATAATATTTTCAATTTATACTATATCAATAAAAAATATTAAAATCTTATCCATCATATATTAAAATTTTAAGTATTTATTTTAATAAATTATTTTAAATATATTAATAAAATATCTATTTTTTGCTTGTACAATCAAACTACCAAAAAGTATAAATTTTATTTAGATTAAGCTAAAATTTATTAAAAATTGAATTATCAAGATTACAATAATATATATTTTAAAATTTAGCTGAATATTTTATTTAGCATTTATAAAAGTGGAAAGATTTTCTATTCTATGTTTCAAGAAGAAAGAATTATCAGTTATAGATTTATTTTGGTTATTAAAGACTAAACAAGATAATTTTAAAATTTTATGTTCTATTTTTAATTCAAAGACCAAAAATTATAGAAAGAGTTTTAATTTGCAAAGTTTTCTTACAAAAATTGGTATTAAGGGTGATTACAACTTTATTAGGATCAAACAAATTGTATATAATAACAACAAGAACATGAATGTTTTATAAGTACATAAGTTTTGAATTCACAACAAGTTAGATAGAATATGATATTATTTTTCTTTTCCTTTGTGTGAATGTGTGTGCACCTATTTATGTATTTCTAACTATTTTAGAAAACTGAAATTGTCATATTTGTAGGTTTAATGTTTAATTTATTGATAAAACACATGCATTGGAAATATTTAATACATTAGAAAGAATATGATATTGGCAAAATAACATGAAAGCCATCATCCAATTTAATAAATTCACCAATGAAGGCATAAAAATGTAATCTACAATATCTGGATCAACATAAACTAATATCAATGCATCAATAAAATATCAAAGATTACATTATATGAATGAAATCAATGAGATTGCTCCCAAAAAATACTATCTATCAAAATATGCATGACAAGGAGGAGAAAGTATATTGAAAAACACTGGTGGTCTCTCAAGTCTGATTTTATCAAACATAAGGTATGCAAATTTTTAAAACATTTTAGTTGAATAAATTTCAAAAATTAAAAATCTCGAAATTATTGTGCCGTTTTTTATTTGAAAATTCTCACCATCAAAATTATGCAAATAATCACAAATACACCAAATAAAAAAATAATTAAAAACTACAAAAGAAAATTTTAACATCTTTATTCTTAAAAACTACAGAGAAGTAACAGAGAAGCATGAAAATTCAACCTGAATACGTCATAGAAACGATGCAAAAGAAGAACAAAAAAGTAGCTTGTCAGTCAAACTTGTTTCAACATGAATAAAGTGATATCCACTTCCAAATTTAAATTACAATACAAACACCCACACACACACACTCACACTCACACACACTCTGGTCAAACTCAAATCCAAATATAGACCATAAATAATAAAGTGCACAGTCGCGTCCACAGAAGCCGAGGGGATTCCGAATCCTACGTGGACGTCCAACTCAGACCCCTGCTTTGGGTATACGCACATCCTCCAATGAGGACACGGCCTTGAATTGCTGGGAAATCCACGTCACCCCGCGGAAACCACAGGGTCTCCGTTGGAGGTGGGGTGGGAAAAGCACCCAGGGCCCCGTTGAAACAAGGGGTGGGGGCTGCGAGCCCAACCGAAGAAACAACGGTCGTCTCTCCCGCAAGGCTTATAGTGAGAGGAACTAGCTCAGTTGAACTTTGAGGAGCTCCTTCAGCAACACGAAAATTTGCCGCAAAGTTGATCAGGGATTCGTCCCGCAGCATCGTTTAATTAGGCATCGTTTTGCACGGGGTTCGAGTGGGTAATTCTAGAAGAGTGCTGGTCTCGATTGCGGGTTCGAGGGGTTTAGGAGCATTGCTCTCGCGATGGCTGAATTTGTGGAAGCCGAGGCCATGAACGGCATTCGTATGTCGTGGAATGTGTGGCCGAGCACGAAGCTGGACGCTAGCAAGTGTCACATTCCGCTTGCTGCGCTCTACACGCCATTGCATGGAGCTGGACCGCACAGCAATCCTGTGACGAAGTTAAATTACGCACCACTGAGGTGCAGAGCTTGTCGGAGCGTGTTGAACCCGTTCTGCTCAGTGGATTACCAAGCCAAAATCTGGATCTGCCCGTTCTGCCATCAGCGCAACAGTTTCCCGCATCATTATGCGTCGATCTCCGAGCAGAACGTGCCCGGGGAGCTCTGGCCGCAGTGTACTACAGTGGAGTACGTGCCCCCGCCCATGCCTGGAAATGAGAAGACCGCTTTTCAAGTGTTTTTGCTGGTGATTGATACGTGCATCATTGAGGAGGAGTTGGGGTATTTGAAGACGTCCTTGATGCAGGCGATCTCGCTTATGCCGGAGAATGCTTTGGTTGGATTGATCACCTTTGGGGGACATGTGCAAGTCCACAAATTAGGGTTTTCTGAATTTGGTTGTCCTAAGGCGTACGTGTTTCGAGGTTCCAAGGAGTTGCCCAGGGAGCAAGTGATCGATCAGCTGGGTCTTTCGACGGTGCCAACTGGGGGTTTTCAACGAGGCGGTCATCAGTCTGCTGGTACTGGTGCTGGTGCAGGTCAGTTGAAAATCCTCTGAGGCAATGGTTTTGATTGTGAAGTTTATACAGTAGTTGTCAATTATGGTTTGTTTGTGTTTAGAAATGTGATCATTATTGGATCCCAATCTTCCGATGATAAGGTTGTCTATATGTACGAGAATTGGCGTTTTACTTAGCACCTGAGCCGTGACCACTGCCAGAGGAAAATGTAGGACTGACACTTGAAATGGTATGTAATAGAACTTAATGGATGCGGTGGTGTAATTATGTTGCATACAATCATTTTTCAAAATTTCCTGGCATTATATTTTAAAGTGATCACCTGTATAATTTTCATATAATATCACATATGCAGAGGAGTTTCATTATAGAGAGTATCTAGAGATCTTGACTTGAAGGTGAGACTGCTTTTGCAGGGAATCGGAATGGTGCATATTCAAGTGGAGTAGAGAGTTTTCTGCTATCCGTAGCCGATTGCGAGTTCACTATTAACTCGTTGCTTGACGAACTCCAGAGAGATTCGTTCCCAGTAACATCAGATCAGAGGCCCGCGCGATGCACTGGTGCAGCTCTCAAAGTTGCAGCTGGATTGTTGTCAGCTTGTTCTCCAGACACCGGAGGTCGAATCATAAGTTTTATTGGCGGACCCTGCACTGAGGGTCCAGGACTGATAGTTTCAAAGGATTTGACAGATCCTATACGATCACACAAAGATTTAGCCAAAGTTTCAGCAACTCATTTTATCAAGGCTGTGAAGTTCTACGACAGTCTTGCAAAGCAACTCGTTTCACAAGGACACGTGCTCGATGTGTTTGCTTGTGCTGTGGACCAGGTGGGTAATTTCTTCAATGACTTTGTGGGTGTTAGATTTGTTTGATTTGTTACTGTTTGATCTTGTGCTGGAGTCTATTTGTTCGTGTTTCTGGAGGCTCCTAGTCTCCAGAAGTGAAGGTTCTCTTTGGATGTGATCTTGTGATGTTATCTTCAAATATGTATTTCCTGAGGCTCTTCACATTAGACATTCTATAATCTTCCCTTGTTCTCTTACGGTACTCGGTCTCAGAATTTGACTTTTCTCCATAGGTTGGAGTGATGGAGATGAAAGGTGCGATCGAGTTAACAGGGGGTTTGATTGTTTTAGCCGAGAGTTTCGGGCATTCAGTGTTCAAAGATTCCTTCAGGCGTGTCTTTGAAACTGGGGATCACTCACTTAACTTATCTTTTAACGGTGAAATTGAGATCAATTGCTCAAAGGATGTTAAGGTACAGGGTGCCATTGGTTCGTGTGCTTCTTTGGGAAGAAAGGGGGTTTCTACTTCAGATATCGTCGTAGGTCAAGGGGGGACAACAGCGTGGAAGATGTGCGGTCTTGACAAAAACACGACACTTGCATTCTTTTTTGAGGTGAACCCAACTATACAGGGTTCAAGTGCAGGCCCTGCTGCACAACAATTTTTTCTTCAGTTTGTCACCCAATATCAACATAGTGATGGACAGCTTAGGTTCCGAGTAGGCACAATAACTCGTCGATGGGGAGAATCATCTGCAACTACCAGCACAGAAGAAATGGTTGCTGGCTTTGATCAAGAAGCTGCTACGGTTATTTTAGCTCGGTGGGCATCGTTTAAAATGGAGTCAGAAGATGAATTCGATGCCGTGAGGTTCTTGGATAGGCTGCTTATTCGCGTCTCACAGCGGTTTGGGGACTACCGTAAGGAGGACCCCACCTCATTCCGATTAGCATCTACTCTCGGTCTTCTACCGCAGTTTATGTTCAATTTAAGGCGGTCTCAATTTGTACAGGTATTCAATAATAGTCCCGATGAAACAGCTTACTTCCGAATGGTGTTGAACCGCGAGAATGTCTCAAACTCTTTGGTCATGATCCAGCCCTCATTGATTTCATATTCGTTGAGCAGTCCACCTGATCCTGTTCTACTTGATGTGGCATCTATTGCCCCTGATAGAATTCTACTCTTAGATGCGTACTTCAGTGTAGTCATCTTTCATGGTATGACAGTTGCTCAATGGCGAAATGCGGCCTACCACTTACAACCAGACCAGGTAGCACTTGCTCAGTTGCTTCAAGTGCCACAAGACGATGCCCAGGGTATCATCACAGACAGATTTCCTGTGCCGAGGTTGGTAGTTTGTGACCAGCACAAATCTCAAGCCCGGTTTCTACTTGCAAGGTTGAATCCTTCTGCAACGTACAATTCACCAAATGTACCTGTTCCTGGAGGTGATATTATCTTTACTGATGATGTGAGCTTGCAAGTCTTTGTAGAGCACTTGCAAAGGCTGGCAGTTGTCCAATCTTGAGGATCCTTGGTCACCTAAGATCCTCACCTTCATCTTGCTTAAGATACGGTGGCTGAAAATTATAAAATAAATAGATTAGTGAGCGGTGGCCACTGAAGGCTTCTTGTACCAAACATTTTATTTTGACCTTGTCTTCAGCATTAATTCCTCATGTAGGGTTTTTTTTCCCATATCTTCCAGAATTTGAAACTTTGGCTCTATTGAACATGTATTCCTAATCAGCATGAAGCTTTGAGTCGATTCTTGATAGACTTTCAGTCTTTGGTACTGAAGTGATTGTCCCAGTCAAAAGTTTCTTACAATCTTGCCACCTCAAGTTTTATCGACATTGTTTTTGACGTATTAGTGTCATATTTTATTTGACACAATTTAAGACAAAATAGTGTCAAAATATTTGTTGAACAGTGCTGGAATGCAAATGTGTTCAGTTTTATTTACTGCTCACAACTTAACATCATTTTAACCAGCCCCTGACCTATTTCCGATCAATGGACGTAAGACCTAGTCGCCCTTTATAGTAACCCACCCTATATGTTGTAAACATGGAAAATGTGGGTCAACAATGGGTGGGCTAATTTACTGCAATATTATACTGAACGGTTAGACTGGAGGAAAAATAATTTACCATTTAAGAGTTTACGTGTTTTTAAATGAACGGTACACCGTTCTCGTCACTAGGATTTTCTCGCCGTCGGTCTACTTTTTGGATCTTACGGTTGGGAGTTAGCTAGCCTGTCCCTCTGCCCAAGTTCATAAAAGACGGATCAAACCCGCAGATCTCGACAGACTAATATTATTACGTTGTTGTTGTGATTAGCGACGTCGCGATGGCGACAACAGCTCTCTTTGCAAATTACCTTTACCATGAGAAGGGCGCTGTCTCTTTGAATCGGGACGGGCGAACCGCAGTTGATTTCTCTCTTCTAGATGTTCTAGTCAAGTCTCATGACGGTGGCCACGCATCGCGCGGTCATGTGTTTTTGGAAAGGGTCGGCTCTATGTGGGATGTTGCGGTTGGTCCGAGTCACGAGTCAGCTGCTTTGCAGTCTTTACGAACTCAACTTCATTTATTCGACAAGTACAGCCGCAAACCATTGGAATTTTTTTTTCTTTTTTTCTTTTTTTCTTTTTTTCTTTTGATTGAGAACTTGCTTGGGTTTTGCGAATTGAATGACTGTGATTTTGTATTTGAACGAGCAATGATCAGGATGTATGAGGATTTGCTGGTTCCTGATTTGTTTGCACGTGTGCAATTCTTATTTACCTGCAGTTTGGAATCGTATATATGTTGCAGTAGATCTATGGGTCGTCTGATTTGCTATGAATCCGTGGTATTCATGAAGGTGGTAATGGAAATTTCAGCACCGCCTGATTACGACAAGAAGATCATCGACTGGGATGAGATCGGAGATATTACCCAAGAATACAAACCCGGGTCTCTGACATAATTGGGTTTGGAGGCTGACCGCTTCGGAAAGTGCTCAATTCGGTGCCTGAGGAAGTATTAAACGAGGATTTTATGAAGACTTTATATAAAGATTTTATTAATGAAGAGTTCTTGTAATTTTATTTTTATAAGGGTTTTTACAATAATTTATAAGGAAGGTAGTATAAGGATGTGAGATATTATTTAAGACGAGAAAAACAAGGAAGATAGCCTACAAGAATCCAACTTGAACATGGTTGATTAGTTACAACCTGATGTTTGAATTTTCATGGCCTCACCTACATACTTACATCTAGAGGTTGGAGAAAATTATGTAAAATTGAGTAGTATTAATATATATGATTCATCATGGTTTTATAAGAGTTGAATTCTTGGTTTTTTAATCCACCACCAATCGGCATTAAGTAGGCCTATATGTCTAAAATTGGTGGAAGGAAAACTTCAGCTAAAATACTTCTATAAATTCTATTTTTGAGCTAAATTGTATGATTTTTTTAGAAATCCTCTTCATTTGTATTTTCTTACATGGATATGTATTTTTCTATCTTTCTATCTATTGGATATATGCTAAAATGTTTAAGTTATTAGAAATGGATTGTTTACCTTACTACCCTTGACAAAAAAATTATATTTATATCAATAATCTCACCAATGCTTTTACTCTATTGTGTTGTGAAGATGTAAAGTGAATAGTTTCCTAAACATAAGTCAAATAAGAAAGTGGATTAGATAAGGAAGTGGATTAGTTTTTTTTTTTTTTTTTTTTTTTTTAACAAATAAACAAAACATTCATTGCCATGAGAATAAATTACAACCAAACCAATCACATGTGGCTTAGGTGGAGATATTGTTACGATTGGGACTTCAAAAAAGACTATATTAAAACTACCTTACCATAGTATTAGTACTATTGTTACTAGATTAATTCAAGATGGCCACATGTTATTATTGAGTTGCATAAGATTCTATGCAAAAAGAGTCTTTGCTTCCGCAAGAGAAGTTATATGTCATAAGTGTCAAAATTGTAAATGAAGAGATTGAAAATATATATGCTTTAGTACCAAGTGTGTTGAATAAAGGAACATTTCTAAAATTGATGGAACATCAATTTATCAATTCATCATAGACATATATGGCAATAGAAGCTAATAGTTTGATTTATGCAACCTTGCTATGCATTAGTCACAACAACATAGTATTAAAGCAGCCACAAGAGACCTAATTTCTTATTAATTTAAATTTTTACCTAAATTGTCTTCCAACAAAGACAATAGTCACTTCAAAGTAATCTTATCTATTTTTTTACTACAAGGTTAGAAATAACATGTTTGGCCCTCAATAGTTGTCGGTTGAGTTTTGTAGAATATGACATAAACAAAATTGTAACCTTTGAAGGCACCTATTAAAACTTATTTGGATCTTATGCAAAGGTATCAATCTACTCATAAAATAGATAAACAACCTTATGTTTAGGATTGCATGTTAGTTCAACTACTTGCACTCTATAATAACTACCTCAGATAATGTTTTTTTTTTAATACCATTCAAATTATAAATAATAAGAAGTTGGCAGTACTATGAAGCGGAGAATTACAAACAAGAGGGTGGATGTGTACTCAGTCTTCATACAAGCATAGTATGTACCATTACAAACTTGCTACACATGTATCAAGAAGGCATTGTTGTCAATGCTAAAGTATTTGACCTATTCTCTCAAGCCAATAAGAAAAGTTGTATTGAACAACAAGAAGCTCTAATGGTTTACAAGCTTACCCATAGTAATATTCTACATAGTAATCTTATCAATTTATAAATCAATCTTGTTGTGGCTTAATAAGCTTAGAAAAGCCTTCAATTGTGTTTTATGTCTTTGACACACCATAGTTCAATCTTTTATAGTTAAAAAACTCATTCTTTTAAAGATACTTGTTTTAATAAATGAAAATGATAAGGACTACCAAATTGGCTCACAATCCATTTCATTAAATAAATAAGGTTGATGTAATTGTAAATCCTTAAGTAAGCTTTTTCAAGACAAATCCATATGAATCGACACTTTTGATTCTTACTTGGCTTGAAGTTAGAAAAGAATAAAGTATTTTAAATAAGGAGTCTATTTTCAATGAGAGTAAGATTGAAAGTTGCTAAGTCTAAATTTCAAAAAAAAAAAAATATATAGATTAAACATGTCAAGCTTACATGCTTTGAGAATCCATTTGGCCACTAAGAAATCAATGCATCTAAAAAAATTGATCATGTCTATTTCAGCCTTTTTTTTTGAATTGGCACCATTGCAACCATGAAACCTTAATGTAGGTTTGTTGCATGTTATCATTCCATATTTAATAGTTAAAATTATATCATAAAATTAAATTTTAATCATATCTACATATTCAACTTGAAATCTAAATTTTAGCATTGCTTAAAATATATAAAAAAGACTAATCTATCATATCATAAATTTTTAAGAAGTCCATCTTAAAAAAGTGAGTGGTTGCTTCAAGTACATTGTTTAATCCATTGTTCCATAGATAAGGAGGATATTATTTAAGATAAATTATATTGATAAAAAGAAAAACTTGTCAATGGATATCACCTCTATTAAGTTTGGCTATAAATGAATTTACAACATCTTTACGTAAAGTTTATACACCATGTTAAAGAAAGTGATAGACTGCCAATTAGTTTTGCATTACTTTTGAATAATAGAGCTATAATGTTGTATGTAATATCCTTAGGCAACTAATTATTTTTTACCACCTCAATGATCATAGCTAGGTAATCAATTTTAATAATATTTCAAATTTGTTTAAAGAATTCTAAGATTATTTTGTCTAACCTCGGAGCTTTTACAAGAGTTATTTTATTCAATATAGACTCCAATTCATTTATAAAAATGGGAGCTTACAAAGCAACTTACTTCTTTGAACTTAAGAAACTACTCACATATTTCAAGGCATACTCTATTGCACATTGAAATTTTATAGAGGGGATAGCTAAAAAATAAAGTTTTATATAAATCCAACTTTTAATTGAATGTTTTTATAATCTGGTTTTTGTACTTATCAAGTCTAAATGGCTCCAAAGGCTCTTGTATATGATAGGTTTCTTAATTACTAGAGTTGAACCTCATATAATATTCATTGATGTATATCCCTCTTGAATGTGCATTTTTTTCTTTTTTCTTAATTAAAATTAGATACTATTTTCTTCTTATTTTTACCTATTTATTCAATCTTCTTCGCTTGATGTGTAATATAAATCAATTTTTACTATCTTTGATTATGATTTGTAACACTCTTGGTAAAGTAAGTAAGTTCCATTCAAAAACATCACTTATCTTTATTAAGTAAATTTTGTTGAAATTATAATTTTAAAAATTTAATTATTAGAAATAGCAATGTATCTCTAGCATGGTCATCAAATGAACATTTGGATTTTCACCTCAAGAATCATAAGATATTTCTTCTATATTTTTATATAAGAACTATTTATGTACTTATCTTAAGTCTTTAGAGTTCTTATTTTTATTGAAGTTGAGGTTAGATAATTCAACTTTAAATCTAACTTCAATATCTTTAATTCATCAATCTTCTCTTTGTCTTCTTCAACCTAGTATTTAAAGATCTTTCTTCCATGTATTAAAAAACCTATGTATCTTTATAAATTTTATTTTGTCTTTCTCTTCTTCAACCTAGTTTTCAAAGCTTTTTTCTTTTTTATATTGAAAAACCTCTATATCTTCATGAATTTTATCATGTAACTTTCAAAACTTTTTAATAGGTTAAAAGTATGTGATGAAATGACATAAAAGTATATTTAATATAATCTCATTATTATAAAATTCTTTTGATAATTATAATAAAATTTTGTAGCTATTTTATAGTTTTATTATAATGAAACTTTTAATATTATTTAAATATAGTAAAACTTCTTTATTTCTAACTACCATAACTACCAAAGGTGGTTTCAACCATCTTGTCTTTTTAACATATGGATGGCTAACTCTTCTGCCTTTTCAAACTTTCTTATCTTTTTTTAATCTTATTTACACTAATTTCTTATAATTTTTTTTTATGCCAAGATTTTTTATATATAGTAATTTATTTCTTTTTATATTCTTTTATATCTAAAATTATTTTATAATATATATTTTTAATAAAATAAGATATTTATTTTATTAATTAAAAAATAAATATAATTTTTAAGGTTAATACATTGATTTATTAAATTTGAGATACTTGTAAATATAGTAGTATTGCATAAAAGTATTTTTTATAAAATAAAGCATTTACGTTTTGGATGTGCCAATACATCATTGTTATTATTCAATGGCACACCACTAATAAGCACAATCCATTAATAAAAATTGATATATATATATATATATATATTGGATTTTTGTACTTTCTATTTTGAAAATTTTGAATTAACTTATTCTCTTGTTTGTCATATTTTTTATTTCAATAATATGTTTGAAATCTTTAACAAATCTATGGTTTACAAGGAATGAAGTTTTCAAAATTGCAAGTACAAATGAGGTACAATTTAGGATCTAAGATTTACATAGGGTTTAGGACTTATACAAAGAGAGGTTACAAAGGTGGTGTCCCCAGGTTTTTGGCCCCCTTAATTTCGGATTTTGACTTAAGGTGAGTGATTCTAACAAATTTGTAATTGTAAATTGGAGAGTGTTTTCTAGTAATCATGGTTTGTGGTTGTTTATGTTGCTAATTGCAATCAGCATTATTGGAATTCCCATTAAAAGATACTCAATTGGATAATCACAATGCATGTCTGCATGAGAAAGTTTTCAGAAAAGTATTTAGCTTGATGGATGGATGGAAGGATGGAAGGATGGAAGGATGGAAAAAAATAAAAATAAAAATAATAATCAGCACGTCGACGTAAGCATGTCGAGCATCCTGTAATCTTGCATAGAAATTTACCCAGTGATCAAAGACCAGACTTCTCAACAAAATATGTTGTTTCAAAATTATACCACAATGAGACATGCACTGAAGTTGCGATAGGTATGGAAGGAAGAAAGTACCATTTGTAAGAGGGAATCGTTTTCAACAGGCATAAAGAATATGAAGTTGAAAACAAATTCAAGAGAGTCATTATGTAATACCTAATGCAACAATTTGAAAGCTCCCTCGGAAGCAGCTCCAGCAGCAGCACACTCAGCTGTAAGCACGAGGTTTAGATGTTTAGCATTCAATTCGTCACACATGCAGAGACGGGTCAGAGCGAGTCTAACATTTCCCTTTTATTGCTGGACAAATGTGAGTGATTTGCATAGGCTAAGATGTCAGGAACCGCGCTCCACCAGATTACAGGCCATACATGTCCACGCTGAAGAAGCGCTTGAAGGTTCAAAACTTTAAGCTTCCAAAATCGCTCATGGATATGACTGACTGAAGCTAAGAGCCTGAAAATGCTTGTCACTTTGATGGAAGTGTTACTCACAGCAGATGAATGGATTGACGAAGTGAGATTTTCTGGTCCCAACCTGCAACACCATCGAAGAGTTTCTCATTTGAGCCGTAAATAGTAGAGATTAAGCAAACTACTGAATCATCAAGCTAAACTACGAACCGCAGGTTTCCATCACACACAGAACAACATCCAAGGCCTCTCCATTTTGCCCAAGCCAAAACCAAAGGCAGATCCTACAGCGGTTTACAAATCGGAAGCTTCACCCAACACGGTTCCCACTTCAACGTCACTCGCCTCCTAACAGAGCCAAAACCCTCGCATGAAACCAACCTCCTCTGCATTCAAGATCCACACGAAATGGTTGAATCAAAAGAACTGAATAGCCAACCTGAAGTATTGAATCAAGTAATTGCGTCCCGAAGTTGCCCCACATTACAACCCGGAGAGATTTTGCAAAGAGCCTCGTCATGAAGACGAAAGTGAATGATCGAGATGCATGACTTCATTGCATGGACAAAAGGGCGGATGGATTCTCCACCGTGTGGCAAGCCACCTTTCAATTTTACTTTAAAAGCGTGGAAATTAAAATTCGAAGAAATATAATTGAAAGGACTTAAGAAAATTATAATTACACCTCTTTTTATTAGGATGTGGAAGAAGATGCATTTTTTTCTCTTTCTTTTCTTTAATCAACTAGTAGTAATATCCATTTTTCTTGTATAATTACACTTATGGAATTACATTTTTTTTCTAAATATTTGTATATTTAATTAAATAAAAAATCAGTTTTGAGTGTGTTTAATACAATTTTATTTATAATTCATCATAAAAATATTTTCTAATCTCTCTTTGGGTGTCATTCATTAAATATTAATAAATATAAATAAATAAATAAATAATAAACAAGATCTCAAATTTTATCTTTTTAGACCATTTTTGCTTATTCTAACTTCAAAGTATAATAATAATACAACCTTGCGAAATTTTCATTATTAAATAATATGAAAAATTTTAAGTTAAAAATTAATTTACAATCACAGAAAATGATAAACCAATATTCTTTTTAATCTTAAGAATTTAATTATACATATGTATATGTTTAAAATCAGTAAAATTTGCATTATTGAACACTAAACATGGAATAAAATAAAATAAAATAAAATACCCATGTACAATAGAAAATTTTCTTAATTACTTAGGAATTAGCTTCTATCAAACAGAGCTGGAAAATGTATTGTACAATATCTTATCTATATAGCTGCAAAGTCAATACTTCATTGTCCATGTAACTATCAACACTATTCCCACAAACCACATCTTCTACTTGATCCCAAACTCATTCACTTTCCAACTATGGACATCAATCACAAATCTTTTCATTCACTTAAAAGCCTTACAAGTAAATATATACATATATTTGTATATATATATATATATATATATTGTAGTCTTCTTCACTGTAGCCAAATGCTTTGGGGAAAAAGTAAAGTACAAAGTACAAAGTAAATGATAAAGTTAAAATTAAATGGAGACTTTGCATTCTTCGACATAAAGAAATCGTGTCATAATTCCATGAAACCAAAACATAAGAAATATGGAAGGTTTACAAGTTCCCACCCAACTTGGCAAACTCCGAATGAATACGGGAAGGACGAATGAACTCCAGATGAAAACCACGACAATAACCTTCATCGAACGATGGCGGTAGTTTCATCCATCAGTGGGGTAAAAAAACAGGGTGGTAAAGTCACTCTCTCCCTATCATTGTCGATTTATTATGCACGAGAATCCTTCCTATTCCTTCGGAGCTCTTTCAATGAAATATCGACACGAGTCTAGCTCGTTTATTGTGGATGCCGTGGGGACTACACGGTGAAAGGGTCCTCTGAACCTATCACCACGATTCGTCCCTTGCCCGTTCTAGACTTCTATTTTGACAAATTCCCGTGGTCATCCCCTTTATTTAGGGGTGCCTCCGACAACCACCGCCAAACTAGTGAGCCCATCACTATAGGGGGGTTCATTAAGTTTGGCGGATGTGGCTGCCTTCGGAATCAATATCCGCTCTCTCTCTCTCTATTGTTATTTATTCGCTCATACTTATTATTTTTATAATTATTATCATTATTTAATTGGATTTATCTTAAATCTCAGAATTTTAAAGTAGAATAAATTCTATTGTGAGATTGATTTTTTTTGGGGGGGTTTACTTTATTGTCGAAACATGTGTGTATTGTACATATCAAAAAGGAACGCAATCATTTGGAGAAACACATTTGACAGGTTTTTTCTTAAAATAATGTGAGTTGATATTGTGGTGGAATGTGTGATGGATACTTAAATATTGATACGTCTATCTGGATTAATAAATTTTATAGCATGTAATGTTTTTTGAAAGATAGTACATTAATTATATCTATGAATTCAATAAGCAAATTAATTAGTATCAATCATTGTCTATGCCTAGATTTAAATGAAATGATTATGGAATAAAAATTCAGAATTAATATTTTGATTTTGAGAGTCAACTAAGCAGCTTATTCTTTAAACGAATTCTCTTTATCAATTGGGTATTTTATAATCATATTGTTAATCAAAAATTTAATAGATATGGTATCTTCCTTTCAATCTACTTATGTTTCAATATTGGTAGTGTGTGTATATTTGAAAGAAAAATTCCACACACAGATCGAATACACTGTATATGTTTACATCAAATATCAAATCAAAACTAAAGAAATCTGTGTACTTTTCAAAAATGTATATAAATCATTTAGCACATTCTTTTGACTTCAAACCTGTTCACACACTAGAATTTTGTAGCTAACGAAACTGAAGAAAAAACAGGTGTTTAATACTTACATTTGACTTTTACATAATTATATTTTCAATGTTAGTTTCTCATCATGTAGATGTAAATTTTCGTACAGAAGTCTTCAAAATAATGAATTTTATTAATGCGATTTTTATTTGATAATTTTTATTTGTCTCTCTTGGTTTAGCAATGTCTTCATATGTCCTGTATAATGTTTGTGTACAATTAATTTAGTGAAATATTCTCTTTATATTCATAATACACTTGATATTCACACAAACGATTTAACAATTATATAAATTGATTGTAAAGTTTTCAAATTCCTTTTGCAAAATAAATTGTACTATTAGAACAAAAAAATATATATAGAACAAAAATATATATATATATATATGTATAATTATGAATTTTGGAGACATAAATATCTATATATGTACATATATATATATATATATATATATATATGTATATTCTCAAATGTGAAGCTTTTCCAACAATACTGGGTTTATTTGTTTATTTTTGTCTGCTCAGGCACACCTCATCCATCCATGGATAGATGGATAGAGTGGGAAAGGGGCGGTCCCATCCTTGGAACCCACCCAAGCAGTATCCTGTCCTGTCCTTGCCTTGCCTTGCCTTTCCATTTCCCTTTCCCCTTCCATGCCCTTCCATTGGCTTCCCTTCAACCAGCAATTGACGAAGCCAAATTAAGAGAGACAAGCAATATCCAAAGGGGCAACCAAGTGCTCCTCTTCTTCTTCCTTCTTCCTTCCTCATATTTCCTCTATCCTCACAAGGAAGGAAGGCTGTGTGCCTCCCATATCTGAGTGAGTACTGACCAAGGAGTCTCAGTCCATGAGGGAGGCATGTTCTCCATCTTAACTCTGACTTTCACCATCACATTATTGTTGCTGTTGCAGTGATAGCATCTTCAAAGACTTGGGAAGGGGAGGGGAGGGGGGCACACACCTCCTCTCACTAAACTCCCTCTGTTTTTATTATTGATCTGGCAAGCATTGTTTTCCCCATCCCCATCCATGCTCTTCCCCCTCCCCCTTTTGTTTCCACCCTAGTGACGATCCTGGCATTCATCTCATCTACTCCCAAAAATCCCCCCCCCCCCCAAGTGCCCCAAACACAACCATGGATGGAATCTCATACCCCCTAACTAACTGGCTGATGTTTAATAACAGCAACAGATCTAAGTGGCATGAAGATGTTTTCCCAGTGGGGGTTCGTGGGCTTTACGGCATGACCCCCCCCCCGTTCAGCAACCAAAGTGGAATTCATGGAATGAGAAGAATGGGGTGAAAAGTAAAAGGCGAAGCAGGGGAGCGGAAAGAAGGAAAAGGATGGGGGGGGGACACATGCAACAGAGAAGGGAGGCGCCGGAAAGAGGAGGAGCGGATCAGCGAAGCGCGGAGGACGAGGGAGGAGGAAGAAGAAGAAGACGAAGAAGCAGAGAGAGCAGGAAGGGGGGCATTTGCAGCAGGAAGTAACCACTATTCCACCATTCTGGAAGCTGACACAAAGCAAGAGGAAGAGCAAGAGAGGGATCGAGAGAAAAGAGAGAAAGAAAGAATTAGGGGAAGAATCAGGGAAAGAATCAGAGACTGACCGAGACACGTACGCCGGGCACTGGGAGCTGCGGGTCACCTGAGCAGGAATATCAGCTGGAGAGGGAGAGAGGGAGTGGAGAGCAGAGACCCGATGCTGCCTGAGCGGCGAGTTACCTGAAAAGAAGAAGAAGAAGACCACGACGACGACGACAAATAAGGAGAGGAAGAAGAAGAAGGGAAAGGGGAGGGGAGGCTATGGAGAAGACCTGGCAGAAGAAGAAAGAGAGGGAAGGAAGGGAAGGGAAGGGAAGGAGGGAAGGGAAGGGAAGGAAGGGAAGGGAAGGAAGGGAAGGACGGAAGGGAAGGGAAGGGAAGGAAGGAAGGGAGGGGAAGGAAGGGAAGGGAAGGGAAGGAAGGAAGGGAGGGGAAGGAAGGGAAGGGAAGGAGGGAAGGGAAGGAAGAAAGGGAAGGGAAGGAGGGAAGGGAAGGAAGAAAGGGAAGGGAAGGAAGTGTGGGTTACCTTGCAACTGATCACAACAACAGGCCAAGTTATGATCGCGCTGCCGAGTTAATATTAAACTCTCGTAGACTCCAGTACAACGCCAGTTTTTTTTTATACATGTGTTTATTCTCTCTTTATTTTATTTTATTTTATTTTCCCCCCCCCCTCCTTTGTTGTTTGGTATTTCCGTCGCGGCCCCCCCCCCCCCCGGGTTTTCCTTTCTCCTCCTCGCTCACCTTTAGACTATCTGCCAGCCTATCCCGGTGCTCGACTTGGTCTTTTACTTGTGTCTGGCACCATTACCTCCCTGTGTTCCGCGTCTCCGCCGTCGGTGTTGTTCCCCGCAGGCATCCAGAGTTGTTTATTGCATTTATTTTTTATTTGTGTTTAATTTTTAATTTTTTCGCTTTCTTTCGCTTTACTCTGCTTTCCTTTGCTCTGGTCTGGTCTTTTCTTCCTGGTAGGCAGGTTGTTGCTGGTCCTCATGTGAGCGAGTGAGAGAGTTGGAGTTGGAGTGGGGGCGGGCGTGTGATTAAAGGGATGCTCTCATGCCCCGGCTTTCCGAGGAGGCCGGGGGAGTCGGCAGGGAGGAATTGCTTGAAGTATTGTTGTCAATTTTACTATCCAGAACAGTCCGAACCACATCATCAGCACCATCTTCGTCACCGGAGTTGGGGATTGGAGCATGGCCGCTGCTGCTGCCACAGCTGTTGATGCGGTACGTTATGTATATTCTATTTTGTTGTGCTGCCTTGGTGATCCTGTGAACTTAAAGTTGCGTAT
This sequence comes from Physcomitrium patens, assembly GCF_059467195.1. Taxonomy (NCBI): domain Eukaryota; kingdom Viridiplantae; phylum Streptophyta; class Bryopsida; order Funariales; family Funariaceae; genus Physcomitrium; species Physcomitrium patens. Next base: position 12,901,489 of record NC_143419.1, on the reverse strand, counting down.
GTGGGAACCGGGCAATCCTGGCGATATTGCGGCTCATTCAGTAGTGTGCTGGCGTTTTGGGGGAAGCTTGTGTTCGAGGTTAGTATAATTTTTCTTAAGATGATTTTGGTCAGAAAGCTTGTGATTGGCTGGGGAAGCTGGGAGAGGTGCGGTATATGGAATTCAGGGTGAAGAAAGAAGTCATCGAGGGTGGAAATGAGACTGCTGGATGAGGTGTGGTGTTTGTGGATGCCTGCATGTGTTGAAGGGATCTTTTGTGGAGTAAGCAGGCTTAGTTGAATGTGATACGGCATCGAGTGGCCGAGGATTGGTAGCTGCGGATGTTGTTTCTCGGTGCAGGGGTTGCTGGGAACAGGGTCATTGAATTGATGTTTTTAGGTTAGATATGGTGTTCATGGAAGACGGTAGCGGTACGGAGATGATTTTGAACGTGGGAACGTGTGTGTATGTATGTGTTGGGGAATGCAGGCAACTGGAACGGGGAGTCGGAGGGCAGTGGTGAGAAGCGAGCGATTTATGGAGTGGCAACGAGAACTAAGCAGGTCCGTGTCTGCAGTTCGTAAGCTTGGACATACGAGTGCATTGCTTACAACTGAAAGGTAGAGTTTTTTTGTTTTTTTGTTATATTTTTTGCTTTGTATGGTTTTGGTCGAGCAGAGGGGGATGTGGAGTTTGAGGTAAGACGGAGGGAGACGGATCCTCTGTGCGGAAGTGTTATGTTTTGAAATCATTTACGTCCGTCGTCGTCCAGATCGCGTCCAGATTTGCGGGGGAATGCGGATACCGTGCTTTTTATGGTTGACGGGTTTCTTTGAGTTCGTAGAGGATTTTTATATCTATTTTTAAATTTAAATTTAAATAATAGATTTTTCAAAATTTTAGGTTTTTAGTTCTTTTTAGTTCTTTTAGTTCTTTTAGTATTTTTAGTTTTAGTTTTATTTATTTATTTATTTATTTTTGGGGGCAGCGGCGGATCCTTATGGTGATTGGTATCTTGCTGATTGCGAATGTTTTGAGTGGAGTATGTCCCTACTTCAACCGAGTTTACCATACTATTGGTTGAACGTAGGACCAAGGTTGTTGTTGTTGGATAGGAGTTGATGTGGAGCCGTCGATGGCAGTGGTTCCATGTCTAGTGCTTGGGGTTGTTGTGGTAGCGTATGTGGGGCATTAGTAGTGGTTTGTGGGGGTTCATTGCGCTCATTGGGATTCGTGAATATTTGAAGGCAATCTTGGGACGAAGACAATGTGAAGATGCAGAGGCACGAGTTGTCCGAGGAGAGGGAGGGTGAAGGGGAGGAAGCGGGAGCAGATTTTCAGGCAGGGGCGGATGTCACCACCGCAACTCAACGACAGAAAGGCAAGAAAACACAACATCAGGGACAGCGGTCTGACGCGAAAACGCCTCGGAAAGATGAGGAAGGAGGGGAGAAGAAAAACAGTTTGACGACCATAAATGAGTCAGCGGCGGAGGGAGAGGGCAATGGGGGGAGGTTGAGACGATGCAAGCAGCAGGTGAACCAGGCATCTGCAGCGAGGCGGCCAGCAGCCCAGGTGCCCAGTCAACATGAGTTGCCCCAGCCCGTGGCTCGGAGGAGGCAACGACGTGTGCCACGGTCGTTTACTCCGCCCAAGGAAGATATAGAAAGGGGCTTGCGATCCTTTACAAGGTATGCTCAAATTACTCTTCGTTGTCGAGTAAGTTGGCTCCCAGTGTGTGGTGACATACTTAGTTGCTAGGATCTCATTGAAGTGATGAATGCACTGTAGATTGATTGCCACTGGACAGGCAGTGAAAATACAATTTCCTTGGAACACTATCATAGGCCATACATAGTAAGTGTTTTGTGAAACAGTGCCAGTGCCAGTGCCATTTTAGGGGCACTTACTATGCGGAATCGACCGTTGACATTCTTATTGATTTATAAACATTGAAGCGCTCTTACTTCTGTTCTGGTTCGTTCGGTGCACCTTGTGTGGAGGAATTTGCATGTTTTAGAGTTACTTGTTCTATCGAGTCAGTAGCATGAGGTAACGTATCAGCAGTTTTCCTCATGTGTTAAGAGATGAGAAGTGGGATGAGCGCAGGAATCGTGGTGTTGAGACTGTGCCTGCTACGACTAAAGCAGTGCCAATCAACAGTAGCAAAGGAGCTACAAAGCGGTCTAAGCGAGTTGCCCAACGCCTGGCCAACGAGGAACCTGCTCCACCACCATTGAAGCTGCCAAAGCTTCACCTGGTTCTGACACGAAAAGAAATTCAGGAAGACTGGTTGAAGATTACTGGTCACAAGTATACTGGAAAACCCAGAAAGTCTACGCTTATTCAACGGGTACGTCTTTGACATCCACGTCTACCAGATTTTGCGTAATCAGTACGAGTTCTTGTTGTTCATATCTGTGTATTTCTTGCCAAGCCAACGAGAGTATGACACTTGTTTAATGTGTTGACATCCACTCAAAGAAATCTGAAGTTGCTTGTTTTGGATGTGCCAGATGTGTGAGCGGTCTTTATCATTAATACCTTGAGAAGTGTCTTAGTTCTAAGGAATTGTTTGTCATCCCTCCGCAGGGTCTGGGTCTATGTACGGCTTTGACATGCCCGTCATCCATTCGATACCTCAACGAACCCCAATGTAGGTACTCATTTCCTCAGTTGTTAGTTACGATTGGGAATGTTTTCGTCTGTAATGTACAGGGCGCGGTGGCTCGCACACCATTAGCCTAAACCCCTCCCTCTTTGCTCCCTTATTCTCGTAGTGTTGCTTGTTTGTGCGTTCTCTGCTGTCTCAAAAGTAAAATTGATACTAGTTCCATCTGGCAGACGGTTTGAAAACGGAAGTGTCATATCGCATGGTTTTGACGATAATTTGTGTTTAGAGCGATGCAGTATTGCAGGTCCCTTGACAGCAGTTGAGAGCAGCATCGACATGATTCAATGGGCTTCACAGTTCGATGGATTGATAGTTTAGCAGATTCGTCATGGCTTCATTCTTTTGACTACCACATCAAATCATTGTTTGTGCCTCCAGTACTCGAAGATAGAGCATTTTGTATCATAATAGTGAATAATAGCGAATAGAGAGTTTAGAAGCAGGTTAGACACTGGTTCCCATAGTGGAGGACGATTGCTTAACATGTTAGTGGCCGCTGGTGTGGTTCTGCTAGGCTTGTATGACAAAAAGGGCGTCAAGTTTCACGACATGGCTCCTGGTCTTTTCGGCATCCCTGCCTATGTACGAGGTGAAGAGGCCTGGCGGAACTTACAATCTGCTGACGAGGTGGCTGCGCATCTGTATTGTAATTCAGGGTAGTCTCGGCGAATTTTATGATGTCCTCAGCTACTGACCTTGAAAGCGTGGCACATGAGGAGGGGCTCAGTGTCGGGCTGTTGAGCAATGTCACCGGGTTCGTAGTCGCTTAGCATTTTTAATCTCAATGAACTCGACATCTGACATTGATAACTAGATATGTGCAGTTGCTTGTTTTGTAAAGTATCTGCTTGAATGTGAATGGCATTGTGTTGTCTTCAGTGGCATAAGCTTGATTGTGTCGTCTGAATGCACTATTCATATATGCACCTTACTCTTAGCTTTTGTTAAAAGAAATTTGACAAATCAACTTTTGTCTAGGAAAACTTATTGCATGAAGCAATATTGTTAGTATTGAGCAATTTGAGGGATGCAACTTGGTAAAAGATGTGAGAATTTCAACTTCTTGTGGGGACATTATTGAATATAAGAAATTACATAAATTGGATGTTTTTAAAGAAGTATCATTATTAGTTTTTTTCAGCAATAATGTCAGCTGTGAGTAATATAATAAAACAGGTGTTTTTAAAGAATTTTTTTTTAAAATTTTCTAGGGTAATATTGTCACTTTAGCATTATTTCATGAATTATATAGGCAAAAATAATAAACAAGAGTATTGTGTTTTCAGTCAATGTAGTTAATTGTGTGTATTATTGTAAATTATCTGTAGTCAAAGAAACAAGATTTTTAATATTTTTAGATAATGTTCTCAGTTAGCAATTTGATAACTTTAGTGATAAAGAAACAAGGTTTTTGAATATTTGAAGCAATGTTTTAATTGTAAGCAACTTTCTAAAAAAAGTATCATTTAAGAAGTAAAATTTTCAGTTATACTTGGTAATGTTTTAATTTTGAGCAATTTGATAAAATCAAGTGCTGTTAAAGAAGTCAGATTTTTGATTTCTTGTAACAACTTTGCTAATTGTAACAATCTTATAAATAAAGAGCTATGGAGGTAACTTTTTTAATTGTTTGAAGAAACATTGTCAATTTTGAGTAATGTGACAAATGAAATATCATTAAAGAAGTAGAATTATAAGTTATTTGAAGTAATGTTGTCAATTATAAGCAACCTTTAAAATCAAGTATTAAAGAAATATAGCTCTTAGTTATTTATAAATATGTTTTTAATTATAAGTAAAATGTGAATTTAAGTATTTTTAAGGAAATATGAATTTTAATTATTTAATTATAGACATCTCTATTAGAATATTTTTATTAATCTATTTATAAAATAAATAAATAAATAAAAATCTAAATTCAAATATATATATATAAAGAGAGAGATTTTTTAAAGCCACATCCTCTAAGCCATGTGATAATTAATTTTGGAGGACAAGGAACAAGGATGGAGATAAGGAACAAGAGATGGAGGTTGGAAACAAGACAAGGGACATGGAATAAAGAACAGAGATGGAAGATAGACAAAATCAATCATGAGATGGTAATATAGAGTATGGCTTTAACAACTCCTTCTATATATATATATATATATATATATATATGTGTGTGTGTGTGTGTGTGTGTATTTGTGTGTTAAATAGACTCAAGTTTTTACTAAATTGACCTATCCATCTTAACCATTATAAAAAAAGAAAAGAGAAATGACGTCTTGATTTATTTTTCCACTATTACATGTGCAACCAATAAAAACTAACCATGTTCATCATGATTACCATATTTTTAATAGAAAATAATAAAAAATTCTAAGCTTAAAATTTTATTAGATTAATTAATGTGAATTTAATAAATTTCTAAAAAAACCATCTTCTATTGATATCTAATCTTATATTGTCACAATAAATAAAATACATCTCTTTGTATATAAAACAACCATAGATACAATATTATTACTTTGATTTTTGCCTTTTACATCATCCAATTGTCAACAACATGAATTAAAAAAGATGCATAAACTTAAAAATCTATATCAAAAGAAAAGTGCCAAAATAGAAATAAAGTAGTATATATATTAAAAAAAACTGGAATGGCTATTGCCAAAAGATAAAGAAACTAAAGACTCTTGAATCTAAACTAGAAACAAGAAAGGAATTAAGAAGAATAAAGAAGGCTTCATTCTTGCCTCTATATATACTATCTATCTAGGATCTATGTATCAACATTCTATATGACCTCCAAAAATATGTTGACTATGCATGATATGTATTTTGACTTGCAAGGCAAGTTTTCTATATAACTGCCACATAGTAAGCTTGTTCTACAAGCTATCAATACATGTGATATATGGATAGCTTATTGTCCAAGTTTTTAACCTACTGTGAATCATCAAATTGACTCACTAATTGTTTTAAGATAAAAGAATGCATGTAGAGTGCCAAAATTATGATTTTTAAGTTAAGATGTGCTTAGTGTTATGGACATATATTTATTGTAATTGTTACCTACGTGGTATGAATAGATAGAAGTAGATAAAAGTAGATTAATTTCATAATATCTTCTAGAGAAGCTCCCTAAAAGCTTCATAGACGCTGTTTTGACTTTACATGTGTTTATACTTGATTGATAGGTTAAAACTTGGTCAACAAGTTAATCTTTGTGCCACATATGTTGGTAGCTTGCGGAACAAGCTAATTATGTGGCGCCCACATAAAAAGCTTGCCTTACAAATTTAGATACGTGTTGTACAAAGTCAATTCATTTTTGGAGGTCCCAAAACATCACCATGTAGCTCCTAGGTAGATAGTATATATAGAGGCAAGAGTGAAGCCTTCTTCACTCTCGTCAACTCCTTTCTTGCTTTTAATCTAGTTTCAAGAGTCTTATGTTTTTTAGTCTTTGACAATAGCCATTCCAATTCTTCCTTGAATATATATACTTTCTTCTATTTTGTCACTTTTTTTTTGACACAAATTCTATGAATTTATGCATTTTTTACCAGTTTGTATCCTTGACAGATTGACAAGAGTATACATATAATATTAGAGCTTTATCTTTTCTTCATTAAGAGTGGATTACTCCTTTCTCTTCATAAGACATAAGCGTATAAGAAGTTGCGGATTACCCTCTTTTAAACTGATATTATTCTTAGTATTTTCTTTGTCCTCAAGCCCTCTCTTCTATTTGTCTTCAATGATATTAGACATCTTATCTTTTTTAAGTGTTGTCATGGTAGAACTTGCTGAAATGGAGAGTGCAATGGCACAAATGCAAGAGCAATTGAGGGAGTTAATACTTGCAATGCATCAATTCAATTTACCACCACAAAGAGCAATAAGATTGGCAAGAAGTGAAGATATAGAAATGATTGGAGCTGCTTCAACATCTGCACCAAATCATGTTCCTCCACCGATAATAGAATATTTCTTTTCCTATGGTGGAACGCCCTTCCAATATTAGAGAAGCAAGAATTGTCCTATCCGAGAAGTTTGATCGCACAAGATTAAAGTTTAGAGGATTTATCAATCAAGTATAACTTGTGATTGAACTTCAATCCCAAAGCTATCCAACTCCAGGATCGCAAGTTAGATTCATTGGTACGCTTCTTTCAAGTTCAACATTATCATGGTATTCATCTTTTCTTGAACGACGAGATCTAATATTGGATAATCTGGAAGCTTTTTTGGTAAAGTTTCAATCCATGTATGGAGAACATGATGCAATTCGTGTTTCAACCATTAAGATCCATATTTTGCAACAAGGCAATCGATCAATAACATTTTATACTTCACAGTTTCAACAACTTGCAACTGATATCAAGTGGGATGATACGGCACTTGTCAACCAATTTTTCTACGGATTACAACATGAGGTAAAAAAATTAATGCTCAACTTACCTGATCTTCAAACATTGAGTCAAGTAATTGACTTTGTTGTGAAGTGCCACAATCGTCTTTTTGAATTTTGATCTGAGAATTGTATAAGTGGACCTCAATGTTACTATAATTCAATGGCAACACCAACATCTCTTCAACACATACATTCGGAAGTAGAGGATATGAAAATTGATGCAGTACATTTCAAACCTCTTATTGAGTAAGAAAAGACTCGTTGTTGTCAAGAAAGATTGTGCTTATATTGTGAAAAACCTAAGCACACTATTCAACATTGTCCAAAAAAAATATACAACCATAAAATGAGGAGTACGGCTATCAAAGAAGATAGTATGTTAAAAAATGAATTTATTCAGCTACAATACGGACAATGCAGTTGGAACCTTATACAATACCTAGTAAAGGTCCTATTTTCTCCTCAAAACCCTCTCTTTGTTTTACTATAAATGTTATTTTAGGACCTAAACATCACAAAGCCTTTACCTTGTTAGATTCATGAGCCTCAGCATGTTTCTTAGATGAAGAATTTTCTAAAAGATATAGCATACTTTTAGTGAAGAAAACTAAATCTGTTCATATAGAAGTCATGGATGGTCGTTCGTTATCTTCAAGAGATGTTACTTATGAAATCCTTCCTATAGAAGTAGCAACTAATGGTCATAGTAGCTTTGTAATATTTAATATCATTAGATCTCTCTCTAATCCAATCATTTTAGATTAATTATAGCTAGAAAAATATAATCCTAAAATAGATTTGACTTCTCGTAGTCTTGATTTTTCTAAAAATATAACTAAGAACATAATTAATCAAATAGAAAGTCATAAGTCTAGTACAATTAAACCTGTATCTATAGGTGCAAGAGCTTTCTTGCATGTTGCAAAAGAAAGATCACCTTGTGTCATTTATGCCACACTTATTTCTATTGGTAGAAAGACTTCAAGTGGCATTCCAAGCCAATATTAAGATTTTTAAGATATATTTGAGAAGAAGAATGTAGATACTCTTTTAGAACATCATTCAAAGACTGCTCAATTAGCCTTCAAGAAGGAATACAACCGCCATTTGGACCAATCTACAATTTATCACAAAATGAGTTGGCTATATTCAAGGAGTATATTGAAGAAAATCTGGCTAAGAACTTCATACACCATTCCAAATCTCTAGCTGTCATGGCCATAATCATGTAAGCTAATAATTACATATAGAAATAGGTAGAAGTAAGCAAAAGTAGGTAAAAGTAAGTTAATTCTATAATATTTAATATAAAAGCTTTCTAGAAACTTCTTAGACGCTGCTTTGACTTCATAGGTGTCTTTAATTGACTTTTTGGATTAGAAACATGGTCATCAAGTTGGCCATGTGCCACACATGTTGTTAGCTTGAAGATCAAGCTAACTATGTGGCCCACACGTAGAAAAACTTGCCTTGTAAGTCAAAGCATGTGCCCTACAAAGTCAACACATATTGGAGGTCTTATAGAACGTCGCCACGTAGCCCCTAGTTAGAGAGTATATATAGAGACAAGAGTGAAGGCTTCTTCACTCTTGTCAACTCCTTTCTTGCTTCTAGTCTAGTTTCAACGGTCTCTAGTTTTCTTGTCTTTTGGCAATAGCCATTCCAGTTTCTCTTTCAATATATATACTTGTTTATATATATTTTGTTACCTCTCTTTCAGTGAAGGCTCACTTGTATGAATTTTTTTTTCATCGAGTTCTTGTCCTTGACAGATTGACAAGAGTACACCTACAATATCAGAGCTTTGTCTAATCTTGATTAAGAATGGATTACCCCTTTTTCTTGATAAGATATAAACATATTAGAAGTTGCGGATTACCCTCTTCTAAACTGATATTGTCCTTAGTATTTTCTTTGTCCTCAAGTCCTCTCTTCTATTTGTCTTGAGCGATATTAGACATCTTCTATTTTCTAAGTGTTATCATGGTAGAACTTCTTGAAATGAAGAGTGCAATGGCACAAATGCAAGAGTAATTGAGGGAGTTAATGCTTGCAATTCATCAACTCAATTTACCACCACAAGGAGCAACAAGATTGGCAGAAAGTGAAGATATAGAAATGGTTGGAGCTGCTTCAACATCTGCACCAAACCATGTCCTTTTTCCTATGGTGGAACGTCCTTCAAATGTTAGAGAACCAAGAATTGTCCTACCCGAGAAGTTTGATGGCACCAGATCCAAGTTTCGAGGATTTATCAATCAAGTGCAACTTGTGATTGAACTTCAATCTCAAAGCTATCCAACTCCAGGATCACAAGTTAGATTCATTAGTACGCTTCTTTCAGGTTCGGCACTATCGTGGTTTTCATCTTTTCTTGAACGACGAGATCCAATATTGGATAATCTAGAGGCTTTTTTGGCAAAGTTTTGATCCATGTATGGAGAACATGATGCAATTCGTGTTGCAACCAATAAGATCCGTATTTTATGACAAGGTAATCGATCAGTAACGTTATATGCTTCACAATTTTGACAACTTACAACTGATATCAAGTGAGATGATGCTGCACTTATTAGCTAATTTCTCTATGGATTACAATATGAGGTAAAAAAATTAATGCTCAACTTACTTGATCCTCAAACATTGAGTCAAGCAATTGAATTTGCTTAGAAGTGCGACAATCGCCTTTTTGAATTCCGATCTGAGAACCGTACAAGTGGACCTCAACGTTATTATAATTCAATGGCAACACCAAAACCTCTTCAACACATAATTTCGGAAGTAGAGGATATGCAAATTGATGTAGTACGTTTCAAACCTCTTATTGAGCAAGAAAAGACTTATCGTCGTCAAGAAGGATTATGTTTATATTGTGGAGAACCAAAGCACACTGTTCAACATTATCCAAAGAAATGACGCAATCACAAAATAAGGAGTATGGCTGTAAAAGAAGATAATATGTCGGAAAATAAGTTTGTCCAGCTACAATAGGGACCGTGCGGCTGGAACCTTGCACAACATCTAGCAAAGGTCCTATTCTCTCCTCAGAGCCCTCTCCTTGTTTTATATTAAATGTTATTTTAGGACCTAAACATTACAAAGTCTCTGCCTTGTTAGATTCAGGAGCCTCAACGTGTTTTTTAGATGAAGAATTTACAAAAAGACATAGCATATCTTTAGTAAAGAAAACTAAACCTGTTTACGTAGAAGTCATAGATGGTCGTCCATTGTCTTCTGGAGATATTACTCACGAAACCCTTCCTATAGAAGTAATAATCAATGGTCATAATAGTTTTGTAGTATTTAATATCATTAGATCTCCCTCTAATCCAGTCATTTTAGGTTTATCGTGGTTAGAAAAATACAACCCTCAAATAGATTGGATTTTTCGAACTCTTACTTTCTCTAAAAGTATAACTAACAGTGTAGTTAATCAAGTAGAGAGTCATAAGTCCAGTTCAATTAAATCCATATTTATAGGTGCAAAAGCTTTCTTGCATGCAGCTATGAAAGAATCACCATACATTATTTATGCCACACTCGTTTCTACTGGTAAAAAGACTTCAAGTGGCATTCCAAGCCAATATCAAGAATTTCAAGATGTATTTGAAAAAAACAATGCGGATACACTCCCGGAACATCGTCCCTATGATTGCTCAATTGACCTTGAAGAAGGAGTACAACTGCCATTCGGACTAATCTATAGTTTATCACAAAATGAGTTGGCTGAACTCAAGGAGTATATTGAAGAAAATCTAGCCAAGAATTTCATACGCCATTCTAAATCTCCAGCAGGAGCTCCAATTCTATTTGTGAAGAAAAAAAATGGATCATTGCGGATGTGTGTTGATTATCGAGGACTCAACAAGATTACCATCAAAAAGAAGTATCCACTACCTTTAATATCTGGACTTCTTGATCAGCTGAATCAAGCTAAGATCTATACAAAAATAGATCTTCGGGGAGCATACAATCTAGTACGCATCAAAGAAGGAGATGAATAAAAGACTGCGTTCTGAACTAGGTATGGACATTTTGAATACAACGTCATGCCTTCCGGACTTACAAATGCACCAGCAGCTTTTCAACATCTAATGAATGATGTTTTTCGAGAGTTTTTGGACGATTTTGTGGTATGTTATCTAGACGACATCTTGATCTATTCTAAGAATCCAAAAGAACATGAACTTCATGTTCGTCATGTGTTACAAAAATTAAGAGATGTAGGACTCTATGCCAAGATAGAAAAGTGTGTATTCCACACTACTCAAGTCGATTTCTTAGGTTACATTATTTTAAATGATGGACTTATGATGGATCCTAAGAAAGTTCAAACTATTATAGACTGGAAGATCCCAAAAACGGTAAGAGATGTCCAATGTTTTTTTGGAATTTGCCAATTTCTATCGGATCTTCATCAAAGACTTCTCTTGAGTTGCAGCTCCACTTACACGTTTGACTTATAAAGACAAACTCCAATGGAATCAAGAAGCGAAAGTTGCTTTTGAATCTTTGAAGACAGCGTTTGTTTCTTCACAAATCTTGTAACATGTTGATTTTTCGAGAGCATTATTTATGGAAATAGATGCATCGGACTTTGCTCTGATTGCGGTTTTATCACAAATGGGAATAGAAGACAAACTTCATCCAGTAGCCTTTCATTCAAGAAAATTCTCAGCAGCAGAAATCAAATATGACATCCATGACAAAGAACTTCTTGCAATTATAGATTCTTTTCAAGGATGGCATCATTATCTAGAAGGCGCTTCTAGTCCAATCACCATATATACGGTGTCGTGTTGTGGTTTGGCTACTATATGAAAATAATGTAATTATGTACTTAATATATAATTTATTAAGTAACATGGTGAGAGCCATGTTAGTAGATTTTAGTTGGTTGTAGAATATAATTTGATTATTACTTTGAAAAGAGGTTGTTTAAAAAGATTACTATAGAATTTGTATAACTTTAATTTCTTTTTGATAGTAGGTTTTAAGATTGGTTTTGGTTGATAGTAACTTCTAAATATTTAGAGTCACCTTTGTTAGACATTGGTGATATTTGAAAACTTATTTTGGTTCTTTTATTTGGTGTTTAGAGCATACATTATGTAAATCTCATAAGAAAAAGGATTGAAGAAGGATTTTGGTAGCAAAGGGAGGAATTAGGGCACCAATATAGATGAATGGAGATGAAAAATAAAAATCTCCATTCATATTGGTCAAAAATCATGACTAATGGGCTTTGAGGAGGCTACCCGAGGCCATATTAGGGATTAGGGTTAGTTTCTCGAGGCCATTCGAACTTTGAAGGCTAATGTCAGAAGGTTTAGGTTTTTGGTTAAGGTTTTGGTGCAAGTTTTGTGACATTTGGGGTTTTTATGAAGAAGTTATAGGCGCTCAAAGTTAAGGTGTTAGTTTTGGACCTACTGTCACTCTTTTGGGCATAACGCACGCGTACGGACGGCAATTAAGGATCGGCGACTGCAACTGCAAAGAACACTTTTGCAGCTATATGTTTCACATACTGCTTACTGGATTCTAAGTTGAGATGAAGGAGTTATTGGATTTTGAAGTCAGCACATGCAATCTAAGGGTAGTAAGTAAACCGATTTACTAGTGTTTGTCTCTTGAGCTATATCTTGAGCAATTTTGTGAGGTTTTGGCTCAAAATTTCAAGGAATGTGTAATTTTATGTTAGTAAACTTTGTGCATAAGTTTTATGACATTTGAAGTTTGGGTTTTTGAGATATAAGGAAAATAGTTTTCGGGTGCTTGTAAATGAGGGTTTGGAGTGTCTGCTAGGATTTCTTAGATGCCAGAAGATCGGGAGTGAATTTGCAGTTGGTTTTTTTTCTGATAAAATTCAAGAGTAAATTTTACCTATCTAATAAATTTGAAACAAATTGAACGGTTCGATCAATAGTTATGATTTTCTAAAGTTTGGAGCGAGAAAACCTTTCGCAGGAAAAATATGTTTTGAAGGGATTTTGTTATATTTGGAGTTTTATAAAAAAATAAAGGAGTTTTGGAAGCCAAGAAAAGAATCATGTAAAGGTTTAAGGTACACTCTTTACAGCTAGATACCCAGTATATTCCCAGATAGCAAATCCCGCCATACGACAACATATCACAAGAACCTCGAATATTTTATGTGAGCACGCGTATTAAATCGTCGCCAAGCTCGTTGGAGCATGTCTTTATCAAGATTCGAGTTCATCATCACTTATCAGCTAGAAAAACAACAAGGTTTATGTGATGCCTTGTCTAGACATTTTTATCTTGCACCAAAAGAAGGAGATGCAGCTTTTGAGCAACAAAGAACGGTTCTCTTGAAGTCGGAACAATTTCATCTTCGAGCAATAAAATCAACATTGACTGTTGATTTAACTTTCCTTAAGCAAGTCCAGTTAAGTATGTCTTCAGACCCTCTTGTTCATGATATCAAGAACAATTCTTCTAAATCTCATGATCCATCTAAATTTGAATTCAAGAACAACCTACTCTATTTCGAAGGACGCCTATATGTTCCAGAAGGAGAAGCACGTTTACATGTTCTTCAAGCTCGTCACGACTTCCCAGGAGCAGGATATTTCGGATATAATAAGACTTTGGAGCTGATATCTAGGGATTTTTGGTGGCCTCAAATGTGAAAGGCAGTTAAAGATTTTGTACAATCATGTGATGTTTGCTCAAGATCGAAAATTCCTCGTCATCGACCTTTTGGACTTCTTCAGTCATTACCCATTCCAGAACAACCAGGGTCTTCTGTTTCTATGGACTTCATCATGGATCTTCCAATCTCAGATTCTTATGACTCTATATTTGTGATAGTAGATCGTTTTACCAAGATGGCACATTTTGTACCATGTACAAAATCTATCACAGGTGAAGAAACAGCTAAGCTCTTTTTTGATAATATCTATCACTATCATGGATTATCCAAGGATATTATATCAGATAAGGAAACTCAATTTGTATCAAGATTTTGGCGGACTCTTTTCAAGATTCTTAAAGTGGATATAAAACTATCTTCGACATTCCATCCTCAAACTCATGGATAAACGAAGCGTGTTAATCAAGTTTTGGAGCAATATTTAAGATGTACCATTAATTACCAACAAGATGATTGGACAACTCTTTTGCCATTGGCAGAGTTTGCTTACAATAACATGGTACACTCTTCTACAAAACAAACACCTTTCTTTGCTAATTATGGTTATCATCCACAACTTGATACTTTTGACTTTTCAAAAGTTGATAATCCTGCTACAAAAGATTTGGCAATTCATTTATCAGAGCTACATGCAACGATGAAGGCGGAGTTAAAAGAGGCTCAAGAACAACAAAAGGTCAATGTGGATGTCTATCGAAAGGAACAACCATCATTCGTCTTGGGTGATAAGGTATGGCTACTTTGTCGCAATATCAAGACCACTCGTCTTTGTGACAAGTTGGACTATCGAAGGCTAAGACCATTTTCTATTTCTGCACAAATCAATCCAGTTGCATATCGTTTAGATCTACCAGATTCAATGAAAATCCATCCAGTATTCCACGTGTGTCTTCTTGAACCATACAAGACAGTGGACATACAAAGAAGACGACAAGCTCCACCTCATCCTATAGAAGTGGACAATAATGAAGAGTTTGAAGTAGAAGAAGTCTTAGATTCAAGGTGGCGCCGAAATAAATTAGAATATCTTGTCCATTGGCACGGATATGATATTAGTGAACGCACATGGGAGCCAATAAAGAATCTTGCAAATGCAGCAAAGGCGGTGGAGGCTTTTCATCGACGACATCCATCAAAATCAAGATGAAAATCTTCTTTATAAATGAATCAACATCTAGGCAAGATAACATTTTACTTTTATTCTTGTTCATAGCTTTGTTGTAGTAGTGGCGCTCAGGAGATGGAGAACCAACAACCAGTGGATTCAACGCAAGAGCCTTCATTTTTTGACCTGCTGGACGAGACATTATGATTGTAACAACCTTCAAGACGACGCAATAGAGATGAAGATCTTCAAGAACGACATGTTCTTCCTCGAATAGATGGTGAGATACAATGCATTTGATATCACGATTTGAGAAGGGACTCCCGATGTTTGGTAATTTTACTAGAGGTAGAAACAACTCCTGATGGTGTTCCAAATATTCTATTCGAAGGAAGTTACGAAGGCCTCAACAATGATCAAATAACTGGGTGGTCTTCCCGCCCTAGTATGGGACACTACCGATGGTTGAAAGGCCCTATCAATCATCTTCTAAGAAAACAGAGATCAAAGTATGTAGCGAATACAATTCGTCGCATCATAGATTTTCTCAACATATGATGACTGCTCCTCGTGGAACTCGTCCCCAGAAGGGGGGGTAATGTCATGGCCATAATCATGTAAGCTAATAATTACATATAGAAATAGGTAGAAGTAAGCAAAAGTAGGTAAAAATAAGTTAATTCTATAATATTTAATATAGAAGCTTCCTAAAAACTTCCTAGATGCTTCTTTGACTTCATAGGTGTCTTTAATTGACTTTTTGGATTAGAAACGTGGTCAACAAGTTGGCCATGTGCCACACATGTTGTTAGCTTGAAGATCAAGCTAACTATGTGGCCCACACGTAGAAAAACTTGCCTTGTAAGTCAAGGCATGTGCCCTACAAAGTCAACACATATTGGAGGTCCTATAGAACGTCGCCATGTAGCCCCTTGTTAGAGAGTATATATAGAGACAAGAGTGAAGGCTTCTTCACTCTTGTCAACTCTTTTCTTGCTTCTAGTCTAGTTTCAAGGGTCTCTAGTTTTCTTGTCTTTTGGCAATAGCAATTCCAGTTCCTCTTTCAATATATATACTTGTTTATATATATTTTGTTACCTCTCTTTGAGTGAAGGCTCACTTGACTAAATTGTTTTTTCATCGAGTTCTTATCCTTGACACTAGCAAGAGCTTCAATTTTATTTGTAAAGAAAAAAGATGGATCATTGTGGATTTGTATCAATTATTGAAGATTCAACAAAATCACCATGAAGAACAGGTATTCAATATCTTTGATATCTAAATTCTTTGATCAGTTTAATCAAGCTAAGATCTATACAAAAATAGATCTACGAAGAACATACAATCTGGTATGCATCAAAGAAGGAGATGAATGGAAAACTACAATTTGAATAAGGTATAGATATTTCAAATACAACGTCATGCCTTTTGTACTTACAAATACACCAGCAGCATTCCAATATCTAATGAATGATGTTTTTTGGGAGTTTTTAGATGAATGACATTTTAATCTATTCTTTGAAGACATCCTTTGTTTATGTACCAATCTTGTATTGCGTTGATTTTTTTAAGCCATTTTTTATGGAAACAAACGCATTAGACTTTGCTCTAAGTAATGTATTGTCACAAATGGAAACAAATGATAAACTTCACCTAGTAGCTTTTCATTCCAAAAAATTTTCAATAGCCAAGATCAACTACGAGATTTACGACAAAGAACTTCTTGCAATCATAGATTTGTTTCAAAAATGGGACCATTATCTAGAAGGTGCTCCTAGTCCAGTCATCATATATATGGATCACAAGAACTTTAAATATTTTATATCAGCATGTGTTTTGAATTGTCACCAAGCTTGTTAGAATATGTCTTTATCAAGATTCAAATTCAAGATCACTTATCGATCCAAAAAAAACCAAGGTTTGTTAGATGCACTCTCTAATCGAGTTCTTTCTATTCTTATTATATCACCTCTTTTAAATCCGTACCACTTACATATTCGATCTTCAGCATATATCTTTGGTAGGCTATCATGAGATATTCCTTTCTCCTTCATTTCTTGTAGTTCTGAACTTGATGCAATACAGTGCTTTGGAACAAGCACATTAGATGTAGGATTGAAGATAAGCTCTTCTTCAATAAACATTGTTGTACCATACACAGATATATCACTCTCAAATACAGAAGCATCAAGGGTATTTGATGTATAACCTTGGATCAAAAGAAGGAGATGTTACTTTTGATAAGCAATACATAATTCTCTTCAAGCTAGAGCATCTTCATCTTTGAGCAATGAAATCAACACTAACTATTGATTCAACTTTCATTAAGTAAGTTCAGTCAAGTATATCTTCTAATCCTCTTATTTGTGATATTAAAGAAAACCCTTTAAAGTTTCATGTTACTTCTAAGTTTGAATTCAAGAACAATCTACTATATTTCAAGGGATGCCTATATATTCCAAAAGGTGAAGCTTGATTACGTGTTCTTCAAGCTTGTCATGACTTTCCAATAATAGGACATTTTGGATACAATAAAACTTTCGAACTAATATCTAGGGATTTTTGGTGGTTCCAAATATGAAAGGTAGTCAAAGATTTTGTACAATCTTGTGATATTTGCTTATGTTTAAAAACTCCTCATCATCAATATTATAGACTTCTTCAGCTATTATCCATTCTAAAACAACCATCGTCTTCTGTTTCTATGGATTTCATCACGAATCTTCCAATCTCAGATTCTTATGACTCTATATTTGTGATAATAGATTGTTTTATCAAGATGGCACATTTTGTACCATGTACAAAATCTATCATATGTGAAGAAACAACTAAGCTTTTTCTTGATAATATCTATTGCTATCATGGATTATCTAAGGATATTATATCAGATAGAGGAACTTAGTTTGTATCAAGATTTTGGTAGATTATTTTTAAGATTTTAAAAGTAGATATAAAATTATCTTTGGCATTCCATCCTCAAATTGATGGACAAACGGAACATGTTAATCAAGTTTTGGAGCAGTGTTTAAGATGTATCATCAACTACCAACAAGATGATTGGATAATTCTTTTTCCATTAGTAGAGTTTGCTTATAAAATGATTAAATTAAAAAGTATTGGTATAAAAAACTTTACTTTGTTTTATTTTTTTTATTTGTTTTGATTTTGGCATTAAAAAAATATAAGACCTAAATGTTTATTATGAAGCCTTGAGAGAAGGTAGAAGCCTCATGATGAAAATCTAAACTAATAGGAGGCTAATTGAGAAGAATAAAAGCAAGGTATGGTCGGATGAAGGCAATGAATAGAGAACTTTATCCCTATTGATCGAATACTATGCCCAATGGACTTTGAAGAGGCTACCTACGACCTTAAAAAGGATTTTTGTGACTTTAAAGAAGGCATTGGGGAATTGAAAGCTAAGATTTTAAAGTTTAGAGTTTGGACTACAATTTGTGTATAAAAATTAGAAGATTTAGAATTAGGATGAAGAAGATATAGCTATTTGAAGATAAGGTGTTAATTTATGACAAATTGTTACTCTTTTAAGAATACGAGGAGTTGTATGGTAGCTTTTGAAGATCGAAAGGTGTAGCTAAAATAATAATTTTAAGGCCTACATCTTTTATGAAAGAATTTTTGCTTTTGAAATTTATGTGAAGGAATTATAGGGAGTTGAAGGTTGCACTTCCAAATCAAAGGCAATAAGTGAATGGTTTCATTTAAAGTAATTGTTGGAGCCATAACTTGAGTTTTTAGATGAATTTTTGATTCAAACTTTTTGAAGAATGTAATATTTTGTATTAAAAAGCTATAAATATAAATTTTGTAGCATTTAAGCTTATGTTTTGTAAAATATGAAGAAAATTGCATGCATGTATATATAGTCAAGGGTTTAAAGTGACTATTAGGATTTTCAAGATATTTCAAGATCCGCAATGAATTTGTAATTGAAATTTATTATAGAATTTAATAAGAACACATCAATATTTCTTATAAAATTTGAGTTTGTTTAGATGGTTGGATTAGGAGATATAAAGTGTTGAAATTTGGAAAATTTTCTTTATAAGGATATATAAGGTTTTAGAGGATTTTATCATATTTTTGATGTTGTTGGTTACTAGAGGCTTATGTATTTGGTGTTATTTCTCAAAAAAAAAAAAAATTATATATAAACTTGGTATTTCTTATCTCAAGACTTCATTGAGTAATTAGTGACAGTCAAGAGCCCAATGCTTTCTTGAGGCAAATTCTCTCTACTTTGATACAATGACATTATCTTTCCTTCTAGAGCAAGTTCTACGAAGAATAGTGATCATACATTGAGGAAGTCTAAGATGCGGCAAATTATATTTGTCACATACTCTAATCTTTGTTTTATTTGCAGATAGTTGATAGGTCCTCTCAGCCATTGATAATGTCCTATTTTAGGACAAGAAGACCACCTTGTGATTTGATCATTATTGAAACCTTCATAACTTCCTTCAAATAAAATATTTGCAACACCATCAAGAGTTGTACCTACCTCCAATAAAATCACTAAACATTGAAAGTCTTTTTTCAAATCGTGATATTAAACGTATTATATCTTGCTATCTATTTGAAGAAAAATAAGTTGTTCTTTAAGATCTTTATCCCTATTACGTTATTTTGAAGGCTATGATAATCACAATGTCTCATCCTGTAAGTTAGCAAATGATGGCTTTTGAGTTGAATTTGCTAGTTATTGCTTTTCCATCTCTTTGATGCCACAATTATATAGAAATTAAAAATAAAGATAAAAGATATAATATAATTTCTTTGAATTGTATTTTATTTATAGCAAAGATTTACTATCTTTTATCTTGATTTTGATGGATGTCATTGATGAAAAGCCTCCACCATCTTTGTTGCATTTGTAAGATTCTTTATTGACTCCCATGTATATTTATTAATATCATATCCGTGCCAATGGACAAGATATTTTAATTTATTTTGCTGCAACCTTCAGTCTAAAACTTCTTTCACTTTAAATTCTTTATTATTGTCCATTTCTATAAGAAGAGGTGGAGCTTATTTTCTTTTTAGTATATTCACAATCTTGTATGGTTTAAGAAGAGACATGTGGAAGATAAGATGGATCTTTATTAACTTTGATAGATATAATCGATATGCAATTAGATTAATTTTTTTATAAATAGAAAAAGGTCTAAGCCTGCAGTAGTCCAACTTGTCACAAAGATGAATATTCTTGATATTATGACAAAGTGACCATACCTTGACACATACATTGAATTGTGGTTCTTTTTTTTGATAGGCATCTGCATTGATTTTTTGTCATTCTTGAACTTCCTTTAATTGTACCTTCATTGTTGCATATAATTTAGATAAAAGATTTGGCAAATCTTTTGCCATAGGATTATTGACTATTAAAAAGTTAAAAATATCAAGTCATGGATGATAACCATAATTGACAAAAACAAATATTTGTTGTATAAAAGAATGCATCATATTATTATAAGCAAACTTTGTCAATGACAAGAGGATTCTCTAATCATCTTATTGATAATTGATGGTACACCTTAAGTATTGTTCTAAAACTTGATTTACATGCTCTATTTATTCATCAATTTGAGGATGAAAGGCTAAAAAAAGCTTTGTATCTATCTTTAGAATCTTAAAAAGAATTCTCTAAAATCTTAATAAAAATTGAGTCTCCATATTTGATATAGTATCTTTCAAAAAATCTATGATATTCATAGATATTATCAAAAAAAATCTTGGAAGTTTCTTCATATGTGATAGATTTTGTGTATAGTATAAAATGTGCCATTTTAGTAAAAAAATCTATTATCATAAATATAGAATTTTACAAATGTGAGATTTAAAGATCTATAATAAAATCCATAGAAATAGAAGACTATGCTTGTTTTGGAATAAGTAATGGTTGAAGAAGTAATGGTTTAAGATTGATGGTGATGAGTTTTTGACCTTGAATAAATGTCACATGATTAAACAAAGTCTTTTATAGTTTTTTATATTTGTGACCACTAAAAATCACTAGATATTAGCTTCAAAGTCTTATTGTATCCAAAATATTTTGCCACTAGAAAGATGTGACATACTTGAAAAATACATAAACATGATTCTCCTTCTGGAATATATAAGTGTCATTTGAAATAAAGTAGTTTGTTCTTGAACTCGAACTTTGAAGTTTTATGAGATTTAAAAGAAGTATTCTTCATATTATGAATAAGAAGATTAGAAAACATACTTGATTGAATTTATTTGAAAAAATTTGAATCAATAGTCAATATTGATTTCATTGCTCAAAGATGAAATTATTTTGGCTTCAATAAAATTATCCTTTATTAATCAAAAGCTGCATTCTCTTCTTTAGGTGTAAGATAAGAATGTTTAAAAAAAGTATTGAATAAATCTTATTATTTTCCTAACTGATAAGTGATATTGAACTCAAATCTTGACAAAGTCATGTTTCAACAAGCTTGGCAATGATTCAAAATATGTATTGACATGAAATACTTGAGGTTCTTGTGATCTATATATACGGTGATTAGACTAGAAGTACCTTCTACATAATGATGTCATTCTTAAAAAGAATCCATAATTATAAAAAATTCTTTGTCATAGATTTCATAGTTAATCTTGACTATTGAGAATTTTTTGGAATAAAAAGCTACTGGATAGAGCTTGTGATCTTTTTCTATTTGTGGCAAAATGACATCCATAATAAAATTTGATGCATCTATTTCCATAAAAAATGCCTTCAAAAAGTCAACGTAATACAAGATTGATGTAGAAATAAATATTGATTTTAAGTCTTCAAAAGATGCTTCAGCTTCTTTGCTCCAATCAAGTTTGTCTTTACATGTAAGATGTGTAAGAAAAACTACAACTTGAGAAAAATTCTTAATGAAGATCCAATAGTAATTGGCAAAGTTTAAAAAGCATTGTACATCTCTTACTGTTTTTCAAATCTTCCAATCCATGATAGTTAAAACATTCTTTAGATCCATCATAAGTCTTTCAATAAAAATGGTATATCTTAAAAAGTCAACTTGAATAATGTAGAATATACACTTTTTTAATTTGGCATATAATCTTGTATCTTTAAGTTTTTTTAATACATGAAAAATATGAAATTCATACTTTTTTGTGTTCTTAGAATAGATTAAAATGCCATCTAAGTAGTAGAAAATAAAATCATCTAAAAACTCATAAAAAATATCATTTATAAGATTTTAAAAAGCAGCTAGTACATTTGTAAGTTTAAAAGACATGACATTATATTCAAAGTGTCTATATCTTATTTGAAATATAGTCTTCCATTCATTTCTTTTTTTTAATGTAGACCAAGTTATACACTCTTTATAGATCTATTTTTGTATAGATCTTAGCTTGATTTAGTTGATCAAAAAGTTCAAATATCAAAGGTAAAAGATACCTACTTTTGATGGTAATCTTGTTGAGTCCTTGATAATCTATGTATATTTCTAATGATCTATTTTTTTTTTTTTTTTTTTTTTTTTTTTTTACAAATAAGATAGGAGCTCTAGTAGGATATTTTGAATGATGTATAAAATTCTTGGCCAAATTCTCATCAATTTATTTCTTAAATTTAGCCAATTTATTTTGTAATATAATATAGATTAGATCAAATGGTGGTTGACTTTCTTCTTTAAGAGTGATTGAGCAATCATATGGACCTTGCTCTGAGAAAATATTTGCATTTTTTTTCTCAAAAATATCTTTAAAATCTTAATATTGACTTGGAATGCATCTTGAAGTCTTTCCATTATTAAAAATAAATGTGACATAAATAACAAAAAAAATATCCTTCTTTTGTAGCATGCAAGAAAGCTTTTGTGCCAAGAAGTATGAGTTTGGCTATAATAGATTCATAACTTTTCAAAAACTCTTAATAGTGCTATGAGAAAAGTTAAGTTATAAGAAATCCAATCCATCTAACGATTGTACTTTTTTAACTACAATAAATCTAAAATGATCAAATTAAAGGAAGACCTAATTATATTAAAAATTATGCAACTATTATGACCATTTATTGTTACATCTAAATGAAGAATTTCATGAGTAATATCTCCAAAAGATAATTGACGTCTATCTATGACTTCTACATGTATAAATTTAGTTTTTTATATTAACATTATTCTATGGCTTTTAACAAACTCTTCATCTAAGAAACAAACTGAGGCTCTCGAGTTTATTAAAGTAAAAGCTTTGTGATTATTAGGTCCCAAATGTACATCTATTATAAAACAAAGAGAAGGTTGTGAGGAAATAATAGGATCATTATTTGTATAAGATTTTAGCCACATGGTTCTTATTGTAGCTAAAAAAATTTATTTTTTATTTTATTTTTTTTATCTTTCACAGTCATACTCTTCATTTTGTAGTAGCATTGTTTCTTTGGACAATGTTGAAGGGTGTGCTTAGCTTTCTTACAATATAAACACAATCCTTTTTTATGATAATAAGTCTTTTTTTGTTTAATAAGAAGTTTAAAACATGCTACATCAATTTGTATGTCTTTTACTTTTCAATGTTTAGATTAAGAGGTTGTTGATATTATCATTGAATTGTAATAGCATGGAGGTTCTCTTGTGCAATTCTTAGATTGATATTCAAAAAACTGATTATCATTCTTTACAGCAAAATGAATTGTTTAACTCAATATCTAAGGATCAAGTAAGTTCAGCATTAATTTCTTTACTTCATATTATAATCCATAGAAAATTTGGCTGATAAAGGCAGCATCATCTTACTTGACATCAATCGCTAGTTGTTAAAATTGTAAAGTATATGATGTCACTGATCAATTGCCTTATTGCAAGATACAAATTTTATTAGTTGTAACACAAATTGCATCATATTCTCCATAAATAGATCAAAATTATATCAAAAAAGTGTCCAAATTATTCAATATTAGATCTTGTCATTTAAAAAAAGATGAAAATCATAATAATGCTAAATCTAAAAGAAGTGTACCAATGAATCTAACTTGTGATCTTGGCATTGGATAGCTTTGAAATTGAAATTCAATCACAAGTTATATTTGATTGATAAATCATCAAAACTTGGATCTTATACCATCAAAATTTTCATATAAAGTAACTCTCGATTGTCTAACTATGAAGGATAAGAACTTAACAAAAGTAAATAAATAAGTATAATAAAATAAAAATAAAAATATATGTATATTAAAAGTAAACTGGAATGGCTATTGCCAAAAGACAAGGAAACTAGAAACTCTTGAATCTAGACTAGAAGGAAGAAAAGAGTTGACAAGAGTGAAGAAGGCTTCACTCTTATCTCTATATGTATTATTTAACTAGGAGCTATGTGATGATGTTCTATAGGACTTATAATATGTGTTGACTTTGCAAGATACATATTTTAGCTTATAAGGCAAGTTTTCTATGTATGCGCCACATTGTTAGCTTGTTCTTCAAGCTACTAATATGTGTGGCACATGACTAAGTGGTTGACTATGTTTTTAATCTAAAAATCAATAATAGATATCTATAAAGTAAAAATAACATCTATGAAGCTTTTACAAAGCTTCTATAGAAGATATTATAGAATTAATTTATTTTTATCTATTTTTATCTAATTATATAGGTAATTATTAATTTACATGTATATATTCATGATATTAATATTAGAAGGATATTCTATTATAGGATAAGGAATGTGATTTGATATAGATGTTGAAGCAGCTCTAATCATGTCTGTATCTTCACTTTTTGCTATTTTTATTACTCCAAGTCTCGATAAACTGAATTGATGCATTATAAGCATCAATTCTCTAAATTGCACTTGGATTTGTGCCATTGCATTTTCTATTTCAAGAAGCTCTATTATGATGACTTTTAAAAAAATAATCTAATATCACTCAAGGTAAGCAAAAGAAAGGACTTGAATACAAAGAAGATATTAAGAACAATATTAGTTTAGAAGAGGGTAATCCACAACTTCTAATACACTTATATCTTATAAAAAAAAAAGAATAATCTACTCTTAACTAAAAAAAGAGAAAGCTCTAATATCGTAAGTGTATTCTTGTGAATTTTTCAAAGATATGAATTGAAAAAGATGCATAAATCTGAGAAATTTGTGTCAAAAGAAAAGTGACATAGTAAAAATAAATTAATATGTATATTTAAATAAAATAAAATGGCTACTGCTAAAAGATAAAGAAATTATAGACTCTTGAATTTAGACTAAAAATAAGAAAAGAATTGACAAAAATGAAGAAGGCTTCACTTTTGCTTCTATATATACTATCTATCTAGGATCTATGTGGCAACGTTTTGTACGACCTCTAAAAACATATTGACTTTACATGACACGTATTTTAACTTACAAGGCAAGTTTTCTATATGGCTACCACATAGTTAGCTTGTTCTACAAGCTACCAATATATGTGGTATATATGTAGCTTATTGACCAAATTTCTAACCTACCAATTAACTACAAACATATGTAAAGTCAAAATAATATCTAAAAAGTATCTAGAAAGCTTTTTTAGAAGGTACTATGAAATTAATCTATTTTTATCTAATTATACCTATGTAACAATTATAATAGATATATATCCATGACACCAATACAAAGATGATTTTTTTTCAAGAAAAAATTCTTTTTTTCTCTACTTTTTGTTTTTTTTCTTATTCTTCCAAGTTTTCTAGTTTTCATTACATTTGAAAGTAATTAAAAAATTTCAAGTTTTTCTATAACTATTAGTATTATTTTAAATTTTTTTTAATTTAAAATATATCATAATATATGTAATTGATATTACCAAACATAACTTTTCATAAGGTTAGAAACTTGGTCAACAAGTTAACCACATGGTAATAGCTTCTAAAATAAGTTAAATTTGTGGACACATATAGAAATCTTACCTAAGTTCAAATATGTGTCTAATAAAGTCAACATGCTTTGGAGGTCCTATAGGACATTGCCTTATAATTCCTAATTAAGTGTATATATAGAGGCAAGAGTAAAGCTTCTATCACTCTTGTCAATAATTTTCTAGTACTTAGTCTAATTTTAAGACATTTTAGTCTTTTTTTCTTTAGCAATAGCCATTCTAATTTAATACTATAAAATCTTTGAGTGAAATTTTAGTCTTCTTGAGTGACACAAAAGTATATTAATAGTTTAATTCTTTAAGGTTCATGTCCTTGAAGATAAATGATTTAAAACACAAATCCATGAACAACCAATCTTTCAAATTATCATATGTAGGATCAAATTAGAACAAAGAATTATGTTCAAGCCAATCAAGCTTGAGAAGACATTGGATATATAACATACTTCATAATAAAAGATAGTTGCAATTACTACTAAAGTAGAAATTGATGATTGCTACCCAAAACCAAAGATTTCTTTTCATTGGTAGAGTTTTTATTGTTGTTGTTGTTTTGTTTTTTTATGTTTTTTATTTTTTTTTAATATTTTATTAGAATATTATTTGGAATTTTTAAGAGATGTCTTCCAAATAGAAGATTTCTTCAATAACAAGAGCTTATATATACATATTTGTGGATGCTTTTGTGATCAAAAATACAAAGTTGTTGGCAAAATTGATATAAAAAAGTATCATCAAAAAAATAAAAAATAAATACATAAATATATTTTTAAATATATTTTATTCTTTTTATAATAAAAAAAACATGTTTTTTTAATCAAAAAATTATAAGTTAGAAAACTCAACTAGTGATGTTAAATTAACATTGTTATTGTTGTTATTATATAAAAAAATAAAAGATTTCTTTTATATAACTCTATAACTTATGTAAATCAAAGTTTTAATTAAAAAAAAAAAATAGAATCAAATTCTGGTTATTATCAATGCATTTTTTTATACTAAATTATAAAAGTGGTTTAGATTAGTCCTAGTTGGTATAAAGATGCCTAAGTCTAGAAGATTGCAATAGAATAATATCATGGAGTTGGCATGAGCATAGCAAAGACAATGTTGTCATTATACTTATACAAAGTAGGACCATTTCTATATTACAATGCAATGCGATACCTATATGACTACTATGAAGCTACTTTTAGATTGGAAACTAAATAAGATGGATTTTGGTATAAATATTCATTTACTTTAAGGATTTGGATAAGTTAGAAATTTGATAGATTAATCTTGTTGTTATTGTCTAGATTCAAATGTAGTATCTCAAAGATATTAAGACATTATCTATTCACACACACCAAGTTATTTTGCTACATAATTTATTTTCCAAAAGCTAATACATCATATTGAGAAAATGATTTTGTTCCTTATTTATTTTTCATTTAACATACATAAGCTTGGAAGACACTAAATGAAATTAAGTGAAAATTTTAGATAAATAACACCTTGTTGTCCATCTTTTGTGCACAAGATGAATAAAAATTGTGTTTAGAAATTACTTTGGAACATATATATGATGCAAAATGCGGACATGCTAATATGGAACTTTAGATTAAAACCAAAGTAGTATACAAATCAAACATTTATGGTTGTGGAGTTGAGGATTTGATGGCCTAAGAGAGTTTTAGGATGCAGAATAGAAAAAAGATGAAAAAAAAGAGATTAGCAATGTGAGTAAAGAAAAGTAGATGAATTATGGGAGAGAAAGGGGGTTGTAATTTTGGAAGGATGGTTTGGAAGAAATAATTGTTAAGGGTGGTTGCAGAAGGAAAGGAGGAGAGAGAGAGAGAAGGGTGGAGAGTTTATCGGAGATGACATTGTGGTGGAAGATGTGGGTGGGCAAGAAAGGGGAGCGGTGAGTTGAAGAGTGAACTTGTACCGAAGCGACTGGAAGATAAGTTTGATAGACAAGTTCAGTGTGTACGGTGGATGCCCCAAAAGCAAGGCTTTGTTAGCTCAGTTGGTTAGAGCGTCGTGCTAATAACGCGAAGGTCACAGGTTCGAAACCTGTACAGAGCATATTTAGCCATGAAGACCTTTTCGGTATAATGAAACCAATTCCTAAAAGTAGGGAAAATTACTTATGCGTTCGCCGGGAGTCGAACCCGGGTCCATTGCTTGGAAGGCAATTATCCTAACCGTTGGACTACAAACGCCCATTACAGTAGTTAGATGCTGGACTCAGACTTCTCTTAGCATGAAAGTCATATTTCAAATTAACTCCTCTTGACGGCACCCCCCCCAGGTACCACCGCAGCCTCTTTTCGCCCTCGAACATCCTCAAGTCAACACAAGGTGCACAGAAACAATTTGGGGGCACCCAACAAAAACGTGTGTAAGTTATTATTTTTAAATGTATTGTTGTTTCCATGTGAGCCAAAAGCTTGCTGCACAGCATGTGAATACTCAAGCTGAACTACCACAATAGCAACTGAGTACTTACTTGTTTGTGTGTTATTAGTTTTGGTAAAGGCTTTAGAGGTATAAGCTTATAACCAAAATGCTCTCTTTGTGTGTATGTGTCTGTGTAAAGGTCCCCTCCCTCTTTCCCTCTTGGGTTTCATACATTTTTATCATTAGAATGTATAACAGTTGCCATAAAAACTATGGCTACTCAGTAGTGTTGTGTGACCTTTATTATATGCATGCTTTGCTCTGTTTGGCTCCCATGCAAAAGATGTAAGTTAGTTAGTTTGTCCACATGAGGACATTGAATCTAATTATAAAGATTTTACATTTTGCATCAAGTACATGGCATGTTGAGAAGGTGATTTGCAACAATGAATGGAAGCTATTGGCCATAGTTGGAAGATTTGAATGACACAACTTTGCTTCCACAGAGAGTATAGTAACTTTCCTCTCATATCAGACCATGTCATTTGCAGAAAAAAGTTTCACTGTTTTTAGGCCTCATTTTCAGCTATAAGCCAAATGCTGTTAGCACCATTTATCATGTGTACTTAAGTTTTTGACTGAAAACATCCAAAAATGATTGAATCCATGATTGTGTTAACCAAAGTATGATCCAAGTACTTTTCCAGTATTCACATGCTGTGCAGCATGCTTTTTGCCCTTATTGAAACAACAATGCATTGAAAAATTAGAACTTACAAAAGCATTAATATGTAATCCCACTTTATTTACAAAAATATATAATTAAAGTAGCATATGAATCTTAGCACGATTAGAAAAGTATTTATACAAAATGAATTTCAAATGGTTATGAATTTATTCAGATTAAATATTTTCTAATTATAGAAACATACATTACAAATTTTAATTGAGATAATGAAAAACTTAAATATTTTTTTTTATGAAAGAACTTCAAAATTTTAATATGCCTTTTTATTAAATTAGGAATTAAAACATGCTAAAATTATGTTTGATCTTTTAAATTTCCAAAATAAGTATAAAATATATATATACTGAATGATAAAAAAATTAGTCCAACTTTTAATTTAAAAGGTTGTACATTATATGGATTGAGTTAAAAATAATATTTAAGATAATAAAATATTTCTTCAAATATTTTTTATTACATTTATATATATATATATATATATATATATATTACAAGAAAAGATAAGGCTTCTTATTTAAATTTTAAATTTATTAATTTTAGCTTCAAAATGGTGCAATATAATATAACACAATGGACATACACTCCTCTTTCTAGATTGTCTTCAATTAGGATCTACATCCTTATGACAATAAGTTTTGTGCATTAGTGATATTGTTGTTATTGTCAACAAGAATATCAATGGTTGATTTGAAATACTATTATGTATCTACAAATCAACTCTTCTAATCTCTTTGTACTTAACTTAATATATTAACAAGACAATGTGGACTTGAGACAAAGCACAATTCTTTTAATCTCTTTGTACTTGACTTAATATATTAACAAGACAACATGGACTCAAGATAAAGCACACAGCCATTTCATGGATGAAACAATGCTTCAAATAGATCCAAGATCATTTTAGAAAGAAAATACATAAATTCACTATGAAAATAGAAAGATGCATGATGGATATAGTAATGACTTTAGACTTCAAAAATGTCTCCTTTATTCATCTCTATGTATTTTTTTACTATAATGACATAATACTCTGTCTAGAATTAGATTATTGCCTTGCCTAACATCCAATCTTTTGGATAATATTTTTCATCATCTGTCATAAATATTTATATATTTTTATTGAAATAAGAAGTTCTAGGTAGAAAATAAATATATATAGATTTGATTTTTTCTTGTAGCAATTTTTCTTAAAAGCTTTATAGATATGTATATGATTTTTTTCATGTTTATAGTTGATTGATATATTAGAAACTTGGTCAATAAGTTAGCCATGTATTATAGATGTGGATAGCTTATAATACAAGCTTACGATTTAATGCACATATACAAAATCTTTCTTGCAAATTAAGACCTATATCTCACCAATTATATTTGAATTCATTTGAGAGAATATTCTACTTTCTTACAATCTACTTGCAATCAAGGACCTTTTGTATTCTTGAGAAGGCTTATCTTCTTTACAATATAACTCCTAATTAGATAGTATATATGGAGGCAAGAGTAAAGCCTTCTTCATTCTTGTCAATACTTTTCTAGTCCTTTGTCTTATTTTTAAGACTTTATAGTTTTTCTTCTTTGGTAATAGTCATTTTAGGTTAATATTATACCATCTTTAAATAATTTTTTAGTATATTTGAATCATACAATAATTTATTGATTTTTTAGTTCTTAGAGATTCATATCATTAATTATTTAATAAGAGTGCCAACTTATTCTTATTTTATTTTAGAAGTGAGTAATTAATTCCACTTCTGTAGTTGTATTTAGAAAATTATGGAATTTTTATCTTTAAACTAATCTTTAGTTTTTTAAATAGTGATTATTTTCTTTAAAGAATGTGGACTATCTTTTTGTCTTGAGATTTTCATTTCAAATTTGAGATTGTAAATTATTCTCCGTTAGTTTGACTTCTAAGTTTATTTGAGCTATTTATAAAATAATAATTATGGATGCTATTCATGATGGAAGTGCAAATAAATTAACAATTATTGCAAATCTTCACAAGCTTCTCAATACTCTTAGGATCAAAATCTCATGTATTTCTAATAAGAATCATAGAAGTATTATTTCTATGACTAAAAAAAAAGTCAACAATGAAGTCCAAACTCTATGCCAAGAAATTGTGCAATTGGGAGAGGAAAATAGATTAAGTTCACAATTAAATGAAAAAAGCCGTGTTTCTACAACTATGAGGGATGCAAAGTTAAGTATATTAGATAAGTTTGACAAAACAAAATCAAAGTTTCAAGGATTTTTACAATAAGTGAAGTTCTTTTTAAGTTATATCCTTCCTTATATCTTGATGGATTTACTCAAGTTGGAATCATAAGAGCACTTTTATTTTGCAGTACTCTCTCTTGGTTTATACATTTGATGGAAAAAGATTCATAATTCTTTCATAATTTGAATTTATTTTTAGAATTCTTTTATCGCCATATTTAATAAAAAAAAGATTAGAAAAAGATACCAAAGACCAAACTCATATCTTTATGTCAAGGATCACATTCAACTACCATATATATTATAAAACTCCAAAACTTTTGTTAAAATGAAGATTGAAATGACAAAGCTCCTATCAAATAATTTTGGTATAAGTAAAAAGACAATGTCAATGTTTATTGCTATCAATGCCAAGAGCAAATTCAATGAAGTAATATATTGCTCCAACCATTAAATGTAATAATAAACAAGATACTTAACAAGATGTATACAAGATGCAAGATTTCTTACTTATACAAATTTCAAAAATCTAAACATAGATAATTAAAAAATAACCCATTTTTCACAATATCTTCATTGCCTTTAAATCAATATTTCATGAAAGCATAAAGTAGATATTTTTGAGGTCTAGAGTCATTTCTATATTCATCATGCATCTTTCTATTTTCATAGTGAATTTATGTATTTTCTTTCTAAAATGATCTTGGATCTATTTGAAGCATTGTTTCATCCATGAAATGGCTGTGTGCTTTATCTTGAGTCCATGTTGTCTTGTTAATATATTAAGTCAAGTACAAAGAGATTAAAAGAATTGTGCTTTGTCTCAAGTCCACATTGTCTTGTTAATATATTAAGTTAAGTACAAAGAGATT
Organism: Physcomitrium patens; assembly: GCF_059467195.1. Taxonomy (NCBI): domain Eukaryota; kingdom Viridiplantae; phylum Streptophyta; class Bryopsida; order Funariales; family Funariaceae; genus Physcomitrium; species Physcomitrium patens. The sequence continues at coordinate 12,869,531 of NC_143419.1, read as the reverse complement.
AGAAGAGTTGATTTGTAGATACATAATAGTATTTCAAATCAACCATTGATATTCTTGTTGACAATAACAACAATATCACTAATGCACAAAACTTATTGTCATAAGGATGTAGATCCTAATTGAAGACAATCTAGAAAGAGGAGTGTATGTCCATTGTGTTATATTATATTGCACCATTTTGAAGCTAAAATTAATAAATTTAAAATTTAAATAAGAAGCCTTATCTTTTCTTGTAATATATATATATATATATATATATATATATATATAAAATGTAATAAAAAATATTTGAAGAAATATTTTATTATCTTAAATATTATTTTTAACTCAATCCATATAATGTACAACCTTTTAAATTAAAAGTTGGACTAATTTTTTTATCATTCAGTATATATATAGTTTATACTTATTTTGGAAATTTAAAAGATCAAACATAATTTTAGCATGTTTTAATTCCTAATTTAATAAAAAGGCATATTAAAATTTTGAAGTTCTTTCATAAAAAAAAATATTTAAGTTTTTCATTATCTCAATTAAAATTTGTAATGTATGTTTCTATAATTAGAAAATATTTAATCTGAATAAATTCATAACCATTTGAAATTCATTTTGTATAAATACTTTTCTAATCGTGCTAAGATTCATATGCTACTTTAATTATATATTTTTGTAAATAAAGTGGGATTACATATTAATGCTTTTGTAAGTTCTAATTTTTCAATGCATTGTTGTTTCAATAAGGGCAAAAAGCATGCTGCACAGCATGTGAATACTGGAAAAGTACTTGGATCATACTTTGGTTAACACAATCATGGATTCAATCATTTTTGGATGTTTTCAGTCAAAAACTTAAGTACACATGATAAATGGTGCTAACAGCATTTGGCTTATAGCTGAAAATGAGGCCTAAAAACAGTGAAACTTTTTTCTGCAAATGACATGGTCTGATATGAGAGGAAAGTTACTATACTCTCTGTGGAAGCAAAGTTGTGTCATTCAAATCTTCCAACTATGGCCAATAGCTTCCATTCATTGTTGCAAATCACCTTCTCAACATGCCATGTACTTGATGCAAAATGTAAAATCTTTATAATTAGATTCAATGTCCTCATGTGGACAAACTAACTAACTTACATCTTTTGCATGGGAGCCAAACAGAGCAAAGCATGCATATAATAAAGGTCACACAACACTACTGAGTAGCCATAGTTTTTATGGCAACTGTTATACATTCTAATGATAAAAATGTATGAAACCCAAGAGGGAAAGAGGGAGGGGACCTTTACACAGACACATACACACAAAGAGAGCATTTTGGTTATAAGCTTATACCTCTAAAGCCTTTACCAAAACTAATAACACACAAACAAGTAAGTACTCAGTTGCTATTGTGGTAGTTCAGCTTGAGTATTCACATGCTGTGCAGCAAGCTTTTGGCTCACATGGAAACAACAATACATTTAAAAATAATAACTTACACACGTTTTTGTTGGGTGCCCCCAAATTGTTTCTGTGCACCTTGTGTTGACTTGAGGATGTTCGAGGGCGAAAAGAGGCTGCGGTGGTACCTGGGGGGGGTGCCGTCAAGAGGAGTTAATTTGAAATATGACTTTCATGCTAAGAGAAGTCTGAGTCCAGCATCTAACTACTGTAATGGGCGTTTGTAGTCCAACGGTTAGGATAATTGCCTTCCAAGCAATGGACCCGGGTTCGACTCCCGGCGAACGCATAAGTAATTTTCCCTACTTTTAGGAATTGGTTTCATTATACCGAAAAGGTCTTCATGGCTAAATATGCTCTGTACAGGTTTCGAACCTGTGACCTTCGCGTTATTAGCACGACGCTCTAACCAACTGAGCTAACAAAGCCTTGCTTTTGGGGCATCCACCGTACACACTGAACTTGTCTATCAAACTTATCTTCCAGTCGCTTCGGTACAAGTTCACTCTTCAACTCACCGCTCCCCTTTCTTGCCCACCCACATCTTCCACCACAATGTCATCTCCGATAAACTCTCCACCCTTCTCTCTCTCTCTCCTCCTTTCCTTCTGCAACCACCCTTAACAATTATTTCTTCCAAACCATCCTTCCAAAATTACAACCCCCTTTCTCTCCCATAATTCATCTACTTTTCTTTACTCACATTGCTAATCTCTTTTTTTTCATCTTTTTTCTATTCTGCATCCTAAAACTCTCTTAGGCCATCAAATCCTCAACTCCACAACCATAAATGTTTGATTTGTATACTACTTTGGTTTTAATCTAAAGTTCCATATTAGCATGTCCGCATTTTGCATCATATATATGTTCCAAAGTAATTTCTAAACACAATTTTTATTCATCTTGTGCACAAAAGATGGACAACAAGGTGTTATTTATCTAAAATTTTCACTTAATTTCATTTAGTGTCTTCCAAGCTTATGTATGTTAAATGAAAAATAAATAAGGAACAAAATCATTTTCTCAATATGATGTATTAGCTTTTGGAAAATAAATTATGTAGCAAAATAACTTGGTGTGTGTGAATAGATAATGTCTTAATATCTTTGAGATACTACATTTGAATCTAGACAATAACAACAAGATTAATCTATCAAATTTCTAACTTATCCAAATCCTTAAAGTAAATGAATATTTATACCAAAATCCATCTTATTTAGTTTCCAATCTAAAAGTAGCTTCATAGTAGTCATATAGGTATCGCATTGCATTGTAATATAGAAATGGTCCTACTTTGTATAAGTATAATGACAACATTGTCTTTGCTATGCTCATGCCAACTCCATGATATTATTCTATTGCAATCTTCTAGACTTAGGCATCTTTATACCAACTAGGACTAATCTAAACCACTTTTATAATTTAGTATAAAAAAATGCATTGATAATAACCAGAATTTGATTCTATTTTTTTTTTTTAATTAAAACTTTGATTTACATAAGTTATAGAGTTATATAAAAGAAATCTTTTATTTTTTTATATAATAACAACAATAACAATGTTAATTTAACATCACTAGTTGAGTTTTCTAACTTATAATTTTTTGATTAAAAAAACATGTTTTTTTTATTATAAAAAGAATAAAATATATTTAAAAATATATTTATGTATTTATTTTTTATTTTTTTGATGATACTTTTTTATATCAATTTTGCCAACAACTTTGTATTTTTGATCACAAAAGCATCCACAAATATGTATATATAAGCTCTTGTTATTGAAGAAATCTTCTATTTGGAAGACATCTCTTAAAAATTCCAAATAATATTCTAATAAAATATTAAAAAAAAATAAAAAACATAAAAAAACAAAACAACAACAACAATAAAAACTCTACCAATGAAAAGAAATCTTTGGTTTTGGGTAGCAATCATCAATTTCTACTTTAGTAGTAATTGCAACTATCTTTTATTATGAAGTATGTTATATATCCAATGTCTTCTCAAGCTTGATTGGCTTGAACATAATTCTTTGTTCTAATTTGATCCTACATATGATAATTTGAAAGATTGGTTGTTCATGGATTTGTGTTTTAAATCATTTATCTTCAAGGACATGAACCTTAAAGAATTAAACTATTAATATACTTTTGTGTCACTCAAGAAGACTAAAATTTCACTCAAAGATTTTATAGTATTAAATTAGAATGGCTATTGCTAAAGAAAAAAAGACTAAAATGTCTTAAAATTAGACTAAGTACTAGAAAATTATTGACAAGAGTGATAGAAGCTTTACTCTTGCCTCTATATATACACTTAATTAGGAATTATAAGGTAATGTCCTATAGGACCTCCAAAGCATGTTGACTTTATTAGACACATATTTTAACTTGTAAGGTAAGATTTCTATATGTGCCCACAAATTTAACTTGTTTTAGAAGCTACTACCATGTCGTTAACTTGGTGACTAAGTTTCTAATCTTCAATAAATTACAATCACATGTAAAGTCAAATCAACATCTTTAAAGCTTCTATGAAGCTTCTTTAAAATATATTATTAAATAAATTTATTTTTATGTATTTCTATTTAATTATATTTATAAATATTAGAATACATATGATTCTTCATGATATTATTCCATCTTCTTGAGATGAATTCTATGAGGAGCGGTCATCATATGTTGAAAAAATCCAAAATGCGATGAAATATATATTTTACATACTTTCATCTTTGTTCTCTTCAATGGTGGTTGATAGGTTCTCGTAGCTATTGATATTGTTCTACACCAGGACAAGAAGTCTAAATTAATATTTGATGGTTGTTGAGGCCTTCATAACTTTTTTTTAATAAAAGATTTGAAACACTATAAAAAGTCATTTCTATCTCTAATAAAATCACCAAAAATTGGGAGTTTCTTCGAAGGTCATAATATTAAGCGTATTGTATCTCACCATCTATCTAATGGATATGTTATTCTTGAGGATATTTATTTTCATTGTGTCATCTTGAAATTTGTGACAATCATAATGTCTCATTTGTTAAGTCAATAAGTAATAGCTTTTGAATTGAATCTATCAATTCTTGATTTTTCATCTTCTTAGTATCACAAATATACAAAATTTACAAATAAGAAAAGAAGGTAGAATGTTATCTTTCCTAGATCTTATTTCTTTTATATCAAAGATTTTTTATTCTTCATCTTGGTTTTGATGGATGTTATTGATGAAAAGCCTCAATTTTTTTGTTGCATTTGCAAGATTCTTTGTTGGCTTCCAAATATATTTTTTAATATTATATTTGTACCAATGAACAAAATAATCTAATCTATTTTGGCACCACCTTGAATCTAAGACTTATTCTATCTCAATTTTTTTTATAGGAAGATGTAGCATTTATCTTCTTCTTGAGATATTCATTATATTATATGGCTGAAAAAGACGCATGTGAAATATTACATGAATTTTCATAGACTCTAATAGATATAATCAATAAGCAAGAAGATTGACTTATTCACAAATAGGAAAAGGTCAAAGCTTATGATAGTCTAGTTTGTCACAAAGATGAGTAGCCCTGATATTGCAACAAAGTAGTCATACCTTGTTTTTTACAGTGAATTATGGTTTTTTCTTGTAATAGGCATCTACATTGATCTTTTTTTGTTCTTGAAATTTATTTAATTATATGCTCATTGTTACATGTAGATATAACAAATAATTTTTTTAATTTTTTTTTTCATGATTATTAACTTTAAAAAAATTAAAAGTATCAAATTATAGATGATAACCATAATTGGTAAAGTAAAGTTTTTGTTGAATAGAAGCATGTATTGAATTATTATAAGTAAACTCTACCAATGGCAAAAGAGCTATCTGATCATCTTTATGATAGTTGATAGTATACCTAAAATACAATTCTAGAACTTGATTCGACCATTCCATTTGTCCATCAGTTTCATGATGAAGAGCCAAAGAAAGTTTTATATTCACCATTAGAATCTTCAAAAGGATTTTTCAAAATCTTGATATAAATTGAATCTTCTTATTTGATATAATATCTTTGGATAATTTTTGATAGTGATAGATGTTGTCAAGAAGAAGCTTAGCCATTTTTTTTTACATATGGTAGATTTTGTACCTAGTATAAAATATGCCATCTTAGTAAAATAATCTACTATCACAAATATAAAATCATATGAATCTGAGATTGAAAGATTTGTTATAAAATCCATAAAAATAGAAGACTATAGTTGTTTTAGAATAGATAATGGCCAAAAAAGCCCATAAAATCAATGACAAGGAATTTTTGATTTTGAAAAAATGTCACATGATTATAAAAAGTCTTTAAGTACCTTTCACATTTGAAGCCAACAAAAATCTCTTGATATTAGTTTCAAAGTCTTAATATATCTAAAATGTCTGACTACTAAAAAAATCATGATGAGCTTAAAGAACATGTAATTGTGCTTTGCCTTTTGGGATATATAATCATTTCTCAAAATAAAATAGATTATTTTTAAACTTAAATTTGAAAGTATCATGAGACTTAAAAAAATTATTCATAATATTATGAACAAGAAGATCACATGACATATTTGATTGAATTTTCTCAAAAAAAATTAAATCAATAGTTAATGTTGATTTTATTGCTTGAAGATGAAAATACTTTTGCTTAAAGAAAAAATTTCTTTATTAATTGAAAGTTTCATTTATTTATTAATTAAAATAAAACTTTTAATTTCTTTATTAATTAAAATATCTAAAAAGGATGTCTGACAATTTTTTTTTTTTAATCAAAAAAATAATCTTGATAAAGATATACTCTAATAAGCTTGGCAACAATTAAAAATATGTGTTGATATAAAATACTTGACGTATTTGTGATTTGTATACATGGTGATTAGACTAAAAGGGCCTTCTAGATAATTATGCCATTCTTGAAATAAATCCACGATTTCAAAAAGCTCTTTATCATAGATCTTATAGTTAATGTTGGTTGCTAAAAATTTCTTGGAATGAAATGCTACCTGGTGGAGCTTGTTATCTACTCCTATTTGTAACAAAATAACACCTATAGAAAAATTTGATGCATTTTTTTTCCATAAAGAATACCTTCAAAAAGTCAATACAATACAAGATAAGTGTAAAAATAAATACTATCTTTAAGGCTTCAAAAGATGCTTCAATTTCTTTGCTCTACTTAAATTTGTCTTTGCATGTCAAGCGTTTAAGAATAACAATAATTTGAAAAAAAGTTCTTGATAAAGAACTTATAATAATTGACAAATCTCAAAAACCATTGCATATTTCTAACTATTTTTTAGATCTTCCAATCTATGATAATTTGAACCTTTTTTAAATCTATTATAAGACCATTGTTTAAAATGATGTATCCTAGGAAGAAAATTTAAGCAGTGTGAAATACACTCTTTTTTAACTTCGTATATAATCTTATATCCCTTAATTTTTGTAACATATAATAAACATAAATTTTATATTCTTTTATACTCTAAGAGTAGATTAAGATGTCATCTAAATAAGAGATGAAAAAATCATTAAGAAACTTACAAAAGACATCATTCATTAGATGTTGAAAAGCAATTGTTGCATTTGTAAGTCTAAAAGGCATGACATTATATTTCAAATGTCCATATCTAGTTCAAAATATAATTTTCTATTTGTCTTCTTTTTTAATGCATATTAGATTGTATGCTCTTTATATATCTATTTTTATATAGATCTTTGCTTGATTCAATTAATCAAGAAGACTTAAAATCAATGATAGAAAGTATCTATTTTTTATAGTGATCTTGTTGAGTCCTTGATAGTCTACATACATCTACAAAGATTTATCTTTTTTCTTTATAAATAAGATAGGAGCATCAATTTGAGATTTATAATAGCATATGGAGTTATTAGCCAAATTTTCATCAATGTATTCTTTAAGTGTAGCCAACTTATTCTATGATAGGCTATAGATTGGTCCAAATGGTGGTTGAGCTCTTTCTTAAAGATTGATAGAATAATCATAAGGACAATATTTTGGAAGAATATTTGAATTCTTCTTTTTAAATACATCTTGATAATCTTAGTATTTCCTTGGAATGCTACTTGAAATCTGTTTTCCATCAAAAATAGATGTGACATTGTCAAGGTAGAGAGAGTTTGCCTTAAGAAAGCATTGGGCTTTTGGCTGCTACTAAATGCTTAATCAAATTTAAGATATTAAATTTCTAAGTTTATATATATAATATTTCTCCTTTTAGAGCAATTACATCAATATATAAGCCTAATTACTAAAAAAGACACTCAAATATATGATAAAATATCTTAAAATCTTATATATCTTTATGAAAAATTTTATCCAAACTTCAACAGTTTATATCTCACAATCAGACTGTCCAAACAAACTAAAATTTTACATGAAGTACTGATATATTTTTAAAAACTACCAAAACAAATTTCAATTACAAATTCATTATGGATCTTGAGATATTGCCAAAATTCTAATATTAGCTTTAAACCCTTGCTTATATATACATGTGTGTAATTTTTTTCATATCTCACAAATAAAGTATTTAAATACCATGAAACTTTGATTTATAGCTTCTCAACCTAATAATACACATTTTTGAAAATTTTGAGCCATAAATTCATCTAGAAACTTAAGATATGGCTCCAACCATTACTATCAATAAAATGACTGACTTATTGTCTTTGAATTACATGTGTTGTCTTCAATGCCTTATAATGCCTTTATCTAAGCTTAGAATTCATCAAAAAAATATATGAAAAGTATAGCCAAAAAAGTGCTCTCTCTAATTCTAGTCGCCGATCTTTTGTTGCTCTCTATAAGCATATGTTATGTTCCAAAGAGTGACAGTAGGTATGAAATTGACACCTTAACTTTGAGTGCCTATAACTCCTTCATAAAAACTCCAAATCACACAAAATTTTCACCCAAACCGTATCTAAAAACCTAAACTTGCTGATCTTAGCCTTTAAAGCTTGAATGATCTCAAAAAAAAATCCTAATCCCTAATAAGGCCTTGGACAGCCTCCTTGAAGCCCATTGGACATGACATTCGACCAATAGGAATGAAGATCTTCACCCCTGGCTTTCATCCAACCATACCTTCCTTTCATCCTTTCCAATAAACTTCCTAATAGTTTAGACTTTCATCTTTAGACTCAAACCTTTTGTTAAACTTTGTACTAAATATCCAAATCCTACATAATAGAAACACTATAATCAAAATAAATAAACATCCAAATGAATTTTCTTATATCAACTCTCTTTAAATTTACTTACTAACCACTCTAATCCACATCAAGATTTACAAACATAATATGTGTTTTAATTAATTTTTACATACTATAAGCAACTACAATATGTCAACGTTTATAACAAAATTTGATTCTTCTTTTACAACATACATAAATGCTTTTATATCTATCAATAATGATTTGGATATATTAATCTTATGGATTTTTACTTGCCAATAATATCTTAGACTAAATTATAAAAAAATTAAAATTTCAAGAAATCTAGTCTATTTGAAGGTTATATCTTTCTAATCATGATAATTCTAAAATAATTGGATTAAAAAAGAGATCTAATTATATTAAATACTACTAAATTATTATGACCACTAATTGCTACTTCTATTGGAATAGTTTCATATGTAATATCCCTAGAAAACAATAAACAACCATTTATTACTTCTACATACATAAGTTTGATTTTCTTAATTAAAAATATATCTTATTTTTTGACAAAATCTTTGTCAAAAACAAATTGATGCTTGTGAATTCAACAAGGTTAAGACTTTGTGATTTTTTGGTCTTAAACAAACTTCTATTATAAAATAAGGTAAGAGACCTTAAAAAAGAATAGAACCTTTATTAGGAATTCTATAAGATTTTAATTACACAATCCTTATTATAGTTGGAAAAACTCGTTTTCTGATACATTATCTTCTTTAGCAATCATACTCACTATTTTGTCATTGCATTGTTTTTTTGAACAATGTTGAGCAGTATACTTGAATTCTTCATAATATAGGCATAAACCTTTTTGACGACAATGAATCTTTTCTTGCTCATTAAGAGGTTTAAAACATATTATATCAATTTGCATTGATTTTGGCTTTAATGAATAAGTTTTTGAAAACTTGGGAGTTACTCTCATTACTTGACTTGTTATTTTTTAGCCAAATCTTTGTTCTTGATGCCTTTTTAATATTCAATTTTTGCATGAAATGGATTGAATAATAAATTATTTTAAAGATTCTACTTTTGACATTTTCAACAAGAAATCTTTGATATTGTCCTTCAATTCATATGAAAATTGATTGATAAACACTTTGTCTTTCAATCCACATTTCAAATTCAACAACATATATGGTAGTTGATTGATATCTTTGTTGCAAAGATAAGAACTTGGTTTTTATTATTCTTTTTTTATTATTTTCTCCAAATGTGATTGGAACCACTTTTAGGAATGAATTTAAATTATAAAAGAATTATGAATCTTTTTTCATTAGAGGTAAAAACCAAGAGAGAGCACTTCTAAAAAGAAGTATGCTTATAAACCTAATTTGAGTAAATCCATCAAGATATTGGAAAAGATGCAACTTTAAATAGAACTTGACTTATTGCAGAAATCCTCAAAATTTTGATCTTATTCCATCAAATTTCTTGGGCATATTAATCTTTGTCATTGTTGTACTTGTAGAAACAAAACATTTTGGATTTGGTTGAGAGATTGATCTACTTGCTTCCTTCAACTGCACAACTTCTTGAAGCAAACTTTAAACTTCTTCCATAGGCATAGGATTAGTGTTTCTTTAGTTGGTATTGGTGATGCATGAAATTTCCATAATAAGAGTGTTGACAAGTTTGTGAAGATTTGTAGTAGTTGCAAATCTATTTTTATTTTTACAAAGTAAAGCATCTATAATTCTTTCTTTCATTTCAAACAACTTAAAAAATCTACAAGTCAAATTAAAAGAGAGTAATCCACAACCTCTAATATTAAATGAAAATTTCTACAAAGAGAGATAATCCACTCTCTTTAAGGAAAAAATCAGTGTTAGAAAACTAAAGAGTTTGTTTAAATGTGGATAATCTGCAACCTTTAAAATACAACAATAAAAGTGAGGTAATCCACTCACTTTTAAAATAAGACAAAAGTAATGAACTACAAATCTTATCAAACTATCAAAGACATAAACCTCAAAGAACTGAAATACCAATACACTCTTGTATGACTCAAAAAGACTAAAAAATCACTCAAAGATGATATAGTATTAAGTTAGAATAACTATTGTCAAATACAAGGAGACTAGAAATGCATTGATACAAGTGAAGAAGGTTTCACTCTTACTTCCATATATACTCTTAATTAGGAGCTATGTGGCAATGTCCTATAGGACCTCCAAAACGTGTTGACTTTATAAGATACATATTTTAACTTGCAAGGTAAGATTTTTATATGTGCACCATAAAGTTAGTTTGTTCTGCAAGCTATCAAGACATGGTTAACTTATTGACCAAATTTCTAACCTATCAATGAGCTACAAATACATGTAAAGTCAAAATAGCATCTATAAAGCTTCTAGGAAGCTATTCTAAAAAATATTATGAAATAAATCTATTTTTATCTACTTCTATTTAATCATATAGGTAAATATTAGAGTAAATATATATATGTCTATGACAATTATGAAAAAAAAATTTGTACCACATCCTCATATTCATAAGTATATATATATATATATATATATATATATATATATATATAATAATTTTTTTAAAAAAATCTTTATTTTTTATTATTTTTTATTAAAAAATATACATATCAAGTTAATAAGAGGTTGCTTGAGGGAAATTAATTCTAAATTAATTACAAAAATAGATGGATTTTTGTTATATATATTATTTGAATCTTAAATTTAAAAAGATCCAAATTGTTTTTATATATCAAGTTAATTTAGTGGCCCAATGGTGATTAAGATTGTAAAAGAAAAGTGAAGATAGTCCAAGAATGATGAATCTTATTTAAGACACATTATATTAAATTGATGTCATACAACTGTATAAAAATAATATATATATCTATATATATATATATATATATATAGAAAATAGCATTCTCATATACATAAAACATTAAAATTGAAAATGTTGAATTTATCAAGAAATTATTTATCCATCTATATTAGTATCTCTATCTATTTATATTTTTTCAAATTAAAAAAGTCATGTCTAAAGTCAAATTTTCTTTAATGTCTATTTTTCACTGAATTTAAAGAGGAAAAAGTACAAGATAGAATTCTTTTCCTTTGACTTCATGTTGTGGATGTTATTTAAGAAGTTGACATTCATCCATATTATTGATTTCAGGGGCAATTTTGCTAAAGCATTGTATGAGATAGTAGAAGTCTTTAATTGAGTGGCTCTTTCTTTGTTTTAATGTATCATTGCAAATGTGCCATAAAGCCCATATTAGACCTTTGTGTATGGTTAGTCATTCATCTTACCATCTATAGCTATGTAAAAGAGAATAAAATAGTTCCTCAAATGGATTAAGATTCAAGTATCCTTGCTTCCAATCAACTATATCAAATCATCTAAATGTCTTTTTAGTATCGTTTGTAATAGAAATAAAGTATAAAAAATGAAATTTTCTTTTTGCATGAAAATTTTATAGATTACAATGTTCTATGTTCAATACAAACAAGTTTGAATTGAAAGTTTTGCACAAACAACTCTACCTATGAAAATATCAGTTTAAATAAAATTAATCTTTTTATTTATTTTAATTAATCTAAAGATGAGAAATACTCTTCTTGTATTTTACAAATGTAAGACAATGGCTTGTTGTTATTAGTTTGGATACCTACCTTATTAGTTGACCAGTTGGATTATTAAATTTGAGTTTACTATATATGTTTCTAAACTGAAAATGATATTAGTTATAAACTAAACTGAAATTACAAAAACATATTCCCAAATTTCAAAATATCTCCAAAATCTAAAATGAAGTGGAGTTCTCAAATTTCTGTTTTCAAGTTCCAACAGGTTTTTCTGACTTTACTTTCAAGTGGCTGATGATGAATAATTCACAGTATTCCATGCAATGTTGAAATGTGTAACAGGATTACGTAAAAGTTAGCTCACCTGCAGTCCCCACTACAGTTTCATTAAAAAAATTTGACATGCTTAAAGATGGACTGAAAATTTCGTTCGGCTCTGTCAAGATTTGTGACCTAGTTAGGGCTTTCTAGTATGTAGAACACTCAATGTGTTGCGAAACAATCAAAGCATGGAACATACAACCCAGAGTAAAATGCAAAGTTGTGGGTCAAGTGCTTCTTTACAAATTCCTGACATTTTCGGAGATAGACTCTGACATAGAGCAGGAAACAAGTATCTACGAATAATGGGTACTATGCTACACGCAACTTTCTGCACTGAAGTCTTCACTTCAAGTTGGGAAGATAAGGACCAATGCAGGGTGAAATAGCACTGTCCGGTAGCTGGCTAATCAGCTCCTGCACTGCAGCCAAAGCATTTCTTAATATGCTCTTTTCAATACACAGCAACTTCTCCGCTACTCTTTTCTTTGCGTTTTTCTTGGCATCACCACCCTGTACATCAAGCAAAAGCACCACTTAAAGTCCTTACATTAAATCTAATAGACAGGGCCTCGTTACTGTGATTCTGCAAGTGGATAGTGGAATTGACAGTATCGTCCCTAAATTGAAATTATATAATCTATGTTCTCATTCACGACTTTGCAATCACACAATGATTGAATTGGCACATAATTCTCACCTCCGTTGCATGGGATGATTTGTATCCTGCCAAGCGCTTCTCAAAGTACTGCTCTAATTGTTCTAATACAGCTCTCTCATTGCAAGCACTTACCTGCTCAAAATGAAATCACACATTAGTTCATTGCTTTGTAATATTCTATGAAGGTGAATGCCTCTTAGTGCCCAAGCACCCAGCAAAAAAATTAAAGCGCTAATACGAGTAAGATCATACTTGAAATTTCACATAGTAATTAACGAGGTCCAACTTACAGGGCAAACAGGCCCCTGGGCAAATGAGACGGTCTCCATCTCTTCAGGATCAGCCAAATGCGCGAGTCGCATGTAAGGTAACATGTCCAGGACAGCTTCCATTTCTTTGCCCTTGTATATCTGAACAATCGTCACTACAGCGTTACAACCCAAGTAGTGAAAGGTTGGTCGGAATCTCCTCAGGCACGTGTGGGCGACTGGTCAAAATCAAAGTTTAATTTATATGAATGATACAAAAGTTGGATAACGCTTTTGCTGTAGAGAATCACCTGAAAAGTTTGTATAGTCAAGCGATTGTTCTTTTGTACGATAGCCCTTTTCTGTTGGTAAAGAGGATCCTCTGTATCCAATGATGCCTGCACAGTACCGTGAGTTTGAAGCAATCCAGATTCTACGTTACGTTTCACAAGTATCTTATGGCAACCTGGCGAATTAACAGAAAAGGTGAACAGCAATTACATGAGCAGACGAAAAATGAACTGTAGTCGATATTCGTGGAGAATTGAGAAAGGGACGAAAAATACCTCGACGGCAAGTCGATCGTAAGGATTATCTTCATCTACAAACCCGTAGTTAAGCAGCAGCTTAGAGTTAGGCTGTGGACCGCACCTGTCACATCCCTCTCCGCTTAGTTACCCAAAAACGTTTCTACAACTCGTATTTATTTCCGCATAACTGGGATGGCATGATGTTAAGCAGTTGGATGGACGAAGAAGAAAATGAATGAGCTAAGAGCTTGAAGACATACCACACAGCGATAGGGTCACCAGCCTTGTAAGCACGATCAACTTCTAGCACTACGTTGTCATCAACCGCCTTCAACATCGCTTTGCAGTTACTCTTATAGGCCAAAAGTGGGGGCCCCAATGGGACTAATGCAAAGCGCCTTGCGAGACTCACTCCCTGCAAACGGAGACGTGCTAAGTGATGGGAGCGCTTACTTTTCAATAAGTAGTTAACTCCATATCATTAACATCTCAACATAGCAAAAACGGTGAGAGACGGAGTGCCTCCTTAAATAAAGTAGTAGTTAATATTTCTGCAGACACTACCGTACTATATACAAAAGAAGACGGGAGAAAAGATAAATAAATAAATAAGAAGAATATCCTTTAGCAATTCATTGATGCAACGAAACTTTCCAATATATTATTAAGTCAGGCAAAGAGCCAATGTGCTTGTGATATTAGTGATAGAAGACAGACCTGGAGGTGAACAACGCAGGACTGCACAGCCACAAAAGCCTGCTTGAATATCTCAAATGAGAAAGCTTCCGTAGGTAGGTCGAAGGGATATTGCTGTTTAAATAACCAGGCAACCAATGTTTGAAGAATCATCAGCAAACTTCTCCCCGTAATCCTCTGCAAATATCTCACCAAGATGGAACATACTCTTCAGCTTCATCTCATAATGTAAAGTCGGCAGTGGAATTACCTTGAATAAAGAACCCGCCATAAACCACACTGTGTCAAGTTCTTCGTATTCCCGTTTGATACCTGCCAATCTCTCTAACACTACCTCCTGAACCATTCAAGAGAAAATGTCACTTACTTAAAAGAAATATGATAGTTAAAATCTGACACTGGAAAGATTAAGTCATCTCCTTTTTATTGAGTCATCGCGGAATTGGTTTGGCTTAATGGAAGGCATACTATTAGAAGGACACTAACATCACTGGCACTTCCACTCAACCGAAAATAAGACAGGGATGTCCACTGCCGAAGATAAAAATTGCAGAAACAGTAAAGCATGCATAATGTAGGAGAGACCTTCATGGTGCTTCCTGTGAAATACTCATTTAGCTCTTCTCGAGACCACAACAATGGCGACGCCACTGAAAGCTGTCCCCGTCCTCTTTGCCTGTCAAGTTCACGAATGTATGGATACCAGTACGATTCTTTCCCTTGTTTTTTCTCGTACATAAGATAAAGTGCTAGACAAGCAAGTTCGGAGAGCTTGTTCGTGGTCAATAATTCAGCTGCAGAAATTTCAAGGAAATAAATGTCAGCAAAGTACTGAACGAAATGAACTATGAACTATGAGGGAGATGAAAATTGAATCTCATCAATAACAAATGAAGTGGCAAAGGGCAGTCAAAACCCATTCATCGTGAACACTGATGAAAAAGAGGTAATTAACCAACTTCAATCACGAATACAAAATACTGGGACATCCATAGCCTATCCTTATTATCCATAAACCCTGCTCAATAGAACTACATTGGATAAGCGTTCTTAATTACAGTGTAACTAGTGCACAACTTCAAGACGATGGATTCTAATGAAAGCAGCAACTTCGCATGTACTCAAGAATGTCAACAGTCACCGAGAAGTATTTTTCGTGAATGTGGATTACATAAGAGGCTCTCACTATGTACGCAATGAGATAAGAGAGCACGCAGTGCATCGAAGAATGTTCGCACCTATGGTTTCGTCTCCCAAGACTCTCTCCAGTGTAACAACAAGGGACTTGGGGATAGTTAATGCCAATTCGCCGGGCTGCAAGCGGTCACAGCAAGAAACCGATGACGGTTTACATGATAAATGAGCTAGGTGAACTGAATGAAATCAAGGTGAAAGCTCCAAATTATTCTAGGCTCTGAATCCATAAAATTGTGGACACTGTCTGTGGACTTCGGCTTTATAATCTTTTAAAACATCACTGGAATGTAAGAGGCTGCTGAGCGGAAACTGAAAAATGGCACTCAGTGAGAATCTCAGTTACCTGCAAATCCTCGCTGGCCACAACGTAATGTATAGGCTTCCCTTTGTCACCCTCCGACGGCTGATGCTCTGCCAAAGATACTTTACACTCGGGCAACCCCTGTTCTTCCATCCACTGCTTCAAATCAATACCACTCTCGTGCTCCTGTTTCTTGCTTTGCGCAAGGTCGTTCTCATCTTGTTTGTACACATCCGTGGTTAGTGTATTCCGGCATCGAGATCCGCGTTTCTCACTGCTCACGGCCACTTTCTGCGTGCCAAACCTCGGAGGGCAGAGGTTTCCAACGAAGCCTAGAGTCGTATACCTCACGGCAGAAGACCTAGGGGCTGCACAACAAGGAGCCCCACGGCCACGTCCATTTGCAATCCCGGACTGCAGAATAGCGCTGCTGTAGCTCATTCCCGCTACAGAGGTTGGCATTGTGGCCGCCAACTCCAGCCAGACAACCAGAGTTGAACCTGCAAGATGACCAGAACAACCTACACCACCACCCGAACGGAGATCCCCACGCACATTTCACTACCTTCTCTTCCCCTCGAAAATTCGGAAAAAGCACAACACTAATGTACGCAGCGAAACAATCCCCTATGCGGCAACAAAGTACAGATAAATATCAAGCCAAAATGGTGCGATTATCGCACTCCGAGCAATGGGACACACTTCCTTCCAACCGAGAAAGCTTCCGAGCTGCAAGAAGAGATGCAACCCTATCCACTCCCTCGGTGAACGGAAAACAGAAGGTTTCATCGAATTTTCCACATTCATCGCTCGGGGCAACAAATGAAACAAATGTTCCTCGGGATAGATGAACGAATGTGTTGGGATTCTTGTGGATGAATGTTTTTGGCGCGGATTGCACCTTCGATTTCATCCAAAATTGAAACATAATGGTGGGTAAAAGTGCCCATTATGTTTATAAATCTTTTATACAATTTCGAAATGTGGTTTAATAATACTTGTGATCATTGCATTTGCATATGGTGTAGTTCATGCCAATATGCATGGTTACAAACTTATTGTGGTGCATGATCATACCAAATCTTAATGGATATTATCCCAAATAGTGGTAATAAATATATATATATTTATATTCATAAAAAGCACACTTTTTATATGTAATGCCAAATTTAATTGAATTAATTTTCCCACTTAAAAGACTAACAAAATATTATTTTGTACTATTGATTTCACTATTTGTAGAAAAAAAAAACAGATAAGAATGTGTTAAAATATCTCAAATTCAATGATAATGGAATTAAAATTACTATCATTAATGATTAAAGAGGCTATTTTTGGTTTATCTTGTTGTGTTTCATTTGCATTTGATTGGTAGATTGTATGAATTGAAGTAAGTTTATTCATATTCTAAAATGTGATCTCCAAATTCTATGTCTTCTACAAATGACAATGGAAGGCAAATGATGAAAATTACTTGAATGATTTTTTATTTTTAGGATTTCATTGCTTGTCTAAATTGATCATTATTTAGGAATAAAAACCAAACATTAGGAGGTTTCAAAAATGGCCTTTTTGGGTGATATTTCACCTGTGATGCAAGCTGAAAGCATTCTGTGATATTTCCAAATATCACTAGATACTTTGCCAATTCACCCATCTCACAAGGTGGGTGATTTTGAAATTGGAATATTAAAAGAGGGGTGAGTCAAATATCAAAAACAGAATTGCTTGTGTCAACTCTCTTCCCTCTTTGACTCCATACCAAAGAGGTAATAAAGTTTGAATGGTAATATTTTGGATTTTGATATTTAAAGTAATTCTGAAAATATCAAGTGCTGAACATTAGATATTTGGTTTTACAAAAGTGTCATGTTTGAAGCCCCCTATTACATTAACGATTAACGAAGTAGAAATTAAATAGACCATGTATCTACAATTGTGAACAGCTATGAAAGAGATGCCATCAAATTTACTCAAAAATTTCTTACAATAGAAGTTCTTAAACAGAGTATCTTTCAACCAAATCCTTGACATCCCAACTAACATCTTCTATACAAGATCACATACATACACAAATGCCACATCTTGCTCAAAATTATGAAATATAAAAATGGTTTAACAAATCACAATGAGTCTTTATTATGTTCCATTCATAACCTTTATACTTTTTCTGTTTAATTTTAGTGTTTTTCACATTTGAACTACACTAATACTTGTCATATGCTGCTTCACTGCAATTTTGTGAGATACAACAACTTGGAGATTACTGGCTAAAAATCGTTCAAGTTTTGCATTTGTAAGCAGGCTGCGTGAAATAGCATCAAACTGCATGGAGAGTGGTTTTGACTCTAGTACAAAAAGTAAGCTTCACAGGTTGTGTTCTCGGGATTTCAAACTGCTAGTAAACATCCTTGCTTTACACATGTCCTTTTACCCTTCACAAACAAAATGAAAGACCTAACATAACATGAGATTTAAGACAGAACTCCAGCACCTTGAAGACGTTAAGTTTGTACGGGACGTGGTGCTCCACTTCGCATAATAGCTCAGTGTCCAAATGTGGTTTCTACGTAGAAACCCATTTAACTAGTTCGGTCGAGGTCTGTAACTACTAATTACACCCTGTATCAAGCAATACGTTAGTGCTCCATTCCAAGGAGATTCATTATCCAACAGTAACAACACCTAACCATTTCAAATAACCTTGTATCAAACATAATACCCTACACAGAGAACCTTTAAGCAAGCGACAGACAATTGTATGACTAAAAAAGAAGACGCAGGCTAGGCATGGTGTCCACATGTTCTGTATTAAATTAAGTGCTCAAAAGTAGCATGTCTAAACTGGTGCTCAGACTCAAAACACCGCTTATCCAGGGGTTATAAGTACAAATCTACTACATGGCTAAAATGGATAAATAGACAATGTAATCGTCTAGCTAATTAATAAAGAAACAAGAAAATAATATTCAAAAACAAAAACAAAACAACATTCTCCAAAGATGATGCCGAAAAACGACGGACCGCATATTGGATGAGCAGTCGCAGTCACAAGCTTCCAACAAACCCAACTTAAGGAGAAGCATCACGGTGGGCAAAACAAAAGGAATTTGAACTCTTCGAATACAAGCATAACACTGAATGATGAGAGGCAAATCAATTGTGCATTAATGAAAAAAGTGAAACGTAGACGAGTGTCCACTACAAACAGCCATGCTGATTGCCAGATGCAGACGACCATCAGGACTAGCAACAACCTCACCTGGGCCAAGTCTCAGCTATTTCTCAACCAAGCGAGCCTAGCAACTAACAAAAAAAGTGAAAGGGCAACTGTATATGTCCTGCGGGAGGCTGGCTGGCAAATAAGGATAGGTTCTTGCAGTATCCAACCGAAGCTGCACTTAAAAAAACATAGATATGCCTTCAGTGAGTAGGCCACAGAGGTCACAAGGAAGAAACCAAATTGTGATGGTCCTGTACACAAAAATGAACTGCATGCAAGAGCCAGCAAATATTACCAGCAACGGTGCCACTTTTTTATCTTCGATATTTAAAGCCCTCTCCAGATTGATCAGGTTCCGAATGTGGTCAAGGTCCTGCCGCCCAGCATGGACATTCAGTAAGAAGATAAACCAACAAAAAAGAAAGGCTATTTTGCCTTCCTATTAAACTGACACGATCCACAAGTCACAGTTCTTCATATCTGAACCTCATAGCTCAAGATACAGTCTGCCAACCATACATGATACACCTCATCACTGTGGTAAAAACATCTTCCAAAAACAAGAGCATTAGTGAGATATGGCCTTCTTGGCACGCAGTGACTCTAGGGCTTCATGCCGCAGTTTATCCTCTAGCTGCTTCTGATCATATTCAGAGTGCTCTTCGTCACTATGCTCCTTTCCTTCAGGACTTCTCCTTTTCTCCTCCCCATTGTCAGCTTCGGTCTTCATTGCACGTTTTTCGTCTTTCCGCCTCTGCTTCTCCCTTTTCCTTTTATGCCTTTCGTCTCTGCGAAGCCTTTTCTCTTCTTTCCTACGCCGTTTTTCCTCCTTGCGTTTTTCCTCGGTTTCCCTTGGTGATAAGTCATCTTGGTCATCCTCCCTAGTAGCCCCACCGTCCTTAGCCTCTTGTATTCTAGATTTCTTCAAAAACTTCTCCTTAAGACTATCCGAGTCATTATTATCAAGCGCAATAGATCGCCGCCCATGGTCTTCCCTCCTTTCTTTACCAGGACTCTGCGATAGCTCAACTGTTTTCCTCGCCCTCCGTGTATCCTTGGATGCCTGCTGCTTCTCTGAGAAGGGGCTTCTTTCTCTCCCAGTGGACCTGTCCCTCCAATCACTGTAGTTGCGATCCTCTCTCCGCATATCCATGTCACGCTTCCCACTACCGCCGATTCTATCCTCGAGCCTTCTTCCCATATCATTGTCAAACCTGTCCTCCACGAGATTATAACGTCCAACCCTGTCGACATCAGTGTTGCGTTCAATTACACTGTGCGGACGTTTTTCACCCGATACCCCACCCATACCTCTTGTGACCTCCCTCTGCCACTCCTGAGAGTCGTTATGAGCCCACTTTTCTCTAGTTTCCCTCGCGGACCTATCCAACTCAGTCCTCCTGTTCTCCAATTCATTCTTTTGACTCCTCTCTTCAACTACATCCCTGCCACCTCTCCGAGATTCTTCGTTTTCATCGTTTAAGCCATCGTGGGACCACTTCTCTTTTTTATTTCTGAAAACTCTGTCAGACCCTACCTTCCGCTCTTTCACGTCACTATACAATCTCCTCTCTTCAGAAACTTTTCTGGCTTCTCGATCAGAAGCCCTAGTCTTTTTCTCTTCTTCATCACGAAACGCACGTTTGTCTCCCATGCTGCCCCTTGCATCTCTGTCCGTGCCCAATTCCTCATCATCACCATCGACAGGAGACGCTTTAACTCCAAAACCAGTAGGCCGTCGGTTGGTGACGGATGGCTTTGGAGATAATTCTGATCCACGAAAAACTGGAGAAACGCTACTACGTCCTTCCCTCACTCGAGGACGATCCACTCTGAAAATATAACGACATGGTAAGATAGCGTTGGACATGTGAACCAGCACGGTCACGAAAAGAAATAAGAAAAACAACAAATTCAATCGTCCAATTCAGCAAAAATTCAAAGGTGGTTCTCTGACAATGACGAGTTTGGAGTTTAGTGTGAAATCCAATTCCAAGTGACTTACCTTTCAGGACTCCAATATTCTTTCCTTATATCCGCTCTACTCCGACGATAAGGACTCCTGCAAATTAGATTTGCGAATTTTAATACTGAATATCAAGTGTTAAAACAAACTTAATTACATAATGCACAATCTCTCGAGAATATTTGTGGCAAAGCTGACAAAGCACTCATTGCTGCAAACTAAGACTCGCTCATGTACAGGCATTCTGTGTGGTAACCTGGCCCGCCTTCGTGGCACAGGTGAGAGGGAATAACTTGGGGACCTTCGTGGAGGTGGAGACCGTGACGCATAACGACGCCGCACAGGTGACCTATATGTAGGTGGAGATTTTCTTCTCCTAATCGGTGATCGTGAGTAGCTCCGCCTCACAGGAGAGTGTACAACTCTTGAAACACGAGAGGGTCGATTACGTGATATAGATCTCCTTCGTCGCCGAGGTGATCGAGAAACACTACGGGAATCTGCTCGTCTCCTGAGCGGACTTCTTACTGGTGACCTACACCAATAAAACAATGCCATATGTCAACCCACATAGCAAAGTGAATAAACGTGATGTGATCACTGTGAAGCTAAAACGAAAACGAGAGGATTAGAATCCAACGCCTACATACAAGTGCTGAGAACAAAGCAGGCAGTTAATTGCAGACCTCGCCATTGATAACCAAAGATACCATACCTGGACAGACTGGAGTCTAATGAATGTCTGGAACGTTGTCGCCGGCTATAACTCCTGGACACAAAAAGAAGGTATGATATCAACACAAGGACATGAGATTCCCCTTAAAATACTGCATATCGACAATTTGTAATTTAAAAGCAATTATAAACACGGAAGTAATGACCACGTAGAACTGTGAGTTGATAAATCTAGTGAGGATGAAATGTACCGGCCAGGTGGAGATCGACTTTTGCTAACCGATTTTCTAAGAATCCTGCAGTTGTAACAAGAAAATCATCGAGGCTCCCAAAAGAAAATAAAGTCGTGAACTGAAAACCTTCTCTAGGCAAATGCTGAACCCATTCTTCCGAAAAAAAAACCGCTTCCCAGATAATGCAAGTTGATACATCCATATCTAATCTACTTATTGCAGTCAAAATTAAAGGACTGCGAACTGGTTTGATCCTATTAACGAAGTGAGACTTTAAGTGCTGTTTTCATAAAAATGAATAATCCTTCAAGAACATCAGACAGCACATCATTGGAATCTCATAAACTTAGAAGAAACTCCAGACGAAGACCACAAACCCATTCCCCCGCGATGTTCTTCTGTCATCAGAATGTTTAGAGTCCCGGTCATTGTCTGCTAACCCCTTAGCACCCCCAGCAATCTTTGCAGCTTCAGCCGCAGCATCCTGTTCATGAATTAACACCCCACGTATTCAAAAACACAGATTATTACACAGAAATTTAACCAAAGCATGAGAAATCCATGTGCTCCCACCAAGAAGTTAAATGGTATCATCGATTAGTAATACAATCATCTATACAACCCATCTATAGCATAGGTTACCAAGATATGAGATAGAAACCAGCTCACTTTCTCACGTTGCCGCTCCTCTTCAACTAGCTTGTCCAGATCTCTCTTGCGCTGAAGTTCTGCTGCAATGCGCTCGGATTCGACCTGTGAGCATGAAAAGGCATGATCAGCACAAAACGAGAATCTTCGTAGCAAATAACAAAAGCGAGTCACCTACTCGCGTGCGTTAACAAGATGAACAAGGGTTTACCATCACATTTACCAAGAAAACAACAAGAGAGAAATAGCGAGACAACCACTGGGGAAAAATTACCCTCAGTAATCACAAATTAGACACATTACCTTCTTCAGCCGAGTTTCTTCAGCCTTTTGGTCCAAAAATTGCTGTGGGATACCACTCACATTGGACTGTGCACTTATTAACAAACTCCAAAGCTCTTTCATAAACTTTCCCGTATTTTTCTCCATGAAGCCTGTAAGCTGAATCTGAACATGTTTTCCATCTACATTCTGGATCCCAACACAAAGCTACAAGATTAGACCAACATTAAGAAGATCACTGTACTACAGAATACAACATGAACGTTCACATCAACACGAATGAATGCGCTCTTTGTGAACATTAAGTTAAGTTGACCATCTCTGAAGTGTAATATTCAACAGCTTCACGGTGAGCACTCACCTTTTCTTCAAGCATACCATTTATAAAATTGATTAGAACCTCATCTTCAAATCCGAGTAACTCCGTCACTCTAATAGCGACCCAAGGTTTTATGACATCCATTTGGACCTTGGAGGTATCGATCTGTAGATAAACATTGCGCGCAAAAAGAAACTATAAATACGCGGTGATCCACCAATTCGAGGCAACTTGTCAATATCTGATTGTGGTTACGAACTCAAAATTTGAAGGAAGTAACAACATTCCGAAATACTTTGCGCCGTGCTCAAAATTTTAGATTAAACTAGTGCGAAAGTAATCTGCACTCACCATTACATCAAGCTCTGGTGCAAATTTTTGGGACTTCAGCAATTTCTTCATTTTATTTGAAAAACGCGTATCCTGGTCCGCAGACGTTCCCTGCTCAAAGACGTTCCCAGATCAATTTACCATAAACAAATTAAAATGAGAAGCAATTAACATAAACCGTACAATTAACGGTAGAGGTACCAGAAGCAGCACCAAACTGCAACTTTAGGTTTGAACCCACCACACATTATTGCTCTTCACATACGAATAACTCAACTCAATTCCAAGGTCGAAGATTGCCAAGATAGAAACTAATACAGACCACAAAGAATAATCTGTCTTAATACCGAAATTCGCACTCATAAGTACACACCTAAGAATGAATTGTGTGCAGAATGAGCAACTCAGATACAAAATAAAAAAACAATTCCACACAATTAACGTATAAATAGGACCTCATGGTCAAAATCTCTTGATAGAAATTGCAAGCCTGTATGGAAGAACTAAAACACATACGGACACATGTTCTAGAGCACGTAACTCTAATTCAAGTAACGCCGGACAAAATCATGTCACCCTAGTTTAACCCTAAAATAAGTACATCCAACAATTGCACCATTGTGGGACAAACGAAATGTGTGTAGCCCAAAAAAATGGAAGCACCGCAGCTCGAACAAGTAGGCAAGGGCCTGGTATCAGCAGTTCTGAAGGAAGAAAAAACGAGGCGCATCACGAACACAAGCATATTTCCCAACCGCACCAAATCACAGCGCAAGCACTACTCAATCTGCAGCGCAAACATGGTGTG
This sequence comes from Physcomitrium patens, assembly GCF_059467195.1. Classification (NCBI taxonomy): domain Eukaryota; kingdom Viridiplantae; phylum Streptophyta; class Bryopsida; order Funariales; family Funariaceae; genus Physcomitrium; species Physcomitrium patens. Next base: position 12,844,837 of record NC_143419.1, on the reverse strand, counting down.
AATTGGAGCTCTTTTCAGCAGTGAAGAGTAGAAATGTAGCGCAAAGCTAAAACAAACAGTGGAAACTACACAAGAGGAGCATAACAATCACTGGATCTATGCACACATCACAGGGAAATGACACAAAGGCAGGACTGCAAGCCCAGGAGAAGAAGGAAACAGACAATTAGGCAATCATACTACATGAGCAATTGGAAAGTAGAACCAACAAGAGACCAAAAACCCCAAGGGATGGATTGTGGTGGTGGAAGGGGGGCGGAACGCACTCGAAAGAAACCGCCCGACATTGTGAAGTCAAGAGAGGACCGCTGTGATGGTGCTTCTTCCAATGCAAGAAGGGCAAACGATGGGAAGCCACAATGCACGCCCGATAACTGACGCTCTAGCAGCAACTAGGAGGGGAGTCGGCGAGAGGAGGTGAAGGAATGGGGCGGAGATGTCGAGCTGAAGCAGGAGGAGGAGCAGGAGCATGAGAACACGCTCCATGCGAGTAGGGCTTCACAGCTTTCATCGGCAACCAAAGGCCAGGGCCACGGTGACGGACGGACGGATAGACGGACGGACGAACTGACGGACTGACGGACGGATGGACGGACCTCCGTCGTTACTTTCCGTCTTCAAGGATGAGTGATCTCAAAAAATCTCCATCAATCCCTTAACGTGGATGAATGCGTTCGTTTTACTCCTTCATCCATCGGTATCTGCCATGATGCATTAACTTTTGTTCACAACTCTTTTCGTGGTTGAAGACCTTCTCGCCACAATCATGTACTTCTTACTCCATAAACTTTGTTACTTTTAGAAATCATCTAACGAATGAAATATTCAAAAAAATTAAATTACGCATGCACATATAAGTCTATCATGTCTGTACATTACTCTATATGATGATATGCGTCTTATTTACTTTGTATTAATATTCAACCTCGTACACATCAAATTTTATAATGCATAAATGAATGAGATTGCTGGTCAGAATAGTTGATTAGAACCTTGGAGGCCAAAACTTCTATTACAACATCAGCATCGCTGAATTCCTGCACATCATACTTTCACCTAAAAGCTTCAGATCCAAAATTAAATACTCAAGGTCTTGGAGATGCATTAAAAGACAGCATACTTTTCTTTCAAATCCTGCAAATAGGTGCTTTGCTTCAGAATATGTGTTACTTTCAATCAAGAGCGCTCGAAGAATGAATTTGAAAATTTATTCTTTCAGAAACTTGCCCTGTGACTTGTAAGCAATGCTCTATTTTGAACTGGATAAGCTGCAGTGAACATACATGACTACAGGTGCACATTGCAGCGGTACTTTAGAAGACATTATGTCAGATGCTCTACAATGTTTTTCGTAATATCAGGGTACCAATCCACATCGGCCTCGATCAAAATGTCCGAGTACAACCCTCCTACATCCACATCCATTGCCTCTCCATTCAAACTCTTCTTCTTTTTCTTCATCTTTTCATTCTTTTGAAATTCTCTGTAATTATCTTCTGGATCTCATTGCCTAGGTGTACTCGAAAGCAATTCGGTAACGACAGGCTTTTCATCGACACCTAGCTTCCCATTGGCCTGCTTTCTCCCCTCTGCACCATCCAATTTTATGTCCTCGAAATGCCTTAAAATGAAATGATGTTCAACCTTTCTCCTCCTTTTTCTTTCGAGATCTTCAAACGTTTCGACCCTTTACCTCTTTGAGATTTCATAATTTCTGGAACTTTGTCAACCTGTTCGACATGAAAGAATTTTGAACCACGCCCTGCAGATACAAACCTCAAATCCTCCCTAGTAATTCCCGAGTTCTTCGTTCTCGTCACCAGGATTTCCTCTAAACATTGGGAAACAGCATCAGCGCAACTTTAAGCAAAGCCAACCTCAGAAGCTGCCTCGGTTCACAAGAAACGGCGTAACAGAGCGGCAGCTTTATGTACAGAACATGGTGCAGCAGATATCTCTGTCCCTTTCACAGCCAATAGCCCCCCCATGCCAACCTACGCTCTAAAATTTACAAAGGGATAAAAGCGTGATGTAGAGAAACACGCTACTTCTAAGTTTAGGATTCCTGGAACCACAGCACACACATCCTCCAAGATCCGCAAAAGACAACGATGCGCAGTAACCAGATCTAGAATCATACAACCGGCTGTCAGCACGCTGTAGAAGCGTCTTGGTAGCTTCTAAGATCTCCTAAACCTAAGACTCCAACAACAAAGATTCAAACGCCAGCATGAGAATCCATGAAAAGACATGCTGCTATCCGTGAGCAGAGATGAAACAAGGGAGAGCGGAGATCAGCATACTCGCAATAGGAAACGCATCTTAAAATGACCTAATCAGTGAGCAGGAGAGAGACTCATGAAACTCTAATGGTGACATTATGCACGCTTCCATGGAGCTCTAGACATGGGAATGAAGCGAGAAGCGATGCTAATGAACTGTTGTAAACACATCGCCACCGCCAAAGCCATCGACACCAAGTTTGGGTTTACAACACTGAACAAAACTCTGTAGAAGAGGTTAGAAAAAGATAAATATATATATATATATATATATATATCTATATATATATATTTTATCTTGGATGTATTGATGAATGAGTAAATAAATATTTTTGAAGTGTAAGTGTTGAGAACGAATCACATAGATGAGTTTTTTTTTTTTTTTTTTTTTTTTTTTTTTTTTGCTGAGAAACAAAAAGGAATAATAAATACTAATACTATAATGAGTGACTTACATTATTGGCCCAAGTCATTGGATTGATACATGCATATGTTTTGTATTAAATACAATTTTGAGTATAAAAGAGTATTTATATTTATTTTTGAGATGCTGAATTAATGTGAGACTCTTGTCATTACCATATAAGGTTGTTTGTCAAACAAATTGATAACTTTATAGAAGTAAAATGTTTTGAAGTTTTGAAGTTTTTCATGAAGCTGTATCACAAAATCTAGATGTTCACAATACATGGTACAGAATTAAAACCGAATTTAACTTCTACATATTATAGATATTCTGTCTAAAAGGGATCTATAGTATTTTGAAGCACACAGTTCTTTTTACATAAAGATAATCTGTCTAAAAGGGATCTATAGTATTTTGAAGCACACAGTTCTTTTTACATAAAGCATTAACAACACACACACACATTTTACAAAAATAATAATTTATATACTAATCCATGAATACGCAGCACCTTTACAATTGAATGTTAATATAGAGGCATTTTATAGAACTAATTTTCCTTACAACTTTATATTTACGTCTGATCGATGTGATTGATGTTCAAGTGATGTCACTACCTTAGCATTTTACAGAGAATATCAAGCAACGCCTATGAGATTTTATAATCTATTTTAAGGATTTTGGTAACCATCCTTGACCGAACCTCCATGCTTGTAACTCCTACATGATGTTAGACGTAACATGAGAACAGGGAATGGGAATTCAAATCCAGTTTTACAGAAGAAAACAAGAGGTTGAGGACCCACTATATAGGAATGTTTCCATGTTTATGAAAAGTTAAAATTTAAATTTCAGGAGAGAATGGTAATAGTGTTGACCTTCGAACAGACATAGGTCAGAAATCCAGCAGAAAAGTTGCAAATGAAAGAAAGAAAGAAACAAACAAACAAAATGGAGTAGATAGATAGCACAACGGCTGCAAACGTTACGTGACAACCGTGACAGTTAAGTGACAATTGTGAGGCATCAAACAAGCTCTAAGTCCAAAAGTGCTGTTCTGTGATGGGTACACAATTTTCACAAATTTCTGATCCATCATTGTCACGGAACATATGATGGGTTGTGTATGGCCATGTTTACTCTTATATACTCGACAGCAAGCGTCTGTTAGTGCTCATAATCAATCACACAATGCCAATGATCTCATTGGTGTGGCATGCTTATGTGAGTCAATCATCCTGTGCATAAGGTATTGGACAATGTACCTTTAGAGTTCTCAAGTCAGAAAGGTGAAACTCTGCAGAACTAATATCGTATCTGAACCCAACCTGTGACTTAGGTCATTCAAACTAAAAGACATAATCGTGAATACTTCGAAGTTTCTTACCTGAACCCTGATCACGCCAGTCAAAAAGCTGCTCACTCCGTCCACACTGTCGCTTGCAAAATCTTCAGTATGTTGAAACACGTGTGAAAAATGCAATCCTTGAATACATTTCGCCAACTCTACCTTGATTTGCGGTGAAATAGCATGTTTACAAAGCCCTCCGCAACGGCGTCTACAACAGAGCGACCTCTCTGTTGAAGATCCAGCTGAAGCTCCCTGTCCTCGGAGCTTTCTTCAACTTCGCTTGTGCGCGTTCGTCCAGTCTCCTGATTCGAGGAGGCAGTGAGCACACATACTGTTGCGCAGCCTCGCCCTCGCTTGACAGTCCTTTTATGTGCGGAACATCCCACCTCTTCACCAAGTGTTCCATGATGTCCGCGTAATCCCTCGCAGTGTATACACCCGTTCTCTGAGCAACCAATGAGAAGTCATCGAAAAGGTGCCCATTCTCACCATCGTACATTAGATGTGCTGGCATCGATATTTTTTTTCTCATCATGTCAGCGAATGCTAGCATTGCGCCATCCGGGTCCAACTCAAACAGCTTCTCCACGATCTTTGTGTACGCATTCTCGTGCCTTCTCTCATCTGCAGCAATGATCCCACAAATCGTCGCAAGCTTTGCATCCCCATGCTCCTTCGCATGCCGTGCAGTGTTACCATGCGATATGAAAGTTGCTCTCTCCTGAAAAGACGTGTAAACAAAACCCAAGTAAGGGTTGTTCTCGGTTTGGGGGTCCTGCAACACCAAATAATATTCAAAGTCAATTCTCACACTCCAACATCGATACCCTACAGAACACCTCTACCCATCAATCAATACACTTACAGGCCTCTTCGATACCCCGAGTCTAGCAGCAGGGTATGACAGCAAAAGCATGCGGTAAAACAGATCACGCTACATTTTTCACTGGACTCAGTAGGATTACAGACTCTCACCATGCCAGATCCAATCAAGTACTGGGTTGTCTTCTCGACTTGTCTCATGTCCACTCGCCCTGTCAAGTACAAATACTTGTTCAGCAGATCTCCGTGACGATTCTCTTCTGCGGTCCATGCACGAGTCCACACACCCCAAGGAGTGGGACTAGCACCCGTGTCGTCGCGGCTTCCATCTAGAGTGTTCAACATGGTCTGGTACGTCGGCAGAGCCTCCTCAGTGATCATGTCGCCAACCAAGCACACCAAATAATCATCAGGCAAGCACGCAGATCTCTCCCGAAGCTCCCGAACTTGGTCCAAGAAGTCCTCCGCAGACGGATCTGGGAGAAAATCTTGTGGCTGCCAGCACTTCTCCACAGGCTTCAAATAAGGGAGAAGAGTATTAGAGGCCCAGCCTTCAAGGGACTTGAAAAACTCCAACCTCTCTGGTGTGATAGAGTGCATGATATTGGAGTGCTTCTCCAATGGTTGCTTACTTACAATAGCTCCCCTGCAAGAAAGAAAGCGATGTTCGCTGTAAGAGCCCTTCTGTATTGACTAAATACAACAACGATTCGACACCTTGGAGGTTCATGGGGGAGACACCAAACCGAGCCCGGCCAGTCCCTAGCATGGTTTGTCTCCTGTATCAAAGATGAGTCAGTAACTCGGGAATTTAACAATGCCTTTGTAATTGTGTGGATAAGTGCGGGAATATTTACATACTGAAATCGACCTCATGCACGTACGGTCTATACTTAAAAAATAAAATTTCCCAATGACTTGTGACGTGAGACACTCTCCAGCCATACCAAACAGCTCGTTAATATAACTTCTCGCAACATTGCGTTTGATTCCGTAGGTTTAAGAGCATTAAAGAATCATGATGGTACAGCCCACTTACTTGGACTTTTGTGGAAGTGTCGCAGTCATCAGAACTTTCAATCCACCGACCTTTCGCGTCGACGATGGCCCAACATTGATAGGGCTCTGGTTTAAGACGCTAAATACAGTCGCGCCTCGAACAGCTCCAAGCATAGCCATCCCACCAATGGATTCTCACCCCAATGGAACGCAACCAAACCCAGCTGCAACAAACCTGCAAAAGCTCCTTCAACGCGATTCATTACAAACACGACCTCACTAGCGGAACTTAACATGAGCAAAGATTCCAGAAACTCAAATCTAATATTTGTCCAACACAAAAACGAGAAATAAATAATAATAATAATAATAACAACAACAGCAAAGAAAGAAAAAGAACACAGAATGTAAAATGGAACTCGAAGCTGCAAGAAACTCGATCAATACACAGCATCACTCCCAACAGAGAAAGCTCACGCAACCGGCGCGAGCAGACGTACAGACGTTGCAGCAATTCCCGGTAATACCAACACATGGTGTCGAAGACAGCCCCCGTCTAGAATTCGAGCAGCTTTGCAAAATTCTCACCTAGAAAAACAGCCAACCTTTCCAGAACCTGGAAGCTGCACCGACTGCGTAAAACCCAGTGCTAATTCAAGCTCAAAATTGGCAATAATGAGGAATCAAGTAGAGAATGAAGAAGACTTGCTAAGCTAAGCTGTAGTGAGGGAAGAGGCTGCGCCTGGGCGATGACGCTGGAGGCACAAATCCCTGTCGCCTTAAAAGGGCAAGAGGGGACGAGACCGAGGCGAACGTGGCCTTGGCAGCAGCAGGGGCTGCTTGCTTGCTTCTCTCCAAGCCTGGTAGTTGGAATCCTCGACGAACGATGTTTATATTTCGTTCACTTTGTTCCCATGTCTTCGTCCTGTTCCCCTACCCCTCCGTCCGTTCCCCCATTTTCGACTCATCTACCGAACTCCGACCGACTCGGCAGAGATATGTATTGCGACCGACTCGGGCAGTTGCGACTGCTCTCGGCCAACCCTTAGGGATTGGTTACGATGCTGGGTTGCGCCATGGATGGATGGATGGCATGAGCTCCCCCCCCAAGTTCAGAGCCCTTGCCATTTTCTTTAAGAATTCCACATTTTCTTCTGCAACAAGTCATATGACAGAGCTTGGAAATTGGTCCAACACTGATTGCAGTGAGAGCCCACCTAGCAGTTGGGGGGGGGTTGAGGCTTGAGCAAGCTGCCCAGAGCCTGTAAAACCAGTGAGTGAGTGAGTGAGTGTGTGTTCTTCCATCACTTTCCACGGAAGCTGCTTGATGTGTGGAGTTATTAACTGGGTGGGTGCGGTACTACTGACATGGACTCGGAGGATGAAGGCATTGTTAATCCCTTGGCTCAGCTCATTGTGCGATTGAAATGTTGCTTTGGAGCTGCTAGTGTTGATATTTGTTTGTGTGGGTTGGAGATGTGGATACGGTTGTGGACTTTAACAAAACTTCCATCAAACAATGTGACCGAGGTTGATTCCTCTGCTTTTCTTACGGAAACGTCTAGCATTGCAAATCTAGGGCAGTGTTTCATTCCATACAGCAAAGTATGAAGGTAGTTGTTGTGAAGAAGTTGTGCAATTTATAAGATTGATCACATAATAATAACAATAATAGGGAGTTTTTTAACATAACACCCCATATTGTTAAAGCAACACCCCCTTGGGTTCTCATGATTAATTATGTCCCTTGTTACTTGTTCCCTATTTCTTGTCCCCTATTTCCTTATGGGTGTTGCATTAACAACATGGGGGTGTTGTGTTAACAAATCTCTAATAATAATAAATATATTTATATTTATACAAGGTTTTAGAACTTGATTTAGTTAATGTGTTTAGGTACACAATCTTAGAGTGTAAAGAAAAAAAAATAGAGTATTATTTGTATTGAGTTTTATTTTGTTTTTGTTTGTTTTTTATGTATCTTCTTGTTATCAGTAACTTAGTATTACTCATTTCAAATGAAACTTCATAAAGACATTTGACACAAATATAAAATATCTTAATACATGAATATTATATCATCTAATTAAATTTAAATTGACACACCATGATGGCACTACAAACACTTGAATGCTCAAATACCTCAAGTTCATGCTAGTTGTTGTGAAGAATATGTATTAGGTACTAGCACCCTATCAGTAGGTAAGAGGTCCAAATTTATTTGCTTAAATTTATAGAGATATCACTCAGATTGGAAAATCCTCCGTTATCAAGGAACTAAGATTAGTTAGAAATACTCTTTGAGTGATTTCAAACTACAAAATCATGTAATAGATTTATTTAAGATTTTAATAGGTTAATATAATATTCTTCTTAATATATATATATAGATATATATTTCTACTTTTTTTAAAAATAAAATATTAGATTTAAATTCACACATTTTTTTTCTATGAACTTACAAATCTAAATTAAGTCATAACATTGGCTTTTAAGATTGAAAATCATATTACAATAAATAATCATAGACATTTTAAAGTGATGAATATAACATTAATATTATATTGATATTTTTTCATTTATAAAACTTTAGATTAAACACAAAAATTATTAGATTGTATTACATTGTTTTTCTAAGTTTAATTGTATTTCTGAGATCTTTATTTTAGGATAAAATAAACTATACTTAATTTAACCAACATAATAATTGATCACTTTAAGCTTTAAACAAACAAAAACACAAAACATACAAAAACTCCAAAAAACAAAAATTGTTTAAGAATACTTATATACCATGTAGCCATGATGGATTTTCTCGTCCAAAATCTAGCTAACAAGGACTAACATGCTAACATTAGATTGAATTGCTAATAATTACAATACCAAGGGTACTTTCACACTTTCTTTCCCAATACAATCCTTCCACTTAAACTCACACATTAATGGCAAATGATCAGATGGAAAGACAGCAGATGGAAGGGCGTCTGCACCAATAGCGGTTTCACTTGGCAGAGGCCACCGTCTACATGGAACCAAATTGTTTTGAACATTGTACCAAATGTAGTCAATGGTTCGTTTCACCTCACCTTCTTTGCCCCTGCCAAAATGAAGAATGAATGCAGCATTGGTAAGCATTTTTTGGTTTTTGTAGAAAGAACTGATCACTCGATGGTGCTTAGGAACCAAACTTGCACTCGAAGAAATTAGTATTGAACTGGAAAAGATGGTTCATAAAGGGAGAACATGGAAGTACCTTATCTTCCACGTAGTATACATGGGTTCCGCCTGTGCACCGCCATTTTCTACAAAATCGCAAAGTTCCATTACTTCGAGTTCATTGACACGATGAGGAGGGTCACAGACGCATATCAGGCTGTACACACTTGCGAAGTTCTCATGCAGGATACTGTAAGTGTTTGAAAAGGGATCCGCATTCAGATCACCACAAAGGATTGATGCAACCAATGATCCTTGTGCCACATCTTCCAACCGCTGTTTCACCAGAGTAAGGGTTGTTACCGTTAGTATTTTGGAAGTGTTCCTCTTGGTAAATGTGAGAACTGAACTTAAAACAAGAAAGAGCTTGCTACACTGTCACCATATATTACAACTTCTAGTTTCAAAGCCGAGTCGATGGGCAGAGACTTGCATACCTGAATTATTTGCCGTGTTTCTAGAACTCGAAGCTTTTCATTGTAGTGTCCTCGTTTGGCCTGATTCACAATTAAAATGAACAGTCTAATAGTTTTTTTCTTTTTCTTTTTTCAAAGGAGTAATATTAATAAGAATCATAATAAAGTCTAACGAAAAATAAGTCGCATTGCTAGTATAAGAAGAAATCAGTGTCAACTTGAGTATGCAGTCGTGCTTTGAATTTACCCTGTCAAGTATACTGGTAACCCACAGAATTTCCGAACGGTACACATCTAGATGTCCTACCTTAAGGTGTGTATTGACGAGTACAAAATCTTGGTCAGCATCTATATCCCGAAATCTACAAGTCAATCCTCCCTGGATAAAATCAGACAAAAAAACTTGTAAGTGCAGAGATTGAGAGATATTTACTACACAATATCCTTCCATGGACATGAGCGGAGTCAAATTCAGCATTTTGGCTCGTCAAGTGAGGACTCCAATATTCTAACCATTGCTAAAAGGACAAATTAGATAACCTGTTTCACATCCAAAATGAGATGATCTGTTTGGTTACAACCTAGATTACCCTTTGTATACCCACTACCTCCATGTTTCCAGTTGTGTAGTTCAGTAAATTTGCAGGTTCGTTGCTAGTACCTGATTCAACTTTTTTCCCTTGGGATCCTCATACTGGATCGTGTCACTTTCTGTTCTTCCATTCATTCGCAATCCACATCCACGTTACATTAGGTCGAGAATTCACGTCATCGTCCGGCCTTTATTACCAGCGCAATTTAAGGAACACCAACGGCAGAACTAAAAGAGAGAAAAAAGAAAATTGTAGCTCTACAAATTGCCGGTATCAATCCTCCAAAAACATACTTAATAGCTGTAGTCGTGATGATTTGTAGAATATAGCACAACCATCCGCAGGGGACTCGAATTTCTACACACGGACGGTCAATCACAAAGTGTTCTGCTGAGTATACGCAAGAGTTGTTGATATCTAGATGTCTACTTCGTACACCGAGGAAATTCAGGAAATAAACCAGAAAAAGCGTCAACGATTAGACCATGGAGGCCTACATCAATCAAGAAATTTGAAACCATATCCGGAAAATCTTAAGTGACAACACAAGGTCGTGTAACGTCATGGAAAGCGGATGCACCTGAGCAGCCGAGCAGGGTTTTTGCCAATACTCGCCGACATAGCCGTGACGTTTTAGTTCTGGGAGGAAGAAGTCATCTGCTCAAAGAAGCCGTATATCATCAAATTGAGTTGCACATTATAAGAGATTATGTTCTAAAATTAGTGAGAAACAATGGACACAACGAAATGTAGGCGAATCTGGTTGAGAAAAAAGTACCAAAATGGTTCAACTCTTGTAAGCATATGACATGAGGGTCGTCTTTCAATATCCTGCCCAGCAACAGTGGCGCACGATGGTTCCACTCCAAAAATTTCTTCTCTACCTTCCATTATCATCAACTGATATGCTTCTCAGATTACAAGCTTACAATAACGACGTGTGACCACAAACGCTTTAGCATCAACATTCATCAGACAACTAGTAAAATTCGGGCGATTGCCTTGCAAGCCGCTACTGCAATCCACGAGACCACATCATGATATCTTGAGATATAGTAATTACCCGATCAAAATCTCCGGACTGCGCAAGCCCGTCGGCTAGAACATTCCACTGCATTACTCGGAGCCCCTCTAACATCTTTTCAGGTTCATCGGCAAGAAGGCGAGAATTTTCCGTCAACCCCATGCAATCCCCTACCAAATTGTCGATAACAGACTCCGATCGCTCCTCTACAGCAGAACCCATATCATGTAATTGACAAAATTTGACAGTGTCTCTAATCCTGCACGCTACCAATGACCCATTTGAGGGGAGGGGAAAAAAAAAAAAGAAAAAGAAGAAGTTACAAAAGAGACAACACAGATCACTGTTAAAGCCACGATTTAAACCCTACTTTGTCCATCTCACAAGACAAATGCAGCAATTCTCTCACAAACTAAGCGATTCCAGTACAAATTTGAGGCAAAACATGAGAATGAGGGCATTGAGATGCTAATGACAGATGATGGGCGCACAAGAATTAACCTAGTCGAAACGTGAGTAAACGAAATTGCGTGTGGCGGTGGAAATGCTGAGGGGAAGAGCAGAATATGCCCAAGAACAGGAAACGGTGAGGCTTACAATCGACTTTAGTGCGCTCATAGGCTCTGGAGTGTTTTTAATACACACCAGGATTCGTTACTGTTCAGAAATTAGATTTAGCCGAAGCTTTTATTTCATATTTTATTCAATTAGTCCTCTTTGTTAGCTTTCTAAGGATGTATGGCACGTCTCCACCCGATCTATAGTGAGTTAGATGTGAATTTTTGAAGTGAAGGTGTATAGTAAGAATTTACTTAGAGAATAATCAAACAGTTATTCAGTAAAACTAATGAATGATTAGTGCCGTGGGTGAGAGATGAAGGTGGATGAGTTTAATAAACCTTGTTTGATGGACGAGTAGCTGGATGAAGTTTAACCAAAGATGGATATTGATCAATTTTCAATAAATGTCGACTGATGCTAAATGAATGTTTGTTAGGTGCTGGATGAATATTGATGAACATTGGAGGAATGCTGATTATAGTTTGGATAAATGTTGATTAGTGTTGAATTAAAATTGATTAAAACAATAAAATCCATCCAAAGCCCCTCAACCCAGACTTAACATTTTCCAGACTTGGTTGTGAAGTTTGACCTAATTAAACGATTGGATGTATGCCAATCTTTGCAGACATGCCCCACCATTCTTCTAGTAAGTTAGTAGTACAAGTAAAATAGTTGTATCTTGTTTGTTACTCTCTTCCTAGTGATCACAATTGTTGTTGATGTTGTTCATAAGAGCTCTTCTTTTGTTCCATAGTGGCAAACTTTTTGTAACATATTCCCCTTTGTGTAATAGACTTTCCAATGATGTCCAGCTTTTCATGACCTAGTTCTAGCTATTCATTAGTTGGCACATGGCACCACATATCAATGTGCAAAACCTTGTCATTGCAATGGTAAGTGTTGAGAATGTTTAGAAAGACACAAGAATAGTAGTAAGTAATACACACACACACACACAAGATAGTTTTCAAGGAGAGAGAACTTCACACACAAGTCTATTGATCTGGTTGTATCATATATACAAGAGGAGAAGGGGAGAAGATAAATAGTTCTTCTCCACTACATTCCAAATACTATAGCTACAATATTTACTGTAGACTACAATATATATTATGGAAAGCGTTGGCTACATTTAATGCTCTCAGCACTCTTCCTCGCTCATCATAATATTTACATAATATGAAATTTGTATAGAATTATGATCTATACTTTTCTATAATCTTGCAAGATGAATAATTGTTGCCTCATTAAAACCTTATCTAAGAAAACCTTATTGTATTTAATGGCAAAACCATAGATGAAGGAAAAAGAGTACAACATCATTTTTCTTGATTATTTAAAGACTTCATTAACTTTCTTATTCAAGAAAAGCAAGTCGCCGCATACTAATGCCATAAATAAGTCGACAATGGTTACACAATGAGAGAGCTTTGGTGAAGAGATTAGTAAGGTTATTTACAAATTCAATTTTCTTAATTATAAGTGCTTGATTAATAATTAAGTTATGGGTATAACTAAAATACTTTAGATCAATATGCTTTGTCCTATCACCTTTAATGAAACCAACTTGCATTTATACAATACAAGCACTATTGTCTTCATACAAGATAGTTGGAGAATCATCATATGAAAATCCACAAGTTGTTTGAATGAATTTATCAATTAATCGCAACCAAATACATTCTCGAGATGCTTCATATAAGGCAATAATTTCTGCATGATTGGATGAAGTTGCAGTTATTATTTGTTTCACTAATTTCCATGATATTGCAACTCCATGTCTTAAAAATACATATCTTGTTTGAGATTTAGTTGTTGTAGTATCAGATTTATATCCCGCATAACAATATCCTACCAATTTTGGATTTGCAGATTGTGTATAATATAATTCTAAGTCTTTAGTACCTTTTAAATAACATAATAAAATTTTGATGCCATTCCAATGTCGTAGTATTGGACGTGCACTATGTCTTACAAGAACACTAATTGCAAATACAATATCTGGTCTTATAGATGTAGCCAAATATAAAAGTGCTCCAACTGCTATAAGGTATGGATATTGATCTCCCAATATTTCTTCTTCTTCTTTGCATGGATAGTATGAATCATGACCATTACGACCACATCCAATCATTGGTGTCAACAATGAATAAGCATCAATCATTTTAAATCTCTGCAAGATTTATCTAATATATGTTAGTTGGTAGAAAAAAATGCTACCATCTGTGAGATGCATAATCTCAAGACCAATGCAGAAAGTTGTTTTTTCTAGCATTTTCATCTCAAATTCACACATAAGTAGGTTAGTAGCTGCAACACATGCAGATTTAGTACCTACTAGATTAAGATCATCAACATATATAGCGATGATCACAAAACCAATTTTATCTCGTTTGATAAACAAACAAGGGATTAGTGGATTACTTACAAACTTATGTGTAATTAAATAATCTCAAAGACGGTGATACCACATATATCTGGATTATTTTAAACCATACAAGGCCTTACATAATTTAATACCACAATATTCTTCTAGAGCAGGTCCATTTGGAGTTCTTGTTTCTAAGCCAAGTGGAACTTTCATATAAATATTTACATTAAGAGAACCATATAGATATGCAATTACCACAACCATTAGATGCATTTCAAGAGTTGGATGAACTGCCATTCTAATAATTTATTGAAATGTAATTGAATCCATGACTAGAGAATATGTCGATTCATAATCAATGCCAAATCGTTGAGTAAATCCTTGAGTAACAAGACGAACTTTATAGTAGGTTATTTGATCATAAGCATCTTGCTTGCATATTAATATTATCTTATATCTCCTAGGGTGAGATGTAAGAGTGTCTATAATTGGACCAAAATTTTTTTTGTTATACAAAGAGGCATATTCTTCTTCAATAGCAATTTTCTATTTTGACCAATTAGAGTAATATATCACTTCCTCAATGGTTTGAGGTTCAAGATCATCTTCCTTGTAAGAAAAGGGCTTCTATAATCATACATGCAAATGTTTCATCTACTGTAATAGATGGTCTATCCCAAATATCATCTATAGCATAATATAGAATAGATAATTCTTTATTCAACTTATTCTTATTCCTTCGAATTCCAAGATTTTTTTTCATAGGAATTGAAGGTACATTATGCATGGATATATCATCATGAATTGGTGGTCTCCCAAGATGAGTGGCAATTTCTTGAAAAATAATACTAGAATTAGTCAATATTATAGCTTTCTTCTTACGTGGTTGCTTATCTAGTCCATGAGTTCTTTTAGTTGTTGTTGTTGTTATAACTTGAGGTATTGTAATCAATAGCACTATAATCTCAGCATGTGCATTTTGAGCCTCATCAATAGGAACTCTTGTAATTCTAGGTGCATCATTGAAGCCATCAGGTGTTTTATCTGCGATCCATTTTAGATGCAAAATCTTAGCAACTTTAGTTTTAGCTAAAGATGTCCTAGGATCGGGATTCATTGTAAATATTTGTGATGCTTCAAATACAAGTACTTTATTTCTCTGTTGATTGAATATTCTTCTTTAAAGAGATAAAAATACATTCTCTTCAAAACGGAAATTTTATAAATAAGCATGTAATAATGTGCCAGTTGATGGATCAACAATACAAATAATACTTGGTGAATCAAAACCAACATATATGCCTTCTTGTCAATGAACTCCAATAATATGTCGTTGAGGTTCTGATACTCAAATCCAAGCACGGCAACCAAATATTTGTAAGTGAGATACATTTGAAATAAGATCCAAAATAAGTTCATGTGATGAAATAATTTCAAAAGAAGAAAGGCGATGGCATATTAATGTTGCAACATGTAAAACTACATGACCCCACATAGATGCAGGTAAATTTTCATAAAAGAAGAGTAGCTAGATAATGAGTTGTATATGCTTTATAAATGACTTTGTAAGTCCATTTTGAGCATGTTCATATGGAACACAATATGTCAACTCAATTCCTGTTGTAGTATAATAGTCTTCAGAAGACTTGATGCAAATTCTTTAACATTATCCATATGCAATGTTTTTATAGGATAATCAGGAAAATGGGCCCAAAAAAAAATAATCATAGATATAAGATTGGCAAACACTATGTTTCAAATTGATAATAATGAAACATATGATTGTTTACTTGATGCATTAATAAGAACCAAAAAATAATGAAATTGACTTGATATTGGATTAATTGGACCACAAATATCACTATACAATCTTTCAAGCATCGGTGGTAATTCTTGTAGAAGTTTCCAAATTGAAGGTCGAATAATCATCTTATCTTACACGCTTGCAAGACATAATTTTATAGAGTCTACATCCACAGGCTTCAAATTATGCCCAATTATACTTAGAATGATCTTTCTAAATAATATAGATCTTGAATGTCCCAATCTCCTATACCAAAGAAAAATATGACTCTCTGTAATAGATGATGAAAAATTGAATATAATGGGAGGCCAAATTGTAATTCGATACAAACCATTTTCTATAGCAAAAGCTTTTTCAACAACTTTATGGTTCTTTGCAAAAATCAAAATCTCTTTTTTATTTAAAATGGCGGTCAAGAAGTGATAACCATTGATACACATATCTTTGTAGTTCATCAGACTTCAAGGTACCGAGGGTGCAAACATTGTATATTTATATTTTATGATGGAATCCACAAGTAATTTTACCATCGCTGTATCCTATTAGAAACAAAATGCATTTGCTCCAGCCATGGTCATCATATTTTTAGTTTGCCAAGTTGAAGATTTTTCAATAAAAAATTATCTATCATGTAGGATAGTATATATTATTGCAAAATAAATGAGCACATCATTTGATCCATCATTAGAGGTTTTGTCATTCATATAAGCCTCTAAGTTATCAATACCAATTGAATCCATCGATGCATCCATGGTATAAACTTCATAAGTCTCAGCTCATAGTTTCTTATTTTCTTAGAATATTATAATAAAATACTTTGAAGTACAACATGCATGTGCTAAATGTCCAATCATTCTACACTTATGGCAAGTACGCATCTTTGATTTTTTTTTTTTACTATAATTAATAGTAGATTGTTTATTCTTTCCATATGAGTAGAAATAGTCATGATTTTGACTGCACTGATGCTTATGAGTACGTTTTCTATGTTTATATAATTTTTTCTCAGACTTTAAAATATTAAGTGCATAAAATTCTAGAACTATGGTTCCGATAAGACAAGCTTCTGCATTGTACAAGACTAGCTCATTTTAATTCTCCGCAAGAAGTAGATAGGACATGAGATCAGAATGACTCTAAAATTTCATGTTCATGTATTGTTGTGCAAGCACAACAGATATAAGAGGAAATGTAGAGAGAGTTTTCTCAATCATTTCTTCTTCAGAGATGCTTTGTCCATATAATCATAATTGTGAGACAATACTATACATTTCACTATTCAAATTATTTAAATTTGAAAATTCCAAAACATGTAAATGTGTCCAATTATGACATGCATGTGGAACAAAAATGGTCTTTTGATGATCAAACCTAGATTTAAGCTTCTTCCAAAGTTCTGTAGGATCTTCCATTTCTAAATATTGATGTTATAATGCAGGTACAAGATGACGATGAAGGAAAAGAAGTACTTTTCAATAGATAGAAGGAGGAATAGAAATACTTATTGTAAGAGATTCTTCAAATATAATGGCATCCAAGAGTTATTCTGCAAATAAATTTATTTTTACTATTTTTATCCATAATAGATAATTATTTCCATCTATAATCAATGGCAAAAATAAAAGAGCTTGAAAATATTGGGATGTATTGATAATAGTTGGAACCATAGTAGAAGTAGTTGAAGATGTTGAAGCTTTCATTATAAATAAATCTATAATGAACTTTCAAGATCAAGTAAAAAAGTTGAGTAAAATATACCTTAAAATATAAAGTCAAATAAAATGATAAATTTGAACTTGAAATAAAAATATTAATTAATTAATTAATTATATATATATTTATTTATTATCTTTTTAAAAAGGTTATAAATTGTGGCAATAGAATAACAACAGGATGGTGGCAGCATCAATGGCAATTAGCGGTAACAGACAACAATAGCGGCAGTCCATGGCGGGATTGGTGGTTGTTCGACTACAGTCGACGGTCAGTGATGGTGACAAAGCAAAAGCAATAGCAAGATTGGCGGCAAGCAGCGGCGGTTGCTCGGCAGTAGTTTGGCGACTATTTGATGGCACACATTGTCGTGATATAATACAACTATATAGTGAAATTGTAATTAAAATTGAATTTCTAATTAATATCTAATTATCTTAGTTCAATTATAATTTGAGGTATCTTAACATGGATTTTATAAAAGCCTCTTAGGTTATTTTTTTATCTTAATAGTTAATAGGTTGAAGGTTAGTTAGTAATTTTACCTTCTAGATTGTAGAGACTCTTCTATTACCTTAAAAAGACCATAAATTAATAAAATCAGGATAGAAGAGGTAAATGGTTGATATAATTGTTACCAGGATCAAGTTAAGGGTAGAATTGGGCTAAAAAATCCTTACGATAAGTTAGATTGATACCCTAGAGTCGACCATTTGTGAGACAGGGTTGAAATCAGACCTTTGGTCATTAAAATGATTGCCGAGGGCAAGTTAGGGATTCATTTGAAGATCAGAGGTTAGAATTTGAGAGCTAGCTTGAAGTTCTTTTCAAAGACCTTAAAATTGTTTTGAAAAAGTTTTGGAGGACTTAGCAATTGTTGTTCAAAGTCAGGGTTTGTATCAATGATTTGGGTTTTATATAATATAATTAGAGCTAGCAATTTTGGCTAGTTTGTGCAATTGGTGTGACATCTATGGTTGAAAACTTGACACTATTTGAATTATTGAGTGTGCTAAGTGTATATAAAATTTTGTGATCATCTAATGGCGTGGTTTAGAGATATCTAGTTTTTAGCACAAGAGGATTTTGGAAGGTGGCAGTTTGAGGTTGGGTAGGGTTTCTATGATATTTGAAGTTCTATCAGTCGGATTAAAGTGAAAATTATCATGGTATTGAAGGACTTGAAGGTCAAGCTACACACCAATTTTTAGACTAAATTAACAGTTGGAAAGGGAGAAATCATTACTGGGATTTTTGCTTCACTTTTCAAGTTGGTGGCCAAGTGATATCAGTGCAATTTTTGGAGGTTTTCTCACAACTTTTAAGTTGGATTGGACTAAAAATTCTTGAGCATATAGAAGACTTACATTGACAATTGCATACAAAATTCCACATCAAGTAGACAGTCGGATTGGATGTTACAGCTTATTAAAGCTCACTGATTAGGATTGGACTTACAAGAAAAATCAAAATTACTTAAATATGAAAGTAATAAGGTAATTGGGATTTATGTATGGTTAAGTCTACTAAGAAGATTATTTTAAGCACTTTTGAATTGAAATTCAGATTATATTCTTTTTTTATGGGCAAAACTTATTAGGATTTCTTGCCTACTTGTGAAACACAATGACACCTTCCTTAGCTAGATGCCCGGTGCATTCTTAAGCAAAATAATACGTAATACGATAGCGTGGGGGGCAACAAAGAGACTAGATTGTAATAAGTATTCTAAGCAAATAAGGTACAAAGTGGAGCAAGTACTCTAAGCAAGTAGCTAGTGTGTGAGGGGCCTGCAAAAAGTATAGCAAGATCATTAGCCAGACATGGAGCAGGAGTAATAAGAGGTTTGAAGAGTCAAGACTAGAGCAAAAAAAATTGTGATAGTGTGTAGAAGAGAGTCGTACTAATAATATATTGAAAATGTTTAGAAAGACACAAGAATAGAAGTAAGTAATAGAAACTTATATAAGAGAGTTTCTAAAGAGAGAAAGCTTCACACACAATTCTATTTATTTGGTTGTGTCACGTATACAAGAAGAGAAGGGGAGAGGATAAACAGTTCATCTCCACTACATTCCAAATACTATAGCTATAGCATTTGTTATAAACTATACTAAATATTATGGAGAGTGCCGACTACATTTAATACTCTCAACAGTAAGACTACTCATTTTGGAAGTTTATTTTTGGAGTGCTGCTCCAAAAGAATAGTATATTTGAATGGATGGAATATGAAAAGACACTCTTTGAAAAGTCCTCCAATTTAACATTAGTCTTTAATGAAGCATCCATGAAGATATTAGTTTGTAAATCATATTAACTAACAATAATTGCTTGTAATGCTTTGTGGAGGTCATTGCCATCAAAATAATAGAAG
Organism: Physcomitrium patens; assembly: GCF_059467195.1. NCBI lineage: Eukaryota > Viridiplantae > Streptophyta > Bryopsida > Funariales > Funariaceae > Physcomitrium > Physcomitrium patens. The sequence goes on along the minus strand of NC_143419.1, from coordinate 12,824,899 downwards.
ATTAAATTGAGATACATATCCACACTCAAAGCCCAAGAGGTATTTATTTTTTCCACCCATCCAACTTAAAACCAACTTGAAAATTGGCACTTTATGATTGTCTTATCAAAAGTCTTTATGAAACACATCTCTTTTTTTTCTTCCAATATCATATTCTTTATTACAGTCTCACATGATTGTATTTTTTAAAAAAGATTTTGGTAAAGCCTAAAAAAAAATCTTGACCAACATACCTTTTTTAAGCATATAGAATCCTTGGAAATGCATTGACACCATCATATTCATATAACAACGTCTTCTATGAATATTTTTTGACCAAAGTTTGATATTTCTTTTTAAACTTTGTCACATCTGAATCCTAAGGTTGCCAAAAAAAATCTTACTATAAGCGAAACTATGATGATAAATGATTAGAGATTCTAAAGTCTTCCAATGACCATCTTTACACCATGTAGTTTTTTTGGCACTTCCAATATACTTGGTTTAGAATAAACATTTATTAAAATTATTATATAATATAGTATATTAATTATATATAGTTATACAAACCAATAGTTGTATCTCTACAATAAGAGTTGTGACTCTTGAGAAGACTATTGAACTCACATTATAATGTATATATGTTTGATTATTTAATATAAGTTTATATGATTCCAACATGATATTAGAGCTAATAATAAAAATATTTGATTTTTAAAAACATAAAAGTGGATAGAAAAGAATTGCTAAAATTACAAATTAGATTGTAATAATAATAATAATAATAATAATAATAATAAATATATTATAATAAGAAAGGTAGATGAAACTCTATATTATATTCAAGTGCTTCTAACCATGAGAAGTAGCTTTGATCCTAAAAAAGATAAAATGGATTTATTTATAAATAAATAAATAAATAATTTAAAATCAATTTCTAATTAAAGCTATTAAAGATGATATAAAAAGTGGACATTAATCATATTATAAAATTTAATGGTTCTTATTTTAATATATGAAAATATATACTAATATTAGTTTTCAAGGCCAAGAAGTTATGGTCCATAGTAAGTAGTGAAAAACTCTTATTAATGGTACGAATAATAGATGAAATTGCTATTAAAACTTAAACTTTACTTGCCACAAGATTAAAGAATATAAGTGCATGGATAGAAAAGGATGTCTTGTTTTTAATAATAATTAATAATTGCATAAAAAATAACATTATTTTATGTATATAATCTTATACATAATCATATTTAATATGATAAGACTTCAAAAGAATGTTTGAATGACAAGATGCTATAAAAAAATATATCTAAAAGATAGGTTATACATCTTAAAGATGAAAGAAGGTAATAGTGTTATTAAATATATATACACATGTGAAACACATCTAAAACAATTGATAGTAGCAAGATCAATAATTCTAGATGATGAGGCAATTCTTACCTTAATGAGAAGTTTACCTCAAAGTTATCTTTCTTTCATTAGCTCCTTAAGAAGATAATTTAAAATCACTTTACAATCTTCAATAAATAAAATTAATCTAAGAAGAGACTCTTGTAAAAAATACGAATTTAACATCTGAAAATACATTAGAACTATATGTAAACAAGAAATTTCCAAATCACAAGAAGAAATCCTATTTCCACAAGAATTTTGAAATGGATTCATAAGAGAGAGTAATACCTTTAGTATCTCTAAAGCATATGAAAAGAGGAATCTTACTATTGATAAGATTTTTTTTATATGAAATTATATCATTTAATTAAAGATTGTGAAATAAGAATAAAAAATAATTATTATAACAATTAAAAAGAAAAAAATATTGTTACAAAATCAAACAAATAATATGTAACAATACTTATAGCCAATAAAAAATCAAATTCTATGTAATTTGAGGACTTGGGAACAACTCAACATATGTATCATGAATTAGAAAGATTTGTAAAATATGCTAAAAGTGAAGATAAGCAAGTTTTCTACTTTGGAAATGATTCTACATCTTTCATAATAATAGGATATGGTAATGTGAATATAAAACTTATAAATGGAGATGAAAAGATCATACTAGATGCTTTTTATTTACTAAAACTTGCAAAGAACTTATTCTCCATCAAACAGTTGGATAAGACAAATAAAAAAATTTATATTAAAGATGGAGAATTTACACTCATGAAATTTTTTTGTCTAATAATTGGAACATGCAAGTTGAACCTTGATTTAAACTCTTAATCAAAAGAAGGCAATAATTACATCAAATAAGCATTGATTTCTATCTCAACTAATATTTAATTATATAAAATTAATTTGTGGTACTTAAGAGTAGGATATATAAATAAAAAAATATTAAAATAAATACAAAAAATATTAAAGGAAATAAACTTCTTTGATAAAAAAAAAGTAACTTTATTTGTGGTCCTATGTGAGTTGAAATGCACTAGGAATATACTTATTTCATTGCATTTAGTGCTGATCTATCAAGATATATTCATGTCTATTTATTGAAACAAAAATAAGAAGTATTTGATAACTTCAATTAATACAAATTTTTGTGAAAAAAAAAATAACATTAAAATTAAAATATTAAAGTCCGATTGTAGAGATTTATTTAAATTAAATAAATTTAAAGGTTTGTATAACAAAAAAGAATAAAATGAGAATATACCATAGTTATGGTATACAAGAAAACTTAATCTACCATACTTTAAAATCTTTGGATGTAAAGTCTATGTGTATATTTTTAATAAAACTAAAAAGAAATTAAATTCTTATTCTCAAGAAGCAATCTTCTTAGGCTATAGTAAAGAATTTAAAGCCTATAGGTTCATGAACATTGAAAATAGACAAATTATCATTTTAAGAAATGTTATTTTTAATGAATATTTACATGATTTAAAAAAAAGTCATTCTTGCAAGAAGACAATAAAGAGCTTTTCATTGAGTCAAAATTCTTTAAGCATCCTTCAAAAACAATAAGATCAAATTTAAAAAACATATCTTATATTAAAAGAGTATTTTTACAATTAACATCACTACCAAGAAATCCACATGTACCTAATTAATATGCAATATTATATATATTTGATAAAAAAAAAATCTAGAAGTTTTCAAAATATAGGAAGACAAATTCTTTTTTTTTTTTGGTGTAATTGAATCATTCTCTTGATTTTTATTATATAATACTCAGGAAACCTTACTGCTTGAAGACAATAAAATCAATTTTATACTGAAAGAACTAAGTCCTCTATTTCCTTGATGCCCTATAAGAACTATTAAACCAACCAAATACTCATTAGAATCCATATTAGCAAAAAAATAAGACAAGTGTCAATGTCATAAAAATCATAAAGCTTTTATAATTTCTACTAATATATCAGCTCTACAATCTATTCAAGATGCATTAAAAAATAAAAAAGCTAAAAAATAATAAGAAACCATCATTCTTGAATTTCAACCATTAAACAAAATAAATACATGATAAATGACAATTCTACCTCTAAATTGAAAATCAATAAGTTCAAAGTGGATATTTAAGATTAAAACTAAGGTTGATGGAACTATTAAGAAGTAAAAAGCCAAATTAATTATAAGAAACTTTATTCAAGCTTAAGATATTGATTATATGGAGACATTCTCTATCGTAGTCAAACTTAAATTAATAATTATTTTCCTTATATTAGTTGCTCAACATAATTTAAAGATATATTAATTAGATGTCAAAACAATATTTTAAAATGATTTATAGAAGAAGTTATTTACATGAATATTCTTAAAGATTTATCCACTATATATACTAATATGGTATGTTGATGATTGTATTATTATCAACAATCAACTTGCTTTTATTCAATAAGTCAAAGGCATCTTACAACAAGAATTTGATATGTCAAATAAAGGTGAAATATATTATATCTTAAGTAATGCTATTATACAAAAAAAAATATTAGATAATTTTTTATCAAAAAAAATATTTAAAAAGTAAGCTTCACAAATTTAATATATTAAATTACAATCTATAAAGTACACCTATACAACCAAACATCTTTTTAAGTAATGAAGAAAATTTTACTTCATAAGATTATTCATATTTATAAAATTTTAGCAATCTCATGCATGCCATAGTAAACTTTAGATTTGATTATACTTAACAATCAATAATTTAGGATAATATCTATCTAAACGAAGACCTTTATATATTCAAAATTTGAAACAAATAATAAGATATATTAAAGATATACTAATTTTTGGCATAAAGTATCAAAAATCATCACAAAGAGACTTCTTCTATGGATTTTTTGATATTGATTGGATACATGACAAGAATATCTACTAATCTACTTATTGTTTTTGTTTCTTACTTCTAGAAGGTGTTAATTCTTTAGGTAGCAAGAAACAATAGTCAATGGCTTTGTCTTCAATAAAATTAAAATATAAAGCACTAACAAAGGCTACAATTGAAGCAATCTAGCTAAAACAATTATTAAGTAAACTTGGTTTTTTTTCAAAATGAATCTACAATAATTTATTCAAATAGTTAAAATATCATTGCTTCAAGTAAAAATTCTAAATACCATTCACAAAGCAAGTATGTAGACACTTAATATCATATTATAAGGAAAGTAATACTTATATAGAAAATATAATTTTAATATGTTTCAACCATACATATAAAAATAAATATTTTTATTAAGTCTCTTCAAAAAGATAAACATTTTTAATAGCTATCATAACTTGGTATGTATATAATTTCTCAAAATCAGTCCAAGATGATTGCATAAAAGACTACTACTACAAAAATTCAAGCATTAATAGTCTATTCAAAACCACCACAATATTACAACTTCTTACATTCATACATCCAAACAATAGTTTATTAATTTATAGAGTGAGAGACCAACTAGTAAGTTTGCTTACTATTTATTTAAGAATTATAAAATTTTACATCAACAACAACTGCATCATTAGTTGACCATATTGCCATGCTTACATTGGTAGCTGAAATTCTACCAACAACCAAATCTTTACCAATAACCAAAGATACATTGGGATCTAAATAGCTAGGTACATTTGCATCAACACATGTGGCATTAATGCTTCTAGCTGCATCAAGTGAGTAGGTGCTTCCATTACATCAATGTTTTTATTGTGCCTTTATTGAATCCATACTTACAACATCAATAGAACAGATAGTATCTATAATAATAGATCAAATCAAAAATATTTAAAAAATATTAATCAAAAATTATAATTTTTTTTAAGATAAGTGCATGTGCTCATCAACTATTCAAATCTAATGGAATAATAGAAAAGCTACACAAGAGCTTTACAATATTAAGAGAAAAGAGTGTTGAAATCTAAAGACTTTGAGATATAAATATTCATAGTAGATGAAATATCACATTGGATGAAATCTTAATATAGATAATGACTAGTATTTTAATAGGAGTATTGAAATCATTATATAATATAATATATTAATTATATATATAAGTATATAAATCAATAGTTGTAATTCTATAGTAAGAATTGTGACTTTTAGAAAGACTATTGAACTCATATTATAATATGTATATATTTGATTATTTAATATAAACTAATATAATTCTAATACATATTAATAATTTTTTAATAAAAATCTTCTTTTAGAAAGTCCAACCTCAAAAATATCATTCAAATATTTTAAAATTGGAGCTTGAAAGATCCCATACTTATTGTAATGAGACATGGATAAGATAATTATATTATTGATGTATAGAGAGAAGTAATTAGGGCTATTTTTGAGAAGATTCTAGAAGTTTTTAGAATTAGAATTAGATTGGTGGTCTGTGCAAGGTCGAACATAGAACATCTTAGAACAATTAAGGACAATTATTTAGATAAGGCCCAGCTCTAGAATCTTCTAATAAAGTAGTTACTAAGTTGAAGCCTATTCTTAGAATCTTCAAAAAAGGTGATTATCTTGGTAGAGACCAATATTAAAGATATTCTAAAAAATTTAAGGATGATTGGACAAACTATAAATAAGATAGACCAAGGCCATTTGGGACATTTGGTTAAGTATGGCTTCAATCCTTTTGTCTCAATAAAGTTTGGTTTGTATTTTTTTCCTATTTTATTCTATTTTTTTTACTTCATTTTATCTTTTATATTATATTTTATTTAATTTTATTTAGTTTTGTTCTAGTCTATTTTGTCTTACTTTATAATAGAATTTATGTTGCTATAGACTAGAAGGGTTTTTGATCTTTAATAGAATTTAGTCTTGTTTTATTGAAATTAAAGCGAATCTTAGTTTGTTCTTTGGTAATGTATTGACGGCCATTGTTTAGTTAAAGGTTAGTTGTTGTAGTTACACTGGATACTCTTTTGGAGTTACTATGAGCTACTTTTAAGAAATCAATTAAAAAAATAGAAGGCATTATGGTAGCAAAATTTGGCAAAGAAATTGCAACATGGAAGATATAGCAGAGCCATCTCAGATGGAGGCTTAGATGCAACAACTTTTTAGATTAAATAGCTACTCTACAAGATTAAATAGAAGCTTTTAGGACAAAAAAGTTGACATTTGCTAGGCTAAAATTAAGGAAGTTTGAAACATATTCTCGAACTTCATGGCAAAAAGATGTATGCTAATGATTCTTTAGTATGTGATAATACCTTTAATTATTTAGGATAAGTACCACTCAAGAAATTATGTTTGCAGCTAGCTATTTGAGAGGTGCAGGAGCTATTTGATGGTGATATCAAGCTCAAAACTATCGAATTTAAGGTTGATTTTGTAATTGGAAGGAGTTTGAACCAAACTTAAGTATCAATTTTGAGCCATCCATGTAGAGAAATTAATACGCAATAAATTGGCTAACCTTATATAATATAAGTTAGTTTAAAATTATATCTCTCAATTGAAGTCCTTATGTCTTGAAATTAAAAATATTTCAGAGGCAGAGATGATGGATTGGTTTATATGAAGGTTAAAACTTATGATTCAACAAGAGATAAAATTAAAGAATCTGCAAATATTTGAGGAGGTAATTAGGATTGCAGAGAAGATTGATACTATAGATTTTAAAGATCATGGAATACGACCTGTAAGTCAAAAACTAATGCCACCATTTAATACTATTGTACATTAATTAATACCAATGGAAATAGATGCATTGCAAGGACCATTGACAGTATATGAATGAAAAATATTTGCACAAAAGGAATTATATTATTACTATTGAGAATCAAGCCATCAGATTGGAGATTGTTCAAAGTATCAAAATTCAGGTACCAATAAATCAAGATGGATTTACAATCTCAGGGCTTAACAAGATGATAAAGAAATAGTGTAAGAAAATGGGCTCTTCGATAAAAGTACCAAAGGCAAGTATTAGAGATAGTTTTTGTCTTTTAGAAATAAACAACAAGATCTCGGATAACTATCAGAAGGATTGAGTAGTATGTCTTGTGGATTGGCTAAGAGGACAACCATGTCAAGTATTTATAGATTGCAAATCTACAAAAAATTACATCTTGATTAAGATTGCCAATTGATTTGGAATCAAAATCAAGGTGATCAAAAAAAGAAGTATATACCTAACTGATGATGAAGAGAACATATTAATTTAGACTTGTGAATAATAAATCTTGAGGTTGAACAACAACTATGTCTTGAAAGAAAAGTTCAACGTAAAAAAATTAAAATATGATGTTATTTTTAGTACCTATAGCTAGATGTGAAATATAAATAAGTTGATTGGCTAACAAGGACAATTTCCTTCATAGATAATGGACACAAGATAATTCTTTGTATCTTTGCATTGAATGAGGTAACAAAACAATCTACAACTAAAAGTTACTTATAGGGATGATCTTTATGAAGAAGAAAATACAACATAAGAAACCTATATATATGGTGGTTCAAAATCTTGCCTTAATAATAAAAAAGATAACAAAAAGAGCAAAATGAGCAGAACAATGCATATATAAATATTGAGATGTTTTTTTGAATGACTTACTTAGTGGCATGCCTTGTAATTGAGGTACCTTATTTCAAATAAAATTATTGTTTGGAGCCAAATCAATAAATTGACTAATTTATTGCCTAGCACCAAATGAACTTAAAGACTTACAAAAGACATTGGATGAATTCTTGGAAAAGGGCCTTATTTAAAAAAGTATGTTACTATAGAAAGTACGTGTATTTTTTGCATCTAAGAAAGATGGTGGATTTCGGCTTTGCATTAATTATCAAGCCTATAATAAGCACACTATCAAAAATGCATATCCCCTTTCACATATAAATAATCTTTTTGACCAACTCTAAAGTATAATCATCTTTAGCAAATTGGAGTATTGGAGTGGCTATTGCCAAATACCTATTGGAAAAGTGAACATAAAAAAGATGACATTCTATATGCACTATGGATATTTTGAATGGCTTATTTTATCTTTTAGCCTCATCAATGCTCCAGCCTCCTTCATGGGTTACATAAACAGATTATTTTGGGATCTTTTGGACAAGTATATAGTTATTTTCATTGATGATATCCTAGTCTATAGTAAAAGCCTTGAAGAGTATAAGTAACTTCTATAAAAAATACTATGCTGTTGACAAGATAATTGCCTCTATTACAAGCAATCAAAGTGTGAATTTTGGAAGTTGGAGGTTACATTTTTAGAGCATGTAGTATCTTCCAAGGACATACATATGGAGCTAGATAGGATGAAAGTAATAGAAGATTGGCCAAGCTCTATGGATACTTCTAAAGTTTAGATCTTGCTAGATATTATCACCATTTTTTTTGGCGATTTATATACATTACTACCTCCTTCACAAGCTTATTAGAGGAAGGTGCTCCATTTGAATGGAAATTGGAGCAACAAAATACCTTTGATAGGTTAAAAAAAAAATTCATTATTGCTCCAATATTACAACTGTATGATCTCAATCTTCCTTGTATACTTGACATTGATGCTTCTAGCTTTGCTATTAGAGTGGTCTTTCAACAAGACTTTGATAGGGGCTTTCAAGCTGTGGTGTATGAATCATGCAAGCTTAGAAGGACACACTGTAATTATTCTACAAGTGATCAAAAGCAATTAGCAATTGTACATACCACAAAAGTATGGTAATATTATTTGTTGGAGAAGCTAGTGATTACTTGGACTAACCATTAATTCCTAGTATACAATTTATATCTAAAAAATATGAAATCATGACATTATTGTTGAAAAGAACAAGTATAGCTTTTCAACATTCAACTTGAATATAAGCAAAGGCTATAATATATTGTGTCAAGCACCTTATTGTGAAAATCAAACTTGAAGGCCAAATCAAAAGGCAAGACGGAAGTTACTACCATTGATAATATCATGCTATATAACAACGTACTTCTAATATACCATAAGTAGTCAAATTAGGTGTAATAGCCCAAGAGATGTTGTGTTGTGTGCTTTGTTACATTAACATGTTTCATAAGAGAGCATAAACGCTCAAATATTATGATCTAAGAATATATGAAATATCTAGATATAGATAGTTTAATTTTAATTTATTAGCTAAGCTCCAAATTATGATTTATTCCACCTTTAACTTTTACACAAAGTCTTGGCTTCCAAAACCTCTTCACTTTATATAAAATACTCAAATTGTAGCATAATCCTTCAAATCATATTTTTTTCATAAATTTTTTTTCTTCTCAAACTTTAGAAATTCATATCTTTTGATCCAATTGTTCAATTTCTTTCAAATTTTTAGATAGAGTAGCACTTATTCTTAAACTAAGTTACAAAAAATGAAACATAAATTCACTATCGATCTTTTGACATCTTAGAAACCCTAGTAGGTATTCTAAATCCTAATCTATAAGCACATGAGTACTACTTTCTTTATATCTTAAAAATCTAAAACTCAAATACTACAAAATTTATATATAAAGTTTAATAATATAATTATATATATTTTTTAGAAATTTTGAGTCAAAATCTCATCAAATTGCTCAAGATATAGCTCAAAACATCTCCATTAGTGAATTAGATTACTTACTAACTTTAGATTTAAAGTGTTGACTTCAACTTCCAATATCTTTCTTATTTCAATTTGAAATTCATCAAAAAATATGCAAAAACTGTAGCCAAGAAAGTGCTCTCTTTAAATTTAGTCATTGATCCTTCATTGCAATCTGTATGCATATATTATATTCAAAAGTATGACAATAGATACAAAATCATCACCTTAACTTTGAGTGCCCATATTTCTTTCATATAAACTCCAAATCATACAAAATTTGTTCCAAAACCATAGTCAAAAACCTAAACTTACTGATCCTAGCCTTTGAAGTTCGAATGAATTCAAAAAAGTAACCCTAATTCCTAATAAGGCCTCGGACAGCTTCCTTGAAGTCCATTGGGTATGATTTTTGGCCAATAGGAATGGAGATTTTCATCATCCATCTTCATTCATCCATATGGATGCTCTATTTTTTTTTTTTTTTTTTTTTTTTTTTCTACCAAGACTCCTTTCCAATTTTTTTTCTAATAAGATTTATATAATATATGTCCTAAATATTAAATAAAAGAAACAAAATAAGACTTTAAGGATTACCAGTATCTAACAAAGGTGACTTTAAATATGCAAAAGTTACTATCAACCAAAATCAATCTTAAAAGCTACTATCAAAAGAAAATAAAGTTATATAAATTCTAATAGTAGTTCTTTTAAACAACCTCCTTTCAAAGTAATAATCTAATTACATTCTACAACCAATTAAAATCTACTAACATGACTCTTATCATGTTATATAATAAATTATACATTAAATATTTATGTGTATTATTTTCACATAGTAGCTGAACCACAATACAATATCATGACGATAGATCTCATTACATATTTGTCGCAACTGCCTTATAATTACACTGCGATTACTATCTTTATGGACCAACTTTTAAAGCAATTTCATTTGGCTGTTATAAAATTTGATATTAATGATCCAACACTTGTATGGATCTTTTTTGACATTGTCTTTTATCACTATGGATAACCTCATGTTATTGTTTCAAATCAAGATTTGTACTTTAGAAGGAATTTTTTGTAGGAATTATTCAAGTTACTGGATACACAACTTGCTATATCTAAGACCTTCTATCTTCAAATAGATGAACAAATAGAGTGTGCAAATCAAATCTTCGAAGATATGCTATAAGCATTTGTGGCAATTCACCATAATGAATAGGATGAATATTTGATACCTTTAGAATTTTCTTATAATAATAGTATTCAATTAAGTAACAATCACTCATTATTTTTTTTTAATATAAGTTACCATCTAATTATGCCAATAATTCTCCATTATCCCATTAATACCAACAACTTAACAATAGAAGAGTTTATTCAATAGCTTACAATTATCTTATAAGAAGGATGATACTACCTCTTTATTGTATGGAATCAACAAAAGCAATATAAAAATAACTACCAGCAACATAAGACTTTTCAAAAGAGTGATCAAGTATTACTCTCTAATACCAACTTTCTACTTGTTATATCAATCCAAGTCTGTAAGTTGACACCTTGATGGCTTGGACCTTTTAGTATTTTTATAGTGATTTTTGATGTTGTATATCACCTTGAGCTTCCACCACATATTTGAATCCATAATGTTTTTCATATTTCGTAGCTCAAGGAGTTTCATATTAAACTAAGGTGCTTCTCGGGCTGACACCAATCACCATGATTACTACTAGTTATGATTGATGATCAACAAGAATATGAAATAGACAACATTTTGGAACATTACTATCTTTGTTGTGGCAATGGACATCCGCAACTTTATTACAAGGTCCTCTAAAAAGGCTATTCCATCCACAATACAATGTAGAAATTTATATATAATATCATCTATTGTCAAGAAAAAATCTAAAAATACCATTAGAAGCAAAATGAAGACATTCCATATTAGTGGAAGGAGATTAACTACAATGAGGCATGGATAAGACAATTATATTATTGACTTGTAGAGATAGGTAATTAGAGTTGCTTTTGAGAAGTTTTTAGAAGTTTTTAGAATTGATGCTAAGTTGGTGGTCTAAGTGGAATCTACCATGAAACATCTTAGAAGAACTAAAGGTAATTATCTAGATAGAAGCTACTTCTAAAACCTTCTAAGAAAGTAGTTAATAAGGTAGAATCTATCTTTAGAATCTTCTAAAAAGGTGATTATCTTGGTAGATCTTACCATCAAGAACATTCTAAAAAGTTCCAAGATGGTTGAATAAAGTATAAATAGAATTGATTGAGGCCATTTGGGGCATTCAATCAGGTATGGCTTCAATCTTTTTTTATAAATAAAGTTTGATTTGAATTTTTAGTTTTATTCTATTTTATTTCCTTTTGCTCTATTTTATCTTTCATATTTTAGTTTTTTTAGTTTTTTTTAATTTTGTTTTGGTCTAGTTTGTCCTATTTTATGATGGAATTTATATTGCTACACACTGGAAGGATTTTAGATCTTTAAGAGAATTCAGTCCCATTTCACTTGGAATTATACTAGATGAAGTATTTGTAGTAATGATACATCCTCAATTTTAAAAAGTATTTTTATATGAATTTGTAATTTTTATTTGAAATCAAGAAAACCATCATTTGCATCACATCTTAAACTTACAACAATCACAAGAGATATAAATTCAAAGATCAAGTCTATTTGAAGAATGAACTCTAGTCTATTAACTTCATTGTCTTATATGATGGAGAGACAATCTATCTATATGTAGTTATATCCTAAACTTTTTATCACTTTTATAGCATCTTCAATGGAAAGTAATATATCTCTATTCAATAATCTTTGTTCTTAGAACCAATTTCCTTTCATAACCTTAAGTATTAATTCATCACATTGCTTAAAATTAAACTTGTCTCAAATATAGCTCAATGCTATATAATGGCCATTAATAATATTATCTACAATACATATAGTTTCTACATCAATGAATCAAAGAAGACAAGGCATTTCTTTAATGAAATTTAAATTGCAACAAGTCTTATTTCATTTATGATAAAAATAAATATTTGCATCTAATGGCTTGATGCAATTAATATATTTTTGCTGTAATTTAATTCTTTAATCCATTAAATATCCTTTATTACAATTTTTTGTCACATATAAAAGAGATTGTTTGCGTTTCTAAAAAATCAATTTAAAAAACAATAGTTTATTCTTTGAGGATGGATAAGAACTTTGGATAAGATCACAATATAGAAGAGTTGATCCTTTGACTCTTTTTTATAGCTACTTAGTGCTATAATATGTAAACCACCATTTTCAATTATTTTATAATTGAGTCTCTTGTAGCTAAACTTTTGAGGGCTCTATGTATTAAATAATTTGACAACTGTCTTACAAAAAATATATTACTCATGAAGTTTAAAAAGAAGAGTACTTAAATTTTTCTTAGAAGTTGTATTTTGTTTGTAGAATTCAACTTCTACTAATTTGATAGTCTTACAAATATTATATAGAGTTTCTAAATCTAAAGATACAAATTTTTAATTTACTTAAGCTTCCAAAGAGACTGGAATTCTTTTATCTCTTTATAAATCTATAATTGTGTTATTAGAAAGATGTACATATTAAAACTTTTTTTAATCTATAAATACCTCAATATAAGTCAATTCTATCTAAAAATATTAAGATTAAGATATAAATACCAAAGGCCCAAATTCAAGTTTTCATATGCTTCTTTGCAAACTTCTATTGTCAAAGTACCACAACAAATTATTACAAGATTTAGGCTTTTAATTAGTGCAATAAAATTCAAATTAGAAGAAATTAAATAAAATAGTTGAATTTTTAGTCTAAGATTAAAGAAAATGTAAAAAGATAAATGAGATAGAAATTCTAAAATGCTCTAAGCACAAGAAAATAGTAATAGATCAATAATTATTAAAAAATAAATAAAATTCAAGTAATAAAATAATAAATTATCTTTTATTATAAGATTTATTGTAAAGATTTTAGAAGTCAAAATTTTTTCTAATTTTGGCTTTTATTAAAAAAGATGTAAATAGATGAAGTTTTAAGCATTGCTAAATTAACTTCAGCACTTGACAATAATGGAACACAATCACAATAATTTAAATGGATAAAATAGATAAAAAAAATAACACCTTGAATTTAGAATGCATGGTTTTTTGGTCACAATCTAAGACTATAGTGATGCATGAGTCTATCAAAGTATAAATGATGAATTATAAGAAATTATGTGAAGTTGTCAGCAATTCCTTGAAAAAAGAAGAAAATACTCTTGAATATTGTCCCTTAAACAACAATGATTTGGTATTCCAAAGACGTCACTAATTTTAAGACATACACATATACACTATTGTATAAACACTACCATCAAGAATTAGGTTAGTGGATAGAGGTGACAAACAACTTTAGTCTAGATGTTGACAACTTCAATTGGTAGATTTTAAAAACTATAATAAGCCACTTATGATTCTCAAGGCCAATAAATTAAGAAAAAATATCATATATATTCTTCAAATATGCTAAAATATTAAGAATATCTTTATATTCTTGATAATAGCAAATCTATTTCTTACTTTTGTAATAATAGCAAATCTACTCTCAAATATGATGAGATATCACTACTTCTTTTTTAGATGTATATAGAGCCTAAATTGCATGCCATCTAGAATTTGGTGTGGTCTTTTTTGGTACTTTTTGATACATTTTTTCTTTGTCTCTTTTGTTGATGTCTATGTATTGTACAAATTTTATCATACTATTTTTGGCTTTAATGTAATTCCAAGGATCCAAGTTCATTAATACTTTTTTTTTGGATATGTATTTTAATTAAATTGAAGGTGATACACTTAATTTGTAATTTTAATTTAGCTCATATTGTGCAAAGATAGTCAAGAAGTCATAATATGGTAAGACAATCAATGAGCTTGTTGTCTATAAATATGTCTTTCATCAAAAGTATTTTTTGAGAAGTTTATCAAACATTGAAGCACCTTATAAATATAAACTTGTACACTATTGTATGGTAGCCTTAATTTAAAGAAACTATAATTGAAGATTTTTTGTATTGATAATAATAATAAGTATATGTTGAGATATTTGTTGATAATATTATCAGCTATTATTCTATTAATCCAAGTAATCTACCCCAAATTACTTACCTCAACTCAAAGCAACATTTCTATGAGATCTCAACACTGGAACAATTCTACGTGCAACCATCCATGAAAAAAGATTATGGTATAGGATTAATAGTGGATGGCCAAGTCATTACTATTTCTATGGAATCAACATAAGCCATGGAATTCAATCTTTAATATATCTAAGCTTGCTATAATAAATTAATAAAGGATGTTTACTATGGAGTTGAAATCATGGATTTATAATGCTAATAAATACTTTTAAAAAATTCTCATAATACAAAAGTTATGTCACTATGATCTACCTTCAATTATTTATTTTAATTTTTCATATATCATAGCAAAATTTGCACAACATGTAAACATTTACAAAAGAGAAAGTAGCAAAATGTGCCAAAAAGTATCAAAAAAGGTTGCACCAAAATTTTTGTAGCATGCAATTTAGATACCAGATGCACCTAAAAAAAAGAATGGTGATATCTTATCACATTCAAGGATAAATTTGTTATTATTACAAAAAAAAAAATAACAGATTTTCTATTATCAAGAATACATGATACTCTTTGTATTTCAACATATTTGAGGGATACTTATCATATTTTAAAAAAAATTAATGATGAAAAAGTAAATGTACAAAGTTATGGGTGTAACCTATATAGTATAAAATTTATCTTATCTATCTAGTTTGTTGAATTTTGATAGTATATTCAATAATGGATTGAATAAAAAAGAATTGTATATGCATTACACATTTTGAATGAAAACACATAGTATCAAGCGGTGTCATGTTGTAACACGAGTATACCATGAAAATATAAAGAAAGGGGACTTTTATTAAAGTTCAGTCACCCCGTTACAGTCAGCTGGGGCATACTGAAATGCTCCGTTCAATTCCAATAACGGGAGTCAGCAGAAAGAAAAATGACCAATTCAACGACGGGTGAGCTTGGTTCGAAGAGCCAATTGGATCCAATTTCAAGACATCCAATCCAGGTCCTATTACGGGCCTCTTACCCAATAAAAGACTTGACTTGGTTGGGCAACCCAATGCGGTCCAATTACGGGAATATCCAGGTCTTACTACGGGCCTCTTAGCCAATATGAGACCTGAATTGGTTGGGCGATTCAATGTGGTCCCGATTACGGGGCTCCGATTCCGTTTCAAGCTGTTCCGTCCTTTGTGCCATTCCGGGAACGTCCTTTCAGTAAAAGGATCTCTTAAAGGTAAAAACGGAGGAGAAAGCTCTGATAGCGGAGCCAATTCCGGATCCAAGATGGAAGATTGAAGAAATTCAGAGGCTAGGGTTTGAAAGAGGGGAAAATTAGGGTTAAAGGAGAGGATAGGTTAAGAAATGAAGGGGAGAGAATAAGGGGTTTGAAGGATCAGAGAGCTAGCTTCATGCTTCGGGGGCGGAGAAAAAAGACAGAGAATTGGAGTTTTTTTTCATACGGTTTTGGGAAGACTGAGGCAATCATTGCTGAAGACAGTACTATACTAGTGAATCGGGGTTTAAATGAAGTGGATGTGATTACTCTTGACTATTTTGTGAAATCGAAGTTACGACTGTGATTGAAGAATTAAAAGGGTGTCTATAGGATTAAGTATGCGGAGTAAATGAAATTTTTTGGGTTAATCTAACAAGACAGTCAGTGAATACAAGGTCGTGAGTACAAAGCGGTATCGGAGATTAGCAGATTGGATTGTTCGAGGTTCTTTGTAACGTCTAGAGACCTACCGGCTGGGATAAAAAGGATTTCGGTGAGCAGTCGAAGGATATCCGTATAGATTTTTGGTATATTCTTATAGTCGTTTATATTCCAACAGACAAAAACCGATAGACTGCTTGAATATTAGCGAATCTCCATACTACTTTCTACAGCGAGATGCGCGGCGCGTTCTCGAGCAGGAAAGCATGTAATACGACATAAGTGGTGAATCCGACGTGAAAGCTTGAGGTGGAAGGTATTGGATTTCGTTTGATTTTATTTTTATTTTTATGGAAAATGAAAATAAAAATTTTGAAGGATCTTTGGGAGGAGTTTCTGGTGGGGGTTCTTCTAAAGGACAAGGTATGCACATGGATCCGTCTATTGCTAGTATGTTTCAAGCCTTCTCATTATCAATGCAGTAATAGAAAAGCAATGATCGAAAGGAAGCTTTGGCAACCAAAGCATTGCAAGCAGTGGTTAATAAAATTGATCAATTTGATGGAAGGAATATTTCAAGATATTTAAGATATTTATGTTCGTGAAATGGAATTAAATCGGATTTTTGAGAAGAAAATGGTTGAATTATTTGGACTTGCGATGATACCGGAGATAAGAGACCATATTACATCGATTACAGATTGTTATGGGAATTCATGGGAGGTTTTTTTACATGCATTGAAAGACAAATATTTCTTGGAAGATGTTGATCGCGTTACTAAGAAGCTATTTCTGGAATGGATTGAACGGCCTAATAAGAATTTGCAAGCAACAGAGCTACTAAGGGAATTTGAGAGCCACTACTCTCAATTGTCGAAGGTAGAAAAATTGACATTGGAGCTGAACAAAGTTGATCTATTTCTTCAAGCTGCTGATGGAGAATTGCAAGGGAAATTGGAACTCCTTCTTGAAGACAAAGAAGAAGATGAAGGATTGACAACAAAGTGGAAGAACGTTGAAGATGCGGTGGGGTTGCTTACAAAAAGAGAAAGGAGGAAGGATAGGAGCAATATTCCGAAAACAGTACAAGCACCTAAAGCTCCAATACGTACAACACCACCAACAATGCCTACAGTTCAACCTTCGACATCCTTATCAAAGAAAGCAGATATAGAGATGGAAGAAATTATATGAGGAATGCGAGATCTTCAAATGAAATTGGCAAGACTTGAAGAGAATACTTCTACAAATAATTCAAAGAATGTTTCAAAACAAGGATATGTATAAAGATGCATTTGGTGTGATGACGCTTCGCACACTAGGAAAGATTGCAATGAATTTAATAATATGATACGACAAGGAATTAACTGCTGGAAAGATGGAAAGATAGCATTAAAAGATAGGGAGGATCTTTTTCAAACCAATTTTGGCAAGGGAAGAATGAGAGCATTGGTTCAAGATTACTTAAAAGAACATGAAACAGCAGCACAAGAAAGTGCAAGTTATGGTGCTAGAGTAGATGATGACCTTGGTGGAAGTACAGAAACTAGTGAGTTTTGGGCTTCTACCATTTTTACAATGTAAGAAGGGAAATTATCTCGAGAAGCGTTATTAAGGACTGCAGCTATAATACGAGGTGCAACAGGTTGGGAGGATCTTCTTGAGTCTCTTTCAGTTCATGCATATATTGCTAAGAGCCAACATGAAGCTTTGATGGAAGAAAAGAGATGAGGAAATTTTGATGATACGAGAGAAGGAAATTCTTCTAAGAGGCAAACTCGAGGAAACAAGGCTCGGGAGGCAGCTTCACAAGAATTGCCTGTAAAGGATACCTCAGCATCATTGGAAGAGAAAACAAGGGAGACAAAAGATAAGGGCAAATCAATTGCTTATAAGCTACTTTCTGACATTGAAGCAGCAACAAATTTGAAAGGGGTGTTGGAAGAACGTATATTAAACGCTAAGGTGGAATTCACATTGAAAGAAGTCTTGGGAATTACAAAGAAGGAGTTTCATGATGTTATCATTGACAGCATTAAGCGAAAGAGGCAATTAATGGACGAAACTAGAATGAGTCATATTATTGATGCAAGAATATATAAAGATGAAGAAGAAGTTGATATTGGTTACAAGCAACCAACAAATGAAAAGAATGGGTATAATCAACGAGTACATTTCGAAGATTATAGTGATAAGGAAATAGAAACTTTGAGTCATTAAGCTCGAAAGTATTGGGCAAGGGCAACTACTGAGGTATTGGTGAAACTAGGAGATATAGAAGAACCAATTGTTGCTTTAGTCGACCATGGTTCTGAAATAAATCTCATGTCTAAAGATCTTTATAAGAAGCAAAAATGGCCAATTGATATGGAACATGGATGGGCAATACTAGCAGCTAATAACACATGGGGCAAATTATATGGAGCTTGTCCAGATGTTAAAATTTGGATTGGGGATGTTGCGACAGAGCAACATTTCTTTGTTCAAGATACAACATCTTATCCGTTGATTTTAGGACAACTTTATATTACAGCAACACAGATAGAAACAAAAGTACTTGACAATGGTTCTGCTTATGCAAGGGTACTTAGTGAAGATGGAACGAAAGCTATACAATTTCTAACAGTACGTCCTAACCATGAACGGAATCGAGATAGGTTGAGGAAGAGACCATTGCCAAAGATTATTGAAGGATTTAAGGATTTTTGGGACGTACCACTATAAAGGAAGATTATGGAGGTACAAAAGAGGAGGTACTCTCGCTAGATGAAGGTGCCTTTGATGCGAGTTTTATTGGTATTTTGGAGAATGGAAATATTATGTATAAGAAAGTTGATGATTTTAAAAGAAAAGAAAGAAAAAGATTATATAATATTGAAGGAAAATTATACAAGTTAGGTGCATTGTAAGATGATGGAAGTGGTTTGTATAATGAAGGTGACGAAGACGAACTGGGCAAAGACGTAAAGAATATATTGTAAATCAAACAACAATTGGGTAAATTGGTGCATACCGAAGGATGTACAGGTTCAGAGGGGGTGGATGTCGAGTTGTATCACGAGTATACCTTGAAAATATAAAGAAAGGGGACTTTTATTAAAGTTCAGTCACCCCATTACAATCAGCCGGGGCATACTGAAATGCTCTGTTCAATTCCAATAACGGGAGTTAGTTGAAAGGGAAAGGACCAATTCAACGACAGATGAGCCTAGTTCGAAGAGTCAATTGGATCCAATTTTAAGACATCCAATCCAGGTCCTATTACGGGCCTCATATCCAATATGAGACCTGACTTGGTCAGGCAACCCAATGCGGTCCAATTACGGGAACATCTAGGTCTTACTACGGGCCTCTTAGCCAATATGAGACCTGAATTGGTTGGGCGATTCAATGTGGTCCCGATTACGGGGCTCCGATTCCGTTTCAAGCTGTTCCGTCCTTTGTGCCATTCCGGGAACGTCCTTTCGGTAAAAGGATCTCTTAAAGGTAAAAACGGAGGAGAAAGCTCTGATAGCAGAACCAATTCCGGATCCAAGATGGAAGATTGAAGAAATTCAGAGGCTAGGGTTTAAAAGAGGGGAAAATTAGGGTTAAAGGAGAGGATAGGTTAAGAAATGAAGGGGAGAGAATAAGGGGTTTGAAGGATCAGAGAGCTAACTTCATGCTTCGGGGGCGGAGAAAAAAGACAGAGAATTGGGGTTTTTTTTCATACGGTTTTGGGAAGACTGAGGCAATCATTGCTGAAGACAGTACTATACTAGTGAATCGGGGTTTAAATGAAGTGGATGTGATTACTCTTGACTATTTTGTGAAATTGAAGTTACGACTGTGATTGAAGAATTAAAAGGGTGTCTATAGGATTAAGTATGCGGAGTAAATGAAATTTTTTGGGTTAATCTAACAAGACAGTCAGTGAATACAAGGTCGTGAGTACAAAGCGGTATCGGAGATTAGCAGATTGGATTGTTCGAGGTTCTTTGTAACGTCTAGAGACCTACAGGTTGGGATAAAAAGGATTTCGGTGAGCAGTTGAAGGATATCCGTATAGATTTTTGGTATATTCTTACAGTCGTTTATATTCCAACAGACAAAAACCGATAGATTGCTTGAATATTAGCAAATCTCCATCCTTGTGGAAAATATCTATTTTCTTATTGCTCCACATCTCTTGTGATTCTATAATTTTGTGTAGATATATCTACTTCACTTAGGAACAAGAATATATAAAGATGTAATCTATTTTTATTCTAAAAAGTGGTTTTTCCTTTATGGAGATGTAAAAAAAACCTTTGTTTCAACTTTGAATGTTTTAATCTTCTAAATGATAAAGAGAAAGATTTGGAAGGCATATAGTCATATAAGTTAGGTAGAAGATCGTATAGTTAGAAATACCTAAGAAGGTGTCAATTTTGTAAATTTCAAATTATTTTTAATAAAGGTTGTTTTAAGGCAATTTTTTAAGAATAATTTCCATGATGTTTGGTGGTTAATTTCCAAAAAATAAACTTTGTAATTATAATTTTGAGCTAAAAAGACACCATAAACTAGAAAAGAGGTGTCTAATAGTAGTGTATTTGACATCCTAATTTTGGCGAAATATAAGTTATCCATTCTATATATTGTCTACATATTTTGAAGTATTTTTAGATATTGAAGGTGGACTACTATAATGATAGCCTATTTTTAGATCTTTGTTTATTTTTAAAGTTTAACTTAAAAGATGTATATTTTATATTTGTTAGGAGTTAGAAGGTTTGATTTTTGTAAATGTATAGCATGTATTTAAGGTATTAGAATACAATGGTAGATAAGAATTTTTTTATATAAAGATATAATCAAATATATTTTTTCTTAATAATAGAAAAATTCTTTCATATGAAAAAATAATCCAATAGCTAGAATGGAAATTTCTTATAGAAATTTTGTTAATACAAGTAAATGCTAAAACTTATGTATGTATTAATAAAAGTCACAAACTAATTTTTAATTCTTATGAATAAATATATATATATTTATTAAACTTATGTTGAAAATTTACATTGTTTTCCTTTCAGAAATGAAGTTTACAAATGTTAAAACTACAACATTCTATTATAATAGATGAGTATATATTATATAAAAAGTATTAAAAAAATAAAAAATAAATAAAAGAATTTATTCTTATTTAATATTTTTCTTTTATATTATAATATCTAGATTCAATTTAATATTTATGATATAGAAGAAGAGCTCAAAAAAAGACCAAAATCTTTTTTTTGTTTTAAAATTTATTAATTTAGTTTTATATTTAATTTTTTTCTTAAATTATATTTAATTTGCTAAAATATACAAATAATCAAAGTAATTGATAGTACTATCATAAAAACTTCAAAGTTTATAACCTTAAGAACTCATTGTGTTTAATTTTGAAAACGAATATATCAAGTTATATTTCAAGAATTACTAGATAGACATCCAATTCTTTCAATAAATATAAAAAATAATGATTATAATACCAAATTTTTCTATACTTTATATATATATATATATATATATATATATATATATGTATATATGTATAGAAATATATTTTATTCTCTACCAACTTAGATGTGGAAGGTTTATTTTCTATGCTTAAACAAAGAAAGGAGATTGCACTACCAGTTGGTTTTTGTTTCATGCATGCAAGTTTTGGATTTACTACATTTGCTTTTGATTGTGAAAAGTTTGAATTTTGTTCCTCCAAAATTCAATGTTAATATAATAAAAGTTTTTCATAATATATTATAATTTATAATACTATATTTATAAAGTTTAGATTGTATGATTTTTTTTATCTAATAAGTTGAATTTTAACTACAAATTTTGATGAAAATTATGACAAAAAAGATATTAATTGGTATCTATTATTCTTTTTAGTTTATAAAAATATAAAAAATATATTATTGTTTGCAAAAAACTAATATAACGTAGGATTGCATGATTAATCACAATGTGAGTTATTTTTGTGAAGTATTCAAGAACCTTATATATGCTATTTTAAGAATTATTTTGAATAACAAGGCGCCAAAAAGGGTTGATAAGTAAGCATAGAATTTGGTGGATTTGTATCTAATTCCATGACATATGGTATTATCATGATTTTTTATATATAAAATGATTTTGACATATATGTCCATTAAGTTTTTAGTTGATACTACAATTTATCTTTTTATTATTGAGTGATTTCTCTTTACTCAAGAAATAATCAAATGCCCAAAATTCATCAACTTTCTTATCCACTAATAAAGTAAGCAAACTCAATGTAAGACTTAATATTCTTGCAAGTAATTAATAACTTCTTTCTAAATAGTTTGAGCTTTTTATAGCTCAATCTATAAGGTTTGAAATTCCTCCTTAACATCAATATGAATAACATCTCTCCAATCTTACAAAAAGAATTAAAAATATTCATTGATTTTAAATTATATATATAATTTAATATATATATATATATATTTAATATATTTAATATATATATAATTTTATATATAATTTAAAATATTCATTGATTTTAAATTTTATATATATATATATATATATATATATATATTTGTTTTAAGAACAAATCAAGTTAGTCATAATATTTTCAAGAACCTCCTCAATGACTTCCATTAATACTAGTTCTTCATCTATCAATGTCATCTATAGTGCCTTTTCATCTCTCAAAATACTTCAAACTTATTTTAAAGGTCACCAGTAATTTACAATTATTTTATCTTGCATGAATTAAAAGCTAAAAAAATCTAATATCTTGGTGGTCATACATCTAATAATGTATAAAAAATACAAATTAAACTTGAATATTTAATATTAATAAAATAATAAATTCTAATATTTATAAAAAATAATCTAATGCCAATTATACATACAATTCCAAAAATGATTCAATTAAAAATTAAATTTTTCACACAAAAAGAAACAATAGGTATCTATTGTGTTGTTTTTTAAAATTAAAGTAGCACCAACAATGAGAAGCAATTGAGGCATATTTTACAAATACGGATCAAGATAAATACTTTTAAAATACATACAAGAATAAGAAACTTATTGGTTGGTTTTGTATATTCAATTTAAAAATAAAACTTTAAAAATTCTTATGTAAAGTCTATAAAATCTTTTAAAGCTAAAATAAATATATGAGGTAGCTAAAAATTTCACATTTAAAAACATGCTTAATATTACCTATATATACTTTGCTCAATGATATTTTCAATGGGATGTAATTCTACATGTTAACTACAAGCAACTATTATATGGTATTATATATATTTCAAATAATAACTTTTGAATTATTGTTATGCATACAAATTTTAATAATAGTTGCTTTCAAAGCAACTCCTGCTTTGTTCATATATTTTATGATAGCAATAAAATTTAAAGATAAGATATTTGCATTGAAATATATAAAAAGAGATAAAATAACATCATGATTAAGATCATCTATCTCAATAGTTTGTCATAGACATTCATATTTTTTTAATATTTAATTAAATAATATGAATAGATATAAGTTGGTACAAATAGATAAATTGATAATATCTTGTAGAAAAGATTCATGGATGCAAATTTGCCTTTATACATGTTTATAGCTGATTAATAGATTAAAAATTTGGCCAACAAATTAGCCATATATTGCACATATTGGCCACTTGTGGTACAAGTTGGACATGTGGCATACATATAGGAAGCTTGTTTGCAAGTTGGACATGTATTAGAGGTCTTATAGAATGTTGCTACATAGAACTTAATTAGATAGTATATATAGAGGCAAGAATGAGGCCTTCTTCACTCTTATCAACTCTTTTCTTGCTTCTAATCTAATTTCTTAGATTTTAGCAATATCCATTTTAATTTTTTCTTGAACATACATATTTTTTTCTTATCATCTTTTCTTAAGAAACATCTCACTTGATTGTTTACATTCTTTGAATTCTTCTTCTTGACATAGTCACCTTTAAAAGCTCATTACTATCATCTACTTATTATAAGGTAGAACTTCATTGACACATTTATATATATTATTATATTATAATATGAGTATTAGATGAAAGAAAAAAGTATGCGTTATAATTTAGAAGAGATTATTTGAAAAATATAGTACCAAAATATAAGTAAAAGATAAGGAAGTAATAAATGTATTTTGTATTAATGTTATCTTTTACTAAAAAGTGCTTCTACTATCTTTTTAGGACCATAAATAAGACAGAACAAAATAGGTTAGTAAATATGAGATTATAAGCATCTTTAAGTAGAAGTAGATAGTAGCTTCTAGCAAAAATTATTTAAGAAAAATAAGATATTGATATCCAGAGAAGATTGGTTGTAAACTTGGACTGAAATTTAACATCAAAGCATTATGTTGTATACCTACAAGAATTGTGGTGTTTTTTTGTTAACTAAAGAACAAGTTTATAAATAAACTTGATAAGAATTGTTTAAGCATTAATTTCAAGTGATTTAAATTAATATTAATTTTTTAGTAGCTTTGCAAAGTTAGGGTTGATAGATGATTTGTAATTTTAATAAATAGAAATGAGTTTATATTTTTGAAAATTTTATAAGCATTATAGCAAATTCACAAGTAAACTTTTGTGGAATTTTGGATCTACTTGTTATAAATGTGTTTTCTGAATTTGAATTCAATTAAATAGATAGATCAAAGATTGTAAAAATTTAATTGAGTTAGGATCTTAGAATTTGGATTTCAAGGATTAATAAAGGTTTCTTTGATCTTGAGCAATTTGTTGGTTGGATTAAACATATGAAAATCTTTTAATTCAATTATCAAGTTTGATTTTTTGTAAATTTTTTGTATTTTTTGTTAATTTATAAATTAAAACTTGGAGATTTTTTTTTAAAGATAAATAGTTTAATTAATAGTTACTAAGGTTTTAAGATTAATAGAAGGATTGATTAGGATTTTTAAAGATTTATTTCAAGTTTAATTATGATTATTTTTAGGATTTATAAAGATTTGTTTTAAGATTTGATTAAAATTTGTTAGAATTTTTTAAATATTTAATTATTATTTATTTAAAATTTAATTTTATTAAGTTTTACATAGGATTTTATTAAGAATTATTAAGAATTTGATTAGGATATCTTTAGAGTTTTTTTAAGGATATCTTTGAGGGTTCTTTTATGGTTTCTTTAGGATTTTCTAAAAAGAAGAAGTTATGTGATAAAATAAATAGGCAATGCTTAGTTTCTTGCTTTTAATGTCATATTAAATTTATATTGACAATGTTTGGATTTTAATATTTTGTCTTGCATGTCTTTGTCTCCATTGGTAAAATATTTAGTAATTCAAATCTTGTCTTTAGTTGATCTTAATTGGATAGAGAAGAGATATTATTATCTGATGTCTATTAACTTGCCTAGTTTATGTTTAGATTATTGTGGAGCCAAAAAACATCATTTTATTGTTACATAATATATAGATAGAATTTTAATAATTTATTATTATTATTTTTATTATATTATTAATATTAATATTTTGAAATTAATATATATATATATAATTAATTGATTAATGCAATGTATAAAACTAAAATTAATTTTATTATTATAATTGTCTCAAAATATAATATTTAAGAAAAATAACATAAACTAATAAAAAATATATAATTTTTAACAATAGATATGTGTAATTGTTTTTTTTTGTAAAATAATGTTTTTTTATTAATATATAATATAAATAAATTTATACTTTAGACATAAATTATGATTATGATATAAAATTAAAATATAAACTATAAATTATAATTTAAAATATTATAAGACTAGAGATTTTGTGGTTTACATTTATAAAATATTATTATAGATTACAAATTTATAATATATATATATATATATATATATATATATATATATTTTGACAACCAAGATATATCTTAGAATTGCACAAAATAGTGAAAAACTTAAATTTAAAATTAAAGGGTTAAAAACTACAAAAACAGGTGAAGACAGATTTTATTGTTGGACCAAGGCATCAACAAAATATCCAAATAATTGATGTATTTTAAATGTAAAAATAACATTAAATATTCCAACAGTAAGATCTTTATCACATAATATTAATTGGTTAAGAAAAAAATATGACAGACATTTATGCATAATATATTGTAACATAAAAAACACCTAGTGTTTTGTTTTTTGTTTGTTTGTTTGTTTGTTTGTTTGTTTGTTTGTTTGTTTTTTTTTTTTTTCTGTAATTCTTAAATCATATGTTGGAGATAAAAACCTTTAGTCAACAAAGTATTGAATACCTAAAATTCCACATACAATAATTGAAAGCAATGTAGAATCACTCATTGAACGAACATGTAAATCCTTCCATAAAACTTCACTTTAGACAAGCAAAGGAATTTTGCATCACGCAAAGGCTGCAATAACCACTGGA
Organism: Physcomitrium patens; assembly: GCF_059467195.1. NCBI lineage: Eukaryota > Viridiplantae > Streptophyta > Bryopsida > Funariales > Funariaceae > Physcomitrium > Physcomitrium patens. The sequence goes on along the minus strand of NC_143419.1, from coordinate 12,797,687 downwards.
TCCCAAAAACAATTAAGATTTACAATGCTACGTTTGGTGATATTCAAAACGACACTAATGAGTAAGCACTGTATCACCTCACTCCATCCAAATTGCGGGAGAGCATGGCTTCCTCACATACACTTCATTTTTTATGCTAAGGCAGTAAGAGGATTTGGGTCGAATCTATGGTGGGCAATTTGGAAAGCATGGACCAAGGTACGACATTCAACAACCATCCCTCTCTGACTCCACAGCTCGACAATGCCTCTTCTGGACTGCGGAGATACTACATTCCCAAGGATTTATGCTTGGAGACGCTCCGTACTCACCCGGGAGCACATGGATGCAGAAAGGCATACTCCAGCTCAAGGATTCACGGCACGACCAAAGAAAGGATAGGAAACACACAAAAGAACTGTGCCGCGTAGTAGGATCTTGAAACACAAACCAGAGTCTAAGAGATTTTCTGGACTCAATCCACAGTCGACCCAACGACCCACATTCAAACTTTTTGACTGGGTCGCGGTGCTACACTCAAACAAAGGAATTCAGTCCCTCATACAAACTCGTGGCCCTTACGAGGGCACCTTATTTGAACAAACTATGCCCTGCTTTTACTCTCGACAGGATTCACACCCTGTCGTGGATATCACAAGCCATGATCTTCATAGAATATAAGTTGTTACCCCAAACGAGGCCTTCGCACCATTCAGCTCAATTCGGATGCACCATATGACGGAGCCATATGGTGCATGGGACCTGTGCAATCGTTAGCGTCTAATCCAGCAGAATGGAAATGGCATAAGATCGCGCATCTTCAAACAACAAATTTTTTTAATTACTCAACGCGACATGGTTACTGCATTGCTCTTGCAGATAAACCCTAAGTCACCCATCTCTATTCCAAATAGGCCGTACTTGGCCTCACGTCAACAGAAACAGAAGAATCAATTAAACTTATGTGGGATAAACACAAGCCAGCAAAACTTCAGGCCTTCTTGTAGCTCCTCAATTCAGAAGGGCTACTAACGGGCAGCTGGAGCGCAACATTGGGATTCCCCAGCGAGTGTCAATATTGTAACAGGGATATTCAATAGACACCAAGACACTGCATACGAGACTGCAAATTTGCTTGTTGAGTATGGCACCGATACTTAAGCATCTGGAGCACCTTAGGCTTGCCCCAATACCTCTCATAGACAGAGATTAACACAGGGGTCCCCCCCCCGGCACTCAAACCACTGCTACATACACACCCTCCCTCTGCACTCCGGTTCTAGCGGGAGATGTTCTCCATAGTGCTCTTTTGTGGTGTGCTAGGTGTAGCTTCATTTTTTCCAGTGTAAAATTTAACGTCCTTCGGAAATGTCATGGCGCCTGAAGAGATACGATACACGCCGACATAGAGCGCTGTAACCACATACTACGTTTTATTGAGTCCTGCGGAAAGAAACGCCAAGAAACGCTCATAGAAGAGTTCTGCCAACCCGCTCATGGGACCCAGACTGACTTGTAATTGATACTATTAATATGATCACCGTTCATTCAAAACAAACTAAAAAAAAAAACAGAAAAGAAAAGAAGAAGACACAAATGAGCTTGAAGTTGGAGTTGAAGTCAACATCAACAAGCCAATTCTGACTTGTAGGACACTCCCAACATCCAACTCCATTATCTCATACACATCCGCCACGTGGAACTCCCAATCACATTCAAGGCTCAACAAAATATTGAATCCAAATATAGCAACAATTTGACAAAGTCTACGTATCTCGGCACTTTATCCTTTTGGGGAGGCTTCTTACTCGACGTTGGGATTTCGATGGCAACGGGGTGACGCGGTATTGGATCGCACTCATCGGGCTAGTCGCCGCGCGTGGATAGATGCCGGAACTGAGATGTTGCTGCGTCGGCGTGATCAGCGCGGGGTCGATCGATCGATCCATCGCCCGCCGGAAGGGAGAAAGGATGCCTTCTCCCCTCTCCCTCCCGCCGCGGATGATCGTCACGAGCTCCGAAGCCCCGGCGATTGGCGGCGCGGGAGAGGGGAACAGCAGATTGCGCCAAGCATTGGGCGACCCACACGAGGCAGTCGCGCTCGCGTACCACGATCGCTGCGCGACGCCGCGCTGGATGTCCACTGCCACCTCCCCCCCCCCCTCCCCCTTATCCGTTTCCCACTCCCTTGCATCCCGTCTGCATATCTTTGTCCCTCGACGTGCATTTTCCAATTTGTGCGATTGTTCTCTGGATTCCTTGGTATTGTGCTTTTTGATATTGTATCTTCGTCTCAGGTATGTGTTCTTTTGCACGCGGTTTTCGATTCGTCCCTCTTGGGTAAGTTCTGAGCTCATGGCTGTTTCATATGCATTGCTGGGATCATGTCCCGTGGGGTGTTGTGGCCTTGGTTCTGAGAATGAGTTAATGCGAGATAGCAGATTCTTTAACACTGTTTCGCTACATGCTTGTCGAATGTAGCTGACATTTGGATTTCGTGTGAATGAGTTATCTGAGACTGAAACATCGTGGATCTGCAGACTTTCAAGATGGCTCAGGCTAGCGTAAGTGCTTCCATCCAAGCACCTAGCGTCGATGTGATGGTCGACTTGGGTAACCCCTTGTTGAACCGTGTTGTGGATGGGTTCATCAAGGTTGGAGGGATCGGTGCTTTGCATGCCGCTGCTCAAGATTCTTACCGACTCACGCTGCAAGGTACCAATTGCACCTTTCTTTACTTTACAGTCCAAGTTTGGACCTAATAACTTGTAGTGCATGTGTACATCCGCGTTCGTTGCCGGCCCCTGGGCGTAATGCGTGATCGCATTCCGATGATGTTTCTTAGGAGTATTCTTGAGAATTGAAGGAATTGCGTCTGATTGATTCCCACTTGTGCAGAGGAGACAAGCCAGAGGTCTTTGGAGAAGACTGCCCGACGGTTGGGCAAGGAGGCTTTGCAGTGGGGTCTGGCTGCCGGAGTTTACACCGGCGTGACGTACAGCATGCAGGAGGCTCGTGGCATTTCCGACTGGGTCTGTGTTCGCGCCCTGCGTCCTCTGATTTATGATACATGCCTCGACTCAGCGTTGTGGTTTCCTCCAGTGTTCATATACGACTGCGTAGATTTAGTTCAATAGGCCCTTCTTATTACTTTGGAAGTTTCTGATTAGTGCTACTTGACTGCTGCAGAGAAACCCACTGGTGGGGGGAGCCATCACTGGAGCTGCATTGTCGCTGACCGAGACCGACCCCCGCTTGGATCGTGTGGTTCAATCCGCTGTCACTGGTAGTGCCATTGCCAGCGCTGCGGAGTTCTTGCGCAATCTCACTAGTTAGGGAATGCAAGGTCGACATGTTAAAGTAAATTGTCTGTAAATTTGCGTGATGCCGCCGCAGCTACTGTCGTTGTAAAACGACTGTCAATGTAATTTGTGCCTAACTACTGGCGTTCTTGTGAAATGTTCAACACCTATCTCATTTTTGTCTCCTTTCTGGTACTCGTTTCGTCAGAGTTTTTTCTAAGTTGTCGGTAGCTCGGTGTATTCTTATGTTAGATACTGGAAAAATATCATCACACTCGTTAAAATCCTTGAGCAAATTTCGCAACTTCAACTAATGTTTTGCAGTACGGTAAAAGAATACACTGCACTTAACTCGCATTTCATTTGTCGCCAGTTTCCTGATATGCATGCTTCTAACGTAATTGGACTGTTGTAATCTCAGCGAGTTGGTTTAGTAACGGTGATATCGTAGGATTATGCCGTGTCTAACAATCACGTTGCGATTGGGAAAATTGAAAGGTTTCGCTGAGGGACTCTTAGAAGCTCTTCTCTCCTTACTATCTTCACAACATTTGATTACACTCACTTGTCTTGCAGCGAACCGCGGAGAGTGAAGGAAGATTTGCATCAAATGGCCATTTATGTCTTGCAAGCACGCATGTTGGTGTGAAGATGCGCACTCATATCAATCAACACCTGCGTACAATTTATGTCTATCTATCTATCTATCTATATATATATATATATATATATTTATGTATGTATACATGTATTTATTTATTTGTTTACGGTGTGTCTACAGGTATGGTAATGCCACCACAATCTGCCGCACACATGTTTTGGCCATTGTCACCACAACCTGCGACCCACTCTTTATATTCTTTCAGTTTTTTATTCTAATCAATTTTTTTTTGTTATTTTTTCCAATTTTTTTCAAATTATATAGTAATTGGATCAAATTGTAATAAAAAATAATCAAAATTTTGATAACAATAAATTGTGACGATAACAAGAACCTTAGTGACATTAGCAGCAAACAAAAATTTATATTTACATAATGCTGTAAAGAATTTTGAAACTATGATAACATATCAATTAAACATTATACAAATTTAGCATTAATGTGATTAAATATCAGAAATGTTTTTATTCTACTCAATAAAGTAATAAAAAGAAACAAAAAGACAGAACAAACAGTTGTGATTACTATCCTTAAGGCAAGTGGTAGTTCAAAATTGTGCAACAAACTTGCAATTTCAATATGCAACAAATAATTTTGTCAAAAAATGTGAATGTTTGTTGCATATAGAAGTAGAATATTCATGATTTTGTCAAAAAATGGACTTCTTATGAGTTTGTCTATGTTTAAAAAAGAAAACACATGTAAGTAAATGTAAAAATGCTGCAAATGATGAGTCTTAATTTGACACGAGATGTATTTTCTGTAGTTTGAATATTCTTTTTGATAATGATAAATAATCTTTAACAATCTTTGGGTTGTAAAGGAAATTTGACTTGTGTGAGAATTTAAAAAATATCTTTTTGAGAAATTAAGGAAATCTAATAAGAAAGTTACAAAAAAAAGGAAAAAAAAGATATATAATAAATTTATCAAAGATATTTCTACTAAGACTTTGCACTTGTACAATTTGCTGATGTGTTTGCAAAATGCAAGAGTTGAACAAAAAATTAAAATTATAAAGTTATTAGGAATTGATTATATTATCTATAATAACAAACTCTACTCTTTCTACCTATCTAATATAGAAATTAAAGTAGTTAGAAGTATAAAATAGTTTTTTAGTTCTTAAGTTTAAAATTTTGATTTTTTGATTTTTTGATTTTTTTTTTTTTTTCAAAATTTTCTAAAATTTAAATTAATCCAATATGAATATTTTATGCAATTTATAAGAGTAATTTTTTAAAAAAGAATACCAAGTAACATTAGAAGATGCATGATTTCTTATTATATCATGGATTCAACCTGGAAGCCTATATTTTAAAAATTGCTTTGTAAAAAATCAACTTTTTACATTTATTTCAAAGATACATGGTATTTTGTTACGACTACTTCTACTATTAAATTACATTGGTTCTAAACAATTATTAATGGTATCATGTGGTAACACAACTATATTGTGAAAAATAAAAAATATTGGTGTTATTATAGAAGAGCCTAGTAGAAAGATGTAGTACAAAAAAATAGATAAATGATAGAAAGGTAGTAAAAATTTTAGTCTTAGTGTTGCTTTTTGTAGAAGGCACTTCTATTTATTTTGTAGGAGCATAAATACCTCAAATAAAAGTAAATAAGATAAATATATAATTTAGATATTATTATAAGAGAGTTAACAATAAGTTTAAATAAAAATTACCTCAAATTACTAAAAATTGATACCTAAAAAGGACTAATTATGAATCTAGGTCAAATTCAAATCTTGAGACACAAAACTAAGAACCTATGGTAATTCTAGGATTCTTTTATCAATCCAAAAGTAAGATTTGAGAGTTGACTTGTGATAAAAAATTTAAAAGTTGGTTTCATGTGATTTCGGATTAATATTGAGGTTCTGAGGGATTTTCAAAGTTAATAATATCCTCGGTGGATTTAGATTTTGAGAGATATAAACAAGTTTATAAATTTGATGATTCTGTAACTTTCATAGTATATTTATAAGTAAAAATTTGGAAATTTATTATTGTACTTGTTGTAAATATGTGTAAAACATTTGAGGTCAATTAAGCAATCAAATTGAAGAGTATGAGAATTTTTGTGGATTATAGTTTTGAATAATTGATATTTAGAGTTAATGAGGGATTTTTCAATTTGGCAATATCTACCAATTTGATTGAAGCAAAAATTTGTGAGAGAAATTTAGACTTGAATATCTTTATATAACTAGATTTTTGGAAAAATTTGAATGATTCAACAAGGCAAATTTTTTGTTGAAAGATTAACATTCAAGTCAAAGAAGGAGGGCAGCCAAAAATCAAGAGGTTTTAGGAGTTTTTTTGCAATTGCTAAGTTTGATTATTTTCAAATTTTTTCTTTTTATTAATTCTTAAATAAACTTCAAGTAATATCTAATAAATTTAATTAAATTTTAATTTAGAAAAATAAAATTTAAAAAAATCACAAAAGAAATACAAAGAAGTTATGATTTAATCTCAAAGAAAAACAATAAGAAATCTTAAAAAAATATAAAAATAAAAATTTTAAAAAATAATAATAATCATAAAGAAATCTAGAAATAAAAACTCTAAAGAAACAACTAAGAATCTTAAAGAAATATTAAGAATAGAAATTATAATATAATCCTAATTAAAATCTTAATTAAATCTTAATCAAAACTTATGTCGAATTCTAATTAAAATCCTAATTAAATCTTAATCAAATCCCAAATTAAATCCTAATTGAAATCCAAATTAAATCTTAATAAAATCTTAAGTCAAATTTTAATAAAATCCTAGAAAAATTCTAATAAAATCTTAACTAAGTTCTAAATCAAATCCTAATCCTAATAAAATCTTAGATCAAATTCTAAGTCCTAATCAAACTATAGATAAATCCTAAATAAAACCATAATCAAATCCTAATGAAATTCTAGATTTTAAACAAATTCTTAACAAATCCTAAAGTAAAATGGAATTTCAACAACTAATGATTGAACTATTAATAATAATTCAAAATTTACATACTTCTTAATATCTTAGTTAGGAACAAGTATAAGAAAAACGAAATTAATTGTACTTATTAATTGAAAGAAATGTAAGATAATCTAATCAGGTATTAGGTAGCTTCCTACTCCAATCTAAATGCTAAACTTCTAGTGCCAATATCTCCTTCTTGAACTATTGAATTGCTCTCAAATTTCACTAAAATATTAAAAATTGAGTTTAGTATTCATATGTAAAAATTTAAATTCAATCCAACTAACAGATTGCTAAAGATCTTGGAAACCTACACTGACCTTCAATCTCTAATTTTTAAAACCTCAATCCACAAAAGTCCTCATATACTTTAATCTAATTATTTGATTGACCTCAAAATTTGTATATATATTTATAACCAACACACCAATACACTATCCAAATTTCACATGTTATTGTGATATAACATAGCTTATGAATGAAAGAGAGAAGAATAAATTATATTTTAGAAGATCTTATTTTAAAATATTATAGCAAATTATCTTAAAAATATAGATAATAGTCAAAAAGATAATAAAACTAAAAGATACTAATGTTGCTTTTTTATAAAATAGGCTTCTATTTACTTTGTAGGACCATAAATAAAGTAAATCAAAGTAAATTGGAAAATTAAATAATATAAGCATATGTAAGAAGAAATTAAGAGTAGATTTTAGCAAAATTTGCCTTAAGAATCTAAGAATTGATATCCAAAGAGGACTAGTTGTCAACCTAGGTCAAAATCAGACCTTGAGGCACAAAACCATGCACCTATACTGATTCGAGGATTCAAGGATAGATCAAAGAGCAAGATATGAGAGCAGACTAGAGAAGAGATTTTTAGGCATTAGTTTTATGTCGATTGAATCAATATTGAATTTTTAAAGGATTTTCAAAGTTAGTAATGTTCTCAGTTGGTCTAAATTTTGAGAAATAATTTTTTTTTTACAAATTTAAAGGTTTCTTGAGTTTTGTAGTATGTGTGTGAATGAATTTGGAGCAATGTATTGCTTTGTAAGTTTTTAATGTGTACAAATTTTGAAGTCAATTAAAAATTTAGATCAAAGTGTGTGAAGGTTTTTGTGAGTTGAGGACTTAAAAATTGGAGTTTGAGGATTAGTGAGTTTTTCTAATATTTTTAGCAATTTGTTAATTGGATTGAAGTGAAATATTTTTATATAAATACTAGACTTGATTTTCAATGTTTGAGTGAAATTAAAGAGTAATTTACTAATTCAAGAAGGAGATATTGATACTAGAAGTTTAGCATTCTAATTGGAATAAGAGGCCACCTAATATCTGATTGGATTATCTTATATAATTAGATTACGATTATCTTATATAATTTGATTGGATTAATTTGATTAGGATTTGGTTTAGGATTTGGTTTAGGATTTGGTCTAGGATTTTCTTAGAATTTGGTTTAGAACTTGTTTAGGATTTGTCTACAATGTAAAAATTCATTAGGGTTTCATTAGTATTTGACCTTAGATTTGATTAAGGTTCAATTAGGATTTGACCTAAGATTTGATTAATATTTAATTAAAATTTTAATTAGGATTATATTATAATTTTTATTTTTATTATTTTTTAAGGATTCTTTATATTTCTTTTGTGACTTTTTAAAAATTTATTCTAATAGATTAAAGTTTGATTGGATTATTAGGGATTACTTGAAGTTTGTTTAAGACTCTATCAGACTTAGTAGAATTATTGTTGTATTGTTATTTAACTTCCATAGCTAGGTTCTTATTGCATTCTCAAGCAAGAATACATATAATAAAATATATTTGATGAATCTGATATAAAAAACTTGAGGTGGAAGGTATTTGGAATTATTTTTGGTTTATTTGATTTTTAAAGAAAGAAGGCAAGAGAATGGAAGGAAAGGTTTTTAATGGTGCTTTAAGTAGAGTTGAAAGTGGAACTAGAAATAGATGATAAGATATTTATTTTTATCCCAACTTTACAAGTATGTTTGAAGCTTTTGTCGTATTCATGCAATAATAATATGTTAAAGATCATGAAGAGGGTATAGCAAATAAAACATTACAAGCAATTGTAGATAAGATTGATCTATTCAAAAGAAGGATATAATAAAATATTTAAAGTATTATATAAAGTAAATAGAATTGAAGTATATTTGAATTGGTAATTGCACTAGACATAAGAAATCAAGTAAAGTCCATTATAGGACATTTTTGAAGTTCATAGAAGAAATTTTATAAGCAATGAAAGATAAATTTTTCTTGGAAGATAGTAATCAAATTATAAAGAAGTCATTTTTTGAATAGATTGAAAGGCCTAAGAAAGATCTTCTAGCAATAGAATTATTAAGAAAGTTCAAAAAATAATATTCTTATTTATTAAAAAAAAGGTAATAATTGAATCCAAGTAAAGTGAAGCTTTTTATTCAAGTGGTTAATAGAGAGTTGCAAGAAAATTTGGAAATCTTCCTTTAAGATAAAAAAGATGAAGAATTGACAACAAATTAGAAAGAAGTAGAAGAAGCAATAGGATTGCTTGCAAAGAAAAAAAGAAAAAAAGATAGAGTGGGTATTTAAAGACCATTGTAAGCATCTAAGGTAAAAATGCCTACTATTCTTTTTACATCTATATTTCTACCTTCAATAGTTATAGCAAAGAAAGAAGAAATGGATATTGATAAAATCATATAAGAGATGAAAGGTTTACAAATAAAATGTATAAAACTTAAAGAAAAGAGTCAATCATCAAGAATATCAACAAGAAAAAAATCGAGACCAATAGAAGGTATATATAAGCATGTGATATAGTAGCATGGATTATTCAAGAAGGGAATGTGAAGATGTTATAGAGGTATTACTAAAAAGAATTATTTTTTTTAAAGATGGTATGATAAATTTAAAAAAGAGTGGAGAAAAATTGGAGACAAATTTTAGAGAAAGAGAGATGAAGATGCTTAAGAAGGAAGCATTTAAAATCTTAATAAATGAAGCATCAATATATTGGATGGAAGCAAATCCGAAAAAATATTTAAGTATAAATTTAAATTTTTTAGAAGAATCTAGTTCTTTATAATCAAATGTAATGAATTATGCTGATTTTTTTATTTTATTAGAGATGATTTAAATCGTATTGGTAATAAAATTTAACAAATTATTGGGTGGAATAATCTAATAGATGGATTATTGATGCATGCTCATATTACAAGGGATCAACATAAAGCATTAATAGAAGAAAAACAAATGAGAGATGAAAATAATGAAAGGTCATAGAAAAGAACTACAAAGGTAGAAAAACCACAACAACAAAAAAATCTTATGCATGAAGAGAGAACAAAGAATATTTCTACAAAAGAAAAGAAAATTGTGAAAGAAAAAGTAAAGGCTCTTGCTTATAAATTACAATCTAATATTGAAGCTACTACAAATTTGAAGAAAATATTGGAGTAGATCTTAAGTAGAAAGCTTGAATTTATAATTGGTGAAATCCAAGGAATTACAAAGCGTCAATTTTATAAAGTTATTATTAATACAATAAAGAAAAAATGACAATATATAGGAGATATTATGACATCAAATGCACAAGGAATAAGAACAATGGAAAGTAATGAAGATGAAGAAGATGAAATGCAATTTTTTGGAGATGTCTTACAAGTGAGATTTATAGAAAAAGAAGATATGATTTAAGCTTTTAGTCATTATTTTTGAAATCATTAAGCTAAGGCTAGTATAAAAACTTTGGTAAATTGAGAGATTTAGAAGAACCAATTATAGCATTGATTGATCATAATTTTGAAATTAATTTGATATCAAAAGAATTATATGAAGGAGAAAAATGGACTATTAATATTGAATATGGATGGATGATAAGCATAGCAAATAATTCAAAGAGAGATTTGTATAGAACTTGTCTAAATATCAAGGTGACAATAAGAGATATTATTTATGAATAAAATTTCTTTGTATAAGACAAGTCTATATATCCTATTATATTAAGGCAACCATATATTATTGCTACATGAAAGAAAATTAAAATTATGAATGATGATTTGGCTTATATAAGGATAAGAAGTTAAGATGGAAAGAAGGTGCTAAATTTTTTGACAGTTTGTACAAATCATGAAAGAAATTGAGTTAATTTGAAGAAGCAAGCTTTACCAAAGATACGTAAAGAATTTGAAGATCTAGACGGCTCAAAGGATTTTTACTAAAGGCCATTGTAAAGGAGGATTGCAATGATAGAAGGGGTGATGGTTTCTTACTTAATAGAAGATGAGACTATTATAAGTTTATCACAAGATGGATATATTTCATTCAAAAATATAAATAAATTTAAAAGAATTAAGAAAATAATGTCAAAAATATGAAATATAAAAAGAAGAAATGTAGAGTGATTGATGAAGTTGAATACATATAAAAGATATTTGAAGAATCTTGTCTTGATGATACTATGGATAATTTATAAATATTATTGAATTTAAATTTTGAAAGTGATGATGAGATATTAAATCTGTATTCTAAGCAATTTTATGATAGAGTGAAAGAATATGTGGATAAATATGAAGTAAAGGTGAATACAAAATATAAAACTATTGCAAAGAAGATTAAACCAATGGCATTGCTGCTACTATTGGATTTTAAAGAAAGAATTAAGAAGGCTTCTATTCAATCTAATTTAAGAGATCTAAGAAAATTAGATCATGAATTCAAGGATGAATTAACATTAGATGGTTTAAATGTTGGGTGTGAGGAATTTTTAACAAGGAATGAAAAGAGATATTTCAAAGAAATGCTTTCAAGATATGATAAGACATTTGCATTTGAATCACATGAAATAATGTACATTGATTCAAGTATTATAGCATCTATGGCTATTTTCACAATTCCATATGAATCATGAAATTTGAGGCCAATTCTAGTTCCAAAGGCCCATTTGCAAAAATTAGTCAAATTACTCAATGAAAAGATTATGATGGAAATTTTAGAACCATCTATTACACCATATTCTAATTAATGGTTCACAATACTTAAATAAAAATGAAATATTGAAGTTTATTTAAGATATGCAATCAATAAATAAAGTAACTATTAGAAATATGGATTAAAGTCAAATTAAGGATGAATTTGCAAAAGTATTTGGAATAAGAGCACTTTAGTTTATGAGAGATTTTTATTCAAGATATGATCAATTTTAATTAGTAATGTAAAGTAGAGACTTTATAATTATGAAGATACAAAGGATTAGTCAAAATGTGTACATTATCATAAGAAGCTATAAATTTTGTAGCATATATGATAAATGGAATGTATAAGGTATTAAAGGATTTTATTCTAAAAATAATAATGTCTTTTTGAAATGATGTGTCAATTAAGGAATGTAAAGAAAAAAGAAAAGATGAAATATTGGATTTAAAAAAATACAAGAAGTTTGTAGCAAATCATATTAATGATTGTGAGAAGATTATGTTAAGGTTAAAAGAATTTTATTTAATCTTATTAGGAACAAAATCAATGTTTGGGATAATAAAAGATTTGGTGGTTGGACTCATGTGTAGATCATATGGATACAAGCTAAGTATGAAATATATTGATATTATTAAAAAAATAAGAAGAATGTGCAAATACAATGGTATCATGATGTAATACGACTAATAGGTGAAAGGAATGAAGAATCTATTATATTATAGAAGATTTTACTTCAAATATTATAGCAAATTATCTTAAAAAATAGAAAATGGTTTAAAAGAAAGTAA